>NC_044040.1:13085625-14478064 GCF_901765095.1 Microcaecilia unicolor | reverse complement strand
TTTAATCCAACAGTGACATCAGATGCCTAAGTAAGGCATCCAATAAGAACAGATCAAGCAGAAGTATGGCTATCATCAAATATCTAGAAAAATGTGACACCATTCAATTCGTGAATCAATTCACACCATTTCATTGGTAGGTGAAGGTGACTTACATTCAGATACAGTAGGTATTTGCCTGTCCCACACTGTAAAGCCCTGTCTCAGGAACATAGGAAGATTAGGTGGTGACGCTGGTAATTGGGAAGCAAAACCGGTGCTGGGCAGACTTCTACGGTCTACGCCCTGATCGTAACTGAATAGATATGGGGGCTGGAGTGTAAATTTTAAGGGGTTTTAACGTTAACTTCAGAACTTTTAGTACAAGAACAGTGCTGGGCAGACTTCTACGGTCTGTGCCCTGAGAATGGCAAGGACAAATCAAACTCGGGTATAAAGTATCACATACCATATAAAATGAATTTATCTTGTTGGGCAGACTGGATGGACCGTACAGATCTTTATCTGCCGTCATTTACTATGTTACCATGTTACTCTTTGGGGTTCTACATGGAATGTTGCTACTAATTGGGATTCTGGAATCTTGTAACTCTTTAGGATTCCAGAATCTTCAGAACTTTTAGTACAAGAACAATGCTGGGCAAACTTCTACGGTCTACGTCTACACCATGATCGTAACTGAATAGATAGGTATGGGCTGGAGTGTAAATTTTAAGGGGTTTCAACATTGGCTTCAGAACTTTTAGTACAAGAAGAGTGCTGGGCAGACTTCTACGGTCTGTGCCCTGAGAAGGGCAAGGACAAATCAAACTCGGGTATAAAGTATCACATACCACGTAAAATGAGTTTATCTTGTTGGGCAGACTGGATGGACCGTACAAGTCTTTATCTGCCATCATTTACTATGTTACTATGAAGATCTATTGCCATCATGTGACATCTTTAAAAGACTATGATGCTCTTTATTACACCAACAAAAAAAAGATGTACTTTAAAGGCTTTTGAGACTAGGTATCCTGTCACCATGTGTAACAGTTCTGAAGAATGTGAAAGTTGTTTTATGTAATATTTCATACTGAGGGTTTGCCATTTCTTTTACATATTTGTACATATAATATACTGCACTGTAATATTGGTACATCACAGTTACATATATGGTTGTTACTTGAGCAGTATTTTTTGTGTACATAAAACTGACACAATGCTTCTGCTCTGTAACAAGCTGATCATCTCCATGAACAGAATACATCTTGTTAATGTATGCCATCACTTTCCTTTCCTTCGCTGTGCAATACTCATAAAATAGAGACCAGCCCTCAGAGTATAATATTACCACTCAAGAGAAGGACCATCTCCTCTCTGGGGTTTTCCTTCTTCAGTGTCAATCTTCTCCTGTGCTAGCAAGAACGGAGGGCAGGGAGCTGTGATTCTGAAAATGACAACAGCCAGCGGGAGGCAGAGAGGGCCGTGAGCTGCAGGAAATGGCTGCCTTTTGTCATCGCAGTACTTTTTGACATGATTTAGAAGGTAATAGTGGCAGAGGCTGGCCCCAAGAGTTCCATATATCTATCTCCAAGCAGACTCTTTTCTTCAGAAGGAATCACCTCCAGTGATCTATTGCCTCCTTTTGAAAATGAAGGACAGGAAAGCCATAAGAATTAAGGGAGTCTTGGGACTGTTTCTACGCCCTCCCCCCCCCCCCATCTTTGTCTTCTCCTTTGTTACACTACCGCTCCTGTTAATTTTACATGTCTAGGAAAGGGTCTCTTTCTCTTGAAGCACAGATGAGAAAAAGCTTTTAGCTGTATTGTCCACAGCCAATGTACCTATTATATGCACCAAGGGGTCCTTTTACTAAGGTGCGCTGAAAAATGGGCTGCGTTGGTGTAGGCGCGTGTTTTGGGTGCGCACAGGTCCATTTTTCAGCGCACTTATAAAAAAAGGCCTTTAAAAAAAAATTTTGCCGAAAATGGATGTGCGGCAAAATAAAAATTGGCGCATGTCCATTTTGGGTCTGAGACTTTACTGCCAGCCATTGACTTAGTGGTAAGGTCTTGCACGTAACTGTGCAGTAATCGTCTATGCGTGCAGAAGACGATTGCCACCCAATTTCCACCGCACGCAGGAAAATAAAATTATTTTCCAGCGCACATAAAGAACAAAATTACCGCCCGGCCTCGCGGTAGCCAGCAGTATCTCCAAATTTACGTGCACTGGGCGCGCATAGGTGCCTACGCATCTTAGTAAAAGGTCCCTCTTAACTTGCCTGCAAAATATTTTATTTATTTAGTGGTGAGAGATGAAAAACACGTAAAGCGAAGGAACTCCAGTCCCTATGACACCATGCAACCAAGCACTCCCTACTGCTTTATTTATTCAGCATAATTTGATATATTGCTGTTCGTGGCTCACAGCAGTTTACAAATACCACAAAGTTCTACAGGCCAAAACATACCGGCCAATATTTAGCCAGTGGCAGACAGCATTTTTTTTGTCCGCCGCCAGTGCTAAAACCAGAAATTCAATGCTAGGCCTTGTGCAGGCTTCAGCATTGAATTTCCTTTATATATTAATTTTTTTAAAAAAGCCAGCTAGTGAACGACCAGTTAAGTTAATAGTCAGACATAATCGGCCATGGATTAGCGGATATGGATAGGACAGCGGCTCGTTAGGTCTGAATATCAGGACCTAACAGGACTCCACCCCCATAATGTCCCCGACATAGCCGGCTTTAAGTGTGATGCTAATCAGTTATTATTTTCAGTGAGGACGATGGGTTAAGAGCTTCTGAAAATGACTGGATAGCCACAATCGAGCAAATAATCAGTCGGCGGCCATTTCTGGCTGGTTAACTCGCTTTGTATTTCGGCCAGATAGAATGTAACAAAAGCAGAAACAGAAAAAGGGTGAATAGGATGACAAAACTGCCAAAGACTATCATCTAAGAGTACTGAATACTGTACAGCAGAAGAGGGCAATGCAGAGTTTAGCCCTGAGTTAAAGCAGTATATTTAGGGAAAGGCCTGACCAAAGAACCAAGAGCCTAATATTGAGCTCATGGTGGAAGCAGCTGAGGAGCCACTTTCAACCATAGGCTCAACTAACCCTGAATATTCCTCAGCAGAGTGTGACCAGCTCCCGGCATTGAGCATCTGGATATGACCACCGACCTGGCACTTAATTGAGCAGCAGTCAATATTCAAATCGGTGCTGGGTTAACGTCAGTGCTTCTCCCACTGAGGCACCTATGATCTTGCCAAGTCCCTCAATTGCCTCAGGTACCAGCTTAAATTGTGAGCCCTCTGGGACAGGGAAATACTTAGAGGCATATTTTCAAAGCACTTTGGGAGGCTAGTTCCATAGGTTTCTATGGAACTTTGGGAGGCTAAGTGCTTTGAAATATGCCTCTTACAGGCTCATTTTCAAAGCACTTAGCCTCCCAAAGTTCCATAGAAACCTATGGAACTTAGCCTCCCAAAGTGCTTTGAAAATATGCCTCTTAGTGTACCAGAATGCGACTCTGATTAAATGTAGTAAGCCTCCTGGTAGTCTGCAGACTACAAATATAGAAAGTACAATTCTCTTTACCTTCTTTTTCTGGGTCCTGAGGGGCAAGGGAAGAGCTTTCTTTTCAAGGCCCTACAGAAAGAGATAACATAACCATTGCCATACTGGGACAGACTGAAGGTCTATCAAGCCCAGTATCCTGTTTCCAAGTGGCCAATCCAGATCACAAGTACCTGGCACGATCCCAGAGCAGCCCTTCACAAAACAGGAAGTTGCGTCAGAAAGGGCGGGGCGGTTCAGGGAGGAAGTCCCAGTGCAGGCCGCAGGCAGCCTATGACTGCTGCTGCCACTGCCCAGGTGAAGAGTGCAGCAGAGAGGATTTTAAGGTATGGAGTGGCGACAGCGCAGGGAAGTGACACATCCCCTGTAAAAAAATTCCTTGCTATGCTACTGGCAGAGTAAAAAAAAAAAAGTCTTGTCCCTAGGGCCAGAAGGGGACGCCCTGGTGAGAGATATCACAATACACAGCACCTGTCTTTTGCGTGAGGTCTTGAGGCTTCTTATACCCCAGCCTTGAATTTGAGAGGTAAAAAAAAGTTGACTTGGTATCAGGTCCTCATTACTTTTTTGCTGGGTTTATTCCGGCTCCCGGAACCCCACTAAGTAGAGTAGCTTTATATCTCCTCTGGTTAGCTTGAAAGGAGATAGAGAGACCAGGTTCCCTCCAAACACTCCTTATAATTTCTGACATCACACTCCTCCCTTGGCTTTCTATGTAGAGAGCCAGCTAGAAAAATCCTTTACGTGGTACCTCTGGCTAACTGAGGGGGTCTTTTACTAAGATGCGCTCACGTTTTAGTGCGTGCTAAAATAGGCGCATGCTAAACGTTAGAGATGCCAATGCATTCCTATGGGCGTCTAACATTTAGCGCATGCTCAATTTTAGCACGCGCTAAAAACGTGAGCACACCTTAGTAAAAGACCAACTAAGTCACTACACTTGATCTATTACAGAAAAGGAAGGGATATTTTACAAAAGTTCTCCTTTGAACACAAGGGTGCTGAGTGACTCTGGAATCACACTCAGATTTGGAAAGATAATTAAATCAAAATTCACTATTTAAAAAAAATTAGACAGATCGGGCAGCTCATGAATGCAAAAGCTCCAGAACTTTTCTAAAACTCACTTCCTTCCAGTTGAGCACCGGAAATTTCTATTCTATTCATCTGTACACGCCATCAGCTGCACTTCATATTTTATATGTGAATTTGTTGAAATACACATGGAATATGCCAGAGTTTCCAGAAATGTTAATAATGATGTTATTAAAGCTGAAGCCCTGAAATGAGGCAGTTTTGCAACCTCTTAGGCCCCACCATAAGTTGATTACCCAAGGAAGACAATTTCATCTTCGGACGTCTTCTGGTGGGGAATCTAGATGGTAGCTCAGAGCATATCCTTGAATTGTAATCAGAATGTCACTGTAGATTTGGGGAAACATCTGTTACAGTAGCTTTTTGTATTACTATAGCGTCTAGCTTCTTAGAGGATTTCTTTTCTTTAATATTCAGTGATTATATTTTGGTTTGCCGCCCTTAATAATAATCTGATGACACTAATATCAGTCCCTTAAGAAATCACTTTTTCAGCATGGATCTATCCGGCTGTGCCTTCCCGTCAGGTTCCCTGATGTTTGGATTATTAAGGAAATCATGAGATGTACAGACCCATTTTAGATAGACTGTAGAAATTGGAGTTGAGATGTCCAGGTTGGGGCATGTCCAATTTCGGCATTCATTTGCAAAAGGATCTGTCGCTAGATTTCTTTCATGGGTATTTATTGTGGATATGCTGAAAATCCAACTGAATGGAAGTCCTCTCAGTTTGGGGAACCACTGCTAAAATGCTTTCATTCAGTATTACCTACTTTCACCACTAACAGTATGTGCACGGTTCCATAACAAGTATATTTAGCTGGACTGAGGGGATGCATTCCTGTAGGTGTGTTCAGTGCGGGATCAAACAATTCCCAATTATAAGACCGATTTTGCATAGGTGTCAGGTTGGAAATAGAATGTCCTGGTTATTTTGCAAAAGGTCGCCAAACGTGGAGCCTTTTGGAAAGCACATACAGCTCCACAGAAATACACATATACTTCACTAATTCTGCAGTGTGAACAAACATTTGGCAAAATGCGCATTAAAAAAGAAAAACAGCCGATATCTTGTGGCAGGTTATACATGCAAATGCTTTTTGTTACATGTGCAAGTACCAAATTTTGCAATCTACACTTGTAAGCGCTGGCATTTAAATGCATTAGTTCTATGTTTCAGAAAACTGTGGTGTACATAAGTATTGCCATACTGGGACAGACTGAAGGTCCATCAAGCCCAGCATCCTGTTTCCAACAGTGGCCAATCCAGGTTACAAGTATCTGGCAAGATCCCAAAACAGTACAATGCTGCTTATCCTAGAATAAGCAGTGGAATTTCCCCCAAGTCCATCTTAATTGTTTATGGACTTTTCTTTTAGGAAGCCAGCCAAACCTTTTTTAAACCCTGTTAAGCTAACCGCTTTTACCGCATTCTCTGGCAAAGATGTCCAGAGTTCAATTACACGTTGAGCAACAACTATTTTCTCCAATTTGTAGACATTCAAAATGATTTAGCCAGGCAGCAGAGGCTTCTGCCAGTTAATAGCCTTGGCTGGCTAGTGTGAGCCTGAACAGCAGTAATTGTTCATGAGATCTGCTTCTCTCATCTCTTTGTCACTAGTCCATCTTCCTATTTGATTATTACTATTTGCCTTATGGTCATCCTCTTTTCACTTAAGTAGCTAAAGAAAGTTTTATTCCCTGCCCTTACTGATTGGCCAATACTTGAGCATATGCTTTTATTGTTCTTCCTGCCTCCCTCTCTTTCTCTTGGCAGTTTTACCTATCTGCAGTCTTCTGTGTTATTTTTATTTTCTGATTATTATTCCTTTTGCTCTCACTTTTTCTGCTTCTTCCTTGGTAACCCATAGTGACCTCTTCCTCTTGAAGGAACTTCAGGAAGTTCTAGAGGCTCCGCTGACTGACCTTTTCAATGCTTCTCCAGAGATGGAAGTGGTCCCAGAGAACTGGAGACGAGCAGATGTGGTAACCTCTCCACAAAAGTGGAAGTGAAGACGTTGGGAACTACAGGCTGTAAGTAAATTAATGGAAACTATTTACAACAGAATAGTAAAGTTTTTGGAGTCCAATGGATTACAGGACCTGCGGCAACGTGGTTTCACTAGAGGCAGGACTTGTCGGACAAATCTGATTAATTTCTTTGACTGGGTGACCATAGAATTGGATCGCGTGAGATTGATAGATGTGGTGTATTTAGATTTTATCAAAGCCTTTGACATAGTTCTGCATAGGCAACAGTGGAGGAGTGGCCTAGTGGTTAGGGTGGTGGACTTTGGTCCTGGGGAACTGAGGAACTGAGTTCGATTCCCGGCATAGGCAGCTCCTTGTGACTCTGGGCAAGTCACTTAACCCTCCATTGCCTGCCGCATTGAGCCTGCCATGAGTGGGAAAGCGCGGGGTACAAATGTAACAAAAAAATAAATAAACGGAGTGTCCTCAGTATGGGCCCTAAAGTGACTGACTGGGTTAGGAAATAGTTGAGTGGAAGGTGACAAGAGGGTAGTGGTAAATTGAGTTCATTCTGAGGAAAAAGATGTTACCTATGATGTGCCGCAAGGTTTGGTTCTAACCTTGGGCCGGTTCTTTACAACATTTTGTTAGCGATATTGCTGAAGGGCTGTCTGGTGGGGTTTGCCTCTTTGTGGATGATACCAAAACCTGCAATAGGGTAGGCATCCCTGATGTTGTGGATAACATGAGGAAGGACTTAGTGAAGCTAGAGGAATGGTCTGGAATTTGTCAGCTTAGATTTAATGCTAAAAAAATGCAGGGTCATGCAACTGGGCTGAAAAAACCTGAGGGAGTGGTACAGTTTAAGGGGTAAAGAACTTATGTGCATGAAAAAGGAGAGACTTGGGTGTAATCGTATGTTATGATCTTAAGGTGGCCGAACACGAAGAAAAGGTGACAGTGAAAGCTAGAAGGATGCTTGGGTGCGTAGGGAGAGGAATGATCAGTAGGAGGTGATGATGCCCCTGTATAAGACCTCATTTAGAATACTGTGTACAATTCTGGAGACCACACAGGATGGAGTTGGTCCAGAGGGCGGCTACTAAAATGGTCAGTGGTCTTCATCATAAAGCTTTTGGGGACAGACTTAAAGATCTCAATATGTAGAAGGCGAGAGAGGGGAGATATGATAGAGACATATAAATACCTACTTGGCATAAATATACAGGAAACAAGTCTCTTTCAATTGAAAGGAAACTGGAATGAGGGGGCATAGGATAAAGGAAAAAGGGGATAGACTCAGAAGTAACCTGAGGAAATACTTCATGAAAAGGGTGGTGAATTTGTGGAATGGCCTCCTGGTAAAAGTGGTGGAGTGAAAAACAGTATCTGAATTCAAGAGAGCTTGGGACAAGTACATAGGATCTCTAAGGGAGTGATAGGAAGAGCAGATGGTATGGATGGGCAGAATGGATAGGCCATATGGTCTTTATCTGCCTACATTTTTCTACTTGATTTAATAGCTGGTACATCCCCATTGTATCTGGTAGATTTATTAAGGGGCTCATTTTCAAAGCACTAAGACACACAAAGTATATGGTATTTTGTGTGTCTAAGTGCTTTGAAAATGAGCCCCTTAAGTTCCTCATTAACAGGACCTCATCGTTGCATGCTATACTTTGGGTGACTTGTATCATATCTATCTACAGTTCTTCTCTCCCTTGTGATGGTGGCCTACGAGATTATACGGACATTAAGACATCCCATAAGATTCAGGAATTGATTGCTTGGCATCTCAATGGCCTTTATTGCATATCTAACATATAAAAATACTACCTCCCTTTTTTTTTTACCTATTCTGAAAAGGAAGATGATTAGCTGTATTGAGCTGTTTTTAATTTTCATTGTTTGGATTTTTCTTATATGCTAGCTTTCATTAATGCCTGTGTGATATTCCCTTTAACTAGCTTCTAATGATATTTTTCTACCAGAAATAACATTTTATTTTATTAGCGCCAAATTTTTGGCCCCATATATGGAATCTAGCCCAATATGGGCATGCATAAGCTTTTCATCTTTAGTTCAAACTGATTTGATGGAGCAAGCTCATTATGCTTTCTTCACCTAACTTCAGATGTCCTGATGCCAGGAGGCCCGAAAAATGTTATTTTCAGACGTGCGTATTGCACACGTGCCAAGCGGCATTTGATGCGTGGAGGTCATTACCACCGGTTACCAAGTGAGGCTTTACTGCTAGGTCAATGGGCTGGCGGTAAGGTCTCAGACCCAAAATGGACGTGTGGCAATTTTCAGAAAAGGCATTTTTTTAATGGGGCACTGAAAAATGATTCTGCGAGCGCCCAAAACACGTGTCTAACACTACCGCAGGCCATTTTTCAGCGCGCCTTTGTAAAAGGGCCCCAATGAGAGTTGTGGATATTGTAACGAAACTGATCAAACGAATCCATGTAAAAAGGGGCGTATTTGTTTTCCCCCCAGCGATTTAGGACCTCTGAGACTTTTTTTTTTTAAACAGAGGATAAAAATTATTGTTATTGTTTAAGTAGATCAGTAAACATCAGGCTGAAGATAGTTCAAAGTTCATACTTTGGGTGGTCAGACCCCCAAACTCCTAGAAGGTGCATTCACCTATTTCTGCAGCTGGAGTACAGTGGTGGAATTGATTTACCGATTACTATTAAAATGAGAATGGAAGACAATTTGATGTGTTTTAGGAAAAAAAAAGCTGTTTCCTCTAGTCTTTTCTGCTTTATTTTAGGCTTTTATTGTATGTTACATTTGGAATTTTATTTGTATTGTCTGTGATTTGTTTTACTTATTGTAGATGCTGATGGTGACCCTACTTAAATGCAGCGAGATAGGCCGATGTAAATGACATTAGGAAGTAAATACATCTTTAAGCACCTAAACATTGATGTTGATGATTCATTCCCTAAGGCCCTCATGATCAAAAGCAAACTCTGGCGCTAGAGGCTGTTAACGCCCTACTAGCGCCAGAGTTTGCAGCCGACCCATGATCAGAGCCCTCGAGCGCCTGAAACAGCGCACTCGAGGGCTCTCAGCGCAAGTAGCATGCAAATGCATGCTAAACAGGGCTTCTAGCGCAATTAGCTTGCAAATGCATGCTAATTGGCGCTTAAACGCATTCATCCCCAATGATCAGTGACCAGCGCGCCAAAGATTGGGTCGCTGGCCGCAGCAAAATCACGCCAGCTCCGAGCTGGCGTTAGATATTGCGGATCATTGGGGAGGAATGGTGAGCCCTGTCCAGCATGCAGTTGCATACTGGCATGCCCCCCTTCCCCCCCAAGGCAAAACGCGAATGGGGGCTGGAGGTCTGGTGGATCTCCAGCCCCGAAACCCCCAGAAAATCGTTGCTCCATCGACGGGGGTGGGGGGGGGGTGGGAGCTGGAGGTCCAGTGGACCTCCAGCCCCCACCCCCCCATCGATGAAGCAACAATTTATGGGGGTTTCGGGGGCAGGAGACCCACCGGACCTCTAGCCCCCCCCCCCCCCCCCGTATCTTGGATGGGAGGGTGGGAGAGGGTTTGGCAGGCGGCGGCCACAACGTTTTTCTGGGGGTTTGGGGGGGGGGGGCCTCGTTGTTCGGGCCTCGGGGCAGGCTGTTTGACAGGTTTGGGCTTTTGACAGCCCAAACCTGTCAAACAAGTGCGGGAGGATTGTGCTGAGCGCATGCTCGACACAATTCTCCCGCACTTTAAACATGATAATCAAAGATAATAGCGCTGCTTAGATTTGCATGCATTATCTTTGATCATCGATGCAGAAAAGCCCTGCGCTGTCTCGGCGCTATTTTTAGGGCGCTGTTTGGAACAGCGCAGGGCTTTTGATCATGAGGGCCTAAGAGTCTACCTCAAAAGCAGCTGAACAGTTCAGACATTTGTTGAGTGCCTGAAAGGAACTACAGAAAGAAAAAAAAAAAGGTGCTAATGAAGGAAGACTGGGTGAAAGACATTTCCCAGTAGGGATGTACTTTGCCCTGAATCCCTCCATAAATAGCACATCAAGTCTGTGATCAGATAATAAAGAATTAGATGTTAATTCATATCTCTCAGTGGGTAATGCACTGATCTGTGGCTTTCAGAACTCTCTTCTCTGAGTTGGAGTTACACATTATCTGTGCTTCTAAAATGATAAATCAAGAGCGAGGTTTATTTTTTATCAAGAAGTGATATAGTGGTTGGAAATGGTTCACTTTTAATGGCACCAACTCTGTAAAAGGACTGAAGAATAATGTTCCATTAGAGGAGACTAATGCATGATGCTGAGTGTAGAATGCTAATCCAGGGTCATCTAGCAATTTTTATGTTAGGAAAGCAAGAATATAGGACCAATCAGCCAGCTCAAAGTGCAGCGCACATGGGAGAATATTAATGCTACTAAAGGATCCTGGAAAGTACGGGCTCCTTTTAGCAAGATTAATCTATTTTCTGAGCAGACGATAACCACAACAGACAGAATACAATGGACCGTGGTATTGCACTGGCTCTAATGGGACCTTGTGATTCTAATTTTTTAATTTTTTCCAGGTAGAGCAGCATTGGGCATTTGCATTTCTGTTTCACTTGGCTACAAGGGAAAAGAGTGGACTATCCAAAGTGGACAATTTTCAAATACTGTAGGTGCTTAGGGGCACTTTTACCAAACTGGGGTAAAAAGTGACCTTAGTGTGTCCTTCCACAGTTCATTCCTGTGTGCTTTAGGGCCATTATTACCACAGCAGTAAACGGGCCAATTTTGTGAATTAATCCCATTAGTGTGTGAGCTTCTTCCTCCATCTATTTTGTAGGCGGTAGAACTCATGTGATAATTGGTTAGGCGCACGGCAGTATAGCTGCGCTGACTGATTAGTGCAGAACATGCCTACCCTCTGCCCCGACGCTAAAAATAAAGTCTATTTTTTAGCACATGGGAAGCATGTGATCACAAAATTACCATTGAGGTGGCAGTAAGGACTCCCACGTTAGCCCGGGTACTCTCTGGTGCTACAAAAAATAAATACATTTTTATTGCTCCGGAAATGATGGTACACTGGAGCTGGGAAGTACCGCCGGCGGGTACTTCCTGTATAGCGAGCGGTAAGCCCACTTTAGGCTTACCGCCGCTTAGTAAAAGGAGCGCTAACTACAGACGACTATATTTGCATGCTCATCGCACTATCGTTTGGTGCGCTTGTTTTGCAGTGATTGAACCCTCTGACCATTCAGCGCTAGCAAATGCAGGCGCTAGTCCGACCAGTTAAATTACTTTGGCCAGCTCTGCTGCTATCTAGCACTTAATTAAATATTCAGCACCACTATTATAGCTCTGGTCACTGTGGTACTGTTCACTTAGGGGGTTTTATTAAGCCGTAATAGTGTTTTTAGATTGTGGTAGAGGAGTGTGGTAGCCGTGTTAGTCCACTCTTAAGGTTATCAATAGAAATCAAACAAAATAAAACATGGAAAAGAAAATAAGATGACACCTTTTTTATTGGACATAACTTAATACATTTCTTGATTAGCTTTCGAAGGTTGCCCTTCTTCCTCAGATCGTAAATAAGCAAATGTGCTAGCTGACAGTGTATATAAGTGAAAACATTCAAGCATTACTATGACAGTCTGACAGGGTGGGAGGAGGGGGGGGGGTGGGAAGTATGCATGGGGATGTATGTCTCTGTTGATCACCCTCCCCTCACCTATCCACACCCACCCTGTTAGAATATCAATGATATGCTTTGATGTCCCCATGCATACCTCCGACCCACTCCCATCCTCCCACCCTGTCAGACTGTCATAGTAATGCTTGAATGTTTTCACTTATATACACTGTCAGCTAGCACATTTGCTTATTTCCGATCTGACAAAGAAGGGCAACCTTCGAAAGCTAATCAAGAAATGTATTAAGTTATGTCCAATAAAAAAGGTATCATCTTATTTCTTTTCCATGTTTATTTTGTTTGATTTCTATTGATAACCTTAGAGTGGACTAACACGGCTACCACACCTCTCTATTTAACATGTAGAAACCCAAAGAGTAGCAACATTCCATGTAGAATCCCAAAGAGTAGCAAGATTCCATGTAGAACCCCAAAGAGTAGCAACATTCCATGTAGAATCCCAAAGAGTAGCAACATTCCATGTAGAACCCCAAAGAGTAGCAACATTCCATGTAGAACCCCAAAGAGTAGCAACATTTCCAAGTAAAAGACTAGCAAGATTCCATGTAGAATCCCAAAGAGTAGCAACATTCCATGTAGAAGAAGGGCAACCTTCGAAAGCTAATCAAGAAATGTATTAAGTTATGTCCATAAAAAAGGTATCATCTTATTTTCTTTTCCATGTTTTATTTTGTTTGATTTCTATTGATAACCTAGATTGTGGTAGAAATCATCTGACTTCTACCGCGGCTTTGTAAAGGCCCCCTTAGTGTTGGCCAGTCTGGGAGCGGAGCCTGGGCAGGGCAAGGACTTTCCTGTTAGTGGCAAATTACAGGCAGTACTGAATATATTATTCATAAGTACATAAGCACCACCATACTGGGAAAGACCAAGGGTCCATCAAGCCCAGCATCCTGTCCTCCGACAGCAGCCAATCCAGGCTTCAAAAACCCAGCAACCCCCCCCCCCCCCCACACTCAAAAAAAATTAATAATGTTCAATGGACTTTTCCTTCAGGAAAAGTCCATTGAACATTATTAATTTTTTTTGAGCGAATAGTAATTTAAATTGAATACGAGTAATCCAGGCCTCTACTGTACCAAATCCTACTGAAAACCCACTTGATCACTGATTTCACATTGCTTATTTTATTATTTGTTATGTTAAAGCTCAATGCCCGTTATTCGTATTCCGCTGAATAATATTTTCACTATTTGTATTCAGCCAAATAGGAAAATATTCTGTTTGGTTCAGCTCTATTTAGGATAGCAAAAAGGCTGTCCTAGCTTTATGCACTTAGGGGCCCTTTTACTAAGCTGCAATAGGCACTAGTGCATGCCTAACGCGTGGCAAAAATCACTGCCATGGGACGCAGCGAGGCATCCCGCGGTAGTGTGCCGATCAGAGTGCACTAATCTTGTGCTGAAAACGAATCAGAGAAAATACTTCTTCACTCAATGTGTAATTAAACTCTGGAATTCGTTGACAGAGATTGTAGTAAAAGCAGTTAGCTTAGCGGGTTTAAAAAAAAAAAAGGTTTGGATGGCTTCCTAAAGGAAAAGTTCATAGACTATTATTAAAATTGACTTGGAGAAAATCCACTGCTTATTTCTAGGATAACAAAAAATATGTATGGCTTAACTTTCTCCACTTGTATAGTATCAACTATTAAAAAGTATGTAAATAGGAAAAAGTCACTAAGAACACTTGTAAATTGCAACGAGGTGGAGTCTCATATCATTTAGCACAAATCCTCATATCACTCCCATGGTGAATCCAAGTTTGTGCATTTATTTTAATCATTGACTTTAAGCCACCTCCACCCAATATGTTGCAATTACAATAATTTTGATGATAACCTGTGCACTTACAACATCTCATGAAAAATTTACATATACATATATATATATATATATATAATGCTCAAAAGACACTTAGCTTGAGGAGCCTGTATGCTCAGCTTTCCAAACTGGTGTGTATAGAAGCCCTGACAGGTGCCTGTTTCGCCTTGCTTCTTCTGGGGGAATCTCACACCATTTAGCTACCACAATAAATAACATACGTATCAAAAGAACAATTTTAAACCAAACTACAAGTGTTCTAACATCATTATCATTAAATAACATCGGACTTACTATTATGTGTCTGATCGCAGCTACTTTGCTGTCAATACAAATGGCGATCCTACTCTTCTTATAGCCGACTAACGGCGGGAAACTATTAATGGTCACTTCCGTAACCGCTCTAAAAAACTGCAAGTGTTACATGAAACAACCCCACTGCAACATAGTATTCAGACCCCTAGGTGCCACTGTATCTAGCTGATGTATCCAAAAAGTTCTGTTGGTGGGAGATCTCAATCTGCCAGATGTAGATTGGAAGGTTCTGTCTGCGCAATCGGAAAGTAGAGAGATAGTGGATACTTTTCAAAGTGCTGTGCTCAGACAAATGGTGACGGAACCCACGTGGGAGGGAGCGACGCTGGATCTGGTGCTCACAAATGAGGATAGTGTGTCAAATGTCCAAGTGGGTGCCCACCTGGGCAGCAGTGACCATCAACAGTTTGGTTGATATGACGGCTGAAGTGGGAGGGCGGCCACTCAAAACTCAAAGTCCTGGATTTCAAGCATGCTGTCTTTAGTAAAATGGGGAATACCTGAGTTCTCCGAGGACAAGCAGGCTGATATTCTCACATGTGGGTGACGTCACGTCGGCCCCGAGAATTTTCAGCAAAAATCTCTAGAAGTCTCTTCTGGAGCGTTCCACCGCGCACGTAGTTTCCCGCCCGTCGCACAGTCACGCTCCTCAGTTTCTTCTTTCTTTTCCGCGTCTGAGGAGACACGGAGTTCTTTTGCGCTTCGCGTTTCTTCTGGTTCCCGGAGAAGAAGTTTCTTCTTTTTTCTCGGCCTTTCAGCTAAGTGCGAGTATATTCTGTTATATATTTTGTTAAGAAAAACTTCCTTTACTTTTCTAGTTACTTATTCCTTTCTTGGTAAATTTCCTTCATTTCTTCGTTGCGACCGTTTTTAGGCCGCTCGGTCGGGTTTTCCTTCCCTTTTTGTTGTGTCTATTTTTCTGACACAATCGCGTTTTTTGATTTCGCGGAGGCTATTTTTCCTGCCATGTCATCGAAGACGCCCAGCGGCTTCAAACCATGTATCCACTGCAACCGACCATCTCGGGCACTGATCCGCATGCCTAGTACCTTCAGTGCCTTGGGCCCAACCATCGCCCGGAGAGCTGTAAGTTGTGTCTTCAGATGAAGAAGCGCACCCAGGTCTCGAGAGAAGCTCAGAGAGAAAGCTTTTTGGTTCCAGTGCCTCTGCATCAGGCGGCGCCATCGGTACCGAAGTTGGCGTCGATGTCGAGGGTTGCAGCAGCGTCGGGAAAGTCTTTATGTAGGAGAGTAAATAAAAGCAAGAGAAAAAGGAAACCGATATGGTTCTCCAGGCAGCTGGTCAAGAAAATAAAGGCCAAAGAGTTGGCGTTCCTGAAATACAGAAAAACTCAAGATGAGGAACACGGAGAGGATACCGGATCAAACTGAAAGAAGCCAAGAGAGAGATACGTCTAGCAAAAGTGCAAGCGGAAGAAAAAATGACTAGAAATGTAAGGAGGGGTGACAAAAATGTCTTCAGGTAATTAGTGAAAGGAGGAAGACGTAAAAAGGAATTGTTAGACTGAAAGATGCTGCGAACCGCTATGTAGATAATGATGAAGAAAAAGCAAATTGCTAAATAGATACTTCTGTTCTGTTTTCCACAGAAGAAAATCCTGGAGAAGGACCGTGATTGACTGGCAAAAAGTACAAATGAGAATGGAGTGGATACTGCACTGTTCACGGAAGAGAGTGTGTATGAACAACTTGAAAAGCTAAAGGTGGGCAAAGCTGTGGGACCGGATGGGATCCACCCCAGGATATTGAAGGAGCTGAGAGAGGTTCTGGCGGGTCCTCTTAAAGATTTGCTTAATAAATCCTTGGAGACAGGAGAGGTTCTGAGGGATTTGAGAACGGCGGATGTGGTCCCTCTTCACAAAAGTGGTGATAGGGAAAGAAGCTGGAAACTACAGGCTGGTAAGCCTCACTTCGGTTATTGGAAAAGTAATGGAGCAATGCTGAAGGAAAGGATAGTGAATTTCCTGGAAGCCAATAGTTGCAGGATCTGAGACAACATGGTTTACCAAAGGTAAATCGTGCCAAACGAATCTCATTGATTCTTTGACTGGGTGACCGGAGAATTGAATCAGGGACGTGCTATGACGTAATCTACTTAGATTTCAGCAAAGCTTTTGACACTGTTCCCCACAGGAGACTCTTGAATAAACTTGATGGCTGAAGATAGGCCCCCGACGTGCTGAACTGGATTAGAAACTGGTTGACGGACAGACGCCAGAAGGTGGTGGTTAATGGAATTCGCTCGATGAGGGAAAGGTGAGTATGGAGTGCCTCAGGGATCGGTGCTGGGGCCGATTCTGTTCAATATATTGTGAGTGAAATTGCCGAAGGGGTTAGAAGGTAAAGTTTGCCTTTTTGCAGACGATACTAATATTTGTATCAGAGTGGACACCCGGGAGGGAGTGGAGAACATGAAAAAAGATCTGCGGAAGTTAGAAGAATGGTCTAAGGTTTGGCAATTAAAATTCAGTGCGAAGAAACGCAAAGTGATGAACTTAGGGGAGTTAGAAATCCATGGGAGGACGTATGTGTTAGCGGTGAGTCTGATATGTACGGGCGGGGAGAGGGATCTTGGGGGCGATAGTATCTGAGGATCTGAAGGTGACGAAACAGTGTGAGAAGGGCGGTGGCCATAGCTAGAAGGTTGCTAGGCTGTATAGAGAGAGGTGTGACCAGCAGAAGAAAAGAGGTTTTAATGCCCCTGTGTAAGTCATTGGTGAGGCCCCACCTGGAGTATTGTGTTCAGTTTTGGAGGCCGTATCGTGCAAAGGATGTAAAAAGAATTGAGCGGTGCAAAGAAAAGCTACGAGAATGGTATGGGATTTGCATTACAAGACGTATGAGGAGAGACTTGCTGACCTGAACATGTATACCCTGGAGAAAGGAGAAAACAGGGGTGATATGATACAGATGTTCAAATATTTGAAAGGTATTAATCTACAAACGACCCTTTTCCGGAGATGGGAAGGCGGTAGAACTAGATGACATGAAATGAGATTGAAGGGGGGCAGACCTCAAGAAAAATGTCAGGAAGCATTTTTTCACAGAAAGAATGGTGGGATACTTGGACTGCCTCCCGCGGGAGGTGGTGGAGATGAAAATGGTAATGGAATTCAAACATGTGTGGGATAAACAAAGGAATCCTGTTCAGAAGGAATGGATCCTCAGCATCTTATCCGAGATTGGGTGGCAGAGCCGGTGGGGGGAGGCGGGCTAGTGCTGAGGCAAGACTTCTACGGTCTGTGCCCTGAAAATGGCAGATACAATCAAGGTAAGGTATACACAAAAAGTAGCACATATGAGTTTATCTTGTTGGGCAGACTGGATGGACCGTGCAGGTCTTTTTCTGCCATAATCTACTATGTTATGCTCGAGTGGGACCAGCTTTGGGGGTGGACCAAGGTGGAATCAGAGTAGGAGACATGAGGTCCAGAAGATGAGGGGGGGACATGGTGATATCATGAGTATAATGCCAGCCATCACCTGAACCCTTTGACCTAAATACACACACTTTCAGAAATGATCCAGAACCCTTGCTTGGAAATAAGGCAGGAGGAGACAAAAGATGACAGCCTGACAAAATACGACAGAATCTGATTACACAGACGTGTATAAAGAACGATGTACAATGGAATTAATATACCTCGTTGTCTTCACTTGAGGTCCAGACGTCAGTTTCAGTCTGGGAAAATTATACTTGTCCCAGTAGGGAAAATGCCCATTATCCCTCATTGGGTTCTGGTTTGGAGACTGGAATCCCATTTCATGTTCTTTACACTGTGTTAGTCTGTCTTGTCAGTTTTGATGGATGTAGGCACTTAAAAAGTGAGTAGGAACACAGGAAGCTGGGGGCTGAAATCAGATGTGCATTGCATTTGGGCCTAGGGCCTTTAGCCTGTACAAAATGCAGTAGTTGGAGAAATAAGCCAGTGGCAAGAGAAAGAATCAAAATAATCAAAGTCACTACTTTGTCTATAACTTGTCTCCACCACGTCCCTTATTTTTATACTCTTCCCCCCATATTTAACACATTTTCTGCTTAATTCCCTACTTCCAAGATAATACAGAAAATGGAACGGGGCTTATCCAAGTCCTATATATTAGATAAAGGATTAATTAAATAAAAAGCATGAATCAAAGAAATACTGATTAAGAGATGACAGAGGAAAATAAAAAATGGAGTTAACGACAACCCTGGGATGGTAAGTAGCAGAGGAGGTGTGCAGACAACTAGAGTCATTTGGGATGATTATACGAAACAATAAGAACATAAGACTAGCCATACTGGGACAGACCAATGGTCCATCTAGCCCAATATCCTGCTTCCAGCAGTGACCAATCCAGGTCAAAAGTACCTGGCAGAAACCCAATTGGTAGCAACCATTCCATGCTACCAAACCCGGGGCAAGCTGTGGCTTTCTCCACGTCCATCTCAATAACATACTATGACTTTTCGTCTAGGAATTTGTCCAAACTTTCCATAAGCCCTGATAACATCACAAAGCAATGGAGCTGCAACGCAGCCAAAGCAATATAGGAAACATTAGGGTGTCCTGTGAAATGATGTGAGTGGTTTGTAAATGGTTTTCAACAGATCTGAGATGTGAATAGGTCAAAGAAAGAGGCAGGGAGCATAAGTGATCTTGGTGCTACACTTCAGAAGAAGACACCAACTGGTGGAAGCATGCTGTCGGAAACAGATTTTCTAATGTGTTTCATGTAGGATTGAATTATTATTTGGGATAGCAGTGGTTTCTACCCACATGACTGCCACTCACCAGGGCCACACCCAGATTTTAAGCAGAATTGTTCAGATGTAACTCCAGATTCAAATGCCCTGCATAGGCATTTGCCTAATGCTTGTCCCATGGAGTGTGAACTGGGTACACAACCAAATGTATTGATTGTAGGAGGGACCAAGGCTTGGACTGACTTATGCTAGTAGGCCAAATAAGCAGTTCAGACGTAGAGTTATTGAGAGGCCCTTGTACTAAGCTGAGCAGGGCGCCTACACACACCCAACGCACGTCAATGTGGAATTACAGCCCGGCTAGCGCATGGCCCGGGTGGTAATTTCATTTTTTTACGCTCGTCCACTACATGTGCCGGAAAATATGCTTTATTTCCCACTGCGCAGCACTAACCGGACGGTAAAAGGCTTGTATGCGCATAGACCATTACCGCCCGGTTAATGTACGAGGCCTTACCGCTAAGTCAATGGGTGGCGGTAAGGTCTCAGACCCAAAATGGATGTGGGCGATTTTCATTTTGCCGCACGTCTGTTTTTGGCCAAAAGAAAAAAAAAAAGGCATTATTTACAGGTGGCTGAAAAATGAATCTCCGCTCGTCCAAATACGCGCCTACACTAGTGCGGCCATTTTTCAGCGCACCTTAGTAAAAGGATCCCTGAGTGTAGAGAATTATAAGGCAACTCTGCAAGCTGACCGGAACCAAAATTTTACTTAATATCTTTAGAGTCAATTATAACTTCAGCAGTGTCAAGACATCTACATGCAACAAAGTAGCAACTGCAGCAAAAGTATATACAAGAATCTCTCCAGCAATTCACTTCCGTAGTTCAGCAGTGCTTTACTCCTAGAAGCTCCTATGTCCTACCCTGTTTCCCCGAAAGTAAGACATCCCCCGAAAATAAGACCTAGTAGAGGTTTTCCTGAATTGGTAGATATAAGGCCTCCCCGAAAGTAAGACCTAGCAAATTTTTGTTTGAAAGCAAGCCCGTCCCCGGCCGCCCCCCCCCCCCTCCGTCGCTCACGGAACTAACCTTAAACGCCTCCTTTCACCTTTGCAGCAAGTAGCAGCAGAGCAGAACTCTCCTTCCCTCCGTGCCCCGCCCTCGCGGACGTTACGTCAGGCAAGGGCGGGACATGGAAGGAAGGAGTGGCCTGCCCTGCTGCTGCTTGCTGCGAAGGTGAAGGAGGCATTTAAGGTTAGTTCCGGGAGCGACAGAGGGCGGGGCAGGCGGGCCAACCCCCGATCCAATCCCAATGTTTCCCTGAAAAATAAGACAGCCCCTGAAAATAAGACCTAACGCATTTTGGGGGCAAAAATTAATATAAGACAGTGTCTTATTTTCGGGGAAACACGGTACCACTGAGGGTGGCAGGCATCAAACACAGTTCTCTCAGTTCTTTCTCCCACTGCAGATAAGATTAGCAATTCCATTAACACAATTATCAGTGCTGTTTTCACTTATGGTTGACTGGCATTTTTGCTGGAAACTCAGGCCCCGATGCTCAAAACCTCCGATGCTGTTCCGAATTGCGCCATAAAAATACCACCAGAACAACAACACCCTAATGCTCAACATTAATGAGATGCTAATATAGGTGCACTCATAGCATACTTTATTTATTTAGATATTGCTCACATCTTTTTCAGTAGTAGCTCAAGGTGAGTTATATTCAGGTACACTGGGTATTTGTCTGTCCCAGGAGGGCTCACAATCTAAGTTTGTACCTGAGGCAATGGAGGGTTAAGTGACTTGCCCAAGATCACAAGGAGTAGCAGTGGGATTTGAACTGGCCACCTCTGGGGTGCTCTAACCACTAGGCCACTCCTCCACTATAGCAACATTCCATGTAGAATCTCAAATAGTAGCAAACATTCCATGTAGAATCTCAGATAATATCAACATTCCATATAGAATCTCAATAGTAGCAACATTCCATGTAAATCTCAGATAGTAGCAACATAATCTCAAATAATTTATTTATTTAGATTTAGCTCACACCTTTTTCAGTAGTAGCTCAAGGTGAGTTATATTCAGGTACTCTGGATATTTCTCTGTCCCAGGAGGGCTCACAATCTAAGTTTGTACCTGAGGCAATGGAGGCTTAAGTGAGCTGCCCAAGATCACAAGGAGCAGCAGTGGGATTTGAACCGGCCACCTCTGGATTGCAAGACTGGTGCTCTAACCACTAGGCCACTCCTCCACGAAAGGATTGTGCTTGGCACATGCACAGATGAGTTTCCGAGTAAGCTTGGCTCCTGTACGTATGTACCTGGTGAAACCCGAACGTGAAACACACATTAACGTCTGTTTCCTGTGACCTAAGCCTTTTAAATTTGTTTTGTAGCATGGACGCTTTAAATTTAGACACGGGAAACAGACGCCAAAGTGTGCTTTGCTTGGGTCTGTTGTTTCTTACGACCAGTGCTTAAGACCTTGCACAGGCTTCCTTCTGCTTCCAAAAGCAATCAAACCCAGAAGATTTTGCAGAAAAAAATCACGAGAGAACATGAAATCACGAGAAATCCTCTCTTCCAACACCCTAATGCCTGCTCTAACCTGGCACTAATTTTTGCAGCAGTAAGGCAGTTTTGTTTAGGGCACTCTTTTCTGAGCATTGGGGAGGAATACAAAAAATTACCTCATTTTTTTTGTTACATTTGTATCCCATGCTTTCCCACTCATGGCAGGCTCAATGCGGCTTACATATTGTATACAGGTACTTATTTGTATCTGGGGCAATGGAGGGTCAAGTGACTTGCCCAGAGTCACAAGGAGCTGCCTGTGCCTGAAGTGGGAATCGAACTCAGTTCCTCAGGACCAAAGTCCACCACCCTATCCACTAGGCCACTCCTGACTACATTTACAGGTTCCTGTTCCGGGGCAGAGGGAGCATGGAAACGACCGACGCTGACTGGCGCATGGCACCCCCCCAGCGGCGTGCACCCGGGGTGGACCGCCCCCACCGCCCCCCCCTTGGTATGCCACTGGCGCCTTGCTGTAATTAACAAAGTAGCTCAGATTCCCCTTCTTTCTGTGATTAGCAGAGGTCCTCCAATTCCTCTAGGAACCCTGTGGATCTGACACTTGCACTTTTCCGTTCACTTCTTTAGCCTAATAATTTACTAGTCTGGGGCGACTGATAAAAGCTCAGTATTTTTGGGTCTTACATTGGATAAGGTTTGGCTTGAAGGTTCTCCCTTGTAGCTGAAGGGTCAAAAGCAGGAGATATGAACCTAAGACATGGTTTCAAGAGGGAGTCTGCTGCCACCAGAGCCTCCCACTGATTATACTGGAGAACCAGGGGCGTAGCCAGACAACAGATTTTGGGTGGGCCTAGGCAAGAAGTGGGTGGGCACCAAGTGTTCTCCACATCACCACCACCAAAAATTATCTAAGCTGGCAGGAAACCCTTCTTTCCACCTTGACAGTCTGCAGAAGGCATGCGCTGAAATCTAAGCATGCGCAGGTTCCGGTATCGTTGAGAGTAGCGGTTTTGTTACCATTAGGCGGAAGTCTTCAGCTGACAGAGCTTTGGATCCCCACTAGCTACCTACTACTACTACTATTTAGCATTTCTATAGCGCTACAAGGCGTAAGCAGCGCTGCACAAACATAGAAGAAAGACAGTCCCTGCTCAAAGAGCTTACAATCTAATAGACAAAAAATAAAGTAAGCAAATCAAATCAATTAATGTGTACAGGACGGAGGAGAGGAGGGTAGGTGGAGGCGAGTGGTACGAGTCAAAAGCAATGTTAAAGAGGTGGGCTTTCAGTCTAGATTTAAAGGGGGCCAAGGATGGGGCAAGACGTAGGGGCTCAGGATAGTTTATTCCAGGCGTAGGGTGCAGCCGAGACAGAAGGCGCGAAGTCTGGAGTTGGCAGTAGTGGGAGAAGGGAACAGATAAGAAGGGTTTATCCATGGAGCGGAGTGCACGGGAAGGGGTGTAGGGGTGCTACAGTTGGGTGGGCCTGAGCCCTAAGTGGATGTGCCCCGGCCCACCCAGGCCCACCTGTGGCTACGCCACTGCTGGAGACTCCTTTGGTTTCTACAAGCTTCTTGCATCTTCTATCCCTTTCTGGAAAGTGAGGAAATTAAGAAAGTTCATCTAAAGGACACCATTCTGCCTGCCCGAACTATGAGGTCAGCCAGAGGGTTTTAGTCTATTGGTGATTAAGGTAGAAAGCACCGAGGATTCAGGCAAACACTCCTTACTGTTGAATTCCTCAAAACCGCTAAACAGATAATGCTGCTGAAAATCGTCATTGACCATCACGGCACCCTCAGGATGTATTGACATTAATGGACCATCAAACCGTGAATCACAAATGCCAATATAGTTCCCTGTGATGAAGGTCCGTTAATGTCAATAAATCCAAAGCATTAACTCAAAGTGAAAAATTAAGGCACTAATCAGTTGGATTGTAGGATAAATTAAAGCACGTTAAGAGCAACCATTTTACATAGAATGTAGAGATTGCAATTGAGACATCCAGGCTGAGGTACGTTCCTTTCCAGTGGTATTATAGAAAAGGATCTGCCAACGTAGAACTTTTTCTAAATACCTGCAGGTGGAATGTGTATTTTACTGGCTCATGCAACAGGAGCAGCCATTTTATATATGGCCGCCGAGAGGGTGGGGCTGAGGGGGCAAAATTCCCTGGGCCCCGGGCCTCCAAAGGGGGCCTGGCGCTGGGTCTCTCTCTCTCTTGCTCCTGACGAGACCTGAGCGATCATGTCCCGACAGGAGCAGGAGAGAGAAATTCCGGTGCCCGGGCCCCCCCTTGGATGGGAGGACCAAGAGCTTCCTCCAGCGCTACTCTTTCTGCCCATTGCTGAGCAGCTACTTTCCTCTCAGACGTGCACGCTCAGTTTTGAAACCGTGCTTGCCCTGAGAGGAAAGCAGCCGCAGGGGCAGGCAATCGGCAGAAGAGCAATCGCTGGAGTAAGATGTCTTCTGCTGGTGGGGCCTCTGGATCTCTGCCAGCCAAGGTATTTCAATCGTGTTGTGGCAGCGATCGTGGGGGGGAGGGGGGCCACAGCGGACAACGATTTTTTTGGGGGGGGGGGGGACGACAGCGGTCCTGCCCTGGGCCTGGTGGTGGCGGCCCTGCCTTGGGCCCGGTTCAGTCTCTCAGCGGCCCTGATTTTACAAACACACATGTTGAAATAATGAACGAAGCAAACCTTCCTGCTTCCACATGGTGGTGTTGGTATTTTACACTTGTAGGGTAGGTTTATAAAATGGGCAGCTACAGGCGGAAGTGCCACCAATGAAGTAGCGAGGCTACAATTTTAATATAGCTTCATTTTGTAGGCAGAAATAAACTACATGGAATTAAGAAGAACTGACTCTTAATTCCTTTTGTAAAGCCCTGGCTGAAACGAGCACTTTGTTAAAACCTATCTCCTGGCATTCTAAAGCATTTAACTGGCCAGGATCGGCACCTGGCCAGTTAAGTACACCATAACCAGCTAACTGCAGATTTTTAGCAGGACAAGGCCAGCCATGACCTGCTGAAAATTTGTGGTTAGTGGACAACCAGTTATATCGCATAATTAACCAGCTACCCACCATTTTCAGCGCAGGTTTGGTGGCCATATTTGGCTGCATGAATACCAGACCTATCCTTTGGCCAATTCTAACTTAACCGGCCGCGCTGAATATTGCCTTGTCCGGTTAAGTTTGAACCGGCCAAAATAAACCGGATATTCAATGTCAGTTACCGGAAATGGTCCGATACTGAATGTCCGGGCTCAGCTCCGACCACGACAAGTTAGCCAGGCTACGTCCTGCGGTCCGAATATTGAGTCCTATGTGTTCCTTCGAGCTGATTTAGCCCCATCCAAGCCCTGCCCAAACCACACCCCCTCATAAGTGTGGTGCAGCTCTCCCCTTCTAAGTAGCATGTTTCTGAAATCAGTACACATATGTATGCAAAATATACATGTAAATACTGCTATTCACACATGGGATATGTTCCTAAAATAATGGCTTAAAGCTAAAGAGGCACATGGAGGATAGTTTTTAACATAGGTCATCTAGATGCAGAGACCAAGTCAATGCTACTAATACTAATTATCATTTCTGTAGTGCTACTAGACGTACGCAGCGCTGTACACTTGAACATGAAGAGACAGTCCCCTGCTCGACAGAGCTTACAATCTAATTAGGACAGACAAACAGGACAACAAGAGATAATGGGATATTAAAGTGAGGATGATAAATAAGGGGTTCTGAACAAGTGAATAAAGGTTAGGAGTTAAAAGCAGCATCAAAAGGTGGGCTTTTAGCTTAGATTGAAGACAGCCAGAGATGGAGCTTTGACGTACAGGCCTCAGGAAGTCTATTCCAGACATATGATGCAGCAGATAAAAGGAAACGGAGTCTGGACCGTTAGCAATGGAGGAGAAGGGTGTAGAATAAGAGAGATTTACCCAGTGAATGGAGTTCCCGGGGAGGAATGTAGGGAGAGATGAGAGTGGAGAGGTACTGAGGAGCTGCAGAGTGAATGCACTTATAGGTCAATAAGAGGAGTTTAAACTGTATGCGGAACGGGTAGGGAAGCCAGTGAAGTGACTTGAGGAGCGGGCTAATATGAGCATAACGACCCTGGTGGAATATTAGTCGTGCAGCAGAATTTTGAACAGATTGAGAGGAGAGAGATGGCTAAGTGGGAGCCTGTGAGAAGCAAGTTGCAATAGTCTAAGTAAGAGGTGATAGAGTGTGGATGAGGGTTCTGGTAGTGTGCTCAAAAAGGAAAGGGCAAATTTTGGTGATATTATAGAGAAAGAAGAAACGACAGGTTTTAGCAGTCTGCGACTATATGCAGAGAAGGAGAAGTCGAAGATGACCCCAAGGTTATGAGCTGATGAGACAGGAAATAAACTATAGTTTGAAATACCAGCATAAATCCTGCAGATATTCCCCAACTTCTACATATTGTGCCTTAATTTCCACGTGGAAATTGAAGCTTATTCTATAACAACGCACTTAACTTATTGGTAAACTAGCTAATCAGCACGGTTAATTGGATGTTAAGCAATTATCAGCACTAATTGGTATCAATTATGATTTATGCGCACAACTAAGTGCATTCTGCAATGTGGTGTGTGTAAATTCCAAGTTGCACAGTTGAAAACGGGGCATAAGCATCATCACACTGGGACAGACCAAAGGTCCATCTAGCCCAGCACCCTGTCTCCGACAGTGGCCAATCCAGGTCACAATCACCTGACAAGATCCACGGAGCAAAGCATTTTGTACTGCTTGTCCCAGGAATAGTGGATTTTTCCCTACACCCATTTAATAACATTCTATGGTTATGGGCGTGGAATGGGCATTTCTAAAAATCTATGCGCATTGTAGAATACACCTGCTCTGCACCTAATACAGGTATCGGGATTTACGCTAAGTAAAACATGGCCTAAATGGATGCGACCAAATTTGGTTGCATGGAGAGGCACTTGGTGTATTTTATATAACGCTTGGAATTTAAGTCCTTATTCTATAAAACTTAGGTGAAATTTAGAGAATCTGGCCCGTTGTGGGTTAAATGACCCCCACTTAGCACATGAGTACCCCTGGGGGATTACAAATGCATAGAATGAGGTTTACACATGTATTTTATATATAAGATTTTACAGGGTAATTTATGTGTTCTCACTCATCTGGCTTACCTTTAGGATTGCTTAGGTTTACTAAAGTTAGGCAGTTGCTCCACTGCTAAAAATTGGGGTCTAAACTGGAGCAGACTGACAGTGATCTGGGCCCCTAAAAACCTATCTAATATGATTAAATAAATGGAAGCTAGGGGAGAGCAAGCCTACTATTGCTGTGAGCCCTCGGGCATTGCCCTATTGTCCCAATGGTCAGTCCACCCCTAAATATTTGTTACCAGCTCCTAAGATAAATGGGTTGCTGTGATCTTAAACATTCCTGCTCTCCCTCCTTTAATGGGAGGCCAGTGGGAACAGGGTCGCTGAGAGACCGAGTCGGGCCTGGGGTGGGACCGCCACTGCCGGCCCCCCCCCCGGACCACCAAGTAGCCAGACTACAAAAATGGGGGGGGGGAGGGGCAAGGAGCCCAAAAGGGGAGGGGCACATTTACCCCCACCTCCCTGGCACAACTCCACATACCTTGGCTGGTGGGGTCCCCAAGCCCCGCCAGCCAGAGGCCTTCCTCCAGTACTGTTCTACCGCATTGCCTGCCCTGCGACTACTTTCCCCCTCACGTCACGTCAAGTGAGGGAGAAGAGCAGCTGCAGGGCAGGCAATGCGGTGAACAGCACTGGAAGAAGGCCTCTGCTGATGGGGCTGGGGGTCCCCAAGCCCTGTGTCTACTCCTCCCCAGCCTCTAAGGGGGGCCTGGCGCTGGAGTTCTCCTGCTCCTGTCAGGACGCAATCACCTGGGTCCCGTCAGGAGCAGGAGAGAGACAGACCTCCAGCACTGGGCCCCCCCTTGGAGGCCTGGTTCCGGAGAATCTTGCCACCCGTTCCCCCCCCTCTCAGTGGCCCTACAGTGGAAAGGTGCTCTGATCATTGGCAAAGCAGAATAACATGGCAGCTTCTCAAGATTCGAGTGTCAGGTAAGAGTTGTTACATCACTCTACCAAACAACTGACAAGGGAATCCAGGGTTATCTCTCTAGATACACTGAAATATCTTTGATGGGTTCCCTCAAGGGAAATCATATCAGTGAACAGAGGCACAATGTGTGTGCTTGTCTAACATTAGGCTGTAAAGGGATGTGTATTCTTTTCCACTGCAGCCAAAAGCCTCCTAGCTGTGGGGAATATGAAAGGAAAAGTCATTTGTGTATTCCCATCTCACTGTCTGATAAGTGCAAGGTCAAAAATGATAAATCTTCCAAAAGACCAGGATATTGCGATTTTTTTTGTTATAATGTGCCGACAAAACAAAGTAAAGAAGTCCAGCTTTGAAAAATAAGTTAGAAATTACGCCTCGTCTACTCTGAGCATTGAGTTTATGATAAGGGCTTGCTTTTTTTTTTCTTGTTTGCTGTGTCTGTTCATCATCTCATTTGCAAGGCCTTTCCCTCTCCCCTTCTTACTCCGTTCACGCCGAAAGATTCATCACATGTACCCCATGCATTTTGCTGTTACGTTTTTTTTTTTTTTTTTTTACCCCTCTCTTTTCCAATCTTTAAGTCAAATAGTGCCATGATCTCTCACCCAGTGTGTCACCAAATGTTTGACAGACAGGAAGCCCTGCTTTAGTTTTCCTTAACCACCACATGTGTCGAGAGCTGATGAGAACACAACGCAGGGAACCAAAAATGAACCTGAATCAATCAGATCAGACGTACTTTGAGATACTACAAAAACTCTTATTAAAACCACCTACTATATATTAACGTTTTATCGGCACCATCAAAGCTGTACAAAGATGTTTATGGCAGATTGACAAACAGAGCGAGAGAAATATCTTAAGCACCTCTTTGGCTGTACTGGAGGAAAATGGTGGAAGAGGCAACATTTTTGGCAGGGGACTTCGACTCCTACATCAAAAGATCTGGCAGCTTTAGAATCTTACTACAGGCTTAGAAACAAGTATCACAATCCCAAGATGTACGCTATCAGGGTACTGATGGATTTGGATAGAATTATGTACCAGAGGCCACAGGTCTTGTATTTAGCTGTACAACATCCAGGGGTGGACTGACCATTTGGGCAACTGGGCAGTGCCCGAGGGCCCAGAGGCTCTGCCCGGATGTCTGCCGCACACTACAGCCCTCCACGGTCCTACCTTTAAAGGCGTGCCGCTGGTGATCTAGTGGCCTCTGCAGGGGGAACATGTCCTTTCCTGCCCATTGTGCTGCCGCTATTCCCTCTGCCCGGCACTGCTGTATTTTAAAAATGGCAACCAAGACTGCCTGCGGAAGTGTCGTGAGACTGTCAAGACCCGTGAGACTACTGCAGGAAGTCTCGGCTGTCATTTTGAAAACATGGCGGTGCAGGCAGGGGAATAGCGGCAGCACAGCGGGCAGGAAAGAATATGCTCCCCCTCCCCCGTAGACACTACTAGACCACCGGCAGGCCCTTCAGGTAGGACCGGGGCAGCGGGGGCGTCAGCTGCGGTGGTATGGAGTGGTGGGCAGCAGCTGGGTGGGGGGCCCAGAGCACCTTCAGTCTGCCCCTGCAACATCCCATGCTTATATCATGAACTGGCCTTTAAACTGTGGAGATCTTTTACAGTAATTTTGGGGAACTTTAGAAACCTTGAAAGTCATTGGCAATGATAGAGGGATCTCCCACACTCTGCCATGGAAATTCCCAACTTGTCCCCAGTGCACTGGAATGAGCAAAAAACAAAACAAAACCTGGGGCTGAATGTTTGTATAGCTCTCTGATTTCTGGCTAACCCTCAAAAGAATAATGAGTGAAGTCCATGAACAGCTCCATATAACATTCAAAAAAATGTGCTAATTGGTATCTTTGAAACTCCATGAAAGAGAATGAACAATATCTGCCCAACATCACACAGGCCTCAATTTTGCAATTCGGTGTGGGGGGGAGGGGGCAGAGGTTGCCTGGTCCTGTAATTTTTTGAAAGGTATTGTGTACAGAATAATGAAAAGGTCAGAGGCGTCAAACCTCTGGAGCCTGTGCACACACCATGATGCTGCACCTGACAGGACATATCTGCAGTTCTTGTTGCTAGATGAGCCCTGCTCTTAAAGATGCCAGGAAAACATTTTATGCTTATAGATGTCTTTTGCTCTGACAGTTCCCTCCTATGCCTTTTCCTCAGCTCTTACTGCCTTCTTTTCATTCTGCTTGTTATCAGCACGCAGGGTATATATCACCTGCTGTAAGTAACTAGAAGGTAGCTGTTTTCTCTGTGGAGTACAGATTTTCCCAGCTTAAATAGCTAAAGATGTAACTATAATTACTTTTTGTCATAAAATTCAATTTCTATACGAAAATGGCTCTTAGGAAAGACTAAATTGCTGTTAAAAACTTATTTGCTGCCTATGGACAAAAGCTCTATATCATCACATGAGCAATTTTCTGAAGTGCCCAGTAGTAATACTTGCTGCTGTGTGATGAGAAAGATTCTTGACCCCAAAGAGTCCATCAGGAAGGTGAGGAACATTTAAAAGAAAATAAAAAACAAACAGAGAAATATGGGAAGGGGGGTTAGTAAGAGCACAAGGACAGTGGGAAGTGGGCCGATGACTCAGAGACTGGGAAACAGTCCGGCCTCTAAAATAATTTTATTATTAAAGACTCGACTCAAGAGACTGTCTAAAAATAATTTTATTATTAAAGACTGACACAGATGTGTGTTTCGGCCACAGGCCTGCCTCAGGAGTCTAAAACACAAACATTAAAAATACTTACCAATAAAAATATATAAAATGGAAAAACATTTGAACGGTTTTCTCTGAAAAATGTCAAAAATCATGATTTTTAAAACTCAGATCTGAGATGTTTTCTCTGCGGTTGCATGCAAATCATAAGGGGGCATGTTAGGGGCAGGGGTTGGGCATGCCCAAAACTTAGACGTTTTTTCTGCCATAATAGAACAAAGCAAAAAAAGTGTCCAGGGCTAAAAGTTAGATGGTTTGATCTAGACCTTTTTCAATCACAATGGACATGCGGCAAAATAAAATTGACGAGCATCCATTTGGGTCTGAGATCATACCTCCAGCCATTGACTTAGTGGTAATCGCCTACGTGAAGTCAGAATTACTGCCCGATTTTCATTGCGCGCCAGAAAATAAAATATATTTGCTGGCGCGTGTAGCGAATGTACGTAAAAAAATTAAATCACACGGGCCATGTGGTAGCCGGGCAGTAACTCCAAATTGATGTGCTTTGGGGAAACCTAGGCACCTATGCGATTTAGTAAACGGGCTTCTAAGTTCTCTGCAGCCTTTCATCAGCTCTAGGGCTGGCAGAACTGTGGGGGTGTGTTAAACTTAGGCACGCCAATACGGTCTTCACTAGTATTCTAGAATGTAATCTGGGCGCCCTAATAGAATAGCTCCCACCTTGCTTCCTCAGGATGCCTAAATGAAGGCTTCCAGTTGTATATTGCCCCTAACGGTAAACATATGAGACCATGCCATAGAAGTACAAGTCACCCAAACACTAGTTACATCCCATATTCCATCCTCTGAGAATGCAAAGGTCGGGCCTAGAGCATACAAATTGTAGCCTCTCCTTCAAATGCTGCAGACCGTAGAATGTAACGCTTTAAACCTAATTCTCAATAGCACAGGTAACTAGTATAAAAATTCTACAGAATGGGAGAAATATGTTCTCGAATATTAACCTGTGCGAAAACCCATGCTACTGCATTTTGGACCAGCTGCAGACAGCATCAGCAGAAAGATTTAGGGACTTCCCTCTCTTCCTCAACAGATCTGATATTATCCCTTCAAAATATATCTTTGAGGAAGACTGAAGTATGCATTCACTGCTCAGGGTACTTGCATGACCAAATAGATTTTATTTAATGTTAAGTACTATTTTATATTGTTTATTCAAATATTTTCTTGCAAGATTGGATGACTAATACATTTCAAAATATAATTTTACAGAGTAGAACATTTAAATTCACTACAAAATTTTTAGAAAAACTCCCCAAATCGGATACAGCTCAGATGGATGGCACCTGAGAAAATGCTGAGAACTATGAAGAATGTCATTTTCTAGTTTAGTGTAGTAAAGATTTTCCTCCCTCTGTGGAGCAATTACCTCCCGGATCCAGAAAATATCCTTATCACTATTTAAGTTATTAATAATTGAACTAGTTTGCATTAAGCCATCCTTTGTCCCCTCCCTTGGGCTCTCCCTTACTGTATGCTAACATCACAGGATGTATCCGTCCATCAGAGCTGCTCTTAACCTGTTCGATAGTTTACCCTCTCATCAAATGGGGTCCATTGGGTCATCCCTGCTGCCCTCAGATTCCAGGGCTGGAAAGATCCTCCCAAGGGGTTATGTTTAATGGATAGGAAATATAAATGAAAGTTGATGAAGGGTAATGGAGACTTGTAAATGATATGCTTGTTCTATTCAGTAATCATTGATATACATATACACACACACACACACATATATATATATATATATATGTATGTAATATAATTCCAGTTTTGTTTGAGCCTGGTAGTAGAGGCTTGGGGAAGCTAAGCCAAGCCTTCCCAAAGCTTAGGCTGGAAAGCAGGAGCAGGCAGTATGGATAGTGTAGGCCAGAGATTAACCTTTTTCTTCTCACGGCACACTTACGCAGTTCTAAAATTGTCAAGGCACACCCCCTCACATGATCCAGCATTTTATTTTCTTTCACACCATCCAGAATTTTACCTTCTCCCTCCTCCACAAATAGTCTAGCATTACCTTCTCTCCCCCCCCACTCATTCAAATAATCCAACATTTACCTTCTCTCACCCCCACTCATTCAAATAATCCAACATTTACCCTTCTCTCCCCCCCACCCATACAAATAATCCAACATTTACCTTCTTTTTCCCCACCCTCACAAATAATCCAGCATTTTTTACTCCCCCCCCCCCCCCACATTCACAAATAGTCCAGCATCTCTCCCGTCCGCCCCCTCTCCAGCCAGAGACCAGGCATCTCCCCTCGTCTCTCTTGACCACCCTTCTTCGTGTACCTTTTTAACAGTTTCTTGTTTCTAGCGGTTGGCGGCAGACAGCAGCAATTCATACAGCCTGCTCATGTCACTGCAGAGCCTTCTCTCTGACCCTTCCTGCCTTGACAGAAGCAGGAAGTTACATCAAAGATAAGGCTCTGGGCTGACGCAAGCAGGGTGGATGAATCACTGCTCGCTGCTGCTGACTGCTAGAGACAAGAAAACTTTGACCCTCAACTCCCGCGGCACACTTATGCACCTACTGTGGCACATCAATGTGCCATGGCACACTGGTTGAAAAAGGCTGGTGTAGGCCAAGAACTTATTTTCATGAACTGTTTTTCAAGTTCTTCAGTAAAGAGAATTAAAAGATTCTTGTTGGTTTGTGTGAGAGTGAACTACGAACTGTCCCAGAAGAAAACTAACTCCGGTAGGCCAAAGGGTAATCTGGCCCCGGCCTATGCCTAGCTTGACAAAGGTTAGAATATCAGTTTGTGTGCCCTGGTTCCTGGTGCCCCTTGCTGCAGAGGAGTCCAGCCAGAGAGATCAGAGTGAGTAGAGGGACTGGGTTACATGAACAAGACGCGGGGCTTCAATGACCATTGGTCTGATCTAGTATGACCGTTCCTCTGTTCATCTTACTGAGCTCAGCCCCTAAATCACAAAACTGCACCATCTTCACTTTGCCACCTATTTTACATTTTGAGGGAAATCTTAACTGCTAAACTAGACTTGGCTACCTCAGGGGCCAAGTTAAGTTGTATTAGGTGCTATCCTGTGCCTAGTATGGGGACAAGCTCAGGCATCCTGCAGTAAGGGGCCCTTTTACAAAGGTGCAGGAGGGCCTATACGTGTTTAGCGTGTGCCAAATCGGCAAGTACTGCCCAGCTAGCACGTGAGCCGGGCAGTAATTCCGAATTTGGCATGTGCCACATCCTACTGTAGAAAATAATTTTCTACCGCAGACCGCTTACCTGGCAGTAAACAGCAGTTGGCTTGCGCTGCATGCTTACCACACAGGTAGTGTGTGAGATCTTACAGTTAGGTCAATGGGTGGCGGGGTAAGGTCTCAGGCCAAAAATGGATGCACGCTGGTTTCAATTTTAGCACACGTCCATTTTACGTCCCTTAAAAAAAGGCCCTTTTTCCTCAATGTGGTACAAAAAATGGCCCAGCGTACGCCCCAAAAGACACATTCGCACTACTGCTGGCTACTTTTTGCCACAGCTTAGTAAAAGGACCTCTTAGTGTGCTAACCACATGCTAAAAAATATTTAATTTTTCAGGGGGGCATGTCTGGGGGGGAATATATATGGAATTGAATTAACCCTGCACTGTACTGTATAATTAAGAAAATGTGCTCAGAACATAAGATATACAAATGTTTGTTTACAATACAGGTAGTACAATAATTTAGAAGGCAGTTTTAGGGATTTTACACAAGGGAAATGTGCCACAAATATCACTTAGTCCTGGCTTAATAGCAACTCATTTTGTTTGAGGCTTAGATGAATTCTTTCTGCTGCTGGTTGGAGTGATGAAGGAGCTTTGATGTTGAACCTTGAACCCTGGAAAAGAAGTCTTTTTGCAGATTTGTTAGCAGTGGAACCTGGAGAAAGTCCTTAATTGGGAAGTGTGTGGCGGCCAGCAAGGCCCAGAGATTCAGTGAAAATCCAGAGAAAGGTGCAGATGTCGCGTCCCGCGCCCCTACCTGTGCTCCCGCTGCGGGGAGAGGGAGCCAGCGGCTTCCGCGGCACAAGAGGGACGGCCAGAAGGGTCCCGCGTAGGAGCCGGCGCTGCCGCGGGACTGGCAGGTCAGGCTGGGACCGGCGGCCGTCGACAGCGAACTCCGGCCTCTTGGGGAAGGGAGATCGGGACAAGGTTCGCGCCGCCGGAGCCGACGTCTTCTCCGTTCCAGAGCCGGGAGGCTCTGGAACTCCGCCTACCTTGCCCCGGATTGGAGGACCAGAACGATGACTCCGCCTGGAGTTCGGGCAGAGCCAATCCAAGGGCTCTTGCCGACTCCCAGGTCCGGATTGGTGAGTTCTTCCCGAGGGCAGGTTGGTGCAATATTTAAACCCAGAACCTAGCTGGTATCTTGCTTCCGGTTCTGTTCCTGTAGCCCTGTGCAGCGGTTCCGCGTTGCATCGTTTGGCGCTATCCAGAGACTGTGCTACCCTGGCCCACAGATTGCTAGCCGCTATCCAGAGACTGTGCTACCCTTGTCCACAGATCGCTAGCCGCTATCCAGAGACTGTGCTGTCCCTGTCCACAGATTGCTAGCCGCTTATCCAGAGACTGTGCTATCTTTGACCGTGGATTGCTAGCCACCTGCCTCGAGAGCTATCCTGCGTCTGTCGGCTGTTACTGCTGGCCCGCTCCTCCCGACACTAGCCAGGTCAGCCGTCACCCCGCAGTTCCAGCAGTCCTGCTGACCGCCTGCAGCTGGGGGCTCAACCTCTGGTGAACGGCGGTCGCCGCGGGTGAAGATTGGGGTGCACGGCTGTCCTCTGAGGTCTTTCGGCCTTGTGGGACCTAAGGGCTCACAAACGTGAAGACAAGACAGCAGAGTTAAGAGAGGAGGGAGCAGACTGTGTTCCAGTTTTTATAATAATTCCTGTTGGGCCATAGGCTGAAGTCAGGTGGGGTGTATTAATCCAATGAAAACTCAGGGATAGGTGAAACCAGCTGTATCTGGTTTTTTGAGATGGGAGCTGGTCACTTGACAAGATTAGGTGGGTCATTGTCTGTGAGTTTCAGGAAGATGGGCTTGTCTTTTGTCATGCCCATTCTCTGCGATTGCTGGTTGATCCACCCAGCTAGTTCTATTGTTACAGCTATCAGTGGTCTTCAGGGGGGAGGGGGTCAGTTTCTGATACTGAACATGTTGCATTAGCAAAACTTTTTTTTATATATGTATCTGTTTTCAGCAAAATTAATACTCTGAAATTCACCATATCATGCTACAAGTGCAGCTACATTACCATGTGCTAACTGGTTAGCACAGGAATAGTGCATGAGCCCTTACTACCTACAAAAGTGTGGTAAGTGCATATGCTATTTTTTTTAATAGCTGTGTGCTAATGGCATCTTTAGTGCATGGCCATTAATGCAGAAAAAAAGAAAACAGCCATTTTATGGCTGCAGAAAAAATGGCCTTAGTGCAAGAGAAAATCTTGGTGAAGGGCACGCCAAGGCCACTTTTAATCACAGTTTAGTGCAAGGACCCCCTAAATGCATCCCTGAGGCAGCTTCTTCACTAACCAAACAGGTCTTGGCTTGGAATGATAATCACCCATGAGCATGTTTAATTCTTCAGCTTCTGGTTACATAATCAAACCACTGAACAAGAAATGAGAAGCTCCCTTAGCCTTGAATCTGTATGCACACAACTGGAGACTCTAGGAGTAGATACGACTTGAGAGGTGCAAGAAAAAAATGTAAAATACAAGCTGCAAACATTCTGCCATCTACAGAAGTATGAGAATAAGAGGGACTTTCCCCCGAATTCTGTAACAGTGCGCGTAACAAGCTAATGAATGCTGATAACGGCTCTTAAGCCATAATGATCACTAATTGCCACAGATTAGAATTTAGGCTCACAAGTTGCGCCAAACTTCTAACGTGCGCAGGCAAAAAGGGGCGTGGTTATGGGCGGGGAAGTGGGCATTCTGAAACTTATGCACTAGTGATAGAATATGGCCCAGTGCGCCTAAATCTACATGCTGGGATTTACGCCACATTTTCATTGGTGTAAATGTATATGCGTAGATTTAGGTGCTGAAACATCAACTAAGCGTATTCTATAATCAGCGCCTAAATCTAGTCACCGATTATAGCGCCGATTTTTTTTTTTAGGCGCCATATGTTGAATCTCCCCCTTATGTCTAATAGATAAGACACTGTTAAGTAATCTATGCCCAGGAAAGGAAGGTGCAGTGATGAATGTTTGACCTTCCCCTTCACTTCAGAGAATGCTAAGTGAATTCAGGAGCTTCAGAAAGTCATCTCCAGAATAATAGTGCAAGGAACTAGGTTTCAGGCCACTAGCCAGGTAGTGGCTGAGGAAGAAGAAAGTCATATAGCTACCACTTGTACAGTATGTGCTGTCCAACTGTACTTATATATCTCTTGTATAAGCACGCAAATATGGAATGCACTTCCAAACGTCATGAAAACAATGCACAACCTAACAAACTTCCGGAAATCGCTAAAAACCAACCTGTTCACAAAGGCATACCAGAATGATTCAACCTAAACACCCCAACCCTCCAACACAATCGAAACTCCTACCAGAACTGGACAAACTTAACTCTCTCTCCTTGAATACTTATATACTCCGTCATCTATGATCATTAACACTTGACCACTCTGTATTTCTCTTACGGAATTGGCGATCGCCATCACGGTACTACGTAAGCCACGTTGAGCCTGCAAATAGGAGGGAAAATGTGGGATCAAATGCAATAAATACTTATCCATTAAACTCCACCATTACTACAAATGGGAAAAAAACATGTTCATACTGGAAATAGACAACGCCACTCTCTGTAAGGATGTGTTGGTGGTAGTGGGAGGAGGTTGGAACGCCAAAGGAAAAAAAAAACCTTTGCCTGGAAGCAGGTCAAGTTACTGACCATGGGACAAAATAAGGACTTAATTTAAGAGTTGTTTATTAATTGCCTCTATTTCAGCATGTCTATTAGAGTATTACATACCCCAGGGAAACATTTCAGCTTCACCTGCCGTTTGATCGAATGTGGCCCCGACTGTCACTCTAAAACACTGCCTCCACACAGCAAGCCAGCTGGCAGCTATGTTGAAATACATTTGTGTGGGTTGGTTATATAGATCACAGTGTATATAAATAAGTGTTCTGGACTGTATATAATTAGTTGATTATAAGAACATTAAAAAAAAAAATTAACAATCAAAGACCATGGTATTTAAGAGAGATGATTCAGTCTTGAGATCTTCACAGGGAAATCTGCTGGAGGTTCGTCCTCTGGTAGATGTCAAAAGTTAAATGGACATCCAAGGCCTTTAGTGCGATTGGGCCAATAATTTGGACTGTCACCTCTGAATTTATGACAAATGTCACAGCTTGTTACCGTTTAGAAAGAGTTTATCAACCTCTCTCTTCTGATAAGAAGGTGCTTTTTTAAAATACATTTTAGTGGACGATGTAAGAATGGTGGTCAATATTCAAAGTGTTTTAACTGGGCAGGAGAGGCCCAGTGAAATCAGCTGTGCCAAGGTATCCATATAGTGTCACTGAATATTTATTTTGCACTTCTTGATATACCACGAAAGGAGCCGTCAATGACGAATATGTGGTTTACATACAGATTCCATTAAGGTAGAGGAGGCAAAAAATGAACAGAAACTACAGAAGATACGTGAGGTCAGGACTGGGTAACGTTGTTGTTGAGGTTGAAGGCATCAGTGAAAAGGAAAGGTTTTAGGAGAGCTTTAAAGGTATGGAGGGAAGGAACAGATCTAAGGGAGGAGGGGAAGAGAATTCCATAGCTTTGAACCAATGTAACTGAAGGCGGTCTCACGGGAAGTAGTACGACATAGTGAGGAAGGAAAAGATGCGGCAAAAGATTCTCAGAAGTTGAATGGATGGGACGATCTGGAGAGTAGGGATGAGGAGTTTACTAATAAATGGGAGCAGAGGGAAGGACAACCATTACTGTAAGCATAGGAGCCGACTCTGTGGGTGCTTGAGCACCCCCAATATTGAGAAACTTCCTTGTATGTATCCAGGGAGGGGTTATTTCACTGAGCTTAGCACCCCCAATAATTTGGAAAAGTTGGCTCCTAGAATGTAAGCACTAAGAGCTTAAACTTGATGTGGGGAGCCAAGGAGGAGAGGAGTGTCCCGGTTGAATCAATGGCATGATGTAGCAGTAGACTGGATGAGCTGGAGGCACTTCAGGGTATGGAGAGGGAGACCAGCGATGAGGGAATTACAATAATCAAGATGAGTGATTACTAGGCCTAGAAGAAAGCCAAACCAACGGAGAGGAAAGGAAAGCATGAACAGCAAGGACACGATAGAGGGCATAGAATGAAGAGCGAACTACAGAGTCAACGTGAGATTTAAAGGGTGCGTCTACTGTTGAACATAACGTCAAGGATTCTGGTGAATTCACGAAAAGGCAGCGAATGATTCTCAATGGCAGAGAGCAACGGGGAGAGAGACATGGGTAGCGGGGAATATGATGGATTCGCATTTGGAAGTGCTGAGGAAGAGGCTATGGTTTTCAGCCAGGTGGGAAAGAGAGTTGGGGCAAGCTTTTAAGTTAGAGACACAGTAAAGGATTTGAATGTAGTCAGCATAGCAAAATGGAGTACAGCCATGGTTTTGAATGACAGTAAGGAGCGGGGCCATAAATACCCCCTGGACCTTTCTGCCTTGGCTGGAATCCAAAATGGCTGCCATGACCCTAGCTGTAGTGTTACAATATTACTACCACTAGGGAGCATCCATCCATAAAAGTCATGTATTCTTTACAAAGAGATCACTAATAGCAATAGAATGTTGGGTATTATTAGGAAAGGTATGGAGAACGGATGCGAGGATGTTATAATGCCGTTGTATTGCTCCATGGTGCGACCGCACCTTGAGTATTGTGTTCAATTCTGGTCGCCGCATCTCAAGAAAGATATAGTAGAACTGGAAAAGGTGAGCAAAGGGTGACAAAATGATAGCGGAGATGGGACGACTTCCCTATGAAGAAAGACTAAGGAGGCTAGGGCTTTTCTGCTTGGAGAAGAGACGGCTGAGGGGAGACATGATAGAGGTATATAAAATAATGAGTGGAGGTGGAACAGGTGGATGTGAAGCGTCTGTTCACGCTTTCCAAAAATACTAGGACTAGGGGGCATGCGATGAAACTACAGTGTAGTAAATTTAAAATAAATAGGAGAAAATGTTTCTTCACGCAACCCGTAATTAAACTCTGGAATTTGTTGCCGGAGAACGTAGTGAAGGCAGTTAGCTTGGCAGAGTTTAAAAAGGCGTTGGACGGTTTCCTAAAGGACAAGTCCATAGACCGCTACTAAATGGACTTGGGGAAAAATCCACAATTTAGGGAATAATTTGTATAAAATATTTGTACGTTTGGGAAGCTTGACCTGGATTGGCCCCTATCAGGGACAGGATGCCGGGCTCGATGGACCTTTAGTCTTTTCCCAGTATGGCATTACTTATGTAATAGTTTATTAAACAGGGAATGTTTGGTTGCTATAAACTTTGTGGCATTATTATGAAAATATATGCTCATATGTACTGCAAGGTTACAAGGAGTTGTTAAGACTTCAGGTCCCTCTAATATACAATTCATTTATGTTTCATAGTGTAGGATATTTTTTTTTTTAGTACTTTGATACTTCCATCATGAGAGAGAGAGAGAGAGAGAGATCTATTAATGTAGATTGATTTGTTACTTTTGATTTGAGGGTTTTCCAATTCTGTTAGAGCACCTTAAAGGTCAGGACTTCACTTTCCAATCTAATCCCTTCCCACTGGGAGCTCCTCCCGAAATGGTAATGGGGATTTCTGCAGCATGCTTGGACACAGGCTGGGATAATGTGGCCCACATGCATTTTCACAGAGGATGTAGTCTTAAGCTATCCACTCAATGAACCTCTATTTTACATTTCAGCCCCGAAACAGTTAAACAGCATTCCTCAAAGGGAGACACCGCCACTATTTACATCTTCATTTGGCTCCTTTATAGTTTTAACTGAAGTGTTCTCACTTATTTAACCCAGATCTTAATGAGATAATTGGAAAAGATATAAAGACTAATGCTGGAATGCACTGGTGCTTGAGAAGTTTGGCAGAATGGAGGAATCGGAGGCCAGTCCCTGACTGCACATTGACATAATTAATGTGGGCTGCTGATTAAATTGTGTTTATGGGTGCAGCTCTGCTTTCTTTCAGGCTGTGGCCATATTGATCAGTGTGTTAAGACTGGGGTGGGGGGGCAAACATTGTGAGGTGCCACTAGGTTTGTTAACTAGATTCTGATTTGCCCAAAAGGGTTAATCTATGCATGCAGGGACTTTGTAGCATGCTTTTACTACTACTACTATTTAGCATTTCTATAGCGCTACAAGGCATACGCAGCGCTGCACAAACATAGAAGAAAGACAGTCCATGCTCAAAGAGCTTACAATCGAATAGACAAAAATAAAGTAAGCAAATCAAATCGATTAATGTGAACAGGAAGGAAGAGAGGAGGGTAGGTGGAGGCGAGTGGTTACGAGTCAAAAGCAATGTTAAAGAGGTGGGCTTTCAGTCTAGATTTAAAGGTGGCCAAGGATGGGGCAAGTCATAGGGGCTCAGGAAGTTTATTCCAGGCATAGGGTGTGCAGCGAGACAGAAGGCGCGAAGTCTGGAGTTGGCAGTAGTGGAGACGGGAAGAGATAAGAAGGATTTATCCATGGAGCGGATGTGCACGGGAAGGGGTGTAGGGAAGGACGAGTGTGGAGAGATACTGGGGAGCAGCAGAGTGAGTACATTTATAGGTTAGTAGAAGAAGTTTGAACAGGATGCGAAAACGGATAGGGAGCCAGTGAAGGGTCTTGAGGAGAGGGGTAGTATGAGTAAAGCGACCCTGGCGGAAGAGGAGACGGGCAGCAGAGTTTTGAACCGACTGGAGAGGGGAGAGGTGACTAAGTGGGAGGCCAGCAAAAGCAGATTGCAGTAGTCTAAACGAGAGGTGACAAGGGTGTGGATGAGGGTTTTGGTAGAGTGCTCGGAAAGAAAGGGGCGGATTTTACGGATGTTGTAAAGAAAGAAATGACAGGTCTTGGCAATCTCCTGGATATGAGCAGAGAAGGAGCGAGAAGAGTCAAAGATGACCCCAAGGTTTCGAGCTGAGGAGACAGGGAGAATGAGAGAGCCATCAACAGAAATAGAAAACGGGGGGAGCGGGGAGGTGGGTTTTGGGGGGGGGGGGGGGGGGGGAAATGAGAAGCTCGGTTTTGGTCATATTTAATTTCAGGTGGCGTTGAGACATCCAGACAGCAATGTCAGACAAGCACGCTGAAACTTTGGTTTGGATGCAAGGTGAGATATCAGGGGTAGAAAGGTAGATTTGGGAGTCATCAGCATAGAGATGGTAGGAAAAGCCGTGGGATGAGATTAATGAACCAAGGGAAGAAGTGTAGATAGAAAAGAGGAGGGGACCAAGAACAGAACCCTGAGGTACGCCGACAGGCAGAGGGATAGAAGTAGAAGAGGATCCACCAGACGTGAACACTAAATGTGCGGAGGGAGAGGTAGGAAGAGAACCAGGAAAGGACAGAGCCCTGGAATCCAAGTGAGGACAGGGTATCGAGAAGTATGCTGTGATTGACAGTGTCAAAAGCAGTGGAAAGATCAAGAAGAATGAGGATGGAATATTGACCTCTGGATTTAGCCAGTAATAGGTCATTGGAGACTTTAGTAAGCGCAGTTTCGGTTGAGTGGAGAGGGCGAAAACCAGATTGTAGTGGGTCAAGAATAGCATGTGAGGAGAGAAAATCAAGGCAGCGGTGGTGAACAGCACGCTCAAGTAATTTGGAGAGAAAAGGAAGGAGGGAGATGGGTCGGTAGTTAGAGGGACAAGTAGGGTCGAGTGAAGGCTTCTTAAGGAGAGGTGTGACCACAGCATGTTTAAAGGCAGCTGGGACAGTCGCAGTGGAAAGTGAGAGGTTGAGAATGTGACAGATAAAGGAATAAGAGCAGGAGAGATGGCATTAAGAAGGTGGGTGGGAATGGGATCAGAGGAACAGGTGGTACATTTTGAGGAAGAAAGGAGAAGTGTAGTTTCCTCAATAGTAACTTCAGGAAAGGAGGAAAGGGAAGGAGAGAGAGGGGAACGGACTAGTGGAGGGAGAGGTGATGTGGTAAAGAAAGCAAGGTTTATCTTTTGAACCTGGTTGTGAAAGAATTCAGCAAGGGTCTGAGGAGATAATGAAGGGGGAGTTGGGGGAGGGGGCACCTTGAGAAGAGAGTTCAATGTGGTGAAGAGAAGTCGAGGATTAGAGCCAAGAGAGTTGGTCAGTTGGATATAATAATCCTGTTTGGCACGTAAAAGAGCAGATTGGAAGGAGGTCAGCATGAACTTAAAGTGTAAGAAATCAGCAAGGGCCCGAGATTTCCGCCAGAGGCGTTCGGCGGAGCAGGTACAGGAACGTAGGTAGCAGATATGAGAAGTCAGCCAAGGTTGGGGCTTTGTACGCCTTACAGGGCGGGTCATCAAAGGTGCAAGAGTGTCTAAGGCAGAGGATAGAGTATTGTTGTAAGAAGAAACAGCCTCATTGATAGATGTGGATGGTGCCACAGTAGAGAGGAGGTTTGAAACATGGGACGATAGAGATGAAGGGTCAATATCATGAAGATTCCTAGATAAATTAGATAAGATAGGACGGGACTGGGAGGGAGGAGAATTAAGTGTGAAAGTTATAATATGGTGATCAGAGGAGGGAAGATCAGAGGCAAGGAAACTAGAGGGTGAACAGTTGGAGGAGAAGATGAGATCAAGACAGTGACCATTTTGATGAGTGGGGGAGGTGGAGCATAGTTGGAGATTAAAGGAGGACATTAAAGCGAGTAACTTGGAAATATAAGAGTTGGAAGGATCATTAGCAGGAATATTAAAGTCACCAAGGATGAGAGAGGGGGAGGAAGGATCATGGAAGAAGGCAAGCCAGGCATCAAAGTCACTGAGAAAGGATGAAAGGGACTTATCAGGGGGACGATAAATGACCGCTATTCGAAGAGGCAGAGGAGAGAAAAGGCGGATAGAGTGGACTTCAAAGGAGGAAAAACAGTGAGATTGAGGTGGAAGAAGGGGTTGAAATCTGGAGGAGGGAGAGAGAAGTAGTCCAACACCGCCCCCACGGCCAGCAGGGCGAGGAGTATGTGAAAATAGATAACCGCCATGGCACAGGGCTGCGACTGAAGCAGAGTCATCAGGGCAGAGCCACGTTTCTGTTATGGCGAGCAGATGGAGGTGACGCGAGATAAAGAGGTCCTGGATATAGGTGAGTTTGTTACAGATAGAGCGGGCATTCCATAGGGCGCAAGAGAAGGGCAGAGAATAGGAGGGGAGTAGAGAAATAGAGATGAGGTTAGAGAGGTCGCGGTGAGATCTGTAGAGTTGGGATAATAGTTGGTGAGGGGGGCCAGGATTGGGATTGATGTCACCGGCTGAGAGTAAGAGAAGGAGTAAAAGAGAGCGGAGGAGAGTAGGAGAGGTGTGGCCACGAAGGCGTCGAAGGCGAGAGGTATTTAGGTGGAATGGGGAAGAGGGTAGGAGAGAAGGTGAGGTGATGAAGTCGATGGATGGGCAGTGAGTTCCTGTAGCGGAGAGAGGTAGGGGGTGAGGGAAAAGATTAGGAAGGGACAGGGCTAGGAAGAGAATGTGAATAGGGGCCATAAATGACTGCGGTACTTTAGCAACTGGGAAGAAGATTAGATGTAAAGAGAAAAATGCCCCACCTAGAGCGGAGGCCCTGAGTGGATCGGAGTGGACCTGGGTGTCACCCCGGAGAAGGCTGTAAGGATATGCAGATGAGCTGCAAGTCCTCCACAGCACCTGAAAGGCAGCCGGTGGTAGAGCTGGGCACCTCTCAGCTGAGGAAAGGCTTACCAGGGGTTAGGCCGAAGCCAGCATTCCTCCCCCTGAGGAAGTTACATCAGACGAAGACGGGACACAGGGAGGGAAGGCCCGAAGGCAGACGATCTGCTGCTGCGCTTTCACACAGAGGTGAGGCGCTGCCGATTTGAATGCAGGGGGCCCGATGGCGGACGGAGAGGGGCTGTCGACGGAGCCGTGGGTGGGTGAGACCGGGGACTGCAGCGTCGGGCCCCTCTTGGAGGCCCGTGGAATTTTGTGTCCCCCCCCCCCTTCTCGGCGGCCCTGGGTCAGCCAGAATTTTCATTTTAAAGTGCAATTGTTTTCCTTAAAATGAGCTCAGCGCAACAGAAAATTACACGGCTGCTCCTAATGGAAACATATCACTTGATCCACAAAAATGCCACTCAAAACATTGGGCATAAGCAGTCACACAGGGGGAGATTCTATATATGGTGTAACTAACTAAATGACTAAATTTGGCGCTGAAATCAGTGCTAAGCGTAACCTACCATCGATTACAGAATACACTTAGTTGATATCTCAACACCTAAAACTATGCACATCCATTTACACCAATAAAAATGTGGCGTAAATCCCGGCACGTAGATTTAGGCACACTGGGCCATATTTTATAAATAGGCGTGTAAATTAACGTCCATTTCCCTGCCCATAACCATGCCCCTTTTGAACTGTGCATGTTAGAAGTCCAGCGCACTTCATTACAGAATACACTTAGCGAGTTGTTCACATAAATTCTCAAGTGCCAATTAGTGCTCATTATTTTATTTATTTGACACATTTATATCCCACATTTTCCCACTTAGTTGCAGGCTCAATGTGGCTTACACAATACCGTAGAGGTCGGCTCTGGTTCAATAATACAAATGCATAGTATAGTAGTAAGCATGTAAGATACATAAGTATAAAGCAACAAAGAACTAACATAGTAGATGACGGCAGAAAAAGACCTGCACGGTCCATCCAGTCTGCCCAACAAGATAAACTCACATGTGCCATTTTTTGTGTATACCTTACCTTGATTTGTACCTGTCTTTTTCAATTCAATTCAAGTCAAGCTTCTCCTTCTTACCTACAAATGCACTCAGTCTGCTGCCCCTCACTATCTTTCTACCCTCATCTCCCCTTACGTTCCCGCCCGTAACCTCCATTCACAGGATAAATCCCTCCTCTCAGTACCCTTCTCCACCACCGCCAACTCCAGGCTCCGCTCATTCTGCCTCGCCTCACCCTATGCTTGGAACAACCTTCCTGAGCCCTTACGCCAAGCCCCCTCCCTGCCCATCTTCAAGTCTTTGCTTAAAGCCCACCTCTTCAATGCTGCATTCAGCACCTAACCCTTACCGTTCAGTGAATCCAGACTGCCCCAATTTGACTGCCCCTATCGGACCGACCGTTCACTTGTCTATTAGATTGTAAGCTCTTTGAGCAGGGACTGTCTCTCTTTGTTAAATTGTACAGCGCTGCGTAACCCTAGTAGCGCTCTAGAAATGTTAAGTAGTAGTAGTCTTTTTCAGGGCACAGACCATATAAGTCTGCCCAGCACTATCCCCGCCTCCCACCACCGGCTCTGGCACAGACCGTATAAGTCTGCCCAGCACTATCCCAACCTCCCAACCACCAGCCCTGCCTCCCACCACCGGCTAAGCTTCTGGGGATCCCTCCCTTCTGAGGAGGATTCCTTTATGTTTATCCCACGCATGTTTGAACTCCATTACCGTTTTCCTCTCCACCACCTCCCGCGGGAGGGCATTCCAAGCATCCACCACTCTCTCCGTGAAAAAATACTTCCTGACATTTTTCTTGAGTCTGCCCCCCCCCCCTTCAATCTCATTTCATGTCCTCTAGTTCTACCGCCTTCCCATCTCTGGAAAAGGTTCGTTTGCGGATTAATACCTTTCAAATATTTTAACATCTGTATCATATCACCCCTGTTTCTTCTTTCCTAAAGAGGGGGTGGTGATAGAAGTCTAGTATGGTCCATATTTTGCTGTGTCGCAGGAAGTAGAAAGTTAATTTGGGTCAATGTGGGTAGGCCTTAAACAAGTTGGTTTTCAGTAGTTTCCTGAAGTTAAGATGGTTATGGATAGATCTCACGGTTTTGGGCAAAGCGTTCCGCAGTTGTGTACTTATGTAAGAAAAGCTGGATGCATAAGTTGATTTGTATCTCAGACCATTTTGCACATTGCTTATTAAGTGCTGTTATCAGCGCTCATTAGCTCGTTAAGTTACATGCACTGTTATACAGTCTACACCGATTTCGGCAAGGATCTCTAGGCAATGCTATATAGAATCCAGGAGACAGTGAGCAGATTTCAAACATGTTATCCACGATGACCCCTAAATCCTTTTTTCTGAGATTTTTCAGAACTTATGGAAATATTTTTCACTCAACTCCAGGGGCGTAGCCAGACACCCAATTTTGGGTGGGCCTGGGCCCAAGATGGGTGGGCAGAACTCCGCCCTTTCCCACAAGTGATTTGGTCTCTCCCTTTCTGGCCTGCATGCCATATGGTCTCTCAAACATCTCCCCTCCCCCGCATACCTTTTAAATAACAAATTGTCACTGGCAGCTAGCAGCAACTAATACACACTGCTCATATTGACCGCACAGCTTTCTCTCTGATTTAAATTCCTGTTTCTGCATAGGCAGGAATACTTCAGAGGGAAGGCTGTGGGGTCGTGCGAACAATATGTATCAGTCGCTGCTCGCTACTGGTGAAGATCTTCTATTTACAAGGTATGCAGGAAGTTGTTGGGAGTTTTTGGCTGGTGGGGCTTGGTGATCCCTGCCAGCCACATCATATGTGTGCTGCTACTAGGTGGGCCTGAGCCCAAGGTGGGTGGGCCTGGGCCCACCCAGGCCCACCCTTGGCTATGCCACTGCTCAACTCACCGAATCTCTCCTGGCTGAAAGTCTTTGCAATGCTTGAATGTGGATGGATTGCGCCTTCGATAACTGTCTCTTTGGAATATCTTGTGCATTCCTATCCAGTAATGGAAGGACCTGTCAAATAGGGAAAGGGAATGGGACTTGATATACCACCTTTCTGTGGTTTTTGCAACTACATTCAGAGTGGTTTACATAGTATATACAGGTACTTATTTTGTACCTGGAGCAATGGAGGGTTAAGTGTCTTGCCCAGAGTCAGAATCGAACCCAGTTCCCCAGAATCAGAGTCCGCTGCACTAACCACTAGGCTACTCCTCCACTAGCAACATTTCATGTAGAAGCAGCAACACGGCCGCGCAGGCTTCTGTTTCTGTGAGTCTGACGTCCTGAACATACGTGCAGGACGTCAGACTCACAGAAACAGAAGCCTGCGCGGCCGCGTTGCTGATCTGCAAGGGCAGGCTTCTACATGGAATGTTGCTAGTGGAATAGCAACATTCCATGTAGAATCTCCAAATAGTTTCAACATGCCATGTAGAATCTCAAAAAGGGAAAGTGAAATGGGACTTGATATACCGCATTTCTGAGGTTTTTGCAACTACATTCAAAGCGGTTTACGTATATTCAGGAACTTATTTTGTACCAGGGGCAATGGAGGGTTAAGTGACTTGCCCAGAGTCACAAGGAGCTGCAGTGGGAATCGAACCCAGTTCCCCAGGATCAAAGGCTGTTGCACTAACCACTAGACCACTCCTCCACTAGCAACATTCCATGAAGAATCTCAAATAGGGAAAGGGAACTTGATATACTGCCTTTCTGTAGTTTACATAGTATATACAGGTACTTATTTGTACCTGGGGCAATGGAAGGTTAAGTTACCTGCCCAGAGTTAGAAGGAGCTGCAGTGGGAATGGAATCCAGTTCTCCAGGATCTAGGTCTGCTGCATTAACCAATAGGCTACTCCTCCACCACTGCAGTTTGGTTTTCTGGAAGAATCTACACTCACCCGATGATGTCATAGCTTTTCTGAGCATGAGCTACACTTTTTATGATGATATTTCAAATTATAATTGAATTTTTTAAAATGCCCAAGGGTATATGTAACAGACATGCACGCCTGGGCACTGTCCTTTAGACTGTCAGATAAAATCTCAAAGACAGAAAACAATTTGTCTCATTGCATGGTTATGTCGCTATTACCATGCCTGAGCCCCCACAATCACACTCTGTAAATGGCAACTCTTAACCCACCACAAAAAAACAAACAAAAAATATTTGTGTTGCACTGAAGTCTTAAATACATTATTTTTTTTCCAAAGGAATAAAGAACATCCTTTAAGTTTCTAATTAAATCCCGAGTGCCCTTCATTAAAGGAAATAACTCACAAAACGCCCTTTAAATCTTAATGATTATTTCTTCCCTGCTTGTTTATATTTTCCCATTTTATTCTCATTGACTGCAAAGACAAGAAAGAGAGCTAGAAATGTCACTTAGGCTCATTTAATTAATGCTGTTAAAAGCGCTTTGTTTTCTGGTTTTCTCCTGCTGGAGTTGTGTCTCATTATTCATAGACTTTGGCACCGGTCTTTCAGGGAGTCCAACACTTCCATCCCTCCTTTTCACATTTTTCTTTTCTTGGCAAGCAGAACAGAGCACATTATGCAGGTTACCCAGGAGGAGGTTTCAAAAAACAACAACAAAAAAAAAAAATAAAAACAACTTACAGTCTCTACTCTCTGGTGATCCACAATAAGCACAGAAGCTTCCTACTGGGGGAGTAAGGAGAGATTATCTCTGATTCCATCCTGTGGTCATCAGGTCATTTAGGGCACCTTTTGTGGCTTATTAGTCATAAAAGCGGGTCTAGACCATAACGTCCAATTGATAGCCCTGGCTGTTTTTGATTTGTTCCATTATGGCAGAAAAATGTCCGAGCGATAGAATACCCAGACCCTGCCCTCAACATGCCCCCTTGTGATTTGAAAGCGTTTCTGATGGACTTCATAGAAATACATCTAAAAATTGGTTTAAAAAATACCAAGTTTGGGTGTTTTTATGAGAAAACTGTCCAAATGCAGATTTATGCCACTTTTTGGATGTTTTTCTCTTTTGGAAATGAGCCTCTTAGGCTATAAAATCCACACCTCTGGTACACCTGCCTTTATATTCACATGTTCATGTATTCTTTTTCAGAAATTTGGTCATGCCTTGAATCTGCTGTATAGCAAAACCTGACCACAGTCGGTGAGATTTATAGAAATGGAAAAATACTACTTTTTTTGAAAGTTAGTCTTTTTGACTCTCTTGTTTTTTGTCACGTTTAAATATTGATCCAGAAATTGTATGCAAGTGGAGTTTTAACAAATGTTTTTAATAGAAATCAAACAAGGAAAAGAAAATAAGATGATACCTTTTTTATTGGACATAACTTAATACATTTCTTGATTAGCTTTCGAAGGTTGCCCTTCTTCCTCAGATTGGTAATAAACAAATGTGTTAGTTGATAGTATATATAAGTGAAGCATCAAAGCATTTCAATTATAACTATAACTAATAAGCCACAAAAGGTGCCCTAAATGACCTGACGAAGAAGGGCAACCTTCGAAAGCTAATCAAGAAATGTATTAAGTTATGTCCAATAAAAAAGGTATCATCTTATTTTCTTTTTCATGTTTTATTTTGTTTGATTTCTATTGATAACCTTTAAGTGTGGACTAACATGGCTACCACACCTCTCTACAACAAATGTTTTGAAAGGGGTTATTTTAATGCCCATGATGAGAGATTACCCTGGTAAAGTCCTTTTCATCCTGTAAGCTTGTGCAACAGATAGAGACGAGAGTACCAAGACTTTTTTCCCTTTCAGGCATTTTTGTTATTTCATGAGCATCGTTTGACTTTTGGAAAGTACTTTTGACTTAGTATATGGGAATATTTTGAGAATCAACACCTCTGTATCTTTCCAAGTTACTCATATTCTTTCTCCTACACGAGCTCTGCGTACCTCTTACCAAAATCGCCTTGTGATTCCTTCTTCTTGCAATATTTGCTTTGAGCATGTTCATTCTAAAACCTTCTGTATAGTTGTTCCATCTCTTTGGAATGTCCTTCCCCCTACCCTACGTCTCAAACCCTCTTTAGAAAAGTTTAAAGGAGCCCTCAAAACGTTTCTTAGAGGGAGAGAGGAGAAGTTTAAATATCTCAAGGGCATTAGTGTACATGAAGGGAACCTTTTTCAACTGAAGGAAAAATCTGGAATGAGGGGCCATACGATGCCTTTAAAAACTAAATTATGTAGTTCTGAGAGGAGTGAAATTATTTGCAATGGAGTGATTCTTTCCAAGAATTTTTTTTTTATGCACTCTGTTCTCCGGTAATCTCCTGATGTATCTTCATTTTAAACTAGTCAGTTTTCTGCGACGTAGTCTTGGAGATAAGGGTTCAACACAACAAACAGGCCCGAGAATGTTCAACCCATCTCCATTGCTCTGTGCATGGATGGGAATGAGCTGTTCAGTATCGCTGCAGGTCTTATGCACATGTGCTGGGCATATTCCCCCTTACTTTCCAATGCTCAGCACTAACAGTGCACATAACATTTGCATATTATTAGTGCTGAGCATTGGGGAATTATTTTTCTGTCTTGTCTGGGCGGCATTTTCCGGAGCCTTTTTGTACTGCGCTGGACTTTTGAGCATCTTCCATCAGATACCAAGAAAAGGTAGCAGAAAAGTACAGAAATGGGCACCAGCCACCTGATTAGAAAGAACTTACAAGAGCGTCTTAATATGTTGCCTGTACATATTACACCCTATGAACTCCAAAAGGAGGCTTCCTTTGGCACAATGCAAATATTAAACATAACAGTACATTTGGGAGGCTAAGATTACACCCAATATGAAGTTTATTCCTCTTGTGATATGTGCACAATTTACACATTTGGAGAAACTGCCCCCAGAAGAATCACTTTTCCTCAGTGCATTTTTTCTAGCAAAAACGTTGCCGGTACTCAAATGCCAGGCTACCCTTCAGGGGTGGGGTGATCATTGAAGGCCCCACCCCACAATAGCCAGGTCCCCCGCAACCAGTCACAGAACCTATGACAAGGCAGAATTGGTGTGTAGGGCCTGAGCTCTCTCATTAAAATTTGTGGACCATGGGTCAATTTTAGCAGACAATGGAAAAGGTGTCGGTACTCAGTATCCCTAAGTACCCCCTCAAAAAAAGCCCTGCTTTTCCTTAACAGTAATATGACCCTCTGGGGAAATGGCAGGACAATTTTCTTAAGCAAAAATGGAGTACATACAATAGAAATAAAAGTTACAAACAGGGAAGGTTTAAGGCATAAGCCAAATAAGGCTAAAGTGATTAGAATGGGCCTCGTAGACGGGAGTCATAGGCAGAGTTTTGCCCTGGTAAGTCCGCTGCTAGCAGAAAGAACTATATATGTGTGTGTGGGGGCAACCAGAGATCACTGTCCACAGAAATCTGTCTATTCTCTTCATAGTTGACAGGTGTGACTGTGTGGAGGAGGGGGGGGGGGGAGGAGTGTTACCTTGAAGGGTTTGGGAAAGTTGAGCGAGAGCAGGCGAGAAAGCAAAAAGGAAGAGTGATTTTCCCTAGGAAGACTCTTGATTGCAGAAATGACATTGAGAACCTGTTTCTAGTGTTTGAGTGTAGACAGAATGAACAGAATCTGCCTTTGTTGATGTGTTTTGCAAGACAGATTTCAATGACATTGCAATGAATTCAAAAGGCCTCTATGGTAGCAAGTTCAAAAGGAAAATAGATTTTGCGATTGCTGTTACTTAAAACACTTCTTTGACTGCACACAGATAAATGTATATATGTTTTCTGTAGTTACGAATGTAAGTTAGCAATAGAATGATGTCTTTCAGGAAAATGCTGTAATGACAAGGGACAAAGTAAGCAGTGTAATGTGAAAAAGAAAAGGTTTTTTTTTACAGTTTTAAAATAGTTTTTCTATCTCTACGATGATAACTAAAAAAGGACAAAGTTAGTTAACTGTTTCAGTAGAACTGTTATCAACAACGAAGAAATCCGATATGCTTACTTTTTGTTCTGCCGGCAGAAAAAGTAAGGGCAGAGTTCCCTCTTTGTAAATATGAAGGTATTTATGTGTAATGCAATTAATTAGTGTGTTTCAGGAATAAGAAAGATGTACCTACCCAAAAGAGGTGATGAAAATAAATTAAGGAAGGAAGGAAATTCAGGGGTCCTTTTACTAAGGTGTGCTGAAAAATGGCCTGCGGTAGTGTAGGTGCGGGTTTTGGGCACGCACAGAATCATTTTTCAGTGCACTTGTAAAAGAGACCTTTTAAAATTTTTGCCGAAAATGGACGTGCGGCAAAATGAAAATTGACGTGCGTCCATTTTGAGTCTGAGAGCTTACCGCCAGCCATTGACCTAGTGGTAAAGTCTCATGCGGTAACCGGGCGGTAATGACCTACGCATGCCGAATGTCACTTGGCGCGCGTCCGATACGCGTGGCAGAAAATAAAAATTATTTTTGGTTGCGCGTATTGGACGCACAGCAAAAATGAAATTACCACAAGAGCCACGCGGTAGCCATATGGTAACTCCATTTTGGTACATGTTGGGCTCGCATAGATGCTTACGTGGCTTAGTAAAATGGCCACTCAAAAGTACTAGTCCAAATGGAATATTTTATTTATTTGTTACATTTGTATCCCACATTTTCCCATCTATTTGCAGGCTCAATGTGGCTTACATTGTGCCGTAATGGCGATCACCATTCTTGAATGAGAAATACAGAAAATTATTACGTTTAAAGTACAAGTTATAAGGAGTAGATATACAGTTCAATTCGGGCATTAAAGATCAAGGGTAAGTGTAGAAGATTCAACAGTAATAACGTTAATAAAGTAAACAAATAAAACTTCTCTGCTAATTTGTCTCTAATGTATACAGGTCTGCATAATCAGACAGTCATAATAGGATCATCAGATCAACGTATCCACCTCTTAAATGGCTAATACATTTCTTCATGAGCCAAGCATTTTTATAGAGGGGGAAACCGTAATCCTCATTAATCCCATTCATATTTTTTATATTATTAAACTTGTTTAAATATAGTTTTAATCTATTAACTGCCTTCATCAACGTTTCCAAACTTATTCTTAATCACAGTTCATTCCATATATATCAAACTTATTCAAAAGGTGATACTTAGCGTATCAGCTTTCTCAGCTATTTCTGCTGTATTCCATAATGTGTGGTGGAGACTGAAAGATCACCGACACAGATCCATGTTTCGCTATATGCCGTTTCAAGGTAGTCTCCCATAAGAGTTCAAGCAGCCCGCTTCTAAAATAGGAATACACTGGCATCTTTAGCGTTTAGCGCATGCCTGTTTTTAACACGCGCTAAAAATACCAGCGCACCTATATAAAAGGCCCCCATTATTTTAAAGCAAAAGAAAACTAGATGTGGCTAAGTACAATTTCTGGGTCCATGATTTAAAATTAGCTTCCCTAATCTCTGGCTTCAGTTAGACGAGAGAAGCATAGCCAGACCTCGAGGTGGTAGGGGGCCAGATCCCAAGGAGGGGGGCGCATTTTGGTTGCTGCCCCGCCACCACCCCCTCCACTGCTGTAACATCTTGGCTGGCGGGGGTCCACAACCCCCGGCCAGCTGAAGACTTCATCCAGTGCTGGTCTCCGGCGCTGCCGCATTGACTGCCCTGCTCTCTCTTTCTCTCATGGGCAGGCAATGCAGCGACATCACCGCAGACCAGCACCAGGGCCGGTCTTAGCAAGTGCAGGGCCCTGTGCAGACCAATTTGATGGGGCCCCACCCTAGCTCCACCCCTCCGAGCTCCAGGGCCAGCCACCCCTCCCTCTGAGGCCTCCCTCTGAGCTCCAGGGGCCTCCCGCCCTCCCTCCAAATTTTAAAAATCATCTTACGTCATCGGGTTACAGCAGCAGTGAAAAGCGTGAGAGCTCGGTGCTTCAGGAGCCTTCCTTTCTGTCTCTCAGCTCTGGTCTCGACTCCCGCCCTCATTTCCTGTTTCTGCAAGGGCGGGACCAGAGCTGAGAGAGGAAAGGGAAGGCTGCTGAAGCGCCGAGCAGCTCGCATGCTTTTCACTGCTGCTGCCTGCCGCTGTAACCCTGACAAGGTAACTTAGATGACTTTTAAAATTCAGAGAGAGGGGGACTGGAACTTGGGCGGTTGGGGTGGCGTTCAGGCACGCCGTGTGGGGCCCTCTTGAGCGCGAGGCCCTATGCAGTCGCCTCGCCCTAAGGCCGGCCCTGACCAGCGCTGGATGATGTCTTCAGCTGGCAGGGGTTGGGGACCCCCACCAGCCAACCAGGGGCCCAGAGCAAATTTGGGGGGGGCAGGCCCCCACCTAGCTACGCCACTGCCCAGGACTAACCCCGAGCTTGGACTCTTGTCTATTCCTTTTTCTGCTTGCTCTCTTTGTTATAAAACAGGGAACACTCTATGAGGCTTATTTTCAAAGCACTTAGCCTCCCAAAGTGCTTTGAAAATATGCCTCTATGCTTGCTCAATCTGTGAAATTCTCAGTTCATACCAATATAATGGTGAAGTCAGTGGTTTGAAAACTCACTTTCCCAATATTAAAAAAAAAAAAAGAAAATCAGTTTGAGTCCTTGGCTGGTTCAGACAGCGAGAGGAGCTCTGGAGGTTGAGTAGGGGATGCTAACTGGATCCAGAGTGACCCGGTCCAGACTTTACCCCTTTGCATGCAGGGACTTGTCTTGCTATTCTTAGGGAATCCAATTTAGAAATGTGAACAAGTCACTGTATGCAATGGGGGTAAACCTGGAGTCAGCTGGTAGCCCTAGGTTGAAGGAAGAGGTAAGCACTTTGACTTCAGCCAAACTCGGTGGGGTGGGGCCAGAGGAAATTGCTAAACTCTGAAGTGTAGGAATGTTCTTACATATAACTTTCTTCTGATTATACGGAACTGAAACAGTATTAAAAAGGTTAATTAAAATACCAGCAATGTTCGTGATCGAGGTTAATTCGTATTCCTTTTTAAACTATTTTATTGTAAACCGCTTAGATTCTTGTTTTACGATCTGCGGTATAGAGCAAGAAATAAAATTAACTGTAATTGATATTGTAATACAACATACACTACAGCATTTTGACCTACATTGTCAGAACAAAAGGAAAATCATTGAATTTTGCCCATGTTCAAACCCAAAGCAAATGCATCGGGCAGTTTCTGACCAAGTCTGCAAAGTCGCATTGAGACACAGGAAACCGTAAACGCTATTTCCAGCAGCCTTAGAAAACGCTTAATATATGTTAACGTTTGAGCATTCTTGAGAGGGGGTATCGGTGAAAACGAAAACTAATCTTGGTCTGCATTTCGGAAAACGAAATATGGCGCAGCTTTTGAGTCCACAGGTAATGCAAATATGCCAAAGGATTAGAGGGAATATGACTTACTCGGGCACTGCAGTGCTGTGTAGAAGGCAATCCTGCGTTGCTATAACCCCGGCCGCCCGTAGGTGGCGCTCTGAGGTAGGCTTTGTAGCAGCCGAGCGACCACGCGCGCCAGATACGGATCCTGCAAAAAGCAACTCCCCTTGATTATACTTAACAAGCAAATCTGCCTTTTATCAGCTTAAATAGCAGTTCGGCTTCCAGCCTTGTAAACTGTGCTAACTCAAGACAGCGAAACTTGCGTTAGTAAATTGACTTCTACACCCAGTAATTAAGGCTAATTGAGAGACCTAAGCTTATGAAAATGTAATTTTATGAGCAGCAGAAGCTCAAGGTGAACGTAATGAGGGATTGCAAGGGCCTGACTGCCCAAGGTTACAGAGCGGTGCAGTTTGCTAAGCAAAGGCAAGTTATTCCTGCTGCCTTGTGCCCTGCCGAGCAATCCAAACCCAACGTAGGACATTCGCCAAGAAACAGTATCAACGCATGGAATTTAGAAACTGCTAGTGGATATAATGTAACCAGCTAGAGCCAATGTTATTGTAGCAGAGACAGCCAGAAAGCCAAATGCTATTCAACAGGTGTCTGCATTCAGATGCCATTAATGGAGATGGATTCTGCATTCAGACTCAGGCAGGGGCGTAGCCAGACACCCAATTTTGGGTGGGCAGAAGTACTCCGCAAGTGATTTGGTCTCTCCCTCTCTCACCTGCATGCTATATGGTCTCTCAAACATCACCCGCTGCACTGCATACCTTTTAAATAGCAGATTTTCACTGACAGTGAGCAGCAACTAACACACACTGCTCATGTTGGCCCCACAGCCTTCTCTCTGATGTAACTTCCTGTTTCCGCATAGGCGGGAATACATCAGAGGGAAGGCTGTGGGGCTGGTGCAAGCCGTATGTATCAGTCGCTGCTCACTGTAAGCGAAGATTGGGTATTTACAAGGTATGCAGGAGGGACATTTGTTGGGAGTTTTTGGCTGGTGGGGCTTGGGAAATCCCTGCCAGCCACATCATAGATGTGCTGCTACTGAGTGGGCCTGAGCCCAAAATGGGTGGGCATGGGCCCACCCGAGCCCACCCTTGGCTATGCCACTGATTCAGAGGCAGTAAATTAATGGCCAGTTACAGTAGGTTGGTAGGCTGGATCGTAGGCCAGCTCTGCGGGTGCTAAGACCCTTCCCCCCCCCCCCCCCCCAGCATTGACCATTTGTCCAGGGAGGGCTAATTTGTGTCATGTTCAGCATCCAATCAGTGGCGTAGCCACAGGTGGGCTTGGGTGGGCCAGGGCCCACCCATTTATGGCTCAGGCCCACCCAACAGTAGCACATGTTTAGTGGTAACTGGTGGGAATCCCAAGCTCTGCCAACTGAAGAGTTTCCCCTGATGGTAACGAAAACGCTACTCTCCACGACACCGGCACCTGCGCATGCTCAGTTTTCAGTGCATGCCTGCTGCCAGCTGAGATCATTTTTTTTGGGGGGGGGGATGGAGAACACTTGGTGCCCACCCAATTCTTGCCTAGGCCCACCCAAAATCTGTTGTCTGGCTACGCCCCTGCATCCAATCATTTTGACAAGTTGGCGCCTATGGATACACTAAAATACTACACACGGTGTTGGTATCCCCTATAGTAACTATGGCTGCTCTCCTTTGCCCACATTAGGAAACAGAACTGAATTCTGATTTTTCTATTTAGAAAGGTAGCAAGGGAAACTTTTACATTCTAGTCTGTTCTCCCAGTTCTATTCAGTCTTATTTCCCCCAAAGGGACCCCAGCTGGTTTATCATAGAGCAGTTAGCACCGATAAAGACAACATCTGGGTCTCTTCTCGCAGAAGGTCCCCTGTGTCCTTCCACTTCTCTCCCTTGCCATTAACATTTTGGTTCTGGGACTAGCTCCCTGCTGCACCCCATCGCCCCTCACCCCCTTTCCTTTAACTCCCTTCATGCTATCAACTTTTAATTCACATTCTGTACAATAAAGTGAACAAGACCGATAGTAAGTTAGGCCACAGCTTTGTTAACATAGGCAGGCCACACACACTTTACGCCTGGCCCACATACGTGTACAAGGATTGGGTGGGAGGCAACTTTGGGGTAGAAATGGCCACAGCATTATTAATGCATACTTACGTTACATCTTAGGAAGCAGCTGAGCCTTAAGTTCAGCGTTCATGGAGGCCTGCTCAACACCTTGCATTCAGGGCCGTGCCGACACGGTAAGCGAGGTAAGCAACGCAGGGGGGCGCCGACCTCTAGAGGGCGCCACTCACTTGCAAAATCTTTTACCTGAATCTGTGATTTTCCTCTCTCCCCTGCCCTTCCCACATCAGGAAGTGAAGGTAGCCCAGTAGTGCTAAGACAGACAGGCTGCTCTGCTAAAGCTGCTTCAAAGAGTACAACCAGCAGCTATTTATGGCTTTGGTGTGTGAACAACTTTCATTCAGGGTGAGCTGGAACAACATTCAAATTAAAGAGAACAGGTTTGGAGGCAGGTGTGCAAGTGAGACTGGGGAGAAATAAAAAATAAATAGCGTAATTGTTATCTGATAGTCTGCAGGGGGGCACCAGAGACCCTTGGCACGGCCCTGCTTGCATTGCCAGCTAGAGAGCGTGACTCACTAGCCCCTGCAGCGGCCTGCCATACCACCTCCTCCAGCTAGGCCACAATGTATGTCTGCTTTTTTTGACCATGACCCAGTCTACCATTGCACCTGCCGTTAGAAGCAGCTAGGTGATCAGTTCATCGCCAGCCAGTGCACAGGTCCTCAGCTTAGGCGAACAACCTCACTTTTTTTTTTTTTTCTGTTCCTGCACCTCTAGCAGTTTCTAGGCTCAGATGCCTCTGCCACAACCTGCTGCTGGGACAAAGCTAGGAGTGGAGGAGTGGCCTAGTGGTTAGGGTGGTGGACTTTGGTCCTGGGGAAATGAGGAACTGAGTTTGATTCCCACTTCTGGCACAGGCAGCTCCTTGTGACTCTGGGCAAGTCACTTAACCCTCTATTGCCCCATGTAAGCCGCATTGAGCCTGTCATGAGTGGGAAAGCGCAGGGTACAAATGTAACAAAAATAAAATAGATACTATTGGAGATTCTACATGGAATGTTGCTACTATTGGAGATTCTACATGGAATGTTGCTATTCCACTAGCTGCGCAGGCTTCTGTTTCTGTGAGTCTGACGTATGTGCAGGACGTCAGACTCACAGAAGCAGAAGCCTGCGCGGCCACATTGGTGATCTGTAAGGGCCGACTTCTACATGGAATGTTGCTAGTGGAATAGCAACATTCCATGTAGAATCTCAAATAGTAGCAACAGTGGAGGAGTGGCCTAGTGGTTAGGGTGGTGGACTTTGGTCCTGGGGAACTGAGGAACTGAGTTCGATTCCCACTTCAGGCACAGGCAGCTCCTTGTGACTCTGGGCAAGTCACTTAACCCTCCATTGCCCCATGTAAGCCGCATTGAGCCTGCCATGAGTGGGAAAGCGCAGGGTACAAATGTAACAAAAATAAAAAAAATCATACAGCACATTAATATGTGTCAGGTAACTAGCATAAGTGTCCTACACCTAACAACTCATCAGAAGCGACACTAACAAAATTTAACTAGTTGTATGGGAAATCCCCCCCCCCCCCCCCCCCCCATTGCAAGCTGTGCAATGACTACCAAGGGAAGGAGGGTGGGGAGCAATCCTGACTCTGCCACTGAGAAGGGTTTGCTTCTCTCTTCAGTGGCTCTTTATTTCCGCTTTCTGCTGCTGAGCAGCTACCCTGCCCCACCCCCTCCTCAGCCTCCCCACCAATCAGCCTTGGAATCCCATATGATGACTTGGTGATGTCATGCCTGAGGCAGGGAAGCTGGGGGAGTGATCCGGAAGTTCCCAAGTAGCAGCCGCCATGTTATTTTTTTTTATTTATTTAGATTTTGCTCACACCTTTTTCAGTAGTAGCTCAAGGTGAGTTACATTCAGGTACACTGGATATTTCTCTGTCCCAGGAGGGCTCACAATCTAAGTTTGTACCTGAGGCAATGAAGGGTTCAGTGACTTGCCCAAGATCACAAGGAGCAGCAGTGGGATTTGAACCGGCCACCTCTGGATTGCAAGACCAGTGCTCTAACCACTAGGCCACTCCTCCACTCAGCAACATTCCATGTAGAATCTCAAATAGTAGCAACAGAACCTCAACATTCCATCTAGAATCTCAAACAGTAGCAACATTCCATGTAGAAGCCTGCGCTTGCAAATCAGCAATGCGGCCGCGCAGGCTTCTGTTTCTGTGAGTCTGACGTCCTGCACGTCAGACTCACAGAAACAGAAGCCTGCGCAGCAGTGTTGCTGATCTGCAATGTTGCTAGTGGAATATTAACATTCCATGTAGAATCTCAAATAGTAGCAACAGAATCTCAAATAGTAGCAACATTCCATGTAAAATCTCAGATAGTAGCAACAGAATCTCAAATAATTTATTTGGATTTTGCTCACACCTTTTTCAGTAGTAGCTCAAGGTGAGTTACATTCAGGTACACTGGATATTTCTCTGTCCCAGGACGGCTCACAATATAAGTTTGTACCTGAGGCAATGGAGGGTTAAGTGACTTGCCCAAGATCACAAGGAGCAGCAGTGGGATTTGAACTGGCCACCTCTGGATTGCAAGACTGGTGCTCTAACCACTAGGCCACTCCTCCACTATGGTTTGCTCGTTAGACAGCTCGCTGGCCTCCTTTTATTAACAGATAAGAATTTAACCATAAAACAGTCCTTAAATACAACCTTCACCTGAGCTATACAAATGAAATAATCGTTAACATCTGATAACATTTCTTTACCTTACCTCCCCGCTTTGACAGCTAGGGCAAAGGCTATGGCATGAACCTCCGTGCGCATCCTTTCTGGGTCACCCGACCCTCCAGCCAGGGCCGGCCCTAGGTTTTCTAGCGCCCTCCTGCAGTCTATTAGTCGGCGCCCCTACCCATCCAGGGGCGGGATCACTATGGCTCTGCCCCCACAGTAGACACACCCCTTTTACCAGCCATGGCATCATTGAAAATATTACACCAGTATAGAAGAAAAATAACTTAGCACACAGACCAGGAATTGGGAGAACAGACAGTCTTGCCAACTCTGAAAAACAATGTGTTATCAAAATTTCAGAATCTAACAAACAGATCCCTATTCAGACACTTGGCCTTGCAGTCACACATGCAGAACAGAGATAGCCCCTCTTCAAATTCTTCAAAAATTAACCTGAAATCCTAAGAAGTTAGACTCTGCATGCAGCACAATAGCCTTCCCATCGAGCACAGCTTAGGATCTAGCTAGGACAGACTTAATCAACATAAACTAACATATTCTACAATCTGAGTTGGACAGACTAACAGGAGTTACTGAAGTGGGAATGAGTGATGGTTAGGAATTGAAAGCAGGCATCTAGCTCTCCTGTCCTGTGAGTTGCTGTGTTGGGGTGGGGGTGGAAAAGGGTGGGTCAGGTGCAGCACTAAACAGCAGTCTCTGACAAAACAAGGGTCCAGGCTGTGCTGTGCTGTTTCTGAGCCCTCTCTAGGCTGGATTCCAGCTCCTGGTTTCACTCTCAATCCCAGTGTGTTTGGAGCAGTGAGGTCCTCTGACAAACACAACAGGAGGATATTTCTCTGCTTGGGAGGGGGGAGGGGACTGGACAGAGAGCTGACAGCTCCTGCTTTGGAGCCAGACTGAGATGAGCAGGCGCCCTTGAAGGCAAACGCCCTCCTGCAATGCATAGCCTGCTTACCGGGTTTGACCGGCCCTGCCTCCAGCCCACCAACTCTTAGATCCTTAATAAAGTGCTCATCACCCGATGAGCTGAAGCCCTGTAGCTGGAGTGTCTGCCTGCTGTGACAAGTCAGCCACCAAAATCATCTTATTTCCTCCCCCTTACTCCCTGCCCTAAACCTAGGGTGCCATGTAATAAGGAGGGAGGGAGCAAGATGAAAGACCCTGCAACCTGGAGGCAAAGCTCTTAAATACTCCCCCCTCCCTTAACCTTGCCCCCTTCTGTTTGCTTCCCAATTCCCTTGAGGGGACTTGGCAGCAAAACATTTTTACAATTACACCGCCAATCCCCAAGGGTCTAGCCCTCTAATTCCTCCCTCCCTCCCTCCCTCCAGCCTTGTTCCTATCCTCCCATCTTCCCTTCATGCTGGCTTCCCAGTCCCGTCCCGCTCCCAGGCTTAGGGCTACCGAGCGGTCCACTGAGCCCAAAGTTAAACTTGTCCTGCGAGACAAGCTTAAATGTCTCCCACATGACGTGCCTTCATTTTTCTGAATAAAACAAATGACTCCCCAGAATAAGGCAGGCAATGGCGAGCAATAGCTACGGGTTATTAAGGTTTTTGAAAAGTTGTTCTCTTTCAGTAGACCTAAACCAACCTTGAATGACAATTTAACCATCTCTCTGACCTCATGTGCACCTTTCTTTAAATCAGTCACCTTACTTTCTAACTCCTCTTACTCTCTTATCTATCTATATGTTCCATCTTTGCTTATACCCTACACTGTCAGTTAAAATATTCTATTACGTATTGTGTTGACATTGTAAGTAGTCTACCATGCCATACTTTGTATTGTTTTTGAATATTTTTACTGCTGAAATTGTCTATTGCTCATATTTGATCTAGTCTTACTGTAAAACCGCCTTGAGTGAATTCCTTCAAAAAGGCGGTAAATAAATCCAAATAAATAAAACAAGGACCACAAGAGGGTGAGACGATAAATACAACTTCTTCAAGGGAAAGGAGAACATGGGGTGGATAATTTTTTTTCTTCTGAAGTTTACAGGAACTCGACAAAATGAAATGAATGTCTCTACATTTTAGTGTTCTGCGGATCCCTTATCTCTTATTTGTCCTGTTTGTCTGTCCTAATTAGATTGTAAGCTCTGTCGAGCAGGAACTGTCTCTTCATGTTCAAGTGTACAGAGCTGCATACGTCTAATGGCGCTATAGAAATGATAAGTAGTAGCAGTAGTAGTCTTTGGGATTCTGGAATCTTGCTATTCTTTGGGATTCCAGAAACTTGCTACTCTTTGGGATTCCGGAATCTTGCTACTCTTTGTCTTTATCCCTTATTTGTCCTGTTTGTCTGGCCTAGTTAGATTGTAAGCTCTGTCGATCACGGACTGCCTCTTCATGTTCAAGTGTACAGTGCTGCGTACGTCTAGTATCGTTATAGAAATGATAAGTAGTAGTAGTAACCGCTTCAGTTTAGGTAGGATCTGAGATCTGCTACTCATCACCAGGGGAAAAGGACCCCCTGAATCAAAATCATGCCCCATTACCCCATTTCACCACCCATAAAGTTACAGTTATTTCCAAGTCTGGGGCCACTAAGTGCAATGGAGGTATTTTGCAATGGAGTACCATAATCCTTATTCCCTTTCTCCCTCACCATTCTTAAAGATTTGTCCAAAACTTCCAGGCAAACTTGTATCCTAGGAAAGAGAGTGATAAGAGCACAGCGAGGAGGAAGGAATTTTCAGAGAGGGAGGTGATGCTTTGGAGCACAGGATCCAGCACTGTGGGTGCCAGTGGGGTGAGCACCCCCAATATTGAGCAAGCTTTTTCATTGTGTCTAGGCTGCCCATTGAGTTCTGGATCACTTGCAAAATAGCACTTCCAACTGTTAAAGCTTTTCAAATTGGTATCCCTGATTATCTCTCCCGCTGTACCATACCCTCTTCTCTGACTAGAGTACTTCGTTCAATTATTGATCATCGTTTGGTCCTACCCAGCCCTAAATTTGCTCACATTGAAACCACTAGATACAAATCGGAGAAAATATTTCCTCACTCAATGTGTAATTAAAATCTGGAATTCATTGCCTCAGAATGCTGTAAAAGCAATTAGCTTAGCAGGGTTTAAAAATGGTTTCGCTAGCTTCCTAAAAGAACATACAATAAGTCATTATTAAGATGGACTTGGGAACATTCACTGCTTATTTAAGCAGCATAAAGTGTATCGTGCTATTTTGGGATCTTGCCAGGTACTTGGGACCTGGATTGGCCACTGTTGGAAACAGGATACTGGGCTTGATGGACCTTCAGGTCTGTCTCAGTATGGCAACTCCCAATCATTTTGAAATGTTGGCGCCTATACTTTTGAGAAGAGTGTGGGGCAGAGATATCCCCGACAGAAGGAGCTCACGCTGTATTAATACTGAACTAAATAAAAAGTCACTGATCCCGGGTGGTTGTCTGAAATTAAAAGGAAGGTCTGGCTGAGCACCATTTTAAAGATCCTGGTTGGGCAGCTAAGCATACCTCTAGTCCTGCCCTCTACACCCCAAAATCTCGGAGAGCCCCTCCCCCCACGACCCTTTTGATAATTTTGAAGATTTTCCTTGGTTTGATCATCTTGTACATCACCAACTTGGCGTGAAAGGGGGGAGGGGGAGTTGGAGGGGGGGCAACATATGTGTCTCATCTATTGAGATGTTATCTCAAAGTTCACAATTAGCTCAATCGGACTTTGGGTCCCAGATGTCACTGGTGAGTAGCAATAAGGTGGGTTCGTTCGGGAAGAGCAGGCAGCTGGAGCTTCAATCCCCTGATAGTGCTTCCAGTGCAAATCAGCACACACGCAGATACACGCGCACACACGCGTGAACGTGCATGCAGAGTTTGATGCCTCTGCAACCCCATTCCAGCAAACTTTAGGCAAGATGCAGCAGGAAGGTGTCCAGACCCCAGGGGTTCTTGAAACGATTCCCCACCCCCCTCACTGAGCAAGGGGGCCAACATTGACCCCTCCTCCCCCCCCCCCCCGTGTATATTTTTAGAGAAGGTGCTGAATCTGTCGCGTACACTAGAAGGCAAGAGGAGGGAGACCGAGCAGTGTGCATGTGTGTCTGTATTTCTGCAGGAGGCAGCAGCTCGGAAGAGCGGGAGCAGGCTGGCGAGGCAGCCGCAGTGTGAGCTCGGAGGAGGCGGCAAAGAGAGGCGGAGGAGCAGCCGATCGGAAGAGGCTGCGATGCAGAAAGCTGGCCGCTGCGGGTGATCGTTCTCCCGCAGAACCGGCGGGGGATCGGCCATCGCACGGAGCCTTCCTTCCCCGCTGGAAAAATCACCCTCAAGGACGTACAGTCTCCTCCGCGGGAACCAAGAAATCCCCCAAATCCGCAAGGGATCAAGGACTGATCAATCGCTGATGCTGGCTTTTTCCTATTACTGTCATTTATTTGAAAATTTCCCGTGGAATATTGCTGGGATCCGTTTCCCCCCCCCCCCCCTCTCGGTATGGGGAAGACTTCATCTGCAGTGCCAATGCGGCTGCACTGAAGGAGGGGGGTTATCGTACCCAGGCAGTTTCTCAGGTAAGGCATGGAGGAATTTTCAGGTTTCTTAAAATCGCTCTTTAAAATAAGGCAGCGTCGGTTGCCGGGGGGGAAGTGTCAGCTTACTGCAGTAATTCAGCCTGGCTGCCTACTGTAGGGGCAGGTACCCGGTACTACCTGCAAATGCACGGGAAATTTGCATCAGCAGAGCAACGGACCTGATGCATTTTTATTGAGGGACTTCCTTCCCCCAGAACCCACCCCCTTAACTGAAAAGAGCCAAAGAGATCTAAAAACCCTCGTGTTTTAGGAAACAGGCAGAGCTGCTGTTCTGCGAATACAATTCTCTATAGATGGGGAAACCGATTGAGGCTTTGGTATGCAAGGGAGGTTGCATGCTGGATTTTCCTGTTTCTTATCCCCATCTCTCTACAGTACTTAAACAGAAATGACCTGTTAGCAATCAAGTTTCATGCAAGTGTCAAGGACGCAGAATGAATTTGCAAAGGGGGTCTTGATAGGAGGTCATTTATTCCTAACATACAGATTAGACGTGACAGTTATCTAGTTTTTTTTTTTTGTAACTATTGTCCATTCCTTGAACATTACATACAGATTATTCAGAAAATGGGGGGGTGGGGGCGCACATGAGTGCATCACACTGGACTGGCATAATAACTTCAGGCTGCAGCGTGGCATTTTATGGGCAACACATTAAATTCGCCTATCTGGGAGATTCTGGGGTATTATTTATCTAAGGAGGAGAGACTAGGCTGGGCCTGAGCTCAAAGCTACCTGCCCCATTCCCGAACTTTATCTCGGTCACTTAAAGAAGGGGGAAGGGGGATCTCCTGTGCCAGCTGTGTGCCACCCTTGTAGATACCCTGCGGTCCCAGAAGTTTAATCGATATGACAAAACGTCGTGTTTATTTTGTGATTATTCCACGGCCAAGAAGAGACATTACTATTTGCATTCTGTAAAATCAAAGGGCTGTGGTACATTTCCTAAAGATCTCTTTCACCCAACTCCATTTGTTCCCCAAACTTTCCCCCCCCCCTCCCTCCCTCTTCCTGCCGCTGGAGCAGAACAGCGTCTGGCTGCTATTTTTCGAGCACCTCTCCAGCTGCTTTGCCCGGGGAATTCTTGGCTTCCAGATGTGCACCGCTGCTTCGGGTCACGGGAAATACCCCCCAGCAAAATAATACTGCCAAGGCGGGAATAAAACTCGGACGCCCCCCCCCCCCCCTCTCCCCTGTATGACTTACAACTGATGCTCCCGGTCTGTCAGCCATTTGCTCTTAAATTATGTAGACGGGGAGAGACAAGAGCTGAACGTTTAAACGCACCACTTTTTTTTTTTTTTTGAAAATAGAAATGGACATTACTAGACAGCTGCTGGATTCTTTGCTGATGCACCAGGCTTTTGCCAAATTCACCTCATCAGGGTTATTTCATTTGTACTGTAAAGGTGATTTTTTTTTTAAATAAATCTGAGGGAACCAGTATTTTCCTGCACCTAAACACGGGCACTCGGTGACTGTTCGTTCATTCCAGTGAACCCCCCTATGCAAGTGGATGTTCTATTGAATAACACGGACATCTGCAGCGAGTGATCGCTGCACGTAACCCCCTTTCCGCCCGCCCCAAGATTCGTCTTTCTGGTCCTGCTGCGCCGGATTTTTGCAAAGCATTGGCTTCCTTTCGGGGCTACGAGGGAGCAGGGATTTATTCCATTGACAAGGTGCAGGAGTTGCACCGGAAGAAAAAGCCAGAGGGGTTGCTGCAGGTAGGCTGCAAGTCGATGGATTTCCAGGGGAATTCACAGCCACATCTGCAAGAGGCACCCAGCACACGCGGCAGTGATTGCAAAAGGGATTGAAAAGGCTGAAACTTGTTTGTTGGGTTTCTGGAGGGTTTTTTTCTTTCTTTCCCATCTGGCTCACTCACTTCATCTTACAAGGGTGGCACTTGCTGTTTTGCTTCTGAGCTGGATGCTCTGTTCTTTTGGAAAACCCCTCTGTAAGCGTGTCCCCAAAATGATTTGGGCTACCCTGTCCCAGCTGCAAACCTAAAATTTCAGGGGCTTCTCTCTAGGTTGTAGTTGTTAGAGAGACTCAGTGAACTCTGCTAATGAAAACCGACAGCACTAACTTCTAGAAAGGTGGGTATTTTTTTTTATAGCACTTGGACTGTAAGCTCTTTGGGACGAGGACTTAGTTGTTATTACACATTAACTTGCTTATAATGGCGCGAGCCACCTCGATGGTTATTGGAAAGGTGAGCTAATAATCCAATTAAAAAAAACAAACCCAAATGATGACTTCTTGTTCTAAAGGTGTCGTCACTCGATTTTAACACTTTGGTGCCTGCAGCCTAGGGCTTGGTAAAGAGGCATCCGAGGCGGGCGGAGTGGTGGGAAAATAATTAATATTTCTGCCCTTGAATAGATTATTCTGTAATTACAGCCTGAAATTTGTAGCAGAAAAAAATCTGAGAGAAGAGCTTAACATGGGCCATGGTGAAAAAATGGAACTAAATCGGTGTAATCTGGCTTTTGATTATCTAGAGCTGCTCCCTCTCAGCAGATTTATTTAATACCCATAAAGCAGGTGCAAAGCAAATTCGTATCAGTCGTTACTAGGGGTCCATAAGCCCTGGGCGACACAATGCTGCTGGTTCAGGTAGGAGTCTGACCATTGAGAACTTGAGTGCCCGGCACCAGTTCATTTCCACCCCAGTGTTTAGGGCATTGGTGGGTTTTGTCCATAGGTATTTCCTGGAAGAAACCATCAGCTTCATGGAATCTGAGCACCTAAATTAGTATTACAAGGAATCATGGCTAAACTTGCCAATTCTACAGGGAGCCCCCCTCCCACACACTAGCCAGGGTGTTTTGTCTGTTATTAAAAAAAGGCTTAGTAAAAACAGAATTTGACCATGTGTTATAGTTATCATAACTCACATTTATTATGAAAAGTCCCTGGCCTTTGAAGTCTGTTTAGCAAAGGTGTTTTCATTGGTAACTTAGGGTCAGTTGCCTTAGAGAGTTTTACAATCTGTATATAAAGCAAATGAAGGTAAAGTGACTTGCCCAAGGTCACAAGGCACATCATTGAGATTTTGAACCCTGGCTTCCTTAGTCACTAGGTTACTTTGTTGTGTTGTCTTTGTTTTGGGTCTCCCACAGGGCTGTGACACAGACAATTAGAAACCCCCTTGCCATTAACTATAGCTGCCCGAAGCCTTCGTGCGCCTGTCTGCAACCATTCCTTGGATGTTTCTAGTTGGAGAGCCTGGGAACAAATCTTTAGGGTAGCTGATGGTAGTGAATAGAGCAGGATCCAAAGATAACTCTTTGGGCTATGTTGTAATGGTCATTTATAAAGTTATGAGTCTATGAAGACACCATCTGGTTGGAATATTAAACTCACAAAGTGCGACGAAGGTGCTCATTTTCAAAGCACTTAGACTTGCAAAATTCCATAGGTTACTGTAACTTTGAAAGTGCTTTGAAAATATGCCTCAAAGTGTCCCGGATGGTCTTTTTGTTGGCTGATTTTAATCTGAACCTATTATAACAATGGCAGATCCGGAGGGAAACCTTGTATTCTGACTTTTCACCGTGGATAATGGGAATAAGAGAAACAGATAAGTATGTGATGTTCCAGTCCTGGCTGAGATCTGGTATAAACTCTTAGCAATGCTGCTGGAAATGTTCTTCATTATTCAGAGAGGCTGATTGTCAGCTGTATTTTTTCTCTAGTGTTGTTAATGTTTAATAGCATACACTACACAGGTTTCACTCAAAAAATATTCTCATTCTTTATTTGTGGACGAAAAAGGTTTATTGAATTGTATGAAAGCATAAGTAGAAGATCTAGACAGGGGTAAGCGTGGGCAACCGTGAAGGACAGTAGTCTTCACTCAATGAAGATTTCCCCCCCATAAACCCAAGATGGGAGGGAGGGGGAAGGGAAAAGATTTAGCTCATGCCTTTTTCAGTTGTAACTTACGGTGATTACGTTCTGGTATAGTAACCCTTTTGAATACATCACATTTAGAGCATTCTGTAGAGATTAATCAAGTGAGTTTGGACTTAGCGTATTTCAGTTGTATTTCGAGGCCAATCACATTCAGTTACACTACGTAATTCCCTGTCCCTGGAGAGTTTATAATCTAAGCAATCCTTTTACCAAAGCTTAGCATGCGCTAGCAGACTGTGCTAAATTCTGCGTGCCCTATTTTATACCTATGGGCCATGTGGCACAGCGTGTGCTAATCACCGTTATCATGCACTAAGTTTCGTCGATGATACGCTGAAACCTTCTGCTCAGTGTGCTGCTGCGGCTAGGAAAGCGAATAGAATGTTGGGTGTTATTAAGAAGGGTATGGAGTCCAGGTGTGCGGATGTTATAATGCCGTTGTATCGCTCCATGGTGCGACCGCACCTGGAGTATTGTGTTCAATACTGGTCTCCGTATCTCAAAAAAGATATAGTAGAATTGGAAAAGGTACAGCGAAGGGCGACGAAAATGATAGTGGGGATGGGACGACTTTCCTATGAAGAGAGGCTGAGAAGGCTAGGGCTTTTCAGCTTGGAGAAGAGACGGCTGAGGGGAGATATGATAGAAGTGTATAAAATAATGAGTGGAATGGATCGGGTGGATGTGAAGCGACTGTTCACGCTATCCAAAAATACTAGGACTAGAGGGCATGAGTTGAAGCTACAGTGTGGTAAATTTAAAACGAATCGGAGAAAATTTTTCTTCACCCAACGTGTAATTAGACTCTGGAATTCATTGCCGGAGAACGTGGTACGGGCGGTTAGCTTGACGGAGTTTAAAAAGGGGTTAGATAGATTCCTAAAGGACAAGTCCATAGACCGCTATTAAATGGACTGGAAAAATTCCTCATTTTTAGGTATAACTTGTCTGGAATGTTTTTACGTTTGGGGAGCGTGCCAGGTGCCCTTGACCTGGATTGGCCACTGTCGGTGACAGGATGCTGGGCTAGATGGACCTTTGGTCTTTCCCAGTATGGCACTACTTATGTACTTATGTGCTACAGGGTTTATTCCTGAGGGTTAAGGGGGTCTTTTTACAAAGCTGTGGTAAAAAGTGGCATTGGTGAATCTTTACATAGTAACATAGTAGATGACGGCAGAAAAAGATCTGCACGGTCCATCCAGTCTGCCCAACAAGATAACTCATATGTGCTACTTTTTGTGTATACCCTACTTTGATTTGTATCTGCCATTTTCAGGGCACAGACTGTAGAAGTCTTGCCCAGCACTAGCTTCCCCTCCCAACCAGTGGAGGAGTGGCCTAGTGGTTAGGGTGGTGGACTTTGGTCCTGAGGAACTGAGTTCGATTCCCACTTCAGGCACAGGCAGCTCCTTGTGACTCTGGGCAAGTCACTTAACCCTCCATTGCCCCATGTAAGCCGCATTGAGCCTGCCGTGAGTGGGAAAGCGCGGGGTACAAATTTAACAAAAAAAACCCCACCAGCCCCGACTCCCCCCCCACTGGCTCTGCCACGCAGGTCTTTCTTGCATTCTAAGGCTACTTTTACCACAGACAGAAAATGGCAGATTTTCCATTTTTCCAATTAATGGCCATTAACAAAAATGAGTGCATGAACCCTTATTGCCACCCACTTTGTAGGCAGCAGGGTTTCCCTCGCTCATATGCCACGCTAATCAGCGCACGGTAATGTGGCTAACTGATTTGTGCCATCATGCCCCCTCTCTTTTTCCCAGGCACACACGCCTTCGAGAAGAACCCAGAAAGATTTTTTAGTGTGTGGTTTGCGTGCGTACATTGGGATTTTACCGCAGGACGCCTCGGCGCATCCCGCCGTAATCCTTTTTAATCTGCGGTAAGCAAACCCCAGCGCGTCCCACATCTTGCCCGAGATCACAAGTTGCTGCAGTGGGAGTCGAGCCCTGGCTTCCCCTGGTTCTCGGCCGCTGCTCTAACCTTTAGGCAACTCTTCCACTCCACTGTAACTGCAGTCAGGGGCTCATGAATGGAATGCATTTTCTGATTCCAGGTCTGGAAGAGCAAAGCAGGCTGTGGGGAAGAGGGAAAGGGGGTTCATAATAAAATAAAATAAAAAAAAAGACTGGAATTTTCTTTCTTATAGTTGTATCTGGGAGAAGGTGGGTGAGCAACAAATTGCATGGAGCTAAAAAGGCTTTTAAGGCATTACTGAACAGTGCACAAAAAGGTTTCAATTATATCAAAGCTATGGGATTTGAGGTGTTCAATTTTGAATTAGTGCCAGGTTTTATTGGTAGTGTTTCCGGGAGGCCAAAAATTGTTGTGCATGAACGATACCTTCTTGTTTCCTGTGTGTGAGTGCGCTGTGGCTCCAGGTTTAATGCAGTTTTTAGAAAGATACTGCACAGGGAGAATGGAATCTGAAGTTCAGGCTGTGTTCTTTGTGACTGTGTTTACATCCGATAGTAAGAGTGCTGCTAGAGAACCAATATAGCTATAGTAGGAATATGACATGTAGAATACCTCATTGCATTTTCTCTGTCTGAATAAGAGGTACATGCAAACTGAACGGCAGGTCTTAGCTGAAAGCCACAGAATGGTCACGCAGGAGACATCCACAAATCTTTTTTTTTCCAGACAGATCACTGTAACTCTCGTTTTAAAGAAAAGCTTCCACAATGGTTAGACGTTCATGACAGGGTTGCCACTTTGAAAGTTTTTAGTGAGAAGTGAAGCAGTTTGGGTTAGTGGAAAGTGGACATTTTATGCTGCTTTAAATTCCTTTCTTAAGACCCTTTTGTGTCCATGTCCATTAGAAGAATGGCTTTTCCTACCTTCCTAGCTCGGCCCTAATTTCTACTATAAAATATTCTGGTTAAAGCCCCATTCCCAGGCTCACACATTTGTGTCCCTTCCCCTAAGAGTAATTTTGTGTTTAGAGGTCTATTTTTCTGCAGTCCCAAAGCATCCAGGGTGTGAAAATAATCTAATAGGATTAATTAGACGTAGTGAAGTGGATGACAGGGGGGAGGGAGGGTCTGCCAAGTTCTGAGAAAGCAGGACTTGTCAATGAAGAGCGCTATTCAAGCGTCTTTGGGGGACTCACTATGGTCTCCAGCCATCAGTTTTAACCCTTTGCACACAGCTTTGGCACTCATTCTTAAATGACTGTGTTTAAGCTGATTTTTATCAGCATCAAACTGTTTGCTGGGTTGTGAATGAGGGGAATCTGAGCCATGAATTAGCAGTAAATCATGTCCCCAGCTGATCTGGAGCCAGCTGAGGTAGTTTACCGTAAATTAAAAATATCTGGCCCAGATGATGTGCCTGTAAGTCACAGGCAGGAGGGACAGCAGGCCTCTGCTTGTTAAGTAGCCTCGATCAACAGCGGACTGTGACAATGGTGTGTATCGATTCCCAATCTTACCTGGAAATTGCCTCTTAATATTCTCTATAAATTGTGTCCTACCATCTGAGAGCTCATGAAAGGGGTGATTCTTCTGTTCTGTTATTACAGGGAATGCCTGCAGCGAAGCATCTCGCTTGGTAGAAGGAATATTTTGGTAGTTCCAAAACAATGTAGAAAAAAGTGAACTGCAAAAAGAATTTATTGCAGGCTTTCCCATGATTACCGCTGTACTGGGCTCCACAGTTTAGGTAGAATGCAAGGTCCTGAGAGACTGTAATTCAAATCCAACCTTTTGCTACTGACCTTGAATAACCTTGGCAGACTCACTTTGTCCCGTTGTGCCTTAGTCCCTTACTTTAGTCCCATAATTCCTACCCATGCATTGATTATATCCTAATAGACCAGGCCCTGCGCAAACAGGTATAGCTCACAGAATTGCAAGATGGGTTGCAGTCAGTCTGGCCTAAGCTGTGGGCAGGAAGTGAAACCTCCAGGTTGTGATTTTGGAGGTTCAATGAAGTGCTGTTAGAGAATATAGTGATTTGTGGCATATCTCACCCAAGTTATCAAAGAATATTGTGAAATACATACTGGTGGGGAGCTGCCTCGTGATGTGGAATGGGATGATTTAAAGGCAGTAATTAGGATCATTTACTAGAAGAGGTCACATGAAGCCAATGCAAAAGGATTAAGTGAGGCACTTGAGAGGCTAGGGGGGCTTAATAGCATCAAACCAAGATCATGGGATTGAGAAGACAATTACAAGCTCTGTGAGCTGAGAAAGTAATTCTAGGGCGGCAGAGAGACATAGCTGGTCCCGGGGCAGAACCAGACTGCCACAAGCCACCCCTCCCACTCGCACTGCCGCTCCTACCTGCCCCCTTACCTTTCTGTCTTTGCCTCCAAGGGGGGGGGGGGGCCCTGAGGGCACCAGTAAACCACTTCCTGCTTGCCTGCTCCCACGGTCTGTCCTCTCCTGCTCCTGTCCAATATTGCGCTAATGCAATCATCCAGTCCTGACTCCCGGCACAGATAGAAGCAGGGGAGGACAGACCCAGAAGCAGGCAGCAAAAGAGACATGGCCTGATGGTATGCGATTCTTATAGGCGAATATCCTTGCTAAATCTTAATGTAAAGTTCACGACAAAGTAACTGGCTGTGCAATTGAATAAGGCTGTTGTTGATTTAGTTCTTGCTGATCAGTGGGGCTTTATTCCAGGGGGGATAGCAAGTGAAATGTGTGGCGATTTTAGTAAATTTGGTGGTGTGGGCATACAAACATAGGATTCCACTAGTTCTTTTAGTGGTAGATGCTGGAAAGGCTTCAGTAGAGTGGGATGGGCCTTCATGGTGGCCATCTTGAGAGAGATGGATTTTAGCACTTTACTTGGAACCTAACTGCAGAATCCAAGTGAATGGGGGATACTCCAAACTGTTCCCTTTGAGATGTGGCATGAGGCAAGGGGCCCTCTTTCGCCTTACTTTTTGCGCTAGTGGTTGAGCCTTTAGTAGCACAGATTTAGGTCAATGAAGGGTAAAGTAGTGGCCTAGCGTAATATAAGATCGTGTTTTTTGCCAACAACATGATAATGGTTGTCAACCCATAACAGCTATTAAGGGGCATTATGGAGGAGATGTAGCCTCTTGGGTTTTAAGGTGAACCTTTCTAAGACCGAGTTGTTAAATGTTACTCTGGATGATGAGAGCATGTGAGGGCTACTAGTGGCCTTTCCCTTAGAGAAGCAAAAGGATTTATTAAGTAACTGGACCCACTTCCATCACCAAAGATCTATTGAACAGATTCTTTGCAGACCCTCTGAGCTCCATTACTCCTGGGATGTATGTTAGCTAGTGCCATGGCTTTACCTACGTTCACTTTTGCAAGTTTCTCATGCATACTCTCTTCCGTTTCCATACATGCCCCCTTGCTAGCCATCTGTAGTCTCTCTCTCTCTCTAGGGCCATCTTCTGTGATCCCTGAATTGAAGTGTCTGTTCAGTATTTCTGCCTTTTTCTCCTCACCCCCTTGGCACCTTTCGGTCTTACCATTTCACCTTGGCTCTTTCTCCTTTCTCTGACATACTTGAAAGAAGTCTTGTCATCTCACTTTATCTTTTTAACCCATTTGTGCATTTGAACCCTGATTTATTTCCTTATCTCTTTCAGCGTTACCAGATTTTCTTCTCTGTATTCTTCAGTTTGAGTTCCTTCATATTTTTTGAATGCTAATCTTTGTTTTTTTTTTTTTTTTGAGCCACATCCTTGGCTATATGTATTTCCTTTCCCTCTTGCAGTTACTTACTTCACATAAATATCTGTTGCCGTTTTTATAACTTGTTTTAGTTTATAGGTCTCAGTTCTTCTGCTTCCCCTACCTCATGTCAACCATGCCAGTCAAGATCGGGAGGCGGGGCTGGTGGTTGGGAGGCGGGGATAGTGCTGGGCAGACTTGTACAGTCTGTGCCAGAGCCAGTGGTTGGGAGGCGGGGCTGGTGGTTGGGAGGCGGGGATAGAGCTGGGCAGACTTATACGGTCTGTGCCCTGAAGAGCACAGGTACAAATCAAAGTAGGGTATACACAAAAAGTAGCACATATGAGTCATCTTGTTGGGCAGACTGGATGGACTGTGCAGGTCTTTTTCTGCCATCATCTACTATGTTACTATGCCAGTACTTATTTAAGGTAACTATTTTACTGAGGTCAGCATTTTTGAAATCCAGGAATTTGAGCTTGGTATACCTAGACTCTATCTTAGCTTTTCTATTAAACCCATACAGTCTGATGATCAATGGTGTTGATGGGCACCCACCTGGACATTAGACATGTGATCTCCATTTGTGAGTACCAAGTCCAGTGTGACATCTTCCCTCATGGGATCCACCACCATTTATCTCAATAGAGCTTCTTGAAAGACATCAATGTCTTCATTTCTTCCTGACTCAGCTGATGGAATACTCCAATGTACCCTGACTGGGAAAGCCTCTCAGCAACACCACTTTCCCCTCCTACTGTAAAATAAATTCACAATATCCTTCTCAAAATAACATTGGTTCAGATCATAATGTGGTAACCTTCAATGCACTCCACACACCGTCATTGCTGTAAATAAAACATTTCTTTCACTGCATAGTTTCAAGTGACTATTTCAATTTTTTTTGGCTCTTATTGTTACATCAAACCCTCACATGGCTTATAAACAAGATAGTATTTATTCTTTGCTCTGCTAGAGGAAACTTTCATATTATTTAAATGTGATCTTTCAAGAGACTATGGATTATGTACATGCCTATACCCACCATCTTTGTCAATGCAAGATTTAAAGTTGCATCAGGTGAGAATATTTTATTTTTCATACTAGATAGAATTACATAGAAAATGACAGCAGATAAAGGCCATATGGCCCATCCATATAATCCGCTATCCCTCCCTCCCTCCTAAGAGATCCCACATGCTTGTCCCATGCTTTTGGAATTCAGATACACTCCGCCTCTCCACTACCTCCACCAGGAGGTCATTCCACGCACCCATCACCCTTTCTGTAAAGAAGTGTTTCCTTAGATTACTTTTGAGTCTACCCCCCTTCAACTTCATTTTACGCCCTCTCATTCCAGAGCTTCCTTTCAGAATTGTTTTGCATCCTGGTATGAATTCATGTGGAACTCACAGCAGTGATGTCACAATGACTTGTGCCAATAAAGTTTTCTGAATCTTGTATCGGCTCCTTGTGATTTTCTCGGATGATGTTAAGGGTGATGTATAACTGGAGCAGCCGCCCAGTGGAAGCAAACTCGCAACAGAATTCAAGAAACAGCCTGGGGCTAAGAACAGAGGATTTGTAGTGGTTATAAAGTGATGGGAAAGCAAGAGATAACTGGGGCTTTGTAATACTGTAGCGGGAAGTAAATTGTGCAGATTAGCTAAGCCTCACTACTGCTACCAACATTACCACTTATGGTTTCATAAGGTTGTTAATGATATTGAGCTGTGTACTGCATCCTTATGAGCCTTATATGTCACTCTGAAATTAGCTTTTGTCACAAAAAGCTTCATCTAAATAAATCTCTGCTCATATTGTCTATATCTTGTATGTTACATCATTCATCATTTCCTGGTCATATCAAAGCAGCTCATTGCTGGGTGATGTCACTCCAGTAAACTGTAAACCCTTCTGACATCACAATGATTTCTAATTCACAGGAATGATGTCACCATGGCTTGTAAATGCCTGGAGTATTATGACTTGTGACTGTGACTTGCTCCTTGGAATGCCAGTTGGCTTCAGATTTGCCCTACCAGTCTCATTCATTCTCAATTCAAGATTAAAATAAAAACATTATTTTGATGTTATATACTTGACAAGTTTTCTACAATATATAAATCGGGAATGTGTATGTTTTTCGCAGAATTTGAGTACCAGAACTTTTTCCGTTATGTAAAGTTTGTGAAATAATCATAGAACGTATGCACGTGTGACAATTTTTTCTTGTAAGATGTCAACACTAGTGTGGATAGTTGGTTGTAGAGGGGCAGGAGAAGGGTACAACAGTAGGCGGGTCTAGGGACTTGGGGCATGGCAAGAGGGCGGGACAAAAGAGGAGTATGGGTTGAGTGGGGGAGGTGTTGGGTTTTTCTTTGGGAAAAGGTTGGCAACCCTACCCAGAAATGGCTTAACCTGTCAGGAAGAGCCAAAGGCAGTTCCTAACCCTACTTGCTTCAGAGGGTTCTGGAACCATGTTCTGTTGTACTCCTGTGAATCACTGCAGCAAAATGAAACCATGAAGCAGCAGTGTAACTGGACCTTTGTGCCAGGATGGAGGCATTCTTGAAAAGATCTATGATGACCCTGTGTCTGAGAACGGATGAAATGAACATAAGTGTTGCCATACTGGGACATACTGAAGGATATACACAAGGAATATGCATAAGATAATTTTGCATGCATTGTCTCCATTCTATGCAAATCTTCTCTCATACATATTCATTGTAGGCAGTCTGAAAACCTGACTAGCTGGGTGTGGCCTGAGGATTGGGTTCAGAACCCCTGTGCCGACCATTAAACAGGAGAAGCAGAGTGGAACAGTCAAGTTACCCAGCTCCAGGAGGGAGATTTTAGGCTAGTCCTGGATTTCTGACAACCCCTTTCTGTTGTATTATGGGACCTGCAGCACTGGACAGTGATTCCCAAATCTGTCCTGGGGGAACCCCAGCCAATCAGGTTTTCAGGATATCTGCAATGAATATTCATGAGAGAAATGTAATATGCAGTATTGGATTTGATATACTGCCTTTCTGAGATACCATGCAGGAAGTGTATGCAAATTGATCTCATGAATGTGGATATCCTGAAAACCTGACTGGCTGGGCTTCCCACAGGAAAGGTTTGGGAATCACTGGGGTAGAATCAGGGACACAAATACACACTGCTTTGGAATGGAAGATTATAACCAGGACTTCCTCCTTGGAACTGGGTAACTTGGAAGGAAGCTCTACCTGTAAGTAGGCCTGTCAAGTTATCCAGTTCTCAGAGGAAGATTATAGGCGAGTCTGGACTTATTTTTTAAAATTTTATTTCTAAACACTTATAGACCGTGTGATCTCTCGATTCTCAGCCCTGCTACCTGATGGAACCTGCAGAACTGATTTAATGGGTGGAATCAGGGATTACAAATATCGCCCTGCTTTGGGATAGAAGTTCAAAACCTGTACTGGCTTAAAAAGTCTCCCTCCTGGCACTGGGGAACTTGGCAATTCTTCTACACTCCAGGCATCCTGGAGGAGATTTTAAACCCTCAGCACCACATTTACAGCACTGGTGCTGAGAAGACAAAATGCCACGTTTTTTTGTGGCATATCAATATTTTGGGCCTGTTCTGGATGGCTCACCTGTAGCCCTGACCCCTCTGTGATCATGCGGTGGACGCCTGCCTGCCTGTCTGCTGGGAATTGCTCTGAAGCTGCTGACGCATTTGTCATTTCAGAAGAATTGTCCTTGAAAGCATTGTTTAAAAATCACTTATTTAAAGATGAGGGTCACATCATTTTCTCATACATCTTCGATAGAAATTCTCTGGATGACTATAGAGATTACCTGGTTGATTGCTCTTAAAGGCTATGAAGTCACAGTGCTGCCTGGTTTGGTGAATAAGGATGCTTTATTCATCCAGTCGTTTTATTCATTTATCGGTGGAGTGGAGGAGTGGCCAAGTGGTTAGAGCACCAGTCTTGCAATCCAGAGGTGGCCAGTTCAAATCCCACTGCTGCTCCTTGTGATCTTGGGCAAGTCACTTAACCCTCCATTGCCTCAGGTACAAACTTAGATTGGGAGCCCTCCTGGGACAGAGAAATATCCAGTGTACCTGAATGTAACTCACCTTGAGCTACTACTGAAAAAGGTGTGCGCAAAATCTAAATAAATAAATAAATATTCCATGTAGAACCCCAAAGAGTACAAGATTCTAGAATCCCAATGAGTAGCAACATTCCATGTAGAACCCTAAAGCCTAACAAGCGGAAAAGTGGCCTAGTGGTTAGAGCATTGGTCTTGCAATCCAGAGGTGGCCAGTTCAAATCCCACCACTGCTCCTTGTGATCTTGGGCAAGTCACTTAACCCTCCATTGTCTCAGGTACAAACTTCGATTGTTAGCCCTCCTGGGACTGAGAACAGTGTATATCTATTAACAGATAATGTCACTGCAGCAGATTGTGTAGCACACAGCTGAAAGGGGAGGAACGAATTTGGACATGAAGCGGCCTAGTCAGAATTCATATTTTGGTGGGGTCTGGGTCCCCTTCTCTCCAGTGCTCTACGCTGACCACTTGGCTACTCCAGGAACCTGCTCGCTGCTCTAATAGGACTGGCCATTACATCTGAAGCTGTCATAGATGCTGGTGTGAACTGTTTCATTAGTTACAAACGGAAGAACCAACCTCCACAGATGAATAATTCAAGTTCAAAACAGTAGCGGAGACACAAAAAAAAGAAGGAACATCTCACAGATGGTGTCCAAAATTCCTTTTATTGAATCTCCCAGATGATTTTACGGCACATGCGACCCCAATGAGAAATATAAATATTACTAAACATCTATTTGTCCATATCATATAGTCATGGTCCAAAACACATGTGTATCAAACATATAAACGGCGAGTGACCGTACTCACTCGCAAATGCGCAGTAGAGACTTCCCTCTCTGCCCCGCCCCCGCTTCAATACGTGATGATGGGGGCGGGACAGAGAGGGAAGTCTCTACTGGCATGCTGCAGACGTCAGAACCACTCCCCCTCCGCCCCTCCATCTGGCCCGAGCACTGTGAACTTACATCAGCACGCAGCAGCAGGCACATCAGCAAAGCTGCCGTCGGGCTTCCTTCTCTGCCTTTGTCCCGCCCTCACCGACGTTACATCACACGAGGGCGGGACACAGGCAGAGAAGGAAGCCCGCCCCGACGGCAGCTTTGCTGATGTGCCTGCTGCTGCGTGCTGATGTAAGTTTACAGTGCTGCTCGGGCCGGGTGGAGGGGCGGCGGCGACTCCGGGGGAGGTGGGGCAGGGCGCCGCCGACCTCGGGGGGGGGGGGCTCGGAAACCCCCCCCCCATTCCAAAAGTAGCCTGTTTTCATGGGCTCAACGGCTAGTCTTAATATGCATACAGATCTAAAAGAAAAAGATCTCTCCCAACATAATCAACTGTTTTGAACTTGTGTACTGTTTCATTCACATCTTTGGGGGATGGGGTGGGAAAGGGTCAGTGACCCCTGTGGTAATAAGGGGGGGAGGGTTCATGCCTTAATCCTTCCAGTGATCATCTGGTCATTTAGGACACCTTTTTTGTGACTTAGTCATGATTGAGACAGGAATACATGCATAAGTACATAAGTAAAGCCATACTGGGAAAAGACCAAGGGCCCATCGAGCCCAGCATCGTGTTCCCGACAGCGGCCAATCCAGGTCAAGGGCACCTGACGAGCTTCCCAAACGTACAAACATTCTATACATGTTATTCCCGAAATTGTGGATTTTTCCCAAGTCCATTTAGTAGCCGGGGGGGGGGGGGGGGGGGGGTGGTCCACGCCTTCCACAGAAATACAAGCAAAGAGGACCAAGGGTGGAAGAATACCGCATCCAGATGACCAGTCCCAACAAGGGAATAAGAGCTTCAGAATAAGTTTAGCTATGTGGCTGCTGGCACTAAATATGGCCAGTGCCTGCGTTACTGACGGTTCCCCCTCAACTCTTTCCACCAACTGGCCCGGCATTAACCAGGCAGTGCCACAGTGGTCAAAGCCAATGTTCAGTGGTACTGCCTCGTTAAGTGCCACCAAATGCTGGCAGGGCACAGAGTGTGATTTAACCAAGCGGGAGGCTTTCCTGTCTGTTAAATTGCTTTAAAAAATCTGTCCCTTAATATTCATTTTTGGTTACTGCTTTAAGAGTTTTAGGGCTCTCCGTTTCATATATTCAAATGAATTGAGTACATTGTTATATTGACATTCTCAGTGCTCTCTTCTGAGGTCAACAGCAGTGTCTGGAAATTCCATCCCAGCATGTGGTTCACAGAATTAGTTTTCATGCCTTTTTGGTCTTCCTGTAGACTTGCAGTTGATTCAGGGCTTGATAGCTTTTAGAAACAGGCTAAAGACTTATTTGTTTGGGATGGCCTTTTCTGCTATTTCTTTATTTTTTAAACTTTTATTCTGCCTTTTTGATGGTGTTCATATTTTTGATCTGTGCTTGTTTTCTATTTTATGTTTTGATATATTAACTATGAGTTGATTGATTAGTTTTTATGTTTAAGTTTAGTTTGTTTTATTTATTTTTTAAAATATAGTAAGTATATGTGGTGATTGTTACCCACTTATGGTGCAATTCTATAAACTAGGCACTTATCTGTGTGCATGCTGTCTAAGCAATATTGTGCAAATACCAGCTTTTTGCAAGGGGGACATATACAGGGGCAGAGCATGGGTGGGATACAGGTTGGGCTCCCACTTATGCATGTAACTTATACAATACTGTAAGTTACATGGGTATCTTCTGCACTTAGGTGATCTCAATTACACAAGCTCTATGGCTTTATTTATTTCCAAGATTTATAATCCGCACGATCTACCATTCTCGGTGGCTCACATCATTATATAATCAAAATCATATAGACAGGCAGCGTAAAATCATCCAATTAACATTGAAAGCACACTGATCTACTATTGCCATCCCGGCAAGAGTGAACCGAGTTCCTGAGCAGGAACGCTAGTGCTGCGATCATCCGGCACCCTTGTGGACACCTGCTTACATCACTGGGGGCTTCAAATGTTACAAGAATCTAGTGCTTCTCTTCCCTGGAGGTTTCTTCATTTGAGGTGGTTACCTTAGTGGCGCTCGAGTGGCTAGTTAGTCCTTCCTCTTCTATCACCATCTGGCAAAATAAGCTGAGGGGGAATGCTAGTGCTGTAATCATCTGGCAACCTTGTGGACACCTGCTGATGCCACTGGGGGCTTCAACTGTTACAAGAAACCAGCACATCTGTGGCGTGTGGCTAGAGGGGCATGCCCAAAGGGGCATGCTTTGCCCCTTTGGAGCCCCTTGGAGCTCTGAGGAGCTCCAAGAGGTAAAGGCCATACCGTTTTAATGGGGAAACATAAAGTGAAGCCTAAAACTTCCACCCCCCAATGTTGGACCTTTGGATAACCATTTGGTGCCCACTGGAACTTCAGCCAATCAGGCGCTTTCCCCTTCAGGGGATTCTCTAACCTCACCAGAATGTACTCCCCCTGTTCCTCCTTTGTCCTGCAGAGATGGGGTATCCCAAGAGGTTTCCCCTCCTCCAATTGGAGAATGTAGTGAAGCCGCTGTGCCAACTGTGACTTTTTTTTATTACGTTACCATCTGCTTTGCAGTTAGTAGGGCTCTTTACAGAACCCCAAATTAATGAGGACAAGCAGAGCATTACTTTAAAAGATTTATGGGAATCGAATTAATGGGTGGAGGATTTGCTCAAAACAGTTGTTTCTCAGTCGATTAGTTTCTCTCAAGATGTAGTTGATAAATTAGTAAATGTGGATTCTGTTGGATAAGAAAGTATCAGTCATTGAGAAGCAGGTGTCCTCTTTGCAGGCTCTCTCAGCCTCGTATGTTAAAGATTCATATTCTCTTCTCATGAAATTAGAAATGATTGAGAATGCCAATAGAAGTAGGAATCTGCGTTTTACATTTTTATTCCTGTATATATTTGTTGTTGCCTGAGATTCTCCTTAGGAAATATCTTAAGGAGATTCTCAAATTAGCTGTAGCTGATACTCTTTCTATTCTTAAATGTTACTATTTACCTGGTAAGAGGAAGATTCAGGGTGACCAGTAGGGGGTGAATCAATGGTCTCATCTGAGATTGATCACGTCTTGGCTAGCTTCCAAAAAAGCAGTTAAATCTATGTTGGATCCACCCCTTTGGTCACTCTGGTTTCTGATTTAGATAAAATTGATATTGAAAAGGTATTTTCCTAAAAAGATGAATAATTTTGTGGTGCAAAAATATCCATTTTTCCTGATGTACCCCGAGCAACTCAACTAAGGCTTAAGGCTTTTTTTTTTTTTAGCGTTGAAGCCTAGGGTTCTTGGTCTGGCAGCCAACTTTTTTCCTGAAATTTCCATGTAAATGTATTCTTTCTCTTCCTGGTAAAGAGTTTGTTTTCTGGATTCACTACAGTTAGAACAATATTTAAGTGGTCATGAGAAATAGCTTTTGTTTGGACCTTTGTAGTAAGCACTAAAGATAGGCTTCATGGATAAATTCTTCTTATCTGTTCCCTTCTCCACTACTGCCAACTCCAGACTTCGCGCCTTCTGTCTCGCTGCACCCTACGCCTGGAATAAACTTCCTGAGCCCCATCCTTGGCCACCTTTAAATCTAGACTGAAAGCCCACCTCTTTAACATTGCTTTTGACTCGTAACCACTTGTAACCACTCGCCTCCACCTACCCTCCTCTCTTCCTTCCTGTTCACATTAATTGATTTGATTTGCTTGCTTTGTTTATTTTTTGTCTATTAGATTGTAAGCTCTTTGAGCAGGGACTGTCTTTCTTCTATGTTTGTGCAGCGCTGCGTACGCCTTGTAGCGCTATAGAAATGCTAAATAGTAGTAGTAGTAGTAGCTTAACTTTGTTTTGCTTTTAAGATTTCATAGGGGGGGGGGGGGTAAGTTCACCTCCCATTGATATGGTTTTCTTTATGTTTTAAATGCTGTAGTTTGACTCCATTTCTTGTACTTTAAGAATTTTTAAAATGGATTCAAATTCCTAAGAGCTCTCAAGGGGGTGGATAGGCCATTCCAAAGCTTTGATCCTATAATATAAAGTATCAAGGCTCTATATTCCTTTAAATGAACTAGGCAAAAAGAGGGTACAGCAAAAATATTTGAGGGGGGCAGATCTTAAAAGTCTAGCTGGTTGACGTGAATGCAGAACAGACTCCTACCACATGCTCTCTGGATACCCAATTCTAGGCACTCTGTTATGGAATTGCTCCATTAGAGGGGCATTTTTGAAAGGATATCCAAGTCAGAATAGGGACAGCCATATCGGAACATAGAGGGGCATTTTTGAACAGGAAATATGCTGAGATTTCCTGTTTGAAAATACTTGAGATGGTCATCGGTGTGCTGGAGAAGTCCAGCATGAATAGCCATTTTACAAACGGGAACATCCAAATTATGAACAAAGGGGTGGGGGGGGGGGGGAGAGAGAAGAAACATGGACGTAGCACTCTTAGAAGATACCCACACAGAGGTCCATGCAGAGCAGAGGGCGGCCTAGTGGATTGTAAACCAAGGGATTCAGGTTAAATTCCACTTGAACTCTTTTATTTTATAATTGTGGTCCCTCCAGGAACAGAAAAATACCTACTGTACCTGAATGTACTCCACTTCAATAGCCTTCAGGATTGCAGGTTGCTTATATTTAGGTCAGTAAGTATATTTCTGGTTTGGAGGGCTCACAATAAAAAAAAAAAAAAGTGGAATTTGAACCTGGGTCCCTTGGTTTACAGTCCACTACACCAGGGCCGGTCTTAGCAAGTGCGGGGCCCTATGCAGACCAATCTGATGGGACCCCACCCTAGCTCCGCCCCCACCCTAGCTCCAGGGCCGGCCACCCCTCCCTCTGAGCTCCAGGGCGGCCACCTCTCCGAGCTCCCGGGCCATCACCTGGGCTCCCCAGCTCCAGGGCTGGGCTCCTCAGCTCCAAGGCCTCCCAGCCTCCCTCCCAGCTCCAAGGCCCCGCTCCCACCCAGCTCCAAGGCCCTCTGAATGTTAAAAGTTACTCGTCGTCGGGTTACAGCGGCCGGCAGGTAGCAGCAGCAGTGAAAAGCGTGCGAGCTGCTGGGCGGCGCTTCGGGAGACTTCCTTTCCCTCGTTCAGCTCTGGTCCCGCCCTCGAGGGCGGTCGGGGCGGGGCGACTTCAGGTGCGCCGCACGGGCCCCCTTGAACATGAGGCCCTATGCGGTCGCCTCGCCCTAAGACCAGCCCTGCACTACACTAACCACTAGGTTACTCCTCAGACTTGCTTCCTGCTTGGTTCAGAATGCCAATAATACCTGAAGCTGTGACGAAGGAGGGGTCATGCCTTAATCCTTCCAGTGGTCGGCTGCTCAATCAGAGCACCTTTTTGTACCTTGGATATTCCTGAAACGGGTCTAAATAAGAACATCCGACATTTCTTCCCCTTCGGTAATCGCTGTTGGACATCCTGATTTTGGGCCCTGCCTAGTCCCACCCAGAACACACCCACAACGTGTCCCCTTGCTATTTAAACGAACTGCAGTGTTGGACGTCCAAATCCTGCCTTTGCAAAATTGGGATTTGGACATTTCAGCATTTTGGGGACGTCTACATGCTTCGAAAATAAGCACCTTAGTCTCTTTTGATAAGTGGGTTATAAATATAATAAATGAAATAAAACTAGAACAGGACTAAGGGAAATATTCCCTTTTAGTTGAATCGGAAGCAATTTCTTGATTGACACCTTTGGACTTGAGTTTATTTATTTATTTTTTAATTGTACTGTCATTTGTAAGGAGGATGATACCACCAGGATCGAGGCCTTGAGAGGGGGGGGGGGTGTCTGCTTTAGCCCTCCCTCTACCTTCTTGCTCCTGGTAGCAGGTGTGCGAGCGCTGATCAGACAGGGCACTTGGATCAGCACAAGCCACTCTTGTTAAGCCCCTGCCTGATTCCTGCAGCTGCAGGACAACATTCCTGGCCTCATTCTTTTCTCTAATAACTTTTATTACCAAAAAGTACAGCTTTGATTATACGGTAAAACTGCTGAGAACAAAAGAAGATTCAGCTAACATCTGCTGTCTTCTACGTTAACCTTTTATTTGAATAAAGAAGGGCTGAAAAAGCTGCGTAAATTACTCTTGTGTTATTTCTAAACATAGAAGAGAGACCTTTAAGGGCTTCTGGAATACAGTAATGTCATTAATATTAAGTGAAACTACCAGATGCAGGGTATGATATACAGTCTGTTTTACTCCATGTCCTCAGGGACAGGAGAATCCAAGCCTGGTTTTACTCCGTGCCGTAAAGGACACGATGATCCAGCCTTGGTTTTACTCCCAATGCATCTGTGAACTTGTAGAACTTGAAGAAAAGTAGACGTGCAAGTCCAGGTAACCCCAGAACCATCTGGTTGAGTTCTCTGAGGCAGCTGTTTCATAAATGGTTCTTCCATCTTGAGTAGAGAGGTGTGGTAGCCGTGTTGGTCCACTTTTAAAGTGGAGGAGTGGCCTAGTGGTTAGGGTGGTGGACTTTGGTCCTGAGGAACTGAGTTTGATTCCCACTTCAGGCACAGGCAGCTCCTTGTGACTCAGGGCAAGTCACTTAACCCTCCATTGCCCCATGTAAGCCGCATTGAGCCTGCCATGAGTGGGAAAGCGCAGGGTACAAATGTAACAAAAATAAAATAGATACTATGGGAGATTCTACATGGAATGTTGCTACTATTGGAGATTCTACATGGAATGTTGCTATTCCACTAGCAACATTCCAAGTAGAAGGCTGCGCAGGCTTCTGTTTCTGCGAGTCTGGCGTCCTGCACGTCAGACAAGCAGAAGCCTGCGCGGCCACATTGGTGATCTGCAAGGGCCGACTTCTACATGGAATGTTGCTAGTGGAATAGCAACATTCCATGTAGAATCTCAAATAGTAGCAACAGTGGAGGAGTGGCCTAGTGGTTAGGGTGGTGGACTTTGGTCCTGAGGAACTGAGTTTGATTCCCACTTCAGGCACAGGCAGCTCCTTGTGACTCTGGGCAAGTCACTTAACCCTCCATTGCCCCATGTAAGCCGCATTGAGCCTGCTATGAGTGGGAAAATGCAGGGTACAAATGTAACAAAAATAAAATAGATAGAAATAAAACATGGAAAAGAAAATAAGATGATAACCTTTTTTATTGGACATAATATATTTCTTGATTAGCTTTCAAAGGTTGCCCTTCATCAGATCGGAAATAAATGTAAATAAAAATAGATTTATTTCCAATCTGACGAAGAAGGGCAACCTTCGAAAGCTAATCAAGAAATGTATTAAGTTATGCCCAATAAAAAAAGGTATCATCTTATTTTCTTTTCCATGTTTTATTTTGCTTTATTTCTATTGATTAACATAAATAGTTCTGAAATAATAATTTTTCGACATCTATGGCACTCAACAGACTTGAGCAAGGGTATTGGGTACCCTAGGCAAATCCTCAGCCATATGCACCTCCAATTAATTTTCATACCTCTATGGTGCTTCCCAAGGACATCATGCTTTTACATATTAAACTTGTCTGTCTGTAATTTATCTGAGTAGATAGCCCACCCTTCCTGCACAATGAATATACACGAGGTCTTTTTGTCTACAATGGAGGCAGTGCATGCAAGTAGATCTCAATTGGGGACATCCTGAAAACCTGACTGGATTGTGGCCCTCGAGGATGAGGTTTGACACCCCTGTCCTGGAGCATCCCTCAAAGCAATTTTAACATTCTTGAAATGATCTGGAAGTTTATATCCACTTTCCTATTTTCTCCTCCTTGGGATCCTCTGCGGGCTGTACTGGAGCAGCAGTACCAGAATATGCCAAACACATATTCAGAATAATTACCAATACACTATCAACATTTAGACAATGAAGGGAGCCAACAGTTGCATGAATCGTATTTGTGCTCAACTTCTCAAGTATTTCTCAGCCATATAATACAACAGTCAGTAGAATAGTAGGGCTAGGATAGGATCTGTCAGATACATATACCCGCCTCTCCATTGGCTGAATAATTCAATGAGCCAAGCATGTGACAACTGGTCTCGTGTATACCTCGACTTGAGCTAAAAGCTAAGTATTTCTTCTTTGATTGAAAGATACACTACGCTATAAATGCAAGGAAGAGAGAAAAGATTAGAATCTTCCTAACAATTTTTATAAAAGTATAAAATAAAAAAGTGTTAAGAAATATGCCAAGAATAAAATATGGACTATTGCTCAATGTTATAAATAAGGATTAATGAGGATTACGTTAACCCCCTCTATTGCATGCTTGGCTCATTGAATTATTCAGCAAATGACAGATCCTATCATAGATTATAAGGCTGAGAAATACTTGAGAAGTTAAACACATATTCAGGTCATCTTTTCATATTTCTTCAGCAAGGACCTCACCAGTGAAGAAAAAGTGTCATTTCATTTATTAATTTTATACCCACCTATCAACACTTTTCCAGCTGGTGTAGATATAGACATCTACGTTCAATATAAATAGTAGAATAAAAGATAATAAAAAAAAGATAAAATCATACATCAAACCGCAGGGAATGTATTGCTGACACCCACATACAGAACCCTCCAATCAAAGTGGATAATGTTTATCAATTTTTTTTGCCCCTCCCAGGGCTGCTGTTCCAGGAACTTGGGCAAGTTTAGATCAAGGTAGAGTAGGGAATACCTTGGGCAATAGCCTCTCGATCTTTTCTGCAGGCTTCTGATGGAAAGTGGGTGAAGAGGTGAACACAATCTGGCTGCCCTTAGAAGCCCACCCTCCCAACAGTGAGTCTAGGAAGGGAGGGGCTAACTCGAATAGGTGTGTTTTGCCTCTGTTAAAAGAGCTTTAATGACAGTAATTAGTCATGACTAATAGATGCTTTCACACAATTACAGCTTGCTACAGTTTTCAATTGCTTAGCAAACCAAGTACCTAATTATATTACACCTCTGGGCACTCCTTGTAAGGGAAAAGGGTATTGGCTGATGGGGACCTTCTTTGGAAGGCTGTGAACTAGGTTACAAGACTTTCTTTTGCTCTGTGCCTCTGAATACAGGTATGGACACTTGGTGGTGGGATAATGGCAGAATTCAGAAAGGCCTGGGATAAACACAGAGCTTCCCTATATAGCAGGAGCGGCCTAGTGGTTAGAGCACCGGTCTTGCAATCCAGAGGTGGCCAGTTCAAATCCCACTGCTGCTCCTTGTGATCTTGGGCAAGTCACTTAACCCTCCATTGCCCCATGTAAGCCGCATTGAGCCTGCCATGAGTGGGAAAGCGCAGGGTACAAATGTAACAAAAATAAAATAGATACTATTGGAGATTCTACATGGAATGTTGCTACTATTGGAGATTCTACATGGAATGTTGCTATTCCACTTGCAACATTCCATATAGAAGGCTGCACAGGCTTCTGTTTCTGTGAGTCTGACGTCGTGCAGGACGTCAGACTCACAGAAGCAGAAGCCTGCGTGGCCACATTGGTGATCTGCAAGGGCCGACTTCTACATGGAATGTTGCTAGTGGAATAGCAACATTCCATGTAGAATCTCAAATAGTAGCAACAGTGGAGGAGTGGCCTAGTGGTTAGGGTGGTGGACTTTGGTCCTGAGGAACTGAGTTTGATTCCCACTTCAGGCACAGGCAGCTCCTTGTGACTCTGGGCAAGTCACTTAACCCTCCATTGCCCCATGTAAGCCGCATTGAGCCTGCTATGAGTGGGAAAATGCAGGGTACAAATGTAACAAAAATAAAATAGATAGAAATAAAACATGGAAAAGAAAATAAGATGATAACCTTTTTTATTGGACATAATATATTTCTTGATTAGCTTTCAAAGGTTGCCCTTCATCAGATCGGAAATAAATGTAAATAAAAATAGATTTATTTCCAATCTGACGAAGAAGGGCAACCTTCGAAAGCTAATCAAGAAATGTATTAAGTTATGCCCAATAAAAAAAGGTATCATCTTATTTTCTTTTCCATGTTTTATTTTGCTTTATTTCTATTGATTAACATAAATAGTTCTGAAATAATAATTTTTCGACATCTATGGCACTCAACAGACTTGAGCAAGGGTATTGGGTACCCTAGGCAAATCCTCAGCCATATGCACCTCCAATTAATTTTCATACCTCTATGGTGCTTCCCAAGGACATCATGCTTTTACATATTAAACTTGTCTGTCTGTAATTTATCTGAGTAGATAGCCCACCCTTCCTGCACAATGAATATACACGAGGTCTTTTTGTCTACAATGGAGGCAGTGCATGCAAGTAGATCTCAATTGGGGACATCCTGAAAACCTGACTGGATTGTGGCCCTCGAGGATGAGGTTTGACACCCCTGTCCTGGAGCATCCCTCAAAGCAATTTTAACATTCTTGAAATGATCTGGAAGTTTATATCCACTTTCCTATTTTCTCCTCCTTGGGATCCTCTGCGGGCTGTACTGGAGCAGCAGTACCAGAATATGCCAAACACATATTCAGAATAATTACCAATACACTATCAACATTTAGACAATGAAGGGAGCCAACAGTTGCATGAATCGTATTTGTGCTCAACTTCTCAAGTATTTCTCAGCCATATAATACAACAGTCAGTAGAATAGTAGGGCTAGGATAGGATCTGTCAGATACATATACCCGCCTCTCCATTGGCTGAATAATTCAATGAGCCAAGCATGTGACAACTGGTCTCGTGTATACCTCGACTTGAGCTAAAAGCTAAGTATTTCTTCTTTGATTGAAAGATACACTACGCTATAAATGCAAGGAAGAGAGAAAAGATTAGAATCTTCCTAACAATTTTTATAAAAGTATAAAATAAAAAAGTGTTAAGAAATATGCCAAGAATAAAATATGGACTATTGCTCAATGTTATAAATAAGGATTAATGAGGATTACGTTAACCCCCTCTATTGCATGCTTGGCTCATTGAATTATTCAGCAAATGACAGATCCTATCATAGATTATAAGGCTGAGAAATACTTGAGAAGTTAAACACATATTCAGGTCATCTTTTCATATTTCTTCAGCAAGGACCTCACCAGTGAAGAAAAAGTGTCATTTCATTTATTAATTTTATACCCACCTATCAACACTTTTCCAGCTGGTGTAGATATAGACATCTACGTTCAATATAAATAGTAGAATAAAAGATAATAAAAAAAAGATAAAATCATACATCAAACCGCAGGGAATGTATTGCTGACACCCACATACAGAACCCTCCAATCAAAGTGGATAATGTTTATCAATTTTTTTTGCCCCTCCCAGGGCTGCTGTTCCAGGAACTTGGGCAAGTTTAGATCAAGGTAGAGTAGGGAATACCTTGGGCAATAGCCTCTCGATCTTTTCTGCAGGCTTCTGATGGAAAGTGGGTGAAGAGGTGAACACAATCTGGCTGCCCTTAGAAGCCCACCCTCCCAACAGTGAGTCTAGGAAGGGAGGGGCTAACTCGAATAGGTGTGTTTTGCCTCTGTTAAAAGAGCTTTAATGACAGTAATTAGTCATGACTAATAGATGCTTTCACACAATTACAGCTTGCTACAGTTTTCAATTGCTTAGCAAACCAAGTACCTAATTATATTACACCTCTGGGCACTCCTTGTAAGGGAAAAGGGTATTGGCTGATGGGGACCTTCTTTGGAAGGCTGTGAACTAGGTTACAAGACTTTCTTTTGCTCTGTGCCTCTGAATACAGGTATGGACACTTGGTGGTGGGATAATGGCAGAATTCAGAAAGGCCTGGGATAAACACAGAGCTTCCCTATATAGCAGGAGCGGCCTAGTGGTTAGAGCACCGGTCTTGCAATCCAGAGGTGGCCAGTTCAAATCCCACTGCTGCTCCTTGTGATCTTGGGCAAGTCACTTAACCCTCCATTGCCTCAGGTACAAAACATAGCTGAAAAAGGTGTGAGCAAAATCTAAATAAATAATGAAGATGGAATAAAAGTATAGTGCATTTTCACACAGTAAAATTTGAAAATAACTTTGGCACTCTAACAAAAAAGGAGATATAGAAAGGGGGTAGACCATCAGTTACAGCTCTAAAGACAAATGGGGTGATAACCTGCACAAAGTCACAGGTACAACCCTGAGCACCTTTCCGGGCAGACTGGATGGGCCATGCTGCTCTTTATTTGTCATAGTAACATAGTAGATGATGGCAGAAAAAGACCTGCACGGTCCATCCAGTCTGCCCAACAAGATAAACTCACATGTGCTACTTTTTGTGTATACCTTACCTTGATTTGTACCTGTCCTTTTCTGGGCACAGCCCGTATAAGTCTGCCCAGCACTATCCCCGCCTCCCAACCACTAGCCCCGCCTCCCAACCACCATTCTCGCCTCCCGCCACCGGCTCTGCCACCCACTCTCGGCTAAGCTCCTTAGGATCCATTCCTTCTGAACAATATATGCATGCTACTATTACCATTACCATGTGGGTTCTATTTTTGTTTTGTTTTACTTGTGTGTGTAAATCTTTTATAAGCATTAATTTTGTATTTATGCACATAAATGAAATATGATTAATAGCACAAACATCTATAAAGAGCTAATTAGCTATATCAACCATATAGCGCTGCGTATGCCTTGTAGCGCTATAGAAATGCTAAATAGTAGTAGTAGTAGTAGTAGTAATCCGCTTGAATAATATTTTTTGTATATAGCTGACCTTCAGATGTGTTTTGTTTATAGCGCTCAATGCACCCAAATTGTTACCGGTCCAATATTATTGTTTAATTTCTAACTTGCTTTTTCATATTCTGAACAGTTAAATACAAATGCTTAGGGCTTCTTTAAACCCCACTTACCCCCCTGTTTACTAAGCAACATGGCAGTACTGACACAGCCCATTCAAAGTGAATTGGGGGGCGGCAAACAGGAGGGTTAAAGAGCAATAAATATTCTCATCTTTCATAGCGTCAGAGGGCACCAAGATTCGACATAAGCTTATGTTTTTCCCTTAGGCTGTATCAAGGACAAGTCTCCTATTATCTCACCCCATGTCAGATAATATGGAATATGTGCATGAACAGTGAATTTACATGGATAGCAGAATGAAAGAGTGAAAAAAAAATAATGCAATTAAAAAGCAAAGCTGAATGAAATAAAACAAAAGATGAGGTGACGGTGGTCACTGGAGAGAATTCCGGTTTTGCACCGTTTGCTTCCTTGGATATGTGCTTCTGCCTTTCTTTGAGAAATTGCGACCATGTGTTCATAGACATAACCAGGAAAAACCATGGCTGGATCGCCCTGTCCCTAATGATTGGAAGCCACCTGTAATCTTTCAAAAGTGGCAGCCGGAGGGGAGTCTGCAGGACCATGTCCTCTTTTGAATGTTCTGCTTTCTTACATCAGTTGTAAAGAGTTCTAGTAGGGTCCAATGGTAAATGTCCCCAGTAAAGGGGGATCCTGGAGTAGAGCACAGGCAGCTGGTCTCGGGGGAAGGAGATTCTCGCACATAAGGCAGGCAGGGTGCCTATCAGTCAGTCCAAAAAGTATACAAGCAGGACAGTTTTTAGCATGCTTTTGCCTAGTTAGTGGCATTTTAGAAAAGACATTCAAATTGGAATTGAGAAGTCCAGATTTGCGGCTAGCTATTGTAAACATCCATTATAGCAAAAAGACATCTTAAAATACCAATGGGTCAAAGCAGACATATAAATGTTTTTATGCCAGCACGTAAATATTTATGTTGTGGAATAGCAATATAAACCATTTATGTATCTGAAAATAAATGTTTATCTGTACCGTTTTAGAAACAAAAAGCATTTGTTTTCCTGAAGCTGTCACAGAGCTCAGTATTCCTTGCCAGTTTGGCCTTCGGGAGGGGGGAGAAGGGGCATCATACACTGGGAGATTAAAGGGGTAACCTCTCCTAATCCCTGTAGTGGAGAGCTGCTTAGTACGCAGTGGCATAGCCAGGAATTTTTTTGTTTTTTTACAGGGGTTACGTCTCCCCTGCCCCCTGTCCCCCACATACCTTAAAATCCTCTCTGCTGTAGTCTTCACTTGGGCAGCAGCAGTGGCACACACAGGCTGCCTGCGGCCTGCACTGGGACTTCCTCTCTGAACTGTCTGCCCTTCACAAAATGGCGGTATGGTTCAGGGAGCAAGTCTCAGTGCAGCCTATGAGTGCTGCTGCTGTCCAGGTGAAGACTGCAGCAGAGAGGATTTTAAGGTGGGAGCTGAGTTTGGTAGGGGGTGTGTACGCATCAGAAGCACCTAGTTTAAATATGGCACTGTCAGAAGGAGCACTTTTCTGAAACCTAGACATCCTAGATAGTTAATGTAAATCCCATAAATGTTCATTTATGAGGCCCACCCTGGAACCTCCCCAGACAAGTCCGGATTAATACTTTCCAATGCCGTTTACACATTCTTCAGTTTTAGACGTTTATATTCTGGCTTTGTAAAATCAGAATTTAGACACTTATGCAAGATAGATGTCTAAGTGCTGATTTGTGCACATTGAAAATGGGAATGGCGCTTCTAAAATAAACACTTGATTTAAGCTAAGAATTAACACATACAAAGTCAATTTGCATTTGTTCTAATGTGCATTAAAAACACACGTGTCAAAAGAACTGAAAAATTGTCAGAAAGGTCAAAAGTCTAATCACAAGCTTTTCCCCTCCCCCCATGCACATCCCTCTTTGTAGTTCATGGCAATGGCCACTAGGACTCATCATCCCAATGTGTGTGAGCTATATGAGACCCAGAGGTAAGAATGCGCTGTCTAGTTTAAGTCTGCGCCTTACTTCTTTGCATGAATTAGAGGACCCTCTGGCTTTTATGGGGCATTTTTTTTAAATTTGACCTGTCCCTGGTCTCTACCCACTCACACACCCAGTCTGGGCACCAGCTTGCTCATTGTGGGTTTATCAAAAGCACTGCAGCTTTATTAGTCAAACACACTGAGCTGGGCGCAATCCGTGGCCAGATAAAATCCGGAAGGCTGTAGGGTTTTGAGCTGGGGCTTATTTCACTTTACTCTATTCTCTTTCCTTTACCAGTCTGGGAGTGAATAAGTTTCACTCTCACTCAAAGAAAAAGACTCCAGTCTAGAGTTTTATGCAAACAAACAGGAACTTTACCGTAACTCTCTGCAACAGGCAGTTCAAAATCCTTTCAGGCATAAATTAAATCGACTTGTAAACCAACTAGATATCAGATGCAAACCATTAAGTGCTGGGCCAAATTCGGGGATATGATGTTTCGTCTTCAATAGATCAATCTGAGACAAGGGGTGAGATGCTAATAAAGCTTTCCTGGAGCATCTCATCCCTTGTCTCGGATTGATCTCTTGAAGTTGTGTTTTTCCACTTTTTTCTTTTTTGTTGAACTTTTGTGGAAACTTCGAACCCCTTTTGTTTCTGCGGGTATCGTCTTCAATGCAATTTATAATCCCACAGTATGCACATATTTACAGCTCCTTCTGGGTGTAAAAAACTAAGGGCTGTGCCTTCAGCACTTGTTCAACAAGCAGATCTTCCTCTGGATCAGATCTCCCTATCTGTTCACCTCCTCTCCTCCAGAGGACCTCTGTGGACCACCACCTTTGGCTCCAAACCAGTGGTGTAGCCACAGGTGGGCCTTGGTGGGCCAGAGCCCACCCAACAGTAGAACACGTTTAGCGGTAGCTGGTGGGGATCCCATGCTCCAGCAGCTGAAGACCTACTACTACTACTACTTAACATTTCTAAAGCGCTACTAGGGTTACGCAGCGCTGTACAGTTTAACAGAGAAGGACAGTCCCTGCTCAAGGAGCTTACAATCTAAAGGACAAATGTACAGTCAGTCAAATAGGGGCAGTCTAGATTTCCTGAACAGGTATAAAGGTTAGGTGCCGAAGGCGACATTGAAGAGGTGGGCTTTGAGCAAGGATTTGAAGATGGGCAGGGAGGGGGCTTGGCGTAAGGGCTCAGGAAGTTTATTGCAGGCATAGGGTGAGGCGAGGCAGAAAGGGCGGAGCCTGGAGTTGGCGGTGGTGGAGAAGGGTACTGAGAGGAGGGATTTGTCCTGTGAGCGGAGGTTTCGGGCAGGAACGTAAGGGGAGATGAGGGTAGAGAGGTAAGGAGGGGCTGCAGACTGAGTGCATTTGTAGGTTAGAAGGAGAAGCTTGAACTGTATTACTCCAGGCATGCTACTCTAATAGACCTGACTTTTAACATTTGAGGCTGGTAAGTCATACTTGTATTCACATTTTTGGGGGGCGGGAGGGGGGTCAGTGACCACTGGGGAGGTTATTGGGGGAAGGGGGTCACTCCTGATTCCCTCCAGCTAGTCATTTAGGGCACCTTTTGTTGCCTTATTCGTTGTGAAAACAGGTCTAGACCAAAACACTGAAATTTCAGCCTAGACTTCCCTCTGATGGTAGCAAAAACTCTACTCTCCACGATACTGGCACCCGTGGATGCTCAGTTTTCAGCACATGCCTGCTGTAGACTGCCAAGGTGGAAAGAAGGTTTTCCCGCTAGATGGGATATTTTTTTGGTGGTAGTGTGGGGGGGGGGGGGGGGGGGGGAGGGGAGGGAGAACACTTGGTGCCCCTCCTTCTTGCCTAGGCCCATCCAAAACCTGTTGTCTGGCTACGCCCCTGCTCCAAACAGCTCTTCACGGTTCCTGCTCCCAGGCTTGGATCCTCTGTTTCCAACCTGAAGCACTCCTCCTTCTCATGGTTAATGCTTTACTGGCAGAAATCTTCCTCTTTGGTCAGCCTTAGCTTCTTGAACCCATCCAGGACCCCCTCCTCTTCTCAAGAGTCCCGGCAGGGGGTAGAGGCAACCAAAGATCTCCTGCTTCCCACAACATTAACTTTTTATTAACTCCAAACTCCTCCCCTACTGTCATTCAACAACCAGGTACATTTCCCTCTGCAACTAAATTTTAAATTTAGCCCTGTATTGTACTGGCATCCAGTGAAGTGTTTGCAAAAATGGTGTGATGTGATCACGTCACTTGTAACCTTCTATGAGTCTTGCTGCAGCATTCTGAATCAATTGGAGCTGGTAGTCAGACCAGTGTAAAGTACATTACAGTAATCCAGTTTTTTAATGTTACCATGGCATGCACAACTGGGATAAGATTTGCCTTCTCGATGTAAGGAGAGAGGCAGCGCAGCTGTCGCAAATAGTAAAAGCAGCTCTTGAAGGTTGCTTGGATTTGGGGAATCAGAGTAAGTGTTGAATCTAACTGTATTCCAAGGTTCCTGACTTGTGATTTGAGGGGGAGTTCATACTTCGCAGAAGGGATTTTGATGTCAGGTACGTGTTGTTTGTAGGAAAGGAAAAAAAAAATAAGTGTGAATCATCATTGCTCTGCCACTCACATAGGTAGAAATAAAGGTGAAAAGTTGTAGTGTAGGTGAGACCTTTTTTCTGGACTGAAATATATTAAGCTAGTTCAACACAAAGGTCTCGCCTCCAACTTGTTTACAGATCTTCATTTCTAAATAGAAAAACAGAAAGTGAAGACAATTATCTTTCTATGCCATCTTTTAGATATCTTGAACATGAGACTTGATTGAGGGTCCCAAGGAAAGGAACGAGTTTGCATTTCCTGTTTCAGATGTGACCACCTGACCAGGTGAAACGTATCTGGCTATTACAATAATTAGTACCAATTGTTAATTACTTTATGGTCATTAGCCTGTGTGAAAAATCACCTCAAAATGACCCAGGGTCCTGTCCCGTTGTCAGCCTTGTAAAAAAATTGCTGATAGGAAACAGGGGACAATAAAATGAGGTATTTACAAAACCCAAGAGAACATTTACTGTTGTTTTTTAAATTACCCTTTCAAGGTGTTTTCTGTATTTCCCTCTGCCTGTAGGTTTTTGTTTTTTGGAAGAGTTGTATATGGTCATTATTGTTTACTGATTTTAGAGGTTTTTTTTTTTATTTTTTTAAATTATACCTTATATTTGTTCTGCCACTGTTTTACAAGTGTGAGAGACACACTAAAAGGAGGTTCCAGTCCCTACGAACTTATAAAGAACAGAGTATTGATCTCACCAAATTCTGGAGTTTTCTTTCCCTGGTTGGAGTAAAATCAGAAACAGTTCTGTTTGCTGCAGGACTTGAGCAAACCTGCAGATGGCTAAGGACAAAACCTGGAATGGATTCCTTTAAATCAGTGGATCTTAACCTGGTCCTTAGGACACGTCTAGTCAGTCGGGCTTTCAGGATACCCACAATGAAGATGCATGAGACAGATTTGCGTAGAATGGAGGTGGTGCATGCAAATTTACTTCATGCATCTTCATTGTGGGTATCTTCGTTCCTCTCCTCTTCTCCTCTCTGTGTTTTATCTTATTCCTAGGGCTTTTCTTCCTCTTTTTTTTTTTTTTTTTTTACTACGCTTTCGGTGACCTTCATTGGCAGAGGGCTGAAAGGGAAATATCCTCTGAATCCAGGGCAGGTTTCTAGATGCTGCTGGCATAGGTTGGAGATGACAATCAGCACAGTGGCATCTTAGCTCCATAGTGGCTGAATGAGGGGAGCTTTCAAAAGTTTCAAAGATTTGTGATGCCAGAGCTTAATTGTTTTAGCTGATAGATTTTGCATGCATTCTAGAGTATTGCCATGCAGATCTATCTCAAGCATATTCATTAGGGATACCCTGAAAACCTGACCTGCTTGTGCCCTGAACAACTGCATCCCAAGGCCATCCTGGCATTCCAGATAAGACATTTTTATTTATTTATTTATTTATTTATGACATTTGCATCCCACATTATCCTAAGCAAGCTCCGGTTCAATGTGGCTGACACGCAAGAACAAAAGTATAGTATACAGTGACAAAATTCATAGCTATGAGTACAAAAATATTGGACTAAGAGGAACAGTAGGCATGGTTATTGAACATAGTGAGAAACAGGTCTAGTATAGATCATTTGGTTTCCTTGGTAAGAGAAGTTCTTAAGACTGTTTTCAACAATTTGCGAAAGGTCATGTAATCATTTTCATGCCTTAGTTTTTTGGGTCAGGATTTCCATTTCTTCGTGCTTTGGTAAGTAAAGCCCACAGTGTGAATCGATCTGTAGACTTAATTTCTTACAGGAGGGGTAATGAAGAGCAAGGTAGTCTCTCGAAGATGTAGTTGTGTTGCGTAATGGCAAGTCTATAAGATGTTGCATATATGAAGGAGATGTAGTGAATAAAATTTGGTAGACAAACAAATACGCAAAGTGTAAAGGCGAGTCTTGCATTTATAGGAAGCCAGTCTAACTTTAATAATAGAGGAGATGCTTTTGCAAATCACGATGCCCTACAGACGAGGTGGGCAGCGGTGTTTTGGGTCATTTGTAGTTTCTTGAGAAGAGAGTTCTTATATCCAGCATAAATGGTGCTACAGTAATCAAGTTTAGATGAGCCTAGGTTCTAAAAAATGGGCTTGGGAAAAGAGGTCTTAGTCGTTTTAATTTTCACAATGAGTTGAAGATACTATATACTACCTTGGAAACCTGGGGTTCAAACATCAAATACTGATTGATATTGGCTCCCAAAATTTTCATTCCAGGTAATTCAATGTCCCCCTATTAAACAAAAGAAACCGGGAAACCATGATGGTTCAACTGTTTGTTGAGCAGCAAACAGTAAAAAGGGGTCAATTGGCTGATTAGACCATCAATGACAAAAGCGTCCTTTTTAATGTAAGCAACAGCATCAGGGATGTGATAGATCTTCAGAGCTGGGAAGCTGCTCACTGGTGACTGATGAGGTCAGTATGTTGGTAAACTGCTGCACCTCATTACTTCATGCAGTCCAGCTCCATCAGTCTCATTTCATACAATTAGTCTTCTGTGTAAGCTTTTCCTGTAGCCAGTACATCTGCATGATTTCATTTTGGCTAAGTATAGGAGTTCTGCTCCAGGAAACGCATCAGTAGGTTTCTAGTGCATCTAGAATCACCCATTGTCATCTTCTGCATGACTGGTTGACCACCTTCATCCACAGTGTTGCTACTTACTAATTCCTCAAGATTCAAAATCACATCCATAACATCAGAGTCAGCGAGACTTTGAGAAACTCGAACAGGACAAGTTCTGGTTAACATGTACAGTAGACCACTGTTTTTCTATATACCCAGAACTCATTATCCAGGAAAAGTCATGGTCTGTTAATAGGAAAAACCTCAATTATTTGAAATTTGCATGTTATACAATAATCATGAAGCCAGTACCTCAGCCGCATGGTGATTGGATGTCTTAGTAATACACGTTTGTAATCTTTGTTTTATGCACAGCTTGGAGCCTTTGCTGGATGCAGGCATTTGATAAATATTATATATACGAGGAAAATGCATACTGCTTTTTCACAAGGGCTCCATTTATAAATGCATTAAGGCTCTTTGCAGTGCACAGTAATACAACTCTTAGCACAATTAAGATCAAAGATTACCTCAGGAAAGGAACTTGGTGTTACGTCCCTCACCTGTTCGACGCTCCTCCCAGCTAAGTCATTCCTCAGCTTTGTTCAAGAGGGACAAGGGTCTGTTTCAGTTTCCTAAGCCTGGCAGCCGTCATCCGGGTTGGATCAAGGACAGCAGCCATCTTGGCTAGCTCAGGAGGGGGCAGCCAACTTGGAGTAACGAGGTTAGGAAGGAAGCCCATATTTGGACGAAGGCACCTCTGCTGATGGGGGCAGCCATCTTGTATGAGCTGCACATACTTGAGCCTAATTCCTCCACTACTTAAAGCCCTGCCTTCAGTCCTTCATTGCTTCGGCCTCATTTGTTCTGAGGAGTTGCTGTCGGAGTGCTGTTCACCGACTTTCTCCTGTTCCTGTTTTCCTGTGTACCGGACCTTGGCTAGTCTTCTCGGATTTCGCTTGTTTGCTGCCTGCCTTGACCCTGGACTGAATTGACTATTCTTTGCCCGTTGGAGTTCTGGTTCTGGACTGTGTCTGTTTCCTGCTATACTGGTCAGTGGCTGTGCAACCCCGCCGGTTCCAGAAGTCCTGGTGGCTACCTGCAGCTGGGAGCTCAACTCCCGGTGAACGCTGCCTGACCGAGTGCGGTGTCACTCCATCTCTGCCGTGCTCAGTCGGGGCACAGTGGCTCACTACTACCGGGTCATAACACTTGGGTTGTCTGCCACTGCGAAGTGGACTTAACATGGCATCGAGGCATATTTTCAAAGCACTTAGACTTACAAAGTTACGTGGAGGGGAATAATCGAATGGGGCGCCCAAGTTTTCTTGAGGGCATCCCCGCAGGATGGCCCCGTGAAGGGGTGGGGAAACTGCTATTATCGAAACAAGATGGGCGTCCATCTTTCGTTTCGATAATACGGTCGGGGATGCCCAAATCTCAACATTTAGGTTGACCTTAGAGATGGTTGACCTAAATGTCGAGATGATCGTTCCCGGTTTTCGGCGATAATGTAAACCAAGGACGCCCATCTCAAAAACGACCAAATCTAAGGCATTTGTTTGTGGGAGGAGCCAGCATTCGTAGTGCACTGATCCCCCTCACATGCCAGGACACCAACTGGGCACCCTAGGGGGCACTGCAGTGGACTTCACAAATTGCTCCCAGGTGCATAGCTCCCTTACCTTGTGTGCTGAGCCCCCCCAAACCCCAGCTCCCCACAACTGTACACCACTACCATAGCCCTAAGGGATGAAGGGGGGCACCTACATGTGGGTACAGTGGGTTTTGGGTGGGTTTTGAAGGGCTCACATTTACCACCACAAGAGTAACAGGTAGGGGGGGATGGGCCTGGGTTCGCCTGCCTGAAGTGCACTGCACCCACTAAAACTGCTCCAGGGACCTGCATACTGCTGTCAAGGAGCTGGGTATGACATTTGAGGCTGGCAAAAAGTTTTAATTTTTTTTTAGGGTGGGAGGGGGTTGGTGACCCCTGGGGGAGTAAGGGGGGAGGTCATCCTCGATTCCCTCTGGTGGTCATCCCCGATTCCCTCTGGTGGTCATCTGGTCAGTTTGGGCACCTTTTTGAGGCTTGGTTGTGAAAAAAAATGGACCAAGTAGTCGACCAAATGCTCGTCAGAGACGCCCTTCTTTTTTCCATTATATTCCGAGGACGCCCATCTCTTAAGCATGCCCCAGTCCCGCCTTCGCTACACCTCCGACACGCCCCCGTGAACTTTGGTCGTCCCCGCGACGGATTGCAGTTGAGGGCACCCAAAATCGGCTTTCGATTATGCCGATTTGGGCGACCCTGAGAGAAGGACGCCCATCTCCCGATTTGTGTCAGAAGATGGGCGCCCTTCTCTTTCGAAAATGCCCATAATAGCAACCTATGGAACTTTGTGAGTCCAAGTGCTTTGAAAATGAGCCCCATTGTCTATGTATTGTGAAATAGTCTTCCTAAGGATATTAAGGGGTCCTTTTTGCAAAGTTGTGGCAAAACATGGCCATAGATTATCCTTGTTTGGGTCTTTCCCAAGTGCTAAGGTCATTTGTTTTGCTAATGTGGGCCTTTACTGCCACCCATTTTATAGGTGGTAAAAGCTCACATGTGCTAAACATGTAGCACCAGACATGCCGCCTGCGGGAGAAAGTACATTTTATTTTGTAGCTCACCAGTAGAGCATGTACACGTCGTAAGTACTGTGGGACGCAGCTTGTTGAAAGGGCCCCTAAATCGGGTGCAAATTTAGATTGTGAGCATTCCAGGGATAGGGAAATTCCTTCTGTACATGAATGTAATTGAAAAGATGAGAGGTAAATGCAAACAAATTTTGATTTATTTATTAGGATTTATTTACCTCCTTTTTGAAGGAATTCACTTAAGGCAGTGTACAGCAAGAGACAATTACAGAAAGCAATAGACAATTACAGCAGTAAAAATATTCAAACAATACAAAGTATGGCATACTATGCTATATTACAGTGTCTACACAATACATAATAAAACATTTCCATAGACAGCCTAGGGTATAAGCAAAGATGGAACATATAGATAAGACAGAGTAACAGAAGTCAGAAAATAAGGGGATTCATTTATAGAAAGTTGGAAACGAGGTCAGAAAGGTGCTTGAACATTAACTTAGCTAGGTTAGGGCCGGGTAAACATGTCCTGCTTTACTTCCATTAAAGGCCTGGTTGAAGAGCAAAGCTTTACCTGCTTCCTGCAATATAGATAGTCTTGTGTTAAGATACATCAGAATTAAGCTGCGTAAGCGTCTACACGTGTCCAATGTGCGCCAAAATGGAGTTACTGCTTGGCTACCATGTGGCTCTTGTGGTAATTTCATTTTTGGTGCGTGTTTGATATACTCGTCCGAAAAATAATTTTTATTTTCGGATGTGCGTATTGGACACGCACAGCTCATTACTGCCCACTTACCGGATGAGACTTCACCACTAGGTCAATGGCTGATGGTAAGGTCTCAGACCCAAAATGGACGCGTGGCAATTTTGATTTTGCTGCACATCCATTTTAGTGGAAAATTTTTTAAAAAAAGGCTTTTTTTACAGGCATGCTGAAAAATGGATCGATGCGCACCCAAAACCTGCGTCTACACTACTGCAAGCCATTTTTCAGCGCACCTTAGTAAAAGGACCCCTCAGTTAAGGAGGCTAGTGGTTCCCAGTTAGTCATCTAAGTGAAGAAACAATGTAATCTGATTTTATTTTATATTATTTATTTATTTAGATTTTGCTCACACCTTTTTCAGTAGTAGCTCAAGGTGAGTTACATTCAGGTACTCTGGATATTTCTCTGTCCCAGGAGGGCTCACAATCTAAGTTTGTACCTGAGGCAATGGAGGGTTAAGTGAGCTGCCCAAGATCACAAGGAGCAGCAGTGGGATTTGAACTGGCCACCTCTGTATTGCAAGACCGGTACTCTAACCACTTGGCCACTCCTCCACTTGTTAGGCTTTAGGGTTCTACATGGAATGTTGCTACTCATTGGGATTCTAGAATCTTGTACTCTTTGGGGTTCTACATGGAATATTTATTTATTTATTTAGATTTGCGCACACCTTTTTCAGTAGTAGCTCAAGGTGAGTTACATTCAGGTACTCTGGATATTTCTCTGTCCCAGGAGGGCTCACAATCTAAGTTTGTACCTGAGGCAATGGAGGGTTAAGTGACTTGCCCAAGATCACAAGGAGCAGCAATGGGATTTGAACTGGCCACCTCTGGATTGCAAGATCAGTGCTCTAACCACTCCACTACTGTTACTCTATGGGGTTCTACATGGAATGTTGCTACTCATTGGGATTCTGGAATCTTGTAACTCTTTAGGATTCCAGAATCTTCATAACTTTTAGTGCAAGAAGAGTGCTGGGCAGACTTCTACAGTCTACGCCCTGAGAATGACAAATCAAACTCAGGTATACATATAAAGTATCTTTTTGGGCAGGCTGGATGGACCGTAGAGGTCTTTATCTGCTGTCATTTACTATGTTACTATTTATTTATTTAGATTTTGCTCACACCTTTTTCAGTAGTAGCTCAAGGTGAGTTACATTCAGGTACTCTGGATATTTCTCTGTCCCAGGAGGGCTCACAATCTAAGTTTGTACCTGAGGCAATGGAGGGTTAAGTGACTTGCCCAGAGTCACAAGGAACAGCAGTGGGATTTGAACCGGCTACCTCTGGATGTCGACTGGTGCTCTAACTGCTAGGCCACTCCTCCCTCATATATATGTATACTAGACTTTGAGCCCGTAAAAACGGGCTATTATAGGAAGGGGGGTTGAAAGACCCGCCCCCACCGCCGAGTTCGCCGCTGCCCCTCCCCCTCCGAGTTCGCGCCCCCCCACCGAGCCGTCACCACCCACCTTCCACCCGGCCGGGCCCTCGCTCCGCTATTGAAACAGCGAGGGTCCGGGAACGCAGCACTGAGTTCTGCTGAGCTGCCGACGTCAGCCTTCCTTCTTCTTCTCTGCCTGTCCCGCCCTCGTGTGACGTAACGTCGTCGAGGGCGGGACAGAGGCAGAGAAGAAGAAGGAAGGGCGATGTCGGCAGCTCAGCAGAGCTCAGTGCTGCGTTCCCGGACCCTCGCTGTTTCAATAGCGGAGCGAGGGCCTGACCGGGTAGAAGGTGGGTGGCGGCGGCGACTCGGGTGGGGGGAGCGTTAGACGGCGGTGTCCCTCCCTCAGCAATGCGCAGTACAGACCCTCTGTGTTCCGCCCCCCGTCATCACGTATTGACGTGGGGGCGGGGCAGAGAAGGTCTCTACTGCGCGTTTGCGAGTGAGTACGGTCACTCGCCGTTTATATGTTGATTTTAGGATTTTACATAGGCCTATATATTGTGGCACATGTAACTTTATTTCTATTAATATGTGACCCCTAGAACTTGCACATGATAGAAACTGAAGTGCACAACTTCTAGAATAGTGACTAACGGCAATTGCTAATTGGTGTCAATTACTGCCAATTAGCACCAATGTAAACCCATTATTGGCTGTTAATGTCAATCAACAGCCAATTGTTAAATTAAGTTGTGCATGCAACTGACCGTATTCTATCAATTGTACGTGCAACTTTGTGCACTAATCTTTTAATTCTGTAAAAGTCGCCAAAAAGTGTACACACGTAATTTAATTGACATGCAATTATTGGCACTAATTAGATTAGTTGGCATTTACACATGTAAATTTAGGCGTGATCTGAAAAATGGGGGACCTGAAATGGGAGAGGCATGGGCGTCACGAGGCATTCCTAAAATTAATGCACTAGAATAACAGGGATTAAATGTGTACATTTGTCAGATCACTGGTCTATCTAGCCAGTATCCTACATCCAGCAGTGACCAATCCAGGTCACAAATACCTGGAAGAATCCCAAAGAGTAGCAACATTCCAGAATCCCAAGAGTAGCAAGATTCCATGCTACTATGGCTTCCCCTATGTCTGTCTCAATAGCAAACTATGGACTTTTCCTCCAGGAACTTCTCCAAACCTTTTTTAAAACCCAGATACTTTAACTGCTGTTACCACTTCCTCCTGCAATGAGTTCCAGAGCTTAACTATTCTTTGCATGAAAAAATATTTCCTCCTATTTGTTTTAAAAGTATTTACATGTAATTTCATTGAGTGTCCCCTAGTCTTTGTACTATTTGAAAGAGTAAAATTTGATACACTTCGTTCTACACCACTTAGGATTTATAGACCTCAATTTTATATTTCCTCAGTTGTCTCTTTTCTAAGCTAAAGAACCCCAAACCACTTTAGCCTTTCCTAATACGGGAGGAGTTCCATCCCCTTTATAATTTTGGTCGCTCTTCTTTGACCTTTCCTAATTCTGCTATATCTTTTTTTTTTTTAAGATCCATTTACCAGAATTTAATACAAGACTCAAGGAGAGGTCACACCGTGGAGTGATACAGAGGCATTATATTCTTGTTCTTATTTTGTTTCCCTTTCAGTGGCGTAGCTATGTGGGGCCATGGGGGCCTGGGCCCCCATAAATTTGGCCCTGGACCGCCTGCCGATGACCCTCTCAAGCCCCCCCCTTCCGCTGCCAACCCGCCGTTGCCTACCTTTGCTGGCGGGAGACCCCAACCCCCGCCAGCCGAGGTTCTCTTCTTCCGGCGCAAGGCTTTGTTCTGTTTCTGAGTCTGGTGTGCGGGACGTCAGACTCACAGAAACAGAACGGAGCCTTGCAGATCAGCCAGCGAGGTCCTCTTCTTCCGGCGCAGACTTCGTTCTGTTTCTGTGAGTCTGACATCCTGCATGTACAACGTGCAGGACGTCAGACTTAGGAACAGAATGAAGCCTTGCGCCGGAAGAAGAGGAACTCGTCTGGCGGGGGTTGGGGTCCCCCGCCAGCAAAGGTAGGCGACGGTGGAGGGGGTTGAGAGGGTCATCGGCAGGGGGGGCAAAGTTGGTGGTGGCGCGGGGGGGGGGGGGCTAAAATGTGCCCCCTCACCTCGGGCTCTGGACCCCCCTCCCGCTGAAGTCTGGCTACACCCCTGATCCCTTCCTAATGATTCCTAGCATCCTGTTGGCTTTTTTGGCCACCATTGCACACTAGGCAGAAGATTTCAGTGTGTTGTCTGTAATGACACCTAGATCTTTTGAGTGCTGACTCCTAAGGTGGACCCCAGCATCGGGTAACTATGATTCGGATTATTCTTCCCAATGTGCATCACTTTGCATTTGTCCACCTTAAATTTCATCTGCCATTTGGTTTGCCCAGTCTTCCAGTTTCCTAAGGTCTTCCTGCAATTTTTCACAATCCACATGCGTTTTACACTCCCACTATTCATCTTCCTCCATTGAGAAAAATGGCCATTTAAACCCTACCGTCTGTTTTCTGTCCAGTGACCAATTCCTAATCCATAGAAGGACATTGCCTCCATTCCCATGACTTTTTAATTTTCTCAGGAGTCTCTCTTGTGCTATCTGAAAAGCTAGATGCACTACATCAGCTGGCTCACCTTTATCTGCAGTTTATTTTCGTCTTCAAGAAATGAAGCCAAATTGATGAAGGAAGAGTTCTCTTGGCTGAACTCATGCTGACTCTGTCCCTTTAAACCACGTTTGTCTATGAGGCATATTTTCAAAGCACTTTGGGATGCTAAGTTCCATAGGTTCTATGGAACTTTGGGAGGCTAAGTGCTTTGAAAATACACCTCCATGTGTTTCATAATTTTTTTCTTTATAATAGTTTCCACTATTTTGCCCGGCACTGTCAGGCTTATCAGTCTGCAATTTCCAGGATCACCCCTGGAATCCTTTTAAAAATCAGCATTACATTGGCCGCCCTCCAATCTTCAGGTATTACAGATCACTAACAGATCAGCAATTTCATGTTTTGAGTTCTTTCAGCACCCTGGGGTGTATACCATCTGGTCCAAGTGATTTATCACTCTTAACTTTTCTATTTGGCTCAGTACATCTTCCAGGTTCACAGAGATTTCCTCCAGGTCCTCTGTATCATCACCCTTGAAAACCTTTCTGGTACAGGTAGATCTCCTACATCTTCCTCCGTAAAGACTGAAACAAAGAATTTATTCAATCGTTTCATTGGTGCAGATGGCCATGGTTAGTTAAATGTGATTCCTGTGCGTAAAACGCTATTCTATGAACTGTACTAATTTTAAGCACGGCTTATAGAATGGCGCTTTTCTCTGCACTGATTTTTTTGTTTTTTAAGCACCATATGTAGATTCTATCCCTAAGCGTAAGGTTGGGCACCCAATTTCATAGAATTAAGGAATATTTATTATGTTGAAATTTTTGATGATCAATTTATTAAGTTGAAACTTTTTGTATTTTTGTTTTAACCTAAAAACCACGAACAACTTAACCAGCTTTCGCAAATCTATGAAAACTCATCTCTTCAACAAGCCATACAAAAATAATCCTTAATGAAACAAATCACTCCCTACACCACCCAAATGCCTTAAACACCCCTCACACAACCTTACCTAACACCTTCTAACTAATTATTCTTTTACCCTCCAGCCTATTACCGAATGTATCTAAGATTATGTAATGATGGTATCATATTAACACCATGTAAGCCACATTGAGCCTGCAAAAAGGTGGGATAATGTGGGGTACAAATGCAATAAATAAATAAATAAACCACCTGAATTGTTTTCTGGATAAAAGTGCTATAAAATGCCATATTAAACTAAATTGTGTCTTGGTTCCGATGCCAAAAGTCTAAATAAAGGGCCCCTCAGAGCAGGGAGCGGATCCATCTCAGGAGGTATGGGAGTGGCTACGTGGGCCCCTTCTTCCCCAGGTCACCTGCACCGCTGGGTTTTTTGGCTGGAGTTTACGCTACTGCTTGGTTCTAAATGCTTTGTGACTGTTATTGTTTATTCTTGTGGTTTATTTGTATATAAACATAGACATAAGAAGACTTGATACATGTGAACCACTTTGCCCGCCCAGTCTGCCCTTTTATAGTAAAACAGTGGAAGATGATAAAGACCTATTGACCCAGTCTTCTCAGTTATTTATTTATACATTTGTACCCCGTGCTTTCCCACTCATGGCAGGCTCAATGCGGCTTACATGGGGCAATGGAGGGTTAAGTGACTTGCCCAGTCACAAGGAGCTGCCTGTGCCTGAAGAGGGAATCAAACTCAGTTCCCCAGGACCAAAGTCCACCACCCTAACCACTAGGCCACTCCTCCACTGTTGCTACTATTTGAGATTCTACATGGAATGTTCCATGTAGAAGTCGGCCCTTGCAGATCACCAATGTGGCCGCGCAGGCTTCTGCTTCTGTGAGTCTGAACGTCCTGCACAGAAACAGAAGCCTGCGCAGCCTTCTACATGGAATGTTGCTAGTGGAATAGCAACATTCCATGTAGAATCTCAAGAGTAGCAACATTCCATGTAGAATCTCCAAAAGTAGCAACATTCCATGTAGAATCTCCAATAGTATCTATTTTATTGTTGTTACATTTGTACCCTGCGCTTTCCCACTCATGGCAGGCTCAATCGGCTTACATGGGGCAATGGAGGGTTAAGTGACTTGCCCAGAGTCACAAGGAGCTTGCCTGTGCCTGAAGTGGGAATCAAACTCAGTTCCTCAGTTCCCCAGGAACCAAAGTCCACCACCCTAACCACTAGGCCACTCCTCCACTTGGTTTGTCTGTGACTTTGAATAAACGAATATATTAAATTCCCCCAGTTAAACCAAAACCAGTGACCCCAGCCTTCACCCTCATATTGTCTTTATCTAATCTCTCCCTTTTCCTAAAATAGCTCTCTACATCTGTCCCAAGTAGATTTACATTACGTTACAGTGCTGGTCTCCACCACCTCCGCTGCTAGGCCAATACAGGTATTTCCGGCTTTCGTTTTGCTTCCTGTAAATCCCATACCTAATCCAGCATTCTGACTGCATGTTTGATGTGGTTTATAAATATTTCCCTCAGGTGTTCCAGAAGCATCCTAACACAGCCAGTTAAAGATTATTCCTTTCAAATACGTGTATAATATATTTCATTATCTTAAACCCCCATTTCCTCCCAGCTCTATAGGTTGATTGCTTATGGGACTGTGGTAGGGGCAAAGTCAATGGGCTTTACAGTAGTTTTCATCTGCTGCCAATTTCCCTGTTTCTGTGTAATAAAAACACTTGAACACCAATGTTTTATAAGTACAATGTTTTTATGTGTTGAGAAGATCTGTTGTAACAGTCCAATTCTCCCCCTTGACAGTCTTCACCATGCCAGGACTATGGTCATATTCTGACCACTGAAACCGAGATCACTGGAAAAACATCCAGGCCTTTCCTACCATAAGTTATAGAGCACTCATTGCGTCTGGAGTTAATAATCTTCCTGTGTGCTTTCCTTTTATGCTAGTTTTCCAAACAGTGCATTGTTTAGAGCAATCAGTGTCGATTAAAGGAAGCCAAGGGAGGGGAAAAATGTTAGTGATTAGAGATTTTGATGCCTTGCATGGCTGTGCTGAATGCTGAATTGCTTGTAGTGGACTCTGTTGCTGGGAGCCCGGCTCACTGGCATCCAGGCACTGCCTCCCGTGTGCCAGGAAACTAATAGACAAACATGAACCCAGACTAGCAAAGAGTGGAATGTGTTGCTAGATCTACTGGGTTTCATTTAGTGCTAAACTCGCATAGTTGGAGGTCTCCTTGGCAGGGTCTGGAAATTTCATACTTTTCTGAGTCTAGTTAAATGAAAACATTGTGAGCCCATTAGGCACGTAGAAAGTACCTGTATGTAATATATAACTGCTTTGGTTGTCCCACAGAAAGGCGATGTATCAAGAATCTAATAACGTAAACATAAGCTATCAGGTGAAGGTGATTTCTTCGTATTTCTAAGAACCGGTTAGGCTGGAAACAAGAGTTTGGTTGTGTGGACGGAATCAATTGTACACAATAAAAACAAAAATGAGATTCCATTGTAACTATTTTATCTTCTTTTGCAGGACAGTAAGATTTGAATGGTCCCATATTTTGACCAGACTTCAGTGAAACTGGCACATATATTGTACCTCAGTGGAATACAAATTAGAAAGCAAAAATTGAAATGGCGGCAGCAGGTGGACCTGGACCTGTATGGTTGCCCAAATTCTGCTCTTTGCAGCAACCGCAGCTGTCTCTAAGCATTATCCAACACAAAAAGAAACTTTACCACTTTCCATGTTCAACATGTAGATTGGACTTTTAACCACTTGGTGGTTGATAATAGAACTGGTCACATATATTGGGAGCAGTCAACTGGATCTACAAACTCTCCAATGACCTAAAATATTGGCAACCCACCAGACTGGGTCCAGATGATGATAACCCAAAATGCTATCCTCCTAAGATAGTTCAACCCTGCAGTGAGCAGTTGACTTAACCAACAATGTTAATAAAATGCTCTTGATAGACTACAAAGAGAATAGGTTAATAGCCTGTGGCAGTCTTTACCAAGGGATCTGCAAACTCCTGAAACTTGATGATCTCTTTAAACTTGGGGAACCTTTTCATAAAAAGGAGCATTACCTTTCTGGGGTTAATGAAAGTGGCTCTGTTTTCGGAGTCATAGTTTCCCATAGCAATGTGGATGACAAACTTTTCATTGCTACTGCTGTGGATGGCAAACCAGAGTACTTTCCAACCATCTCTAGTAGAAAGTTGACCAAGAACCCAGAAGCTGATGGAATGTTTACTTACGTATTTCATGATGAATTTGTAGCTTCGATGATCAAGATTCCCTCGGACACATTTACCATCATTCCAGACTTGACATCTACTACATATATGGCTTCAGCAGTGGCAACTATGTCTATTTTTTGACTCTTCAGCCTGAGATGACCTTCCCACCTGGTTCCACGACAAAGGAGCAAGTATATACATCCAAATTGGTACGACTTTGTAAAGAAGATACAGCCGTTAACTCGTATGTCGAGGTGCCCATTGGCTGTGAGCATAATGGAGTGGAATATCGATGCTTCAGGCTGCTTACTTATCCAAAGCTGGATCCATACTGGCAAAAACCTTAGGAATTGGGTCCAACGATGATGTCTTATTTACTATTTTCTCTAAAGGGCAGAAAAAAAGGATGAAATCCTTGGACGAATCTGCCCTTTGCTGTTTTTGTCCCTGAAGGAAATTAATGACCGAATAAAAGAGAGGCTGCAGTCCTGTTACAAGGGAGAGGGAACACTAGATCTTGCCTGGCTTAAAGTGAAAGACATTTCCTGTAGCAGTGCAGTAAGTTGCTATTTTCATATCTTTAACTTTGAGATTAACTTGTTCATTTATTCTAGTAATGCAGTGGTTCCAAACCTGGTCCTGGAGGCACCCTACCCAGTCAGAGTTTTAGGACAGCCACAATAAATATTCATGAGACAGATTTGCATGCACTGCCTCCACTGCATGCAAATCTCTCTCATGAATATTCATTGTGGATATCCGGAAAAACCTGACTGGCTGGGGAGTCTCCAGGACCAGGTTTGGGAACCACTGTAGTATTGGCTGCATGAGAAAGTGTAATTTTGGAAACTGAGTATTAAGACTTGTAATAATTATCTTGGAAGAATATAAGGAAATATGATTTTAAAAAATACATAAAAAGGAAAGAAAACAAAAAAAAAAGTCATAAAAATGTTTCCCCTTTGTTCCTCAGAATTTTGACCTACATTTATTAAAACATTTTCCACTGTGATATTAATGTATGTTTGTCAATGTTTTAATATTTGTACAGATGGAATTTGCAGAACCTACATAAGAAAGTAAAAAAGGAATAATTTTGGACTTTAGATTTGGCCATCCTCACTTTTTTGACAGATTGAATCACCATCAGGCAAATGCAAGATTACTCCTTTCCTGCTAACACTTTAAGTCCCTCCTTTTAGAAGCATCCCATGTGTAAATGGCAGCATTCATACACGTAAAGAGGCTTACACGTATAAATGGCATTTCACAACAAGGACCATTTACATATTAGGAAGCTAACTATGTCTAGATGTCAACGGGGCATGGATAGGGTGGAGAGAAGGTTGTCCTGGGCGGTCCTACAAATACAGACATGGATTCCTAATTTTATACTGGGAATCCATGTCTATATTGCAGAGGCAGCTGTAAATGTTGACATCTGGCACTCCAGTCACCTCCTTCTAATGGCTGCCCTCTATGATCACCCTCCCCTGATATCTGACCCACCACTCTGACTCCTGTAGCAGCAACTCCCTAAGGCCACAAGCTCCCATGGCAGAAAACCCGAATGCATAACATCCCTGAGGCAGGAACCCCCTTGTGGTCACAACCACAGTGGCAACCTCCCTACAAGGCCACCCCCCAGATAGCTGCCTCTCCTATTCCCTGATTTCCATTCTGGCTTACCATGGGTTTTCTGGTGTCTACTGGTGGAAGTGATACCGACTTGCTCCCCCACAATAGTCTCTGGACTCAAAATGGCTGCTTTGACCTCTATCAGTAAGTGTCGGGTTTCATGTAAGGGGTTCTAGGACCATCACAACAGGAGCAAATGAAAACCCCTCCCAATAAGGCTAGGGTGGGGATTAGGGGTTGGGAAGTTTGCTACATGGTGGGGAGTTCTGGGATGTGGATTTCTTGTCTCATGGAGGGTTGCCGTGGGGGATTTAGTGCTGGGGGTGGGGTGGAGGAAGGTGTTTGGCCACAGTAGGTCATAGTGCAGATGAGGGGGGGGGGGGGACTGTGATTGGGGTCTTCTACAATGGGAGCAGTGATTTTAGAAAGCCACTCCCATGTATTGTGTGTGTGTGTGTTGGGGGAGGGGATTTCTAAATTAATTTCCCTCACATGCCGCTTTCTAAATGTGCTGCTCCCTCTGTATGTCAAGGGACTAATATGTAGAGTCCTGCACCTTTTTTACCAGGGGTTGTATATTTGGCACAGTATCTTATAAAATAGTTTAAAAGACTTGATCGACCACCCTTCTATTTTATTTTTATAAGTATTCACAATAATTCAAGAAAAACTCTTGATTTGAAAGATTGAGGATTGTAAGCAATACAATTTCAAAATAAACAATTATTCAAACAGTATATTATTTGCCCCTCCAATCTCAAGTCCACCACTTTAAGGAGAGAACAAGGTACAATTCCACGTAATATGTATGCCACTAATTAAAGCAAGGAAATAGAAGAGAAACTTAAAGTGCCATGACAATACATAATCACGGAGTAGATGTTGATAATGTTCTTGGCTGTAGATTAGGATTAATAGCAGCCCTCGACTCTAGAAAAGAGTTCAGGTGTGTAGGGGTCATAAAAGATATACTTAACTGAATTAATTCTCAATACACATTTACAGGGAAAGTTAAGCCAAAATAAACCACCCAATTGTAAAACCCTGGGCCGGAGTTATAGAAATAATTGACGTCTCTTTTGAGTTGCTCTTGCAATATCAGGAAATATTCTAATCTTGTTATTCATAAAGAGTTCATCCCTATGGTGGAAAAATTGTCTCAAAATCCAGTCACGATCTGGTTCCAGTATAAAAGTCACAATTAAAGTAGATGGTGTACTGCCCTTCTCATCCTCATGAATTATTTGTGTAAGATTCAATGTATCAAATGAAACTTCTGCTCCTTGTTCAACTTGATTAATATTTTCTTTTTTATCCTTTTTATATGGTGGTAAATAATATATCTTGGAAACTGGCGGATAGTCCTGTTCAGGAATCTTCAGTATTTCTTTTTTTTTTTCCCCCCAAACTTTATTTATTAATTTTAAACAGTACAATCTTCAGTATTTCTGATAAATATTTCTTAAAAGTTATTAAAGGAGCGACCGAAGTAATTTTTGGAAAATTAATCAACCTTAGAGTTTTAACCCTTAGTTGATTTTTCTAAATTCTCAGATTTATAATGTAACAAAGTATTTTCCTTAATCAAATTAAACTGTGTCTGTTGACGAGATTTTGTTATCATTATTCTTTTCTGTTGTTTTCTCAATTTAAGTGTTCTTGCTTCCGAGATTGAAATTTTTTGAAATGGTAATTTTGAGGCTTGTCACCAGTAACAATTTCTGTGAAAAAGAAGTTTCTAGACCCATAAGAGCTTCCCATATTGAGTCTAAGGTAATAATGGGTGGTTTTGAAAGTCATGGAATTTGTTCAGTCCATAGTAGAGAGGTGTGGTAGCCGTGTTAGTCCACTCTTAAGGTTATCAATAGAAATCAAACAAAATAAAACATGGAAAAGAAAATAAGATGATACCTTTTGTATTGGACATAACTTAATACATTTCTTGATTAGCTTTCGAAGGTTGCCCTTCTTCATCAGATCGGAAATAAGCAAATGTGCTAGCTGACAGTGTATATAAGTGAAAACATTCAAGCATTACTATGACAGTCTGACAGGGTGGGAGGATGGGGGTGGGTAGGAGGTATGCATGGGGACATCAAAGTATATCATTGATATTCTAACAGGATAGGTGAGAATCCTGAAAGGTAACTTTAAAACATACAAGAACGTAAGACCTTTGAAGTCAGAATGATTGAATATTTTAACACCCAACAGAAAGGACTTAACAAGGATCTGGGGTTCCTAGCCCATTATAAACCATAAAGCTGTATTCTCTGTTGATCACCCCACCCCTCACCTATCCACACCCATCCTGTTAGAATATCAATGATATGCTTTGATGTCCCCATTGCATACCTCCTACCCACCCCATCCTCCTACTCTGTCAGACTGTCATAGTAATGCTTGAATGTTTTCACTTATATACACTGTCAGCTAGCACATTTGCTTATTTCCGATCTGAGGAAGAAGGGCAACCTTCGAAAGCTAATCAAGAAATGTATTAAGTTATGTCCAATAAAAAAGGTATCATCTTATTTTCTTTTCCATGTTTGATTTTGTTTGATTTCATTCAGTCCATAGCAAACGTGAAAAAGTAGTGGCAGAGGAGTCCTGAAGTACAAGCCAGGTTCTGACAAGATCAGTTTGTGCTATTTAACAGTGGTTGTATTACTTGCATTTATCTATTTTTTAACCAGCTGGACTGTACATAGTGTTTTTCAATACATTTTTTTTAACTTGATTACTTTTGTCTTGTGCATGGGCTACGGTTTAGAAACTCAGGTAGACCTGAAATGGACTACCACACCATTTGCTTGTCCCCATCCTTGCTTTTCAAAACGTATCCAAACCCATCAATGACTAGTCTTACACCCTGAGCTCACTCTGTATACAGATATGTAAATTTACTACTGATAATAACCAGAACAGAGACGGATCCCTCTTTATCTCTTCTCTCCACAGTTCTTTGGAAAGCGAGTGGGTAATCATTGTTAATTTATCTCAAATTTGTCTCAGAAGGGAGATAGGATTTAAACCAAGAGTAAGCCAGTTGTTATAGGCATAATACCTTACTCAACAGATCATAAGAAACCCTAGAGAAGACACGCTCTGTGATTAATTAAGCTCAGTTCGAGTAAGTTAATACAAATTATTTATTGGACTTCTGTCTTAATATCCTTTCTGCCTTGAACATCTTTTAGCTTTTGTTGGCTCAAATATTGGCCTGTTTTTTTCAAGAGCAACACATTCCTATAAGTCTCACTCAAGAAACACGAACTTCTTAAAATGCTTTGCCCCTTCCACCCCTTACAGCTATATAAACTGGCAAACCTAGTGCTATGTGTCCTAGCATGAAAAAAGACTTGCGTCTCAATAAACAGCTGCTTTCCTTGTTTGTTAGTTCTCCCCTCACCCAAGATATAAAGCTCCCAGGTGCCTTCTAACCCCCCCGGCTGAGCCTATCAGAGAGCTGCAGCTGAGGTACAGGGCTGCTGAGAGGCTCAGCAGAGACCTGGAGTATGCCTTGGGAGGAAAACAGTTTCCTTTCTGCTCATCATATGTAATATAGAGAGCTTCTTCATCTGTGCTATTTTCTATGGCAGTGCATCGCCTCAAAAAGGATTCTGCAGGTCGATGATGCTCCACCCCACATCAGTGGCGTAGCCAGGGGGGGGGGTGCAGGGGAGCAACCGCTCCCCCAAACGGAGTTCTGCCAGCTCCGGCGCCTATTTTCCTTCTTCAGTGTGTTGCATTGAAATGTGCTCCAGCGCCGGCAGAAGTCTGCGCTCGCGCCGCTCTTGCTCCCCCCGCGCCGTTAACCTGGCTCCGCTTCTGCCCCACATATTACTACTACTACTACTTAACATTTCTAAAGTGCTACTAGGGTTACGCAGCGCTGTACAATTTAACATGGAAGGACAGTCCCTGCTCAAGGAGCTTACAATCTAAAAGACAGGTGTACAACCTAAAGACAAGTGTACAATCTAAAAGACAGGTGTAGAGTCGATCTGATAGGGCCATACTATATTTCTCGAAAGGTTAGGTGCCGAAAGCAGCATTGAAGAGATGAGTTTTAAGCAGAGATTTGAAGATGGGTAGGGAGGGGGCTTGGCGTAGGAGTTGACAAAGATTGTTCCAGGCATAGGGTGAGGCAAGGCAGAATGAGCAGAGCCTGGAGTTGGCAGTGGTGGAGAAGGGTACTGAAAGGAGGGATTTGTCCTGTGAGTGGAGGTTACGGGCGGGAACATAGGGGGAGATGAGGGTAGAGAGGTAATGAGGAGCCGCCAGACCGGGTGCATTTGTAGGTAAGGAGTAGAAGCTTGAATTGTATGCGGTATCTGATCAGAAGCCAGTGAAGTGACTTGAGGAGAGGGGTGATATGAGTATATCGGTTCTGGCATAATATAAGACGTGCGGCAGCGTTCTGAACGGATTGAAGGAGGGATATCTGAATAAAATCTTTAAGGGAAAGTTACTAAGGTGTGGTAAAAGGTGGCTTTTCCACGCTTTGGTTTACCATGGGGAGTATCTCAGTACTGCAGGTTGCTGACACCCATGATAAAAGAATGATGTTGCTTCGAGCCACCGTCGCACCGCCAAGCTGCAGCCCAGCATTCCCAGGCTGTGTAGTAAAGGGGCTGGCACATAAAATCCAGAGCGGTGGGCAGAGCGCTCCTTCAAGGGTGAAACCCATCTTGAGCTCTCCCCTACTGAAGGCCCCCCCATACCTATCTTAGATTGCTTCATGGTGCGATCGCACCTCAAGTGTTGTGTTCAGATATAGCAGAGTTAAAAAAGGTTCAAAGAAGAGCGACCAAAATGATAAAGGGGATGGAACTCCTCTTGTAAGAGAAAAAGCTAAAGAGGTTAGGACTCTTCAGTTGGAAAGAGATGGGTGAGGGGAGATATGACTGAGGTCTACAAAATTCTGAGTGGTGTAGAATAAGTAGAAGTTAATCAAAATTTTTTTTACTCGTTCCAAAGTACAAAAACTAGGGAACACTCAAAGTGACATGGAATACATTTTAAAACAAATAAGAAGAATATTCTTCACTCAACAAATAGCTAAGCTCTGGAACTCTTTGCTAGAAGATGTAGTAACAGTGGTCAGCATATCTGGGTTTAAAAAAAAGTTTGGAGCAGTTCCTGAAGGAAAAGTCCGTAGTTTGCTATTGAGACAGACATGGGGAAGTAACTGCTTGCGCTGAGATTGGTAGCAGTGGAATGTTGCCACGATTTGGTTTTCTGCCAGGTACTTGTGACCTGGCTTGGCCATTGTTTGGAAACAGGATACTGGGCTAGACGGACATTGGTCTGATCCAGTATGGCTACTCTTATGTTCTTATGTAAAATTCCCTGTTGTCTAGTGATGCAGGTAGGAGCGATTCTCAGTCATACCTGCCCTCACTAGTGACTTCTTCCAAAATAGCGCTAGCAACACCTAGTGGTAGTCTCACAGTACTACTGCTAGGGGGGGAGTCATGTTTCCATATAAGGGCATATAAAGGCCACGGTATAGTATTTATATACTGATGAATTGCTTTATATGCATTTACATGCCCCTGCCCCAATATACAAGAGGTTCACTACAGGAGAAAAGGAGAGAGTGGCCCAACCTGTTCTTATTGGAGTAGCCTAGTGGTTAGTGCAGTGGACTTTGATCCTGGGGAACTGAGTTCGATTCCCACTGCAGCTCCTTGTGACTCTGGGCAAGTCACTTAACCCTCCATTGCCCCTGCTACAAAATAAGTACCTGAATATATGTAAACCGCTTTGAATGTAGTTGCAAAAACCTCAGAAAGGCAGTATAACAAGTCCTATTAACAAGATTCCATGCTGAATCTCAAAGAGTAGCAACATTCCGTGTAGAACCCCAAAGCATAGCAAGATTCCGGAATCCCAAGGAGTGGAAGAGTAGCCTAGTGGTTGCTACTATTTGAGATTCTACATGGAATGGCGCTAGTGGAGGAGTAGCCTAGTGATTAATGCAGCAGACTTTGATCCTGGGGAACTGGGTTCAATTCCCACTGCAGCTCCTTGTGACTCTGGGCAAGTCACTTAACCCTCCATTGCCCCTGGTACAAAATAAGTACCTGAATATATGTAAACCGCTTTGAATTTAGTTGCAAAACACTCAGAAAGGCAGTATATCAAGTTCCAGTTCCCTTTCCCTTATGACATCACAATATCAGAAGTGAGCCAAGTATTGGGCAATCTAGCCATTGTGACATCACTGATGAGGTTGGCTCTTATTGGTGGAATGAGTGGAGGAGTAGCCTAGTGGTTAGTGCAGCAGACTTTGATCCTGGGGAACTGAGTTCGATTCCCACTGCAGCTCCTTGTGACTCTGGGCAAGTCACTTAACCCTCCATTGCCCCTGGTACAAAATAAGTACCTGAATATACGTAAACCGCTTTGAATGTAGTTGCAAAACCCTCAGAAAGGCGGTATATCGAGTCCCATTTCCCTTTCGCTTAATTCAGATGTCCTTAAGAGCTCAATATTGTGGAGAGAAGAAAAGGAGACAGCTGGCCAACTGGTGCTTAATGCAACAGATTTCATAATCGCTTAGAAATTATGTACAAAGATTCCGCACAGGTTGAAGTAAAAAATTATGCATTTGAATTAATTGAGGGACTAATTATCAATGCAGGCTACTGCTAAGACATGTTGTATTACTGCTAATTCATGCTATTTTAACAGTCCCATTTAATACAATGAGACCTAGTTACTAATAACTGGGGTTAACAGTAAAATAACATGTGTTAACAGTAGCTCATGTTGATAATTTCTCTCCTACATTTGAAGCATTCAGTGTAATCCAGCAATCAGCTTTTCATACATTCATAGTTGAAAAAAGCACAGATATTTCTGTTCCCAAAATGCTGTTTTTTTTTTTTTTATATTCAGTTTAGGAAAGCTGGTGATCCTACACATGCCACTGCTTGTGCTGGAAGTATTATATTAGTATCTTGTGACAGTACTGTAGTAGTTTCAGCAATCAAGCACTTTCAGTTGTGGAAATGATTTCAATAAGAAAAGAATGGTGATGTTTACATCAGGGAAACTTGGAAGATGTAATGTTGTGGCAATCCATTCCTCATTTGCAGCGTTGGGTAAAATCATTTTCACAAAGATTTCAAATCAAAATGAAAATTGCTAAGGGCCCTGTTTGCTAAGTCGCGTGGTGGGCACGCCAGCATTTTTAACATGTGCTAAAAATTAGCGCACGTTAATACTAGAGGCCTCCATATATTCCTATGGGTGTGTCTAGCGTTAGCATGAACTAAAAATGCTCTCGCGCCTTAGTAAGCAGGGCCCTAAGAATAAATTTAATTTGAAATCAAAACCAGTAAGCCAGTTGTGATTTCAAATTGAAGCCAATCAACAAATGATTTCAAATTGAAAATCGGCAAAGCAAGGTACCACAGTTAAATGTAATTGTCACAGGACAGGATTATAGACTAATCCATCAATATTGATAAGCATAGATGTGCAAATTACAAGTCTATATATGGCAAGAATCTATATATATAAAAGGCAACCCCAACGTTCTGAAGCCTCCACGGAAGTTGAGGCGCCCGAGATATCCGGTGTGCCCTGGAGTGTCTGCACCGCCCTCGCGTCAAAATGTCATGACGTCGAGGGCGGAGCTATTGACACTCGAGGGCCGAAACGGCCCACAGCGAACAAGGCAAGTAGCTTCCAGGGACGGAGGGAGGGGGCCCCTTGCTAGTGCCCGTTTCATTCCGCTCAGAAACGGGCATTTTTTCCTAGTTAATATATAAATAGGGTTTATGGACTTTGGTAGCTTAGGCTCGAGTTTAGATCTCACCGGTGTTATTGACCATCACAGTAATGAATCCTAAGGTTAAATCAACGTCCATCAACAAATGAATTTTGATTTAATAACACTGAACTATTTTTATTTGATTACTTTAATCACATTGTTATTATTGAACGTTATACATTACCAGTGATCTCAAATACCTGAAATGAATTGCTTATCTATTTTCTTTTAATTTACTTTATATTTTCTGTACTTTAATTGCAATAATATTCTGTACTTCTCATTCCGGAAATGGCGATCGCCACTACGGCATAATGTAAGCCACATTGAGCCTGCAAAGAGGTGGGAAAATATGGGATACAAATGCAGAAAATAAATAAATAAAAGGTACAAAATCACTTGACTATTTGATTTCAAATATAAAATCAAAATCAGGGTAAAAGACTGATTTCAAATAAAAAATCACGCTAAACATTTTAAAATCATCATTTCAATTTACTTGATTTGAAATCATACCCAACACTGCTCATCTGATAAAATAACCGTGGCACACTATGGGGATTTAGGAATTAATGAGGGACGTAGAAACACTTTTATGCACCATCTACACATTTTTGTTTTCAGATCTAGAGTGAGAAAAGTGGGGTTTAATGAAATTGCTAAGGCAGCAGACTATGAAGCTATTTCATTGAAACCTCTGAATGTGGTCAGTTGGCTATTGAGTAATTTTGCTGCAGTTGGTTTAGTCAAGAACTATAACATATTGGTAAAATATTGCAGAGAAGAAGTTGATGAAGGCAATGACCCAGTGTATAAATACCGCCATGACAGAATATCATGTAGCATTGGTTATCCATAATGAGAGTTGGAGGCCGTAGCTTGCTAAGCACATCAAAAGACTTGAGGTGCTTCAGAGGAAGCAACAAAAATGATATGAGGCTTGTGCCAATAGACTTATGAGAAGAGACTAGATCTGAATATGTATATCCTAGGAGAAAGGCGGGATGGGGGGATGTGATACAGACATAAGTACTTAAGTATTGCCACACTGGGACAGACCAAAGGTCCATCAAGCCCCGCATCCTGTTTCCAACAGCGCCCAATCCAGGTCACAAATACCTGGCAAGATCCCAAAAAAGCTCAATACATGTTATGCTGCTTATCCCAGAAATAAGCAGTGGATTTCCCCCGTCCATTTTAATAATGGTCTATGGACTTTTCCTTTAGGAAGCCGGCCAAACCTTTTTAAAACCCTGCTCAGCTAACCGCCTTTACCACATTCTCTGACAACGAATTCCAAAGTTTAATTACACGTTGAGTGAAGAAATATTTTCTGTGATTCGTTTTAAATGTACTACTTTGTAGCTTCATTGCATGCCACCTAGTCCTAGTATTTTTGGAAAGAGTAAACATTTAAATACTTAAAAGTATTAATATGCAAACTAAACTTTTTCAGAGATGGAGAAGTGATAGGGCTAGAGGTCATAAGTTGGAAGTTGCAGGGTGGGAGACTTAGGAGACTCAGGAAATACTTTTTTCACAGGAATGCCTTCCCAGGGGAGGTTGTGAAGACAAAAACGGTGACTGAATTTAAGAACGTGTGGATAAACACAGAGGATCCCTATATGGAAAAAAGATGGAATCCTATCAAAGTGAAACAATGACCTCATAGCAGGAGTGAGCTTTGATGGTAGCTTCGGAGGCTGGGAAGCAAGACCAATGCTGGACAGACTTCTAAGGTCTGGGTCCCATAAACGGCAAAGACGGATCAGGATCATGGCTAGAGTGGGCTTTGACGGCAACTCCTTGTTGGGCAGACTGGATGGACTGGGTAGGTCTTAATCTGCCGACCTTTATGATCTAGCAGAACTCTGCAAACACTTCAGAGAAGTTTCTTGACAACCATGGAAGCATTTCAGTTTAAAAAAGCAAAATTGGGAAGCTCATTTCAGTAAAAGCTGTATTCGAATTTCTGTCATCTTTCAGTGCCCCTGTTAACACAGCTTCCATTCTTCAGTTTATTAAGCAGACATACGATTATATGGATAAAAGATCCAGACCATGAATTGGAAGAATAATCTCTACTTGATAAAGATTGCTTCATCGTTACTCCATCCAATATGAATAATTTACCTTTCGACATCACAGTTTACCAGATCGGCCAGTGGATACTGCACTTTGGTTAACAAAGAAGAAACCTCTTTTCGGAAAAGAACTCTGAACAATACTCAGAATTTAAGGGGTTCTTTTGCTAAGCCGCGGTAAAAAGTGGCCTGTGGTAGTGTAGACGCATGTATTGGGTGTGCGCCGGGCCAGTTTTTACCGGGTCTGCAAAAAGGGGCTTTTTTAAAACCGGCCTGAGCTCTTAATGCCACCCATTGATCCTAGTGGTAAGGGCTCACGCGCTACATGCACGGTGGCCGGTCAGAAACGACGCACGTGGGAGGAAATAAATCATTCAGGCAGTATGGGCATGCGCGTTGTTATAGAATACACCCGGTTCGCGCATTATGTAGGCATTGGCATTATGCATCGCTCCGTGGTGCGACCGCACCTTGAATATTGTGTTCAATTCTGATCGCCGCATCTCAAAAAAGATATAGTGGAATAAGAAAAGGTGCAAAGAAGGGCGATGAAAATGATAAAAGGGATGGGATGACTTCCCCATGAGGAAAGGCTAAAGGGGGACACGGTAGTCTCGTTCTTGGTGCGCATTGCACGTGTGTAGGGCCTAATGCGCCTTTGTAAAAGGGGCCCTAAGTTATTTAGATATGAGAAAATGAAAAGTGGACAAATAAAAACATTTGAGGTCAGGTGTTACTGGATGTTTGTGGAACTTTTCAAACTTCCAGTGCTGACTGCGAAAGGAAATTCTTCTTAATGAAGGCCATTAAAACTAATGGAGGAGTGGCCTAGTGGTTAGGGTGGTGAACTTTGGTCCTGGGGAACTGAGGAACTGAGTTCGATTCCCGGCACAGGCAGCTCCTTGTGACTCTGGGCAAGTCACTTAACCCTCCATTGCCCCATGTAAGCCGCATTGAGCCTGCCATGAGTGGGAAAGCGCAGGGTACAAATGTAACAAAATAAAATAGATACTATTGGAGATTCTACATGGAATGTTGCTACTATTGGAGATTCTACATGGAATGTTGCTATTCCACTTGCAACATTCCATATAGAAGGCTGCACAGGCTTCTGTTTCTGTGAGTCTGACGTCGTGCAGGACGTCAGACTCACAGAAGCAGAAGCCTGCGCGGCCACATTGGTGATCTGCAAGGGCCGACTTCTACATGGAATGTTGCTAGTGGAATAGCAACATTCCATGTAGAATCTCAAATAGTAGCAACAGTGGAGGAGTGGCCTAGTGGTTAGGGTGGTGGACTTTGGTCCTGAGGAACTGAGTTGATTCCCACTTCAGGCACAGGCAGCTCCTTGTGACTCTGGGCAAGTCACTTAACCCTCCATTGCCCCATGTAAGCCGCATTGAGCCTGCCATGAGTGGGAAAGTGCAGGTACAAATGTAACAAAAATAAAATAGATACTATTGGAGATTCTACATGGAATGTTGCTACTATTGGAGATTCTACATGGAATGTTGCTATTCCACTTGCAACATTCCATATAGAAGGCTGCACAGGCTTCTGTTTCTGTGAGTCTGACGTCCTGCACGTACGTGCAGGACATCAGACTCAAAGAAGCAGAAGCCTGCGCGGCCACATTGGTGATCTGCAAGGGCCGACTTCTAGTGGAATAGCAACATTCCATGTAGAATCTCAAATAGTAGCAACGTGGAGGAGTGGCCTAGTGGTTAGGGTGGTGGACTTTGGTCCTGAGGAACTGAGTTTGATTCCCACTTCAGGCACAGGCAGCTCCTTGTGACTCTGGCAAGTCACTTAACCCTCCATTGCCCCATGTAAGCCCCATTGAGCCTGCCATGAGTGGGAAAGTGCAGGGTACAATGTAACAAAAATAAAATAGATACTATTGGAGATTCTACATGGAATGTTGCTACTATTGGAGATTCTACATGGAATGTTGCTATTCCACTTGCAACATTCCATATAGAAGGCTGCACAGGCTTCTGTTTCTGTGAGTCTGACGTCCTGCACGTACGTGCAGGACGTCAGACTCACAGAAGCAGAAGCCTGCGCGGCCACATTGGTGATCTGCAAGGGCCGACTTCTAGTGGAATAGCAACATTCCATGTAGAATCTCAAATAGTAGCAACAGTGGAGGAGTGGCCTAGTGGTTAGGGTGGTGGACTTTGGTCCTGAGGAACTGAGTTTGATTCCCACTTCAGGCACAGGCAGCTCCTTGTGACTCTGGGCAAGTCACTTAACCCTCCATTGCCCCATGTAAGCCGCATTGAGCCTGCCATGAGTGGGAAAGTGCAGGGTACAAATGTAACAAAAATAAAATAGATACTATTGGAGATTCTACATGGAATGTTGCTACTATTGGAGATTCTACATGGAATGTTGCTATTCCACTTGCAACATTCCATATAGAAGGCTGCACAGGCTTCTGTTTCTGTGAGTCTGACGTCCTGCACGTACGTGCAGGACATCAGACTCAAAGAAGCAGAAGCCTGCGCGGCCACATTGGTGATCTGCAAGGGCCGACTTCTAGTGGAATAGCAACATTCCATGTAGAATCTCAAATAGTAGCAACAGTGGAGGAGTGGCCTAGTGGTTAGGGTGGTGGACTTTGGTCCTGAGGAACTGAGTTTGATTCCCACTTCAGGCACAGGCAGCTCCTTGTGACTCTGGGCAAGTCACTTAACCCTCCATTGCCCCATGTAAGCCCCATTGAGCCTGCCATGAGTGGGAAAGTGCAGGGTACAAATGTAACAAAAATAAAATAGATACTATTGGAGATTCTACATGGAATGTTGCTACTATTGGAGATTCTACATGGAATGTTGCTATTCCACTTGCAACATTCCATATAGAAGGCTGCACAGGCTTCTGTTTCTGTGAGTCTGACGTCCTGCACGTACGTGCAGGACGTCAGACTCACAGAAGCAGAAGCCTGCGCGGCCACATTGGTGATCTGCAAGGGCCGACTTCTAGTGGAATAGCAACATTCCATGTAGAATCTCAAATAGTAGCAACAGTGGAGGAGTGGCCTAGTGGTTAGGGTGGTGGACTTTGGTCCTGAGGAACTGAGTTTGATTCCCACTTCAGGCACAGGCAGCTCCTTGTGACTCTGGGCAAGTCACTTAACCCTCCATTGCCCCATGTAAGCCGCATTGAGCCTGCCATGAGTGGGAAAGTGCAGGGTACAAATGTAACAAAAATAAAATAGATACTATTGGAGATTCTACATGGAATGTTGCTACTATTGGAGATTCTACATGGAATGTTGCTATTCCACTAGCAACATTCCATGTAGAAGGCTGCGCAGGCGTCTGTTTCTGTGAGTCTGACGTCCTGCAAGTCAGACTCACAGAAGCAGAAGCCTGCGCGGCCACATTGGTGATCTGCAAGGGCCGATGTTGCTAGTGGAATAGCAACATTCCATGTAGAATCTCAAATAGTAGCAACAGTGGAGGAGTGGCCTAGTGGTTAGGGTGGTGGACTTTGGTCCTGAGGAACTGAGTTCGATTCCCACTTCAGGCACAGGCAGCTCCTTGTGACTCTGGGCAAGTCACTTAACCCTCCATTGCCCCATGTAAGCCGCATTGAGCCTGCCATGAGTGGGAAAGTGCGGGGTACAAATGTAACAAAAAAAAAAAGATGAGAAAATGGCTAGACATTGAACAGCTCCATAACTTAAGGATTAAAATATATCTACAGTCAGGAATCCGTGTTAATCTGGACATTTCTTATAATATGTGAAAAACCAAGAGAAGAAGGGAAACAGTTTGCTTTGTAATTTGGAAGTACCCAGTGTTTTCTGTGTATTTTCAGCCGTATCATATCACCGATGTGTCTTACTGGTTTTCTTAGCAACTGATACTTTCTTCCCAAACAGCAATCCAGTTCCTCATTGCACTGGTGGATTGTTGAGACCTGAACATAAGACACAAAACTGAGTACTTCATACATCTTTGGCTGTTTATTGAAGTGGAACATGACATCTGAAAATGGAAATATTTTTATTTTACAGTCATGTGGGGCTTGAATAGTTGAAATAAACATGCCACTTCAATAAATACATTTTCGAATGTGTTCTGTAATAAATTACCATATTGCATAATAGTGAGTGATGCTCACAGGGGAACCTAACTTGAATAGCAGATGGCAAAAAATTTTTGCTCATGGAACTCAGTTTTTAGAGGGTACAGAGAATGGCGATGAAAATGATAAATGTATGGGACGACTTTCCTATGAGGAAAGGCTAACATGGTTAGGGCTCTTCAGCTTGGAGAAAAGACGCCTGAGGGGAGATATGATAAAGGTTTATAAAATGCTGAGTGGAGTGGAATGGGTAGACGTGAATCACTTGTTTACTCTTTCCAAAGATACTAGAGCTAGGGGGCCTGTAATGAAGCTACTGAGTAATAGAAACATACATAGAAACATGACGGCAGATAAAGGCCATATGACCCATCCAGTCTGCCCATCCTCTGTAACCCCTAATTCTTCCTGTTCCTAAGCGATCCCATATGCTTATCCCATGCCTTTTTAAATTCTGGAACAGTCCTCAACTCCACCACCTCCACTGGGAGGCCATTCCATGCCTCCACCACCCTTTTTGTGAAATTTAAAACATTTAAAACAAACTGGAGAAAATATTTCTTCACGCGTGTAATTAAACTTTGTAATTCTTTGCCAGATAATGTGGTAAAAGCAGTTAGCTTAGCAGGGTTTAAAAAAGGTTTGGATCATTTCCTAAAATAAAAATCCATAAGCCATTATTAAGACAGACTTGGGAAAATCCACTGCTTATTTCTAGGATACTTACAATTTCACTAGAAGTAGAGAATGTGTTCAGAGTAATGATCGCCTTTATGGTAATCGTTTTGTTAACTAGTAATGAAGGGGGAGTCTCATATATCCACCACAGCTGATTCCACTTCACCTTTACGGTGAGTCTTAGCTTATGTGTGTCTTTTTAATCATAGACTCGCACTCCTCCTCCTCTCTATAAATTCTGCACTTCTGAATTTTACTAGCGTTGTTATCTCATTCTGAAGTGAGTTTCTCTCAAAAAAGTTCAATACATTTTATGCTGCTTGTCTGAGAAATAAGCAGTGGATTTTCCTCAAGTCCATTTTAATAATGGTCTATGGAGTTTTCCTTTAGGAAGCCATCCAAACCTTTTTTAAACCCCACTCATTGTTAGTTTTGTAATCATGAATTGATAATGAGTATGACTGTTGGGCAGACTGGATGGACCATTCAGGTCTTTATCTACTGTAATCTACTAATTTTAACTACATCTCTATATATAAAAGGCACCACCAACGTTCTAAATGAAACCTCCAGCCGGAAGTGTGAAGTGGCAGAGATATCCGGTTTCCCCATGAGTGTCTGCGCCGCCCTTGCTCTCTCTGTAGACTGTAACACAAACAGTGAAGGAAAACACAGCACAGCATGAAATCGCTCTCTCTGTAACAGTGAAGGACTCAGAGGGGGGACGGGAGAGAGGGCAAACCCCTCACTCTCTCTGTAACACAAACACAGCACAGCAGGAAACTTAACACTGAAGGACTCGACTCAGAGGGGGGAGGGGGGAGGGAACAGACAGCACAGGGGAAGGGAGAGAGGGCAGGGACACACACACTCCCACATGCACACACTGAAGAAAACCTTTGCTAGCCCCCGTTTCATTTGCATCAGAAACGGGGCTTTTTTACTAGTGTTATAGAATTGACGCTAAATGTGCCCCATTGTGGCGCCCACTTCTTGCTTCCAAGTTATAGAATCACCCCCTTAGTAAACAGGGCCCATAGTAAGGTCTATGGCCAAAATGTATTTTAGTGCTCCCAGCTTTCTCTCACTGGTCACAGACTGATAAAGGGTCCCCGCTAGTGAGCTTAATATGTTAAGTGGAATAGTAATTAGGCATAGTAAAAGGCAGGAAAAGATGGAAAATCGTTGTGGCTTTAAACTACAAACTCCCATTTAATAGGCACTCCACTAGTGTATGAAAACCAACAAACTTAATAGGGCTCATTTTCAAAGCAATTAGACTTGCAAAGTTCCACAGGTCACTATTGGGCTCATTTTCGAAAGAGAAGGATGCCCATCTTTCGACATAAATCGGAAGATGGACGTCCTCACAGGGTTGTCCAAATCGGTATAATTGAAAACTGATTTTGGATGTCCCTCACTGCTTTCTGTCGCAGGGATGGCCAAAATTCAAGGGGGCGTGTTGGAGGCGTAGGGAAGGGGGGAGTTAGGCGTGCCTAACACTAGGATGTCCTCGACCCTTAATCGAAAGAAACAAGGACGTCCCTGACGAACACTTGAATGACTTTACCTGGTCGTGCCCGAACTGACCAGATGACCACCGGAGAGAATTGGGGATGACCTCCCCTTACTCCCCCAGTGGTCACTAATTCCCTCCCACCCTCAGAAAACATCTTTCAAAATATTGATTGCCAGCCTCAGATGTCATACTCAGGTCCATCACAGCAGTATGCAGGTACCTGGAGCAGTTTTAGTGGGTGCAGTGCACTTCAAGCAGGTGGACCCAGGCCCATCCCCCCCTACCTGTTACGTTTGTGGAAGAAACAGCGAGCCCTCCAAAACCCATCACAAGCCCACTGTACCCACATCTAGGTCTCCTTCACCCGTAAGGGCTATGGTATTGGTGTACAGTTGTGGGTAGTGGGTTTTGGGGGCTCAGCACACATGGTAAGGGCTATGTACCTGGGAGCAATTTATGAAGTCCACTGCAGTGCCCCTAGGGTGCCCGGTTGGTGTCCTGGCATGTCAGGGGGACCAGTGCACTAGAAATGCTGGCTCCTCCCTCGACCAAATGACTTGCATTTGGTTGTTTCTGAGATGGACGTCCTTGGTTTTTCAATTATCGCCGAAAATCAGAAACGACCAAGTCTAGGGACAACCAGATTTAAGGATTTGGATGTTCCTGACCGTATTATCGAGACAAAAGATGGACGTCCATCTTGTTTCGAAAATACGGGTTTCCCCGCCCCTGGATCGGGACGTTCTGTGAGGATGTCCCTTTCAATTATGCCCCTCTGTGTAACTTTGTAAGTCTAAGTGCTTTGAAAATGATCCCCATAGACCATAAAAAGAAGGTGAGGGGATAGCAAAAAAGAATCAAACAGTTTCTCCTCTTGCTGGCATCTGAACAGTATTATCTACTTCCATCTCAAGCATCATTCACAGCCTGGATAGCTGTATAAGCTCCTTATTGCTTCTTATGGTGCCTTTATCCCTCTTAATGCTACTCTGTAGCCCTTATCTCCTTTATCAGTTGGAGTATAGTTTGGGGCAAGGGTCAAGTCCAGTATATTTCACTTCCCTCTATCTTATGTGTGGCGGTGGTGTCCTCTCTTGCTGTCTTGCTCTCCTTGTTCTCTTAACTTCCCCAGTGCTTATTTTCCTTGTTTGGAACAGGTTAATGGACAAGACTTGGGTGGATGTTTTATCCCTTGCTACTTAGGGTGTTAGCACTCACCAGCTCCTCTGCTTCCAGCTTTCAGGTCCTTGGGCTCTCTCCGACAGAGATAAGGTCTCCCTGATCATACCCGTTTTCCTTCAGGACATTCTGTGCCTTAGGGTAGTATTCCTCAACCCAGTCGTGGGGGTTTTCAGAATATCCACGAGGAACATGCATGTGAGAGGTTTGTTTGCAGTGCCTCCTTAGTATGTAAATCTATCTCATGCATATTCATTGTGGATATCCTGAAAACCCAACTGGCTGGGCTCTGTGCAGATCAGTTCAGTGGGGCCCTGCCCCGCCCCCTCAGTTCCTTACCTCCCTCCCTTCAGCACTGCCCCCTTCCCCTGCACTGGTCCAGCACTGCCCCCTTCCCCCCCACATGAGTCCGGAATTCTTTTTGCCACAAAGATCCCCCACAGGCCTACTCTGGGGACTTCCCTCCTCTGCCTCCTGCCTTCTACTGTAACTTCCCGTTTCGCAAAACAGGAAGTTACAGAAGAAGGCAGGAGCAGGAGGACGGAAGGCCCTGGTGCAGGCCTGTGGGGGATCTTCAAGGAGGGGAAGGGAGGTAAGAAAGAGGAGAGGAAGGAGGGAGAGAAGGAGGAGACGCTGGACCTGCAGTAATCACGTGTTTTTCTTTTTTTTCTTACTGTGGGAGCAAGACTTTGTACTGCTCCTACAGAACAGTAAAATGTTTTGCTCCTGCACCCACAGTAAATGTGGCCAAGATTTGGAAGGGGGGTGACTTTGGAGCACAAGGCCCCTGGGAGCACGAGGCCCTGTGTGGCTGTACCGGTTGCTCCTGCCTAAGACTGGCCCTGCCTCGAGGACTGGGTTGAGAAGCTGTGGGATTAGACTGTCAACCCCCTGATCCGTACAGTCAGTATGGGTTTGCACTTCTCTCCTTCTTTATGCGCCAGCGACAGCTGTGGCCCAGGCTCACAACCCCTGCACTAGATTCTCCTTCTACCCTTCTTCCTTAGTCACTAGAGCAGGGAGTGAAGACTCAGATGAACCGTTAGGTGGGGTAACCCACCTACTGTTGTTCGACATCTCTCCTTGTTGTGAACCTCAGCTGGGGCAGGACAGACACGGATCCACCCAACTCAGTTTTATATTTCCTTCCAAAAGCTCAAACATGAATGCTATTGGGCCACTCACTCGGAAGAAACAATGGTAGGGATTTTGTGGGTAGGATAAATTCACAGGCATTAAAAAAAAAAAAAAACCCTTGAGGATAATTTTGTTAAAGCACTAACTGAACCAGCTTTTTGTGGATCCAAACAAAATGTGACATATAAACATAAAATTTCAAACTTGTCTTAAAGCTGTTTAAATTCTCTACGTGCACTGACTGTGGCCAGAGTTTTGTCCTTATACTTGTGTCAGCTTAAACAACGTTTGCCTTCTGTAAATGCCTGTGAAGATATCCTACCCATGAAATCCCTATCATGGTTTCTTCTAAAATGCAGAAGTGGAGGGAGGACTCCGAGGCTTTCTCCCCTTGAGCATTTTTTGTACTCTATCGAATGCTGTTGATGTAGGAAGTACCGGCATCTCTTATTGTAGAAAGAGTTTTTTGAAAGATTCTACATTTCATCTGGCTCCAGAAAGCTGGAAATTCAATGCTGTGCTCGAACATGGCCCCGGCATTGAATTTTTGGGTTTATTGCTGGCGGTGATCAGGAAATTACTGATTGTCACCAGCTGAATATTAGCTCTTAAAGTCCACTTTGAATAAGCAGTTACTTGACTCTTACTTCCTGGTTCTTCTCTTCTTCACCTGGGTTCTAGACTGCGCACCCTAACGCGGTCTCTTTCTCTGAAGGATTCTCACAAATATAATACGATTCCACATACCCTCAGAACCTCACACTACCATTTAGTCCATGTACTTTGCTGTATATGTACTCTGGACTTTTCACACACAGACGAAAAAAAAATCCCCCAAATCTCTCTCCTCAAAATAGACATCTTTGGAGAAAAGGAAAAAACACAAAATTCTCAAAATAGTATTGCAAAAATCTCTCGTTACTGCTTCTCTGTTTGCTCAGGATGCACCAGGGTTTGCTGGGAGGCACCTTCCTGATCCCAGAAACTTCCTTCACTGCAGCTTGTTGTCTTCAGACTGGACTCCACTGGACTACTTGTTGCAAAGTGCAGTTATTGAATACCAGCTGGATATCCAAAAATCTCCTTTAGACCTTCCTAAGATCTTTTCTTTCAAATCCTCTTTAATGGTTAGGCCTCAAGGCCATTCCCTGCTGCTCAACAGACCTCTACAACCTCTCATCCCAGCACTGGCTAAGAGCAATTCCCCCACGCCAGTCTCCCAGAACCTGAGCAGCAGTGCCCGTTATAATTCCCTCCAAAATATAGGATGGATACACCTACTTTTAGTGTCGGACACACAGGTCCAGCCTCCATTCCATCACTTTAGACACAGGCCAAATTAGGGGCAGGGGCTACAGAAATGTCCTCATAGTAAAAATAAAGAAGCACTTTGGTACTTTGCTACACCCTTTTGGGACATCTGGCATCTGACTATTGCCTAGACGTTCGTTCGGTCGGTCGGTCCGTAGTTCTTTCTTAAAAGTCTATGCATATAAATGACCTCCCCCCATCTTCCAGTCTCTCTGGAACTTGGAGTCTGCATGGAAATGAATTTCTTTTTTCTTTTGTCATCTGGTGAAAGCTGCCGTGGCTGAACGGTCTGTCTCTCTCCCCTTTTTGGTGGGCTCTGCTATGTGTAACTAAAACAGTTCCCATTTCTTCTTGTGTGATTTGCATTCCGTGTGTGTGCTTGGCCTCAGCTGCCTCCCTTCCTGTCCCCTTTCTTTTCACCCAGCGGCTGATGAATTAGAGAGTTGAAGATGTCACCTGTCTCACTTACTCAGGTGATGGATGTTCCTAGCACCAGGTTGTGGAGAGAAGTTTTGATCTGTTGTGACTAGTTGGGAAGAGTGCTTGCCCTTGTGGAATGTCCTTCACCGACACCATCAGACTTAAAGAGAAGATGAAGTTACCATGTTCCATGGTTTTTCCTTTGGGGTATTGGGGAGTGTGGGCATGCATCTGCCATAATGTTTCATTTTACTGTGAATGTGGCTCTCGCTGATATGATTTCGAAGTGAAAATGATGTAGAACTATCTCCAGCTCAATCCTTTGCCTCGCTTAAAGAATTTGAACAGAAATTGGCAAAGGGCTGCTGTAGTAAAATATTCAGACTCTGTTGGTTTTTTATTTATTTATTTGGATTTTAGCTCGCACGTTTTCCTTTCTTGCTCAAGGTCGCTGTTCCCTCTAAGCTGAGTGGGAGTCCTCCAACCGCATTGCAACCAGTAGGGGGTGGTGCTTCAGTATTGTGTTTTCAGTCTCTAGGGGAAGGCAGGTTCCCAGGAGTCTGCAAAACTTGCCTGTCCCTCACTATTGCTACTACTACTACTATTTAGCATTTCTATAGCGCTACAAGGCGTACGCAGCGTTGCACAAACATAGAAGAAAGACAGTCCCTGCTCAAAGAGCTTACCATCTAATAGACAAAAAAATAAATAAAGTAAGCAAATCAAATCAATTAATGTGAACGGGAAGGAAGAGAGGAGGGTAGGTGGAGGCGAGTGGTTACAAGTGGTTACGAGTCAAAAGCAATGTTAAAGAGGTGGGCTTTCAGTCTAGATTTAAAGGTGGCCAAGGATGGGGCAAGACGTAGGGGCTCAGGAAGTTTATTCCAGGCGTAGGGTGCAGCGAGACAGAAGACGCGAAGTCTGAAGTTGGCAGTAGTGGAGAAGGGAACAGATAAGAAGGATTTATCCATGGAGCGGAGTGCACAGGAAGGGGTGTAGGGAAGGACGAGTGTGGAAAGATACTGGGGAGCAGCAGAGTGAGTACATTTATAGGTTAGTAGAAGAAGTTTGAACAGGATGCGAAAACGGATAGGGAGCCAGTGAAGGGTCTTGAGGAGAGGGGTAGTATGAGTAAAGCGACCCTGGCGGAAGACGAGACGGGCAGCAGAGTTTTGAACCGACTGGAGGGGGGAGAGGTGACTAAGTGGGAGGCCAGCAAGAAGCAGATTGCAGTAGTCTAAACGAGAGGTGACATGAAAACATGAGAGTGAAACAGCAACCCCCACTGGCAGGAATGTAGAGGGAGATTTATTGATCAGCAATAACGACTGGACATGGCGTGTTTCGGCCCACTGGCCTGCCTCATGAATCTTCCTATGTTATGTGACTGGGTCCATCAGTATCACTTCCTGTAATGAAGTATTTCTAGTCTTATTTGCTATTGTGGTTCGCAAAAAAAAAAGACGGGAAGCGCTGCAAGTAGCATTGCACGCCTTGACGATCACACTTAGAATTTCCTCTATACTTGTGACAAATAAGACTAGAAATACTTCATTGCAGAAAGTGATACCGATAGACCCAGCCACATAACATAGGAAGACTCCTGAGGCAGGTGTCACATCTGTCGCTCCCTCCGGCTGCTCCTCCGCGGGAAGCAGGAGCCGGCGTCCACCACGATAAAGGCCGGCTTTCTTGAGGCCACGGAGGGGAGCCGGGGCTCGCCGTGGTGATGGCCGCCCAGTCCGGGGCCAAGGCCGGAGGCTGGCGATCGCGGCTGCTGGACTCTCGATCGCAGGCTACGGGGGCTGTGTTTGCGCCAGTAAGGGAAATGGCGCGATGGCCGGCGTCTTCTTCATTCTCGGGCGCGGGAACCCAAAGCTCCGCCTCAGAGGAGTTAGACTGGAAGGCCAGCACTATAGATCCGCCTGGTAGATCGGTCAGAGCCAATCAGAAGGGTTCTGTCGATAACCAAGTTCTGATTGGCCGGCTATGTCTACGGGGGCTGGGCGGCTGATTGCCGAACAGTATTTAAGGAATGAGCCTGAGATAGGATATTGCTTCAGGTTCTGTTACCCGAGGCCAGTCTCCATGATTTCCTGTGTTCAGTTGGTTTCCTGGTGTTGCTGGTTTTGGACTTTTGGACTGTTTTCTGGTTTACTCTGCCAGCTGCCTGCCTTGACCTCTTGCCTGACTCTGACTACTCTGCTAGCCGCCTGCCTTGACCTCTTGCCTGACTCTGACTACGCTGTTAGCTGCCTGCCCTGATCTGTTGCCTGTTTGTGGACGTCTCTATTCCACCTGCCCGCTTCTCTCCTGGTTCCAGTCCAGGTCAGTCCGTCAACCCCGTGGTTCCTGAAGTCCCGTTGACCGCCTGCAGCTGGGGGCTCAACCCTTGGTGAACGGCGGTCGCCGCGGGTGAAGACTTGGGGTTGCACGGCTGTCCTTTGAGGACCTTCGGGGCCTTACGGGACCTAAGGGCTCACCTTCCTTGCGGACAAGATAGCAGGCCAGTGGGCAAAACATGGCCGTGTCGAATCATTATTGCTGATCAATATATCTTCTAGACCATACAGCATCATCGTTTTATTGAGTCACCTTTGCTGTTTCCTGAGTGTTCTAGTGGGACTACCAAAGAAGCATGTGAAAAGATTGCAGACGATGCAGAACTCTGCAATTCGTGTGTTGGGGGGGAGGGGGGTTGCATAAATTTGACTCTATTATTCCACTGTACATCCAGCATCGTTGGTGCATTTTTGAGTAAGGGTTAAGATCTTGGTGCCTGTTCATAGGGCTGCTTATGAAAAAATACCTCCGGTGTTGGCGGTTTGAATTAAGTCCTACATGCCAACAAGCAACTTGTGTTTGATTGATGCTTGTAAATTGCGGATGCCTAGTGTGCGTGAAGCTCGTTTAACAAGAACTAGGAATCGGGCGCTTTTTGTGATAGGTCCAATGCTTTTGAATTAACTTCCTAAATATGTGAGGGAAGAAAGATCCTTGAGCCAGTTTAAACGTCTTCTTAAGGTATACTTTTTACTAAGCCGCGTAGCTGCCTTTGTTCGCCCAGCGCGCGTCAATTTGGAGTTACTGCCTGGCTACTGTGAGGCCCAGATGGTAATTTTGATTATTACGGACCAGAAAATAATTTTTATTTTCCTGTGTGCGGCGGAAACTGGGTAGTAATTGTTGTTCGATGCGGTTAGATGATTCACCACGTGAGACCTTACCGCTAAGTCAATGGCTGGCGGTAAAGTCTCAAACCCAAAATGGACGTATGCTAATTTTTATTTTGCCACATGTCCATTTTCAGCAAGAATTTTAAAAAGGCCTTTTTTTACAGGCGGGCTGAAAATGGATCTGCGGACACCCAAAACATGCGCCTACACTAGCGCAGTCCAGTTTTCAGCGCACCTTAGGAAAAGGACCCCTATATCAAACATATAAATGGCAAGAGGCGTACTCACTCGCAAATGCGCAGTAGAGACCCTCTCTCTCCCGCCCCCGCGTCAATATGTGATGACGGGAGCGTGACAGAGAGGGAACCTGCGCACCTGTGAGTGAGGGAACTGCCGTCGCCACTGCTCCCCCCCCCCAGGGTTGCCGCTACCGCTCCCCCACCCACCCGGAGTCGTCGCTGCCGCCACCCACCCTCCACCCGGCCCGGGTACCTGGCTTCACTATTCAAACCGCCGGAACACAGCACACAGCTCATCTGAGCTGCCGTTGGCCTTCCTTACCTGCCTGTGTCCCGCCCTCGCCGACGTTACGTCACACGAGGGCGGAACACACGCAGAGAAGGAAGGCCGACGGCAGCTCAGATGAGCTGTGTGCTCCGTTCCGGTGCTTTGAATAGTGAAGCCAGGTATCCGGCCCGGGTGGAGGGGTGGCGGGGGCGGCGGTGACCTATCGGGGGGGGGGGGCTTTCAACCCCCCCTTCCTTTACTAGCCCATTTTTACGGGCTCAACAGCTAGTTAAGTTAATAAAGTATAAATATAAAGTTCACTAGTGGCAAAGCATTGTGTGGGGTTTGGATGATTCTCCATTCTCAGCATCCCTAGAATCATCTGGACACACAAGGGTATTATCTCTAGGGTCTTTTATTAAACAGATGGGGGTCGTGAGGGGGGGGGAGTGCAGTGAAACCTGTCACAGTTCCAACTGAGCGATCTTCACAATACCTTCCCCCCCCTCGTCCGCCATCCTGCTGGTGGAAAAGTCAGTTCACTCTGTCCAACTTTTTTTTCAAAAGCTGCATCCCTGGGCTTTTCTGTTCTTTCCTACCTGGTAGGGATTAGGAAATGCAGCAGCAGTGGAAAGCCTGTTGAGAGGAGTTGGAAAGCCCCTACATTGTTCTGCATCAGGAGGGTAGCTATAATTTACTTAAAGGCTGAGGTCTGAAATGAGAAGCTGCCACTTCTCCGGTCACTAGCTGGATTCTCTAATGATGCCCCTGTCCCTAAAGTGAGGTGGAGGTGAAAACCAGAAGCCGCTTTCTAGCACAAGGGCAATTTTTCCTTCTTTTAGTGGGCAGGAATCTGGTTTTGACAGTTAAATTACTATAGTCAGTCTTTTTCATGAGTTTTTCTTTTTCCACTTTCCAAGGTACTGTTTTAGCTTAAGAAAAAAAGCCGCAAGAATCTATGAGGCGATAAAAGAGGAGAACAGTATGAAACACAATGAGCAAGGGGTGAGATTTGGAAGACTGGAGAGAGAGACAGGGAGAGGGATATAGATGGGGGGGGGGGGGGGGGGGGAGAGGAGACAACAGAAGACGAAGAAGGCAGAGAGCCAGAGGAAAGAAAAGGAGGCTGACATTTCCCACAGGAATCAGCAGTCTGGTGTAACAGTCCCACAGCAGTGTTATTCCAGTGGCCCAGGAGCATCGGGCCTCAAAGCTGCAGCCTGATGGTCCTGGGGCACAGCATAAAGGGGCTAGTGACACCACCTCCCCAACGGCTCCCATCATCTACTTGGTCCTACCAGTGGTCCAGTGATTGTTGGGTAGGAATGATCTTCACTTGCTCTTGCCCAGCTGGTGCCATCTCCAAAATAGCACCCCTAGTGGTTGTCTCACTTAACCACCGCTAGGGGTTATGTTTCTGTTTTGCATCTTACTAGTGTGTAACCCATGGTAATAGAGTAAGATAAGCTGTATTAGAGTAGTTTAAGGCACGTTAAAGGGCAAATAATGCGACTTAAGGCTTAACTCAGTTTGATAACGTCTTCCGTTAGATACAGCAAGCGAGAGATAGGGAGGGAGGCTGAGGTACAGAATCCTGTGCCACATTTCAGTCCAGTTTCAAACTAACTTTAAATGGGTGGTCAGAAGCGTAGCCAGGTTGAGGGCGTGGGGGGAGTGGAGACCGGACTGCCGATGGCGCTGGCGCGTAATTTAAATGTGACAGATTGCGTCAAAAATAGGCGCCGTCACCGTCAAAAGTCCATTTTGGGGGAGCGGCCACTCCTCTGGCGACCCGTCTAGCTACACCTCTATGGGTGGTTGAAGGAAATTTCATTGCATAGTTCAAAAACTGGTTCAAACATTTTACTGTAGATGGCAATGGGTGAAAAGCTAAGGCAAGGTTGCTGAGAGAGAGTGAGATAGGGGAAAAGCACACAGAGCAACCGCTAAGGCAGGTACCACACTAAGGGGCTTCTCGTATTGTTCAAAATGGATTAGAACGGTGAGCAATTACTTAAAAAACCCATACTGAACATAAAAAAGGAAGATTGCTAGCCTGTGGAAACATTTATTTTATTTATTTATTTATTGCATTTGTATCCCACATTTTCCCACCTTTTTGCAGGCTCAATGTGGCTTACAATGTATCATTGTTGGTATATAATAGATAGGAAGATACTTGGTATATAATTAGTGTTACATAAAAACCATGGTTAGCGTAATAGAAATTTGAACAAGCAGATTTAGGGAAAAGACAGTTCTGATTATAGGTAAGGTGGAGATGTGTTACATTTATAATTGCTGATCTTTATGGTAAGCCTTGTAGAAGAGGTGGGTCTTCAGAGATAAAAGTTTGTTAGTTCATAAATATTTTTTAAGTTGCGTGGCAATGCATTCCATAACTGTGTGCTCAGGTAAGAAAAGTTTGATGCATGCGTTAGTTTGTATTTTAGACCTTTACAGCTGGGGAAGTGGAGATTGAAGAACGTGCGGGATGATCTTTTAGCGTTCCTGGGTGGTAAGTCTACTAGGTCTGACTTGTAGGCTGGGGCATCTCCGTGAATGATTTTATGAACTAAAGAACATACCTTGAACGCGATACGTTCTTTGAGTGGAAGCCAGTGTAATCTTTCCCTTAGGGGTTTAGCACTTTCATATTTTGTTTTTCTAAATATGAGTCTGGTTGCGGTGTTCTGGGCGGTTTCAAGTTTCTTCATAATTTGCTCTTTGCAGCCAGCATAGAGTGCATTGCAGTAGTCTAGGTGACTAAGCACTATTGACTGTACCAGATTGCGAAAGATGGTCCTTGGGAAGAAAGGTCTTATTCATTTTAATTTCCACATTGAATGAAACATCTTCTTGGTTGTATTTTTCGCACGACTTTGTGTTAGATGACGATCAATGGTAAGTCCAAGAATTTTCAGGGTGTCCGAGACGGGAAGGGACAAGTTTGGTATGTTTATGGTGGTGAATTTGCTCGTGTTATGTTGTGAGGTGAGTATGAGGCATTGTGTTTTTTCTGCATTAAGTTTCAACTGAAACGCATCCGCCCATGAGTGCATGATATGAAAGCTTTGGTTGATGTCGTTGGTGATTTCCTTTAAATCATGTTTAAATGGGATGTAAATCGTTACGTCATGTAAGGATTGAGGTTTTGATTGGATAGTAATTTGGCCAAGGGAGTCATCATTAGGTTGAAGAGAGTCGGCGATAGGGGGGGATCCTTGGGGGTCCATGTGGCTGAGGTTGTCGAGTTAGCTATCACTTGATATGAACGTGTGGTTAGGAAGCCTTTGAACCAATTGAGAACATTTCCTCCAATTCCGAAGTATTCTAGGATGTGTAGTAGTATTCCATGATCAACCATGTCAAAAGCACTGGACATGTCGAATCGTAGAAGGAGTATGTTGTCACCAGTTGCGATCGCTTGTTTAAATTTAGTGAGAAGAGGGTCCATTGGTGTATTTTAAGGTGATTTCCACAGATAGCACTAACCCTCGGATTCTGTATAGGTCACTCAAAGTTGGGTGCAGAGCCCAAATGTGTGAGTGAACTAATTAGTTGAGTGCTAACTACCAATTATTGTTAATTTGATTGGCCCTAATCTGGATTTATGCACGCGCTGCCTATGTGCTATTCTATAATGCTGAATCACCTAGAATTACTTAACGCGGTGCGGGGATTAGCATAAATTCAACCCTTCCAATATCTCCCAAGCACACATCAAATTTTTTGATTAAAGTGTTGTGAAGGATCTTCAGACTTTGTGCACCCTGGCTGCTAAACTAGCTGTTTTTCAAGCAGTCAGGTGCAAATCATCATTAATCCTTTATTGTGTGTGTATATTTTTTGTATGTATTTTCTTTGAACCCATTACTATTTCTAGTGCTCAATTCTTTAGCAGTCTCATTTTCCCCTCCAAAACGCATTTCTTGTTCATCACAAGCATATTCAACTACTTAACTGGCAGCAAGATGCAGACAACAGGAACCTCAACCGACTTGGCCAGATTTCGCGACTTCATCAGGGTGGAGGTTCTTTTTCACTCTCCTGTTACCATCTTCATGTTTGACAAAAATTCTATAATGCTGAGCATCCAAAACATCTCATGTTCATCCTAAAAGGGGGCATGGCCATGGCCATGGGTGAGCCAGATTGTTCTAAGTATTTAGGCGCGGTGTTCTATAATACCAGGGTTACGTGTCCAACTTGCAAGCCAGGATTTACACCAGGTTTCAGCTGGCGCAAGTCCTCTCATCTAAATTTGGTCATGGGAACCCGCCCTAAGTGTTTATTCTATAAAGGGTGCTGAGTCCAGAGCACCCTTAAAAGAATGGTGTGCTAGAGCCTGACCGAACCCAGGATCTTCAATTTCTGTCAAAACTGAATATGCAACTGAAATTGACCACTCAGTTTCAGCAGAAACCGAAAAAGTAAATTCCCCCCACTCCCTCCCCTACACCCGACTAAAAAAAAAAAAGTCCCCTCCTGAGCTGAGCCAACCCACCCACAGTAGTGGCTTCCCTTTTTCTCCTGCGATCATTTCCCTCCCCTCTTCCCAGGCCCAACTTAGGAAGACCTGGTGGTCTAGTGGCGTCTTCGGGGGGGGGGGGGGCAGGAGACTAAGTTCTTACTGCTATGTAGATGACATCAACCTGGTTTTCTGTGCCGACCCCCACAATCCAGACCTCTCACTGTTGCATCACTGTCTCACCAAGTTCATCACCTTCTCCAGCAGAACTGATTGATCCTTAATCCATCCAAACTGTCACACCCTATTAGTAGTCTGCCAAGAAAGCATCATGCAAATGGTGGGCTGTTTGTGACTTTGTACTTTACCCTTTACCCAAGTCTACCTTTACCCTTTAACTTTATTGTGATTGGACAGCAGCAGGGGTGGATGGACAGTAAAGGCTGCTGCCTCCACACTGCTGCGTTGCTGCCTCCCCCCACTGCCTCCCATCCCACACACTACAACCCTCCTACTGCCACATCTGCTGCCCCCCTCCTGCATACTACAGTCCCCTGAGTCTCAGTGGGCCCTTCCCGGTCCTACCTTGAAGGGTCCTTGGTGGCCTGGTGGCTTCTTCTTTCCTGCCTACTACTGCTATTCTGGCCGGCACTGCCATGTGTTCAAACTGGGTGCCAAGACTTCCCAATGGTAGTCTTGTGGGTCTCAACAGTCTTGCGGAGACTGCCTCAGGTAGTCTCAGCAGCCATTTTGAAAACATGGTGACATAGGGCAGAATAGCAGCACTGGGCAGGTAAGACTGTTGTTCTTTTCTGCCCACGCAGAGGCCACTAGACCACCAGGGCCCTTCAAGGTGGGACTGGGGAGGGCCCAGTGAGGTGGGGGGGGGAGAGCCTCTGGGCCCTCGGGCACTGCCCGGTTGCCCGAATGGTCAGTCCACCCCTGGACAATGGTGAGCCCTGTTTAACTTATTGTGAACCGTGCATAGACGGTCGGTAGCCCAACTGTTTGGGGAGGCTAAAGGGGGCGGAGCTTACCTCCATACGCTCTGTGGCAGCGACGTCAATGAAGAAAAAGACACTACAGTCTCGCCGCCAGCTTCTCCCTTCTCTCTGCACACAGTGTCCCGCCCTCGCGGAAACAGGAAATGCATCACCGCAGAAGGTGGGACACTGTGTGCAGAGAGAAGGGAGAAGCTGGCGGCGAGTCTGTAGTCTTTTTCTTCATTGACGTCACTGCCACGGAAATAAAAGGTCAAAATGGGGCGGGCTGCATCGCAAACGGAAGTCCACAATTGGGCTGTGTGGGCTTAGCCTCCCCAAGCCTCTTATACGGGGCGCCTATGGAACCGTGTTAAGGTAAATTTTGGAAACAGAGCTAATTTGGGGTGGGAAATCTTTTATGCAATAAAGATTTTTGGTTTCTTGTTCTTAATTACATCTTGACTATTTCACTAATTGTTTTCTCACAATGAAAGTGTAGAGTATATTGTGTAGATCAGTGAAATAAACCCCTACTTTTAATGCCTTTTGAACTCTATTGTTAAGACAGCAGAATATGAAAAATGTACAAGGGTGTGAAGACTTTTGCGGGGAACTGTAATTAAATTAACTATATTTCCTTTTATAAAGAAAAAAGTATAGTAAAATATGTGTTTTCTTAGCAAAGAGTATAATTGAGAGAGAGAGAGAGAGAGTAGGATAAAAGGAAGATCATGCACAGGAGAACAGAAACTACAACCGTTTATCTGTAGAACCTGCTCCTCTTTTATTCCTTCTGAATTCTCTGTAACAAAGGCAATCTTGAGCCTACGGTTGCTGGCAAGGAGTGTTACCTTCATTTTTTTATTACATTTGTACCCTGCGCTTTCCCACTCATGGCAGGCTCAATGCGGCTTACATGGGGCAATGGAGGGTTAAGTAACTTGCCCAGAGTCACAAGGAGCTGCCTGTGCCGGGAATGGAACTCAGTTCCTCAGTTCCCCAGGACCAAAGTCCACCACCCTAACCACTAGGCCACTCCTCCACTGTTGCTACTATTTGAGATTCTACATGGAATGTTGCTATTCCATGTAGAAGTCGGCCCTTGCAGATCACCAATGTGGCCGTGCAGGCTTCTGCTTCTGTGAGTCTGACGTCCTGCACATACATGCAGGACGTCAGACTCACAGAAACAGAAGCCTGCGCAGCCTTCTACATGGAATGTTGCTAGTGGAATAGCAACATTCCATGTAGAATCTCCAATAGTAGCAACCATAGGAGCCAACTTTTCAAAATTAATGGGGGTGCTAAGCCCAATGGAAATAACCCCTCCCTGGACAAATACAAGGAATTTTCTCAATATTGGGGGTGCTCAAGCACCCACTGCACCGGCCCCCATGGTAGCAACATTCCATGTAGAATCTCCAATAGTAGCAACATTCCGTGTAGAATCTCCAATAGTAGCAACATTCCATGTAGAATCTCCAATAGTATCTATTTTATTTTTGTTACATTTGTACCCCGCGCTTTCCCACTCATGGCAGGCTCAATGCGGCAATGGAGGGTTAAGTGACTTGCCCAGAGTCACAAGGAGCTGCCTGAGCCTGAAGTGGGAATCGAACTCAGTTCTTCAGTTTCTCAGGATCAGAGTCCACCACCATAACCACTAGGCCACTCCCTCTCAGGAAACCATTGTTTGAGATCAATGAAGGGGAAGGATTTTGATTTGTGACAGAGTACTGACATGTTGTTGGTGCTTCCATACCAGTGAAAATGTTATAACTATAGGGGCTTAAAATTGAGGAAGAGTTTCTAGGTGTACGTAGTGCTTTGAAGTGGCAGAATGTTTATGGTAAGTACATAACTGTTGCCATACTGGGGCAGATCTCAGTATCCCGTTTCCAACAGGGGCCAATCCAGGTCACAAGCGCCTGGCAAGATCCCAGCAAGTAAAACAGATTTTATGCTGCTTATCCTAGAAATAAGCAGTGGATTTTCCCCAAGTCTATTTATTTATTTGTTACATTTGTATCCTACATTTTCCCACCTTTTTGCAGGCTCAATGTGGCTTACATTGTACCGGAGAGGCGTTCGCCAATTCCGGTAGTGAAACAAATACATGATGATATTGTAGTCGAATAAAGATACATGTGTTTCTGGTACAATTTTGTGGACCAGAGTGCAGATGTTGAAGGTAATTCATTCTTTGATTGGAAGCCAGTGCAGTTTTTCTCGGAGGGGTTTGGCACTATCGAATCGCGATTTACCAAATATCAGTCTGGCCGCTGTGTTTTGAGCAGATACAAATATCATAATTTGAAGCTGATGCTTGAGTTGGTGAGGAGTCAGATTCTTACTGAATGGATCTCATTGTGGTAAGTACTGCTTGCTTTCCCCAGGGAAGGGATACTCAGGCACTGTGTTGAAATGTCCATTTAGAAAGATGGCAAGAGTCCCAATGGTGATCAGCAAGAGGGCGGCCCAGAAACAGATCTTATCGATGACCTTCCCAATCAGTTTCCAGTTCAGCATTTCAGCATCCACACTGTTCATTTTATTAATGGCTTATGGACTTTTCTTTTTGGAAATTAGCCAAACCTTTTTTAAACCCTGCTATGCTAAGTGCTTTTACCACATTCTCTAGCAATGAATTCCATTGTTTTATGTGATTGTGAACCGTTTCACTGTATCAATTCGAGAGGCAGTATATATATATTTATCACACGTAATAAACCATAAACCATTTGAATTCTGGAGATGAAAATGGTAACAGAATTCAAAAATGCGTGGGATAAACATAAAGGAATCCTGTTCAGAAGGCATGGATCCTCAGAAGCTTAGCGGAGATTGGGTGGCAGAGCCTGTGCTGGGAGGCGGGGCTAGTGCTGGGCAGACTTCTACGGTCTGTGCCCTGAAAATGGCAGATACAAATCAAGGTCAGGTATATACATAAAGTAGCACATATGAGTTTATCTTGTTGGGCAGACTGGATGGACCGTACAGGTCTTTCTCTGCCATCATCTACTATCTTACTATGTGATGACTTAAGGTCCAAACCTACAAGTGTGGCACTTATCTACAGGAATGGGTCAAGTTTCTTTTCACGTGGGCTCACTGATGTGTCCAATTCACTTGGATGTCCCAGAAATTCCAGATACGTCATCTAATGGGTTCTGAATTTCAAGGTCTGATTACTTACAGTCAGCAGAAACAGAAGTGTATTCCCAGAATAAGATGGGAAACACATGTATACATTTTTGGCACGTGCAAGATGTCTCCAAACTGTGCTCTCTTGAGATCTCTGCCTTGTGTCAATTTCTACCTGTAATGTGATCTTCACATGCAAATGCTGTTATTTATATGTGGACATCCTTATAAAATGACCCATCCCCCCCCCCTTTTTTAAGGTAGTGAAAAGAGAGCCAGGTTGCTACTCCTTGAATCGGAAGAGTTGCTTCAAGTGTGTGGGAAAAGGATGTATTCTGTTTGGAATCGGAGGAAGGACTGCCAGATGGGTGAAACTTCTTGGGTTGCAGTCTGAGAGGAATTCAGCAGATGCTGGATCTATTAAAGAGAGAGAGAGTCTGCATGAACAGGGCGAGTCCAACAATTAGGCATGCCTAGGCAGTTGCCTAGGCCACAGCAAAGAGCAGCTCCAGTCAAAGCAAAACAATAGATCCTAACAGCTACACAAACTCAAAGATTCATCAGCACATCCCGCCCACAGGAAACTGTATTAGAGATGGCAGGATGCAGCAGAGGAAAGACCCAGGAGCTGGCTGAAGGCAGCCTGTCATGCTGGTGCTGCTGCTGCCGGTGACTGATATAACTTTACAGGACCATGGGAGAGTGAGAGAGATGAGGGAGCAGGGCTGGACCCACAGGGAGGGGGACAGAGGACAGTGAAAGAGACTGGATCGGAGGAGGGGAGAGATGCTGGTCCAAGGGAGTGATAGATGCTAAACCTGTGTGTGTGTGTGTGTGCGCGGAGGGGGGGGGGACACAGAATTTGCATAGCAGAAAGGAGTGCAAGAATGATCCTAGATAAGTGGGGTGTGGAAGATGTTAAAGAGGGCAGGAGAAAGGATGTAGCCTTGAGGGACACTGGAGAAGAGAGGGAGAGGTGGGGCAGAGGATTGATTGAAGGAGAGTTGACAAGAGAGGTAGCTTGAAAACCATGAAAGTAGGGTGCCAGAAAGACCGATAGAATTGAGGTAGTGAGGAAGGAGCGAGTGGTCAATCAGGTCAAAGGTGAAGGAGAGGTCAAGTGAGGTAATGATGACCGAGAAGCACTGGTCCAGGGAGATGTAGAAACGTCTCGGTGCTGTGATGACGGAAGCCGGACTGGTACGGGTGAAGGCTGTTCCTTTGTTCTATATGTTGGTTTAATTAAGTGTGGACAACTTACTCCAGAATTATAGAGAGAAATGCAGCATTTTCTCCACTGGTAAATTAGCGCCTTTTCACTTATCACTGCTGTGTACAATCTATTAGTTAATCAGCAGCATTACACAATTATCACTATACTGTACACTCCACTGGTAAATCAATGACCTGTGAGGTGATTTTAGCACTATTAACGAGATGCCAAATAATTGTCACCTTGTGAAAATTCCATCAGAATAGTTAAGTATTTGCTTCAGTTCATTCAGTGATTCCTAGCCAGTGAGCGGAATAGTAGCCTACTGGTAGAGTTGTAGGCTAAAAAACGAGCAAAGCCAACAGTCAAATCCGGTTTTTCCCTCTTCGCTTTTGCAGACTGAGTGGTCTGTTTCATTTAGAGTTATCCGGTGATGATCGTGTCTTAATTGACAAAAAAAAATGTTCATTTCAGCCTTTCCAAACTGCAAATCAGATGTCGTCATTTTTTTGAAATGATGAAATGTTTTTATCCTGTCATTTCCTGTCTGTCATTTAAAAAAAAGGATTTTGTTTCATTTCATTTATTTCTGCATTTTAGCACCTGGAAAACAACCAAATAAAATCAAAGGTTTTCCCATTGACACCCCTAATATGTGGACTTGTTTGTGGTGTGAGGGAAATCTGTACTAAAGTCTATTTGTGCGACAGGGCAATAGCAGAATTCATTCAAGCACTTTAGGTTTTCCCACTGGATCAGTCAGATTATTCAGAACTCCTTCATTTGCTTTCTCTCTCTTGTTCATCGCTTTTCCTCTTTCATACACTCTCCCTTCTGATGAGTATCTCTCTTCTGTCGAAGCAGTGCGCGTCCCTTGTGGGGCAGGAGGTGGCTTAGTTGCTAGGACTTGATAGATGAAGCACTGTTTCATTTGAAAAATTGATGTAAAAAGCATACGTTGAGTTAAGTCCAGTAAAATGGCGTGACTTGTCACTTTACTGATTTTCTTTTCTCACTATTTTGTCCTTTCTCTGGAAGCATTAAGGCAAAGAAATTTGACCTTGAAATCTCCCAGGCCCAAAGCCCAGTTGGTTGACTTATGACCTTTACGATTTCTGTCCGGTACATGTAATCCCAAAATGCCCAAGAGTTAAACAAAGGTAAATGATACCTGTTGGCACAGACACTTAACGGGCTGCTAAGATGGCCTCATTATGCTTGTTTACATGATAAGCTAATTGGCTACTGTCCCTGAACTGGATGGACCAGCAGCACCCGTGAACCGGGGGGGGGGGGGGGGGGGGGGCAATGATGCAACAATTAACTCCAGGACTCAAGGGTCCTGAAGTGTCTCTATGCCAAGGAACAGTCTTACTTGTATAATAGTCTGAGGGCTTTCTTCAGCACCTTGAGGACATTTTTCTGCAATTCTGGGTATCCGTTTGAGGCTTTGAAAAAAAAAATTTGCTTAAAATAATGAAATTGATTCTCAAGGGTTAAAATGAGGATGTGAACAGGCAAGCAAAAATTCCCTTGACTGTGTAGTATACTTTGACATTAACAATAGACTGCTGGGGTGTGTGTGAGCAAGTAGGGCTGGGGGTGTGTGTGTGGGCAAGTGGGGCTGGGGGGGCTGGGCAAATGGGGCTGGGGTTTTAATGATCTCGGGGGCAGGTGGAGGCTGGGGCGAGTCACTGGACATGGAAGGGAGGGGGAGGATAGGGGGCAAAAGAGAATCGCTGGACATGGAGGGGAGGGAGGAGAATCATTCTGGACATGGATTGGATGGGATGGCAGGGGAGGGCAGGGCAGGGGAGAGAGGAGAATGGAGAATTGCTGGGCAGGGGAGAGAGGAGAATGGAGAATTGCTGGACATGGATGGGAGGGAAAGGCAGGGAAGAGAGAACTGCTGGAGTTGGATAGGAGGGGCTAGGAGAGGAGGGCAGGGGAGAGAGGAGAATCGCTGGACATGGAGGGGAGAGAGGAGAATCGTTCTGGACATGGATTGGATGGGATGGCAGGGTAGGGGAGAGAGGAGAATGGAGAATTGCTGGGCAGAGGAGAATGGAGAACTGCTGGACATGGATGGAAGGGAAAGGCAGGGAAGAGAGAATTGCTGGACTTGGATAGGACAGGAGGGGAGGGCAGGGGAGAGAGGAGAATCACTGGACATGAGAGGGGAGGGCAGGGGAGAGAGGAGACATGATGGACATGGATGGAGGGGAGGGAAGATAGGAAGGAGATGCACATGGATGGGATGGCAGGGGAGGAAGGAGAAATGCTGGAAATGGATGGAGAGGAGAGCAGAGCAGGAGATAGAGGAGAAATGCTGGACATGGAAGAAGAAAGGAGGAAAGTAAAGAAATAAATGGAAAGGAAGCCCTGGAAACGGAGATAAGAGAACAGATAGAGAGCAGCAGAATCAGACACTTGGACCAGTATGGATAGAAAACAGTCACCAGACAACAAAGGTAGAAAAAAATCATTTTATTTTCATTTTAGTGTTTGGAATTTGTCCAATTTGAGAATTTACATCTGCTGTCTTATTTTGCACTGGGTATACTGGAGCTGTAACATCTTACAGAAATGATTTATAATGAAAAAAAATCACAAGTTATTGTTTTTCTCCTATACAAGTATATTTTCAATGATGTCTGTTTAAATGCACCATGGCTGGTATAAGGGGTGTGGCTAATGTGAGTGTGGCTATCATAGGGGTGGAGCCATATGTGGTGACCCCGCCCATTTTCTACAAAAAAAAGCACTGTAAAATACTATCGGTTATACATGTTGAGAAGCTAAACTTCCAATCAGATTTTTGAATTCCCTTGGAGAACATGATGATAACTTTGTTGAAGTCTGTATCACAGAAGCATTCACATGCGTATTAAACAGCAAATATGGCATAGGCCATTCTAGGTTCCCAAGAAAGTCAGGAAGGACCTATCGCAGATTGTGCTTTTCAGAATGCTCAAAAAAATTCAGAGTTGGCAGGGCCAGCCAGATGGCTCAGCAGCAGTATGTTGAAATGTGGGACCTGGGTTTGATTCCTAGATCACTTCTTTTGTCCTCCTGGCAGACTAAGGTTGAGGATACCACAGAAACCACATCTACAGTTCCTGAAGAGAAGCAATCCTTGGCCTTCACTTAACAGTCACACATGGGAAATGATGTTATAAACCTTTGAACTTTTTATATAGACACCTTGTTATAAAATTAGCTCTCAAATGTCTAGATGTGGAGACCAGGCATGGCCATAAGTTCTGAAGGGAGTTCAGTTGTATGAACCCTGACCAAAGACCATCCTTGCGGTGCCAGACTTAAAAGGGAAGAAGAGGCATATAAAGTAGGGGTAATGCTCTCATGGTTGCAGCAAATGAATGCTCATAGCTCTCATTTCCAGCCCTGGTTCAGGCTGGAAAAGAGGAGGAAACTATCAACCCTACGTCATCCTCATCAAAAATGATCCAACTGGCCTCGGATATGGAAAATGCTCTTCTTGCGTTTCTCTGGATTTGTAAACAGGAAGGGACATAACAGAGGTGAGAAAGAGATGGGAACAATAGACACCTGTCTTTCTCTCAGCTTTTGTACAACTATCTAGTCATGATTGGGCTAAATTCTCATTCATTAAAATTGGCAAATTGAGCTTTTCCTGCATTACAAGATCCTCGGTGAAATTGTTCTGCCTCTGGTTCTGACTGACCATTTTACTTATTGAACTAGGGGAAGTGAAGGACGCCATGTAAATAATGTTAGAGAGACCATATGGGTGACATGGGACTGTCGAGAACACAGCAGTCTGGCCTTGATATAATGATCACACTCTTCTCTTGTCTTCCAAAAACTGATGGAGATTAGTTCTGCTGATTTTTCATCCCTGGTGACATTATCCAGAGAAAGAGAGACAAAGAGGAGAGTGCTGTAATACAATTTATTCCTTCTAATGAGGAAATGACCTGTAACTTGTGAAAGACATGGCCTAATTGGTTCAAGTTGAAGCAGGCAAAACAGAAAACGTGAACATTAGTGGCACCCCGGCTTCAATTATCTTTGAAACTGTGTCTTTTTTTTTATAGCCTTTGCTGTTTTTTATAATTCCATTTGTAGATGTAGGGGCTGGGCATATGCCATGTTGCCCTAGCACCAGGGCTTAATTTGTAGACAAAAAGAAACTGTAGATTCAAGGGAGGGAGCAGGCCAGAGGCAGAAGCAACAGGAGAAGAGGGGCCAGATTAGAGGGACTGTTCTCTGCTCTGCTCCTGGCTCCCCTCTTTCCTTCCTCTTTTTTTCTGCAGGTTGCCTGGAAGGGAGAAGCTGGAGATAGTGATGAGACTATGTACCAGGTCATTGCCCCCCTCCCCAAATTAAGCCCCTGCATAGCATTGAGATGTTAAAGCAGCATTGTCTTCTACAAAACTCAAATTTGCATTGCCAGTTGGGGTAAGGTTTAAGAAATTATTAAGACACTTCTCCTGGTGTGTTTCTACTATGATGTGAGACACAGTAGATATAGGATTTTAGCCAAGTTGGCCTGTTTAAGAGGAAGGTGTTGTTATTGGATCAGAAGCCAAATGGCTATATAGCTCTGGAAGTGGGCTCCACAACTGAAAATGTAGCCTTCTCACCACAGGTTCACATAAATGGTAAGCATCTGGGGCTTGCAGTTCCCCACCAGTTAAAGTCTTGGTCCGACCAACTGAGAATAGGGAGAAGAGGAAGCATGGCCTATTGCAGCTGGTGGAGCTCATTACTCTTGCAATGGAAGAGAAAGACGGAGCTGATCAAGAAACCCAACTTTCAAATAAAGATAGGTAGTCCTCATGTTGCAGTCGGGGATGGACTTCCCATTAGGTACAGTGTCTATCGGCTTCTGCATCAGGGGTTAAAAGTGGTTAGTCTTGTGGTATTACTGCTAAGGCTGACCCTAGTGGTAGTACTGTGAGACAGCCTTTAGAGGTTGTGGCTGCCATTTTTCAGCAGGAGCTGCCAAAGGTAGGAGTGAGTGGGGCACTGTATCCACTGGACCACCAGGGATGGTCAGGTAGGCTGGGAAGGTGGGTACTACTTGGGTATTAGCAGGACTTTTATGTTGGGGTTGGATTCAGGAAGGGGATTGGAATGGGGAGGGCCACATCGTGCAGGTGGGGACTTCCTTTGTTGGGATCGGTTGCCGTTCCAGGATGGGGGATTGGAATTGGGGGATGGGCTGAGGGTACAGTTACTGTGATCTTTTTCAGAGAGAGGTGGATGGTGATGAAGTCCACACCTATACCTGCAGCAAGTCCTCTGCTGTAAACAAGCAAAGTTGGTCTGAGGTACTGTAGCTGCTGGAGTCCAAAGGATCTCGCTTACTTTGACAGTGTAATGTTTGTCAAGGTCCACCAAGGAAAAGCTCGCCTGCAGCTGTCTAGGAAATGAACACTTGTACCTGTCTCCACCCTTCCTTTTGCAGCCTCTGCTATATAGGTGTATAACTAGGCTTGTTACCTGGCATTTAATGTCTGAAGGAAAGAAAAGGCTGAAGTGTCCGTCAAGGCAATAAGACTGTATTTAATGGCCATAGCTGAAACGAGCCTGTTGCTGGATCCTCTGCAGGATGCCACACTCGGCACTGTGGCGTCCCTTCCAGGCAGAGGTAAGCAATGGTGTCAATAGCCATGGAAGAATGAAGTAAATAACGGTGTTCCTAAGTAACAAAATCTAGGCTATGGAGTAGATGTCGGCATGTGCCAGAGCACCCGGTCAGAAATGTGCTAAGATCAGTTCCCTGTTATAATAATTTCAATTGCTATAACAACAGCTACAGCCTGGTTTTCTGCAGACAGCTGGTGAGGAGGCTTTGCCATCTCGGTGCATTTTTCACTGTAGTGGGTGTAAAAAATAAGATTTTAACCACTAAACTGAACACACGCAGGCTGGAAATCACAGTGTCGTGGCTTCCAGGAAAAAAAAGGACTTGTGCCCCCCTCTTGGACTGAGTTCTGTAACTAGGAAGAAGCTGCAACACATTCCCTTGAGATCACCAGCGATTTGCATCAATTTCCAGAGAGAAATACATACGTACCTATCAGTGTCTATATTGAAAACAGCAGTTTTGTGCTATAATAAATGTATTTTTCTTTCAACATCCATGGGCCTGTATAGTGGTGTGTGTATAAATCTACTTTGATGGTTATTTTAGAAGCTCTGTTCATGCTTTGGACCTATGAAAACCATCATTTAGACACCCATATAGCAGGGACGTCCAAATCCCGATGTTATAAGCCAAGATAAGGACATCCGAAACTGCAGTGTGATGGGAGCATGGTCTGGGTCTGTTTTGGACGAGACTAGGGAGGGACCAAAATAGGGATGTCCAACTCTGATTGCCGAAGGAGAAGGGACGTCCATGTTCAAAAATATGGCGGTCCGTGTTTAGACCTGGTATTTTGCACATCCAGTTTATAGAAAGGTGCTCTGATCGAGCGGTTCTCAACTGGAAGCGGTAAAGGAAGTCACGGGGGTATTTCTCAGTGTTCGGTTTGCTCACAGTTTAAAAAAAAAAGAAGAAAGAAAGAAAAGAAAATTACAAATGGCCAGTGGCGTACCAAGGGGGGGCGGTGGTGGGTGCACGCCGCTGGGGGGTGCCGCGGCGCGCACCTGCTCCGAGTTCGCTAAACTTCTTTGCTCGTTCGCTGCAGCTCCCTCTGCCCCGGAACAGGTTACTTCTTGTTCCTGGGTAGAGGGAGCCGCAGCGAACGAGCAAAGAAGTTTAGCGAACTCGGAGCAGGCGCGTGCCACGGCACCCCCCAGCGGTGTGCACCCGGGGGGGGGTGTCATTTCGCTGGAGGGGGGGAGGTCTAATTTAGTGGGGAGGGGGCACGCTGCACCCGGGGGGGGGGGGGGAGGGGCGCATCGGCGCTCCGCCCCGGGTGCCATCCAGGCAAGGAACGCCACTGCAAATGGCTATAGTGGGATTTGAACAGATGCCTTGACTCTTGCCCTGGTTCTCAGCCAGCTGCTTTGACCATTAGGCTGTTCCTCCACGTGGATAGCCATGTGGCTTTTTTGTAATATGGACGTTGCTATGCTGTCCGAAAGACTTCCACGTCCGTTGTTTTGCCCTCATTCATAGTTTGGCTGTATCAGTTTATAAAGTGGATGCTCATACTGGACATAACAGCACTTGGACTTCCGTTTCTCATTTATTTTAGGACAGGCTGTATGTGGGCAGATCCTGTTCTAACATACATGAGAAATGGATGTCCACATGTGACGTACAGACTTGGACGTCCATTTTCTGAGTTGGATTTCCTTTCTAAAATATGGTTCCACACGCATAGCTCTATGTTTAGAGCAAAAGGGGCAAGGTGAGGGTATTCTGGGGTATATACGTGATACAAATGGTCGCTGATGTTCAGTTTATATACGTTTAGATTATATGTCAGACTCACAAGTGGAAAACCCAGTTATAACTTGGGCCATCTGAGCCAAACAAATTATCTTTTCATATGAAAGGCAATGCTGTAATATCCTTAGATCATCTGAGAGCAATTAAACATATATTAATGACTGCATTGTTCATTTAACAATCCAGAATCTAGTTTTCAATGGCTTTGGTATAGAAAACCTAGCAATACCTGCTGTTCTTTGGGCCAATGCATGCAAGTGGACTATAGAAATGGTGTGTTCGATTGCTATTGAAGGGGTAGTCACTGTTGGCACTTCAGTAAAGTTGAGGGATGGAGTCTTGGAAGCGATTTTCTTTCAGTCTTTGTGTAGGTACCAGCTCTGTGGATGCTCTTGAGCACCCCAAGTATTAAATCTACTTCCCATGCCACCTCTTCAATCTCATCACGGGTCTGGGAGATTTAAGAACAGACACAGGAGGAAGATCTGACGTTAGAGATATTCAAGAAACCACATAAGAACATAAGTGTTGCTATACTGGGGTGTTGCTATACTGGGACAGACCAAAGGTCCATCAAGCCCAGTATCCTGTTCTCAACAATGGCCAACCCAGGTCAAAAGTAACTGGCAGAATCACAGAACAGTAAAACAGATTTTATACTGCTAAGCAGTGGATTTTCCCAAGTCCATCTTAATAATGGCTTATGAACTTTTCTTTTAGGAAATTATCTAAACCTTTTTTAAACCCTGCTAAGCTAACTGCTTTTGCCACATTCTCTGTCAACGAATTCCAAAGTTTAATTACACGTTGAATGAAGAAATAATTTCAATAGTTTATTTTAAATTTACTACTTAATATTTTTGGGACGAGTAAACAAGTGATTCATGTATACCTGTTCCACTCCACTCAGTATTTTATTGACCTCTATCATATCTCCCCTCAGCCTTCTCTTCTTCAAGCTGAAGAGCCCTGGCCACTTTAGCCTTTCCTCATAGGGAAGTCATCCCATCCCCTTTAGCATTTTTGTTACCCTTATCTGTATCTTTTCTAATTCTGTTATGTATTTTTTTTGAGATTCGGTGTCCAGAATTGCACCCAGTATTTGAGGTGTGGTTGCACCATGGAGCGATACAAAGGCATTATAACATCCTCATTTTTGTTTTCCATTCCTTTCCTGATAGTACCTAACATTCTATTTGCTTTCTGAGTAGAGGGTTTCAATGTGTCGTCAACGATAACACCTTGATCCTTTGACCTGGATTATTTATGCTTTCTTAGGGGCATAAAATGATATAGATAACATCTTTCATTTTTAACTTATTGCCTGGGAGTGAACCTCCTGATTTATCATGAATCCTGAAACTATGGTTTCTTTAGCCAAGGAAAACATTTTGAAGAGTTTACCTTGATATACTGCATGGTTAGTGGTTGCTTCCAAAGACTGAAAGGAAATTTGAGTGACCAGATGTCCCATTCTTTCTGAATACCATAGTAACATAATAGGTAACTGTAAATAAACCCCAATTGACTCATCCAGTCTGTTTATTTACTCCAGCCTACATTGCTAAGGATTTATCCTGGCCGCAAGCCATAGTACCTTCACCCTCTAGCGTACCTAGGGTGGGGTGGTGGGGATGGTCTACCCTGGGTGCCGGCAGGAAGGGAGTGCGTGGAGCAGGTGTGCGGCTGTTGGCTCTGCCGGTCCCCTGTCCCCTCTGACATCAACTTCCTGTTCCAGGGCAGGGGACCAACAGAGCTGTGAACTTTGCTCCTGCCTTGTGCACCCCCTTGCTTGGAGGAGGAGGTTGTGCTCCACCTGGGGGTGGGGGGTGCACCACCCCTGGTGCCATATAAGGTAGATGTGCCATTGCCTTCAGCTGTGATAGGATATTGGTCTTTAGGTCAATTTTGTTCTATTTTACTTAGATTCTATAACATCTTGGGTGTATGAGCATACATGTACCTACAGGTATATTTAATCTAGCACCTAGAACCTCCCACCCATTTCAAGTTTTACCACAAAGCTTTGTAATAATTGAACAGTTACGAAAACTAGCAAGACTGTTGTCCAAACATCCATAGTTACCTACATTCCCCCATCATGGGTGCCAACGCTTTAATAAAATTGGGTGTCATACAGTTGAAAGACGGCACAATCAATGGGTCAGTGGCAGTGAAATGAACAGATACAGTGGTAGGAGTGGCAGTGGAAAGGCAGTTGAGTAGCGACAGTGGAGCAGATGTCAGTAGTTCTACCAAGGCAGGCAGGCAGGCAGCAGCCACTGAGGGAGCAGAAGTGGAGGGAACAATAGTGGGGGTGAGGATTGATGGCAGCCACCTGTGCTTCTCTGTGCGTCTACATCAAGGGGTTGGTTTCACCGTCTCTGACATGGCCACAGAATCACAGAAAGCTGATATTTAGTACACTGAAATACTTTAAGAGGAAGTGAGGCCTTACTGAATGTCTACTAGTATGCAAATTGCTGAGGAAAAAGAATCTTTGAAGTTTGTCGGTAAACACCATGTCATCGGGTCTCAAAAAGCCCAAAGGTAAAGGGCCATAACAAGGCTTCTCTAGGATTTGGTGATGGCATTATAATGTTCTCCACCTCAAATTTCCAGTAAACAAAGTAGGTTAAACTGGAGGAGTTATTTTGGTTCTACAAATAACGCACTTTATAATGTATACGGAAAATACCTTTATGCATTTCCCGAGAAAGCACTGAGGTCCTTTCCCTAATATCTTCTCTTGTTTCATTGGAAACATAAATAATCAGGAAAAGCATTATCAAGCACTTGTACCGACAGAAGAGCAGACTTTAATAAGGGTCGATACAAGCGAGCCATAGCCTTGGTGATGTTCTGGACAGTGTTCCTTCAAAGAGGAGCTCTGACCTGTGTGTGAGAGCCTGTCTCCGCTGCATTCTGCCATGATACATCAGCCTGAACCTGACCTCTGAAATGAATACTCTTGTATGTACCAAAATAGTCTCATTGTGGGTCCACATAGAGTCAATTGACCTTGAAACCTTGGCCTTTGATGATTCGTTTTGTTCAAAAGTCTTACATTTATTTGTATCTTTTTTCCATTTCACAGCTGTTAATCATTGATGATAATTTCTGCGGTCTGGATATGAATGCCCCCTTGGGGGTATCTGAAATGGTCTGGGGATTCCCCATCTTCACCGAAGACAGGGATAGGATGACATCTGTCATCGCCTACGTCTACAAGGACCACTCTCTGGCATTTGTGGGCACCAAAAGTGGCAAGCTGAAGAAGGTAGGACACTGGGTACTAATACTTTGGCTGAGGTGTCAGGGAAAAGGCCTGGCCTGAGAATGTCATCAGTGGAAACATGAGTTGAAGCAGATAGATGACTCTGATAGAATGCATACAGTAGGGGACAGTCCAATGAAATCAGAAAATTGAACATTCAAAATATTCAATATTCAAAATATATCACCTACTCTCCAAAAATGGTCTTGGCCTAATAGTTTTCTGACCTGTGTGTGATCTACCATACTACTTGGTTCTAAAGTGTGTTTGAATACCATTTTTTGGAGAGGTGCAATAAAGATGCAAATTCTTGCTCTTATTACTGGACCTGATATTCAGCCGGCACAGTCACCATCTTAAGGTAAGTGTCGGCACTGGCGCTTAACTTAATATGTATATTCAGCGTCACTATATGTTTCTACTTGTTTAGTGGTGACCATCGGCACTATCGCTTTAGTTAAAGCGACGGCAAACCCATTGCGGGCATACCGCTTGCTAATTTGGAACTACCGCCAGCCCAACATGGCCGCCGGTGGTAGTTCCGACTGGTGCATGTGCCATTTCCGGCACTCTGTAATTTATTTTTCTGTAGTGTGGTGCTAACTCGGCAGTATTTGGGCATTTCTGCCAGATTACCGTGGGAGCCCTTACCTCAGTGGGTGGCAGGAAGTGCTCCCCGCCGCATGGCCACGTGGTAAAGGTTATTTTACTGCATGGCCATTTTTTTTGGCATTTTACCCACTGCGGTAAAAAGGGCCGTGGCGTGCAGGAAAAATGGCCCCAGCCGCTACCGCAGGGCCTCTTTTCTCCGCAGCTTATTTAAAGAACCCCTTACTCATTTAGGATTACATTCTATAAATGGCAGTTAAAAAAATCAGCGCTGAAGAAAATAGCGCTTAGTGGTATTCTATAAATGGCGCTTAAAGTTAGGCAGCATTTATAGAACATTCCTTAGCGCTGAGAACCACGACTACAATCCCCGCGCTTAAATTAGGTATGGAGCCCCTTTATATTATAACAATGCACACAAATTAAGGGAAGGCCCTGGACCCGTGTATAAATTTTAAATGCATACATTTTAATTAAATCCAATTAGCACCAATAAATTGCTTGTTTTAAGAACTCAATTATCGACCCTAATTTGCTCATTCAGTTAATTAGCGCATACAATTTTTAGTGACATTTATAGAATGTGGGATTAGTGGCTGAATATCATCACTGAATGGATAATTTCTGGTTCAGCATCTGTCCCTCCTCTGAGCCCCAAATTAAATGGTTAATATCTGGCTGTTTAGTGATTTAAACAAATAAATATTACCCGTATAATGCTTTAAAATCTGTATAAAACCCATGACCTGCTTTTGATGTTGGGCTTTTTTATTAGTATTGACGTTGGTGTCATTGAAAAGCATTTAGGTCCCAATTTAATAAATAGCGCTCAAAGTTAGATGCCGTTTAGAGAAGAGCGCCTAGTGCCGGGATTTACACCTAATTTTAGGCACCCAAATTTATACCAACAAAACTCTGGTGTAAGTCCTAGTTCCTAAAGGGCCCTTTTACTAAGGCGCCTATGCGTGTACAACGCGCATCAAATTGGAATTACTGCCCTGCTACTGCATGTCCCAGGCAGGATTTCCATTTTTGTTGCACATCCAAAACAAGCAGTAGAAATTTTCTACCACGTGGCGCTTGCTCAGCAGTAATTGGCAGTGTATGTGCACTGACTATTACCGCCCGGTTAATGCATGAGACCTTACCGTTAAGTTAGTGGGTGGCGGTAAGGTCTCATGCCAAAAATGGACACGAGCTGGCTTTAATTTTGCCGCACATCCATTTTCAGCCACAAGAAAAGGCCCTTTTTTTTGCAGGCACGCTGAAAAATAGACCTTTGCACATCCAAAACACGCACTTACACCAGTGCAGGCCATTTTTCGGCACACCTTAGCAAAAGGGCCCCTAAATTAGATGTGGATCCCCCTTATTCAATAAGTGCGTACATAAATTGCAGGAACACCCCAGATCTGCCCATGATCCTTCCATGTCTGTGCCCATGTTTTGAAACGCATGTAGATCCCGGTGCTGAAAAATGCACATGTAAATTTTAATTAATGACAATTAGCACTGATAGCGCTAATTGGCTTGTTATTCTATTGTGTGCGGAAACTAGGTGTGCGCCCAAATTTCCACACAAAGATTTTAGCCCCATCTATAGAATTAGGCCGATAATGTCAAATGTGATGTCTTGAAATGCAACGCTGTTACCTTCATGGTTCTGGGTGGTTCAGAAAGTAGATGGCCAAAGAGAGAACCTGAGATAGCGTTGCATTACTTTATAGACCTAGTGTATGGTTTCCAAACGTTTGTTTAATCTTTGACATCTGTACTTTATCCAGCTAACATGGCTTGTGAGTGCATGATCATTTCTAGCAAGGGCCTGCACATTGGTTGACTAGGTATCTTCAGCGTGGAAGACCTACTTCTTTGCCAAGACCTACTCCTCACTTTATACCGCTGCTTGATGCACCCTCCCTGGCTCCTACCCTGCTAGTTCACCCTGTTAGATGCTTCTCCCCCTGCACACTCCTTGAATACTCTTCTAAGTTTTCCTATTCTGTATTTTATTTAATGTTTGTAAGCCACATTGTGCCTGCATGAGTGGGAAAATGTGGGATATACGTGAACAATAAATAAATACATAAAACAAAGAGGCAGACCTTGTGAGAAAAAACAGTCTTTATGTGTTAACTAACAGCTCCCAGGAATTCAAACATCTGTGCCCGACATGGCCATGTTTCGCCTGGAATACCGGCTGCATCAAGGGCAAGATTACCAGCTGGTGTAAAGCTATAGACCTCACCTAGGTCCTAGTATATATAAGTTAGGTTGTCGTAGCAAGTTTGTCTCACTATTTGTACAAAAGTTTGTCTCACTATTTGTACATCCAGCAAAAGGAGCATTGTGTGCTTCATTTTATCAGCTGGACCAGCCAAGGTGAGGTATGTAGTTTTATTCCAGCTGGTAATCTTGCCCCTGATGCAGCCTGTATCTCAGGCGAAACGTGGCTATGACGGGCACAGATGTTTGAGCTTTTAGTTAACAAATAAAACTGTGTTTCTTCTCACAAGGTCTATTTTATCTTCCTTGTTGGATTTGTTGAACGGCTTGACTTGTTGTTTTCTGACTAGATATACTGAAAATAGCTTGGCCGGACTTTGCTTGTGATGTAAACATCATGTCATAGAAACCATGTGCTACAAATGTCTATTATGATATCCGGAGGGGAGTTGGTGCTGCATTGTTTAGTTGGCTTTTAAAAGGAGCTATTTGGGTGCATCTGTGCGGTAGCTGGGAATTTTGGTGCATGTTGATTATTTGTGATTGCCCATCATGGCTATTTCTTCTGTTATCAAAGTGTTTGAGTAAGACAGAGACCTAATGCATTTTACAGAAACCAGAACGTCAAAGAATGCTGTCAGGGCAGCTGAAAAATACTTTGAGTAGAAGGTTTTTTTCATTTAGCCCCAGTCACCCAGCCATAAATGGTAAGGAATGGTGATGGGTTTCTCCGCATTGACATGAAGAAGTAGAGTTGTTAGGATTTCTCCCCAAAATATCATTTACGTTCTGTATATAAAAAATGGCTGCACTCTGCAGTCCAGTAGACCAGACTTGAAATCTGCTTTACCAACCAACAAGCTGCTCTCTAAGAGGTGAAGTGTGATTATTGATGAATGCTGCATGGGCTGCACATCTGTCCATTGGTTTTTGTAGTCTGTCTAGTTAGTTTTGCAGGAAAAGAAAAAAAATAGATTCTTTGATTGTTTAAGTTCTTGGTGACTCCAAGCCATCTGCATCAGCTAGCATCCTGTGGACTCGTAGCCAATTGCTCTAGCACTACCCATGGCCACTTCTGACAGGCAGTGGACAACGCTCCAGATGAAAAAAATGTTTATTAAACAATGAACAAGACCCGACACAGCTGTGTTTCGGCCAAATAGGCCTGCATCAGGAGTCTCTTGTACTAAATAAAGTCATCCACTTGAAGTATTTGTCGTCGTCATGAATGGATAAAAAAACTTCATGCGCTGAAATATAGCAAAGGCTTTTGCGGTTAGTGAAAACTGCGAGATAAAAGCTGTAATTGTAACTGTTTTTTGTTACAACTACGAGCTTTTATCTCGCAGTTTTCATTGACCACAGACGCCTTCTATATATTTCAGCTCACAGAGCGCATGAAGTTTTTTTAAAAATCCATTCATGATGACGACAAATACTTCGTCAGTGAATTTTCATGTCCCCTTTAAACTTGTCTGGTGTTAACGTTAATTCAGTGATTCTCAACTTAGTCCTTGAGACACCTACCAGTAAGGTTTTCAGGATACCCACAATGAATACGCAAGAGAGAGAGAGTGCATGCAAATCGACCTCATGCATATTCATTGTGGATGTTCTGAAAATCTGACTGGTTAGCTGTTGCCCCCAGGACTGGGCTGAGAGCCCCTGCATTAATTGTTTGCCAGCAGACATAGATTGTGGACTATATCTTTTGGGCCAGTCGGTACAATGGTGTGTGAAAGTCTGGAATAGCATTGATACAAGTCCATCCTCACTTTAGCTGGCACAAGTCCCAGAACTCCGATTCCAAGTCCTGGAGGGCTTAGCCCAAGGACAAATGCAAATCCTGGAGGTGCAAGAGGCCTCTCTCCTGCAGTGCACAAACAGATTGCAGGGTGAATGGGGCAGAGCCCCAGCTAGTTAAACTTCCTGAGCCAAGCTCATCTCTGGCCCTATTCAATCCAGCCTACCCTCTACCTTTTTAGAGGATGCTTTTAAATTTTAATCCCTTGTTCTTCTGTTTAGGGACAGGCTTATGAACCTCAACACGTATATGCAGGGAGAGAGGAGATATGATAGAGATGTTTAAGTATCTCAAGGGCATTAACGTGCAGGAAGCGAGCCTTTTTCAACTGAAAGAAAACTCTGGAGCGAGGGGGCATACGATGAATTTAAGAGGGAATAGGTTTAGTAGTAATCTAAGAAAGTATTATTTCACGAAAGGGTGGTGGAAGCATGGAATGGCCTCCCGGTGGAGGTTGTGGAGTCGAGGACTGTGTCAGAATTTAAGAAGGCATGGGTTAAGCACGTGGGATCACTTAGGAAAAGGAAGAGTTAGGGGTTACAGAGGATGGACAGACTGGATGGGCCATTTGGCCTTTATTTGCCGTCATGTTTCTATTCCCCATAATAAGTAAAAGTCTCTCACTTGTTTGTATTCAATGCTTATTTCAGAATTTTGCACACCATTGTAGATCTTGGAGTGGCTGCCAGTTGTTTCTCTAGTCTTTATTAAGATTCAGGTCAGGTCATCAAATCTGAACCATTTCTAAGGAATTCTGGAGCTCGTAGTTCAGTTCTTCCTATGAAAATCCGAAATCCCTTGAGTTTCAGCTTGTTAATTCGCTAGCGAGGCGGCTGTGCTTTTTATACCCAAAATGATGAATTTGCATAACTATAATGGGATGACTGGGATATTAAAATGAACTGTCTTGTGCCTGCAGTGTAACTTTCTACATTGTGTAAAACAATAGTAATATAATGTTGCAATATATTAAAATTATTTTCCATGTTTGAAATTTATACTACTCTGGCTTTATACTATACCTATCAACTAATAGTAAGCAAGTCATTTTGTTTAATAGTGATGTCTCTGGAGACGTACAGTGATGTGCAAAAGTTTGAAATAAGTACCGTCTTCTGAATACAAACAGGACAAATAAGAGATTTGGGAGTTTCATTTATTATGGGAAATGATTATAACCAATTGGCCTGATATTCAAAATGATTTAACTGGGCTGGAGCACTTCGTGCCTGGTTAAATTGCACTGGCCAGCCCGACTGCTAATATTAATTAGCTCTTAACTGCATAGCTGCTAAATATTACCACTGACTGCCACAGCGCTATCCAGTTACTCCTGGGGCAGCGTCAAGGTGGACCTGGAAGTTATACGGGCAGTGCTTGTACCTGGTTAGCTAATTGGACAGGATGGACCACATCCAACGCTGCCATAACTGTGCCTGGATAACTATCTAGCAGGTCGATGCTCAGCTCAGAACTCCGGTGCTATAGCGAACAGCGCAGAAAAGTAGCTCCCCAATACTCAACACTAATTAGATGCAAATAATATGCACGCTGTGAGACCAAAATAAGGGGGAGGAACGTGCCTGGCACACGCACACAGGAGTTTCATGGTAAATGTGGCTTTTGTATGCACGCCCAGGTAAACCTGGAAGTGAAGCATACATTGGCACTGTTCCTCTGCACCTTTAAATATAAGTACATAAGTAATGCCACACTGGGAAAAGACCAAAGGTCCATCGAGCCCAGCATCCTGTCCACGACAGCGGCCAATCCAGGCCAAGGGCACCTGGAGAGCTTCCCAAACGTACAAACATTCTTTACATGTTATTCCTGGAATTGTGGATTTTTCCCAAGTCCATTTAGTAGTGGTTTATGGACTTGTCCTTTAAGAAACCGTCTAACCCCTTTTTAAACTCTGCCAACTAAGCCTTTCAAAAAAAGATTTTCACTGGAAAACTTATATTTAAATGCAGAAAACAGGTGCCAACCTTTTGCTTTCATTTTCAGCATTGCTCGGACTTGCACACATGTTTGTTACTCCCAGCACTTAAGAGGCTTGCAGGGCCTTCCTTCCGCTTCCAAATTCAATCCAAACCAGCAGAGTTTAAGGAGAAAATCATGGGAAATCCTCTCTTCAAACACCCCAATGCCAGTGGTAAGGGCGGCTTTGTTTTGTGAGCTGTTCTCTGAGCATTTGGAAGGGAATAAAAAATGACCTCATTGACATTTGTTTGACTACATTTAAATACTATTTGCGCTAATCTTTGGGGCATGTGTTTCCTGCGCTAGAGCCCCCTGAACATTCTACACAGATTAACGCTGCCGCTAGTCCAGTGCTAATCGGCTCTTAACGCCAGCATTAGGTTGATAGGTATGGCTCTACCAAACACCTAGTATTCAATGCAGGTAGCTGGATAGCTTACCGGGCATATATAGGGATGCATAATATGAGATCTGCCATGCCCAGTTAGCTACCCAGGCACTGGCATTGAATACCTGGGGTACCCAGACCAGTGGCGTACCAATGGGGGGGGCGGTGGGGGCGGTCCACCCCGAGGTTACTTCCTGTTCCGGGGCAGAGGGAGCTGCAGCGAACAAACGAAGTTTAGCGAATTTGGAGGAGCAGGCGCATGCTGCGGCACCCCCCCCAGTGGCGTGCATCCGGGGGTGTGTCATTTCGCCGGGGGGGGGGAGGTGTCATCTAGTGGGGGGGGGGGGGGAGGGTGCATCGGCGCTCCGCCCCGGGTGCCATCCAGGCCAGGAATGCCACTGACCCAGACAATTGCCAGATTTACCCCAGCTCTGCTCCTGGGTTGTCTGGGCAGTAACCAAATGGATCTACAGTGATCAGTGTTACTATTCAGCTGTACTATCCACTATCTCTTAATTGGCTATAAGAATAGTTTATTAACTTGGACGTGGCTTGAGAAGATCTGATAGTTTCTCCTTATTATGTAAAATTTCATTGGATAACGTTGTTTTGTGTTTAAAATTTTCCAGGGCTTAGTTCTGGATTACACGTGTTCTATGATTAAAATGTTGACCTCAAAATAATCATTTAAGACGTTCATTCCCGTCATACAAAGGGTTGCATTTTAAAAGGTTCTTTACAGGCTTATCCTCCTGTCAGGTAACGAAAATGTGGAATTCTTTGCCAGGTCCTGTAATTTCTCTCTTTCAATATGTATTTTTCCGCAAATTACTTAAGGCAGCTTTATTTAGAAAGTATGTGCTTTCAGGTTAAACTTGGATTAATTGAATTTGTTTCTTATAATTTGAGATTGCAATTTTCAATCCCTGTTTTTGTGTTGGTTTATTTATTTATTTATGTAACACTTATACCCCGCGTTTTCCCACTTATTAGCAGGTTCAATGCGGCTTACGTAGAATATCAGGTTTACAAAGTAACATAGAAAGGATATGGCTGTAATATAGTAGATAAAGAGGTGATCGTTTAGAAGAGGGTAGGTAAGGTGGGTAAGGGAGGAGGATGGTAGAGGTAGGGGAGTGGGTGTGTATTGGGATTAGCGTGTTGTTTAGTGTGGGAGAAAGTATATAGTGAGGGGTAGGAATAGGGATGTACTTAGAAAGGATTAAACAGGGGAGTATATTCCAGGTTCTGTCTTCATAGTCTGATCTGGGTAGCGCAGATGGACTCATAGTTAATAATGGAATCTAAGTTACACTAGCATTGCATAATGGAATCTAAGTTACACCAACATTCCATAATGGAATCTAAGTTACACTAGCATTCCATAATTTTTTTTATTTATTTGTAACACTTATACCCCGCGTTTCCCCACTTATTAGCAGGTTCAATGCGGCTTACGTAGAATATCAGGTTTACAAAGTAACATAGAAAGGATATGGCTGTAATATAGTAGATAAAGAGGTGATCGTTTAGAAGAGGGTAGGTAAGGTGGGTAAGGGAGGAGGATGGTAGAGGTAGGGGAGTGGGAGGAGGGTGTGTATTGGGATTAGCATGTTGTTTAGTGTGGGAGAAAGTGTATAGGGAGGAGTAGGAATAGGGATGTACTTAGGATTAAATAGGGGAGCATATTCCAGGTTCTGTCTTCATAGTCTGATCTGGGTAGCTCAGATAGATTCATAGTTAAGTTAGTTTCTAGTTTGGATTGTTTTTTTTTAGACTGTATTTTTCTGCAAGTCATTTAAGATAGTTTTCCTTAGATGATATGTACTTTCAGGTTAAACGTGGATCAACGCTATACTTCTTTTATAAACTGAGATTGTATTTTTTAATTTGAGTTTTGTAAACTCCCAGTTTAACTAGGCTGGTTTAAAAAAAAAAAAGCAATCCACTCCGAACTTGAATTAGGAGTGAGCGGAGTATAAATTTATGGGTAATGTTATGTGCCATTGAATATTAATGGTTGGGCTGGCCAGCACGGTTTAATCTGGTAGAAACCTTTACTACGAGGTTAAGTCATTTTGAATATTGGGCCCCGAATACTCAAGCCTAATTTTTCAGTGGTGGTCAGTGATGTCAGAAATGCTGACGGCCTGCCACGGGATGAATATCGGCTGGAAGACGGGTGTAAAAGGAGCCCGAGGGGTTAAGATTTAAAAGCAGCCCCCCCCCCCCCGAAAAGTGGGCCTTTAGGCTGGATTTGATCTGTAGGGTTGCCAACCAGCCTGGCCATTTTTCCTCTGACCAGGCTAAAACCGGCATTAGAAAAAGCTTGTTTTTCTGCTGCTGTAATGATCTGGCAGGCGGAGTCCCTGCTGTGATTTATAGGCAGTAGCACATTAATCCTTCTATAAGATAAGATAAATGCTCTTCCTTTTGCTTCTGGTGTCAAGACTGCACAATAAGCCTTTGTTTTCTGCTGTACCACAAACTTTATAAGAACTGTGTAGCAAAGTGCTGTTATTCATGGATGAGAAATTTTCTGTTTTGGGGAGTTATGTCATCTTCACTCTAAACCAGATGTTCTCAACCCAGTCCTCAGGTCACACCTGGCCAGTCCAAGTTTTCAGGATACCCGCCATGAATATGCATGAGATAGAGTTGCATAGAATGGAGGGTAGTGCATGCAAATCTCTCTCATGCATATTCATGGTGAGTATCCTGAAAACCTGACTGTCCAGGTGTGCCCCGAGGACTGGGTTGAAAACTTCTGCGATAAACCTCAGATGAATAGTACATCGGAGGTGAAATAATTGGAACACTCCTACCTTTGTGTTCAATTCTGGTCGCCACATCTTAAAAAAGATATAGTGGAATTAGAAAAGGTGCAGAGAAGGGCGACGAAAATGATAAAGGGGATGGGACGACTTCACTATGAGGAAAGGATGAAGCATCTAGGGCTCTTCAGCTTGGAGAAGAGACGGCTGAGGGGAGATATGATAGAGGTCTATAAAATAATGAGTGGAGTTGAACAGGTAGACGTGAAGCGTCTGTTTACGCTGTCCAGAAATACTAGGACTAGGGGGCATATGATGAAGCTATAAAGTAGTAAATTTAAAATGAATTGGAGAAAAATTTTCTTCACTCAACGTGTAATTAAACTCTGGAATTCGTTGCCAGAGAATGTGGTAAAGGCAGTTAGCTTAGCTGAGTTTTAAAAAGGTTTGGACGGCTTCCTAAAGGAAAAGTCCATAGACCGTTATTAAATGGACTTGGGGAAAATCCACTATTTCTGGGATAAGCAGTATACAATGTTTTGTATTTTTTGGGGATCTTGCCAGGTATTTGTGACCTGGATTGGCCACTGTTGGAAAGAGAATGCTGGGCTTGATGGACCTTTGGTCTGTCTTAGTATGGCAAGACTTATGTACTTATGATATGTGATTTTTTTTTTTCTAAAATGTAATTGTACTGCTTCAGCCATTAGCTCTACTCTGAGCCTCACAGCAGATTTATTTTTTCCCAGAGGGTTTTAGAGAGCAGTGTAATTTGAAGTTTCAAAAGAACTTTGCTGGAGGCGACTTATATCTTCCAAAGAATTGTATATCAGCCCTCTGCTTAAGATGAGAACTTTTTTGTTAATTACTTAGGGCCTTGTTTACTAAGGTGCATTAGAGTTTTTAATGCGCCTACAGTTAGCATGCGCATTAACTGTGTAGACGCCTATAGAGATATTGTAGACATGTACATGGTTAATACGCATTAAAAACGCTAATGCACCTATAATGCGATTTAGTAAACAGGGCCCTTAAAGTGTAAGGACTGTATATGAGCAAGTTTGTGCTTTTAGAACATACAGATTTACCTTAAGCTTTGTAAAAGCAGTGTATCGAAGTGTAGAGATTCTGAAGAGCTGTATATGGCCCTGCTTTGAAGGATGTTATAATATAATGTATTGGAGATGACATTGTTAGAACACGTGTCCTACTTTTTGAGATGTGAACACAAGAGTAGCCATACTGGGTCAGACCAATGGTCCATCTAGCCCAGTATCCTGTTTTCCAAACAGTGGCCAAGCCAGGTCACAAGTACCTGGCAGAAACCCAAATTGTGGCAACTTTCCATATAGAACCCCAAAGAATAGCAAGATTCCGGAATCCTAAAGAGGGACAAGATTCCATGCAGAATTGCAGAGTAGCAACATTCCATGTAGAACCCCAAAGAATAACAAGATTCCGGAATCCTAAAGAGTGTCAAGATTCCATGCAGGATCTCAGAGTATCAACATTCCATACTACAAATCCCTGGGCAAGCAGTTGCTTCCCATGTCTGTCTCAATAGCAGACTCTGGACTTTTCCTCCAGTAATTTGTCCAAACCTTTTTTAACCCAGATACGCTAACCACTGTTACCACGTCCTCTGGAAAAGAGTTCCAGAGTTTAACTATTCGTTGAGTGAAAAAATATTTCTCCTATTTCTTGTAAAAGTATTTCCATGTAACTTCCTCGAGTGTCCCCTAATCTTTGTACTTTTGGAACAAGTAAAAGAATTGATTTACTTCTACTCGTTCTACACCACTCAGACCTCAATCATATCTTCCCCTTTTCCGTCTCTTTTTCCAAGCTGAAGAGCCCTAACCTCTTTAGCCTTTCCTCATTCGAGAGGAGTTCCATTCCCTTTATCATTTTGGCCATTCTTCTTTGAACCTTTTTCTAATTCCGCTATATCTCTTTTGAGATACAGCAACCAGAACTGAACGCAATACTCAAGGTGCGGACGCACCATGGAGCGATACAAAGGCATTGTAGTATTTTCGGTCTTATTCATCTTTCAATTTAAAAGTTGAGATAGGATATAGCTGGCATGAAATAACAGCTCATAAATTTTTTGAGGTCTTTTTTTTTTACCCCTTCAATAGAAAGATTTAGGGTCCAATATTCAGCCAGCGGCGAGCAGTGCGTTTGGTGTCTGCCATCGGCGTTAAACCTGGATACTCAATGCTGGGCCATATCCAGTGACTGGCACTGAATATCCGGGTTTATTTGTCCACTAAACGTTAACTGGCTATGCTGATATTCAGCGCTAACTGGTTAACCTTTTAGCAGTCACAGATAGGTCTGCTTGGCCTATTTTGACCGCTCAACATTAGGGCCGCCGAGGGGGTGTTGGGGTGGGGGAAATTGCCTGTGCCTCCAAGGAGGGCCTGGCACCGGGGTCTCTCTCTCCTGCTCCTGACGGGACCCAGGCGATTGCGTTCTGACAGGAGCAGGAGAAAGAAGACTCTGGCGCCAGGCTCCGCTTGGAGGCTGGGGAAGGCCTGGAGGAGCAGACACTGCCTGCAGGTCTTCCTCCAGCGCTGCTCTTCACTCTGCCCTTTGCTTGCTAAGCGACTGCTTTTCCTCCTCTCAGGTGCGCATGGTCGGTTTTGAAACCGAGCATGTCCTGAGAGAAAAAGGAGCCGAAGAGGCTGGCAATCGGCAGAGTGAAGAGCAGCGCTGGAGGAAGACCCCCTCTGCTGGCGGGGCCTGAGAATCCCCGCCAGCCAAAGTATTTCAATTGCAGTTGTGGCAGCGGCAGCGATCCGGGGGGGAGGGGGGGATTTGCATGCTTGTCACCTCCATTATATGCAAATCTCTCTCATGCATATTTATTATTCATGTATATCGGATGACTGTAAGAGTTTCAAGCACATCGCATGAGTGGAAGTGGATTGACCACAGGAGTGGAGAACTCTAAGCAAATGTTTGGAATTCCTGGGACCCAGCACACATGAAAAGGATTGGATTTTGTGTAGTGCTGTGACTATGGTGGGAGTTTAAAGCAACAGGCACACCCCGTGGGGGTAGTGCAGCTCTAGCATCAGAGGAACGTTTTGAACAAATATCCTGCTGAGGTTACTGGGCATTTTGAACATGTATTAGTGGGTTTGCTCCATTAAGGTTTTATTGTGAAATGTGTATGAGAGTACATTTGGAAGTGAGTGTGCATGAGTGTGTATGAAGGAATGATATGTTAAGGTATTAGGTTTTGTAAGCAAATAAATAATAAAGGTATTTTCTAAAAATGAATTAACTGGCAGAGAGATTTATACTGGTAGTATTGTTGGTTCAGTTAGCAAGTAGGGTATAGCCCGGTATTATAAGGTTGTTAATGCATATTTATTAGGGATATCCTGAAAACCTGACTGGCTGGTGGTCCCCCAGAACAGGTTTGAGAACCAGAGCTCTAGAGGGAGCAGTAATCTCTCTTCTGTCCTATCCTGGCTGTCTTTTATTCTTAGTTGCTGCTCTTTTTAACTTCTGGGAAAAGAGAGACTTTAATCAGGAGCAGTGTAAATACGTACAGCTGTCTGGGCAGGGCAACCATCTTAATTGTTACTATGCTGCTCAAGGTTAACATAGTCCATTTGTCTAGTTCATCTGCCACCTTCTGTAAACTGAGTACATAATTCAACTCGTTTAACTGCTTTATGTTCTCTGAATCCAAAGCCCTTAGATACCTTATTCTCTGGGAAACTATCTGAAAAGGATTTATATTTACATGGTTCCCCCTCCTCTATTCCTAACCCAAGGACTTCTGAACATTGACTTTAAATCCCAACACTTTTGACAATTTATCTATTTCTTCCAGTGATGGGGACACAGACATCTACAGCTCTTCCACACACAGCAAAGTCTCATCTACATACATAAGTAACTTAGATTTATGTTTGTTAGGTTCTTGATATACCATGTTTCTGCCATACAACCAAAGCGATTTACCTATTGCATACAGGTGCTTTCTTCTATCCTTAGTGAGCTCGCAATATAAGCTTTTTGTGTACCTGGAACAATGGAGGCAGGGCTGCCGAGAGGGGGGGGGACAGGGGAGGGGTAAAATTCCCCTGTCCCGGGCCTCCAAGGGGGGCCCAGCACCAGGGTCTCTCTCTCTCTCCTGCTCCTGACGGGATCTGGGTGATTGCGTCCTGACAGGAGCAGGAGAGAGAACTCCGGCGCCGGGTCCCCCTTGCGTTGCCTGCGAAGCAGCTGCTGGGCCCTCAAGACGCCCATGCTTGGTTTTGAAACTGAACATGCGCAACATGAGAGAAAAGCAGCCGCAGGGGCAGGCAAAGCGGCAGAGGAAAGAGCAGCGCTGGAGGAAGACCTCTTCTACTGGCGGGGCCTCAGGATCCCCGTCAACCAAGGTACTTGCAGTTTCAGCAGCAATCCTGGGGGGGGGGGGGGGGGGGGGCAGCAGCGGCCCTGTCCCGGGCCTGGTTCAGTCTCTTGGCGGCCCTCAATGAAGAGTTAGGTAACCTGCCCAGGGTCACAAGGAGCCGTAGTGGGAATCGATCCCTGCTCCCCTTGTTTTCAGTCCACTGCGCTAACCGTTAAGCTACTCCTTCACTCTTGCTCAGCTTCTGTGTTTTAAGCAGCACCAAAAGTCTCTGGAGTCGGCACATTGGCGGTGGAGATAGCAGGAACCTCTGAGTTATTTTCTCTTATTCTATGGTCTATTTTATATCTGACTTCATTCTCATATATATACTTTATAACTTACAGTTCTTTTTGTCCTCTCATAATGTTTTCAGTTGCTAATAGGTGATTTTAATATGCCAGATGTTGATTGGGGTATCCCTATTGCGGGGTCTTTTAGAAGCAGGGAGATCCTGGATTCTCTACAGGGGGGGCTATTCCAGCAGTTGGTAATGGAACCCACGCAGGATGGGGCCATACTGGATTTAGTACTTACTAATGGGGAGAGAGTTTCTGGTGGTTATAGTAGGTGATCATCTGGCATCCGGTGATCACCAGATGGTGTGGTTTAATATCGATAGGTATGGAGAGGGTTCATTAAAAAGTGAAGGTTCTAGACTTTAAAAAAAAAAAGAACTTTGTTCAGATGGGGGATTACCTCTAGGAATTGTTGTCTGGATGGGAACATCTGGAAGATGTTGGAAAGCGGTGGACAAAACCGAAAGGAGCTATTGTAAGGGCAACAAAACTTTTTGTAGGGAAAGTACATAAAAGTAAGAGGAAAAAGAGGCCACTTTGGTTCTCAAAAGTAGTAGCTGAAAAGGTATGGAAAAAGAAGTCAGCCTTTATAAACTATGAGAGATCGCAGATAGAGGAAGACAGGTGACGATATCTGGAAAAGCTGAAAGAACCTGGTAGAGTAAACTGACAAAAAATAGAGGATAGGGTTAAATGGCCATTTTTCTCAGTGGAGGAGGGTGAAAAATTGATGTTTGCAGTTTCACTTGGACCCAACACTGATTGAGCAGACAGTGACTTTTTAAGATGCCACTGGCACACCGAAGGAATCTGGACCCGCATGACTGCATTCAGATAAGTGATCATGTTTTGAATTAGACGCTGGAATTCGTTGCCAGAGAATGTAGTAAAGGCGGTTAGCTTAGCAGGGTTTAAAAAAAAGGTTTGGATGGTTTCTTAAAGGAAAAGTCCATAGACCATTATTAGAATGGACTTGGGGAATATCCATTGCTTATTTCTAGAATAAGCAGCATAAAATGTATTGTACTTTTTCGGGATCTTGCCAGGTATTTGTGACTTGGATTGGCCACTGTTGGAAACAGGATGCTGGGCTTGATGGACCTTCAGTCTGTCCCAGTATGGCATTACTTATGTACTTATATGTACTTATTTATTGATGTGGAAGTTGGAACACAATCCGTTAAAACAAAATCCTACAAAGGACTTGCATTGAGTTGCTGAAGTGCACTACTTTGAATGTATTTGCCTTTCTGAGGTTTCTGCAAATACATTCAAAGCAGTTTACATATATTCAGGTACTTATTTTGTACCTGGGGCAATGGAGGGTTAAGTGACTTGCCCAGAGTCACAAGGAGCTGCAGTGGGAATCGAACTTAGTTCCCCAGGATCAAAGTCTGCTGCACTAACCACTAAGGCTACTCCTCCACTAGCAACATTCCATGTAGCAGCAGCAACGCGGCTGCGCAGGCTTCTGTTTCTATGAGTTATACGTGCAGGACGTCAGACTCACAGAAACAGAAGCCTGCGCAGCCTTCTACATGGCATGTTGCTAGTGGAATAGCAACATGCCATGTAGAATCTCAAATAGTAGCAACATTCCATCTAGAATCTCAAATAGGGAAAGGGAACTGTACAGTTTAAGGGGTGAAGAACTTATGTGCACGAAAGAGGAGAGAACTTGGGTGGGATCGTATGTGATGATCTTAAGGTGGCCAAAGAGGTAGAAAAGGCAATGGCGAAAGCTAGAAGGATGTTTGTGTGCATAGTGAGAGGAATGGCCAGTAGGAAAAAGAAGGTGATGCCCCTGTATAAGACTCTGGTGAGACCTCATTTAGAATGTTGTGTACAATTCGTCCAGTCAGTCCAGAGGACGGCTACTAAAATGGTCAGTGCTCTTTGTCATAAAGTGTATTGGGACAGACTTGATCTCAGTATGTATACTTTGGAAGAAAGGCAGGAAAGGGGGGGATATTTGTTTATTTATTTTATTTTCATATTTATATCCTGCTTTTAACAAAATGGGTTACAGTGAACACATTCATAAAATATAACACAGATCAAAAATGAAATCTTATCATCAGGAACAAGTTCGCCCTTAAATAAACACCAATTATCTAAAAAAGCGTTTGTAAATAAATATGTTTTCAGAGACCTCTTAAATTGTGTTGATTTGAACACAGTCTTAAATATCCGGTAAATTGTTCCATAAATTGACCCCACCAACAGAAAAAGAACAGTTATGTGTCTCTGCAAAATGCACAGGAGGCAAGTCTCTTTCAGTTGAAAGGAAGCTCTGGAATGAGGGAGCATAGGATGAAGGTGAAAGGGACAGACTGGGAAACAACTTTGGAAATACTTCTTCACAGAAAGGAGGTGAATTCCTGGAATGGCCTCCTGGTGGAAGTGGAGGAGACGAAAACGGTATCTGAATTCAAGAGAGCTTGGGACAAGTACATAGGATCTTTAAGGGAATGATAGGGAGAGTAGATGGCATGGATGGCCAGGCTGGATAGGCCATATGGTCTTTATCTGCCTTCATTTTTCTGTGTTTCTAGGATAGAGGAACATTTCCATTTCTAGTAGAAACTGATTAATCCACCTCACGTGCTAAAGAGGTGGGTGGGAACTTACCCAATAACCTCTGACCCAGGAAGCTTGAGGAAGGAGAGAAGCAGTTGCGGGAAGGAAATTCTCCCACAAACTACTTGGAGTCAAAACGTGCTTAAAGACAACAAAATAGAAGTAACAGTTCCATTAGTGCAACCTTTACATCATGAAAAGTTGATGTGGAACAAAAATAAAGGCTTCTAATTCGCAACCTCCTAAGTCCCCGGAAGGGTTCACGTCGGAAGGGCCCTAGTGGTTTCTAGAATGGAAGCCAGCTCAAAAGTGCATCTAGAGAACATTCGCTCATATTTAGAAATGAGGGAAAATCCCAGCACAACGTGCTCATACTGTTTTCATATTTGCGAAACACCCTGGGGTCAATATTCAAAGTAATTATTTATTTATTTGTTACATTTGCACCCCACATTTTCCCACCTATTTGCAGGCTCAATGTGGCTTACATGGTATCGGGCAGGAGTGGCTCCCGACCTGTTAAGTCTTGTGTGCGGGGCCTATCCACTGAGATTCAGTGGCACATAACTGGTTAATGCCTCTGAATGTTAGCTGAAAGCGTCGACACTTATGCAGTAAAAAGTGCCATATTCAGCACATAACTGCCTAAGATAACCAGACAAATTGGACCACATAAAGCACAGTCCTATCTTGGGTGGTTAAGTGCTGAACATTGCACTGAGGGGCCCTTTTACGAGGCCGCTTAAGCGCATACGTGCGCCCAACATGCACCAGTTCTGAGTTACCGCCCAGCTACCGTGTGGCTTGTGTGGTAATTTCATTTTTGGCGTGTGTCCGGTAATATTTTAATTTTCTGTCGTGCAGGCAGTAATTGGCATTTGGGCGCGCGTAGGCCATTACCGCCCAGTTAGCGCGTGAGTCTTTACCGCTAAGTCAATGGCTGGCGGTAAGGTCTAAGACCCAAAATGGACAAGCGCCAATTTTTCATTTTGCCGCACATCCATTTTCGGTCAAAATACGAAAAAGGCATTTTTTTACAGGTGCGCTGAAAAATGTTTCTGTGCCTGCCCAAAACATGCACCTACAGTACCGCAGCCCATTTTTCAGCGAACCTTAGTAAAAGGACCCCTTAACTGGATAAGAGAGAGCCGGCCGCATAAACCTGGTATGAAATATCCAGGCCTAACGCCACAGGGGCTGAAAAAAGACTGACCACGGCTGGCTGAATATTTACCAGCTATTTTTATAGCCTACTACATGCCTGTGGCATGCACGCTAAGCTTTAGTGCATAAATTCCAAAATCTTAAATACTATTTTTGATGTCATTGCATGTGGTTTTTGTTTAACAGAACACAATTACAGCATGAGTTTAAAACATGCCTCGAAATCCACTGAAGTGAATAATGTGGGGGACGGAGGCTGCCTGATAAAAGAGCCTGCTGCTTTTGAAACAACTGTGAGATAGAAGATCTACTTAGGGGGACTTTTTTCTTGCCAGACCTGGGCCTGACGGCACTGCGCTGTGCCACGGTGCTATGAATTCAGATTAGTATCCTCTGCTTGACGAGGTCAGAGGCTTTCGGAGGCAGCGCTTTCAAACCTTGAGGAGGGAGCTGGCAGTATGCCACTGCTCGAGTGCCTCCCCCTTCCCCGAGCTGGGTATATTATATGGCCCCTGTCTCCCAAAGGCTATGGAAAACCTGTAGTTATTTTCTCGATGGGTTGCAAAATTCTGATAGCTGTGTTGGGAGTGGAGGCTGGAAAAAGATGGGCCGTGTAAATAAAATAACGCCCAGCCCGCACCCCTTGAAAAAGAAAACCTGTCTTTTCCTCAGACAGTTCAGAATTGCGCAGCCAACATGCAGTGACCTGGCATCAGTAGGTGAATGTGGAGTTATAAAGCTCCTCTGTCATTAACCTGCCTGCAACTGTCAGGCATCCACAGTCCATACGCTTTACCTGCATTTTCTAACTTTTTCTCTCATACTGTTGACAACCTATCATTTGCCCTTGTAAGTGAAGTACAAATTATACCTAGGGGTTCCTGGTGACTGTGGCATTACTTTACAGATGATAAATTGTCTGGAAAAGAGAGAGATTCTTCCCATTAGGGATAGTTTAATGCATTCTGTTATTGATTTAAGAAGATAAAAACTAGGACATAGTAACATGTCACGTAGATATGAGAGACCCGGCCCACCATCCACCGGCGCTACGACTTTATGGCTGCTCACCCAGGGGAGGAAGATGTCTGTGTAGAAATGGAAATTATCTTTGGAAGTACAGGAGTGGAATTACTACTACTTTCTCTTCTGAAGGTAGGAAAATAAGTTGTTGGGGTTTTGAACTAACGTAATATAATAACTAGGGTCCTTTTACTAAAGTGCGCTGAAAAATGGCCTGCGGTAGTGTAGGCGTGTGTTTTGGGCGCGTGCAGATCCATTTTTCAGCGCGCTTGCAAAAAAAATGCCTTTTTTTCAATTTTTGCCGAAAATGGATGTGCGGTAAAATCAAAACTGATGCGTGTCCATTTTGGGTCTGAGACCTTACCGCCAGCCATTGACCTAGTGGAAAAGTCTCACGCGATAACCGGGCGGTAATGACCTACACGCACCAAATGCCACTTGGTGCGCGTCTGATACGTGCGTCCAAAAATAATAATTAGTTTTCGGACGCGCATATTGGATGCACGCCAAAAATGAAATTACGTTTGAGTCGGGAACGGCCGTTTTTTCCAGCCACCAAAAAAGGCGCAAGGACAAATGACAGCCTCTGCATGTAAGTTTGCTGTTTTTTCTCTATTGCCTTTAGTGCTTCGGTACTTCAGTGTGTGAATTGTTCTTGGGCCGACCGGTTATTGATCCACGATGTATGGGTGGACTTAATGAATATTATAGCTGGATCCATTTTGTGTTGATTAGTAGCCGTCATTTTTTCTTTTGAATAGGTTGTGATTATACTGTTTTTTAGTGGAGTACTTTAGGTTGCTTTTATATTTTTAGTAGAGGCTTCTTAACCGTTTTATGTAATGTATTTATAATTTGGGCATTATAAGCGTTCAGCAGTAATTTGTTACACTAAGGACTTATGTTATTTCTTTTGGCTTTTTTCCTTCAGGTTATCTTATAGTTTATGCGGGTTTTTTTTTTTTTAAGACAATTTATTCTTTTGGTCTCCTGAGCAAGTGAGTGGTTTATTCTATTGATTTATTTTAAAATATATATATATATATACTAGTAAAAAGAGGCCCGTTTCTGGCTAAAATGAAACGGGCGCTAGCAAGGTTTTGCGCGGAGTGTGTATGTTTGAGAGAGTGTCTGTGAGAGTGACTGTGTGCGAGTGAGAATGTGCAAGTGTGTGTGTGTGACAGAGAGTGGGTGTGAGTGTGTCTGTGAGAGAGCGTGTGTGTATGTGAGAATGAGTGTGTGCGAGTGCATATGTGAGACAGTGAGTGTCCTTCCCTGTCCCCCCTGTCAGGTGTCAGGACTGGGGGGACTGTGAACAGTCATGAAGGCAGCCCCTACCAAAATAATGAAAGCAAGACCATTTGTATAATAATCACTGCATTCCAGAGAACAAAATGGAGCAAGTTCCCACATGCTATCTTTTGCTTTCTGTATTCAGTAGCTGACAGGCTTGCTAGACTTACCTAAGTGGCTGCAGCTGCAATACACTGAAAAGAAAGCAAGGAAACCTATGAGACGTAGATACGGCCGTCCCCTTGGCCTCTGACGCTCCTCCCTTCTTCTATTTGACTTCCCTCTGATAGGTCTGTCATTCGGTGTGACGCTCCTCCCTTTTCCTGTTTCAGTTCCCTTTGATAGGTCAGTTGGCCTCTGACACTCCTCCCTTCTTCTATTTCACTTGCCTCTGATAGGTCCGTCATTCGGTGTGACGCTCCTCCCTTTTCCTGTTTCAGTTCCCTTTGATAGGTCAGAGCGGTGCAGCTGTGACACTCCTCCCTTCTCTGATAGGTCAGGGTGGGGCAGAGATGTAGTGTGCTTAAAAATGGTTACAGAGCTTCGAACATACGAACTGTTGAAGCCTCAGAGTGTGCTTTAGAATGTTGAGGGTGCTTTTTATGTGCAGATGGGGCGTGGCCTATGGCCCAGATGGGCGTGGCTGAGACTGAGGGTGAGTAGTCCGAATATCCTAGCCTACCAGGACGGGAGGACAGGAGTTCAGGACAGATGGAGTGAGCTTCAGAACGTCTGAGGGGGGATTTTATTTATATAGATATATATATATATATATATATTTTTTTTTTTTTTCATTAATATGCTCTTCTTTTTTAGTAAATTGCCACTGGAACACACATATATATCAGGAAATATTTATAGTAAAGACCAATGAGTAGGTAGGTGTCCTGTCTTTTGTTTTTTCGAAAGAGGTGTTTTATCCATTATTTTTATATGTTTAGGGTACATGTGTATTGATTATATATATATATATTCGTTTTTTGATGATTTTGAAAGATTGGATATTTATATTGTCAATATGATTTTAGATATATATTTAAGAGATGTTTTATTTACTATTTATTATCTTGTATGTGCAAATATACTTTTTATTATATATATATATTATTATACATTGTATAGTATATATTTTACTAACAGATATGTATGCATATAAAACCACATGTATATATGTTGTTTGGTCTTTTATGTCATGGTGTCGTATTATCAGCTGATTTTGGTTTTATTTCTATATATTTGTTATTCATTTGTTTATTCTGCTTATAATCAAAAGAGAAAAATGCCTATATTGCGACCCAAATCGGGAGATGAGTGTCTTTCTCCCATGGGCGCCCAAATCGGTATAATCGAAAGCCGATTTTGGGCGTTTCCAACTGCAATCCGTCGCGGAAACGGGAAAAGTTGACGGGGCGTGTCGGAGGCGTGGTGAAGGCGGAACTGGGGCGTGGTTATCGGCCGAGGAGAGATGGGTGTCTTTAGCTGATAATCGAAAAAAAAATTTTGGGTCACTTTTTTTGGACCCTTTTTTTCACGAACAAGTCCCAAAAAAGTGCCCCAACTGCCCAAATGACCACTGGAGGGAATCGTGGATGACCTCCCCGGACTCCCCCAGTGGTCACTAACCCCCTCCCACCAAAAAAAACCCCACTTTAAAACTTTTTTTCTAGCCTCTATGCCAGCCTCAAATGCCGTACCCACCTCTATGACAGCAGAATGTATTCTATTCTGTGACAGCCTTTCCCTGGTTCTGGTGTGGCTCTCAGATGAGTGTGACACCTTTTCTGTTATGTGCACTGCAGAGTCACATCAGCAATGCATTGTGGTGGGTGTAGGGTATTGGGCTCTGTGATTCCACTAGCTTGTGGCAAATGCTCACGATGTTGGTAGTTGGTAGGCTGTACTCCCATGGTACTTTTCCCCCTGCTTACTGGGTCAGAGTGTGCCCTGTTTTGTTTCCGGTAGTCCTTGAGGTAGTGGCCATTTTTGTAAGCCAGCTTTAGATCCCTTTCACGTGTTAGCCACGTTACAGAACTTAGTTCTTCCCTTGAATGTGGCTGAAAGAGGGCATTGTATAGCATTCTGCCAGCTCTGACCTACTGCTAATCTCAATACCAGTGAGACTTGTTGCCAGTGGGGCACAACCGCAGTTAACTGTGAGTAAGCGTGCTTATTCCAATAAAGGATGTTTTCAGAGAGATTAGTCTTCGGGTGTCAACTGGTGTGCCAATGTTATATAGCAGCAACAAGTCCTAGAGGCCTGCATGTATGCAGGTCCCTGGAGCACTTTTAGTGGGTACCGCAGTGCACTTCAGGCAGGCGGACCCAGGCCCATCCCCCCTACCTGTAACACTTGTGCTGGTAAATGGGAGGCCTCCAAAACCCACTGTACCCACATGTAGGTGCCCCCTTCACCCCTAAGAGCTATGGTAGTGTACATTTGTGGGTAGTGGGTTTTGGGGGAAGGGGGTTGGGTGCTCAGCACCTGTGGTAAGGGAGCTATGCATGTGGGTGCTGCTCTGGGAGGAGGGTAAGAAAGTTTCACCAGACTGCTTTGTTCACTTAATCCTGGCCTTTAGACCACCACAATTGAGAAGGGACCCTGTCCGGAGTAATACATTTTTACATCATGAGCAGGGTGGACCTCTGAAAGGCTTCTCCTCACTTATCTTGCCATTATTGCTCTTTGTGAAATTAATGTCATGTTACATAATCTGTTTAGTTCTAATTCTGCCTTTCTTGGTTGTGAATGATGACAGAGTGAAGCAATTTAGCTGTCAAATACTCTGTCTAATGCTTAGACGGACAGCCCTCTTGCAGAATTTTGCTGCAGTAATGAGTTTCCCAGGAGCTAAGTGCTTCTTGCATCTGCCTTTAATTTTAAAGTCTGTTGCCCGCTGACCCCTCTGAAGGGAAGACAGTTTAAGTGCCATTGTCCTAATTAGTTTTGCTGTAATTTAATCCTTTTTTGAAAGAAAAAAGTCTTTTTTGGCATGCTGGGTTAGCAGAATCTTTGTTTCCCAAAAGAACATCATTAGCATATTTGATTAAACTTCATACAAAGCATTTTAAAAAAGTCAGAGATAAGGTGGTGAGGCTGCCCCCCCTCAGCTGCCTGTTATCTGTTTGTCCTCCCTTCACTTTTGCTGCTTTCTGTCTCCTCTGTTTAATTTGTTTTACTTTGCAATTGAATCCTGATTTTTTTTTATTGGACCAGAATTTGCATTCAAGATTTTTTTCCCCCCTTTGGTATTACAGTTCAATTTGCCTGTGCATAACGTCATCTATACACACATATTAGGGTAATTCTGTAACCTTGCATCCAGGGCCAGTCTTAGGCAGGGGCGACAAGGGCAGTCGCACAGGGCCTCGCGCTCCTAGGGGCCCCGCATCTCTGGCACGTCTGTCCTCCTGTCTCGGAACACCTCCCTGCTCCGTACCTTAATGTGCATCCACATTTCCGTAAAGAGCATCAGGCAGCAGCAGAGATTCTCATATCCCGTCAGCTGCCAATCCCAGAGCCTTCTCACTGCTGCGTCCCACCCCTTTTGATGTCACTTCCTGCTTCTGCAAGGACAGGATGCAGCAACGAGGAGGCTCTAGGCTCGGCAGCTGACTGGATATGGAAATTGCTGCCGCTGTCTGCTGCTCTCTACTGAAATGTGGTGGATGCATATCAAGGTATGGAGTGAGCAGAGCCGGTCTTAGGCAGGGGCGACAGGAGCGGCCGCACAGGGCCTTGCACCTCCAGGTCACTCCCTGCCATATCATCGCTCAGTTGCTTTCCTTTCAGCCGCCCTGAGTTTAAAAAGTCGCAATGGTGGCAAAAGCAGCGGAAAAAGCAGGCTTGCCTTTAAGCCTTCCCCTTCTCTCTCAGCGTGCACTGATGCAATTTCCTGTTTCCGGTTTCCGCGAAGGTGGCACAGTGCACGCTGAGAAAGAAGGGGAAGGCTTAAAGGCTAGAAGCGAGCCTGCTTTTTTGCTGCCGCTGCTACGACTTTTTAAACGCAGGGCGGCTGGAAGGAAAGCAGCTGAGGAAAACTGAGGGCACAGATGGGACTGGGGTAAAATGGGTTGGGACCTGAAACTCGAGGGCTGAAAAGGGGGGTAAGTTAAGTTGGAGGCTGGGGCGGGCAAGTCACTGAACATGGAGGGGAGGGCAGAGGAGAATCGCTGGACATGGATGGGATGGGAGGGCAGGGGACAGAGTACCAAGATTCCATTATAGAAATACTAGCAGAAGACAGCATTGGTGAACCAAAACTTTCATGCACCATCAGTTAAGCCTGCTTAAAGACATGGTGTAACTGTCGGCAGGTTGATGTGACCTCACTGGTTTGCGGCCCTCTAGGATTGCAATTTGACACCCCTGACATATTTATTTATTTATAACACAGTTTATAGACCGCGCTATCCAGAATTCTAGGCGGTGTACAGAAGGAACATTCATAATCAAAATCTAAAACCAATACTCACATAAAAACAAAATCATAAAAATTCACAGGAAGTCAACAATAAAAAGGTCTGGAGAAAAAGAAAAGCTTTAAGCAATTTCCTGAAGAGGGCACGGAGGGAGCGGAGAGCGGACTGCCGACCGCACCAGCGCATATTTTAAACGTGATCGCGTCAAAAATAGGTGACGGAGCCGTTTTGCGGAGCGGCCACTCCCCTGGCCACCCACCTAGCTATGCCTCTGCTGTAGGTAACTGTTAACCTTCTGTAATCCACATAAAAGGTTTTTCATCTAATATCCTCCAAACCAATCTGTAAGAAGGAACCTTGGGCAACATTTTATTAGCAAAGTGGACAATAAATCCTTAACGAAGTAGCTAAAGGAAGAGGAACTTCTCCACTTAAAGCCCTGTAAATCAACCTCAAAATCTTAAACTTTACTCTCCATTTCAATAGTAACCAATGGGGTTTTTGCAACATTGGAGTGATATGTTCATACCTAGAAACCCCTGACTTGATGGTAAGCCTATTTGGACAGGGAAATAACTTGTGGACCTGTTTGTAACTCACCTTGAACTCAATGTGAAAAAAGTGATAATTTAAATCTAAATCTAATCAGCAATACCCTAGAGGTGAAATGGATCAAAACAACTTGGGGTACGCTCTCCTGGCCCCTTCTTCTTTCTCCCTCTCCCATCCAGGGCTGGCCCAAACATTATGCCCAACTAGGCAGTCACCTAGGGAAGCAGCTTCTGGGGGCAGCAATGAGAAGCTGCAGTCAAAACAATTGATCCTGACAGCTACACAAACTCAAGGAACCATCAGTATATTCTTTTACTTGGAGGAGAGGTGGCCAATTTTCAAATAGCCTATTTACTTGGGCAAATTTTCCCTGAGTCCATTTTAATAATGGTTTATGGACTTTTCCTTTAGGAAGCCATTCAAACCTTTTTTAAACCCCGCTAAGCTAACTGCTTTTACTACATTCGTTGACTATGAATTCCAGAGTTTAATTACATGTTGAGTGAAGAAACATTTTCTCCAATTCATTTTAATAATGGTCTATGGACTTTTCCTTTAGGAAGCCATCCAAACCTTTTTTTTTAAACCCCGCTAAGCTAACGGGGTTTTTATTCCATTCTCTGGCAACGAATTCCAGAGTTTAATTACACATTGTGTGAAGAAATATTTTCTCCGATTCATTTTAAATTTACTACTTTGTAGCTTCATTGCATGCCCCCTAGTCTTAGTATTTTTGGAAAGAGTAAACAAGCAATTCACATCTACCCGTTCTACTCCACTCATTATTTGAGCACTTAACGTAGCAAAAAAAAAAGAATCAAACACAGGATGCGCTAATACGTTCTACATTAGTTTTGGGATGTGGGCTCACTAAATAATTTTTTTGTAATTCTTTTTTTCAGAAGGTTGTCCAGGGCAGAGAGTGGGCATTCCTGCACTAACCAGTTAGCACCTTCTCATCACTGCGCACTAACTGGTTAGCACATAGATAATGTGGGAGCCCTTACCAGTTACAAAATAGGTGGCAGTAAGTGTCCGTGTGGTAATTTTGAAAAATGGCTGCATGCTAATGGTGGGACCAGGCTAACCAGGAACAAATGAGGAAACTTCAGATGCTAGTAAAACTTTTATTGGTGAAGACTCGACACAGTGCCGTGTTTCGGCAGTGAGCCTGCTTCAGGAGTCTAGATACAACATTTGTGAAACCATCAAATGGTAAATAGAGGTTGGTACAAACAGATGTTGAAAACTGGTCTTCAGAAAGACCTTTGTTTAAAAATTGAAAATTCGGCGTGAAAAGAGTTGTCTCTGTTCTGGGCAGGGAGGGGTAGTGAGTGAACGGATGGATGTTCTGTGCATGTTTGTTGGGACTTTGGGGATTATTCTGATAATCAGTGGAGCAACCGGTGCATGTCTTAGATGCTGGAATTTTCTTGGATAAGAACCCTCTAGGGAAGTGCTACATCTATACTAGGACTACATTTGTATGTGTCACTCGAGTCGTCATAATTCTGATTATTATGAGTCCCTTTTACAAAGGTGCGTAAGGTCCTATGCGCTAAATCAGCATTACTGCCAGGCTACCGCATGCCTTGGATGGTAATTCTGAATTTAGCATGCGTCAAAAAAACACGTGGTATAAAATTATTTTCTACTGCATGGCGCTTAACCAGTGGTAAACGGCAGTGTGTGCATGCTGGCTGCCTAGCGCCTGGGTAGCACATCAGACCTTACTGCTAAGTAAATGGGTGGCAGTAAGGTCTCAAGCCGAAAATGGACACGTGCTGGTTTTTATTTTGCCGCACATCCATTTTCTGGCACCTTTAAAGGCCCTTTTTCCTGGATACGGCAAAAAATAGCCCGGCGCATGCCCAAAGGACGCACTCGCATTGCCGTAGACCACTTTTTGCCACAGCTTAGTAAAAGGGCCCCTAAGTTTTTTTTTTGTTTTTTTTTGCGTATGTTTCACTTGAACACTTTTATGCCCAGTTGTACTTGTTAAATAAAAAGATTTTTTAAAAATTAGAAAATTAACATTTAAATGAAAAATTCCTAGGGGAACAAGTTCGCATTTATCCTGATTTAAACAAAGATACTCAAGTGCGGAGACGAGAATTTATGAATCTTAGGCCTAGAACCCTTGCTTTAGGGGGTCTATTTGTGTTAAAAGTTCCATGTCGATGCATTATATCTTTAGATTCTGTTACATATATGTTTGTTGACCCTCAAAAAATGAAAGTTTTTATTAGTGCTAGAGAAAGTAGTCGAACTCAAAACCAGAAAGTTCAATAGGTTGGTAACGCTGACATTCGGCTGTGAGCGTTTTGCACTGTACCGCTCTTAGATTTAAAGTTTTTCCTTTTCTTTTTTGCATTTTATTCCTTGTTTCTTGTCCAGAACCTAGAATTTGTGGTCTAAAAGTGTTGTATTATTTCCTTTGTTTTATATAATTGATTGAAATTTATGTTTCCTTTTCTTGATATTTAAGTTGTTTGACTAAATGTAATTTAAATGCAATAAAAATAACAAAAATTAGAAAATTGAGGTTTTAGGGCCGTGATAAAAAGGCCCTAGTACGCGTGAAAGACCCAGTAAGGGTGTGGTAAGGTCAATTTTTTTTACCACATCTTTGTAAAAAGACCCCCCAAATTTGTAGACACTAAAAATTGTTATTTTTGGTAAATGATGAGGCCACATGATTTTACTAGTTTTGCCTCTGCTTACAGGACAGTGTGTGCATGAGTGCCATATAATTATGCTGTCAGTGAAGGGTCTCACAGCTCTGTTTCTCCTCTCTCTTTCTGTAGCATGGTTCAGAATACAAAACAATTCCTGCCTCGAGCAATGCCAGGAGTAAAATTAATGCTGCTAATTGGGAAAGACCTGCTCGTTAAATCCCAGTTGGCATCCTGTTTCACGCCATGCCTGTCTTACTCCCTCAACTAGAGCTGTCTGCTGTCCACCACACAGTCCTGCAGAACTTCACAGGTTCCGGGATCGGACTGACCATTCGAGCAACCGGGCAGTGCCTGAGGGCCCGGAGGCTCCAGGGGGCTCAGAGGCTCTGCCCAGTTGCTCTTGCCCGCTGCTGCCGCTGCACACTACAGCTGCCCTGGTGAACTGACGATTCTGTCTGCTGCTGCCTGTGTCTTGTGCTGGCTCCGCGGTTTAAAATGGTGGCTGTGAACTCTTGTGAGACTACCGTGAGAGGTCACAGACGCCATTTTAAACTGTGGAGTCACCACGGACAGCAGCAGCATGGAAGAAGGTGGGAAAGGGGAGTCGGAGGGACATGCTGGACATGGAGGAAGGGAAGGGTTGCAGGGGCGGTGGTAGAATGGGGGGGGGGGCAGAGTACTCAGTGCCCGAGGGCCCAGAGTACGCCCCTGACTGGTTCTTTGGGGCAGTTCAGGGGCTTTGCACTCTCGTTGGTGCCACCGCAGTCAACCTGATGCCAAGCACCATGCAGCGTGAAGCTGCTGAAAAGTTTCTTTGGTTGACGGCAAATACAAAGCAGTGAATTTAGAACCATTTTGGAGAACGCATATCAGAGGGATGGGAATTAGATAGTATCAAAGCAAACAGCAACCAAAGGGATAGGTGAGTTGTCAAACACATTGGCCAAGTCAACAACAGATATAGTTGTACTAGAAGGGAAGGGCAACCAAAACGATAAAAGGGATTAAAAAGGCTTAGCAGGCTAGTGCTTTTTAGCTAGGGAGTGACTTTCAACCTAGTCCTCGGTACATACCTAGCCAGTTGGGTTTTCAGGATTCCCCCAATAAATATGCATGAGAGAGGTTTGCATACAATAGAGGCAGTGCATGCAAATTTCTCTCATGCATATTCATTAAGGATATCCAGAAAACACAACTGGCTGGACGTGCCCTGAGGACTGGGTTGAGAACCAACGAGCTAGGAGAAGAAATGAGCTAGGGGGAGGGGAATATAAAATCGTGAGTGATACATCATAGAAACAGTTAGTAGTGAAAAACCTCCTCACTTTTTTCACAAGTTTTTATATTAGTTAATCCTTTTCTTTTCATTCATTTAATAGACTTCCTGAGCCAGTATGTCAAGCTCCATCTCTGGCCGTCTTCAAATCTAGGCAAAAAGCCCACCTTTTTGATGCTGCTTTTAACTCCTAACCCGTACTCACTTGTTCAGTACCTGTATTTTATCATTCCCACCTTAGTAATTCCCTTATCCCTTATTTGTCCTGTTTGTCTATCCTAATTAGATTGTAAGCTCTGTCTAGCAGGGACTGTCTCTTCATGTCCAGTGTACAGCGCAGCGTACGTCTAGTAGCGCTATAGAAATAAGTAGTAGTAGTAGTAGTAGTGTTTGGGATTCTGGAATCTTAGTACTCTTTGGGATTCTGCACAGAATGTTGCTACTCTTTGGGATTCCGGAATCTTGCTACTCTGTCCTTATCCCTTATTTGTCTTGTTTGTCTGTCTTGATTAGATTGTAAGCTCTGTTGAGAAGGGACTGTCTCTTATAAGTTCAGTGTACAGCGTTGTGTATGTCTAGTTGCGCTATAGAAATGATAAGTAGTAGTAGTAATACTGAGGTGTAGATGGGAGAATCAAACTAAGTCGTCGGTTGAGGATTTGGAAGGATGTGGGGATCATGTTTTCAGAGTCATTTTGGGACCTCATTTTCATTAGTCAGTAGAACCTGAAAAACAAGGCCAACAAATATTTGCCATGTGTGAAAAACAGTCGCTCAGAGGTAGGGCTGATCCTGTGTTCCTATTAACCAACTTCATTCAAACAAGCTAAGTTACCTTTGGTGTCCTTATGTTCTCAGAATAAAATCGAAGGTTGGCTGGGAGAGTCTTGCAGGCTGGGCAGAAGATGGATTGAATTCACCTGCCCTGTGGTTCTTGGCTTCCTCTCCAGTGGGGGAATGGAATGGCAACTGGTAATAAGTTTATGAGCGCTCCAGAAAGGTTACAGGCAAAGCCGACGAGATCTTTCTATATTAATTTTCTGTTCCTTGCTGATGAAATCTAATTAAAGTGGTAACATGGTTGCACACAGTTCTTTTTGCGTATGCTCCATCTGTCAAACTGACGGTTACCATGGGGGATAGAACATTGGGAGGGGGCGGGGGGGGGGGGGGGAGGGAAGGCAGAGAGATGATCTAGAGTATCAAATGACAGTGGTGGGAAGATCAGGAGAACAGGAAGGAGAAGTGAAATTACAGAAACACTAAGATTTGTATCAATATTTTCTCCAGGACTGTTATAGGTCTTGAATTTCAGACCAGATCAATAGATCGCCTGAGGATTCTGTAGGCAACACTTACTCATGTCATAACAGATCTAAGCAGTGATGCAGTATGACACTGTGAAAAACATATTTTTGTAATATGGTACGGGGTGCTTCGGTAGTCCGTGATGATTTTTCGAAGGTCTATGGCTGGTAGAATGACTGTTATACTGTTGGTGCTATTTTTAATTTTCTAATAAGAGATTATATCAACCCTGATCCACAGTCATAATAGTTCATGCTTACCCAGGCAGTGAGTGGGAGTGAAAATAGGACCTTCCCATTAAATCTATCTTAGATCGTTATTCCTTCCGCGTCCTAGTTTCTCTCACCTATTGTTTTATCACTCTTTTTTTTTTTTTGTTACATTTGTACCCTGCGCTTTCCCACTCATGGCAGGCTCAATGCGGCTTACATGGGGCAATGGAGGGTTAAGTGACTTGCCCAGAGTCACAAGGAGCTGCCTGTGCCTGAAGTGGGAATCGAACTCAGTTCCTCAGGACCAAAGTCCACCACCCTAACCACTAGGCCACTCCTCCACTGTTGCTACTATTTGAGATTCTACATGGAATGTTGCTATTCCACTAGCAACATTCCATGTAGAAGTCGGCCCTTGCAGATCACCAATGTGGCCACGCAGGCTTCTGCTTCTGTGAGTCTGACGTCCTGCACGTCAGACTCACAGAAACAGAAGCCTGCGCAGCCTTCTACATGGAATGTTGCTAGTGGAATAGCAACATTCCATGTAGAATCTCCAATAGTAGCAACATTCCATGTAGAATCTCCAATAGTATCTATTTTATTTTTGTTACATTTGTACCCTGCGCTTTCCCACTCATGGCAGGCTCAATGCGGCTTACATGGGGCAATGGAGGGTTAAGTGACTTGCCCAGAGTCACAAGGAGCTGCCTGTGCCTGAAGTGGGAATCGAACTCAGTTCCTCAGGACCAAAGTCCACCACCCTAACCACTTGTCGGAGAATTCTAGAACGCGTCGCTTGCGGTCACTACAGAGACAATAATGGGTTGCACTCTTTCACCGAGTTGAAAGCTGGTGATGCTGGGGGTGGAGAGGGGGCAGGGACAGGAAAGTATGCAAACATCCCTGCGTATACTTTCAATGGCTATGCTCGAACCTACCCTTATGCAGCGCTGTCTGGTTAATATTTAATCCCGCTCTCTGCATGCCTCTCCCTCTTCCTATCTTTAACCCAGCCCAGGAAATTTAGAGGGGATGATTTATCCAGTTAATTCCCGAAGTTAATTGGATAAATAATTTTGAGTATTGACCGCTGTGACATGCTTCCATTCACTGGCTGGAAAGGCTAAGATTAATAGTTTCTGGTAGGTCATCTCATGTTTTACTTGTTCTAAGGTACTTCTTAGGATAGCCACTTGACCCAGGTCAACCTTTCATGGCTAATCCAGTTCTGGCTTTGCCCCATTACATTTAGGGACTTGTAATCTTATTTTGCCTAAAGAAACTGGCGAAAGGCTACATAATTTGCTTTCAACCATGACAGTGGGAAACACTGTGTTACTAGGCCTTTTTGTGGTGTAAAAGCTTTATCTATTGCATTATCTTTACCCTGCAGTATCTTACATAAGCAGTTAATCAAAGCTGCTTCTACAAGGAGGCTTTACCTGTGACATCTGAACGTTATGGGGTTAAATGTATAAAGTGTTTTCCGCAGGTGTAAGTGCATAAAAGGTGGACCTGCCAAAAGACTGCTGTTACATTTCTGCAGTCTGAATGTGGGTGTACTGAGGATGCATCTCATTGGTCCTGGAGTAAATTTGGGCTAGATGATTTTAAGTTTAAACGATTTGCATTTTCCACTTGAACGTATGAATACAGAAATAATAGCTCAGACATTTGAACTTTCCAGGCAAACAAGCTGTACCCCAAATAGTTCAGTAAGCCTAGTCCTAATACCCCACAGATAAAAAGCCTGGGTTCTTATGGCCTGTTGCCCCTCTAACAGACATTCAATCCCTCTTCTCCCCTTTCCCATCCCCCAGTATGCCCTGTCCCCCTTCCACAGCGCAGTTGATTAGTACTCAATGTACAACCGGTTTCACTGTGGTGCTCTGGGGTCTGACCCCAGTCTATTCAAAATACAGCTCCTAGACCCCTTTGGCAATGTTTGGAAATAATAATTCTACACTGACAGAAATAGTTTTTCCCGTTTAGGAGTCCGGAAGGCTTAAGTGACTTTAATGCGTACGAGCCTATTTTTATAAAGATACATAGGTGTCTATGTTGCTTTTATAAATAGCTGCTTTTTGGAACTTTGAATAGACATCTTACGTAGGCATAGGGGAGGTGTAGCACCCCCAAATGTCGTGTGCTGAAGCTGAATTGCTCTCCCTCTCCTTACTGGCAGTATAACGTTCTTACCTTTTGTACCCCCCTCCCAAAATAAGCAGGCAACGTACACCAACGGCATCCTGTTATGAAATTACTTCCCCCTCTACCAAGAAAAGAATTTCCTTGTGGTTTGTTGACCTCGGATCATGTAGAGATTCCACGTTGAGGTGCGGTTGGATCTGGTTCATCAGTCATTAGTTAATTACAGTGCATGAAACTGTATTTGTCTCATCTGAATATCCATTTAATCCACTTTACAAACATAATAATGTTGCACTCATGGAGCACATTAGTCTGAACATGGGAGGGGGAATTTTCACAAAGTACGTGGGTGCTTAGGAACTTGCAGACCTTTGTAGATGATTTTCAAATGGAATCTACCTGAGCGCTTGTTTGTCTCAGGTAAATAGATTCCCCTCTCAGCATTAGGCAACTGAATTTACCTAGGGTTACCATATTTGCCTTGACAAAAAAGAGGACACCAATAGCCACACCCCTCCCTACCCCACCTCACCATGCCCTTCCCCACCCCATCTCCATGCTACACTGTCACCTTGACCCCCCCCCCCAAAGAAAGCCTCCCTTACCCCTACCCACATTCCATCCATGAACCACCTTCCCTCCCCTACCTTATTTTGCTCTGGTGGTCTAATGGCCTCTTCAGGGCAGGAAAAGACCCCACTCTTTCCTGCCCGGCGATGCCGCTGCCCGATCACTGCTGGCGCTGCTTCAAAATGGCTGCCGAGACTTCTGCAGAAGTCTCATGAGGATGTCACTTGAAGTCTCAGCAGCTGTTATAAAGTGGTGTCGGCAGCGAGCTGGAGCGGCATCGCCAGGCAGGAAAGAGTGGGGTCCTTTCCTGCCCCAAAGAGGCCACTAGACCACCTGGGCATGATAAGGTAGGGGAGGAGAGGACACCCCAGGGCCCGCCAGCCAGACTGCCCACTTGCCTGCAAACCCGGACAAATGGGCAGGCTGGGAAATCCTGACCAGACGTCCCGCGGTGTCCTCAAAAAGAGGACATGTCCAGGTAAATCCGGAAATATGGTAACCCTATATTTACCCAATCCATGGGGGATGATTTTCACCCGGCAGAATCTAATGGCTAGATCCCTTTGAACCAATATCTGTAAGGTGGACAATTTTCAAAACAGCCTGCTCAGGTGCAAATCTGCATATACCTTCTCTTTGAAAATTGCCCACAGCTACAACTGGACCTTGTACTTTGCACCTTTTTTTTTTATGCAGACTAAAATTGACTGGTAATTAGCATTTAAAAATACAATGTACTGTAAGTGTGCTGTTTCCTAATCCTGTCCAAAACATACCCGGGGAATGCTTCCCCCTACCCTTGCTGAAAGTCTACACACATGGAAAGTCTGAATGAAGAGGTGGTGAATTTCAGACTGCACATTTACGTGGGAAGGTCAGTAGTTACCTGGGTAAGTGGCTTTCAAAGCGTGGCCCTTTTGTGGCCATTTTTAATCCAAGCCAGAGCATAAAGCCCATGTAGTTTAACCCTTTATGATGGTCTGGATCTTTAGACCTCATGTCAGGCATCTTTTGGGCCATAACTTGAATACAGTTTGTGTAAACGTCAGACAGGCTGGGTCCTCTCTCAAAAATCAGATGTGATAGTTACATAATCAGATGTGAATGTTAGAGTAACAGATTCTTTCCTGACACAACCAATCTCTGAACTCTGGAACAGCTATCCCTGGTTAATCACACCATTCTTTCCTTATTCCTTAAATAAACCCACTGGCCTTTCACTGCCATACAGGAGCTCACGCCTTGCTCAGTCGGTCATAAATTCTTGGAGAGTCAAATACAGGACTGAACTGTTCCTCTCATGTGCTTCTGAAAAGTGCAGAGCAGACCTATAAATAAAGAGCTGGCATTTGGACAGGTGCTCTGCAGAAAATCATCTCTTCTGTGCAGAGTTCCTTTCTTTCTTTCTTTCATCTCTCTCTGTTTTGTCTGCTTTTAATTTTTTTCTGTTTCTCTCGTTTCTGTTCACTTTTTCCCTTTTCTTTCTCTCTCTCTCTCTTTCACTTCCCTCAGCACTAGCCTGTAATTCTCAGCCTCAATCGGAGTTCAGAAATGTTTATTTTCTAGACCTGCGATTCAGAAAACCAGCATTCAAGGGTCTGACCCAGGCTGCTGCTACCCTGAACAGCAGAAATGAACACTGGCACCAGCTTCTGTCTTTATCTGCTCTCATAGTTTGTACTTCTTTGAACGATCTGGGAAACTGGAGAACTGATAACACATTATTTACAGAATTTGGAAGGGGTGGGATTGGCTGAAAGGGTGCATTAAAATAACATCTGCTATCAAAACTCCTCTCTGTAAGTGCTGCTCTACTACCCTGATTAAAAATAAGGTCAGCCAAACAGGCTGCCCAATTCTGATCATTCCTCCTTAGATTAGAACTAGAAATCCATGTGGACCAAGGGGCAAAGCTGGGATTGTTTCAGCCTCTGATTGACCTCAAGTGAGCTGGCAAAACCTACACACCACTAAGACGTATGAAGAGAGACTTGCTGACCTGAACATGTATACCCTGGAGGAAAGGAGGAACAGGGGTGATATGATACAGACGTTCAAATACTTGAAAGGTATTAATCCGCAAAAAAATCTTTTCCAGAGATGGGAAGGCGGTAGAACGAGAGGACATGAAATGAGATTGAAGGGGGGGCAGACTCAAAAAAGATGTCAGGAAGTATTTTTTCACTGAGAGGGTGGTGGATGCTTGGAATGCCCTCCCGCGGGAGGTGGTGGAGATGAAAACGGTAACGGAATTCAAACATGCGTGGGATATGCATAAAGGAATCCTATGCAGTAGGAATGGATCCTCAGAAGCTTAGCCGAAATTGGGTGGCGGAGCAGGTGGGGGAAGAGGGGTTGGTGGTTGGGAGGCGAGGATAGTGGAGGGCAGACTTATACGGTCTGTGCCAGAGCCGGTGATGGGAGGTGGGACTGGTGGTTGGGAGGCGGGAAATACTGCTGGGCAGACTTATACGGTCTGTGCCCTGAAAAAGGCAGGTACAAATCAAGGTAAGGTATACACATATGAGTTTATCTTGTTGGGCAGACTGGATGGACCATGCAGGTCTTTTTCTGCCGTCATCTACTATGTTATTATCCTGCTTATAATCGAAGGAGAAAAACGCCCAAGTTCCGACCTAAATCGGGAGATGGGCGTTTATCTCACAAAAACGAATAACGCGGTATAATCAAAAGCCGAATTTGGACGCTTTCAACTGCACTCCTTCGCGGATGCGGACAAAGTTGACGGGGGCGTGTCGAAGGCGTGTCGAAGGCGGAACTGGGGCGTGGTTATCGGGCGAACAGAGATGGGCGCCCTTTCGCCGATAATGGAAGAAAAATATGCGATTTCAGCGAGAATTTAGGGCATTTTTCCTGGACCCTGTTTTTCCACGAATAAGGCCCCAAAAAGTGCCCTAAATGACCAGATGACCACTGGAGGGAATCGGGGATGACCTCCCCTGACTTCCCCAGTGGTCACAAACCCCCTCCCAGCACAAAATATGACGTTTCACAACTTTTTATTTTCACCCTCAAATGTCATACCCACCTCCCTGGCAGCAGTATGCAGGTTACTGGAGCACTTATTAGGGGGTGCAGTGGACTTCAGGCAGGTGGACCCAGGCCCATCCCCCCCCTACCTGTTACAATTGTGCTGCTTAATGCGTTAGTCGTCCAACCCCCCCAAACCCACTGTACCCACATGTAGGTGCCCCCCTTCACCCCTTAGGGCTATAGTAATGGTGTAGACTTGTGGGCAGTGGGTTTTGAGGGGGATTTGGGAGGCTCAACACACAAGGGAAGGGTGCTATGCACCTGGGAGCTCTTTTACCTTTTTTTTTTGTTTTGTAAAAGTGCCCCCTAGGGTGCCCGGTTGGTGTTCTGGCATGTGAGGGGGACTAGTGCACTACGAATCATGGCCCCTCCCACGAACAAATGCCTTGGATGTATTCGTTTTTGAGCTGGGCGCTTTCATTTTCCATTATCACTGAATAACAAAAACGCCCAGCTCACAAAGTAGCGAATAACATATGGGCGTCTATTTTTTTCAAAAATACGGTTGGGTCCGCCCCTTCACGGACCCGTTCTCGGAGATAAACGCCCATGGAGATAGGCGTTTTCGTTCAATTATGCCCCTCTATGTTACCTCACTCCTCAGGAAACACCTCTTTTTAACCCAGCTGAAAGCATGTAGAGCAGGGTGATTTTCAAATAGATGCATTTACTTGAATAAATAGCTTTGAAAATCACCCTCTCATTAGAAATGGTTTTCCTTATGCGCACTGACCCAAATTAAATTTAATCTGCCCTTTAATTCAATTTTAATTTAATTTAACTTGGATGTTACATTCTGCTTAACCCATAAAGCTCCCCAGTCTCTCCAGAGAGCCTCTGACATTTCCCCACTGTCCTGTTCATATAGTTAATATTTTTTTTAAATAATTTAAATCGCTTTGATTTGCCCAGCAACATTAGCGGTATATCAAGTTGAATAAATGATAATCATTTTGTGTCGTTGACCATTTTGTTTACTTTTAATGATCCATTGTATTGTACATCATGTAATAACATAGAAACAGAGAAAATGAAGACAGATAAAAACCATATGGCCTATCCAGTCTGCCCATCCATGCTGTATACCATCTCTTTCTCTCCCCTACAGATCCTATAGACTTTTCCCAAGCTTTTCTTAAACTCGTATACAGTTGTCATCTCCACTGGGAGGCCATTCTATGAATTCACCACCCTTTCCATGAAGAAGTATTTCCTCCGGTTACTTCTGAGTCTGTCCCAGTGGTATACCAAGAGTGGGGCGGTGGGGCCGGTCCGCCCTGGGTACGCGCTGCAAAGGGGTGGTGTTGGCTCCACCGGTTCCCTGCTCTCTCTGATATTACTTCCTGTTCCGGAGCAGGGAACTGGTGGAGCCGACAGTAACGTTACTGCTCCCTGCACCCCCAGGAGGTAAAAGCAGTGTGCTTGGGGGGTGGAGGTGGTGCGCTGGAGGGGGGTGTTATGATTTGCGGGGGAGGGTGATGCACTGGGGGGGGGGGGGGGGGTGCAGTGGGCAGCAGTGATCCACCCCGGGTGGCAGCCAGCCTAGGAACACCACTGGTCTGTCCCCTTTCACCTTCATCCTATGCCCCTTCATTCTAGAGCTTCCTTTCAGTTGCATCTCCTGTGCATTTACACCTCAGAAGTATTAAGGGCCCTGTTTACTAAGACTTTCTAGAGGTGCGTTAGCATTTTTAGTGCGCTCTGTGTAGATGGCCATAATATTCCTATGGGCGTCTACATGGTTAGCGCGTGCTAAAAACGCTAGTGCACCTTAGTAAACAAGGGCCTTAAATGTCTCTATCGTATCACCCCTCTTCCACCTTCCTTCCAAAGTATACATATAGAGATCTTTAAGTCTGCCCCTGTACGCTTTATGACGAAGACCACTGACAGGTATTTGACCGAAGTGTTGTGTCATTATGCTCCCCCTAGATCTTTGCGCTCAGAGGGGGTATTTCTTCTTTTTATCCCCTCATTAGGAGCGGCTCATTATGAAGACACCAGAAAATGCTCTTTTTCAATTGCAGGTCTAGAGAATGGATCCAGTTGCCTTTGGCTACTAGGTGACAGGCAGACACTACTTCATTTAAAAAAAAAAATTGAAGAGTTATTAGGTTATCTGCAGACTGTTGAATTCCAGAGGCACTTACTGTATGTGGTAGGCAGGTAGCGCAGTTCAATCTGTATAGAATGCATCCATGATTAGGTATTTCGTCTTTTGTGAAGTGGGGGGTATGTTATGCCTTTTCATTTGATTAGTAGATATGTATTGTATGTGTGCTCTATATAATATATGTTTTGTTATATTCTACCTTGTTAAAGGCAGATAAGAAATCCATTTTAACCTTAACCTCATTCCTAGTTCCCTTTTGCAGATCTTTAAAAATATAAACAACGCTGATCTCGGATAAGATCCCCAGAGCACACCACTATTCACCTCTCTTCATTGGGAATCTTGACTATTAGTTCCAGTCTCTGTTGGCTAAAACGTAATAGGACATTGCATCCTATCCCATGACTCTTTAATTTCCTTGGAGGTTTCTCATTACGGACATGATCGAATCTTCTCTGAACCACCAAATGCCCGGTATTGACCAACTCGCCCCTATCCACAGGTGTCTTTCCATCCCGAAAGCATTCCAATAGATTGGGAAGGCATCACTTCCCTTTGCTAAATCCAATGCTGGATCTTCTTTACGCCAGGTATTTTCTGTGCGTAATAATTTTGTCTTTAGCGATATTTTCCAGCATTTTGCTGAGCAGTAATTAAAGTATATTTTACTATTTGGCCAAATATGAATAGTGAAAAATATTATTCGTCTGAATCCGAATAATTGGCATTGAGCTTTAACATAACAAAAAGTAAAAGAAGCAACATGAATTCAGAGATCAAGTGTATATTTCAGTAGGATTTTGCAGAGCAGTGGTGTAGCCATGTGGGGCCACGGGGGCCTGGGTCCCCCCAAATTTCCTCTGGGCCCCTGGTTTTGCTGGCGGGGGTCCCCAACCCCCGCCAGCTGAAGCCTTGTCCAGTGCCGGTCTCCGGCACCACCGCGTTGCCTGCCCTGCTCTGTCTTTCTTTCATGTCCGGCACGCTCCGTTTAGTGAAACCAAGCATCCTCAATTTCACTAAAAGCATGCAGGACGTGAGGGGAAGACAGAGCAGGGCAGGCAACATGGCGGCACCAGAGACCAGCACTGGACAAGGCTTCAGCTGGCGGGGGTTGGGGACCCTCGCCAGCCCAAGGTATTTGCTGCAGCAGTAGGTGGGGAGTGGTGAGATGTTGGGGGGGGGGGCGTCAGTGGGGCAGCAGACCAAAATGTTCCCCCACCTCGGGCTCTGGCCCCTTCCCACCGTGAGGTCTGCCTATGCCCATGCAGCAGAGCCCTGGATTATTCATATTCAAAATTAATCACTATTTGACTGAATACGAATAATGTATTCGGGGCCTAATCAAATAGAGATATTTGGTACAGCTCACTGCTCTGTTGTTTTGAGGATCACTGCTGGAGTCTGTTAGAAAACTGGCCTTACAAATACTCTTGGTGCAGGGCTGCTGCCTTGTACCCCCGGGGGAGGGCATTCCTACATTTGTTTAAAAAAACAATTTAAAAATGTTGCCATTTTCTGATCAGATGTAGGAGATCTTTAAAAAAATTCAGGGGCTTTTGAAAACCCATTATATTCCTATGGGTGTCTCAGTGTTTACCACCAGCTGATTTTTACCATGAGCAAAAAACTCTAGCTCAGCTTTGTAAAAGGCCCCCTTAGTTGCTGCTGAGTATCAGCACATAACGTGCAAAAGATTTAACTAGCCAGGAGTCATTTCTGGCCAGTTAAATCGCTTTGAATATCAACCGCTATGCTGTTTGGGATGGGGGGGGGGGGGGGGGGAACAATCCTTTTTTCACATAAATTTGAACATTTGGTAATCCTTTGCCGACGGAGGGGGAAAATGGCTTCTCTGGGTCCTTAGGCTGGAATTCTGCTGGCATCTTCCAATAAATAATAATAATGAAATCACAAAAATAAAACAAGCCATGCAATCCCTCTGGATGAGTCTGATCCAAAATTAAAACGTTTATTCGGGGAGACGATACAGGTGAATTATATGGCAAATGGTATATTTAACTCTGGTACAGTCAATACAGAACAATCAAAAGTCCAATTTAGTTCACCCAATTGTTACTTGAAATCTGCCCATACAAAGGGTTTCTTCACCAACCATTCCCTAGCCAAGGCATGCTCTGGACAGGTATCCACCCTGCACCCTTTTTTCCCGCTCTGAAATCCTGTAAGGTTATAAAGACACTCTTTCAAGATCAATGGAATATTTCTCCTGCAGCTGAGCTCCTGCTGAATCATTTCTGGGAATAATCCTAGAATTTCTGCCTGTTTGACACGTCTCCCTCTGATTCCAAACCAAACTGCATTTCTTTCAGACAGCTGAGGCACCTCCTCAGTACAGCAAGAAGCTAAATATGTGATCTCTTTATCTCCAAGCAGATTGTCGGTGACGTTGTCCATCCAAACGGAGCCAATGGAAATTGATGTTTAACTTTAAACAGATAACATATTCATTTAAAGTTATACCTGCAATTAATGTACTTAAAAGCATAAGTAATCCATTTAAGGGTCCTTTTACTAAGGTACGTTGAAAAATAGCCTGCACTAGTATAGGTGTGTGTATTGGACACACGCAGGTCCATTTTTCAGAGCACCTGCAAAAAAGGCCTTTTTTGGGGGGGGGGGCTGAAAATGAACATGCGACAAAATAAAAATTGGCACGTGTCTATTTTGGGCCTGAGGCCTTACTGCCACCCATTGTCTTAGCGGTAAGGTCTCACGCGTTAACCGAGCCGTAATCGTCAATGTGCGTACACTGCCGATTACCGCCTGGTTAGTGCCATGCGGTAAAAAATAAATATTTTCTGACGCGCGTATCAGACGTGCTTAACTACTACTACTACTACTACTATTTAGCATTTCTATAGCGCTACAAGGCATACGCAGTGCTGCACAAACATAGAAGAAAGACAGTCCCTGCTCAAAGAGCTTACAATCTAATAGACAAAAAATAAATAAAGTAAGCAAATCAAATCAATTAATGTGAACGGGAAGGAAGAGAGGAGGGTAGGTGGAGGCGAGTGGTTACAAGTGGTTACGAGTCAAAAGCAATGTTAAAGAGGTGGGCTTTCAGTCTAGATTTAAAGGTGGCCAAGGATGGAGCAAGACGTAGGGGCTCAGGAAGTTTATTCCAGGCGTAGGGTGCAGCGAGACAGAAGGCGCGAAGTCTGGAGTTGACAGTAGTGGAGAAGGGAACAGATAAGAAGGATTTATCCACGGAGCGGAGTGCACGGGAAGGGGTGTAGGGAAGGACGAGTGTGGAGAGATACTGGGGAGCAGCAGAGTGAATACATTTATAGGTTAGTAGAAGAAGTTTGAACAGGATGCGAAAACGGATAGGGAGCCAGTGAAGGGTCTTGAGGAGAGGGGTAGTATGAGTAAAGCGACCCTGGCGGAAGATGAGACGGGCAGCAGAGTTTTGAACCGACTGGAGAGGGGAGAGGTGACTAAGTGGGAGGCCAGCAAGAAGCAGATTGCAGTAGTCTAAACGAGAGGTGACAAGGGTGTGGATGAGGGTTTTGGTAGAGTGCTCGGAAAGAAAGGGGCGGATTTTACGGATGTTGTAAAGAAAGAAACGACAGGTCTTGGCGGTCTGCTGGATATGAGCAGAGAAGGAGAGAGAAGAGTCAAAGATGACCCCAAGGTTTCGAGCTGAGGAGACAGGGAGAATGAGAGAGCCATCAACAGAAATAGAAAACGGGGGGAGCGGGGAGGTGGGTTTGGGGGGGGAAAATGAGAAGCTCGGTTTTGGTCATATTTAATTTCAGGTGGCGTTGAGACATCCAGGCAGCAATGTCAGATAAGCACGCTGAAACTTTGGTTTGGATGCAAGGTGAGATATCAGGGGTAGAAAGGTAGATTTGGGAGTCATCAGCATAGAGATGGTAGGAAAACCATGGGATGAGATTAATGAACCAAGGGAAGAAGTGTAGATAGAAAAGAGAAGGGGACCAAGAACAGAACCCTGAGGTACGCCGACAGGCAGAGGGATAGAAGTAGAAGAGGATCCACCAGAGTGAACACTAAAGGTGCGGAGGGAGAGGTAGGAAGAGAACCAGGAAAGGACAGAGCCCTGGAATCCAAGTGAGGACAGGGTATCGAGAAGTATGCTGTGATCGACAGTGTCAAAAGCAGCGGAAAGATCAAGAAGAATGAGGATGGAATATTGACCTCTGGATTTAGCCAGTAATAGGTCATTGGAGACTTTAGTAAGCGCAGTTTCGGTTGAGTGGAGAGGGCGAAAACCAGATTGTAGTGGGTCAAGAATAGCATGTGAGGAGAGAAAATCAAGGCAGCGGCGGTGAACAGCACGCTCAAGTAATTTGGAGAGAAAAGGAAGGAGGGAGATGGGTCGGTAATTAGAGGGACAAGTAGGGTCAAGTGAAGGCTTCTTAAGGAGAGGTGTGACCACAGCATGTTTAAAGGCAGCAGGGACAGTCGCAGTGGAAAGTGAGAGGTTGAGAATGTGACAGATAAAAGGAATAAGAGTAGGAGAGATGGCATTAAGAAGGTGGGTGAGAATGGGATCAGAGGAACAGGTGGTACATTTTGAGGAAGAAAGGAGAAGTGTAGTTTCCTCAATAGTAACTTCAGGAAAGGAGGAAAGGGAATGAGGGGAAGGAGAGAGAGGGGAACGGACTAGTGGAGGGAGAGCTGGTGAGGTAGAGAAAGCAAGGTTTATCTTAAAAATTAGAATTACTGTCTGGGGCATGTAGTAACCAGGCGGTAGTTCTAATTTGACCCTTAGAGCATTGATTCTCAACCTAGTCCTCAGGGCACACCCAATCAGGTGGGTTTTTAGGATATCCACAATGAATATGCATGAGAGAGATTTGTATGCATTGCCTTCTTAGTATGCAAATACCTGTAATGTATATTAATTGTGGATACCCTGAAAATGTGACTGGCTGGGTGTGCCCAAAGGACTGGATTAAGAAGCACTGATGTAGAGGGTAATTCTATAAAGTGGTGCCTAGTTACTAATAACTGGGTTTAGCAGTAAAATAAGGCCTGTTAACAGTAGCCCACGTTGATACCTTCCTCTCTTAATTACAGAAAAAAGAAATGTCTCTAGAAATCAAAATCACTGCTATATGTAATAAAGGTGAGTCAAATATAGGACAATCAAACCATTGTGACATCACTGATGAGGTTGGCTCAGGCACTGGTGGAATGAGGCATTATGACATCACAACATCAGAAGTGAGCATAGAGCAATCAAGCCATTGTGACATCACTGATGAGGTTGGCTGTTAGGCATTGGTGGAATGAGGCATTATGACATCACAATATCAGCTCTGGTTACAAAACTGCAACTCTTCACACTAAGGGAGGAAGTGTCAAAGGTCAAGGTTTAATGTCATTTAGTATACTGCAAATCAGTGAAAATCTAAGTGGTTTACGAACAAAATTAAAAGAGAATACATACAGTGGGGGAAATAAGTATTTGATCCCTTGCTGATTTTGTAAGTTTGCCCACTGACAAAGACATGAGCAGCCCATAATTGAAGGGTAGGTTATTGGTAACAGTGAGAGATAGCACATCACAAATTAAATCCGGAAAATCACATTGTGGAAAGTATATGAATTTATTTGCATTCTGCAGAGGGAAATAAGTATTTGATCCCCCACCAACCAGTAAGAGATCTGGCCCCTACAGACCAGGTAGATGCTCCAAATCAACTCGTTACCTGCATGACAGACAGCTGTCGGCAATGGTCACCTGTATGAAAGACACCTGTCCACAGACTCAGTGAATCAGTCAGACTCTAACCTCTACAAAATGGCCAAGAGCAAGGAGCTGTCTAAGGATGTCAGGGACAAGATCATACACCTGCACAAGGCTGGAATGGGCTACAAAACCATCAGTAAGACGCTGGGCGAGAAGGAGACAACTGTTGGTGCCATAGTAAGAAAATGGAAGAAGTACAAAATGACTGTCAATCGACAAAGATCTGGGGCTCCACGCAAAATCTCACCTCGTGGGGTATCCTTGATCATGAGGAAGGTTAGAAATCAGCCTACAACTACAAGGGGGGAACTTGTCAATGATCTCAAGGCAGCTGGGACCACTGTCACCACGAAAACCATTGGTAACACATTACGACATAACGGATTGCAATCCTGCAGTGCCCGCAAGGTCCCCCTGCTCCGGAAGGCACATGTGACGGCCCGTCTGAAGTTTGCCAGTGAACACCTGGATGATGCCGAGAGTGATTGGGAGAAGGTGCTGTGGTCAGATGAGACAAAAATTGAGCTCTTTGGCATGAACTCAACTCGCCGTGTTCGGAGGAAGAGAAATGCTGCCTATGACCCAAAGAACACCGTCCCCACTGTCAAGCATGGAGGTGGAAATGTTATGTTTTGGGGGTGTTTCTCTGCTAAGGGCACAGGACTACTTCACCGCATCAATGGGAGAATGGATGGGGCCATGTACCGTACAATTCTGAGTGACAACCTCCTTCCCTCCGCCAGGGCCTTAAAAATGGGTCGTGGCTGGGTCTTCCAGCACGACAATGACCCAAAACATACAGCCAAGGCAACAAAGGAGTGGCTCAGGAAGAAGCACATTAGGGTCATGGAGTGGCCTAGCCAGTCACCAGACCTTAATCCCATTGAAAACTTATGGAGGGAGCTGAAGCTGCGAGTTGCCAAGCGACAGCCCAGAACTCTTAATGATTTAGAGATGATCTGCAAAGAGGAGTGGACCAAAATTCCTCCTGACATGTGTGCAAACCTCATCATCAACTACAGAAGACGTCTGACCGCTGTGCTTGCCAACAAGGGTTTTGCCACCAAGTATTAGGTCTTGTTTGCCAGAGGGATTAAATACTTATTTCCCTCTGCAGAATGCAAATAAATTCATATACTTTCCACAATGTGATTTTCCGGATTTAATTTGTGATGTGCTATCTCTCACTGTTACCAATAACCTACCCTTCAATTATGGGCTGCTCATGTCTTTGTCAGTGGGCAAACTTACAAAATCAGCAAGGGATCAAATACTTATTTCCCCCACTGTAAACAAGGCTAATAGAATAGGGGAGAGGAGAGAAACATTTTCAAAAGAGAAAAAAACATTTGAAAAGTGGCATAAATCTGCATTTGGACATTATTCTCACAAAAACGTCCAAATTGGTATTTTTGAAACCAATCTTTAGAATTTTTTCTATGACGTCCATCAGAAGTGCATTCAAATCGCAAGGGGGCGTGTCAGGTGTATGTTAAAGACGGAACCTAGACATTCCTAACACTTGGATATTTTTCTACAAAAACATCCAGGGCTATAAGTTGGACATTTTTTGTCTAGACCTGTTACCAGCCTCAGATGTTATACTCTGGTCCATTAGAACAGCCTGCAGGTCCCTGGAGTAGTGTAGTGGTGGGTGCAGTGCACTGCAGACAGGTGGACCCAGGCCCATACCTCCCCCTACCTGTTATACTTGTGGGGACACTGTGAGCCCTCCAAAACTCACCAGAAACCCACTGTACCCCACATATACGTCACCCACTTCACCCATAAGGGCTATTGTATACAGTTGGGGATAGTGGGGTTTGGGGGGCTCATCAGACAAGATAAGGGAGCAATGGTGAGATATGTATCTGGGAGCATTTATTTGAAGTACCCCTAGGGTACCTCTTTGCTTTCCTGGGATTTCTGAGTGGCCAATCTAGGAAGAATGCTAGCTCATCCTACATCCCAGTGGCATCATTTTGTGCGTTTTTCACCAGGACTTTTTTCCCCAAAAAATGGCCCAAAAAGATAAACGCACGGAGCACAAAAGCATCTAGCAAATAGCCATTTAAAAAAAAAAAAAAAAGAATTTTGGACAGTTGTTAGCAAATCGTCCAAAGTTCGACTTAGACATCATATCGAAAATGCCCCTCCATGTCTGCTTAATAAGGGATTAGGGGGAAGGACAGGTGGGTTACTGTTTACATGTATTATTTTCCTACTAATCCATGCTGTTTTAGGACAGGTCCCGTGTTATGCAATGAGACCTATTATTAATAACTGGGATTAACAAGTAAAATAATGCATAACGTTAGCTCACATTGATAGTTTCCCCCTTCCTTCCGTCTGTCATCTCATTTGCTGCAGGATAGGAGAACAGGCCTGTACTAACCTGCTCCGAGTGACCCAGGCTGCTATGACCAATCTGCTCAAAAGACAAAGTTTCTGGAGCTGTCTAAAAAAGCGAGCAGGTCATATCTCATCTCTGTCATAAATCTTGACGTGTTAAAATGCCACTCCTGCCTACTCCAGGCTCATCATAAATTAGGTTATGACGTGGGTATTGGATTTCAGCCCATTTCCAGGGCTGCGGCACATCTGTGGCCCCTTCTGCAATAATGCCTTCGAAAAAAATGAGGCAATAAAGGTTATGATGGCTCTGTTTTAACCTCCTGCCCCCAATTTGGTTCCACACTAGAATGTCTGAGGAACAGCTAAAAAAAAAAGAACCCATTGCTTTAAAAAGCTCAGAAATAATTTACAATTTATTAGAGGTGAATTGGATTGGGTAGATTGCCAGGCTTTACAGTTTCAAGGCTTTGAGTATTTTTTTAACCCACTAAAGTGCTTTTAATAATAACAAGAAAAGGTTAATTTATTTGCCCCCTCACTCTTTTTTTTAAATTCCTCTCTGTAGCTTTGATTCTTAAATATTCAGAGGGGTGCAAAGGACCTCCCCCACCCACTACACACATGGAGGTGTAAATCTCAGTGGGAGAGCACTAGATGTCCCTCTCACCTGGTTGAAAATCTATTTTCGGCAGGAGACAATGCCGTTTGTGGAATATCTATACCATTTTTGCAGTTCAGGAAGTATGCAGAATAGAGACTGTTATAAATTCCACCAAATGCTCAATCAGTGACATCCATAGTGAAATCCTCAGTTCATACCACTTCAGGCACAGGCAGCTCCTTGTGACTCTGGGCAAGTCACTTAACCCTCCATTGCCCCATGTAAGCCGCATTGAGCCTGCCATGAGTGGGAAAGCGCAGGGTACAAATGTAACAAAAATAAAATAGATACTATTGGAGATTCTACATGGAATGTTGCTACTATTGAGATTCTGTTGCTACTATTTGAGATTCTACATGGAATGTTAATGTTGCTATTCCACTAGCAACATTCCATGTAGAAGCCTGCCCTTGCAGATCAGCAACGCGGCCGCGCAGGCTTCTGTTTCTGTGAGTCTGACGTCCTGCACGTACGTGCAGGACGTCAGACTCATAGAAACAGAAGCCTGCAAGGCCACATTGAGTGGCCTAGTGGTTAGAGTGGTGGACTTTGGTCTTGGGGTGGAACTGAGGAACTGAGTTTGATTCCCACTTCAGGCACAGGCAGCTCCTTGTGACTCTGGGCAAGTCACTTAACCCTCCATTGCCCCATGTAAGCCACATTGAGCCTGCCCTGAGTGGGAAAGCGCGGGGTACAAATGTAACAAAATAAATAAAAAATAAATACCAATATAATGGTGAGGTCAGTGGTTTGAAAACTCACTTTCCCAATATTAAAAAAAAAAAAAAAATCAGTTTGAGTCCTTGGCTGGTTCGGACAGCGAGAGGAGGTTGGAGTAGGGATGCTAACTGGACCCAGATTCACCCAACAGGATTGACCCAGTCCAGACTTTACCCCATTGCATGCAGGGACTTGTAGGCTAGGGAACAACCTCATTTTGTATATGAAGGGTACGTTTTTGCTCTAGGCACTCTGTACAGTTTCTTGAGGGTCCCTTATCGCTGGATTTTGGATTTCTTTTTAGTGGCTATATTAGAAGCTAGATAAATGATCTTTCTTTTCTTTGTGGATGGCTGCTTTCTGTTTTGTGCTAGATTACATTTGTGGTAACCAGCCTCTATACCATTGTCAAAAGATCCTTGATACAGAACTTTATGTGCACATAAAAACAGTTCTTATGACCTGGGGGACAAGTCACTTTGCCTCTATTGTCTTACATACCAGCTTAGAATATAAACCATCTCTGGGATAGCTAAACTGTAATTCGCCCTGAGTGTAGGTATGCAAAGGTGAGCAAGTGAGTAATTAAATCCAAAATCTAAATTCTAACCATGTACATAACCAATCTGAGCTTGAGAAAGGGCCGCTGCAAGCCTATTTGATATCCTAAGTGAATTTTCAGTCTTGTGCACCCTCAATAACATTATAGGCCTGTAGCAGTGGCGTAGCCAAGGGTGGGCTGGGGTGGGCCCAGGCCCACCCACTTTAGGTTCAGGCCCACCAAGTAGCAGCACACCTACCGGTATAATGTGGCTGGCAGGGACCCCAAGCCCCACCAGCCAAAAACTCCCAACAACTTTTTGCTGCCGGTGAAAACCTGCTATTTAAAAGGTATATGGGGGAGAGGGGATGTTTGAAAGACCATATGGCATGCAGGCGAGAGAGGGAGAAACCAAATCACTTGTATGACAAGGCAGAGTGCTGCCCACCCACCTTGGGTCCAGGCCCACCCAAACCTGGGTGTCTGGCTACGCCCCTGTAGGCTCCTTCCTTCTGAGATTTTGATAATTAAACTTGGTAATTATGATCACCACTATTCTGTAAAAATGTCTATAAGGGTAAAAGTAGCTCTGATAGTTCTAGGAGTTTTTATGGCTGTCGGGGCTTATCATTTTGCTTTGACCACAGATACTCTGTTGCCCTAAGTGATTGTCTAGTGTGCCTAGTAATTAAGCCAGCCTTGACTTGAGAGCTTCAGTGAGACGACTGAGAGAGGCCTGGGGAAGGGATCTGATCCCAGTGATGTCTGAGTAGATGTCATGGTGTTTTGTGTGCTGCTTTGATGAGAAGACGCACACTGTAGCTCTGTGATGAAGTGGCCTTGGACTGGCCTTGGAGAGGCTGCCAATTGATAGGAATGGAAAGCAAGTGATGGCTAAACTCGTTAGAACATTATCAATCCGAATGGAGCTGCAGACAAGGCTAAAACTATTGCTGCCTACTTTGAAAGTTTTATCTACTACTTATCATTTCTATAGCGCTACAAGGCATACGCTGCGCTGTACACCATACACAAAAAAGACAGTCCCTGCTCAAAGAGCTTACAATCTAGATAAGACAGGTACACAGACAGAACAATTAAGGGTAAGGGAATAAAGAGGTGAGGATAAAAGGACAGGGCAAGTGAGTTAGGAGTCAAAAGCAGTGGTAAAGAGGTGGGCTTTGAGTTTGGACTTGAAAACGGCCAAAGATGGGGCTAGACGTACAGACTCGGGAAGTCTCTTCCAGGCTTGAGGTGCAGCGAGATAAAAGGAACGGAGTCTTGAATTAGCAGTAGAGGAGAAGGGGACAGGTATGACTTCAAATGACCTTACCTGGATCATAGGTAACAAGAGCTTCCAGAAACTTGAAATCAAACTTCCCTAGGATGAAATTTATAGGACTCTATCATTTATGTGGTAAGTCATTAAATTCCATAAAGAAATCTGTAATGCATCAAGCTCTGATGGTCATATGTCCTGCTTCTGATATAAAAATTGATGTTCATTTGTTATGTATATATTTGTAATATCCCTTTTCTGGCTAAAACCGATTTTAATGAGTGAATATTAATGTAGACTGAAGGATGGCAAATAATCTAGCCTTTCAAGTTATTAGATAATTTCAGACAGGCTTCCAGATATCCCACTTTATCACAGGGAGTGGAAGATCCATCATAAAACCCACTCCCTCTTTGTTCTGGATAATGTCTTACTATTCAGATGGTCATTTCTGTGTTATGGCGCAGAGGTAAAGAGAGTATCATATTCAAAAGCACTGCTAATGCAATTCTACAATTGTAAGCAGGAGCTGCTCACCAGAAACCAACAAAAACTACCATAAGTCTGGCCAAGGGCTTCTCTGCTTGGGGCCAGTGTTAGATATCCTGGGGCCTAGGACAAAAACTTAGAAGGGAGCTCTGAAACCTACTGCCAGGTTCAGCTTTGAACAGACTTAGAGGCCCCCTTTGGCATTAGGGTCCAGGACAGCTGCCTTGGTTGCCACACCCTAATGCCAACCCTGGCCTTGAAACCTGGTCTTTCTGCCCTTTGCATTCAGTAAGAACATAAGTATTGCCATACCGAAAGTCCGTCAAGCCCGGCATCCTGTTTCAAACAGTGGCCACTCCAGTACCTGGCAAGATCCCAAAACAGTACAATACATTTTATGCTGCTTATCTAAGCAGTGGATTTTCACCAAGTCTATCTTAATATTGGCTTATGGACTTTTTAGGAAGCTATTCAAACCTTTTTTAAACCCTGCTAAGCTAACTGCTTTTACTACATTCTCTGGCAACGAATTCCCGAGTTTAATAACACGTTGAGTGAATAAATTTTTTCTCCGATTTGTTTTAAATTTACTACTTTGTAGTTTCATTGTGTCCCCAAATCCTAGTATTTTTGGAAAGAGTAAACAATGCGATTCATGTCTACCCGTTCCACTCCACTCATTATTTTATAGACCTCTAGCATATCTCCCCTCAGCCATCTTTTCTCCAAGCTGAAGAGCCCTAGCCACATTAGCAATCTACTTTATCCTAGCCTATCTGAAAAGAAGGAAGCAAATTCTGAAAGAAGTAATCATGGGACTAGCAAAAATCAAGACCGTTTGCTGTTTCGTGTAGTCGTACATGTGCATAAATTTCCTTCCTTCTAAGAAATGCAAGCAACATTCTTCACTTCTGATGCTGCAAGGGAAATGTGGCCATATGACAAGTGAAGGTGGCCTGGCAGTGCTCCTGTCTGCATGAATGGACCCCACCTCTCCCTCTTGTATTCTTTACGAGAGACAGACAAAGGAGGTCATCAACGAAAGGAAATACATTTTTTTTTTGACAGGAATGAATCAGGGTCCCTGCAAACAAACATTAGTGATGCTTCTGGACTGGTGACAGTAGGGAGTACAGAGTCAACAACCTTTATACCTCAGTAGCCTCCGGGGTAGGATGGGGGTCCTAAAGGAAACCATTCCTGTTAAGAACCACTGTAGACGATCCAAACGGATGGATACTGTAAATGCTTGCTGTGATGAAAAGTTTGAGAGTATAAATGGAATTTAATAGCGATTTGCTTAACAGCCTCACTAAACAGCAAACTGCAAGGGCACATTGGAAAATTTTTCTGTCACCTCTTCATCTTATCACTAAAAACATTAGGAGGGTGAACAGAAGACGCTGGTAATTAGCACATTTTCACGACTGAGTTTTAATACCAGATGTGGAAAATTGTGATGCAACATTCCATTAGACTGTATTGTAATTTGATGCTGTGATGGCACCAGGCATCTCCATCTGACATGGGAACCCACTGAAATGAGTGAGATTTGCTAATGGAAAAGGTGATGTGGACATACAGTGCCGTCCAAATTTTCCAGCTCATCGGTTCCTGTGGCAGACAAGTGAGTAATGAATGCTTACATACAGGATGCTCCTTCGGAAAAAAGGGAATGAGTCTGGCTTCTAAAAGCGGGGCTTTAGTTCTGGTGGAACGGCCTGGAACACACCCTAAAGAAGCAGGGCTAGTCTGCAGGGAAGAGAAGGTGAGGTGATGCACCGGGAGGAGGCAGAGCTGAAAACAGTTATTCTGCTCCTTAATCCAGCTTTTCTTCCCCTGTTATTCCTGCCCATGTTCTCTTTCTAGGACCTGAAAATGAGATACGTATTAAGGTGCAGACAGGATGTTTTAACCCCTTACCTTAGTTTGGGAGATGTGCTCTCTTGAGAGCTTAGGCAGAACTTTGTTGGGCTGGATGGCAGTCTGGGGCATGCTTTTTTTTGACAGGAGGGCATTTTTTAAAATGTTTGTTGTGATTTTAGTTTGTCACTTTTGTGGATGCAGCCCTGTTTCTTTTCTACATGGATTTATTAACTTAGCTAGCTGTCAATGTACCTAAAATTTAGGCCCCTACGTATCAGCCATGTAGTTGGTGTAAGTGCGTGCTCCAGGGGCGTGCATAATTCACAGCATTCAGTAAGTGACAGCCCCGCCTCTGTCCTGCCCATGCTCCACCCCTTTATATGCCCCCTTACAAATATGTGTTATGTAAGTTAGACAGGTGCTTGCAGAACAGAACTATGCCCCCAAAATGGCAAGGATAAATCAAGGTCAGGTATACATATAAAGTAGCACATAAGAGTTTATCTTGTTGGGCAGACTGGATGGACCGTACAGGTCTTTATCTGCCATCATCTACTATGTTACTATATGAGCCCATATGCATATAAATGCGAGCGTTCTAAACTTGTATGCAGGGAATACATGCCTAAATGTGGAGTGGAGGAGTAGCCTAGTGCAGTGTTTCCCAAGTCCAGGCCTGGAGTATCCCTTGCCAGTCAGGGTTTCAGGATACCTACAATGAATATGCATGAAAGAGATTTGCCTATAATGGAGGCAGTGTATGCAAATCATGTTCATACATATTCATTGTGGATATCCTGAAACCCTGACTGGCAAGGGGGGTACTCCAGGACTGGACTTGGGGGAAACACTAGCCTAGTGGGTTAGTCACACCGTTTGGCCCCTCCTTCATTGCACTGTTCCCATTTTGCTTCCACTCAGCGTTCCGCACTTCCGCTGTCTCCGTTCAGGCCCCTGCCCTCTGGAATTTGCTTCCTGTCGACCTTCCGGCAGGGCCACGTTTCACTCTGCTTTGAAAACCTATCTCTTCTCATTAGCCTTTCCCCGAGAGCTCTCTGGGGTAGTGTGGTATCAGATGGCAGAGAACCTCTTTCTTACCTTCCCCTATTTTTCTCCTGTTTCTGTCCTGTACATGATGGAGTTCCTTTCTGTTCTATTTTGATTTTGTAAACTGCTTTGATGTCTGGCTGAAAGTCATGAATGAATAACAGCTGGATTTGATTCCCCACTGTTGCTCCTTGTGACTGTGGGCAAATTCATTGACCCTTCCATTGCCCCAGGTACAAAATAAGTACCTGTATGTAAACTGCTTTGATTGTAACCACAGGAAGGCGGTATGTCAAATCCCATCCCCTTTCCCGTTTAAATGTGAGCCTCTAAGTTATAGAAATTGCCTTTCACATGCCTCGCCCACAAAGAACATCTGTCTCCTGGTGAAGAGTAGACCAATGGCTGCTTAATTCTCCTATATACATACATGCAAACCATATACCGAAGGGTGGCTACTTATAAGGCTTGGACTGGCCGGGAAGCTGAGTGCCAGATCAGCGCTCCCAGCCGAGTCCCTGACTCCCCATCCGATGGTGCCCTGCTTGTTGGTTGATAGCCATGTGTTACCTATAAGCTGATTAATTAAACACGGTTTATGGGCTGTGGGCTTTCCTGGCCTATGGCTGTTTATTGTTGAAAACAGATGCTATCTCCCTGCTGCTTATCATTTATCCAGAGACTGGCATCATAATTAATTGAATGAAAGGGGTTCATCATTCATTTGTGAGGGAAGGATATCTACTGAAGTGTGGCAGAAAGTGAAAAGTGATGGGAGACTAACAGAGGTGCACCATCGTTCCCCAAGAACTTTTGCAGGTGGAAGTATAGGGAAGGATCCCAAGGGCCCGTGCTGCTGATTTTGCCAGCGCCTTTGTTAGGTCAGTTCCTAGAAGCTACGCTGACCCGCCAAGTGCATGAAGAAGAATGTGATATATTTATATTTAGCTCTTTTTTCAGTAGTAGCTCGAGATGAGTTACTTCCAACTTCACTGGGTATTTCCCTGTCCCCAGAGGGTTTACAATCTATTTTCATGTGTTTAAAATATATTTTCTTGTATTATTGTGATGCTTTTGTTTGCCATTAGGGCTTTTTGGTTGTTATCATTGCATTTTATGTGCCTCTGTTTGTTGGTGTGGATTATAGAATTGCGATTGGGCACTATGACATTTTTCCCCAGGATTTTCTTTTACCTTTGCCGTGTTCCAGCTCAATCGCAAGCAGAAGTGGCATCTGGCTGTATGAACCTCTATTTGCAGCTCTCTGGGGGATTTTATATTCCATCCTACTCACTTAACCCCATCATTGTGGCGACAATCCCCTCCAAATGCCTCCCTGTGCCATCTGAATGCATAACAGAATAGTGATTAAGCACGATGCTGCCATTTACATGGGTTAAGTGCACACTTAGCCAGATGGACAGCAGTATTCTATAAATTTACACATGAAATTGGGGCCAGATGTAAATGACGTCTAAAATATAGGTGCATCGGAATAACTTGTGTAGCGGTATTCTATAAACTGCACCTACAGAAGATGTATCGCTCCATGGTGCGACCGCACCTCGAATATTGTGTTCAATTCTGGTCGCCGCATCTCAAAAAAGAAATAGTGGAATTAGAAAAGGTGCAGAGAAGGGCAACGAAAATGATAAAGGGGATGGGACGACTTCCCTATGAGGAAAGGCTAAAGCGGCTAGGGCTCTTCAGCTTGAAGAAAAGGTGGCTGAGGGAAGATATGATAAGAGGTTTATAAAATAATGAGTGGAGTTGAATGGGTAGATGTGAAGTGTCTGTTCACGCTTTCCAAGAATACTAGGACTAGGGGGCATGTGATGGAGCTACAATGTAGTAAATTTAAAACGAATCGGAGAAAATGTTTCTTCACTCAACGTGTAAGTAAACTCTGGAATTCATTGCCAGAAAATGTGGTAAAGGCGGTTAGCTTGGCGGAGTTTAAAAAAGGTTTGGATGGCTTCCTAAAGGCAAAGTCCATAGACAGTTATTAAACGGACTTGGGGAAAATCCACTATTTGTGGGATAAGCAGTATAAAATGTTTTGTACATTTTTGGGATCTTGCCGGGTATTTGTGACCTGGATTGGCCACTGTTGGAAACAGGATGCTGGGCTCGATGGACCTTTGGTCTTTCCCAGTATGGCAATACTTATGTACTTATGTGGTTTATAGAATAGTGCATAGGCCAGGGGAATGCATGTACACATAGGTGTGGCCATATATGCCGTGAAAACCTGGTGTAAATACTTGTGCTTAAATGTACGCTTGTTCCTCGGAATTCTATAACAATGCACATAAATTTGATTGATGCTCTGACACGCCTACATGCCTCCCCTGGCCACACCCCCTTTCAGCTACACAAATTAGAATTTACCATACCTCTTTTTAGAATGCGCCTAAAAAACACGCATAAATTCCAATTATTACCAATTAGTCATGATAATTGGTTGTTATTGGCCAGTTATTACTAATTGGCTGTACTGAATTGAGTAGCGCACGCAAATTGGCTACACGCCGTGTATAGAATCCGGCCCTTGGTGTTTACAATTAAATGACCTGTTAGGGCCCATTTTATTCAACGTGACCAGTTTATTAATGATACGTGCATACTGGCCTGAAGACTTCTGGCACCACAGACTACATTAAACAAAAGGAATCTGTGGGATCGAGAGAAGAACCTTTTCCTCGTTACAAAAGATGAGCTTTGCTGTAAGTCCCCTTTCTATATCCAACGTAGACAACAAAACAGCAGATACAAAACGGAAGAATGTTCAAAAATGTATTGATGATGTCAAATACCAGACTTATTGCCCGACACAGGCCGTGTTTCGCCCAAGAAGGGCTGCATCAGGGGCAAAAATCTCAGAGATATCATTCGTCGTAATAAACGTTATTCACATGAACCTTGAAATGCTAGGTTCTCGGTAGAATAATGAGTTCTTGAAAAAACAGCAGGAAGGGGATATACTAATGACGATCATCGCATGCCTTTCCTCCAGTGCATTTCAAGGTTCATGTGGATAACATTTATTACGACGAATGATATCTCTGAGATTTTTGCCCCTGACGCAGCCCTTCTTGGGCGAAACACGGCCTGTGTCGGGCAATAAGTCTGGTATTTGACATCATCAATACATTTTTGAACATTCTCCCGTTTTGTATCTGCTGTTTTGTTGTCTACGTTGGAGTTTGCAGATCGTTTGCCTTGCTGTTTTTTAGGGACCTTTCTATATCTATCCATTTTTGTCAGCCCTTCTGGTATATCTTTGCGGCTGCCTTTACAGCTCTTTGCTCTGAGTTGGTCCTTTAAGGGGACGCTCGGGTGCGCAGCTCATCCTAAGCCACTGTTCTTGGCACAGAATGGATTGGCAGTTGTAACATGCTGTGTTTTATAGAGCAGATTTGGACGGCAGCTGTTTCCACCGTCTCCCTTCCTAAGTCTTTACATATAGGCAAAAACATATTATGACAGGCCAACGATGCAGAAAACTACAAAACTGTTAAGCTCTTAGACCCCAGTGAGAAGAAAGCATATGTTCTTACTGCCCTCCCCTAAAGTGTACCAAACAGATGGGACAGACCATTGGTCCTTACCTGCTGTCAGTGACTATAGGTCCTTTTTACTAAGCCGCGTAGGTGCGTATGCGCATCCTACATGCGTCAGTTTTGCACTACTGCCCGGCTACCGCGTGGCCCGGGTGGTAATTTCATTTTTGACGTGAGTCTGCTACACGCGCTGGAAAATATTTTTTATTTTCCGGCGCGCGGCGCTAACCGGGCGGTACACATAGACAGACCATCACTGTTGGTTAAGGCATGAGAACTTACCGTTAGGTCAGTGGGTGGCGGTAAGGTCTTAGGCCCAAAATGGACGCGCGCCAATTTTCATTTTGCCGCACATCCATTTCCAGCCAAAAAATAAGGTCTTTTGTGCAGGTGCGCTGAAAAATGGACCTGTGTGCGTCCGATACAGGCGTCTACACCAGCTCAGGCCATTTTCTGGCACACCTTAGTTAAAAGGACCCCTATGTATGTTACTTTTTCAAAATATTTCACTTCAGAAGCTATAATTAGCCTAAAGTTCATTCAGTATTCTATTTTGGGCTTATAGCTCGGTCAGAGCCAGGCCTGGGATATGATGCCACAGGCCTACATTCACAACTATCTGGATATTGCTTTTAATTCAAATTTTCACAAAATAAATGCATAACCAATAGCCCACATCACTGGAGAACGAAGAGGTATCAGGAATATCTGGACATTTTTTTCCTACTTTTTTTTTTTAAACTCAGAATCATAATTACCACGATAATACATGCTCTTATTTATATATCAAGTTGCAATAGTACAAATCTAATATCCAATCCACCTGATTTTAAATGCAGTTTAACCGGCCAGGAATGGCTCCTGCCCTGTTAAATAGTGCTTAACTGGCTATCTGCGAATATTCAGCACATCACTGGCTAAGTTTGGTGACCAAATTGGGTTGTTGAAATAGCATGTCTGTCTTTGGATGGTTTAAACATATCCATTGATACTTGGAAACAGATATACTCCAGAACACCACCCATGCAGTACAAAAATATTTATTTTATTTATTGATTAAGCATATAAATAATACCATACCTAACTCATTCATACCGTCCATTCATACCACAAACCACTTAACCCCCTTAATCTAATAAAAGTTCTTGACCAACGTGTCCAGCATTAGCTAGTCCAGAAGTTTATTGACTGATTCATAAGTCAATTAGGAAAAACCTGCAATTTCATTAATGTATCCATAACTTAGGGGCCCTTTTACTAAGCCGCGTAAGCGTCTACGTATGCCCAACTTGTGCCAAAATGGAGTTACCGCCCAGCTACCAAGTGGCTCTTGCAGTAATTTTATTTTTGGTGTGCGTCCGATACGCACATCCGCAAAATTTTTTATTTTCCACGCGCGTATTGGGCGCATTCCAAGTGGCATTTCATGCGTGTAGGTCATTACCGCCCGGTTACCACGTGAGACTTTACTGCTAGGTCAATGGCCGGTGGTAAGGTCTCAGACCCAAAAAGGACGTGCGGCAATTTTCATTTTGAAGCATGTCCGTTTTTGGCAAAAACTTAAAAAAGGCATTTTTTGCAGGTGTGCTGAAAAGTGATTCTGCGCACACCCAAAACACGTGTCTACGCTACCGCAGGCCATTTTTAGCGTACTTTAGTAAAAGGACCCCTTAGAGATGTGTAACATCTGTTGAAATCTTCAAAACATAATACTGTGTCTCAGACAGTGGTGTACCAAGGGGGGGCAGTGGGGGCGGTCCTCCCCAGGTGCACGCCGCTGGGGAGGGTGCCGTGGCGCGCGCCTGTCACCCTGTCTCCGAGTTCGCATGTGTTCACTGCTCCCTCTGCCCCCTGTTCCGGGGCAGAGGGAGCAGTGAACACATGTGAACGCGGAGCCGACAGGGCGACAGGCGCGTGCCGTGGCACCCCCCCCAGTGGCTTGCACCCGGGGGGGGGGGGTCATTTCGCCGGGGGGGGGAGGAGGTGTCATTTCGCCGTGGGGGGGGGGGGCGCCACGCTGCACCCGGGGGGTGGGGCGCATCGGCGATCCGCTCCGGGTGTCAGCCAGCGTCGGAACGCCACTGCTCTCAGATTATTAGATGTTTCACTTAAATACTGTAGAAGGCAACTGGGCTCTTTTCTCTTTCTGTGTTATCTCCAAACCAGTGTTAGATCTTCAAAACCACTATGGTAATCTGGTCACATGGTACATAGACTCCATCCAATCAGCGGGCTATCGAATATGATATTCAGTTGCTCCCCAATACGGGTCTGCATTTCACTTTTTCTTCTTCAGGAGGAACAAATGAGACCTCGGAGAAACAACATCCAAACCTTGCCCTTGAAAACCGCCACCTCCTGAATTGAAGTTAGAACTTGGAACACTCTGGTGCGCACACGTAAGATTCGTCTCTGATTCGCTGGCACTGAGTGCTGAGAGGTCGCCACTTGCATTAAAAAAAAAAATTTGTTACGTTTGTACCCCGTGCTTTCCCACTCATGGCAGGCTCAATGCGGCTTACATGGGGCAATGGAGGGTTAAGTGACTTGCCCAGAGTCACAAGGAGCTGCCTGTGCCTGAAGTGGGAATCGAACTCAGTTCCTCAGGACCAAAGTCCACCACCCTAACCACTAGGCCACTCCTCCACTGTTGCTACTATTTGAGATTCTACATGGAATGTTGCTACTATTGGAGATTCTACATGGAATGTTGCTATTCCACTAGCAACATTCCATGTAGAAGTCGGCCCTTGCAGATCACCAATGTGGCCGCGCAGGCTTCTGCTTCTGTGAGTCTGACGTCCTGCACGTACGTGCAGGACGTCAGACTCACAGAAACAGAAGCCTGCGCAGCCTTCTACATGGAATGTTGCTAGTGGAATAGCAACATTCCATGTAGAATCTCCAATAGTAGCAACATTCCATGTAGAATCTCCAATAGTATCTTTCCCACTCATGGCAGGCTCAATGCAGCTTACATGGGGCAATGGAGGGTTAAGTGACTTGCCCAGAGTCACAAGGAGCTGCCTGTGCCTGAAGTGGGAATCGAACTCAGTTCCTCAGTTCCCCAGGACCAAAGTCCACCACCCTAACCATTAGGCCACTCCTCATGCGCCAGTAGGTCAGGTGACATCTGATGCTTCTGCCTGTGTCAGAGCTGAGGTCTGCGCATCAGCCCGGGAGCAGAGAGGATTAACATAGTAAGTGACAGAAGATAAAGACCTGAATGGTCCATCCAGTCTGCCCAATAGTCACACTCATTATCAATTCATGATTAAATCGACAATGGACGTGATATTGTATACCTAATTATGGTCTTTTTATGGTGTTTCTGGGATATAGACCATAGAAGTCCACCCAGCCCTGTCCTTATGTTCCAACTGCTGGAGTTCCTGTCGAAGGCTACTCCAGCCTATCTCTCTTCTCATTTCGAGACACGGACCGTAAGTCTGTCTAGCACTGTCCTCGTGTTTCAGCTGCTGAAGTTGCCGTCTAAGTCCTTTCCAGCCCATCCTAAATCAGATTGCCATGTATGAGACACAGACCGTACAAGTCTGCCTGGTATCGGCCCCAGTTCATCACAGCCAGAGCTGCTATCTAAGCATCACTCGACACATCCACATACATGCAGTCATTAAGTTTAGTTTTCAAAAATAACTTCCATTTTCTAATTAGAGATTCTCTGTGCTCATTCCGTCACCATTTGTGTCTCTACCACCTCCTTAATGGAAGACTTTCCGCATCTGCGCTGTTAAAGCAAGGAAAAAGAGGAGGAGACCGCACTCAAAGAACTTGGTACTTAGTAGGTAAGAGGCTGACGCAGGTGTAGTTTACACTTCCACGGGAACCCCACAGGAACTGCTTCCGTCCCTGTGGGAACCCCACAAACCCCATTCCCATGCAGGTCTCTTCAGTCCACTAACTGGCTAAGTATGCAGATAGTAAGCAGGTCGCCCTAACTTTATCTGCTGAGTTAACCGGGCCCTGGTGGTCTGAATATCGTCTGGTGCCTGGTTAACTTCCCGCTTGTTGTACATGCCCCAGCATTGAATATCCAGGGTTAAGCCCACAGCTGTGAAAGGCTTACAAGCTGCTTACCACCATAGGCTCAATATCAGACTCTACATGTTTAAATACCCCTGAAAAGTTTATGAGCACCTGTTTCCAAGTGTAAAATGCTGTTTTTCTTGTGCAAAGAAGACGTATAAATGTTTTCCCTTGGTGTCACCCTTGAGTGATGAGCACAATTCTCTCCAATTGACCAGAAGACCCACTGGGCCAGCTCCAGATGTCTTATAGCCCTAAAGAAATATTAATGTTTAACACTCTTACACCCTTATCCTCCTTGGCCATTCTGAATTGCTGACCCTCATCAGAACCTTGAGGCAGGTTTCACGCTGATACACATCAAGCATGCAAATATCTTGAACAGATAATCAAGGGCCAGCTTTGGGAAGAAGATTATTTTAAAACAGGGGCTATGGCCATAATAAAAGGTGCCACGCTTTTATTTACAAAGATATGAATGGTGGTCTTGGAATCTTCAATATCTTATATGCATGAGATATTTGCATACACTGGCTCTAATAACCAGGTTGCTCTATGCAAATAGCTCTCATGTATTTTCATTATGGATAATCTGAAAACCAGAGCAGTTGGAATGCTCCTGAGGATAGGGTTATGAACCACTGCAATATGGAAAATTACAAAGTCACTGCCTTTGAAGATGATGGCTTGGGTATCTGATAGGATATGCAATATTATTCAGGAATTGTTTCCTCTGTCGGTCCTATTTGGCAAATGTAATTTTCTTTACGGGTTTTAAAATAAAAGATATGCCCCTTTCATTCCAGCCATGGCCCATGGTTTAAGACTAGTGTATGGGCTATACTATAAGCCAGACACGGAGAGATGTAAATATTAGCTACAGATGGTGCAGTCCGGTAAAAAGAAAGGAAAAAAATTGCAGCTTGTGTGGTGTATTTGTTCACCGCCTAGAATATTGTATATCGGGAAAGAATTTTTACATAAATTACCAGAAGGAAGCATTTTTAATAGAATGAAATGTTCAAAACAATGGGCTGTCATATGAAGCGGAAGGTGGAAGGCAAGGCTGCCGAGAGACTGACCTGGGTTTGGGGTAGGGCTGCTGCCGCCAGGCCCGGGGCAGGGCCACCTCCCCCCGATCACGGCCGTAGCCACCCCCCAATTGTCGCCGCTGCTGCTCCCACCCAGATCGCTGCTGCAATTGAAATACCTTGTTGGCTGGCGGGGATCCCAAGGCCCCACCAGCTGACGATGTCTTCCTCCAGTGCTGCTCTTCTGCCGATTGCCTGCCCCTGCGGCTGCTTTTTCTTTCAGGGCACGCTCGGTTTCAAAACCGACCGTGCGTGCCTGAGAGGAAAAGCAGCTGCTCAGCTTGGCAGAAGAGCAACACTGGAGGTGCTTCTCCAGGTCCTTCCCAACCTTCAAGGAGGGCCCGGCCGCAGCGCCGGAGTTTTCTCTCCTGTTACTACTACTACTATTACTATTTAGCATTTCTATAGCGCTACAAGGCGTACGCAGCGCTGCACAAACATAGAAGAAAGACAGTCCCTGCTCAAAGAGCTTACAATCTAATAGACAAAAAATAAAGTAAGCAAATCAAATCAATTAATGTGTACAGGAAGGAGGAGAGGAGGGTAGGTGGAGGCTCAGTCCACCAATAAGAGCCAACCTCATCAGTGATGTCACAATGGCTTGATTGCCTGATACTTGGCTCACTTCTGATATTGTGATGTCATAAGGGAAAGGGGAAAGGGACTTGATATATCGCCTTTCTGAGGTTTTTGCAACTACATTCAAGGCAGTTTAGATATATTCAGGTACTTATTTTGTACCAGGGGCAAAGGAGGGTTAAGTGACTTGCCCAGAGTCACAAGGAGCTGCACTGCACTAACCAATAGGCTACTTCTCTACTACTACTACTAGTACTATTTAGCATTTCTATAGCGCTACAAAGCGTACACAGTGCTGCACAAACATAGAAGAAAGACAGTCCCTGCTCAAAGAGCTTACAATCTAATAGACAAAAAATAAAGTAATCAAATCAATTAATGTGTACGGGAAGGAGGAGAGGAGGGTACGGGATACGATCACTCGGGTCCCGTCAGGAGCAGGAGAGAGAGAGACACCCGGGCCCGGGGAATTTTGCCCCCTATGCCCTCCCCTCTCGGTGGCCCTGGTGGAAGGAGCAAAAGGAATGTGAGAAAATACTTTTCATAGAGATGGTGGTGGACACTCGGAACAGACTTATGGGGGAGGTTATAGGAGGCAAAATAATGGCAAAATTCAAGCAAGGCTGAGGTAGATACGAAGGGGGGGGGGGGGGGGGGGGGAAGGAAAAGGCTGCATATCAACTAAGGCCTGTGACAGGTCTACTGATGGGGTGACAAACCAATACAAATTACCCCTCCCTGGACACAGTGAAGGAGCTTTCTCAATATTGGGGGTGCTCAGCACTTACTGGCACCCGCAGAGTGGGTAGAGTAGACCCTGTTATCTGTGAACAGATCCGGGAAATTATAGACCGGTGAGTCTGACGTCGGTGCCGGGCAAGATGGTGGAGGCTATTATTAAGAATAAAATTGCAGAGCATATACAAAAACATGGACTGATGAGACAAAGTCAGCACGGATTTAGTGAAGGGAAGTCTTGCCTCACCAATCTAATGCATTTTTTTGAGGGGGTAAGCAAACATGTGGACAATGGGGAGCCGGTTGATATTGTATATCTGGATTTTCAGAAGGCGTTTGACAAAGTGCCGCACGAAAGACTCCTGAAGAAATTGCTGAGTCATGGAATCGGAGGTAGGGTATTATTATGGATTAAGAACTGGTTGAAAGATAGGAAGCAGAGAGTAGGATTGCGTGGCCAGTATTCTCAGTGGAGGAGGGTAGTTAGTGGGGTCCCGCAGGGGTCTGTGCTGGGTCCGTTGCTTTTTAATGTATTTATAAATGACCTAGAGATGGGAATAACTAGTGAGGTAATTAAATTCGCCGATGACACAAAATTATTCAGGGTCGTCAAGTCGCAGGAGGAATGTGAACGATTACAGGAGGACCTTGCGAGACTGGGAGAATGGGCGTGCAAGTGGCAGATGAAGTTCAATGTTGACAAGTGCAAAGTGATGCATGTGGGTAAGAGGAACCCGAATTATAGCTACGTCTTGCAAGGTTCCGCGTTAGGAGTTACGGATCAAGAAAGGGATCTGGGTGTCGTCGTCGATGATACGCTGAAACCTTCTGCTCAGTGTGCTGCTGCGGCTAGGAAAGCGAATAGAATGTTGGGTGTTATTAGGAAGGGTATGGAGTCCAGGTGTGCGGATGTTATAATGCCGTTGTATCGCTCCATGGTGCGACCGCACCTGGAGTATTGTGTTCAGTACTGGTCTCCGTATCTCAAAAAAGATATAGTAGAATTGGAAAAGGTACAGCGAAGGGCGACGAAAATGATAGTGGGGATGGGACGACTTTCCTATGAAGAGAGGCTGAGAAGGCTAGGGCTTTTCAGCTTGGAGAAGAGACGGCTGAGGGGAGATATGATAGAAGTGTATAAAATAATGAGTGGAATGGATCGGGTGGATGTGAAGCGACTGTTCACGCTATCCAAAAATACTAGGACTAGAGGGCATGAGTTGAAGCTACAGTGTGGTAAATTTAAAACGAATCGGAGAAAATTTTTCTTCACCCAACGTGTAATTAGACTCTGGAATTCGTTGCCGGAGAACGTGGTACGGGCGGTTAGCTTGACGGAGTTTAAAAAGGGGTTAGATAGATTCCTAAAGGACAAGTCCATAGACCGCTATTAAATGGACTTGGAAAAATTCCGCATTTTTAGGTATAACTTGTCTGGAATGTTTTTACGTTTGGGGAGCATGCCAGGTGCCCTTGACCTGGATTGGCCACTATCGGTGACAGGATGCTGGGCTAGATGGACCTTTGGTCTTTCCCAGTATGGCACTACTTATGTACTTATGTACTTATGAGTTTCCATAAAAGTTGTCCGACTGCCTGTCGAGTCTTTGAAGATTCTAATAGAGCCCAGTCAGATTCTGTAAAGAAGACTTCTCATTTCATCTCGTACAAGTTACCAGAGCTTAAAAAGGCATACCGTAGAGCACGCGGAGGCATCCCGCAGTACTTATGACATGTGCGTGCACTACTAATGCGATTAAAATAAAATACATTTTTTTTACCAAGGGGGCCTGTCTGGGGGCAGAGAGTGGCCATGCCTGAGCTAATCAGTTAGTGCAGCTATATTACTGTGCTAAATGCTTAGCGCAGGATTAGATCATGAGCTCTTACCTAGGGTTACCATATTTTGCCCCCCAAAAAGGAGGACACATGCCCCGCCCTTGCTGTGCCCCCTTTCACGCCTTCGCTCCGCCCCTGTCACATTTTCCCCACCCCCCTCCCCTTACCTTACTACTGCCCTGGTGGTCTTGTGACCTCTTTGGGGCAGGAAAGAGCCCCCTCTTTCCTGCCCGGAGCGCTGCCCTGCATGCATCCTTCCTGTTCCTGATCTCAGCACCAATTCAAAATGGCCGCTGAGAGTTGAAATCTCGCGAGGCTACTTCAACTCTTGGCGGCTATTTTGAATCTGCGCTGAGATCAGCAACAGGAAGGAAGCATGCAGGGCAGCGCTCTGGGCAGGAAAGAGGGGGCACTTTCCTGCCCCGAAGGCGGAAGAGGTCACTAGACCACCAGGGCAGTAGTAAGGGGAGGGGAGGCTAGCAATCTGCCCATTTGTCTGGATTTCTGGACAAACGGGCAGATTGGCAAAACCAGCCCGGTTGCCCGGACATGTCCTCAAAAAGAGGACATGTCCGGGTAAATCCGGACATATGGTAACCCTACCCTTACTGCCTAAAAAATAGGTGGCAGTAAGGGCTTACACGCTAATTTTTGTTAATGGCCTCATGCTAATAGCAACATTAGCACATGGGCATTAAATCGGAAAATGGAAAATTGGCCATTTTCTGGCCACGGCAGAAGGTAGCCTAAGGGGCCCTTTTACTAAGTGGTAAGCCCACCGCAGGCTTACCACACGGCAATCCAGAAACTACCACCGGCCCAATGCATTTCTGGCGCTAGGAAAAATAGGTCCCTATTTTTTACCACAGCAGTTATCCGGCGGTAATGCAGTTATCACTGGGTTAGCGTGGGAGCCATTTTCACCACCTCAATGGGTAACAGTAAGTGCTCCCCCTCCCCCGCGTGGCCATGTGGTAAGTGCAGTCTTACCACATGGCTATTTCTTTTTTCTGCCTTTTTACCCACTGTGCTAAAAAGGGTCTCAATGCGCAGCAAAAATGGATACCACTGCTAGTGCAGGGCCCCCTTTTACCACAGATTAGTGAAAGGGCCCCTTCGCACATGGAAAAAACCTTCATAAGGGCATATTAAAAGGACCCCATCATAATGTTCTTTGGCGTCATCATCCATATGGTAGAGTTTGCGAGTCAGAAGAACGCTGCTACCTACTTAGCTATTGCCAGTGTTGGTAGACCACCTTCAGCTTTCTCCTTCTGAGGAAATGTTTTTCAGGCCTGGTTCCAATGTAAAAACCAAGTGGTCCATTTGTCAGAAAGACTGAACAGCCATGGCTTTAAACCAATGATTCTCTGCATCATTTCAGGAAAAATGCGATCTGGATTACCGCTGCTACTAGGCCGTGTCTTAATGTCTTCTCGGTCTCGACCTCCACCATGCTGTGGACTTTTTGTTCCCCAGGAAACAAAATTTTTCCGGCATTAGGAATTTCAAAGGCACAGCTTAAGAAGAGAAACGTGTTAGAAGTCGCCGGGAGACCATCAGATGTTGGCCATTCTTCTTGCCAGAAAAGCAAAAAAAGAGTTCAAAAGGAAATCTCCGTCAAAATCTGAACAGGCGGTCCACGAATTCTGCAGCCATTATTAAATGACTTTTTTAAAAGACTTTAAGTGAGGTGGTTTATTGGGCTAAGACTGGCAGATTTAAAGTATGCATTTTTCTTCTTCTTTGCCTCATATTCAGCTTTTTTTTTTGGTCTGGTGTAAGAGAAGTTTAGCGTTGTGAGCATTGTTGGTCAAAACTGCGAGCAGCCCTGGAATCTAAAAGAAGCAGGAGACTTGAAAGTGAAAAGCAGCGTGTTAACACTGATAGAGCCCTGGCCTCTTCAAGTAAAAAAAAACACACTTTTGATAGGAATGTGAGGTGGTTAAGGGTCTGTTTGATAATTTGTGCTATTAGGATGCTGAGTGGCAGCCAGGATAACAATCAATTGTTCCCCAGCACAAGGGATCTGTCACAATGTCCGAGCGCCACAAATGGAAAGTCTGACTTTATGAAAAGATACCCAGCTGTTTCTGTGCCAGGTACAATTTATCCCATGGAGTTAAAATGGTCCTCTGGTGGTGAAAAGAAAACTGCAGCAAAACGCAAAGCTCAGGCTATGTCTTTCAACAGCTGACATCACATGAAGGGAAGGCCCCGTGTGATGATGTCATCTCCTGAGACAGTCAATTCATTTTCACCTGCAGTAAAGTACCCACTGCTGCTTGCTCCTTGTGGTCTCAGGCAATCACTTCATTTCCACTGCAAGGATATAAGAACATAATTATTGCCATACTGGGACAGACCAAAGGTCCATCAAGGCCAGCATCCTGTTTCCAACAATGGCGAATCCAGGTTACAAGTACCTGGCAAGATCCCAAAACAGTAGAATACATTTTATGCCGCTTATCCTAGAAATAAGCAGTGGATATTCCCCAAGTCTGTTTTAATAATGGCTTATGGACTTTTAGGAAGCTGTCCAAACCTTTTTTAAACCCTGCTAAGCTAACTGCTTTTACTACATTCTCTGGCAAAGAATTCCAGAGTTTAATTAGGCACCATAGGCAAATCTTCAACAGTGAGACAATATCCAAAAGCCATATTCTGTGTATATAGCTGTTCACCCCAGTAAATGAGCTATAGTACAATCTCAAATTTCTGACCTTCGTTAATCTGACCATCCAGCATATCCAATAGACCCCTTGGTGATGTCATTGTGTTGCCGTTAAGAAGTGCGCAAGTTCCCTTCCTGTTTTCTGGCTTCACACGCTGCTGGTTAGTATTAATAAACAATACTGTATTTTAAATACAGATACCCTATGCTTGTTCTTTATGCATAAAGTATGCTTTCCGTGCATTTTTAAGGGGTTACCATTGTTTTCCGTATTATCTGACTTTTCGCTTATCCGACAATGGCTCAGTCCCGCTTATGTCAGATAATCAAGACTGTACTGTTTGCAAATAACCCAAGCTCACAGTTGGTTCTTTAAAATAGTGTGGCTATCAGGGGCTATGCTTTTGCTTGTTTTGTTTTGATTGCATCTACTCTTTCCCTGTCCTCCCCCTCTCCCCCCCGAAATGAAGTAACCTCCCAGAGTTACTTTTTAACTTGACTACTACTACTACTTATTACTTCTATAGCGCTACTAGATGTACGCAGCGCTGTACACTTGAACATGAAGAGACAGTCCCTGCTCGACAGAGCTTACAATCTAATTAGGACAGACAAACAGGACAAATAAGAGAAAAGGAAATTGAGCTCTATTGCCTCCCTGTGTTGCAGATATGGCTTACTGCATCACAATTTGGAGTTCTGTTCCTATCTGCTATGAGATGGAGACCATCTATTACTTTTTCCTGCCTCCCTCGGTGATGTATTCCCCTCAGAACTAGACTGAAAAGCTTAAATATGACCACTCTGTAATAGGGAGTCCCCATCTTTGTAAGGGAACATCAAAATCCGGAAGGATGCATGCTGCTGTCATGGCTTCACCAGGGGCAGCAGAATCTTCATAGAAGTATGTGGAGAGAAGGGGAGGGGGTGGGGGGAGAGAAAAGCAGCCAGTAAAATGAAAATAGTGCTGCCCTTCTCAGGTATCCCCCATTTTCACCTTTAACCTTTCTGTTTCCAGCTGCCATGTTCAGGACCCTCATCTCCCCTTACGCTCCTACCCGTAACCTCCGCTCACAGGGCAAATCCTTCCTCCCAGTACCCTTCTCCACCACCGCCAACTCCAGGCTCCGCCCTTTCTGCCTCGCCTCACCCTGTGCTTGGAATAAACTCCCTGAGCCCATACCCCAAGCCCCCTCCCTGCCTATCTTCAAATCCTTGCTCAAAGCCCACCTCTTCAATGTCGCTTTCGACACCTAACCATTATACCTCTATTCAGGAAATCTAGACTGCCCCAATTTGATTGACTGCACTTTTTTTGTCCTTTAGATTGTAAGCTCCTTCGAGCGGGGACTGTCCTCTGTGTTAAATTGTACAGTGCTGTGTAACCCTGGTAGTGCTTTAGAAATGTTAAGTAGTAGTAGTAGGAGGAGGAGCCATCCCCATCGGAGAGGAGGCAGCAGCACGACATGTTTCAGGGGCAGATTCATGAGTCCTGTCACCTTGGAAAAATTAAAATACAAATGATCAGAATCAACATTTTAAAAACAATAGAAAACAGATCTTTTACCCTCATAACACAAAGAACCTGCCAGAGCATTTCCTTTGGCCAAATTTGCCCAACAAAATAATTTTACTTTTTAGTAAAACAAACAAAAAAAAATCCCAGCAAGTTAAAACATAAACGATCATCTTAGAACCAGCAAAAATGTCTCATTTTTCAACAGTGTTAATATTTGCCATTCAGAATTAAAGCTTAGAAATAAATTTGGCAGTAATAAGTGGATGCCAGTTTTGTGTGTGACCTTATTAACATATCTTTAGATGGCATCAGTTGGATTCATTTATGCCTTATCTGCATGTATCATTATAATCATTTACCAGCCTTTCATCTCTTCAGTTCTCTTATGTAGAAGAACTATGCAATCATTATTTATATCTTCAAAAAATGCAAATTTATTTTTTGCATTTATGGAGGAGCCTGTTTCTAATATCTGTTTGTTCTTTTTAGAGTATGCTTTTGTTTTAAAACATTTTAATTGTACTATGAAACATGTGCACGCCTTAAATGGATTATGTTGTCTCCGTGTTTAGTAACTAAAATCAAAATATTTGCCTCTGTTGTGTTTTGGGGAATTATACAAATTGGAAAAAGTAAAAAAGTATTCTGATGCTAGAAAACCAATCTGGCATTCAGAAGCTACTTCACAGAAGAGGATCCTGGGAGTGGCCAATGTAGTTGACCGTCTGGCATCTTCCAGAGCCGCTCAGTCCACTGAAGCGGCATTTTTGACTCAAAGGCGCCCTTTTACTAAGCTGCGGAAATCACTAATGCGTGCTTACTAAAAACCACTAACGTTGGGTGCGCTCAGGCATCCAGTGGTAGCTTCAGGATCGGCGCATGCTTCCCACGTGCTGAAAAATAGATTTTATTTTTACTATTAGGGGTGTGTCTGGTGGTGGAGAGTAGGCGTGTACTGCGCTAATGAGGAGATTCTATATATGGCGCTTAAAAAAATCGTCTAAGCATATTCTATAATCAGTGCCTAGATTAGGTGCCGATTATAGAATACGCTTAGTTCATATTTCAGTGCATCCATTTACATCAGTGAAAATGTGGCGTAAATCCCAGTGCGTAGATTAAGGTGCACTGGGCCATATTCTGGGCCATAGTACTGACCTCCTCCCACCCCCCAAAATGTGAATAAAAAATGACTTACCAGCCTCTATGACAGCCTCAGATGTTATAGCCAGGTCTATTAGAGCAGCATGCAGGTCCCTGGAGTAGTGTAGTGGTCGGTGCAGTGCACTATGGAGTGGGGGGGGGGGGGGGGGGCTTGAGTCCTTATCTCCCTCTACATGTCACACTTGTGGTGGAAACTGTGACCCCTCCCAAAGTCACCAAAATCCTACTGCACCACATATAGGTGCCTCCTTCACCCATAAGGACCATTGTAGTGGTGCACAGTGGGGGGGGCAGTAGGTTTTGGGTGGGTTTTAGAGGGCTCAGGGGACAAGATAAGGGAGCAAAGGTGAGATGTGTACCTGGGAGGAGTATTATGAAGTACACAGAAGTGCCCCCTAGGGTGCCCCATTGCTAAATATGCTGGTGGCTCCTACATCCCAATAGCTTGATTTACTATGTTTTGGACGTATTCATTTTTTTTCGAAAATGGACCAAAAAAAAAAATATCCAAAGCACAAAACCTTGTTCAAAACAGTATTTTTGGAAAAAAAATAGATACTTTTCTTTTTAGAAAATTACCTTTTTACCTATTTGGATTTTGGAAGTTTGTTGCAAAACATCCAAAATTGGACTTAGACGTTGTATCGGAAATGCCGCTCCACGTGTAATTTGTTTGCTAATAATGATGCATACTCTTTGCAAATAGTGCACACTCATTCCCAATAGTAAACACATGCGTGAACTATCATGTGTGCATGAACCATTGAGAAAGAAGACACAGCCTTAGTGACATTCTAATCAAAACAACGGAATAATGCTGCAAATGACACAGGAAACACAATGAAACTGAAATTTATGGGCTGCTGGTCCTTAAATTTAAATATGAGTCCTTATGTCACCAAGGGGGGAATTCTATAAATAGCGCTCAAAAAAGTGCACCTAAGTTTTGGCACCAGATTGAAAACTGGATGTAAAACCGCGCTGAGGCTGTATTCTAGAACTATGTGCATAACTCTTCAGAAAGCCCATGGCCACGCCCCTTTTAAGTTGTACGCTAGTAGAGTTAGGTGCCATGCACAAAACAATTCCCAGCAAACAAATATTTTGTAAACAATCTATTTCTTATGTCACCAATGAACCAATATCACTGGCGAAGCCCTGGGATATATGACAGACTTGATCGACTTACCAACTAGAAACACATCCGAATCAACACGTACATTTCTAAATCTGCACTACCCAAGCTGCAAAGGACTTAAATACAAATCAACTTATGCATCCAGTTTCTCCTACATCAGCACGCAACTGTGGAACGCACTACCAAAAGCCTTGAAAATGACGCACGACCACCTCTAAACGTCCAGAAATCACTAAAAACTAACCTGTTTAAAAAGGCAACTTAAATACCTGATCTCTGCAACACAACAAAACTAAAGTACGTAATGGACATAACTCTTCCGCTGTACGATTCCTTAGTGTGGCTGTGCCACATGAACTTGATCTTACCACATCATCACCCTGTATTTGTTCACACCGGAGCCTGCAAAGGCCTCTCCGGTACTATGTAAGCCACATTGAGCCTACAAATAGGTGGGAAAATGTGGGATACAAATGTAACAAATAAAAAACATTCATTATATACATTTTTGTGGGTCTTCAGAACCCTAGCTAGCAGAATGCATATAATTTTTCAAATGCAAACGCTGCCCATTCATCATTGATCCAATTTTTATAAAATTTCTTCACTTTTCATTCTCTGGAAATATGTGAAAAAGCTACTTAGCTTTCGAACTGTCAAAAGTCGGAGCCTCTGCAGACATGGCCAGGTTTCGATTGCTTCATCAGGGCAGAGGTCCGCTAAGAAACAGAATAAAAAAATATGTTAGAAGATATCAAAAAATAGAAATATACAAAGGTTACATAACTCATAACTGCATCACTGGAACACCGCTTCCAACAGTGAGGAAAATGGTGGTGGCAGCTTCTCTGCCACAGTAATTATAGAAATCAGCTGATATAGAAAGTACACACTGATAGGCTGTAGAAAAATACCCAATCAAACTAACAACCAATGCTCCAGCTCAGGATTTAGTCCATAAGGCTGTTACAGCGATCTGGTACTTCAATGGCGACTCCAGTAGTTGGAAAGTATGGATAGTGGCAGGCAGATTTTATGGTCTGTGCCCCGATTATGGTTAGACAGATCTGGATGGGCTGCAGTAGCACTTTGACAGCAACCCCAGAAGTTGAAGAATAAGACTAGTGCCAGGCAGACTTCTATGATCTTTGCCCCGATTTTAGCAAGGACAGATCAAGATAAAGTATGCATTTATCATATTTATTTATTGCATTTGTACCCCACATTTTCCCACCTATTTGCAGGCTCAATGTGGCTTACATAGTACCGTCAAAGGCGTTTGCTTAGTTGGTTGATAACAGATACAAGGTTGTATAGTGATCAAATGAGTTATAAGTGGAGGGTCGGAAAGGATGAAGATTGCGTGTTGTCCAGTATGATTGTAGTCATGCTATGTTTCTGGGTGAAGAGGTTTACTACTACTACTTAACATTTCTAGAGCGCTACTAGGGTTACGCAGCGCTGTACAAGTTAACAAAGAAGGACGGTCCCTGCTCAAAGGAGCTTACAATCTAAAGGACGAAATGTCAAGTTGGGGCAGTCTAGATTTCCTGAGTAGAGGTGTAGTGGTTAGGTGCCGAAGGCGACATTGAAAAGGTGGGCTTTGAGCAATGATTTGAAGATGGGCAGGGAGGGGGCCTGGCGTATGGGCTCAGGGAGTCTGTTCCACGCATGGGGTGAGGCGAGGCAGAAAGGGCGGAGCCTGGAGTTGGCGGTGGTGGAGAAGGGTACTGAGAGGAGGGATTTGTCTTGAGAGCGGAGGTTACGGGTAGGAACGGAAGGGGAGATGAGGGTTGAGAGGTAAGGAGGGGCTGCAGATCGAGTGCATTTGTAGGTTAGAAGCAGAAGCTTGAACTGAATGAAGAGGTTTACATAGGGTCGTTGGGGTAGGCCGTTTTGAAGAGGTTGGTTTTTAGCGATTTCCTGAAGTTCAGGTGTTCGTGTATTGTTTTCACAGCTTTTGGGAGGCCATTCCATAGTTTTGCGCTTATATAGGAGAAACCGGATGCAATCATACCATATGCAGTGAGTTTATCTTGTTGGTCAGACTGGATGGACCGTGTGGGTCTTCATCTGCCTTCATCATCATCGTCTACTATGAGGGAATTGAACCCAGGCCAGTGAGCCACTCTGAGAAACATTTTGAATCTTGAGAGTAGTACTTACAAGAGTTTCAGATCAGCAGGTTTAGTCATTCAACAGATTAAAAACCCGAACCTACAAGAAAATGGCTTTGCAGTAATTAATAACATCTTGTCAAGATAATTTAAGATATTTTTTTAAACTTTGGAGGATTTTAATCTGAAAAGTGATGCTCAGTCTGTCACAGCCCTCCAGATTTATTCCAGGGCTAGAAAATAAATCTTAACATTGTTAAATATTTGCTTCTAATAAGTAACATAATCTTGGCAAGAGATACAAAGTAATTTACAGTACCTTTTCTCTCTCTTTTTTAAAATTTATTTAAGGAATACATTATTTTAAAACAAGTATCATATATCTTGTTTTAAGATCAGTTTCTCAAAACAAAATTTTAAAACTCACCAAAATATTATTTTTCGCAATGCACGTTTTTTTTTTCTTCATCTGCCGCTTATATGTTTGCGGCCCAGAGACTGGTAGCATTCACCTAGAGACAGACAACCCTTGTCCTCGAAGACCACAAACCTTTCTGGTTTTCCACAATGAATATTCTTTAAAACGTTTATGTGTTTATTTGGGCTATGAACCAGCTATTGGTTATCCTGAAAATTAGGTCTGTTTATAGCTTTTACTGAATACATTAGTATTTAAAGCGGTGGCATAGCTACGGGTGGGCCTGAGTAGGCACAGACCCACCCGAGACAATTCAGCAGTGGCTGCCTTGCTCTCCTCTCTCTCTCATCTGGATCCAGCATTTGCTCCTGCTCTCTCGCTCACCCGTAGCCTGGCAAGTCCCCCTTCTTTCTAAACCTCCCCTGGTATACCTCATCAACTTCATGGGTGGGGGTCCACTGCCTGCCCATGCCCTGTGGGCTTCCCTTTGCCATGTCCCGCCAGAAAGAGGAAGCAACGTCAATGAGGACGGAACGTGGCAGAGGGAAATCTGTGGAGCCGGAGCAGGTAGTGGGTGTGTGTTGCTGCCGCTGCCTCTGCCCGTGAAGTAGCTGAGGTACACGGGGGATGGGCAGGTGGCTGTGGCACTGAGTACCGGCACCTTTTCCATTGTCTGCTAAAATTGACCCATGATCTCCAAGTTTTAATGAAAGAGCTCAGGCTCTACACACCAATTCTGCCTTGTCATAGATTCTGTGACTGGTTGCAGGGGGCCTGGTTATTGTGGGATGGGTCCCTCAGTGATCAGCCCAATCCTAAAAGGTGGCCTAGCATTTGAGTGCCGGCACTTTTTTTGCTAGAAAAAACGCACTGCATCTAATCCCAAGTAGTTGTCAATGTGATCCTTGAGGATCACCCAATCAGTCTGGTTTTTAAGGCATGCATGATGAATATACATAAGAAATATTTGCACATTTTGGAGGCAAGGTTTATAAATGAATTATAAATGTGCATCATGCATTTTATCAAATGTAACTACTTTGTTTTGTTTGTAAGCCACATTGAAACAATGTTAATTGGAAAATGTGGGCTATAAATGCTGAAAAAAATAAAATATATGCTGAAAAATAGAGTGGCTGGGTGGTCCCCAAGGATCCAGACCAGGGGTTTTCAACACACTTCTCAATGCACACCCAACCAGTCAGGTTTTCAGGATACTCATAATGAGTATGCATGAGATAAAATTGCGTGCACTGCCTCCATTGTAAACAAATCTATCTCATGCATACTCATTGTGGGTATCTTGAAAACTGGACTGGCTTAGAGTGTCCCGAGGACTGGGTTGAGAACCCTGATCTAGACTGTCACACTGTCTGAAGGCAGAATCTAGCAAACCTAGATCAGAGGTTCTGGTAGGGACTCCACAATGATCTAGTCTTCAGAAATATCGAAAAGAATAGTAACATAGTAGATGATGGCAGATAAAGAGCAGTATGGCCCATCCAGTCTTCCCATCAAGATAAACTCATTACATAATGTATGAGGTGATACATTATATGTATACCTGATCGTGATCTGTCCTTGCCATTTTCAGGGCATAGACCGTAGAAGTCTGCCCGGCCCTGTTCTTGTCATAAAACTTCAGACGTTGTCATCGAAATCCCTGAAAAGCGCCACTACAACCCATCCAAATCTGTCCAGCCAGGAGTGAACAGAGCATTGCTTATCATGACAATCAATTAAATCACTGAATACATAACAGATCTCATAAACGAAAGCAGACTCTGTCCTCAGTATTCACCAGACACATTTGTTTACAAAGGAACAAGGCTAATTAGCATAGCTCGATTATCCTGATTACCAGACCTCAAGGACCAGAGAGTTGAGAATCCCTGACCTAAATGGATTATTATAAAGCTGACTCTTAAAAGCCCTTAGTGATGGAAATTTATCACTACGGTAAGGGGCTCTTTTACTAAAGTTTAGTGTGGGCTAACAGACATTAGGGTGTGGTAAGTGCCAAGAAGCCCATTATCAACGCATTACCAAGAGCCTTGAAAACTATGTACGACCACCTAAACTTCCGGAAAACACTAAAAACTAACCTGTTTAAAAAGGCATACCCTACCGATCCAACATATATGCCTGATCTCTGCAACACAACAAAACTAAAGTACGTAATGGACATAACACAACTCTTCCGTTATACGATGCCCTAGTGTGGCTGTGCCACATGAACTTTATCTTACCACAACATCACATTGTGTTTGTTTACACCGGACTCTGCAAACGCCTCTCCGGTACTATGTTATCCACATTGAGCCTACAAATAGGTGGGAAAATGTGGGATACAAATGAAACAAACAAACAAATAAATAAATTATCCCTCTAATTCTGTATATGGCACTTTAAATTGTGCACATTCAGTTTAATTGAAGAAAGGGCTAATTAATGCCAATAATTAAGTTCTATCAATTATTGGCGATAATTGGCATTAATGAAAAATATCGCTTGTTTATTTACAAAAGGGAGCATAGCTATGGGAGGGACATGGGCGGATCAGGAGCGGTCTTACAATTTATGCAACGGGGATTTACACCACAGTTTCTTTGGCTTAAATGCAGTCGTGGTTCCCGAGGGAGGTGGTGGGGGATGAACACAGAGGATCTCTAATTAGAAAATGAATGATATTAAAAAACAAAACTTAAAGGGTTGCATATGTGTTTGTACGTCAAGTGGTGCTTATGGCAATTCTGGCTGCATCAACTAAGGCCGGTGCTGGGCTGGCTTTTACGGTCTGAGTCCCGCATAAGGTGATCCGGTTTAGGGCGGGCTGGGGAGAGCTTTGACGGAAACTCCAGTGGTTTGAAACATGAGGACAGTGCCAGGCAGACTTTTATGGTCTTTGTCCCGCAAATGATAAGACTGATTTGGATATGCTTTTGATGTCAGCTCCAATAGTTGGAACATAAGGACAGAGCCAGGTGGACGTCTATGGTCTATGTCCCAAAAAGACCAAGTTCAAGTATATAATATCACGTTCAATCTTGAATTGCTAATGAATGTAACTGTTGGGCAGACTGGATGGACCATTCAGATCTTTATCTGCTGTCACTTACTATGTTACTATGTTAAATGGCATCTAACTTTGAGCTCCGGTTTTTCGGGGAGGGCGTTGATCTTTAGGTGACATTTACTGAATTTATCCCTATATATGTATAGACTTCTTAGAATGTAACACACGCTAATTCTGTTGGCCTGCACTAAGCTTTAGTAAAAGGATCCCTAAGTAAATATTCACAACTGTCACCCCTTAGAGGTAGACAGGACTGGTTCACAAGGAGGATGAGGTGACTTGCATCATCAAAGAGAGTGGCTCCCCAATTTATAAGTACATAAGTATTGCCACACTGGGACACACCAAAGGTCTATCAAGCCCAGCATCCTGTTTCCAACGGTGGCCAATCCAGGTCACAAATACCTGGCAAGATCCCAAAAAAGCTCAATACATTTTATGCTGCCTATCCCAGAAATAAGCAGTGGATTTTCCCCAAGTCAATTTAATAATGGTCTCTGGATTTTTCCTTTAGGAAGCCGTCCAGACCTTTTTAAAACCCCGCTAAGCTAACCACCTTTGCCACATTCTTTGGCAACGAACTCTGGCAATTTGTCCTCAAAGACTATCCCAACTGTAAACAGATATGTTTCTTGAATATTCATTGTGGACAGTCTGAAACCCAGACTGACCCGATCAGTATGTTTAAAAACAAATCCAAATGAATCTACCTTAAGTAAAACAGAGAAGCAGCAGAGTTTGACAGCAGATAAAGACCATACGCCCGTCTTGTGCAGACAGCTCCATGAAACTCCTGCTCTTCCCTGGTTCTTTGTGTGATGCTGACCAGCTTGTTTAGCAGAAAGAATCAAGAACTACTGTTAATCTTCTTTTAACCTTATACTTTCAGAGTTAGTGGTTTAAAATATTGAAAAAAAAGCTTCAAAGATTTCCCTGTCTTTCAAGCCATCGGCTGAGCGTCTGCACTGGATAAAATTAAGGATGTGCAATAGATAAGTCTTCGTTTTGTTTAGTTTTCTTTTTCCATTTTTCCTCCTTTTCTTTATGTTAAAATTATTTCATTTCAGGTTGTTGTGTCAATAGCATGCACTGTTCATCAATGGTGTGTGTTATTATGTGAAAATTTCTGTATTCATTTTTCAAAAGAGCCAACAATAAATGGGCAATTAAATCTCCATTACGCCATCAGATTTTCAATAGGCAATGATGCCCAATTTAACAAGAAGCAGAACACAGTTTCACTACTCCCCTGAACTCCCCCTCCCCACTCACTCCCAGCAAAGAATCGTCCCTCAAGTGTTGCGAACAGCTAGATTTCTAAATCATTCAATAAAGCGGATTGAGCTCTTAAAATATCTAAAAAGGGTGTCCACAGTTTCAAGAAGCAATGTTTAGATGGGCATCCTCATGACTCTACGGAGAGACGTTCCATTCGTAATAGTTCATTCATATGAGATCTCCATTGTAATAAAGTTGGCCGGTCTGTCTGGGTCCATTGAAGTACAGTGTTTGGTGATGAGGAATGCCTTTGGCAAAACAAGCTGGTCAGTTGAGATCCTTCTTTTTTAGCTGTTACATTATCTAACAGGCTGGCCATAGGAGTGATAGTCCACTGGCTGCAGTCAGGGGCGACCCAAGGCAAGATGCTGAGGCAGGGGTGAGGTGCCGCCCCCGTTGTCCCCCCCCCCAAGGCCATGGTCTGGCATCTCCCCCTCCTTCCTCCACCCCCTCCCCCGTGTTTACCTTCTTTTTCTATTTTCCAAAAGGCAGCGGCAACAGCGATCAACACAAAGGAATCCTGTTCAGAAGGAATGGATCCTCAGAAGCTTAGCAGAGATTGGGTGGCAGGACTGGTGGTTGGGAGGTGGGGCTAGTGGTTGGGAGGCGGGGCTACTACTGGGCAGACTTCTACGGTCTGTCTGTGCCCTGAAAACGGCAGATACAAATCAAGGTCAGGTATACGTATAAAGTAGCACATATGAGTTTATCTTGTTGGGCAGACTGGATGGACCATACAGCTCTTTCTCTGCCGTCATCTACAATGTTACTATGATTCCCATACACTGCCCTGCCGCTGGCACTGGCTTCTTCTCTACTGCAGCCCAGCTCTGAGGAAACAGGAAGTTACTGATGGTGGGTCACAGTAAAGAGAAGAGGCTGGTGCTGGTGGCAGGGCATCATATGGGAATCGCTGCCGACACCTTCATCTTTTGGAAAATGGGGAAGAAGGTAAACTCGGGGAAGGGGGTGGAGGAAGGAAGGGGAAGGTGCCACTCCAGGAAGACTGCCCTTGCCTCAGTTGGCCTAATGGTAGGGCTGCCACTGGCTGCGGTGCATGTTAGCTTCTCAAAACTGTTTAACTGGAGGACACTCCCAGATGCAGTGTTTATAAGAAGCAGCGGTGTGTGCTATTATTATTGTATTCAGTAGTGTGTGTTATTTTTCAGCGACACACACTAGGCCAGATTCAGTAAATGGCATTCAAAAATCATTGCAAAAAAAAATAAATCAGTGCTAAGCGCTATTCTATGGAAGGAGGAAAGAGAAGGAGGGCAGACACTGGATGGAAAGGAGAGTGAAAGAGGGCCGATGCTGGATGGAAGCGATTTAGCTGGAAAGAAAGAGAGAGAGAGAGAGAGAGGGTAGAAGCTGGATGGAAAGGGGGCAGAGAAGGAGAGCAGACACTGGATGGAAAGGAGAGTGAAAGAGGGCCGATGCTGGATGGAAGCGATTTAGCTGGAAAGAGAGAGAGAGAGAGAGAGGGTAGAAGCTGGATGGAAAGGGGGCAGAGAAGGAGAGCAGACACTGGATGGAAAGGAGAGTGAAAGAGGGCCGATGCTGGATGGAAGTGATTTAGCTGGAAAGAGAGAGAGAGAGAGGGTAGATGCTGGATGGAAAGGGGGCAGAGAAGGAGAGCAGACACTGGATGGAAAGGAGAGTGAAAGAGGGCCGATGCTGGATGGAAGCGATTTAGCTGGAAAGAGAGAGAGAGAGAGAGAGGGTAGAAGCTGGATGGAAAGGGGGCAGAGAAGGAGAGCAGACACTGGATGGAAAGGAGAGTGAAAGAGGGCCGATGCTGGATGGAAGTGATTTAGCTGGAAAGAGAGAGTAAGAGAGGGTAGATGCTGGATGGAAAGGGGGCAGAGAAGGAGAGCAGACACTGGATGGAAAGGGGGAGATGCTGGATGGCAGGGAGAAGGAAGGGAGATGCTAGTCCTGGTGGAGGAAGGACAAGAAGGAACGTTGAGCTGAACATGAGGAGGGATAGGTGACAGAGAGATGCGGTGCTGGACATGGGGAAGGAGGTTAGCACACACTTGTACTATTCCTTGATAGTGCCCACGGTTCTTTGCGTGCACTATTCTTCAGTACTGTGTTATTTTTCAATAGCATGTGCTTTTGATAACATACATTATTCTTCAATAGTTCATACTACTGAAAATAGGGCATTTCCTTTTTGCAACACAGCAAAAAACAATGATCTTTGGGGCTTTTTAAAAATCATTCCATGTTTCAAATATCACAAAAGGATTTTCAAAGACACTTCCTGTGCCATCCCTAGAAGAAATGACGGTGCCACCGGTCATCGAGACATTAAGGCAGGAGACCTGAGAATGATTTGATTCAGGCCAGGTATGCTAGTTTCCAAGTTCTGCTTGGACCACTGTTCCCGGGGACTCTGGCTCAGCATTTCTTTTCCGTTCCCACCCTTAAATCCTTTCGTACAAACATCCTGTGCTCTCCTTGTGATGCGTCCTGAGAGCGTTTGTTCGGAAGGCAGTTCAACTTCGGAGATTGAATGTGATGTTTTTTTCATGAGCGTGAAAAGCTCATAACTCATAAGTGTGTCAGGAGTCGGCCACTGCCCAAGGTCCTTTCCACAAACAGATAATCACGCTTCCAGCATGAAACATTTAATTTGTTTTCTAGGGGGGATTGCTTTTAAGATATTATGGATGTCAACTTTGGAAATATACAGAGAGCAGAAGGGCAGGCAAGTGGGAGATACAGAAACAGGAAGGGCGTGGACTATCTAATGACACCTTCAAGATGCCGGGTGGAGACATGAATGAAAGCAGGGGCACCTTTAAAAATATTATTAGGATCAAATTGGAATTCAGCCAAGCAGACTGAATGGCTTTCTGTTAACACACCGTCCTACTCTCACAGTTGCCAGCTCTCTCTAGAAAGAAGTGAGAAAAAATGTGGGCTAAGATTAGCACATTTCCATGCAAATCTCATGTTCCTGAAAAGATTATCTACTGTTCCCTAATACAGGAGGTGCATTAAAGGATGGAAGCTATAATACACAGTACTTTAATGCCTGAAATGTAACTTCTGACAAGCAGATGATCAAAAGCCCTGCGCTGTTCCAAACAGCGCTCTAAAATAGCGCTGGAACAGCGCGGGGCTTTACCGCACCGATGATCAGAGATAATTGCATCATGGGGTAGAAGTGCGGGAGAATTGTGCTTGAGCATGCGCTCAGCACAATCCTCCCGCACTTGTTTGACAGGTCTGGGCTGTCAAAAGCCCAAACCTGTCAAACACAGGGGCTGGAGGTCCATGGGACCACCAGGCCCCAACTACCCCTGCCCCGAGCAACGGGGGCTGGAGGTCTGGCGGACCTCCGGTCCCCCACCCCCAGGTTCAGGGAGGGCTGGAGATCCGGTGGGTCTCCAGCCTCCCCTAACTCCCCCAGCAAAGGGTCTCTGGTGGCCTAGTGGGTGACCAACCAATCCCCCCCAGTGACATGGGGGCTGGACCCCCTGATGATCCCCCCCCCTCAGGTTCAGGGAGGGCTGGAGATCCGGTGGGTCTCCAGCCCCCCCTAGTCCCCCAGCAAGGGGTCCCTAGTGGTCCAGTCCCCCCTACCTTCTGTGTTGGAGGAGGGAGGGTAGCCTGCCTGCCTCCCTCCTCTTCCTGCGATGCCGCAAAATGGCGGCGCCCAGCCCTGCCCAGTGTATCCTGGGATGCACTGGGCAGGGCTATACACCATAAAAGGGAGGGCTCTGATCATGGGGCATTAGCATGGCGCTAACAGCCTCTAGTGCCGGCGTTTGCTTCTGATCATCCCCCTGTCAGCGAGAGGTGGAGTAAAAGTTAACTCGTATTTTTGCTAGCCATTTCAGTCTATTACTGTGCCAGCATGAAATTGCTGTACTTGCATGTTAGCCTAAGAAGCATTTTGTGGAAAAATACACCATCTCAGGTGAATTTATAAATGGAGGCTTAAACTTACGTGCGTAAATTTGGACATGCATCCAATTTGCACGCGCAATTATTTAACAAACCTATTAGCGCCAGTAATTGCAGGTTAACAATTATTGGGGTTAATTGGCAACGATTTGGATTTACAAAAGCATCGGGCTATTCTATAAAGATGTACTTGCAAATCCTTTAGCGTGCAACTGAAAAGGGGGTGTGGCCATGGGAGGGGCATGGACAGGTCAGGCCATGCACTTAAGATGCACGCCTTTTTTTAGAATTTGGATGAGCTGCACCTAATTTAGGTGCAGGGATTTAATTTACGCCAGGGTTCAGTTGGCGTAAATCCTCGTGCCTAAAAGTTGGGCGTGGATCCCAGCACTACACGCTATTCTATTTTTTGGGCTCACAAATTTGAGAGCCATTTACTGAATTTAGTCCTCTGTCAGCAAAATGAGCCTTTGTTCAATGCTTAGAGTTCCTCCATCCAAGAGGTAAGGCCAAAAACCAGGAAGGAAAGCAACATTTTACCAATGACATCAGAGGTTTCTTCCAGTCTCCCTTTCCAACCAATAATGGACAACATAGCAGTTTGCAGCACCTGCCTGACTTTCTGCCTGATCCGAGCACACATTACATAAGCATTGCCATACTGGGATAGACCGAAGGTCCATCAAGCCCAGCATCCTGTTTTCAACAGTGGTCAATCCAGGTTAAAAGTACTTGGTAAGATCCTAAAACAGTAAAATATATTTTATGCTGATTATCTCAGAAATAAGCAGTGGATTTTCCTTGAGTCCATTTTAATAATGGCTTATGGGCTTTTCTTTTAGGAAGCTATCCAATCCTTTTTTAAACCCTGCTAAGCTAACTGCTTTTACCAAATTCTCTGCCAACGAACTCCAGAGTTTAATTACACGTTGAGTGAAGAAATATTTTCTCCAATTTGTTTAAAATTTACTACTTTGTAGCTTTATTGCGTGCCCCCTAGTCCTAGTATTTTTGGAGAGAGTAAACAAGTGATTCACGTCTACCCGTTCCACTCATTTTCTAGATTTCATTTTGCACATTTTTAAAACTCACAATCGATTTGCATGCTCTTATCTATTGCATCATGCATTGACATATTTTTTATTGTGTGTGAGTAAAGTACAATACATACTAAAAAATTAGCACACAGTTTTACTTATGTTTTATGTTTTATTCAGCCAGTCTCTTCTTCAGCACCTTCTTCACATCTCTGCTGCTCCTTCCTCCCTCCTCTGTTGCTAATATATTTGCTAGGATTTTGTTCAGTTTCTACAGGACACATTTGCTATTTGCACAGTTAAACACCCTTCCCCTGTGCCCTGGGAGGCATCCATTGAACACAAAGAGCTGCTTTTAAATAACAAAAAAAGAAGAAGAAAAAAAATAAGACAGGCAGCAGAAGGGGGAGAAAAAAGCCTTGACTGTGAAGAGAGCTGAATAAAGAATCAAAAGTCAGCTTGCAGGGTTCAGTACGAGCCTTGCTTTAAAATGTGTGACTTTCTTTTCTCTCCTTTTGAAAATACCAGAATAAAAAGGTCTCCTCTTTCCTTTCTATGGCATGTCATTTATCTTCCCGGAACAAGATCTTTAGAGTTTGATTTTAGCCACAGCTTAGGACCAGAGAACAAATTTATTCCACAGCCTGAAATCTATTGCTAGGACCCTCATTCTCCTCATGATAACTTGATTTAGGAAGTAACCTGAGCTGCTGCAGAGGGAGAAAAACTGTGGGGCCCTTTTACTAAGCCGCGTAAGCTTCTACACGGGCCCAAAGCGCGCCAAAATGGAGTTACTGCACGGCTACTGTGTGGCTCTTGTGGTAATTTCATTTTTGGTGTGCGTCTGATAGGCGTGGCCAAAAAAATAATTATTTTCTGCCACATGTATCGGACATGTGCCAGTGGCATTTGGCACGCATAGGTCATTACCCGCGTGAGACTTTACCGCTAGATCAATGGCTGGCGGGAAGATCTCAGACCCAAAATGGGCGCACGGCAATTTTGATTTTGCTGCAGGTCCATTTCAGCAAAATTTTTTTAAAAAGGCCTTTTTTACAGGTGCGCTGAAAAATGATTCTGCGCACGCCCAGACCCTGCACCTACACTACTGCAGGTCATTTTTCAGCGTACCTTAGTAAAAGGACCCTTGCGTCTGTTCTGCCTTAGCCTGGGTCAGTTCACTTCTCTTTCAGGGGTTCCACACCCCGGATTGGAGCCAAGGTCTTGGGTGCCCTAGGCAAATCTTTAGCTGTACATCACCCTTCATTAAACTTGGAGGCCCTAATACCTGCGCACCTACCCTAGAGATTTTGAACGCGATTTGAAAGTGCAAAACCCCTTCGTGAAAAACTACACTGGCTCCTGATCAAAGAACGCATTGCTTTCAAAATCTGCACTATGGTTCACAAAATTGTCTACGGTGAAGCTCCGCGATACATGACAGACTTGATCGACCAGCCAACTAGAAACACATCGGAATCAACATGAACGTATCTAAATCTGCGCTACCCAATCTGCAAAGGACTCAAATACAAATCAACCTACGCATTCAGTTTCTCCTACATAAGCACACAACTGTGGAACACATTACCAAAAGCCTTGAAAATGACGTACGACCACCTAAACTTCCGGAAAACACTAAAAACTAACTTGTTTAAAAAGGCATACCCTGTCGATCCAACATAAATGCCTGATCTTTGCAACACAGCAAAACTAAAGAACGTAATGGACGTAACACAACTCCTCCGTTGTACGATTCCCTAGTGTTGCTGTGCCACATGAACTTGATCTTACCACAACGTCACCCTGTATTTGTTCCAGTGGCGTAGCCAGAAGACAATTTTTGGGTGGGCCAGCGGGTTGGATGGGTGGGCACTACAACCCCAACCCCCAACCCCCACACACGCAGCGCGCAGCACATTTAATGTAATCGGCGCTGCCTCCACTCACCTTCTCCCACCGTGGCGCTGCCTCCTCTCCTGCACTTCATGTCTCCGTCTCCCACCCCCGCGGCAGCGCTCTATCGGCGCTGCCTGCCTGACAACTGACAGACGCGGCGCGACAACGTCCTGCTCCGGGACCTTCCCTCTGCCGCGTACAATCCACCCTGCGTAAACAGGAAGTTGAATCAACGCGGCAGAGGGAAGGCCCCGGAGCAGGAGGACGTCGCGCCGGGTCTGTCAGCTGTCAGGCAGGCAGCGCTGATAGCAAATTGAAAGCGCTGCTGTGAGGGTGGGAGACAGAGACCGCGAAGTGCAGGAGAGGAGGCAGCGCTACGGCGGGGGTGGGAGAAGGTGAGGATGGGCCTGAGACGAAACTGGGTGCCACCCGTAGCTACGCCCCTGATTTGTTCACACTGGAGCCTGTAAAGGCCTCTCCGGTACTATGTAAGCCACATTGAGCCTACAAATAGGTGGGAAAATGTGGGATATAAATGTAACCAATAAATAAATGTTAAAACTCACCAATCATGTTCATCCTAGTGCCACCTCTCCCGTAACAATCCTACTGGAATTCAGGATTAGACGTCACCCCCTCCCCAGATTCTATAAATGTTACGCAAATTTCTGCGCGTAAAGTTGAGCACTATCCTGAGATATGCGTGCAAGTAAATTCGCTGACTCAATTAGCACAAGTAATTAGATGCTAACAACCGAAACAGGCATAGCGAAACAGGCACTGTCGGGGCCTCTACACACCCAGTCTGAATAAGGGAGTTTAATTGCTCCACAAGCTAAGTGTCTTTTGTATATTTTTATATATATTCACATAAGTTTGCATTTTTGGTACGTTATGTTTAAGGCATTATAACATTAGGGTGGAGGTGGTTTCAGTCGATGATTAAAATCTATGCACGGTAATAGAGTCACCAAGGGAGTGATGTGAATATTCGTGCAAAAGATATGAGACTCCACCTGGTTGCCTATTGCGAATACTTTGAATGATTTTCTCCTGCAAGTATATTTTAACAACCGATGGTTGGCATTAATTGGCAACATTTTGGATTTGTGCGTGTATCTTGCTATGCGGTATTTGATAATGATCCGTGAACAGCTCAAAAGGGGGTGTGACCATGGGAGCAGCACGGGCGTTCACTAAAGATGCGCGCAGTATTACAGAATACCGGGGATCTACACCTAACTTTCACGCTAGGATTTACACCAGGTTTTAGTTGGTGTAAATCCTTGCACTCAAAATCTGGTGCAGAAATCAGTTGTAAACGCTGTTCTATACATGGGTCGCAACTTGGTGCGCCGTTTAGAGAATAGCGCTCCGCCTGGATTTTTTCAGCACCATTTACTGAATCTTGCCAGAAAATGCCTTAAGCACGTCTGAAGGCTATGTTTGGCAAAAATTCTGAGCAAACTGATTACCACTGAAAATGCGAAGCCTGTGCCCAGGCTTTGTCCAGAAGAGGTGTGCCAGTCAGTGGCATAGCAAGGGCAGGGCGGTGGGGGCGATCCGCTGCTGGAGGGTGCAGAGAGCAGCCACGCGCCTGTCGGCTCCACTGGTTCCCTGCTCCCTCTGCCCCGGAACAGGAAGTAACCTGTTCCGGGGCAGAGGGAGCAGGGAGCCAATGGAGCCGACAGGCGCGCGCCTGCTCTCTGCACCCTCCAGTAGCCAAGAATGCACCTGGGGGAGGGGGGGTGTCATGCTGCACCTTGGGGAGATGGACGCCGCTGCACCGGGGGGGGGGGAGGGGTGCGCAGCGGCGATCCGCCCCAGGTGGCAGCTGACCTAGGATCGCCACTGGTGTAGGGTTACCATACGTCCGGATTTACCCAGACATGTCCTCTTTTTGAGGACATGTCTGGGCGTCCGGACGGATTTGGCCAGCCTGCCCGTTTGTCCTGATTTCTGGACAAACGGGCTGGCTGGCGGGCGCGGGACTCCTCTCCCCTACTCTACTCTACTATCCCTGGTGGTCTAGAGGTACCTCTTCATCTTCGGGGCAGGAGCGCTGCCCGGAGCGCTGCTTTTCTGCCCGGAGCGCTGCTTTCCTGCCCGGAGCACTGCTGCTAGCTGCCCTGCATACTGTGAGTCCGGCTCTCGGCATTTCAAAATGGCCGCTGAGAGTTGAAGCAGCCTCGCGAGACTTCAGCTCTCGGAGGCCATTTTGAAACGCCGAGAGCCAGACTCACAGGATGCAGGGCAGCTGGCAGCAGCGCTCCGGGCAGGAAAGAGGGGGGCCAGGTAGCAAATCGCAACAGAACAGCGCTCATTGCTTTAGGTTTTATAGGCTACTGCTCACTTCTCAGCGCTTCCTGACAGTTCTCTTCCCGCTTTGGGCAAGAAGGCGGGGATTGTTTTCTGGTCACTTCGCGACGCTTCCTCAAAGTTCCTCCCGCTTTTCCCATATATGGGGCGGAACGGCAGGGGTTTCTTGCCTATCTTGTATTATGCCATAGTGAGATGAGTCAATGATTGTCTCGTAGACGCTTCTGGGGGCATATGGAAGCTATCTGATGAAATTAAGTGAAATGTACTTAGTGTGTTAAAAGGACACTAACAAAATTGGGAGGGGGTAGGGTGGGAGTGAGTTAGAATTGGTATTGTATGTGAAATCGTGATGAGTGGGAAGGTGGTGGGGGGAGGAGGGGTGACCGGGGGAGGGGAAAATGCATGCGGGGCGAGGGCGTGAAGGGGCGGGGCCGGGACGTGAAAGGGGCGGGGCAAGTGTCCTCTTTTTATGAGGACAAAAAATGGTTACCCTACACTGATGCCAGTGAACCTTAGTCCTGACTAGCAGTGCTATCTGCTAACCCCAGTCCTGGGCTCCTTTGAGTCCTGTGTTTCCCGGATAGTGGCACCGCCTTTGCAAATGAGGTGATCTTGTTACATAAACAAATGTCCAACCCACTTAATTTGAGACTTTCACAAAGCCACATCCCCTGATCTGTGCAGGGGAAGATCCAGGGTGCACCACAAAATGCCTTTTATATTTTAGTAAATATCATGATCCTGAGTACTAAAATGTTATGTTAAAAAAGCAATTCTATTAGCTACAGCATGCAGTGAAGGATTTATAACACATTTGTGTCAGAGGGAACTCTCCACCTGTTCTCCGTGCTGTCTTTAGTACTGTAATCACTCAGCGAGTGGAAGCCTGAAGCATCGTTTCCATGTAACTGACCTAAAATTTCTCTGTTGACACGTTCAGAATTTACTGCTCAGTGCCACGCCATTCCATCTCTGGGGCATTCGATGAGAATTCGCTGTCATTACCTTAACAACCGTCAGCATGGGTTAGATAGAAGATATAGCCGAGCATGCAGAGGACTAAACTTGAAATTGGTTAGCAGGAGCCCTGGAAGAGGGGGAGGAGTTTGAACCTGAGGAGGAGGACTCTCTGGCCAGGGGAGGAGGGTGGAACTGGGGGATGCTGGGGAAGTTTCTGTTGCCTTGAATGGATATAGGTTCTGGTTAGCTCATTGCTAGCATTAAAATTAATGAGGGTATTGTTACACCCCCCACCGGCAATCAGAGTTATTTTTTTTTTAATTTGTTAAATGACAGCTGCTGAGTTAAAAAAGAGAAACTTCAGATACTGACAGGCAGTATCCGGAGAGTGGCAGCCACTGAATATCAGGAGTTTGTGGTCAGTGGAAATATTCAGTGTCACTGTCCAAATAGTGCCACAGTAGTCTGAGGAAATATTCAGTTGCACTGGCCGAACACTGCTGTAGCGATCAGCGGAATTATTAGGGTGGCACTGTCTGAGTGATGTGACTGGATATCAGGCTCACCAAGTCCTGCTATCCAGGGTGGAGTGGAGTGGAGGAGTGGCCTAGTGGTTAGGGTGGTGGACTTTGGTCCTGGGGAACTGAGGAACTGAGTTCGATTCCCACTCTGGGCAAGTCACTTAACCCTCCATTGCCCCATGTAAGCCGCATTGAGCCTGCCATGAGTGGGAAAGCGCGGGGTACAAATGTAACAAAAATAAAATAGATACTATTGGAGATTCTACATGGAATGTTGCTACTATTGAGATTCTACATGGAATGTTGCTATTCCACTAGCAACATTCCATGTAGAAGGCTGCGCAGGCTTCTGTTTCTGTGAGTCTGACGTCCTGCACGTACGTGCAGGACGTCAGACTCACAGAAGCAGAAGCCTGCGCGGCCACATTGGTGATCTGCAAGGGCTGACTTCTACATGGAATGTTGCCAGTGGAATAGAACATTCCATGTAGAATCTCAAATAGTAGCAACAGTGGAGGAGTGGCCTAGTGGTTAGGGTGGTGGACTTTGGTCCTGAGGAACTGAGTTAAATTCCCACTGCAGGCACAGGCAGCTCCTTGTGACTCTGGGCAAGTCACTTAACCCTCCATTGCCCCTTGTAAGCCGCATTGAGCCTGCCATGAGGGGGAAAGCGCGGGGTACAAATGTAACAAAAAAAAAAAAGATAAGCCCTTTAGAATATCAGCCCAAACATTTTTAAGGGTCTGCTGACCACTGGCCTCCCTTATCTAAACTGTCCAGCTGGCTTAACAGTGGCTGGTTAGCAACTTACTGCTATGATTTCTATAGCACATAGCACTACGTTCATGTAAGAGAGAGTCCCTGGCCTACAGAGCTTACTGTTTATTCATGGCAAACAGAAAACACATGTAGTGCCACCCCCCAGTGAGCTGTTGTTTTGTGGGTTCGAGGGCTACAGAAGTGGGGGTCACCTCATGTATAATTTTCAGTTTCACTCTTATAGGCCACTTCAAAAAAGGCGCAATTGAGTCCAGTAATTGGGTGCTGCTGATACCAAATAACTATCCAGGCAGAGTTAGGGCTGCTTTTTATGCACTCCTGCTTAGTCTGGCTCCACTCAGACTCCTAATCAGCAATTTCCCAGCATTGAGTGTCTTTGAATGAGGAGAACTTGGGTGGGGCATGCAGCATGGTCTGACTCCGGAGGTTCCCCAACGGGCCGATGATCAAAATCCCTGTGGTGTTCCGAACAGCGCGGGGAAATACAGCCCCGATGATCAAAACTAACAGCATTGCATATGTATGTGTGCTATTAGTTTTGATCATCGGGGTATTTCTGCGGGAGGATTGTGCCTGGGAATGTGCCCAAGGCACAGTCCTCCCGCAGAAGTTGTTTGACAGGTCTGGACCTGTCAAACCATCCCCTCCCCAAGCAACACCTGGTGGTCCAGTGGGACCCTGCTCCCCTCACTCTGGTGGGCTAGTGCCCCCTGTTGATGATTGGCAGGGAATGTTGCAATGGTAGGGAAGCCCATCTGGTGCATCCCAGAATGCACCAAGCAGGGCAGGGTACCGCCATTTTGAAGATGGCACTTGCAGATGGAGGGCGTGCTACTCCCTCCTCCTGCTTAAAGGTTGGGGGGGGGGAGCACTAGGCTACCAGGGTGAGGGAGGACTATAGGGTATTGCATGGGGGGAGGGTTTGTTGGGGCTGGAGGTCCTTCAGACTTCCAGCTCCTATAGTTGATCAATGGGGGGGGGGGGGGGGGGGGGGGGGGAGGGGCAGCACTAGGCCACCAGTGTGTGTGTGTGGGGGGGGAGGTGGGGGAATAGTGTCCCACTGGACCCATAGGTATTGCTTGTGAGGGAGGGGGAAGGCTGTGAGCATGCAAATGCATGCATGACAGGGTCTCCCCATTCCTCCCCAATGTCCTGGCAAACCCTAATGCCAGCTCCGAGTTGGTGTAAGGTAGGCTGTGGGAGCTGCACCCTTGTTTGGCACACTGCCTGCTGAGCATTGGGGAGAAATAGAGAATGTCCTGTTTTGCATGCATTTGCATGCTCACTGCGCTCGGAGCCAGTGAGCTCATTGTTGCACATGCTCGCCGGCTCTGATCATCGGGCAGGCGCAAACACGGGTGCAAGTACAGCGCTAATGCCTCTAGCGCCTGCGTTTTGCTTTTGACCATCGGGGCACAAACCACATTAATTCTGTGTGTCTGGGGGCTAAAGATTTCCCTTGCTCTTGGAAGTAACGCTGCATTTGTACGTTTGCCTCCTTTGCCCGTTCATTATAAGGAGTCTTGCAGACTGGAAGAAACCAAACTTTGCTCAAAATCCCTCCAAACAGCTGCATCAAGGACCTGCAGAAGAAGCACAGGCTGGTTGGGCAATGTCAGGGCAACACAGCCCTGAAGATCAAAAACCAGCCTGCAAGTGAGCTAGGAATGAAGGGTTGGCATGGCAACGGGCATCTGCTGTCCAGGCTTTAACACTACTTTTTTTCTTTTTTTTTTTTACATTTGCTCACTAGATGGTTCTTGCAAGTAATTACAAAACAGCAGAGGACATTGAGTTAATCACACTGCTGAGCTTGTGGAGTTGCTAATGTATCTCCCTGCCGTCTAGGGATTTTTAAACTTTCATCCCAATGTATTCTGTTGCACAGCAGCAGAGCCCAGGATCCAGAATGCATAGGACTTAGAGACCCAGGACTCTCAAACGAATGCAACTTTTTTTTCTGCCCTCATAATGCGTTTTTCTTTTCATTTTACATAGTAGATGACGGCAGAAAAAGACCTGCACGGTCCATCCAGTCTGCTCAACAAGATAAACTCATATGTGCTACTTCTTGTGTATACCTTACCTTGATTTGTATCTGCCATTTTCAGGACACAGACCGTAGAAGTCTGCCCAGCTCTAGCCCCGCCTCCCAAGCACCAGCCCCGCCTCCCAATCTCAGCTAAGCTTCTGAGGTTCCATTCCTTCTGCCCAGGATTCCTTTATGTTTATCCCACGCGTGCTTGAATTCCGCTACCGTTTTCATCTCCACCACCTCCCGCGGGAGGGCATTCCAAGTATCTACCACTCTCTCCGTGAAAGAATACTTCCTGACATTTTTCTTGAGTCTGCCCCCTTTCAATCTCATTTCATGCCCTCTCGTTCTACCGCCCTCCCATCTCCGGAAAAGGTTCGTTTGCGGATTAATACCTTTCAAATATTTGAACTATAGACTGAAATATACACTGAAATATAGACTGAAAGCTCCTCCCACTCCTCTGGGCTTCTGGCTCAGTTGGAACCAGCCTCTATTGGGCTATAGTGCTCCAGGTTTTAATTCAGAACTACCTAGTGATTTTCCTTTCCCAGTCAGTGAAGGGACAGCCATGAGCCAGGGGTCGTGCAGCAAGGCTCCTTCTGGAATCCTGCAATCATGGGCTTTAAGTCCCACCACAAGGTGCCTGCTGTTTTGTTCAATGGCTGGGATATGCTAAATTCCCTTTTTCATCTTGATATATGTATTCCCGCACTGTTCATGTCTCCAAACAGTTTCTTATTCTGTCATCTGAACACACATGCATGTGCACACACTCACACACATATAGAAAGAACATAAATGGCTGTACATGTGGGTGATTATTTATTTATAGTACATTTCTACCCCACATTTTCCCACACATGCAGGCACAATGTGGCTTACATAGGATTAAGTAAAATAATAATACAGTAAGAGATATGATAAGAGACAATTAGGCAAGGAAGGGGAAGGGGTCATATCAGTGGGACTATTAATCGGTAAGTGTATAGGGGGAGTAGACCAATCCAAATAGGTGAGTCTTCAGCAGCTTCTTGACCAGTTGGCGATCCATTTGTAGTTTTAAGTATTTCAGCAAAACATTCCAATTCTTGGCACTGGAGTAGAATGTGATATGTGCTTGGTTGTTGATGTTATTATTATTATTTGTTGCATTTGTATCCCACATTTTCCCACCTCTTTGCAGGCTCAAAGTGGATAGTGGAAATAAGAAGATGATAGTCATTTGGTATTACAGAAGGATTTTGGTTTACATGGTAATGGAATACGTGATGTAATATAACAGAAGGCATTATTAAACATTTCTGGATATATGTGGGGAGTTTCTCATGTGTTGATCTTTGTGGTATATCTTGTCAAAGAGATGGGTCTTTAGTAGTTTACGGAAGTTGGTCAGTTCATAGGTCGCTTTTAGGTTGCGTGGCAACGCACTCCAGAATTGTGTGCTCATATAGGAAAAAGTTGATGCATGCATTAATTTGTATTTTAGACCTTTACAGTTGGGGAAATGGAGATTAAGGAATGTGCGAGATGATTTTTTAGCGTTCCTGGGTGGTAGGTCTATCAGGTCTGACATGTAGGCTGGGGCATCGCCATGGATGATTTTATGAACTAGGGTACATACTTTGAACGTGATGCGTTCTTTGAGTGGGAGCCAGTGTAGCTTCTCTCGTAGGGGTTTTGCACTTTCGGATTTTGATTTTCCGAATATGAGTCTGGCTGCCGTGTTCTGGGCTGTTTGGAGTTTTTTGAGTATTTGCTCTTTGCAGCCAGCGTAGAGTGAGTTGCAGTAGTCTAGATGACTGAGTACTAATGATTGTACCAGATTGCGGAAGACGGTCCTTGGGAAGAATGGTCTAACTCTTTTTAATTTCCACATTGAGTGGAACATCTTTTTGGTTGTGTTTTTCGCGTGATTTTCAAGTGTTAGGTGCCGATCAATGGTGACTCCAAGGATTTTTAGGGTTTCCGAAATTGGTAGATTTAGTTTTGGTGTGTTGATGGTGGTAACTTTTTTAGTATTGTGTTGAGAGGTGAGTATTAGGCTGCAACATGAATGATGGCTAAAGCTACTTTGTCATGTTATGGGGCTCATTTTCAAAGCACATAGAGACTTACAAAGCTTATCTAGCTCTTCTCGACTCAAAACACATTGACTGAAAAATTCAGGTATGTAACAGTCATCATATGGCCTGAGAAACATTGCAGTCATGAAGCCAGGATTTTCCAAAAGAAGGTTATCAATAGAAATCAAACAAAATAAAACATGGAAAAGAAAATAAGATGATACCTTTTTTATTGGACATAACTTAATACATTTCTTGATTAGCTTTCGAAGGTTGCCCTTCTTCGTCAGATCGGAAATAAGCAAATGTGGTACAATTTCTATTGATAACCTTTAAGAGTGGACTAACACACCACACCTCTCTCCAAAAGAAGGTGTTAGCATAAAGAGATACTGCCAGGGGTGAGGAAGAATTATCTATTATGTAGGTGGCCTGTAGCAGTAGAATTGATTCAACAGTTTGCTCTGGTTGACATTTTAGGAGGGCCGAGTGCCTGGAATTAGACTAACTAAATTAATAAATTTAAGAGCATAAAAAGTGGGTTGCAACAGGGGCAGATTTAGGGCAGAGAAAAAGGTTATGAGCTTAAATGTAGGCCCAAATTTAGAAGCATAACTTTTAGGCTCTTAAATGAAGATCGATTTTCTCAAACTGCTTAGTTGATTCATACGTTCAAGAATTTGCCCTATTCTTTTTGTCTTCTAGGCTTTGATTTATTATGTATGTTTTATGTAAAACCACAGAATGATTTGATGGGCGGTACAAAAATGTTTCAAGCCTTAAATATTAGTAGACGGACAACGGAAACAAAGTTACAGTAACAGCGTTCGCGTTTGTATCGACTGCGATCGAAATGACAGACTGAACTAGTGTGACGTCACAAAGGAAAACAAACAACGCGCGCTAAAAAGGGAAATATTAAAAAGAAAGACGTCCAAATCAGCTTCTCATCAAAGCAGCTCGAAGCCAGGCTTCCTTTGAACACTGACACCAACATCAGCTGCAGCCCTGCCTTCCAGATGAAGAAAAGAGATTACCACCGGAGCACCGGTGTGCCAGGCGCAGCAGCCAGTGAGCTGTAATTATGTAATTCTTTCTCGTTATCTTTTCTAATTGTTCTCAGCACTGGTTTCCTAAACTGATGTTGAAACAATCGCAGACTGTGAAGGAGGAGGCAGGAGCAGGCATGGCAGGCTGCCAGCTCTCTTGAAGCCAGGGTTATACCTGAACCATGAGGGAGGGAGGAGCAGGGCAAGAGCCCATTCAGACGTCTTTCAGGAAACAGCATTTTCTCCTGCCGTCTGGGGTCTCTTCGCCCTCTCCCGGGCCTTGATGACGCGGGTGGAGACCTGCGGGGCTCGGAGACTCGGCGGCGCAGGTCCCTCGGGTCTGTTTTGTTTATGTTTTCATGCGAAGGAAACTTTTTGCTTTTTTAGCCCCGGGGGGGAGCGCAGCCCTCAGGTGTGCCGCCTTTGTTTTTCTGCTGTAATTGATAGTGGGAAGCCGGACTAGGGGACGAAGATTCGGTGGCGGAGGAGCGACAGGCAGGTTCAGGTTCGGGTTCGGAGGACTGATTCTGCTGCAAGTGCGCTTTAACTCCCGGAACAGCGGCTGAGGGCAGAGTTCAACGAAACCAGAAGGGCTGGGAGCCAAAACCCCAGAAACGTGGGGGATTTTTTGGGCAGAGGAATGCGACTGCGCTTGTGAGATTGGCTGACACAGCAAAATCATGTTCCTGGTTTGAAAGATTTTAAAAATCCCCCAAATGCTTTTTAAAAATTTTCTCCTCCTTCCTTCTCTCTAACATTTTGTTCTCTTTTCCTAGTAGCAAATGAGGCACCAAATGTCCAGAACCCCCCTCCCTAATCCCTCACTGATAACAGTGATTTTTAATCTTTTTCATCTTGCGAGCACACTGACAAGGTGCAAAAATTGTCAATCATCAGTTTTTACAGATATATTTTATCAAACCAATATTTACTGAAAATACTCCAGCTCTCAGTTACTATGTAAGTGCCAGGGGCGTAGCCAGACCGGCGGGAGGGGGGTCTAGAGCCCGAGTTGATGGGGCACATTTTGGCCCCCCCCCCCGGTGCCGACGACCCCCCCCCTCGCCGCCGACCCTCTCGACCTCCCCTCCCGCCGCCAACCCTCCCTTGCCGCCGTCGGCTACCTTTGCTGGCGGGGGACCCCCAACCCCCGCCAGCCAAGGTCCTCTTCTTCCAGCGCAAGGCTTAGTTCTGTTTCTGTGAGTCTGACGTCCTGTACGTTGTACATGCAGGACGTCAGAAAACAGAACGAAGGAAGAAGAGGACCTCGGCTGGCGGGGGTTGGGGTCCCCCGCCACCAAAGTTAGCCGGCGGCGGTGGGGGAGGGTTGGCAGTGGTGAGGGGGGGGTCGAGAGGGTCATTGACGGGGGTCCAGGGCCAAATCTACGGGGGCCCCCGTGGCCCCACGTAGCTACGCCACTGGTTAGTGCATTTCTCTGCAGGAAGCCCTGGTCCATTTCTGCTGTAAACACACACACTTGTGCATTACAACTGACAACCCCCCCCCCCCCCACACACACACACACACACACACACACAGACACTGTTCTCCCACTTTCCCAACAATTCAGGGTTCTGTATTCCACTTGTCCCTCCCCTCACACATGCAATACCAGAGAATTAGAAAAGAATCTTTGGTTCTGATCGCCTCGTTTCGGGCTCCCTTTCCATTGCTATTTCTTTTCTCACCTCCTGCCCCTTGTTCTTTTGACACTGATTTTTCGTGTGCAGCTTTTTTTGGTGCCTCTTCTCAAATCTATCTAGTTTTTCCTCTCTCTCCCCGTTATGTGCAACCTGTCTACCCTCTTCCCTTCCCTTTAAGTGTAGTCCAGTGGTTCCCAAACCTGATCCTGGAGGCCCCCTTGCCAGTTAGTTTTTATAGGATATCCACAATGAATATTCATGAGAGAGTTTGAATGCACTGTCTCCACTGCATGCAAATTTCTTTCATGAATATCCTGAAAACCTAATTAGTGCCAATAATTGCTTGTTAAGCCAATTATCAGTACTAATTAGCTGGTTATTAAATTAAATTACGCACCCAAATTTGCATGCACAATTCTTAACAACTTTTGTAGAATTTGGAGGATAGTGTGCATCATTTTGGCACTCTTTCTTGAATCTACCCCGAGTGCCCAATCATTCTGTCATCAGCTTTGCTATTCAGATTCTCTCTCCTTCACTAAAGTGATGGCTTCCTAAAGGAAAACTCCATAGACCGTTATTAAAATGGACTTGGGGAAAATCCACTGCTTATTTCTAGGATAAAGAAAGTTCTTTTATGCTGCTTACGTTGTAATCATAGACTCATGCCCGCCCTCCTACCATAATTAGAGCTATCAACCACGCTAATTTTCTAACTTTTTACATCTTTTTTTTTGTATAGTTTATATAATTTTATCTGGCGTGCTCTTTAGCTCTCTCAATATATACTTGCTAGAGATGGCTTAAGTATTTTAAGACTTATCTGCATGCCGATAGACAAAGGGAGTGCTTGTCTATCGGCATGCAGAGTCTTAAAATACTTAAGCCATCTCTAGCAAGTATATATTGAGAGAGCTAAAGAGCACGCCAGATAAAATTATATAAACTATACAAAAAAAAAGATATAAAAAGTTAGAAAACTAGCGTGGTTGATAGCTCTAATTATGGTAGGAGGGCGGGCATGAGTCTATGATTACAACATAAGCAGCATAAAAGAAGTTTGAAAAGTATTGCTGCTTGTTTTTGAGACTTTGCCTGCAATCTCCACCATTGGATTCTCCCTTAGCACTCTACTTTCTTTTCTTTTGTTGCTATTAGCTATATTAAGTAGAGTTCAGCTGCGTTGTTTGCCAGTATTTCTAGGATAAGCAGCATGAAATGTATTGTACTTACTTGTAACCTGGATTGGCCAGTGTTGGACACAGGATGCTGGGCTTGATGGACCTTCGATCTGTCCCAGTATGGCATTACTTATGTACTTGAGATTCTAAATGGAATGTTGCTACTCTTTGAGGTTCTACATGGAATCTTGTTACTCTTTAGGATTCCGGAATCTTGCTATTCTTTGCAGTTCTACATGGAATGTTGCTACTATTTGGGTCTCTGCCAGGTACTTGTAACCTGGATTGGCCACAGTTGGAAACAGGATGCTGGGCTTGATGGACCTTCAGTCTGTCCCAGTATGGCAATACTTATGATGAACCTGTAGCTATCAACAGAATGAAAATCATACCAACATGACAACAGACAATGCAAGACAAATTTAGAACCAAGCAGAATGCCTGTGGGTGTTGTGAGTGTGACAATCCGCACTGCCATGGAGAGTGGGGTCCAGTGATAGTTTGTAGCTATGTGTTGTTCATTGCCAATCCACAGATTATATAGAGGGTTTAACGCTTGGGAATTTAGGTCCGTGAAATGTGTCAAGAACACAAGCTGCTTGGATCTGACTTAAGGTTCAGAAGCCAAGAAGCTCATGCATGAGAAATGTCGATTAAAGAGAGAGAGAGGCAAAGAAAGGAGATTTTTGATTACACAACATATTATTTTTGCAAAATTCTGTCCATGAATTTTCATGAAAGAGAAAACAAATTCTTCGCCAGATTTTCCATCCATCACAGTGGTGAAAAAATGAGCAGGCAACCTCAAAAACTCAGCTCGTGCATTTATTGTGTAATTAGAACTTGCTGTAACACTTCAGTTTGTACAGAACGTTTCTTGGCAGGCTGCTCTGTAGCCCAACAGCAGTGCTAAACCGTGTACAGTTCGTGATCCCCCATTTTGGACTGGATGGACATTTATGGTCTGATACCGTTGGTGGGGTATTATCCAACAGTTTAGATATTCTGGCATTTTGCCATGTAGAAATGAGTGTGTCATGGTGCAGAGTTTAAAAATCCCTCACGTCAAACGGTAGCCAGTGTAATGTGATGTACAAAGGAGTTTCTCGTATTTTGATTTAGAAAAGATCAGTCTAGCTGCAACATTCTATATTGTCTGTATCTTTTTTTCTACTTGATGTTGCACAGCCTACATATAATACGTTGTATTGATCGATTTGTGCAAGAATTTAAGAGATTGTATCAATAGTCTAAAATTGTCTTGGCTGAAGCAATGATGTATATTCTCTTGCGTTTTTTCAGTACACTGAAGGCTTTTTCTTTTTTTAAACTATTTGCTGTCATTGTTTATCAAAGGTTAGGCATCTGTCAGTCGTTATTCCTATTATGGACTAGTTTCTATCTGCTGTTCTCTTTTCTTCTGTCTTATGACCTCTCCATTGAAGATAATTTCTTCATAATCATTGAGATATATTGCCTTCCCTTTTACTGTATTTCTTACATTTTTGATTTTGTCCTCAGTGGTGCAGTAAACCAGCGTTTCCCAAACTGTGCGCCGCGGCAAACTCACAGGGCTGCCGCGGTGGACAGTTGCGTAGCGAAGGAGAGGCGGACAGGGCTGGAAGCCTCAGAAGCCATTTTGAAAACCCGGCCAGCTGCGAGCAGTGCAGCACAGAAGAGGAAAGGAAGACAGAGGAGCGGCAGAGGGCAGGAAAGAATCAGAGTAGGATTCTTTCCTGCCCCTGCAGCGGCCACTAAGGATCGGGGTAGGTCTTCTTGGGGGGGGGGGGGGGTGGCATTACAGCGGTGGCAGCAGCAGGGGCATCGGCATCCACGTTGTCATTCTTTATTGTTGGTAGCATTTAAAAAATTTTATTGCACATATTTTAAGCATGCTGGCTTATGCAGCAGTGGCGTAGCTACGTGGGGCCACGGGGGCCTGGCCCCTCGTAGATTTGGCCCTGGACCCCTCTGCTGATGACCCTCTCGACCCCCCCCTCGCCGCCGCCAACCCTCCCCCGCCGTCGTCAGCTACCTTTGCTGGCGAGGGACCCCAACCCCCGCCAGCCGAGGTCCTCTTCTTCCGGCGCAAGGCTTCGTTCTGTTTCTGTGAGTCTGACGTCCTGCCATTAGCGCACCTCGGTAAAAAGACCCTTAAATATTTAAAGGAATCTTCTTGGATATGTTTTATTATTATATTCATAGATATTGTTTATTTTATTATGTTTGAATTTATGCTTTGTTTATTGTAAACTGCCCAGAGCTCATAATCGAGGCAGTGTATAAATCTGTTGCTGTGTTCTGTTATGCACACTAATTTGGAGATTTTACTGGTGCAAAGTCAATTTAACGTGCGTTCTGTATGTGAATGAAATTAATGAACGAAACACACGCTAACAAGTACACATCCCTAATCCAGATCCTCTACAACACAAAGCATGTTGAGGAACCGGGTTACTTAACCTTGTTTCACCCGATAGACGTGGTGCGTCCGAACTTGAATTAATAATCAGCTGCATGGTTAGTCAGTTGTTTTCAACACACATTGATCACTGTGTAGGCACATCTTTGTGACAGTGTGAGAAAAAAAAGTTGTTTTTGAAAAAATTGTTACCAAAGTGAAAGATAATTAGTCTATTTTTTTTAATTGAAGTTTGAGAAATCCAGCTAATTAGCTGTTTTAAAAAAAGACCTAGTCCTGTGTTTATGATCAACTGTCTCCATATATAGCAAAGCTTAATTGTCTGTTCCTAGCATTAAGCAACAATGTTTAGTTACAGACTGCAGCTTTTGGGGAAAGTGATTGCTCCTATCTATATGGCAGAGGGAACACTCATTATTTTGGTTAACTGCTCACCACTAGCAGGCCATAGGACTGATTCTTGGCATAGTCACAGAATTAATAGTATTGCAATCAATTGAACAATGCAATCATGCTGACTGCTATTGTATCAGCCCTAGATTGTCTGTGCTCTTATTCCTGTAGTATTTCAATTCTCTCTTTGTTTCTCTCTGTTCCATGAGTGCTGTAAGTTTGGCCTTGTTGAACAGGTTAAGAACAAGCCCCTGGGTGGAAGTAGTCAGATGGCAGCTTCTGGGTGGGCCCAGAGATGGAATGGTGGACACATTTCCTTTCAGCTCCGCTCCCACTTCCTCCCCCCCCCAATCAAATTCCTTGGCTGGGGGATCCCCAAACCAACTCTGGCAACCCCTGTGCATGCTCCGTTCTCATGCATGAACCGAGCATGTGCGAGAACTGAGCATGAGTGGAGGATGCAGGTGTCAGCAACTGGGAGTACGACTTCCGACTGCCATAGCGTTCGGTCAGCCTGGGGGTTCCTGAGGAGGAGGAGGTGGTGGGTTCCAGCTGGTGAGGCTTGGGGATTTCTGCCAGCTACATCAGTAAATGTGCTCCATTGTTGGGTGGGCTCATGGCTACACCACTGCAATATCCTGTTACTTAAGGTAGTAGCCACTCATTGGATCCACTGCCTCTGGTATCGTCCCCCATTTGGGACTTCCTGTTCTGTTGTCTAGAGCTTCACCCTGTGTTCTGTGTTCTGACTGAGGATCAGGATCCAGACTCCCTGTGACCAGACCTTCTTCCTTAGAGAGGCACCTGTGGATCAGGCTGATCTCTTTTGATTAGTTCACTTTATATGGGAACAGTTCTCTCCTTGGTGCATCAGGGGACTGCTGAGGGTAAAACTGGTAACCCCTCTGCTTAACTCCTCCCTTTCCTGTTTCATAGTCTCTAGAGCAGGGAGCTAAAGCTCTGGTGGGCCTCTAGGTGGGATTCCCCACCTACTACTCCTTTACATTCTCCTTATTGGACACCCTCTGAGGGAGGAAGAAAAGGCTCCTCCCATAACTTAGTGGATTAGACTTCCTTCCAAATGTTCATGCTCAAATATGATTGGACTGCACTTGCAGAATAGACCTCCTACTATTTGATTGGCACTTTTCTGGAACAGGGGCCCAGAATATTCTTCTGCTAATATTTTGGTGGCCTGCTAAGGGGTAGAAAGGAGGCCAAAGGATGCTATGCAAGCTTACGAAAGAACACAAAAAGTGTGGCTGATTATGAATGTTTTTATGGAAACCACCTAGTTATAGGTTGTATATAAGTTTTTAAAATAAATAAACTCCTCTCCTGAGTAGCCTAAAGGTTATTGCAGTGGCTTGAAAACCAGGGGAACTGAGTTCGGTTCCCACTACAGTTCCTTGTGATTCTGGGCAAGTCACTTAATCCTCCATTGCCCCAGGTACAACATAAGAACCTGTATATAATATGTAAACTGCTTTAAATGTAGTTGCAAAAACCACAGAAAGGCAGTATATCAAGTCCCATTAACAAGATTCTATGCATAATCTCAAAGAGTAGCAACGTTCTGGAATCTCAAGGAATGGAGATTTGAGATTCTGGAATGTTGCAACTATTTGAGGTTCTATAGGGAATGCTGCTAGTGGATGAGTAGTCTAGTGGTTAGTATAGCATTGATCCTGGGGAAGTGGGTTTGATTCCCACTACAGCTCCTTGTGACTCTGGGCAAGTCACCTAACCCTCCATTTCCCCAGATACAAATAAGTACCTGTATATACTATGTAAACCACTTTGAATGTAGTTGCAAAAACCACAGAAAGGCAGTATATCAAGTCCCATTAACAAGATTCTATGCATAATCTCAAAGAGTAGCAATGTTCCATGTAGAACCCCAAAGAATAGCAAGATTCCAGAATCCCAAAGAGTAAGGAGTGGAGGAGCAGCTTAGTGGTTCGTGCAGTGGGCTTTGATCCTGGCAACCTGGGTTCAATTCTCACTGCCCCAGGTACAAATAAGTACCCTTGTATACTATGTAAGCCGCTGTGAATGTAGTTGCAAAACCACAGAAAGGTGGTATATCAAATCCCATTTCCCTTTCCCTATTTGAGATTCTACATGGAATGTTGCTACTATTTGATATTCTACATGGAATGTTGCTAGTTTTACTTTGTATACATTATGTGTTTGTGGATATAATTTGTTTATGTATATTTTATTATTGTATTGTTTTTAATATAGACTTCTGAAGCAGGCGCACCACCGAAACACAGGTCTGTGTTGAGTCTCTGAAATAAACATTTTATCATCATTAGAAATCTCCGTGTTGTTCCTGGACAGTCTGGTCTACCTCCCACTATCCTTGTCTGTCTGTCTGTCCTCGTGGTTATTTCAGTGTGTTTCTGCTTCAGCAGACTGTCACTGGATCTACATACTTGGACCAGAAACTCATACCATCCTTGCCTTGCAGATAATTGAGAGATTTTTATAGCATTCTCTATAAAAGAGTAATATTAGAAAAGAGAATAAACAGATTATTTTCCTATTTGCACATCTGCAGTTTCAAACAAACGTCGTTTTCCTTCCCCGTAAGTGCTTGCTTTCAACCTTTTCACTACAGGTCTGAATCCTCTAACAAGGACCATCCTACATAGCCCTAATTAAAGATCTGAATGACAGAAGATAGATGTGGAGTGTTTTCAAGCAAAATGAGTTGTTTTTATTCTCCTTTCCTTATCTGCAGTTCATTAGCGATATCATGCTTTCTCAGTGCCTCTTTCCAATATGTAATAGCAAGGATTGCACAATCCTTCCTTTTCTGGGTTCTTCTCTTGTAAATCTATTTAATCTATTTCTCCAGTGGCTTAGCAGCACTATTCAGGTGTGTTTAAAACATGATTTGAGGGTTTTTTTTTTTTTAAATCTTTTGTGCTTTTCTGTTAGGACACTATGGCCGATTGCTGAAGCCATGACTGATTGCTGATGGTAAATTTCTACTGACCTCAGCGTACAAGGCACTGATGACTTCAGCCACTCCAGAACTAATAAGGACTTTTAAGGTCTTGTTTTCCTCTTCAGAGGAACAAATGTCCTTGTGGGTGATGGAGAGCTTAAGAGGTCATGTGACTATTCACATGATGTTATCAAATGCTGTTGGTAATGCTGCTGTCATTATTGCAGTCTGAATTTGTCTGGAGGCCCATGTCTCCACGATGCCTAGGCTATTCTGAATCATATTCGTGATGTCTGTTAGGTCTCCTAAGAAGAGAATGTAAATTGTGATGTCATCTGCATAAATATATGATTTTAGACCATTCTTCTCAAGTTTGTGATCTTGATGTTGAATAATGTTGGGGATAATGGTGATCCTTGTGGTACCCCACAGCCTGGGGACCATGATGAGGATATATATTTAGCTTCCTTTTGGTATGATCTTGATGTGAGGAAGCCGGAAACCCAGTTCAGTACTGGTCCTCTGAGTCCGATGTTGTCCAGAAGATAGAGGAGAGTGTCAAGTGTCATGGTCCACTACGTCAAAGGCGCTGGACACATCGAACTGAAGTATCAGAATTTTGTTCCCTTTGCTAATTTCCAGTTTGATGATGTTGACTACTGAGATGAGTGCTGATTCTGTGCTGTAATATGGTCTGAATTGTGATTGGGAAGCGTATAGTATCTAGTGAGCCGATAGGTATTTCATTAGTTGTCAGGTAACCAATCCTTCCATGTCTTTAACTAGGAGTGGGATGGAGGTAACCGGTCTGATGTTGTTCGACTTTGCCGAGGTGTTTTTTGGGATAGGAACGAGCATTGGCCAATGGGAAGGTTCCAGTTCGTAGGGGGAAGGAGATATGTTTGGTTAGTAGATCTATGAACCATTCTGGGGTGTCTCACAGTAGAGAGGTGAGGCATTCATCTAGTAAGCAGCAAGATTTGGCATATTTCCTTAAAAGTGGTACAATTGCTTCCAAGAAGACTGTGGTAACTTGCACAGAGTGGCCATGGCTATAAATGTAAAAATGAGCATGGTTCAGTCAGATGTTTCAGAGAATGTGCTAACTAATTCTGGTGCCTTCTTGGAGTATTACAAATCTTGGTGGTAAGACACAAGAAGGGCTCTGGGTGTGAGATTAAGTATGGAACATTTGAGAACCAAGGCAAAGGAGGAGAGCAGATCTGAATTAGCTTTGTGGCAGAAGTAATCGTGGGGAATCGTGTTGTTTGTAACTACCTTGTGGAGGGTTTGCCCATTCACCCAATACTTGTGAAACCTATACAATGAAAGCCAAAGGACAATGTGGCAGTTTGTAAACAGCAGTGCTGAGAACTTCTGTGTGCAATAGCTCCTACGCGCCAATGAGGAGCGACGTAACCAGCTGCTGAAAATCGACTACTAAAAGGCCACACAGTGGACGTCGTTACGACGGTTTTACAGCATTTTACAGCAGTGGACATGATTGATTGCCATGGACTGTCTGCCTCATCAATGTTATGAAGCAGGATTTTTTTCATGTATAATGGTTTAATATTTAAACTTCTAATGATATTTTAGATAACTGGTATATAGGGTGAGTGGTGGTTGAAAGGTGATGAATGAGTGGTTTAATGTTTAAAGTTAATAGCTGGTATAAGGCATAAATATTTATAATAAAGAGAAATTTGCATATAAAAGTTGGAGTCTAGTGAGGTGTAATGTTGTTTGTATACTCCGACTGAATTAGTTTTTCCCCCTTTTTTTGTAAGAAGTAATAAATGCCAGTATTGCAATGGAATTGAATCATGGTTGGACAGATGTAGAGGGCAATGGTTAGGAACAGGGTAAAGAGGTGGGGTGAAATTTGGAACTGGTGCTGGTTTATGTATTGGCAGAGAATGTAGTAAGAGCAGTTAGCTTAGCGGGGTATAAAAAAAGGTTTGGTTGGCTTCCTAAAGGAAAAGTCCATAGACCATTATTAAAATGGACTTGGGGAAAATCCACTGCTTATTTCTAGGATAGGCAGCATATAATGTATTGTATTTTTTTGGGATCTTGCCAGGTACTTGTGACCTGGATTGGCCACTGTTGGAAACAAGATGGTGGCCTAGATGGACCTTCGGTTTGTCCTAGTATGGTAATACTTATGCTTTCTTGCCCATAGTGATGGAGAAACAGAAAGCCAACTGGGCAGACCAGGTGGGATAGTTGGTCCTTATCTACATCATTTAATGTGTTATGCAGTAAAAATCCAGATCATCGGTATGAAGTTTTGCTCAATGACCACTCACCCTTGGGCTTAAAGGGGACGAAGAAGCACTTTTTATAATTCTTAAATCTTGGTAAGGCTTCAAAAATCATTTCTGTCTTCGTCCTTTCTGTAATGTAGAGTAGGATGGCAGAGAATGACTGCTCGACCAATCTTGTGCCAGACTGTAGACACAACATAAGAAAAATCCCTTTAATGCATCTGGTCACTGGTTTGCCATTTTTCTGTCTTAATGCAACACCACATATCTTATTTGATCAATGACTTTTTTCCTGCTCCCCCAGCCCACTGTCTTCTTGAATTCCTGTTTTTTTTTTCCTCCACTGGGGTGTTGCTCTGTGCATTCACTGACCTTTATTTTGTAACATAATAAATGATATTAGTTAAAAACCAGCGTGGCCTATCCAGTCTGCCCTGGTTACACCTCTCTCTGCCTTTTTTTTTTGAAGTGTGAAAGACATTTAAGTTTTTCTATATAGGATCCTCTGTGTCTATCCCATTCATTTTTGAATTCTGTCACTGTTATTGTCCCCCATCACGTCTTGTGGAAGAGCGTTCCAGGTATCCACCACCAGGTTAACAAATACACTGAATTGTGAACTGTGGAAAACTATTTCCTGATGTTGCTGCTCAGTTTACCTTCTTGCTGTTTCATTTCATGTCCTTTGGTTGTACAGCTTCCCTGTCTTTAGAAGAGGTGTGTTTTCTCATTAATATCTTTCAGATATTTAAATGTAACAAACTAATGAAAAAAGATGCACTTTGAATTAGAGAACAGACGGTCAATACAACATGTGGCAAACACCTGAAAAGAACTAGAGGACTCTGATGGTCACTGTTCCGAGTGGAGGAGTAGCCTAGTGGTTAGTGCAGCGGAACATGGAATGTTGCTGCTATCTCAGATTCTACATGGAATGTTGAGATTCTGTTGCTACTACATGGAATATTGCTAGTGGAGGAGAAGCCTAGTGGTTAGTGCAGCGGAACATGGAATGTTGCTGCTATCTCAGATTCTACATGGAATGTTGAGATTCTGTTGCTACTATTGGAGATTCTACATGGAATATTGCTAGTGGAGGAGAAGCCTAGTGGTTAGTGCAGCAGAACATGGAATGTTGCTGCTATCCTCAGATTCTACATGGAATGTTGAGATTCTGTTGCTACTATTGGAGATTCTACATGGAATATTGCTAGTGGAGGAGAAGCCTAGTGATTAGTGCAGCGGAACATGGAATGTTGCTGCTATCTCAGATTCTACATGGAATGTTGAGATTCTGTTGCTACTATTGGAGATTCTACATGGAATATTGCTAGTGGAGGAGAAGCCTAGTGGTTAGTGCAGCGGAACATGGAATGTTGCTGCTATCTCAGATTCTACATGGAATGTTGAGATTCTGTTGCTACTATTGGAGATTCTACATGGAATATTGCTAGTGGAGGAGAAGCCTAGTGGTTAGTGCAGCGGAACATGGAATGTTGCTGCTTTCTCAGATTCTACATGGAATGTTGAGATTCTGTTGCTACTATTGGAGATTCTACATGGAATATTGCTAGTGGAGGAGAAGCCTAGTGGTTAGTGCAGCGGAACATGGAATGTTGCTGCTATCTCAGATTCTACATGGAATGTTGAGATTCTGTTGCTACTATTGGAGATTCTACATGGAATATTGCTAGTGGAGGAGAAGCCTAGTGGTTAGTGCAGCGGAACATGGAATGTTGCTGCTATCTCAGATTCTACATGGAATGTTGAGATTCTGTTGCTACTATTGGAGATTCTACATGGAATATTGCTAGTGGAGGAGAAGCCTAGTGATTAGTGCATCGGATTTTGATCTTGTGGGAACTGGGTTCGATTCCCACTGCAGCTCCTTGTGACTCTGGCCAAGTCACTTAACCCTCCATTGCCCAGGTACAAATAAGTACCTGTATAAAATATGTAAACTGCTTTGATTTTAACCACAGAAAGGCGGATAGCAGGAGCCCAGTCTATAGGGACTGAGGCCCTGATGCTCAAAATCGCTGTTAAATACTGAGTGCATCTATATCTGTGGTTGAAACTGCGATTGATGCTCAAAGGAAATCACATGCAAATGAAATGTTCTGAAATTTTGCAAGTGGCTTGATAGGGAAAGCACATAGCACATGTACATATTGATGTTCTATGCATGCCCAGGGGGAAAAATGGCGATAACCACGTTGTAGGCGCAGTGGCATTCCGAGGGGCACTGACACCCGGGGCGGATTGCCGATGCGCCCCGCCCCCCCCCGGGTGCAGCGCCCCCCCGTACAGCGCGACCCCCCCCAGCGAAGGGACACCCCCCACCCCGGCGAAAGAACCCCCCCAGGTGCACGCTGCTGGGGGGGGGTGCTGTGTGCCGGTCAGCGTCGTTGGTTTCCATGCTCCCTCTGCCCCGGAACAGGTTACTTCCTGTTCCGGGGCAGAGGGAGCATGGAAACCAACGACGCTGACTGGCGTGCGGCGCCCCCCCTTGGTACGCCACTGCATAGGCGTGCGTGCAGTGACATCACATAGAGTTTCCTTTTTTTCCCACAACTTTTTAACACTACTGTTATGTGCAGGACACACACACATATGATACACGCACATGGTACATTTCACAAACACATGCGAAAATGCAAGCAGACTGCTCCATAGAGAAATCGCTCTCTTGCAACGACAGCTTCAGACCTGCTGGAAAATTTTGAATGTTAAAGGTAGATGCTCCTTTCTGTGCATTGTATGGAAACGTCCGTGCATCGCACGGAATGTTCATTTTAATACTTATGAACTCATAATACATTTGCATAGGATTATCAGTAGCTGTACAATCAAATTGGCAGGTCTGTCCACTTCCAACAATTACTACCTAGATGTTTACTGAGGGCACCTAATGCCCGTGCATCGGCCTTGATAGCAAATCTTATTTGGTTTGTCATGGAGTCTTTCTTAGAGGTGCAAAAATTCTTAATTTGGTATCAGGGAGATGCAGAAGCAATCCAGGTGGATGTATAAGCAAGATATTTAAGTGACTTATTGTGAAACTCAGAAGTTTGCATCCCTTGACCCTAATGAACATCAGCCGTGCACATGAAATGTAGGCGGTAACCATCTTACTGGATGGACTAAGGAGTCCTTTTATTAAGGTGTTCTGAAAAATGGCTTGTGGTAGTGTAGGCGCGGGTTTTGGGCATTTGCCGATCCGTTTTTTAGCATGCCTGTAATAAAGGCCTTTTTTAAAAAATTTTGCTGAAAATGGATGTTTGGCAAAAATCAAATTTGCCGCGCATCCATTTTGGGTCTGAGACCTTACCACCAGCCATTGACCTAGCGGTAAAGAATCCGGGCGGTAATGACCTATGCGCATCAAATGCCACTTGGCACTTATCCATTACGCGCGCCTGAAAATAAAAAATATTTTTCAGACGCGCATATCGGACACGTACCAAAAATGAAATTACTGCAAGAGCCCTGCGGTAGTCGGGCGGTAACTCCATTTTGGCGCACGTTGGGCGCACGTAGACGCTTATGCGGCTTAGTAAAAGGGTCCCCAAGTAAACGTTATTTTAGAATTATCCTACAACTGTGGTTAGTCTGTTATGCTCCTTGTTTTCTCTGTTGATGTCCTTTTCCGGTTTGCTTTTGTCATTGTGTAGATGGTTGTGGTATTGATTTATTTCTATTAACCATTTTACTTATGATTTTATACATTGCCTTGAGTTGGCTTTCAGTCAGGAAAGGCAAATTATAAATGTTTAAATTGAATTAAACGAGTATGTTGACTTGCATTGTTTTTATGTATTCACTGGGCCTAGTATGGCTATAATAGGATCTCGTATAAACTGGCTTGCATAGGTAATATTTCTCAGTCGAACAGAATCGGACACAGTCCCAAAGTTAATTCTCCACCTGCTTTAGTCCCACAGGCTTGGTGTACCTGAAGGCAGTTTAGCCTCGGGTCTGTAGCAGAAGCTTCACTTTGGATCGAGAGCGAATCCTCAGCCATCTTCTGTGCAACAGTTCCTGTAGACTGGAAAAAAAAACACCTATAATTCTCTTCTTCAGGGAGTCCCATGCTTTTTATTTATTCCACGTTGTCCTCATAGAACCTCCAGCGAAACTGCCACGAATGCCCAAGCCCTGTTGCCGCTGCCGCAAGCCACCTAGGTCAGCAGATAGGAAGCCTCCTTGATCAGACGTGCACCCCGCAGCCCTCGGAGGAATTACCTGCAGGAGTAAAGAGCCCAGGGAGGCTCATCTGAATTCTCCCAGGCAGCTCTGTTTCCATAAAGGAAACAAATTATGTCGTCAAGTTCAGCTGAGCAGAATTGACAAGAGTTGCGTTCTACAGAAGTGGCAATTCAAAATTAGGTGGATTTTAATGAATTTATACAGCTTGCAGCGACTGTGAAGCAAATGTGGTTCTGCCTCAGTAAGAAGGAAAAGCGTGCATTATAGCTTCAACCTCACTAATTTCATGTACAGCGGATGTGTGTGTCTACCTAGTGACCAATGTGGGAGGGAGACAGCAGGGAAATTCGTCTGTCTCCTATAGACAACAGGGATGCTCCTCTGATGCAGCTTCACAGTTCTGATCGTCCTGAAAACCCAATTGGTTTGGGGTGACTCCAGGAGAGGGTTGAGAGGCACGGCTTTAGTTTAGTCACTGCCAGAGATTATGTGCTACATAGGGCTGGTTTTCTGTACATTGGGCAGACTGGATGGACCGTACAGGTCTTTATCTTCCGTCATTTACTATGTTACTATATTGTGGCCCCTAAGCTGCAACATTTAAGAGCCCCCCTCCCTTGATTAAGTAGGAAGTAAATTTTAGGTTTATTAGATGATAAATATAAAAATATAAAACAAACAACAATAGTCAATAATAAAAACAGTAATTATGATAATTTGATATTGTAATTTTCATGCTTTACAAATGCATTTATTTACTTTTTTAGTGGCGCGTGAGGCCTCTTGTAATGTGAGGGGGCTGTAACTTGTCTGGCTAATATGTAAATCTGACTCTGGCACTACCAGGATTTCTTCCAAGTCTAGACAATCATTTCTATTTTTTATTTAAAAATATTTGTATTCCGCACCATCTCTAAACCTGGCCACTAGGTGTTTCCACTGCAGGATGAATAGGACTCCCTCACCACCAGAGTAAATGCACACTCCCCAGGATCCCCAGCCCAGTCAAACCTGAGCAAGGAAAGGCCTGGGCAGGGAATGAATCCTCAGGTTTCCAGACCTGTCAAGTTCCACTTACTAGCCAAGGGTAACTCTCTCACCCCCTGGGGCTATGTGCCCCATGTTGAAGGGCAGAGTTGTTTAAGCAGCAACCAGTCCCATTCATCAATTTGTGGGACCAATTCCTTGCAGAAAGGAGACAACCATTTGGGAAATGCTGAGGGGCCATAGGCAATCTATAGGTGCCAGAAGGGAGGGGTGAGTCAGTGGAATTCCTTTGCTACTGAGCTTGTGAAGCTCTGTGTGTGCTGGCTGGGATCTGAGACAGGCCGTGGAGGGCTGGGGTCCGAAGGGGGATTGACATGGGAGATGACTAGAAAGGGGGAGGAGTGTGAGGGGCTGCTGTAGGCTAAGCAATCAAGCTGGCAGCCAGTGCAAGGATTTTAGGTGATAATGCAGCAGTGCTGGAGGGAGATGCACTCACCGAAAGAGCAGCACAAGAGCAGAAGGTGAGATGTATGTGTCTGAGAGAGAGAGAGAGCACAGAATGAGAGAGTGTGTGTGTCTGAGCAAGAAAAAGAGAGAATGAATATATTTCTGACAGAGGCAGAGTATGTTTCTGTCTGTCTCTTCTGTCTGTTTCTCCCGCCCTCTGTGTATGTGTCTCTGTGTCTCTTCTATCTGTGCTCATCCTGTCTGTGTTTGCCTGTGTCTCATCTCTTCCCCTCTGTCTCTGTCTATTCTCCTGTATCTGTGTAGATGTGTCTTTCTCTCCATCTGCAATCCGTGCGCGCGTGTGTGTGTGTGTGTTTCGGAATTTTCTCTGGTAGGGACCTGCATCATATAAGCAGTTTCCCCCAGATTCTATATATGGCTCTGAAATTTTGGCGTGGATCCATGAAGCACATGAAAACAAATTGGTTAATGAGCTGGTGACTATCAGTTAATTGACCCTAATTTGGTTTTGCGCCTGCATCTGCCTGTATGCTATTCTATAATACCGGATGCCTAAATTCCCATAGCGTGCAACTCAAAAGGGGGCGTGGTCAGAGGTGTGCTGCAAAGTTGCACGCAGTGTTATAGAATAATGCCATTTACGCGTCAAAATGCCATGAGTTGGGCACCAGCTTTTACGCCAGAAATACCAGCGCTCAGCTTTTGGCTCTGGAAAGATTAGGTGACACTCACGGAAGTTACATACTACTTTTAAAATGAACAGGAGGAAACAGTTTTTCACTCAAAACCAATTAAGCTCTTGAACACGTTGCCAGAGGATGTGGTATTGGCAGTTAGTGTATCTGGGTTTAAATAAGGGTTGGACAAGTTCCTGGAGGAAAAGTCCAAAAGTCTGCTATTGAGACAAAGATGGGGACAGCCACTGCTGGTCTCTGGGAATGGGATCAGTGGCATGAATCTTGCTATTTGGGATTCTGTCAGGTACTTGTGACCTGAATTGGCCGCTGTTACTGGGTTAGATGGACCCTTGGCCTGACCCAGTACGGCTATTATGTTTTTATGAATGGACTGTAAATGCTATTATGTAAAGAGTGCTCATCCCAGTCCTCTCTGCCTTCCTCCCAGTTCTCCCAGCAAGCCCCCCCCCCCCCCCAGTTCTCTCTGTGACCCTAAGCTCTCTCTTTCCACCCCCTTAGGCACACACCCAGCTTTCTCCCTTTTCTCCAGGCACACACCCTCTGCTCTATTTCCTCCCAACCTATACTTTGCAGCTTGCTTTCTCTACTTCCCATGGAACACACCTCCAGCTTGCATTGTCCCCCCCCCCCCCCAGTGTTCTATACTCTCCCCTATGAAACACACCTATAGCTTGTGTTACTCTGTTTCCACCCAGGTGCTAAACTCCACCTTGCTTTCTGTTCTTCTCCCCTCCCCAACTGCATATATCTCCAGCTTCTCTCTGAACCCTCCCCCATGGAACACACTGGCTTGCTCAATTCTCCCCCTTCACCTTGCTGTCTTCCTCCCTCCCCCTACTGCACCCGTCCCCAGCTTGCCCTCTAAACCCTCATACCAGTCACACAGTAGGGGGAAAGTGGCTGAACACCAGACTTTGTGTTCATCTTGTGTCCCCTCTCCCCCCCTGCCCAACACACATGGTGTTTTACACAATTAGAAAGGATCAAGGCAGCAGAGGAAAAGGATGCAGCACAATGTGCAACCACTCCACTCTTGCTTTGTAATAGTTGGGGGTAGAGGAGGAGGTAAAGGGGAACCATACAATATAACATAAGAATAGCCATACTGGGTCAGACCAATGGTCCACCTGCCCGGTGTTCTGCTTCCAGCAGTGGCCAATCCACGTCACAAGTACCTGGCAGAAACCCAAATAGTAGTAACAGTCCATGCTACCAATCCCAGGGCAACCAGTGGCTTCCCCATATCTATCTCAATAGCCGACTATGGACTTTTCCTCCAGGAACTTGTCCAAACCTTTTTTTAAACCCAGATACGCTAACTGCTGTTACTACATCTTCCAGCAAAGAGTTCCACAGCTTAACTATTCGTTGAGTAAAAAAATATTTCCTCCTTTTTCCATGTGACTTCCTTGAGTGTCTCCTAGTCTTGGTACTTTTGGAACAAGTAAAACATGGATTTACTTCTACTTGTTCTACATCACTCAAGATTTTGTAGACCTCAGTCATATCCCCCTCCCCCCCCAGCTATCTGTTTTCCAAGCTGAAGAGCCCTAACCTCTTTAGCCTTTCCTCATATGTGAGCAGTTCCATCCCCTCTTATCATTTTTCCGTTTGTCGTCTCCTCCCTGTGCATAAGTCAGTGGCGTAGGAAGGGGGGGGGCGGTGGGGCGGTCTGCCCTGGGTGCACGCCGCTGGGGGGGGGGGGGGGGGTGTCGGCTCTGCTGGTTCTCTGCTCCCTCTGTCCCGGAACAGGTTACTTCCTGCTCCGGGGCAGAGAGAGCAGGGAACCAGCGGAGCTAACGCAGCTCCCAGCGACGTGCACTGGGGGTGGATCGGCGTTCCTGCCCGCCCCCCGCTTTCCTATGGCAGTAAGAATGTGCTCTGCGAGGGGGGGGGTTCACGCCGAGGGGGGGGTGCACTGTGCTGCACCCGGGGGGGGGGGGGCTAACTTCTACTTATTTCTAAAGCGCTACTAGACGTACGCAGCGCTGTACACCTGAACCTGAAGAGACAGTCCCTGCTCGATAGAGCTTACAATCTAATTAGGACAGACAAACAGGACAAACAAGAGGATAAGGAATATTAAAGTGAGGATGATAAAATAAGGGTTCTGAAAAAGTGAACAAGGGTTAGGAGTTAAAAGCAGCATCAAAAAGGTGGGCTTTTAGCTTAGATTTGAAGACGGCCAGGGATGGAGCTTGACGTAGTGGCTCAGGAAGTCTATTCCAGGCATAAGGTGCAGCAAGATAAAAGGAACGGAGTCTGGAGTTAGCGGTGGAAGAGAAGGGTGCAGATAAGAGAGATTTACCCAGTTGAACGGAGTTCCCGGAGAGGAATGTAGGGAGCGATGAGAGTGGAGAGGTACTGAGGAGCTGCAGAGCGAATGCACTTATAGGTCAATATGAGGAGTTTGAACTGTATGCGGAAACAGGTGTCTCTTGCATTTAGTGCACACTTATTTTTAGCACTCACTAAAATTACTGGTGCACCTTTGTTAAAAGACCTCTTAATTACCCCACTCATCGCTCCCTTTTCCAACTCATTTATAAATATGTTAAAAAACATCAGTTTCAGTACAGATCCTTTGGGCACTCCACTACTTACCCTTCTCCACTGAGAAACCTGACCATTTAGTCCTCCTCTGTCTCCTTTTAGCCAGTTTCCAGTCCACAATTTTCTGTTGATACTTCCATTTCTAAAGCAATATGATGCTTAAATCTTTCTAAACTTTATACCCTGGACACACCACCTGGAAAATCTCGCTCATTGGCCTTCAGTCTCACACTTTGGGATGAGTCACCCTTAGCATCTCTGGTGCCCTCCCAATGAACCACTGTATTTTACAGTCTTGCTAGGTATATTAATATCAATACATTTCTTATATACTGCAACACTTCCCAAAAAGGGTCCAGTGTGGTTTAGATCATATAAGGCATACAATCAAACTATAATAAACCTAATGATAAAATAAGTTTAAAAAAATGAGACTCACTAAACAATTAAAATTAATCATCCATAGTAGACATTAAGCAAACAAAAAGGTTTTAAGTCTTTTAAGAAAAGACAGATAGTTGGAAGCCATTCTAATGTCAATAGGGAGAGAATTCCAATAAGGAATCATAAAGTCAGTGAAAATGGTCTGAGCTATTTTAAGAAACCGAATCCCCTTTATAGTCACAGGTCATAAAATAAGCAAACTATGCAACCACATTGGAAACCTACCCATAGGAAAGCAAACTTGATCAGTTACTAGAGACGATGAAAGACCGTAAATAGCCTGAAACACTATCCAGGCTGATTTAAACAAAATTCGTTGCTGTACTGGGAGCCAATGTAGTGCTAATCTGTAAGATGAAATGTTATCAAATTTTCTAAGATTGAAAATCGGCCTAATAGATGTATTTTGAATAAGTTGCGAATTCCTCGACATTTTGGCCAATCATCCCAAATAGAGCATTAGAATAATCCACGTATAGAAGCTGATAAGGATAGAGCTGAACTGTTCAACAATAACTTCTATTCTGTGTTCACGGATGAAAGCCCGGGGGTAGGACCGGAGAAAACAAATGCTAACGGGGATGGATATATGGTAGACCAGGACCAATTCTCAGAAGACCATAGGCGTAGTTTGACTGTTTCATTTGGGGGGGGGGGGGGGGCAAAGGAAGGGGCGGGGCATATTAGCATATTCATTTGCATATATGTATATGCAAATTATGCTAATATGGAGGAAGGAAGGGAGCAAGAGCTGGCTTTTTTGGGAATAACCAGTGTTCGTTTGGCGATGGATAGCCACTGAATCGTAGAGGCAGCGGGTTTGGCGGCAGGCAGTGGTGTGCTGGTAAATGTTTAACAACAGACTCTCCCCCCGGTCCCCCTCTGCGCCCCCCCCCCCAAATTGCAGAGCTGGCTTTAGCCGGGGAGAGAGCATGGGGGGGGGGGGGTATAAATAAGTAAATATAAACTTTTAATGTTGAGCACCTGATTCTCAAAGTGAACATATTCCAAACACTATAATGAAAATAAAATAATTTTTTTCTACCTTTGTTGTCTGGTGACTGTTTTTCTGATCATGCTGGTCCAGTATCTGATTCTGCTGCTATCTGTCCTCTTAACTCAGTTTCCAGTGCTTCCTTTCCATTTATTTCTTTCCTTTCCTCCTTTCTTCTTCATTTCTGGTCCTCAGCTTCTGCCTATTTTCATCATCCATGTGCAGTTTTTCTCCTCTCTTCCTTTTCCCTCATCTCATCTCCTTCCTCACTCTTTCCCTCCCTCCATCCATGTCCAGCATTTCTTTTCTCTCCCCTGCCCTCCATCCACCCATGTCCAGCGACCCTTCTCTCCCTTTGCCCTGCAAGCACCCATACCCAGCGACCCTCCTTTCCCCTGCCCTCCATCCACCCATGTCCAGCAGTGACCCTCCTTTCCCCTGCCCTCCATCCACTCAGTCCAGCAGTGACCCTCCCCTCCCCTGTCCCCATACCCAGTGGCCCTCCTTTCCCCTGCCCTCCATCCACCCAGTCCACCAGTGACCCTCCTCTCCCCTGTCCCCATGCCCAGTGGCCCTCCTTTCCCCTGCCCTCCATCCACCCAGTCCAGCAGTGACCCTCCTCTCCCCTGTCCCCATGCCCCTCCTTTCCCCTGCCCTCCATCCACTCAGTCCAGCAGTGACCCTCCTCTTCCCTGCCCCCATGCCCAGTGGCCCTCCTTTCCCCTGCCCTCCATCCACTCAGTCCAGCAGTGACCCTCCTCTCCCCTGCCCCCATGCCCAGTGGCCCTCCTTTCCCCTTCCCTCCATCCACTCAGTCCAGCAGTGACCCTCCTCTCCCCTGTCCCCATACCCAGTGGCCCTCTTTTCCCCTTCCCTCTATCCACTCAGTCCAGCAGTGACCCTCCTCTCCCCTGTCCCCATGCCCAGTGGCCCTCCTTTCCCCTTCCCTCCATCCACTCAGTCCAGCAGTGACCCTCCTCTCCCCTGCCCCCATGCCCAGTGGCCCTCCTTTCCCCTGCCCTCCATCCACTCAGTCCAGTAGTGACCCTCCTCTCCCCTGTCCCCATACCCAGTGGCCCTCCTTTCCCCTTCCCTCTATCCACCCAGTCCAGCAGTGACCCTCCTCTCCCCTGCCCTCTCTTCATCCCACCCTCTCCCTGTTCCTTCTCCCCCCCCCCCCGCAGCGAGCCAGTTCTCCTCCCTCTGTCCAGATCCATCCCTCACCAACTTGATCTTCGAATTCTTCGCCTGCCGGCTAGCGCTGACTCTCCCCTGCCGGTTCGCGCTTCAAAATGGCCACCGAGACTAAGTCTCGCGAGGCCGCCTCTGGAAGTCTCGGCGGCCATTTTTAAAGTGCGAACCAGCAGGGGAGAGAGTGCTAGCGTGCCGGGCAGACAAAGGATTCGAAGATCAGGTCGGTGAGGGACGGATCCGGAGGGAGGGAGGAGAAGGAACGGGGAGAGGGCGGGGCGAAGGAAGAGCTGCCTGGTGCCGGCCCTGCATTTGGGGGGGCATTGCCCCCCCTTCGCCCCCCCCCCCAGTCTACGCCCATGCAGAAGACTGTGTTTGTGAGGAGCTAGCTAAACTAAAAGTAGAAAAAGCGATGGGGCCTGATGGGGTGCATCCGAGGGTGCTCAAGGAACTCAGAGAGGTTCTGGTGGCTCTGCTCTCTGACATCTTCAATGCCTCCTTAGAGTCTGGAGTGGTCCTGGAGGACTGGAGAAGGGCGGATGTGGTCTCTCTGCACAAGAGCAGAAGTAAGGAGGAGGTTGGGAATTTACAGACCTGTCAGTCTGACCTCGGTGGTGAGCAAACTAATGGAAACATTTCTAAAGTGGAGGATTGTGAGGTTTCTCGAATCGAATGGACTGCAGGATCCAAGGCAGCATGGCTTCACTAGAGGCAGGTCATGCCAGACAAACCTGATTGATTTCTTTGACTGGGTGTCCAAACAGCTGGACATGGGAGGTGCGCTAGATGTGGTGTACTTGGATTTTAGCAAAGCCTTTGACAAGTTCCACACAGGCGACTGATAAATAAACTGGGTGCCCTCGGTATGGGACCTAAAGTGACTGACTGGGTTAAAAATTGGTTGAATGGAAGGAGACAGAAGGTAGTGGTAAATGGAGCTTGCTCAGAGGAAAAGGACATTATCAGTGGTGTACTGCAGGGGTCAGCCCTCAGACTGGCTCTTTTTAACATCTTTGTGAGTGATATTGTGGAAGGGCTGTCTGGTAAGGTTTGTCTCTTTGCGGATGATACCAAACTTTGTAATAGCATGGACACCCCGGTTGGGGGGGGGGGGGGGGTGTGGATGACATGAGGAATGATCTGGTGAAGCTTGAAGAATGGTCCAATGATTGGCAACTAAGATTTAATGCTAAGAAATGCAGGGTCATGATTTAAGTTACAAGAATCCAGGGGAGCAGTACAATATAGAGGGTGAACAGCTTCTGTGTAAGAAAGAAGAGCAGGATTTGGGGTTTATTGTATCTGATGACCTTAAGGTCTCCAAACAGATAGAAAAAAACGATGGTTAAAGCCAGAAGGATGCTTGGCTGCATAAAGAGAGGGATGACCAGCAGGAATAAAGAGGTGATAGTGTCCTTGTATAAGTCTCTGGTGAGGCCCCACTTAGAGTACCGTGTGCAATTCTGGAGACTGCACCTATGGAAGGATATAAACAGATGGAGTCGGTCCAGAGGGTGGCTACAAAATTGGTAAGCAGTCTCAGTCATAAAACATATAAGGATAGGCTAAGGAACCTCAACATACAGTGGTGGAAATAAGTATTTGATCCCTTGCTGATTTTGTAAGTTTGCCCACTGACAAAGACATGAGCAGCCCATAATTGAAGGGTAGGTTATTGGTAACAGTGAGAGATAGCACATCACAAATTAAATCCGGAAAATCACATTGTGGAAAGTATATGAATTTATTTGCATTCTGCAGAGGGAAATAAGTATTTAATCCCTCTGGCAAACAAGACCTAATACTTGGTGGCAAAACCCTTGTTGGCAAGCACAGCGGTCAGACGTCTTCTGTAGTTGATGATGAGGTTTGCACACATGTCAGGAGGAATTTTGGTCCACTCCTCTTTGCAGATCATCTCTAAATCATTAAGAGTTCTGGGCTGTCGCTTGGCAACTCGCAGCTTCAGCTCCCTCCATAAGTTTTCAATGGGATTAAGGTCTGGTGACTGGCTAGGCCACTCCATGACCCTAATGTGCTTCTTCCTGAGCCACTCCTTTGTTGCCTTGGCTGTATGTTTTGGGTCATTGTCGTGCTGGAAGACCCAGCCACGACCCATTTTTAAGGCCCTGGCGGAGGGAAGGAGGTTGTCACTCAGAATTGTACGGTACATGGCCCCATCCATTCTCCCATTGATGCGGTGAAGTAGTCCTGTGCCCTTAGCAGAGAAACACCCCCAAAACATAACATTTCCACCTCCATGCTTGACAGTGGGGACGGTGTTCTTTGGGTCATAGGCAGCATTTCTCTTCCTCCAAACACGGCGAGTTGAGTTCATGCCAAAGAGCTCAATTTTTGTCTCATCTGACCACAGCACCTTCTCCCAATCACTCTCGGCATCATCCAGGTGTTCACTGGCAAACTTCAGACGGGCCGTCACATGTGCCTTCCGGAGCAGGGGGACCTTGCGGGCACTGCAGGATTGCAATCCGTTATGTCGTAATGTGTTACCAATGGTTTTCGTGGTGACAGTGGTCCCAGCTGCCTTGAGATCATTGACAAGTTCCCCCCTTGTAGTTGTAGGCTGATTTCTAACCTTCCTCATGATCAAGGATACCCCACGAGGTGAGATTTTGCGTGGAGCCCCAGATCTTTGTCGATTGACAGTCATTTTGTACTTCTTCCATTTTTCTTACTATGGCACCAACAGTTGTCTCCTTCTCGCCCAGCGTCTTACTGATGGTTTTGTAGCCCATTCCAGCCTTGTGCAGGTGTATGATCTTGTCCCTGACATCCTTAGACAGCTCCTTGCTCTTGGCCATTTTGTAGAGGTTAGAGTCTGACTGATTCACTGAGTCTGTGGACAGGTGTCTTTCATACAGGTGACCATTGCCGACAGCTGTCTGTCATGCAGGTAACGAGTTGATTTGGAGCATCTACCTGGTCTGTAGGGGCCAGATCTCTTACTGGTTGGTGGGGGATCAAATACTTATTTCCCTCTGCAGAATGCAAATAAATTCATATACTTTCCACAATGTGATTTTCCGGATTTAATTTGTGATGTGCTATCTCTCACTGTTACCAATAACCTACCCTTCAATTATGGGCTGCTCATGTCTTTGTCAGTGGGCAAACTTACAAAATCAGCAAGGGATCAAATACTTATTTCCACCACTGTATACATTGGAAGAGAGGTGGGCGAGAGGGGATATGATAGAGATGTTTAAATACCTCAGTGGCGTTAATGTACAGGAGGTGAGCCTCTTTCAAATGAAGGAAAACTCAGGAATGAGAGGGCATAGGATGAAGTTAAAAGAAAATAGGCTTAGGAGGAATCTAAGAAAATACTCTTTCACAGAAAGGGTGATGGATGCGTGGATTGTGGAGATGAAGACTGTATCAGAATTTAAGAAGGCTTGTGACAGGCATGTAGGGTTGCTGAGGATGGGCAGACTGGATGGGCCACTTGGCCCTCATCTGCCATCATATTTCTATGTTTATATGAACCAACATCTGGACCAATAAAGCATAAGCAGATTGATCAAAATATGATCTTATCAATCTTAGTGGTCTCAATTTATAAATCGCCTTTCTCCAAAGCTGGCTAATTTGAGGCTCAAAGGTCAGAAAGGAGTTTAGTATCACTCCAAGAACTCTAGCTTTATGTTCGACCAGAAAGGTCTTATTTTGTGCCAGAACAATCTGCTTAGGCAAAGCAAACTCAGAGCTAGGATTTTAGTTGCAAAGTACATTACACGTGTTGGCAGATAAAGACCATAAGCTCCAACTGCTATTGCCAGGTTTGCTTCCTTCTCTAATTCCACAGGCCACCACTTTCTCTTCAATTCTTCACAATGTCAGCATCATCTGGTCCCTATCTTAGAAAGTGAGCTAAAAATGGAGTCTGAAGAATGAATGGTGCATTTTAAGATAGCACTTAATGGTGCTAACCTTTGCACATGCAGTCCTCCTGGATGGAGTCCTCATAAGGCATCATCAATCTTCTTTTATGAAGCATCACGGGGAGAAGTCTTAGCTTCTTGTCCCTCTCCCTGAGAAGGTGAGCCCAAGTCCAGTTTTCCAAGGAGTTTATTTTACAAGCCCAGGGTTACTATAGATCCTCTTTTAAGAGGATATGGCTTCCTTGTGGACTTCTTCAGTTATGTCCTCCAGCTTTTTTTAATTTTTAGGAAAATATCCTCTTTTTCTTTTATGTGCCTTTGACCAACAGACCTACTTACATAGGACTAAATTCTATATATCACATCTAAAAAAATTGGTGCAAAAAATATGCCTAGGCGTGTTCTCTAAAATACACCTAAATTTCCGTGTGGTTCATAGAATACACTGAGCGCCCATCCGCATGACTAAATTTAGTTGCGGGCAGTTGCACCTAGGCGTGGATTGGGTGTATTCTATAACAATGTGCATAGATTTTAGAAATGCCCACGCCCCACCCATTCCATGCCAATGGCCATTCCCCCTTTCTAACTATATGACTTAGGGCCCCGTATACTAAGCTGTGTTGTAGGTGCGCTAGGGGTTTTAGTGCATGCTAAACATTAGCACACGCTAAAAGCTAAAGACACCCATAGGAATCTGTGTGTAAACCTACCTGCAAAGTGAGTAAACAAAGATAAACGGAAGGGAGTATAGATGATTCTAGAAAAGTGGCACAAATGCTCTGGAGCTTGGCACACTCTCTCCCCTCAGCCTCATTGACTGTGAGCTCTGGATGGGAATCAAGCCGAGAATCACAGCAACACAGTCCAGCCACATCGGAAAGAATTCCTGTGCTGTTTGGGGGCTGCATAACCATTGCGGTTTGTCAAAATTCCTGTTACCAGCTTGGGTCTGGGCAGAATACCAAAAGCACATGCTTTAAACATATCATTTACCAAATGCCGACTATGCTTAAAAAGAGTAAAGTCCCTTTGCTGCAGATTCTGTCTTCATAGAAAGATATGTCTTCATTTGAATCTTCGTTGATGGCAGATATGTTGCCACAGACTCTCGGGCCACCGCAGTTTCTAGGGAGTTCTAACCATGGGTTACCTCCATTGTAATTGACCTGCTGAGCTCCCTGCTGCTTGTTTATCTTAAACAACTGATTTTGCATCACTTAGAGCTGTGTTAGTCATGTTTCTAGAGGAGGGAAGGCAGTAGTGATTGACTTAGGTATATACCACGGTTTGTAAGACTTTATATGGTGAAGCTCCGCAGTACATTACTACTACTACTACTACTATTTAGCATTTCTATAGCGCTACAAAGCATACGCAGCGCTGCACAAACATAGAAGAAAGACAGTCCCTGCTCAAAGAGCTTACAATCTAATAGACAAAAAATAAATAAAGTAAGCAGATCAAATCAATTAATGTGAACGGGAAGAAAGAGAGGAGGGTAGGTGGAGGCGAGTGGTTACAAGTGGTTACGAGTCAAAAGCAATGTTAAAGAGGTGGGCTTTCAGTCTAGATTTAAAGGTGGCCAAGGATGGGGCAAGACGTAGGGGCTCAGGAAGTTTATTCCAGGCGTAGGGTGCAGCGAGACAGAAGGCGCGAAGTCTGGAGTTGGCAGTAGTGGAGAAGGATTTATCCATGGAGCGGAGTGCACGGGAAGGGGTGTAGGGAAGGACGAGTGTGGAGAGATACTGGGGAGCAGCAGAGTGAGTGCATTTATAGGTTAGTAGAAGAAGTTTGAATAGGATGCGAAAACGGATAGGGAGCCAGTGAAGGGTCTTGAGGAGAGGGGTAGTATGAGTAAAGCGACCGACTGGAGAGGGGAGAGGTGACTAAGTGGGAGGCCAGCAAGAAGCAGATTGCAGTAGTCCAAATGAGAGGTGACAAGGGTGTGGATGAGGGTTTTGGTAGAGTGCTCGGAAAGAAAGGGGCGGATTTTACGGATGTTGTAAAGAAAGAAACAACAGGTCTTGGCAATCTGCTGGATATGATCAGAGAAGGAGAGAGAAGAGTCAAAGATGACCCCAAGGTTTCGAGCTGAGGAGACAGGGAGAATGAGAGAGCCATCAACAGAAATAGAAAACGGGGGGAGCGGGGAGGTGGGTTTGGGGGGGGAAAATGAGAAGCTCGGTTTTGATCATATTTAATTTCAGGTGGCGTTGAGGCATCCAGACAGCAATGTCAGACAAGCACGTTGAAACTTTGGTTTGGATGCAAGGTGAGATATCAGGGGTAGAAAGGTAGATTTGGGAGTCATCAGCAGCACATGAGTTCCTTGATACCTTTGCTATCTTCTAATAGGGTGACCAAACCTAGAGACCTGATTAAATTATGTTTTCCATCAGTCACAGGGGTTAAATAGCATTGAATATAACTTTCCATTTGTTGCTGCTAAGATGTGGAATGAACTTCCTTTAGCTATTAGATTAACAACAAGGTACTTACAATTTCGTAAGCGCCTTAAATCTTGACTATTTCAAAAATATCTGTTATGATCTGGTTGATGGAAAGTATGTGTTATTATTTTTTGTATTTTTCATGTGTTGAACTTTAAATGGTATATGCGGACTATAAGTGGTGTATTAGTATTTTCTACCCCTAGACACTATTGGTGCAACTGTCTCCCTTTCATGGGAAGGTCAGCCCTAAGCTAGGAGCTTTGGGTAGTGTCTTGGTAGCCTTGCCCTTGTATTGTAGCCTCCCCCAAACAGCGAAAGATGAGCTGACATTTCCAATCACCTGCCCAGCTTAGCTAAAGAATTCTGCTTCCTTCAGTGCGACGTGGAATTCTAATGTGATGGGGGAGGCGACATATTGCCATAGCCCACATCAACTGCAACATCTTTTGACTTTCAGATTTTTGACAGGTAAGCCTGTGTGGAAATCCAGGGCTTGCTGAGAGTACTATAGGGAGGAATTTCTTCTCCGGGGCGGGGGGGGGGGGGGGGGGGGATTAATTTTCAGGATATCCATTGAATACGCCTAAGATAGATTTGCATACAGTGGAGGTAGTGCATTCAAATTCATCTCATGCATGGTCATTGTGTATATCCTGAAAACCTGACTGGCTAAGTATGACCCAAAGATTGGGCTGAGAGCCCCTGGTTTAGCACTACTAAACATGGACAATGCTAAATACATACACGTACGAGACGGACCCTACTCAGCAGAGCTTACAATATATTCAACTATGACTTTACATTTTCTTATCTATGACGGGAAGTTAAACGGGAAGTGACTGGTAATACTAGCAGTCACTCCCGTAACTTTTGGCAAAGTGCCAACTTTCACTTTTATATTCACAGACGCAGATATAGAAGAAGGAGACGGAGGCCTTTTTTCTGAAGGAGAAAATTTTTATTACAGAAGAAGAAAATACAGAAGGCAATACTTCAAACACAAATCAGTCATATATGACAATATAAACTTTAACAACGATGGATTCTCCAAGCATTATACTTGGACACTTACAGACTTCTGTCTGGGAGGAGGAATAGTCCTCCCCCCCCCCCACCCCCAGCTACTTTGATCAATACAGACTACAAATGATAGTCATGGAATTCATACCGCACTACAATTCATGGTCAAGAGGCTGTTATCATTGATGATTTTTATGGCTGGATACCCTTTGATGAGCTTTATTTTTGTTACATTTGTACCCCGCGCTTTCCCACTCATGGCAGGCTCAATGCGGCTTACATGGGGCAATGGAGGGTTAAGTGACTTGCCCAGAGTCACAAGGAGCTGCCTGTGCCTGAAGTGGGAATCAAACTCAGTTCCTCAGTTCCCCAGGACCAAAGTCCACCATCCTAACCACTAGGCCACTCCTAGTGAGAGTAACAGACAGATATGCCTGTAAAAGGTGCTTTTATTGAGTTTACAAGCAAGTTAATTATAATTACATCAAATGAGCTCATCATTGATTAGTACAAGTTTCCAGGGTATACAGGCTGAGTACATGGGCTGTATAGGAGGGTTACATGTTATCAGGAATACAAGAAAAAGCAATTCAAAGATGTGATCCTGCCATATGGGAGAATCAACTAGCAAAGTTATTGGGAACAGCTTTAGCTGTGAACCCAGGAAAGCTTGATGCCCATGGCTTGTCATCATGTTCCCATCTGGCCACTGCCTTCAGCAATACAGTGATACCTCGGTTTTTGTCGATAATCCGTCAGAAAACAATTGGCGAAATCCGAAACGGACGAAAACCGAGGCAATTATTTCCATGTGAATAAAAAAAACCACAAAAACACTGGAAAGCAATGGAATTGTTTGGCTAGACATGAGAAACAACGCCACACTGAGCAGGAGAACGTGCTTTTGCAAAATTAGCAGCAAGGTCACGTGGGCACGCCGACGAAATCTGAGGCAACCGACGAAATCTGAGAGAAATTTCTCGCAGAAAAAAAATCAACGAAAACCGAAACCGACGATAACCAAAGTCAACGAAAAACGAGGTATTACTGTATCTGTGCCCACACTTGTTATCTATTTGTAAGAAATGAGGGAGTTTCATTTATTACGAGGAAACATTTAAAGCAATGTGGGTATTAAACAAGAGGAGAAGGGTTAGGAAATGGATCTTGGGAAATGGAGTCACATGTAGAGTGCCACACTGCTTTGTTAGGGCCCTGATTCCATTGGTTTGTGACCATTTATCCCCTTTTAAACTTTCATGCAGTATCTATGATGAAATGTGCCACCTGCCCTTCTACCCGGGAGGCGTAATTATGAAGCGTGTGCCTGCTGTTGGATGGCAGGTGCTTTGGAAATTTAAATGAAGGTTTCCTATTATTTTATTTTATTATGACAGTTCTACTCCGCATTTTCCCTAGAAAGCTCAGGTTCAACGCGGCTTACGTAATAAATTAAGAAGACAGTACAAGAATACAACTATTAAAAAAATTCTTTTCATATTAGCTGAACACAGATTTAAAGAAAAAGAGACAGCACAGTTTAATTTAGTTTCTTACTTTTATTCCACCGTTATCCAAGGCAGAATACGGAAAACATTCATAATCATGAAACACAATACTCAAAACCAAACAACCAACCAACCAGAATGATCCAATAAGCCAGCTGAAGTGCATGCCTTCTGGTAATAACCCCGTCACCTCCAGCTAGACAGGTTTTCAGGATATCCACAATAAAAATTCAAGAGATAGATTTGCCTTTACTGCTTCCCATTCATGCAGATTTTTCCCATTCATATTCCCTGTGGATATCCTGAAATCTGACTGGCCTGGAATCCCCCGGGCAGAGCCGTAGCGAGGGGAGCTGACACCCGGGGTGGGTCGCTGCTGTGCACCCTCCTCCTGCTGGAGCGCACCCCCACATACCTGCGGCGAGGGCCGATCCGCCCCGACTGCACGTTGCTGGGGTGTGTCGGCTCCGCGCTGATTCACTGCTCTCTCTGTCCCGGAACAGGAAGTAACCTGTTCCGGGGCAGAGAGGGCAGTGCACCAGCGCGGAGCCGACACCCCCCAGCGGCGTGCACCCGGGGCGGACCGCCCCCCTTCCTACGCCACTGCCCCTGGGACAAGTTGGGAACCATTTAAGAGCTCACGAGGGTGAAGAATTTGAAGAAGTAAAAGGAAGATGCCTCAATTTGTCACTCAAAAGTAGTGTGCAGGAAGGAAAAGTCATGTTTTAGCCAAATAAAGCAAGGGGTTAAGTTGACAATGCTGGTACCACTGGCTTCTTTGACTTTCCTGGCACTCCTGTTAGACTGTGGCATTATATTAACCAGCTCTCCTGATTATAAAACACAAGGTAGGGATGCTATCTGGAATTTCACAGCTCATGCACTCCGAGGTCATTCTTTGATGGCAGACTGTGCCAGTGGCATTTGCTGTAATATGGGCAACTGTCCCCAGGGAAATAGATGGTTTGATCACCAACACATGCATGACACTTTCTGGAAATATTTCTAAAGTCTGTAGGACTTGGTGACCTTACAGCCATCAAGAACTCCGTAGGACACATGTTTTGAAGGGCTTTCCATGTCAGTAGTATAGTTGATGGGTTTTCAACTCCGTGAAAGCTTATGGAGCAGATACAGTGCATTGGCCAAGCTACTGCCTGTGTCCCACTAAGATATGAGCTCTTATGCCGTTAAGAGTGGAATAACGGAGAGGCTGCCTAACACCATAAAAATAAATTCAGATTCAGTTAAAGCAATTGTATCACACGTTCACTTGAACTTGAGTAAGGTTGACGTCTACTTTCCTTGGCAATCCAACCAGTTATTTCCCTGTTCAGAGAACAGAAGTTAGAGGGAAAATGGGAAGTCACTGGGAGGGAAGACAGAAGTTGCTGATGAATTCATCAGTCATTTTTAGGAAGGAATCTACCTTCATGCAGCTGGTTATAACGGCTCTGGAACTGTTTCTCTGTCCTTTATTTGATTATAAGCTGTAGCACGGGATTTACTGCAATGTTTATTCGGAAAGATTATCTGCCTCTCATTTCTTTTCCCTTGGACATTTCACTCTACCAGGTTGTCAGTTTCCATGGAGAAAGCAGCCTGTGTCTTCTGCTTCAGTGCTGTGCAAGTCCCCAGGGATGAGGCGAAGCTGGCCGCCTCCTTTCTTGTGCTCTGCTGACCCACCAAGTTAATCGAAGGGCCTGGGAATCATTATGGAGATCCCGCAGGGTCTGCATAGGGCCCCACTTTCTGTTTAAGGGTGTTGGCACTGGAATTGAACAACAGCAGGAACCTGTCAAGTTCAGTCTCCGGAGATCCAAAGGGGGAGAGAGAAATGGAAAGAAGAATGAGCTGCTGATAGGGAGTGAGGAGGTGTGAGAAAGGAGAAAAGAGAACAGAAATGAATGGTGTAGATTTCTGTGCGAGTCGATGTATGTTTCTACTTTCTGTCTCTCACACGTATGTAAACACACAATATCCCCTGGATTCTATATATGGTGACCAGAATTACATGTGCAATTTAATTGAGTAATGATCCAATAACTAGCAATAATTGGGTGCTAACCAATTATCACAGTTAATTGGCTCCAATTAAGATTGGCATGCACATCTTGCTAAGCGCTATTTTATAAAGATGCACGTGTAAATTTTTTAGCATGCAACTGTAAAGGGGCGTGGCTGGGTCAGCGCTGTTGAGATACATATTTAGGTGCAGGCAGGACAATTTAACCCTTTACGTTAGTTTGGGAGATGTGCTCTCTTGAGAGCTTAGGCAGAACTTTGTTGGGCTGGATGGCAGGCTGGGGCATGCTTTTTTTAGACAGGCGGGCATTTTTTAAAATGTTTGTTGTGATTTTAGTTTGTCATTTTTGCGGATCAGCCCTGTTTCTTTTCTACATGGATTTATTAACTTAACTTTCCTCATTTTAGCTGCTAATGTACCTAAAAGCTAGGCCCTTACATGCCAGCCATATAGCTGCTGTAAGTGCGTGCTCCAGGGGCGTGCATAATTCACAGCATTCAGTAAGTGACAGCCCCGCCTCTGTCCTGCCCATGCTCCACCCTTTTATATGCCCCCTTACAAATATGTGTTATGTAAGTTAGACAGGTGGTTGCAGAACAGAACTATGCCCCGAAAATGGCAAGGAGAAATCAAGGTCAGGTGTACATATAAAGTAGCACATAAGAGTTTTTATCTTGTTGGGCAGACTGGATGGACCGTACAGGTCTTTATCTGCCATCATCTACTATGTTACTATGTTTATAGAGTAGCACTTGGCGTGAATTTTTTTGGTGCCCAAATTTGGGTGCCATTCACTGAATCGTGTCCTATTCTGTATTCTAGGCGCTGCCATTTACATGACTCTTGCACGCATTAATGTCTACGCTATATTACTTTATGCTTATATTCCACAACTACCATGAGATTTCTGCGCGGATTACAAAAAAATCAAGAGTAACTGGATAGACAAAGTACCAGGAGCTACTTAATTATAACAATAAAAATGACACTTCCGATAAAACTTGATTATAAAAGCAATAAAAATTATTCTTTCAATAGCATGTATTTATGAAATAGAAATGTCTTAACATACATATAAGAAGAGACAGCAAGAGAAACCCATCTGTCTTGTGAGACCAGCAGTATTTCACCATATTTCAGCCTTATGACAGGAAACATTGGAAGCATTTCACCTCAAGCACAGTTATCAAGTATCTTCAGCTTACAAGAGAGAGGTTGGGAGGGGGGCGTGTAAAGATGGCGCCGTGAGCGGTGGTGTTAGAAGCGAGCTCCTGCCTACTAACTGCTGAAATTTGATTTAAATACCTGCTTTTGAGATATGCCGTATACTAAACGTAAGGGGACGATTCGGGGGGTTCCCCTTCACCCTGCGACGTCCACACCGGCAAGTGGAGGTTTGGAGCGCTTCTTCCCCGCATTGTCCCGAAGAAGCGGAGCGGAGTCCTTAGCGGGAGGGACCGGTGAAGCGATCCCCCCGCAGGAAACAGAAATATCTCTCTCCCCGCCTTTCTCTACGACACCTCCTTGCCCTGCAACTGCCTTGAGCGGGACAGGGTTTCTCTCGGAACCCGGAAAGGGTGATTCCGAAGAGCTCAGAGGGGAGTCCAACTCTGTAAGGATATCCGCAGCTGCAGGAGAGACAGAGGTGAGCCTGGGTAAGATCTGGCTGAAGTTACTGGAAATAGAAAAAACCCTGAGACAATCTTCGGACGAGGTAAAGACTCTGAGTTTGAATGTGCAGGAAGTGAAAAACTCCTTAGATATGGCAAAACAAGACTTTTCTTCTAAGATTGATGCCTTACAGAGAGAGACAAAGCAAACTGATGATTTTAAAATGGCTGTGATAAAAGATAATATGGAAATTAGAAGAAAATTGGAACAAGTAGAGAACTTTAATAGGAGATTAAATCTCAGAATATTGAATTTTCCTAGAATATTGGGAGTACCCCCAAAAGATATGTTCCAGAGATACTTAAAAGAAAACTTAAATTTTCCCCAAGAAGTATTTCCTCCTTTGAACAAGATTTATTACATACCAAGCACGATGAAAAAAGTTGGGACAGAGAATTCAATAGATCTACAAAATGTCACAGCCATTTTGGAGCAAACAATTGAAGAACCATCTGAAAGGGGGACGTTGATAATTTCTTTTGTATTTCAACAGGATTTAAATGCAGTAATGCGTCTTTACTTTAAATCAACTAACCGTGTATTTGCTGGCCAGAAGATCTGGCTTTATCCGGATGTGACTAAGTTTACACAAGAAAAACGTAAAATGTTTCTCTCTATGAGGTCAAAAGTTTTGGAATTGGGAGGTTCTTTCCTCCTGGCTTATCCCTGTAAATGTGTCATCAGGTTAAATCAAGTTAAATATATATATTATATGCCTGATCAGCTTCAGACCTTCCTAGACAATAAACAACGATAGAGTTGAGATATATACAGTGGTGGAAATAAGTATTTGATCCCTTGCTGATTTTGTAAGTTTGCCCACTGACAAAGACATGAGCAGCCCATAATTGAAGGGTAGGTTATTGGTAACAGTGAGAGATAGCACATCACAAATTAAATCCGGAAAATCACATTGTGGAAAGTATATGAATTTATTTGCATTCTGCAGAGGGAAATAAGTATTTGATCCCCCACCAACCAGTAAGAGATCTGGCCCCTACAGACCAGGTAGATGCTCCAAATCAACTCGTTACCTGCATGACAGACAGCTGTCGGCAATGGTCACCTGTATGAAAGACACCTGTCCACAGACTCAGTGAATCAGTCAGACTCTAACCTCTACAAAATGGCCAAGAGCAAGGAGCTGTCTAAGGATGTCAGGGACAAGATCATACACCTGCACAAGGCTGGAATGGGCTACAAAACCATCAGTAAGACGCTGGGCGAGAAGGAGACAACTGTTGGTGCCATAGTAAGAAAATGGAAGAAGTACAAAATGACTGTCAATTGACAAAGATCTGGGGCTCCACGCAAAATCTCACCTCGTGGGGTATCCTTGATCATGAGGAAGGTTAGAAATCAGCCTACAACTACAAGGGGGGAACTTGTCAATGATCTCAAGGCAGCTGGGACCACTGTCACCACGAAAACCATTGGTAACACATTACGACATAACGGATTGCAATCCTGCAGTGCCCGCAAGGTCCCCCTGCTCCGGAAGGCACATGTGACGGCCCGTCTGAAGTTTGCCAGTGAACACCTGGATGATGCCGAGAGTGATTGGGAGAAGGTGCTGTGGTCAGATGAGACAAAAATTGAGCTCTTTGGCATGAACTCAACTCGCCGTGTTTGGAGGAAGAGAAATGCTGCCTATGACCCAAAGAACACCGTCCCCACTGTCAAGCATGGAGGTGGAAATGTTATGTTTTGGGGGTGTTTCTCTGCTAAGGGCACAGGACTACTTCACCGCATCAATGGGAGAATGGATGGGGCCATGTACCGTACAATTCTGAGTGACAACCTCCTTCCCTCCGCCAGGGCCTTAAAAATGGGTCGTGGCTGGGTCTTCCAGCACGACAATGACCCAAAACATACAGCCAAGGCAACAAAGGAGTGGCTCAGGAAGAAGCACATTAGGGTCATGGAGTGGCCTAGCCAGTCACCAGACCTTAATCCCATTGAAAACTTATGGAGGGAGCTGAAGCTGCGAGTTGCCAAGCGACAGCCCAGAACTCTTAATGATTTAGAGATGATCTGCAAAGAGGAGTGGACCAAAATTCCTCCTGACATGTGTGCAAACCTCATCATCAACTACAGAAGACGTCTGACCGCTGTGCTTGCCAACAAGGGTTTTGCCACCAAGTATTAGGTCTTGTTTGCCAGAGGGATTAAATACTTATTTCCCTCTGCAGAATGCAAATAAATTCATATACTTTCCACAATGTGATTTTCCGGATTTAATTTGTGATGTGCTATCTCTCACTGTTACCAATAACCTACCCTTCAATTATGGGCTGCTCATGTCTTTGTCAGTGGGCAAACTTACAAAATCAGCAAGGGATCAAATACTTATTTCCACCACTGTATGGGACTGACGGAACCATATTAATTTTTATTTATATATTATGATTGTGTTATCTTCACTAATTCCTACCCCCCTATTATTGAGGTCTAAGGAAGCCAAACTTTGTCTTTATTAGGATGTTTTTCAATTATAATTTTCCTGTATTATTACTTAATGGCTGTATTACACTTTTGCAGTATGATAATCTCTGTAATAAGTATATAAAATTAATAAAAATTATGAACAACAAGAGAGAGGTTGGGCTAGCCCTGGTTTAGTTGATTGTTTAGTTTTGTACTTCTGACAGTCTAAGAAAAAACAGACTATGCAACCCATACATGAGACCAGTCTGTCTTAGATAACTGGAGCTACCCAATGACCCTATCCCATTGCTATATCTAGTGCTTTTCTTTTGCAATTGGGATTTGATTGCTGGATTTGACCCAACCCTACACCATTGGCGATGGGCACTTCTTCAGTAGATCTCTTACTATGGGGATAGACTGACAACCATAAGCCTTAATCAAAAATCGAATCTGTGTGGTGCAGACCAGTAGTAGTATGGTAGGCCACCTCTATTGCATTTTGATAAGTCCTGCAACCAGAGGTGTGCACATGGGTAAAATGTCAATGAAGTATTTAGATCATGAAACGACTTAATTTACACAGCTCAAGCGAAATAGATGCAAGACAGCTCCTCTCTCAAAATTAATTGCTAGGTATTTTATTTATGTTCACATTATGAGCACACATTAAAGGTGAAAGTGCCCAGATGTACATGGAGTCAACATCGCCGTGAGTGTGCTGCATGTGCTTCTGATTTATGTTCTGCACAGATGGCACAAACATTAACTGCACTTTCTATTATTTAATTCATATGCATCTACCTATCTACCCATCCTGTCTACTCATTCATCCATTGAAGACCCTTTTACATATTTTTTCCCGTAACCAATAAAAGCGGCATTGAACGCTGAAAATTCAAGATAGTTGAGATTCAGGCTGAATATCTCCTTGGCTGAACGATGAGTATTGGACTTGTGGCATCACCATAAATGACATCTAAAGTTAGGCGCTGAATTTTGTGTGCGGTCTTTGTTTCCACACGTAACAACCGGTGAGTTGCCACTCGGTGCCAAGGATCTATTTTAATTGGCCTTAACAAGCACTAATTTGAACCAACTAATAGAAGTGAAAGTGCCCTATGGGGTATTCTATAAGCACAACGCCTGCCTAACTTGTATGGTACATAACTCTAAAATAAGGGTGCTTATGAGGGGCATAGGCAGGTTGGGGGCACGGCTGGAATTTATAGAATACTTGTCCACATGTAACTACCAGGGCTTTGGCACGAATTAGATTGAATTAAAATATATGCATGCAAAATTATTCAAAAAGGGGCATAGAATAAGGGGGATATGTACTAATCTAGGTGCAAAGGTTTGCACCACGTTTCAGTTGGTGCAAATGGTCACACCTAAAGTTATCACTCACAAATGGCAAACAATATTCAATTGAAGTATGCAGGAGACTCCAAAACCAAAATAGATCTCTTAACTCCCACTGTATAAATTGTATTCACAGTCTTATAAACATATATAAACTGTATTCCACAAATGATGTAGCTCAATTAAATTGAGTGACTAAGTTGGGCATCCAAATGACAGATGATGTTTAATGTGAGCAAGTGCAAAGTCATGTAAGTGGGAATGAGGAACCCGAACTATAGCTACGTGATGCAAGGTTCTACGTTAGGAGTCATCAACCAGGAAAAGGATCTAGGTGTCATCATTGATGATACTTTGATACCCTCTGCTCACTGTGGCTGGCGTAGATGCTCACATTTAATTTTAAACCCTTCTGGTCACGATGGATGTAGAATCACTGTACAGCAACATTCCACATGCGGATGGCATAGCTGCATGTGGAAGACTCCTAAAACAAATCCACACTGGACCATCAATACTCACCAGAAACTATTACAAAATTAATCAAATTCATTTTAACTCACAACTACTTCCGCTTTAACAATGATATCTATCTACAAATAATGGGCACTGCGATGGGCACCAGGACAGCACCCCAATATGCTAACCTTTTTATGGCTGAGCTGGAAGAGACATTTCTGAATACACACCAGACCAAACCTCTAAAATACTACCGGTACATCGATGACATTTTTATGATTTGGACGGAGGGTGAAGAAACTCTGAAACAATTTTATTCTGCCTTCAATACATACCATCCTACAATCAGATTCAAAATTGACTACTCCCCAGAAAAAGTCAATTTTTTGGACACCACAGTCTCAATCAGTGATGGCTGTATACAAACATCTATATACAAGAAACCCACAGACAGATGCAGCTACCTCCACAACTCCAGCTTCCATCCTTCACATACAAAAAGATCTATCATTTACAGCCAAGATACCACCGTATCTGCTCTGACCCAGGGGATAGAGACAGACACCTTAAAAGCCTGACTGCATCCTTCAAACAGAAAGGCTACAACCCCAAAATAATCTCCAAGAATATTGCCTCCTCCCTCAAAACACCCAGGGAGAATCTGCTATAGTACAAGGAGAAAATATCCACAGACAGAATCCCCCTTGTAGTGACATACAATCCAGAGCTGGAAAAACTGAGGAAAATCATAAGAGATCTACAACCTATACTCCAGGAGGATGAATTACTGAAAGAGATATTCCCATCCCCACCAGTACTGGCCTTCCGACAGCCACCCAACTTAAAACACAAGCTAATCAGAAGTAAACTTCCATCACAGACTGAAAAGGAACAGAAGGGCACACTTTCCTGTAATTTATTCAGTTGCAAACTATGCCAAAATATTTCATAGGACCCCAAAGTCATCCACAAAGGAAAGATATTCAACATAAAGGGATCTTTCACTTGCTCATCTACAAATGTGGTATATATCATTCAGTGTAAAAAATGTAACGAAGGATGCTATATTGGAGAAACAGGCCAGATGCTTAAGACAAGATTCAATTTACATAGACATCACATGAACAATACTGGTGCCAGTAGGGTTCCCACACCTGTTGGTCAACATTTTACAGGACCAGGACACTGTACCAGTGACTTCACAGTGAGAATCCTGAAAGGTAACTTTAAAACCATACAAGAGCGTAAGACCTTTGAAGTCAGAATGATTGAACAAGGATCTGGGGTTCCTAGCCCATTATAAACCATAAAGCTGTATGTCTCTGTTGCTCACCCCACCCCTCACCTATCCACACCCATCCTGTTAGAATATCAATGATATGCTTTGATGTCCCCATGCATACCTCCTACCCACTCCCATCCTCCCACCCTGTCAGACTGTCATAGTAATGCTTGAATGTTTTCACTTATATACACTGTCAGCTAGCACATTTGCTTATTTCCGATCTGACGAAGAAGGGCAACCTTCGAAAGCTAATCAAGAAATGTATTAAGTTATGTCCAATAAAAAAGGTATCATCTTATTTTCTTTTCCATGTTTTATTTTGTTTGGTTTCTATTGATAACCTTAAGAGTGGACTAACACGGCTACCACACGCCTCAATTTTAAATGTGGAAATCTGTGCTCAGTGCAAATTCTATAATGGCAGCATTGCACGGTGGAGTCCTTTTACTAAGATACGCTAACAGGTTTAGAAGAGAAAGGGAAATGGGACTTGATATACTGCCTTTCTGCGTTTTTTTGCAACTACATTCAAAGCGGTTTCCATAGTACATTCAGGTACTTATTTTGTACCAGGGGCAATGGAGGGTTAAGTGACTGGCCCAGAGTCACAAGGAGCTGCAGTGGGAATTGAACTCAGTTCCCCAGGATCAAAGTCCGCTGCATTAACCAGTAGGCTGTTCCTCCACTCACTCTAACAATTAGCATGCACTAAAAGAAAAAAAACCCATAGGAATATAATAGGTGTCTTATCATTTAGCACATGCTAATCGTTATTATTATTAGGATTTATTTACCGCCTTTTTGAAGGATTTCACTCAAGGCGGTGTACAGTAGGAATAGATCATACATGAGCAATAGATAATTACAACAGTAAAAATATTCAATTAACAATACAAAGTATGGCATAGTACACTATTTACAATGTCGACAATACGTAATAGAATATTTTAATTGACAGTGTAGGGTATAAGCAAAGATGGAACATATAGATAGGTAAGAGAGTAAGAGGAGTTAGAAAATAAGGGAACTAATTTAAAGAAAGTTGCACATGAGGTCAGTAGTAAAAGGCCACCTGTATTTGTTATCAGGGCTTTAAAAATTGTTCTGAAGATGGACTGGAGAGACACAAAGACTATTTCTGACCAGTCAGTTGCCCCCTTTCACAATGGTTGGCAGCATTAAAAACTCAGCTTGAAACAGCTAAGTTAGAAGTTGATTTAACTGAAACCCCTGCTTCCTTTATCAGGTTTCCATGACGGAAACTGGATTACTGTAATGCTCTGTATGTAAGTGTATCTAAGACTAGGTGTAGGCTTCTGCAGGAAGTGCAGAATGCAGCAGCCTGGCTGATAGTTGGGTCAGGGCGTTTTGAACATATCACTCCGACATTGAAGTCACTTCATTGGTTGTCGGTCCATTATAGAATTAATTTCAAGTTGTTAGTTTTGGTATTTAAGTCCTTAGTTGGGCTGGTAGCAGAGTATCTTCAACAGGTCCTTGAGGTTTATCACCCGCCACGGGCATTACAGTCTGAGGGAAAACACTTATTCTGTTTACCGAGCACTTCACAGATACGCTCTGCTTTTACAAGGAATGCTGCTTTTTCATTTATAGGCCCATGCTTGTGGAATAAATTGCCTGAGAGATTATGAAGTATCACAGATTTGTCTGCGTTTAAGAAACAGTTAAAAACTCATTCATTCAGGCATTTTTCTCATTCCTTAATTTTACTGCGTTGTGATCTGATTGTGTAGTGGAGTTTGTAATGACTTTTATTGTTATTGCATTCTTTGTGCATGTTTTATTGTAAGTCTCCTAGGAATAGGTGGCCTTTTCCGGAGATGCGAAGGAGGTAGAACGAGAGGACATGAAATGAGATTGAAGGGGGGCAGACTCAAGAAAAATGTCAGGAAGTATTTTTTCACGGAGAGAGTAGTGGATGCTTGGAATGCCCTCCCGCGGGAGGTGGTGGAAATGAAAACGGTAACGGAATTCAAGCACGCGTGGGATAAACATAAAGGAATCCTGTTCAGAAGGAATGGATCCTAAGGAGCTTAGCCGAGATTGGGTGGCAGAGCCGGTGGCGGGAGGCGGGGATAGTGCTGGGCAGACTTATACGGTCTGTGCCAGAGCCGGTGGTGGGAGGCGGGGCTGGTGGTTGGGAGGCGGGGATAGTGCTGGGCAGACTTACACGGTCTGTGCCCTGAAAAGGACAGGTACAAATCAAGGTAAGGTATACACAAAAAGTAGCACATATGAGTTTATCTTGTTGGGCAGACTGGATGGACCGTGCAGGTCTTTTTCTGCCGTCAACTACTATGTTACTATGTTACTATGTAATAGGTGGCCTTTAAATGTTTTAAATAAATAAAGATCAACTATGATGCCTTAAACAGAAAAGAATCATGGGATTGGTCATTAGAAGTAGGGTTTGCCACTACCCATGTTTAGAATTACTCATAATGCCTTCTCTTCCATACCCTGCTAGTACTTCACAAGTACAACTAATGCCCTTGTATGCTTTCACAAATAACCAGTGCAGGAACTATGGGAGTCAGTTTGATGAACAATGTGTGTGACGTGCAGTACAGCAAAGCTGCTATGAGAGGTCACGGCTGCCATTTTCTTCAGGCAGCCGCAAGGGGGCAGGAGTCAGTGGGTTTCGGTCCTGCCCTCGTTTCCCCTATTGGACTACCAGGGAGCTAAGGTAGGCCTGGAGGTTGGGGGTCAGGGTTCCAGAGGGGGGAGAGGGTTCTAAATGGTGTGGGCTGGGAAGGGAAGGAGGAGGGTTTTATGAGGGCTGGGAGGGGGCTTCTAGGGCTCCATATGTCTTTTAAATAGTTGTGGGTCCCAGATGATATGTAGTGTCAGGGCCCGCATATCTATGTGGCCAAATTTAGAGCAGAGCTATCCTGCCACTGACCTGCCCACTATATTTTGTGCCAGGTAGAACCAACATTCAGTGGCACTGCCCGGTTAAGTGCTGCTAATTATCGGAGGTTGGGCGGCCCTAGGTGAGGGCAAGTCGTCATGAGCCTCACCTACCCTCTTAAATCCACTTTGAATATTGTCCAGTCTCACTTTTAGAATTCATTTCATTGACCATGGCCCAGTGGCTCATTGTGCTGAGCACTGCTTTACAGAGGGATTTGGATTGATTCCCACCTCAAATCTTCCATTCCATGGGCTGTGGTTAGGGATACAGCGGGAAGGGGGGGGGGGGGGGGTGTCCACAACCCCAGAGGGAGTGAAGGCAGAGAAGGAGGATACAGTTATTGTGGAATAGTGACAACTAGTGGATAGATTTTGAGCCTTTGCAGGAAGGTGTCCTGATGCATGGTACCTGCCCAATAACTGGACCCAAGTAACAGAGGAGGAAATGTAAAAATGTATTTGCTTTAGTTTCTTATATACCACCCACAGGCCCAAACCTATCAAAGCGGTGTACATTCAGGGTACAGTACGTATTTTTCTGTTCCTGGAGTGCTCACAATCTACCTGAGGCAATGGAGGGTGAAAGGGGAAATTCTATGTATGGTGCCTTAAAAATAAGCGCTGTAAAACCACACGGTTTGCATGATTCTATACACTATGACTAAAGTTAGGCATAGTTTATAATATATGCTCATGTGTCATTCTTGCACCGAAAATTTAGGTGCACCCATTTAAGCTACCTAAAACCAGGCCTAAATACCTGCGCCCAAGTTAGGCGCCGATCAGGTATATTCTATAATAGTGCGCATAGTTTTTTGAAATGCCCATGACCCACCCATTCCATGCCCATGGCCATGCCCCCCTTTTGACCACATTATAATTTACACGCACCGCGTTATAGAATATGCCAAGAAAGTTGTGTGCATAAATTCTAATTAAAGCCAATTAGTGCTGCTAATTGGTTGTTAAGTACCAATTATTGGCACTGAGTAGCTTGTAAATTAAGTTGTGCGTGCAATTTGGCTGCACACAACTTAAGAATTTGGGGGTAAGTGATTTAACCCAAGATCACCAGGAGCTACAAGGGGATTAGAACTGTACTCTCTTGGTTCTAAGCCCACTGCTCCGTCCATTAGGCTGTTTCCAGTCGATAGGATTTTTGAGGGTAGGTTTGTTTGTTGGTACAGTAAGAGCTGGAGAGTGAATACAGAAGGGCAGTAGGGGTTGTTGCACCAGAAGCTCATTGCATTTTTTCGTTTCAGTTTGTGTGATGTTTTTATGGATGTATACCTGCTCTCCACTTAGAATGAATAATCTTTGGCTATTGTATAGGTGGTATGTACATTTTTAAACAAAGATAAGACTTCCTTGGGTGATTGCATACGAAGGCTCCTAGCGTTGCTTCCCAGGCCTGGTTCCAGCTGAGCTGGAAGCGTCTCCAGGAGAGGGCTGAGGATTGTTAATCTGGCAGTGCTGGGGGAGCTTGTAGATGTAAATCAAGAACCTGCCCTGCAATTAAATATGACATTTGAAAATAGACGCCGTTATCAAATATTTCATCATTGATGCTTCACACCTTGACTGCTAACTCTAATGTGATGACTTTGCATAACACATTTCATAACCCAATTAAAATGTCTTCCTCTGTGTGGAACACTGGACAGAAATGTACGATAGGAGTATGTGAATCCAGCCATTGAGTGGTAGTTAAATATTCATGAGCTACTTTCCCATACTTTTGGCCTACCAAATCCACTTATTCCTGTTTTAGTTACCCTGAAATTCAGATGGGTGTGTGTGACCCTTGAATATTGGAGCTGGATACTGCTGCCGGGTGAGTTATTGCAATATTTATTTAGATTTTGCTCACACCTTTTTCAGTAGTAGCTCAAGGTGAGTTACATTCAGGTACTCTGGATATTTCTCTGTCCCAGGAGGGCTCACAATCTAAGTTTGTTCCTGAGGCAATGTGACTTGCCCAAGATCACAAGGAGCAGCAGTGGGATTTGAACCGGCTACCTCTGGATTGCAAGACCGGTGCTCTAACCACTAGGCCACTCCTCCACTCAGCAACATTCTGTGTAGAATCTCCAATAGTAGCAACATTCCATGTTCCACTGCACTAACCACTAGGCTACTCCTCCACTAGCAACATGAAGCCTGCCCTTGCAGATCAGCAATGCGGCTGCGCAGGCTTCTGTTTCTGTGAGTCTGACGTCCTGCAAGTACGTGCAGGACGTGAGACTCACAGAAACAGAAGCCTGCGCGGCCGCATCACTGATCTGCAAGGGCAGGCTTCTACATGGAATGTTGCTAGTGGAATAGCAACATTAACATTCCATGTAGAATCTCAAATATTTATTTATTTGGATTTTGCTCGCACCTTCTTCAGTAGTAGCTAAAGGTGAGTTGCATTCAGGTACTCTGGATATTTCTCTGTCCTAGGAGGGCTCACAATCTAAGTTTGTACCTGAGGCAATGGAGGGTTAAGTGACTTGCCCAAGATCACAAGGAGCAGCAGTGGGATTTGAACCAGCCACTTCTGGATTTCAAGACCAGTGCTCTAACCACTAGACCACTCCAGCAACATTCCATGTAGAATCTCAAATATTTATTTATTTAGATTTTGCTCACACCTTCTTCAGTGGTAGCTCAAGGTGAGTTACATTCAGGTACTCTGGATATTTCTCTGTCCCAGGAGGGCTCACAATCTAAGTCTGTACCTGAGGCAATGGAAGGTTAAGTGACTTGCCCAAGGAGCAGCAGTGGGATATTTATTTATTGGTCCACTTGTATCCCACATTTTCCCAGCTTATGCGGGCTCAATGTGGCTAACAAAGTTACAATAAAATTACATTATACAATAGCAAAAATTGACAAGAGAAGCTAACAGAAGGAAAGAAGCGGATAAACTAACAAAACGGGAAAAGAATAAGGGAGTTAAACAGCATTGTTGACTTCGGGGTAGGCTTTGTTAAACAAATAATATGGTATTGTTTGCTGTAGGAGAGTATTCAGTGTAAGTCGCAGTGGCCAATGCTGGCTCCTGGAGACCTCTCGAGCGGCCCTCATCATCATTCTGGCTTTTCTTCTGCTATGCTGTGCCTCTAGCCACAGCCTACTTAGAGCATCAGGTATGGTAGGCTCGATCTCCAGTTCCCATCCTCCACCATGTGGCAGTGTTTCAGCATCACGACTGTGCCAGGGGCATTGAATGCAGGGCTGCAGTGGCCTTAGCAAGTGTATGGAGTCGGTGCTCATTTAGAAAGTGTTAATTAGGAGACAGCGTGTTTATCCTCTGAAAGACGACTACTGGCAGCTGTGAATAGATCACTAAACTGTAAATAAAAAATTCATGGGAATGACTGAAGAATTTTGTTTTTTAAATAATTCAGACGGTGACACTGTAGGTCCTTTCTCTCTCTTCCTCTGCCAGTCAGTGATACCGGAGTCTTAATGCTTTGCTGATGGCAGCGTATTGTTACATTTTTGGAAAGAACCACTCGGTTTTATCGTTTGGTTTTTCTACTCCTTGTAAATAGATTAACAACAATGGAAAGTGGAGCTCCTTCCTTTTGTCTAGATTGGGCAAAGCGTTAGTAATATAAAGGACATGCTTTCCTGCTCCTACTGTTCTCCCATCCGTGGCTGCTCAACCAGAATGTTCTCAATCCACCTCTTAGCATGAGGGGTTAATCCTGTCTCTGAGTCTGTGGCCTCTGTCTCAGTGGCTCCACTTTAGGAAGTGTTTTGATGTTGGCCACAAATTTGTTCAGACTAACTCATCATCGACACTGTCCTGCCGTCATCTCCCAGTTGCAGATTTTTGTCTACTGTGGGGGCAGTTCTATAACTGGTGCCAAAATGTAGCTGCCCAGCTTATGTGGATAGTGAACCTGTTCTGTAAGAACAGCGTTGCGGTTGAGCCTGCCATGTTGTGTCACAGCTAGCCCCCTTCTCCTACTGGTCCTTAGCCGCCTCCAACTGGAACTTGCCCCTTCACCTTCTGCTGCCCTTTGGACACTTTCTTCCCCCAGCAGCCCATGACCTCTCTTCAGGTTTTACAGCGCAGATTATTTGGGCGTCATATATAAAATTCATCCCTTAATATAGAAAGTTACTGCACAGAGAGATCGTGTTAAATACTAAGAACAGCTAGAAAATAAAAGTAGCAGTGTGTTCCGTCTCCTCTGACCAGTAACCAGGAGCAGTTTCAAAAATGGAAATGGCTCTAAACCGCTGAACTGCAGCAAATCCTGGAGCAGTCATATGTAGACAGCCTGGCGTCTAGCATGGTGAATTCTAGTGCCAGAGGGATGCTTTTAATGGGACTCTGAGCCCTTCTTGTCACTCACTTGTGTAAGAGAGACTTTTGGTCAGCTCCGACTTCTTGACAGCTCCATTCTGATGCTTCATGGTACAGTTGTGACAAGAGCAACCAGAAGGAGAAAGGCTATAACTCTTGCAGTAATCTTCTGCCAAAGAGCAGGTTACATCATCTCCCTTCCAATCCAACCACTTTATTACCAGTATCTTTACCATGGGGCTCATTTTCAAAAGAGATAAGTGTCCAAAAAGTGGCATAAATCTACTTTTGGACGTTTTTCTCACAAAAACATCTAAATTGGCCCATATTTAGATGTTTTTCTATGAAGTCCATCAGAAGTGCGTGGGGCATGTTAAGGGTGGGATCTGGGTGTTCTTAACACTTGGATGCTTTTCTTCCATAATGAAACAATAATAAAAATATCCAGGCCATAAAAAAAGTGCCCTAAATGACCAGATGCCCACTGGAGGGAGTCACAGATGACCTCTTCTTACTCTCCCAGTGGTCACTAATCCCCTCTCACCCCCCAAAGAATGTGATTAAAAACATTACTTAGATAATATCAAAAACCAGTTTATTCAGAATATTCATATCAAGGACCCGACACGGTCCGTGTTTCGGCGCCAAAGTGCCTGCCTCAGGGGTCACAATCAACTTTCTCTGAGAAGAAGCTGATAGGCTTGAATAATTCCTTTATGTATGCAAGTTAATCCACAGAGAGAACAAAAGAACAACCATGGTGTTTGCTGATCGGTTGGTTGTGCTTTTGTTCTCTCTGTGGATTAACTTGTTTTTATAACCACGTGCATACATAAAGGAATCATTCAAGCCAATCAGCTTCTTCTCAGAGAAAGTTGATTGTGACCCCTGAGGCAGGCGCTTTGGCGCCGGAACACGGACCGTGTCGGGTCCTTGATATGAATATTCTGAATAAACTGTTTTTTTGATATTATCTCCCTATTGGTTTGCGCATTTGTCAGCCTCTACGTTTGCTGTTTTGCTTTGACTTTCCGTGGAGGCTCCTTCTGTCTTCTTGGATTTGTTAAAAATATTACCAGCCTCAGATGTTATACTCAGGTCCCTGGAGTACTCTAGTGGTGGGTGGCCCATACCTCCCCCTACCTGTTAACACTTGTGGTGGAAACTATTAGCCCTCCGAAACTCATCCGAAACCCACTGTACCCATATATAGGTGCCCCCTTCACCCATAAGGGCTATTGTACTGGTGTATAGTTGGGGATAGTGGGTTTTGAGGGGCTCATCAGACACGATAAGGGAGCAATGGTGAGATGAGTACCTGGGAGCATTTATTTGAAGTCTACTACAGTGCCCCCTAGAGTGCCCCGTTGCTCTCCTTTGATGTCTGTGTGGCCAGTTTACTAAGAATGTTGGCTCCTCCTACATCCCAATGGCATAATTTTGTGCGTTTAAAAAAAAAAAAAAAAGGTTTGGACAAGTTCCTGGAGGACAAGTCCATAGTCTGCTATTGAGACTATGCTTCAAAAAGAATTCAGTTTCCTGTATCATGCCAAGAACCCTCAACCAGAAGAAATACCTAACTGGTAAACATCCCTCTGGAGCAGGGGTTCTCAACTCAGTCCTCAGGACACATTAAGCCAGTCTGGTTTTCAGGATACCCACAATGCTCTGCCTCCATCGTTTGCAAATCTATCTCATGTATATTCATTGTGGGTATCCCGAAAACTTGACTGGGTGGACATGTCTCGAGGCCTGGGTTGAGAACCCCTGCTTTGGAGTTGCAAATTAAGGATCTGAAAAAAAAAAAAGAGAGAATCTTTTAATTACAAAAAGTACTATTTCAGAACTATTAGTAATTTGATAATCTCAGGGGACTTATCTCTGCTGAGTAATGAACCTCTAAATCAAACGAAATGTTGGTCATCGGCCAGTGCAACTTTGGTCTTGCCATTCCGATCCAGTCACTGGACATTTCTGAAACCATGCAAACATGGTCAGAATGGCCTTCAGTCCTTGGCACCATCTGACAGTCTGTTCTGTAGATTTGTATTTTATGACCCTTCTCTGTGTAAGTATTTCTCAGCGATTTATTGCGGCCTGACTTTTTCATGAAGTCACAGGAGTAATTTGCCCGCTGCCTGGACAGAGCTAGAAATTGTACTAGCAGACCCTGGCAGGGGACCAGCTCTGCAGTTCAGGTTTATGTCATTTTCGGCCTGATGACAGGAAAGGACAATGGAGGAATGCACAACTGGGCTAGCAGAATCGTGCTTCAGCTGAGGCTGGAATACCGTTCAGCTTCCAGATACAGTGAAGGCCCTAAAGGAAAAAGTGTATAATAACCATCTGCTCCTGGAAATGGGCACAGGGTATGCCAGGAGATATGGTGATCTTATCCATAAAGGGTTTAAGCCATTATTTATTTATTTATTTGAATTGATCTCATACCTTTTCAGTGGAAGTAGAGAGTTACTTGGGGATAGAAATTTCATCCACCCCCTTGCATCCCAACTGCAACCTAACCCATACCCACCTGTACCTGTTAGGATTCATTCCACCCACACCCATCCCCGCTATTGCTTGCAGCCCTCCTTCTCCTCCCAACCCCAACCGTTTTTATGGGCAGTATTCACTGTTCAACCAATGAGTGTTCCAAGCCTTAGACTGGCGTTCTGGCCGCCCCTCTGGGCATTCCAAGCCTCATTTTGGCACTCCACTTGCCTCTCTCACAGCTTGATGATCAAAGGTAAAAGCAGGTGCTAGAGGCCAGTAGTACCATACTAGCGCCCACATTTACCTTTGCACACATGATCAGCGGGCAAACAGCGCTCACGCCGGGCAATAGCGCAGAGCTCATTTAAATTAGATTCAAATTAGATTTAAATGAGCTCTGCAGTATTCCGCTCCTATGATCAGAGAACAGTGCTTTGATCGTAGGGGTAGAATAGCGCCTTAATCCTCTGCCAGCTCAGAGCTGGTGTTAGGGTTAAGGCTCTGTTCCCGCCCCCCCTCCCCCCATCAGAGTCAGGCAGCCCAGGCTGTCACTATCAGCCTGGCCTGTCACCATGTCCTGAGGGTCCATTGGACCCATGGACCGCAGCCATCACTTCAACCCTGATAGCCTAGTGCCCCCCAACTCCTCCTGACACAAGGGCACGGGGTACTTTTCTCCATATGGACTTCCATGAATTCTTCAGGCATAAGGATGCCCATTCTTCCACGTTCACAATTCCCCCAAGGCAGCCATTCCCAACTCAGTCCTGGGGTTCCAGGATATCCACAATGAATATGCATGAGATAGATTTGCATGCACTGCCACATTTGAAAACCCGATACTAGATGTGCCCTGAGGACTGGATTGTGAATGACTGCCCCAGGGTGTTTATGCTACATTTATACCTGCTCTTCCAGGGTTAGTAATATATAATATCACCACATTGTAAAAGCTCACGTGCTTAAATGCAAACCTCTCTCCAGCCCTTCTCCAGTTTGTTATATAGCCCCCAGGGCAGCATGGGCTGATGACCCTGTCTGACAGCAAAGGAATTCTCTATATCCCCTCCCTCTCTGCCTTTTCTTTAATTAATGGAGTTCCTCCCCTCAGAGGTAGACTGACCATATGGACAACCAGGCAGTGCCCTAGGACCCAGGGCTGTGTGTGTGTGGGTGTGGGGGGGGGGGGGCAAGGCTGGTCCAAGGAAAGATGCCACCCCTTCCAGGATCAGATGCTGCCCCCTGGGCTGAGATGTCACTCCCTACCCCAGGCCAAGATGCTGCCCCCATTCCTGTCTTTAGCTTGTTCTCGGCATTTACCTCGTCACGTTCCAAACCCGGCAGCGATTCCCATACGCCTCTTCCCTTTTCTTCGGCTGCCTCCCTGATGTAAGTTCCTGACTTGTCAGAGGCTCAGGCAGCCGCAGTAAAGGGAAGAAGCAGGTGCCGGCAGCAGGGCAGCGTATGGGAATCGCTGCTGCTGACGGGTTTGAAAAGTGACGAGGTAAACACCGTGAAGGAGGGAGATGCTGCTCCCTGAAGAGCGGGGAGATGCCACTCCTGAAGAGTGCTCCCCGCAGTAAGGGTACTCTTACTGTATGGCCATGTTTTTAAGGGGCTTTTTACACACCGCGGTAAAAAGGGCCCTGGTGCATGGGAAAATCAGCCCCCACTGTTACCACCAGGCTCCTTTACCCACAGCTTAGTAAACGGACCCCTTAGTGCACCTTTCTGCTAGATAAAAGCACTGTTTATCAAGAAATCACGGTCTGCTTGGAAATTCTTTCTAGGCCTGCGTGGAAGCGCAGGTGTTCATCTGCTCTGCGAAATAGCACTGGATTTATAAAGTCATCAGTTACCTTATCTCCCTCCTTCTGGACTTATACAGACCCATTACTACAACTTTATTGCACACAGAGCCCGAGTCAGCAGAAAGAAACCACGGACTGCTAACTAAAGTTGTCTAGATAGATGTGATCAGTACAGCATGATAGAGACCCTTAGCTAAATATAGCTGAATCAATACAGTAAATGTACATAGCACTATGGGTTAGTCTAGACTGGAGGTAACATTTATCCAGCTATGTATAATCCTATAAACACAGTATCACAGAGTTACAACAGGGTAGATTCAGTGGAACAGAAACGAATATTTCCAGAAGACTTGATGCAGTAGGATGGAAACATTACAGGATTAGAAAACAGTGTGCATCATTTTATTTGTTTATTTATTTACAGTTTATATTAACCACGCTATCAAACAACTCTAGGCAGTGTAGAAAATAAAACACACATAAAATACATAAAAAGACAAAAACATCGAAGCTATTATACAGCTTATTAAAGTAGACCAACCAGCAAAAAAGCGAATAAACAAACTATCATACTTAAGTACAATATTCCTGAGTGAAGAAATGTGCTTTCATCTGTTTTCTAAACTGTAGCATCGAATTAACACGTTGCAGTTCATATGGTAATGTTCGATTAACATAAAAGGAATGGCTACGTGTCAGTCTAGTGGACTGGAAGAAAAAATAGCTTCGGCATTAGAAAGAATTTTGAGGAAACAGGGGACTCTTCTCCCCCTCTTTCTCCCTACTTTATGAGGCCAAGTCTGGGCCTAGAAAGGCCTATGTGGAGTCTGTTTTCTAGGGCACCCTTTCCCAAAGGCGTGTAAGGGCCTACGCATGTCCAGCACGCATCAAATCGGCATTACCGCCTGGCTAGCGTGTTCACCTGCCGGTAATTCCGAGTTTGGCGTGTGCCCAAAACACATGGTAGAAAATAATTTTCTATTTTCTACCGCGGGGGCGTTCCCGGCGGTAATTGGCAGTTGGCGAGCGCTAGACAGTTATCGCATGGGCAATGCTTGAGTCCTTACTGCTAAGTCATTGGGTGGCGTTAAGGGCTCAGGTCGTAAATAGATGCATGTTGATTTTAATTTTGCTGCATGTCCATTTCCTGCCCCCCCTCCAAAAAAACTCCTTTTTACCAGACGCGGTGGAGAAATGGTCCAGCACGTGTCCAATACATGCACCCACAGTACCGCAGGCCACTTTTTGGAGCGCCTTTGTAAAGGGCCCCTTGATTAATACTTTATTTATTTATTTATTTTAAAATTGATATCCTGCCTTAACTCACAATGGGTAACAATAAAATGTATATAGTCAATAAACAAAAAAACGAACCAACAATCATCTTAAAAGTACAATCAAAACAAGATCTAAATGATATAAGTCCCTCCTCAGACAGTGTAGAGACTTGCGTCACAGACACTTCAGTATCCTTTATTCCTCTAGAAAGCCCTTTAAAAAACGATGAGTCTTTAAGAGTCATTTGAATTGTTGAGTATTATCACATTAATCTTAGATGACCAGGAAGATTATCCCAAAGTGAGGGTCCAGTAACAGAGAAAGCACATGCGCTTATTTCAGCATAATGATCATCAGAGGAGAAGGTAAACACAACTGCTTCAGTCTTTCAGACCTTAATGATCGCCTCGGACAATACATCCTTAAAACATTACTAGAGTATACAGGTACCTTCCCATATACACGTTGATGTATCAAACCAAGAACTTTAAACATAACTCGATACCTAACAGGCAACCAGTAGCACATTTTTAGCACTGGAGTGACGTGCTGATCATGATACTCCAGAAATTAACCGTGCTGCTGGATTCTGGATGATCTGTAGAGCCTGGAGTCTGGACGATGACCTACCCAAACCTATAGAGTTACACTAATCAATTGTTGTCAGAACCAGGTTCTACACGATCATCCAGAAATCTGATGGCCGGCACCATCCCCTTCATCCCCTTTATAGAATATTAGTGTAATTGGACATATTACATGTATTTGTGGTTGAGTGTGGTGACTTACACCAGCCACTGAGCCATAAACGTGCAACTAAAGTAGAGTCTTGACTGTTCAACATAACAGGACTGACAGGTTGTTGGATAATTGAAATGTCAAGATAATACAGAAAAAGTGGATGAGGGATAAAACAGTATATTGAATGCATGTTTCAAAAGAGGAAGCTCTAAAAACAAATTAAAAACTTACCCTCTGGTCTACTAAGCAAGACTAGCAGCTGTCCATGCGCTAGTACCGACACGGCCCAGTCACTTTGAATGGGCTATGTCTGCACTAGTGCATGGACAGCCACTAGCACTGATTCGTAAACAGACTCCTTAATGTGCCCAAGAATCTTATCTAGCACTGCTGTTTTTGAACTAAACAGGATGCCGGGAAAGAGAGAGAGAAACCCGCACATGACTCAATGACAATTTTGTGACGTCACTGAGGAACATCGGATAATCACGAAGGTCGGATAAGCGAGACTCTACTGTATCTCCTAAATGTGTGCCCTATTTTCAGCCGAACTTAGGAGCCTAACGTTTCACTGAAAATCCATCTTAATGTATCCCTGGCCTCAGGGGTCTCTCCTCAGTCACTGTCCTATTGCCTGACACTACCCCCCACAGGGTCGGGCACACAAACAAGAGGATGGAATAGGGCATCTTTGGTTGCCCAAACCCCAGCTGAGACCAGAGGAACTGGGAGGTATCTAAAAGTGATTTAGATGGGTAGGAGAGCCTCTTGCCTGTTTCAATTGCTTGTGCCTGTCCAGCTGCCAATATTTGACGACGCTTAACCAGACAGTGCTGCTGAATATTGGCAGTAGCTGGCCATGTGCCAAGTGGGCAGGTCAGGGGTGTTACAGGGGCAGAGCTGGGAGTTATGCAGGTGCCATCGATATTCTTCTGCACAGGATTCCTTTATGCCTATCCCGTTTGAATTCCGTTACCGTTTTCATGTCCACCACCTTCTGCGGGAGGGCATTCCAAGCGTTCACCACCCTCTCCATGAAGAAATACTTCCTGACATCTTTCCTGAGTCTGAGATTGAAGGGGGGCAGACTCAGGAAAGATGTTAGGAAGTATTTCTTCACGGAGAGGGTGGTGAATGCCCTCCAGTCGGTTCAAAACTCTGCTGCCCGTCTCATCTTCCGCCAGGGTCGCTTTACTCATACCAGGGACGTATCTGCGTGGGGCCACAGGGGCCTGGGCCCCCGCAGATTTCGCCCTGGCCCCCCTCCCCGCCGTCAACCCTCCCCCGCTGCTTACTTTGCTGGCGGGGGGCCCCAACCCCCGCCAGCCGAGGTCCGACCCGCAATCTCCATATTTCGTCTTCCGAAGTTCCTCCGTGGCCATGTGCTTCAAGGAAGTAACGCTGCAGTGACGTCAGACGCCGAACTGGATTCAACCAATCAGCACTGCAGCGTTACTTCCTTGAAGCACATGGCCACGGAGGAACTTCGGAAGACGAAATATGGAGATTGCGGGTCGGACCTCGGCTGGCGGGGGTTGGGGCCCCCCGCCAGCAAAAGTAAGCAGCGGGGGAGGGTTGACGGCGGGGAGGGGGTGGAGAGAGGCGGCGGCGGGGGGGGGGGAGGGAGGCAAAAATGTGCCCCCCCTCTCTGGCTCTGGCCCCCCCTACCGCCGGATTCCAGATACGCCCCTGACTCATACTACCCCTCTCCTCAAGACCCTTCACTAGCTCCCTATCCGTTTTCGCATCCTGTTCAAACTTCTTCTACTAACCTATAAATGTACTCACTCTGCTGCTCCCCAGTATCTCTCCACACTCGTCCTTCCCTACACCCCTTCCCGTGCACTCCGCTCCATGGATAAACCCTTCTTATCTGTTCCCTTCTCCACTACTGCCAACTCCAGACTTCGCGCCTTCTGTCTCGCTGCACCCTACGCCTGGAATAAACTTCCTGAGCCCCTACGTCTTGCCCCATCCTTGGCCACCTTTAAATCTAGACTGAAAGCCCACCTCTTTAACATTGCTTTTGACTCGTAACCACTTGTAACCACTCGCCTCCACCTACCCTCCTCTCTTCCTTCCCGTTCACATTAATTGATTTGATTTGCTTACTTTATTTTTTGTCTATTAGATTGTAAGCTCTTTGAGTAGGGACTGTCTTTGTTCTATGTTTGTGCAGCGCTGCGTATGCTTTGTAGCGCTATAGAAATGCTAAATAGTAGTAGTAGTAGTAGGAATGCCCTCCCGCGGGAGATGAAAACGGTAACGGAATTCAAACATGCGTGGGATAGGCATAAAGGAATCCTGTGCAGAAGGACTGGATCCACAGAAGCTTAGCTGAAATTGGGTGGCGGGGGGAAGAGGGGTTGGTGGTTGAGAGGCTAGGATAGGGGAGGGCAGACTTATACGGGGTCTGTGCTGGAGCCGGTGATGGGAGGCGGGACTGGTGGTTGGGAGGCGGGAAATACTGCTGGACAGACTTATACGGTCTGTGCCCTGAAAAAGACAGGTACAAATCAAGGTAAGGTATACACATATGAGTTTATCATGGGCAGACTAGATGGACCGTGCAGGTCTTTTTCTGCCGTCATCTACTATGTTACTATGTTACTATTCAGTGGCAGCATCCACGTACCTAACCGGGCAGGTAGGACTCCCACTCGTAGCAGCTCCATGGTAAAAATGGCCGCCACAACCTCTGTTAGTCTATTGCTACTGTTAGATGATGCAGTGGCCATTTATACCATGAAGCTGCTAGGGCCAGGAATGAGTGGGGTTCGTTCCTGCTCCCATCACCCTGCTTCTCCACCAGGGAGCTCAGGTAGGTCCAGGAGGACCTATTCTGATGGGGTGGGGGGCTGGAGGTGGGTCTAGAAAGGAGTGCTGGGAGGGGAAGTCTTGACTAGTCAGGAGGGAGGGGAGATGTGGACACAAAATGTGTACCGTTCCAGGTCGATATTCAGCTGGGATTCATATAACTTATGCAGGTCCCCGCTGAATTTTGGTTGGGACCCGCATGAGGATCAGCGGCCTGACACACTACAGTCAGCAATTGATATTCAAACCTGGTGCACAGACATAGCCCTGAATTGAATATCGGGGCCTAAATTCTGCCCATGATGGTCAGCGTTAAAAAAAAAAAAAAATCACTGACTGCTGCCAGCTGAATATTCACCGGAACACATACTACTACTACTACTACTATTTAGCATTTCTATAGCACTACAAGGCGTACGCAGCGCTGCACAAACATAGAAGAAAGACAGTCCCTGCTCAAAGAGCTTACAATCTAATAGACAAAAAATAAATAAAGTAAGCAAATCAAATCAATTAATGTGGACGGGAAGGAAGAGAGGAGGGTAGGTGGAGGCGAGTGGTTACAAGTGGTTACGAGTCAAAAGCAATGTTAAAGAGGTGGGCTTTCAGTCTAGATTTAAAGGTGGCCAAGGATGGGGCAAGACGTAGGGGCTCAGGAAGTTTATTCCAGGCGTAGGGTGCAGCAAGACAGAAGGCACGAAGTCTGGAGTTGGCAGTAGTGGAGAAGGGAACAGATAAGAAGTGCACGGGAAGGGGTGTAGGGAAGGACGAGTGTGGAGAGATACTGGGGAGCAGCAGAGTGAGTACATTTATAGGTTAGTAGAAGAAGTTTGAACAGGATGTGAAAACGGATAGGGAGCCAGTGAAGGGTCTGAGGAGAGGGGTAGTATGAGTAAAGCGACCCTGGCGGAAGACGAGACGGGCAGCAGAGTTTTGAACCGACTGGAGAGGGGAGAGGTGACTAAGTGGCCTTGGTAACTTCTCCCCATATGTATCCAAAAATTGCACCAAAAATAATCCACACAAGCTGAAGACTCTGTTTTTCACTATAAATATCTCAGCTCAAACTTCTGTCCTTCCTTGATAGATGCCTCACATTTCCGCTGTCTTGAAGAGGTTGCTAAAACCATTATTCATTTCCAATTGAAAGCACGCACACATGAATACAAATATGGTTTGCATTACTTGCATACTCGACTCACACATTGTCTTTTTAACTTTTCAACAGTTTATGTAGAGTAATCTCAAATCAACGATGCAACATCAAGATCGCTCACAAATGCAGATTCTTTGTTTCAATTCGCTCTGATGTTTCTCTAACACAAACAGGACATCAACACCATTATATCATCAAACATTATTTTAGAGAATACATTATGCCAATGGGAAGCCTTTTCCATGTATTAAAAAAATCTCAAAAAACATATGTAAAAACTGTGTGTGGAAGAAACCTAGTTAAAAAAAAAACAGTATCTAAATAAAAAATGAGAGTTCTCTTAACTAGAACAAATGAGTATTATTTAATTATTTATTGGGATTTATTAACCACCTTTATGAAGAGATTCACCCAAGGCGATATACAGTAGGTACAGTTTAACGAGAAACTTACAGTTTTGTTCACAGCCTAACAATAGCACAATGAACAAGTAAAGACAGAGAATGACAGAGGAAAACTTGAATAATAATAGGACTATTATGAAACAGGATCAAAAATGTACACATTTAACAGCACTGAAATTCAAGTAACAGAGAGATTTTATTTATTTATTATCTCATTTGTACCCCACAGTTTCCCAACAGTGTCAGGCTCAATGTGGCTTACAATGCACCACAGAGGCAGACGCCAATGCAGTAAAATGAAGCTAATACAGCAGAAAACCTACAAGAGTTAATGGGGAAGAATAGGAATGGATGGAAGGAGAAGGGAAGGGGGATATGTCCAAATGTCTCTAGATCGGTGTGCTTCCAGCAGTGGAGACACTGGAAGAGTCCGCCGGGTAGGCACTTCTGAATAACATGGCCTTCAGAGATTTCCGTAAAGTTAGATGATCTGTGATGGTTTTGATGGTCCTCGGTAAAGAATTCCAAAGCTGAGTGCTAATGAAAGAGAAGGAGGTAGCATACGTGGACTTGTACTTGATTCCGTTGCAGTTTGGATAGTGAAGGGTAAGATATGAACGGGAGAGTCGGAACGTATTCCGAAGCGGTAGGATGATGAGATCTATCATATAATACAATATAAGCATAATATTATTTATTTGTTGCATTTGTATCCCACATTTTCCCACCTATTTGCAGGCTCAATGTGGCTTACATAGTACATTAGTGACAGTCGCCGATATCGGCATGAACAAATACACATTGATAGACACATTGGGGGTCATAAGGGGAAGAGTAGGTTATGTCCAATATGAACATTTATATTTTTGTGTTGCGGGGTTAAGGCATTTAGGTTGGGTCGTTTGAGTATGCCTTTTCGAACAGGTTAGTCTTCAGGAGTTTCCGGAAGATTAGGTGGTCATATGTTGTTTTCACGACGGTCGGTAGTGCGTTCCATATTTGTGTGCTTATATAAGAGAAGCTGGATGCATAGGTTGATTTGTATTTGAGTCCTTTGCAGCTTGGGTGATGGAATTAGCACAAATTTGAACATTCAAATAACATTGCTATGATACTATTGCTTTTCTACAATACAGCCTTACCATATAGCTGAGGGGTAAGTGGAGGAGTAGCCTAGTGGTTAGTTCAGTGGACTTTGATCCTGGGGAACTGAGTTCGATTCCCACTGCAGCTCCTTGTGACTCTGGGCAAGTCACTTAACCCTCCATTGCCCCTGGTACAAAATAATACCTGAATATATGTAAACCGCTTTGAATGTAGTTGCAAAAACCTCAGAAAGGCGGTATATCAAGTCCCATTTCCCTTTCCCCCTTTCCCTTATGACATCACAATATAAGAAGTGAGCCAAGTATCGGGCAATCAAGCCATTGTGACATCACTGATGAGGTTGGCTCTTATTGGTGGAATGAGTGGAGGAGTAGCCTCATGGTTAGTGCAGTGGACTTTGATCCTGGGGAACTGAGTTCGATTCCCACTGCAGCTCCTTGTGACTCTGGGCAAGTCACTTAACCCTCCATTGCCCCTGCTACAAAATAAGTACCTGAATATATGTAAACCGCTTTGAATTTAGTTGCAAAACACTCAGAAAGGCGGTATATCAAGTCCCGTTTCCCATTCCCAAATGCAGATATATAGATGGGGACAAGATGGGTAGTACAGAGTCAGCTGGGATAAATAAATGGTTGGTTAAACTAAAGGCACATTCTTTGTACAGTTAATCAAGATTTAAGGAGCTGGTCCAAATTACAGTGGGTGTAGCAAGCTAGTCCAGGGAGTAAATTCCAGAGCGTGGGGGCTATATAATATAATAACTATAAGGCCCATGATGGCCAGCGTTTTTTTTTTAGGTCCTAGATTCAGATATTCAGTGTAAGGCCATATCTGGCTACTGGTGGTGAATATTTGAGGGGGAGATGCATCAAACTTACTGGGCCAGCAACATGCTTTTTGGATTGGGTCCAGCTGGTTTAGCGAGTACATTATTCAGCAGGAGATGCACAGAGGAGTCTTGCGGGCTTTTCAACGTTGGTGGTAGCAGACCACAGGAATAGCATGGTAATTATGTAAATGAGCTGATCAGTGTTCAAATATGCATTCCGAGGAATGCACAGCCGTCTACGAGCCATGCACAGAAAGACCCGCCTACCTTTTCCGGATGAAATTTTATGGGAGGTCAGGAGTAGCTATAGTGTAGCTACGTAATTGCTGGCGATCTGACAGTTTAGTTAATGGGGCTTTTGCAAGGCGATCGAGCTATTCTGGACAGCTGTGATCAGCATATTTACATTAAAAACGAGGTAGATTAGACGCCGGTCGCAAGCTAGTTTCTGAAGGACATGAAGCTTTTCTCTTGATTGGCAAAGGCCGAGCAGCTTCATTCAAGCCAAGCCAAAGTTTGTTCTTTGAGAATTAGGAGTAAGGGTCGGTGGATGTGTACTCCTTTTGCAGCTCTTTTGTTGGCAGACCCCAAGATATTCCTCCATTTTGTTTTAAGAACTCATTCAGTTTTGCAAGATTTATAAAGCATGTCTTCTCTGGAAAGCAGTGTGGATTTAGTGGCATGAAAAGCACCCAGTTGAGCACCCCCAATATTTAACAAACTCCTTGACTATGTCCAGGGAGAAGTTATTTTTGTTGTGTTTAGTACCCTCAATAATTTTGAAAAGTTAGCTCTTACTCCCCCCCCCCCCCACCCACTCCTTTGCTGAAATGGGATCCCCAAGATTTGTAGGAGCATGTGCAGAGTAGCCATCTTAGCAACTGACTGCTCTACTCATGTCCCCCGGCACCTTCCCTAGTAAGAGGCAGACGCACTAAAGTCCCGGTAAAGCACCGATCGCTATTTCCACCTTGGTAAAAAATTACCGAGGTGGACATAGTGAGCGATGCTCAAAAGAAACGGGATGCAAATGAGTTGCTCACAGAAACAGTGAGCAGCTCTGATAGGAGGAAAGCCAATCGGTCAACTGAGCATAAGGAGAAAAGCCAATCGCTAAGCGTGGCTGCTCTGTCCATACTCAAAGCAATGCATGCTACGGCTTTCATACACGTGTACAAGCTGCATGTATGAAAGCTGTGTGTAGCTTTTTATTTTCAAACTTATCAGAGGCACAGGAAGCTCAACAGTGCAGTGATGGCAGTGAGCCTGTGATTTCTGGAGAGATGTGCTCTCCCCCTGCCTGGCAGCAGTGTGGAGCTGTAGTCTGGCCACCAAAGTGTCTTCTGAGCCTGGCACTGGCACCCTTCCTTAGCAGGAACTGGCTTCCATATGTGAGCAGGGGTTTCTAAACTGCGGTGGTACAACACTCACCCTCGGATCCTCCTGTTGACTGCACCGCCAGCAAGTAGCTGTCATGCAACGACAGCTCCTGACCACCCGTAAAACTTTCATCCTACAGGTAGGCGGTCCTTTCTGTGCATCGCTAGAAAAATGGCTACGCATCACTCAGAATGCACATTTGAATAATAATTAGCTCATTCTCATTGGCTGCTACTGTGACAGGAAAAAAGCCCGCAAAACCCCTTTGTGCCTGTCTCGCTGAACTCCGTGCTTGCTACACTGGCTACAACTGGTATAAAAAGCACGTTGCTGGCTCAGTAAGTTTTGTGCATCTGGGCCTGAGCTGCTGTCTGCAAACTGCAGTTTCCAAGTTGGGGGACAAGTTTGATGTATGTCCTTAGATTTCCCCCTTAGGGGTATGGATGGTTGGAAGTTTTAAAGGGCCAACACTTTACCTACTTTGAAACTTGTGCATCCCTCTTTATCATTTCCAGTGATTTCTTTCAAAGACATAGTCAAGGACTGAGATGTTTCTAAAAAAAAAAAAAAATCCCATCTGTCCTGTGCATGCTGACAAGGTCAGGCTCCTCATGATAGCCAGCAGAATACGCTGTACTTTGCATCAGAAGTCCTGGCCTGTTTTCTTTATATTCTTGTGCACACACCAAAAACTGGGCAATGATAAAATGCCAAGGCGAAACATCCAAAGCAGGGCACCTGGTACGGGCTGTGAAAAGCTGAATACTGCTTATTAAGGCTGGGCAGACAACATTTGGCTTGTTTTGTGTTGTTTCCTGTGCCATTTAGGGACATGTTATAGTCTCACCCCCCCTTCATCATGGCACACGACACAAAATGAAACTTTTCTTGATGCCTTCGCACACCTCCTGCCCACCTGCCAAAAGCAAACAATCCCCCACCCCCCTCCTCACTCTCCTTAGGGCCTCTCAGCTTACCTAAACCCCTGGTGGGCTAGCGGGGGTTCGTTGGTTCTTGCAGTGATACCTGTGTGAGTCCTGCCCACATTCTGACTAGACTCTGCCTCTGTGCAGGCCCATCTGTCAGATATGCATTATGTAAGGTAATACATCTAGTGATTAGGTGGAATTTTGGCTTTTATATGGCTATGTACCCACATATGTGTTTATACACCATTATTCTAAACACGTATAAATGGCACAGAAATCTTATTGCTTATCAAACATATAAACGGCGAGTGACCGTACTCACTCGCAAATGCGCAGTAGAGACTTCCCTCTCTGCCCCGCCCCCGCTTCAATACGTGATGATGGGGGCGGGACAGAGAGGGAAGTCTCTACTGGCATGCTGCAGACGTCGGAACCGCTCCCCCTCCCCCGGAGTCGCCGCCGCCCCTCCATCTGGCCCGAGCACTGTGAACTTACATCACCACGCAGCAGCAGCAGGCACATCAGCAAAGCTGCCGTCGGGCTTCCTTCTCTGCGTTTGTCCCGCCCTCGCCGACGTTACGTCACACGAGGGCGGGACACAGGCAGAGAAGGAAGCGCCCCGACGGCAGCTTTGCTGATGTGCCTGCTGCTGCGTGCTGATGTAAGTTTACAGTGCTGCTCGGGCCGGGTGGAGGGGCGGCGGCGGCGACTCCGGGGGGGGGGGGGGGCTCGGAACCCCCCCATTCCAAAAGTAGCCCATTTTCACGGGCTCAACGGCTAGTATTATAGAATTAGCACAGTATGTCTTATTAGTGTTTTCAGAGTTCTAATTTTGTATATTTTTGTGCACCAGGGGAAGGTCGAACAAATAGATATTTTCATTCTAACCCAGTGGTTCCCAAACCTGGTCCTGGAGGCACCCCAGCCAGTCAGGTTTTCAGGATATTCACAATGAATATTCATGAGAGAGATGCGCTGCACTACATGAAAATCTCTCTCATTGTGGATATCCTGAAAACCTGACTGGCTGGGGTGCCTCCAGGACCAGGTTTGGGAACCATTGTTCTAACCCTTCCCGATTTCCTTCTGTTCTTTTTTTCCAGTGTAGATTTTGTGCCTGTTTAGATTCTAAAACCAGGCATCGGGGTCCCTTTATACCTATTCTGTATGCTTGGGGAGAAGATTTTTGGAGATTTTGATGTTCTTGCCACAGGCATGAAAAGCAACGTGGGGAACCTTCAAGTCACCCTCAGCCCCAACGCATTCAGGGGGACTAGCTGTATGATTTCCCCTTCCCTCCCCAGGATCCCCAAGTTAATCCAGCCTCCACTGACATCCTCACTTTTAAAAAGAGCATTAATATTTCTTATCAAAATGCCAGCAATGCCAAAAGGTTCTGCTAGAAGAGAGGTGGCATTAATACGTTTTCACCAGGTCACAAATAAATGAGATTAAGGTGGCATCCAGCAGGATAGAAGCAAAAGGTTGATATTTATATAGTGGACCTTTCAGACAGTGGAGCTAAGGGATACCCCTGAGGCTGGTATACAAACAAATTTGGCTCTGTGGCTGAACTATGCATTATATCTCCCAAAACCTCTTTCCCAATGCCCACAGAGTGTTAAAGAGTCCCCTAATGTAGGCTTAAAGTTAATAATTAGTAGTAGAAAGGCAAAGGCAAAAACGTGCTGCGTACGACCGCGTAAGATAGTAGTAGCTCGTCAGTCCCAGGTTCATTGAGTCAACGGAGGTCATGAAGAAATTGAATAAGATAGGAAAGAGCGGGATCCTTGAGGGACCCCACAGTTCGGAGACCAATGGTTGGAAAGTTGATTATTTTGCTTAATAGAATAACTTTGGTTCGATAGAAATTTGCCTGGAAAGGGGATATTAGCGATATACAAGAATTGATTTGATTTGAAAAGCAAATAGATCTGTGCTCTAATCAGATTTCCATCCACTCACCTACTCCATACATAGAAACATAAAAAAATGATGGTGGATGAAGACCATAAGGCCTAGCCAGATACATCGATTATCCTTTTCTCTCCCTTAGAGATCCTGTATACTTGTCTCATGCTTTCGTGAATTCAGATACGGACTTCGACTCCAGCGCCTTCTCTGGGAAACCGTTCCAGTATTCAGCACCTTTTCCTTAAGGAAGCATTTCCTTAAATTACTCCTGAGTCTATCCCCTTTCACCCTCATCCCATGCCTCCTCATTCTAGAGCTTCCTTTCAGTTGAAGGAGACTCGCCTCCTGTGCATTTATGCCATGGAGGTATTTAAATGTCTCTACCAGGGGCGTATCTGCGTGGGGCCACAGGGGCCTGGGCCCCCGCAGATTTCGCCCTGGCCCCCCTCCTGCCGCCAGCCAACCCGAGATGACAACTTGCAAGTTCTTCCTCCGCCGTGGCCAACATGCTGGAGTTGAAAGCGTCTGAATCCAGATCGGAGTCTGACGTACTGCGACATCAGACTCCGAACTGGATTCAGACGCTCAACTCCAGCATGTTGGCCACGGCGGAGGAAGAACTTGCAAGTTGTCATCTCGGGTTGGCTGGCGGGGGTTAGGGTCCCCCGCCAGCTGAAGAAATATTTTTAAAGGCGCAGGAGGAAGCGGACGCAAAAGTAAGAAACGGCAGCGGGGGAGGGCTGGCGGCGGGAGGGGGGTGGAGAGAGTCGTTGGTGGCGGTGGGGGGGGGGGGGGGGTCCGGTAATGGCGGAGGGGGGTCGGTGGCGGCAGGGGGGGGGTAAAATGTGCCCCCTCCCTCTGGCTCTGGCCCCCCCTACCGCCAGAGGCCAGATACGCCCCTGGTCTCTACTATGTCTTCCCTCTGCTGCCTTTCTTCCAAAGTATACATATTGAGATCTTTAAGTCTGTCCCCATATGCTTTAGGATGAAGACTATTATGCTCCCCATCGCTCTTTTTCATCCCAGAACAGATAAGTTGATCAGTACCGGAGCTGGGTTCTAGCTCCTGTTTCTTTAAGATATCGGCACTCAGCAGAGCCACTGCTCCCAGTTTCCAGTCCTTTCCATATAAGTTCTGTATTTAGGCAAAAGCTACTTTCTTTACCAGCAGATCGGGATTATATCTCCTCGTTTAGTTTGTTTGAAAAACTGTTATACTGCCTTACATCCTTGTTTGGGGGAAAACCACAGTGGTACGTCAATAAAAAAAAAATAATAGTAACATTATGATATATCCAGAGGACAGAGGAATATTAACATTATAATGTATCCAGAGGACAGCTGTAGATCAGTCTGCCGACCTCTGATTTGTTCAGTCTTGGTTGGCACAGGCCTGTCTTCGTCCAGTAAACACCAAGGAGCAGCTCTGGACCTTACAATTAGTTCACTCTTTTAGGGAACAGGCTTCTCTCTCTCCTGCATATGCAAACCAGGCTGGCAATCCCTGATTACTGCAGTCTCTTTGGAAACAGGTAGAGCCTGGCTTTGAATACCCGGGAATAACTCCACCGGCGGTGAGCAAAATGCTTGCAGTCGCCAGCTTAATATTGACCTCAAAGTGACCTGGTAGCTGATACAATGGCCTGAGAACCAAGGAAACCCAGATTCAGATCACGTATCTCCCATCGCCTCAGGCACTCAGTTAAGGCCCTTTTACTAAACCTTAGCGTGCGTTAACAGAACTAGCGCCCACACTAATGGAATTAGCACCCTAAGTTTTAGTAAAAGGACACCTTAGATTGTAAGGGCTCAATAGTCTGATCCGGGTAGCACAGATGGACTCCTAATTTAAGTCAGGTCATTTGTATAGGCTTGCTTGAAGAGGTAAGTTTTTAGCAGCTTCCAGAAGGGTAAGTGGTCATTGACTGTTCGAATAGATCTTGGTAAGGCGTTCAAGAGTTGGCTGCCTATGACGGAGAAGTTGGATGCATAATATGTTTTGTACCCTTCCGGAAGCTGCTAAAAACTTACCTCTTCAAGCAAGCCTATACAAATGACCTGACTTAAATTAGGAGTCCATCTGCGCTACCCGGATCAGGCTATAGGACAGAACCTGAAATATACTTCTCTACTTAATCCTTTCTAAATTCATCCCTCTTCCAAGCCTCACTATACACTCTTCCTTAATTAACAACACACTATCCCAATACACACCCTCCTCCCACTACCACCCTCCTCCCTTACCCACATCTAATTGTCCACCTCTTTATACACTATATTACAGTTCTTATCCATTCTATGTTACTTTGTAAACATGTTATACTATGTAAGCCGCATTGGACCTGCTAATAAGTGGGAAAGCGCGGGGTATAAGCGTTACAAATAAATAAGTATACAGGACAGGAAAAGCTCCTGTCCAATTAAATCTCGCTGGGTGAGTCAGGAAGGGATATTCTGTATCACTTAACTAGGAATACCGCTGAATAACCCCTGTGCTCGCTGTGGCACTGTCCTGGCAGTGCCGAGGTGGTCTGGAGGTGGAGCCTAGGTGGACCTGAGAATTATGCCGGCACCGGCAATTATCGGTACTGGAGTTTGCATTGGTAATTGGGCAAAGTTAGGACTGCTATGTGGGTAAGGCGGTGAGATGTCATTTTACTAAGGTGCACCGGAAAATGGCCTGTGCTGGTGTAGATGCATGTATTGGATGTGCGCAAGTCCATTTTTCACCGCGCCTACAAAAGCCTTTTTTGGGGGGGGGGGGGGGGGGCAAAAATGGACGTGCAGCAAAATAAAAATTGGTGTGCGTCCATTTTGGGTCTGAAACCTTACCGCCACCCATTGACCTAGCGGTAAAGTCTCACGCGTTAACCATCCGGTAATGGTCTAAGCCAGTGATGCCCTTGCGGAAACAGGAAATGAGGGCGGGACCAGAGCTTGAGAGACAGAAGGGAAGGCCGAAGGCGCGCTGAGCAAACAACATAGTTTTCGCTGCCGACGCCACCTTAACCCCGACCAGGTATGCCTTTTAAATTTCGGAGGGGGGGGGGCCCTGGTGCTCGGAGGGCGGGCGGACGGACAAGCAGACCAGTGAACCAGCGACGGCGCGCGTGCCAACAGAGGGCTCTGCTTGCCCTCTCTGGCACGTGTGCCATAGGTTCGCCATCACTGGTCTAAGCACATACAATGCTGATTACTGCCCTGTTAGCGCCATGTGCCAGAAAATTTCTGGCTCGCTTAGTGGACGCGTGTAAAAAATGAAATTACTGCCCGGGCCATTTGGTAGTTCAAAACTGATGTACGTAGGAAGCGCGTATGCGCCTATGTGGCTTAGTAAAAAGGCCTCTGAATGTTGGCTGTACTGCCGTGGACCTGATTACATTTGGCCTGGCACTAAATATCAGGATCTAAATTAGCCAGCTTCAGTCAGTGTTTATAAAAACGCTGCCCGCTTAATATTGACCCCTCAGTTTTTTGGGGCAGAAACATGCTTATCACTGCACAGTGCTATATACGTCCAGAAGTGCTATAAAATGATAAGTATTATTCTTACAATCGCTCAGTTTTAGACTTTAATAAAGCAAACTGACTATGAGGCACCGCTGATTAAGGATGGATCTGGGAGAAATGTCTTTGCAGAGCGGAAGGATTTAGTCGCACCTGTGTCAACTATGATTTTGATGTGCATTGCAGGCCCCCTTGTTCCAGTGTCGATGAGGCACGTGGAAAAAGAAACTGTGGCAGGATAGAACAAACTTAAAGTCAGATAAAACTGAAAATATGGTAAGAAAATGGAGGATATTAAGAATAACAGTAAAAGAACGCAGTATTATAAAGGAATAAACCATGTCTCGCTTTATAAGGATGAAAAGCCAATCTTTTGGTTTTTGCATGCCTTTGTTTTTTTTTGAATCGCTGTTGGCTCCCCAAGGCCTGCAGTAACATCATACCTTTGCGGACACGGTGGGGGGGGGGGGGGGGGGGGGGAAGAGGTAAGATGAATACCAAAGATGCATGAAAAAGAGACCAGTGTCGGTGAAAGCCCAATACCTTGGCTTTTGAAGGGCCGAGAAAATCTGCAGACAGTGGATGCGTCACCCCCATCTCTGCAAATCAATGCTCATTGTCAGTTTGCCAGTTGTGATTAGTTTAATTTTACAGTGACGAGAATAATGTACTGTTAATTGGTTGCTGGAACTCCAGGACAAAAGGGTGAGAGGCAGAACTGTTCAATGTATGAAAATAAGTATTAACCCTATCTTTGCATAGCTTTCAGAAGTGGACATCCATACTTATGTACAATCAAAGAACTCCGTGTACCTCCTACATCATTTCTATAGCACTGTACAGAGAGACTTATATTCAGTGGGCGTTAACTGGATAGATCTTCTTTTCTAAGATTCTTCTAAAGAATGGAATAACCTACCAATTGATATTAGATCATTGGCAGATCATATGGGTTTTGCAAAAACAATTAAAAACGTATCTTTTTCAGAAATACGGGGATTAGCCTTCTGCTAATTTTATGCATACACAGGTAATATATTGCAATTCCTGGTAATGTCTAGTCATAAGTACATAAGTATTGCCACACTGGGACAGACCAAAGGTCCATCAAGTCCCAGCATCCTGTTTCCAACAGTGGCCAATCCAGGTCACAAATACCTGGCAAGATCCCGAAAAAGTTCAATATATTTTATGCTGCTTATCCCAGAAATAAGCAGTGGATCTTCCCCAAGTCAATTTAATAATGATGTATGGACTTTTCCTTTAGGAAGCTGTCCAGACCTTTTTTAAACCTCGCTAAGCTAACCGCCTTTTTACACTTCACATTAAACCATTTTATTAGCCTCTCCCTGGGTCTCTTAAGCCTGCATTATGTGGCCCTCAGAAGCTTGGCAGATCTCATGATACTTATAGCGGAATTTCTGCTTCCGTGCTGTGACTCAGCTGTCTGCAAGCTTGAACCACTTGGGACCAGAAGTTTGGGTTGGTTTTTCAGTTTCAAGTCTTGCGAGAAACCACAAGATTTGAAACCGCACATGCGAATGTCCAGCACCACATGACCCAAGCTTGCAGAGAGCTGTGTCGTGGTTGGAAAGCAGGAATCCCACTGTCTCTTCTGGAACCGAAGCCAGGTGAGGGTAAAGAGACTGGGGGAGGGGCATACATTAGATCGCGCGCGCGAGAGAGAAACTGCGTGAAGACTGTTGTATTCTGCTACTATTTGACAAACGTTTGCAGCAAAATATGTTGGTGTGTGTTTTGGCCCTCCAAATGTTACAAAATATAAAATGTGCCCCCCCCCCATAGAAAAAGGTTGGACAAGCCTGCCTTACACGATTTCCGTCTTCGGTCTACCCTGGCCAGCAGCCCCTCACTTCATGGTCCAGGCACTTCTCTCTGAGTCCTGGCTGTCCTCTCAGGGCACAGAAAGAAAAGGGGACCCAGAATCCCTCTTTATTAGAAGTTATATAATAATGTATTACATCATTGGGGCACCTCCCCATTTAATGGGTTACATGCCATGCTCCTCCCAGTCTGCAGATCAGATGCCAATCAAACATTGCAGCACAGCTGCACAGGAAGTGATGTTTATTAAGGTGATTTAGAAAACAAATTTGTTCTAGATTATTTGGTTACCATATGTCCGGATTTACCCGGACACGTCCTCTTTTTGAGGACATGTCCAGGCAACCGGGCGGGTTTTGCCAATCTGCCCGTTTGTCCGGATTTCTGGACAAACGGGCAGGCTGGTGGGCGGGCCATAGGACAAACGGGCAGATTGCTAGCCTCCCCTCCATTTACTTACTACTGCCCTGGTGGTCTAGTGACCTCTTCCGCCTACGGGGCAGGAAAGAGCCCCCTCTTTCCTGCCCGGAGCGCTGCCCTGCATGCTTCCTTCCTGTTGCTGATCTAGGCGCCAATTCAAAATGGCCGCCGAGAGTTGTAGTGACCTTGCGAGATATTTTTATATTTTCTAATGTGGGGGTGCTTTCCCAGCAGTAATCATCATGGCCACATTGGTGCGTGCTGCATGAGTAGTGCGTGTGTAACGAATGAGCTCTTACCGCTAGGTCAATGGGTGGCAGTAAGGGCTCAGGCAGTAAATAGCCACGCGCTGCTTTTTGGCGCATGGCCATTTACTGCCCCATTAAAAAAAAGGCCTTTTCTCCCAGCCACAATAAAAAAATGGCCCGGCGCACTCCAAAAATGTGCACCCACACCACTGCAGGCCACTTTTTACTGTGGCTTAGTAAAAGGACCTCTAAGTGACTTGCCCAGAGTCACAAGGAGCTGCAGTGGGAATCAAACCCAGTTCCCCAGGATCTGGAACTCATTGACGGAGAAGGAAGTGACGGCAGCTGGCCTTGCTGAGTTTAAAGGGGGGTCTGTGCAGATTCCTGAAGGAAAAGTCCATTGATCGTTATTAAATTCTGGGTTTTTTGCCAGGTTCTTGGGGCCTGGATTGGCCGCTGTCGGAGACAGAGTGCTGGGCTTGATGGACCTTTGGTCGTTTCCCAGCATGGCAGTACTTATGTACTAACCACTGGGCTACTCCTCCACTAGCAACATTCCATGTAGAAGCAGCAACATGGCCGCGCAGGCTTCTGTTTCTGTGAGTCTGACGTCCTGCACATACGTGCAGGACGTCAGACTCACAGAAACAGAAGCCTGCACGGCTGCATTGCTGATCTGCAAGGGCAGGCTTCTGCATGGAATGTTGTCCAGTACGATTATAGTCATGCTCTTTTGCTGGGTGAAGAGGTTTACGTGGGGTCGTAAACCTCTTCACCCAGCAACACAGAAGTTATGTTATTGTTATATAGTTTTATAGGTGTTTATAATTTTTATTATGTGTGTTTTATTATGATCTACTTTGGATAGAGGCAGGATATAAAAACTCAAACCAAACCATTAAATCATAATACACTTCATGAGAAAGAGCTTCTTAGCTGTTGTTATCCATGCTTTAATCGTGAATCAATTAGGTTACTGTAACTGTCTCCGTATGGGTCTTCTGGGGAAAATAATAAAATGATCACAACTTATAAAATAAGATGGCCACTAGGTTATTAACTGGTGCTAAGTGATATGACCATATCTTTTCAATTCTGTGCCAATTCCTGTTGAATCTCAGATTAAATTTGAAGCTCTCGGTTTGTTTTTTTCAGGGCTTTTTTTGTGGGGGTACTTGGGGGTACTGAGTACCGGCACCTTTTTCATTGTCTACTAAAATTGACCCATGGTCCCCAAGTTTATGTGAAAGAGCTCAGGCCCTACACATCAATTCTGCCTGGTCATAGATTCTGTGACAGGTTGCAGGGGGCCTGACCATTGTGGGGTGGGTCCTTCAGTGATCACCTCACTCCTGAAGGGTGGCCTGGCATTTGAGTACCAGCACCTTTTACGTTAGAAAAAAGCACTGTTTTTTTTTTCAAAAAGTGCATCTCAAAAGACCTCTGTATTTGGCATTTCTACTGTGACCCTGTCATCCTGAGAGAGCATCTTGCTCTCCACCGCTGGCTCTACTTATCATTCACAGTCAAATTCCCCTTTGCTGTACTCAGAGCCTTCTTTTATTTCAGTTCACAAATATGGAATTCTTTGCCTCTGCTGATTTGGGGGAAAAAAAGAGATTTAATAACATTTCACAAAATGGCAAAAAGTGGTTCGTTTCCACCTTATTTTTGTTGTGAAAAAGTGGTTATTTCCCATTATGCAATTTGCTTGATTTGGGAATAGAAGGCTTCTATGAAATTTTGAAAAAAAAAAAAAGTGGTTACTCTTTAGACTATAATTTGATGATATAAATGTTTGTTTTATGTTTTTTTTAAGGGAGTTAATGGGCGATTATTGAATGTTATTATTTGTGATTGTTTATTTTCATTTTTTGTACCATGCTTCAAACACTTCGTAAAGCGTGTAATCAAGTGAAATAAAATGAAATTACACACATGAATCTTAGCTAATATACCACAGGGTAAAGTAGTGTGTGTGAGTGTGTGTGTGTGTGGGGGGGGGGGGGGGGGGGGGATGGCACCACCCGCCACCTCTTTGGAAGTAGTCATGTCAAAAGATTCTTTATATGTAATCTTGAAGGACCTGTTGGCCGCTAAGATTGACTGTTGGATACACAATGTGCTTGTACTTTCACACACACATACTGAAAAATAAGCCAAACATGACTAATGCGAATAGTTACAGAGAACATAACTCGTAGGAGTGACAAATTCTACCCTTCAGCTAAGTAATTATAATTCTTAATGTAGTCATTTTTTCCTGATTATTCTTTAGATAAGTAAAGTATATACTGATCTAATGATGCGGCAATAAGCGAGAGATGGCTAATTTGAGTAATTACAATTGTTTAATTCCATTGTGGAATTTGTCAGTCTTGCAAGGAATATTTACAATTTCAATTAAGTACTTTTATCCACGTTTTTTTTCACTTCATGTTTGTAATAAGGCTGCCCAGCCAAAAATAATCACAAATGCCACTGGAGTTAGAGGAAATTAGAGGGACATGGGATTGGAGGTAGGGTCTTACTGTGGATTAAAAACTGGTTGAAAGATAGGAAACAGAGAGTAGGATTAAAAGGTCAATGTTCGCAATGGAGAAGGGTAGTTAGTGGGGTCCTTCAGGGATCGGTGCTGGGACCTCTGCTTTTTAACATATTCATAAATGACCTAGAGATGGGGGTAACTAGTGAGGTAATCAAATTTGCTGATGACACAAAGTTATTCAAAGTCGTCAAATTGCGGGAAGATTGTGAAAAATTACAAGAGGACCTTACATGACTGGGAGACTGGGCGTCTAAATGGCAGATGACGTTTAATGTGAACAAGTGCAAAGTGATGCATGTGGGAAAGAGGAACCCAAACTATAACTACGTCATGCAGGGTTCAACGTTAGGAGTCACGGACCGAGAAAGGGATCTAGGTGTTGTTGTTGATGATACGTTGAAACCTTCTGCTCAATCTGCTGCTGCGGCTAGGAAAGCAAATAGAATGTTGGGTATTATTAGGAAAGGGATGGAAAACAAAAATGAGGATATTATTCTACCATTGTATCGCTCCATGGTGCAACCGCACCTCGAGTATTGTGTTCAATTCTGGTCGCTGCACCTCAAAAAAGACATAGTGGAATTGGAAAAGGTGCAGAGAACGGCGACAAAGATGATACAGAGGATGGGAAGGCTTCCCTATCAGGATAGGATGAAAGAGGCTGGGGCTCTTCAGCTTGGAGAAAAGGCGGCTGAGGGGAGATATGATAGAGGTCTATAAGATAGTGAGTGGAATGGAACGGGTCGATGTGGAGCGTCTGTTTACGCTTTCCAAAAATACTAGGACAAGGTGGCATACGATGAAGCTGCAGTGTGGTAAATTTAAAATGAATTGGAGGAAAGTTTTCTTCACTCAACGCGTAGTTAAACTCTGGAATTCGCTGCCGGAAAAGGTGGTTAAGGCGGTTAACTTAGCGGACTTCAAAAAAGAGTTGGACGGCTTCCTGGAGGAAAAAGCCATAGAATATTATTGAATGGACGTGGGAATAATACAGTATTTCTAGGATGGGCGGGACAAATTGCTTGTTCTTTTGGCCGCTGTCGGTGACAGGGTGCTGGGCTTGATGGACCCTTGGTCTGTCCCAGTATGGCGATGTTTATGTACTTATGTAGTCTGCTACATTTGGGGGCTCTTTTACTAAGCTGCGTAGGTGCCTACAGGCGCCCGATGCATGCCAATTTGGAGTTACCGCCTGGCTACCACATGGCCCTTGCAGTAATTTCATTTTTGACGCTCGTCGAAAAAATAATTTTTATTTTCTGATGTGCGTCAGCTACGCACGTAGGTCATTACCGCCCGGTTAATGCGTGAGACCTTACCACTAAATCAATGGCTGGCGGTGAGGTCTCAGACCCAAAATGGACGCGTGACAATTTTTATTTTGCCGCACGTCCATTTTCGGAAAAAATCGGCAAAAATTTTAAAAAGGAATTTTTTGCAGGCGCACTGAAAAATGGATCTGTGTGCACCCAAACCCTGTGCCTACACTACCGCAGGCCATTTTTCAGCGCACCTTAGTAAAATGATCCCTTGGTGTTTTTGATTTGGCTTCACTTCCCATTCTCTTGACCATCCCCCACCCCCTTACTCATGTAAGATGGGATGTATCCTGTGAAAGCAAACCTCCCAGTATTGCTCCAATGGTATCAGTGATTATCTTTGCAGAGGAAATTGTCCTCACTTCCTTCTGGGACCCCAGATTTCCTGGCCGGTTAAATCGCTTTGAAGATTGATTCCTTTTGGGCTCATTTTCGAAAGAGAAGGGCACCCATCTTTTGACACAAATCGGGAGAGGGGTGTCCTTCTCCCAGGGTCGCCCAAATCAGCATAATCGAAAGCCGATTTTGGGCGCCCTCAACTGCTTTTTGTTGCGGGGATGACCAAAGTTCCCGGGTGTGTCAGAAGCGTAGCGAAGGCGGGACTGGGGCGTGCTTAACACATGGGTGTCGTCGTCCGTTAATAGAAAAAAGAAGGGCGTTCCTGATGAACACTTGGCCGACTTTACTTGGTCCTTTTTTTTTTTTTTTACAACCAAGCCACAAAAATGTGCCCTAAATGACCAGATGACCACCGGAGGGAATCGGGGATGACCTCCCCCTACTCCCCCAGTGGTGACTAACACCCTCCCACCCTAAAAAAAAAAAATAGATGGCATTCTGAGGGATTTTTGTGTAAGAGGGATCCGTTGGATATTCTGTTTGTATTAATAACCCAGACATGAGAGGCAGCTCTGGGCAAAACCCATAACTGGTTCATTTGAAACCTTGTGTAGCCTTTCAAAAATGTTATAGTGGAATAAGAAAAGGTACAGAGAAGGGCGATGAAAATGTTAAAGAGGATGACACGGCTTCCCTATGAGGAAAGGCTAAAGCAGCTAGGGCTCTTCAGCTTGGAGAAGAGATGGCTGAGAGGAGATATGATAGAGGTTTGTAAAATACTGAGTTGAGTGGAACAGGTAGATGTGAATCGTTGTTTACTCTTTCCAAAAATACTAGGACTAGAGGGCATGCAAAGTAGTTACTATGTGGTACATTTAAAATGAATCGGAGAAAATATTTCTTTACGCAATGTGTAAGTAAACTCTGGAATTCATTGCCAGACAATGTGGTAAAAGTAGTTAGCTTAGCAGGGTTTAAAAAAGGTTTGGATAACTTCATAAAAGAAAAGTCCATAAGCCAGTATTAAGATGGACTTGGGAAAATCCACTGCATATTCTAGGATAAGCAGCATAAAATCTGTTTTGCTGTTCTGGGACCTTGCCCAGGTACTTGTGACCAGGATTGGCCACTGTTGGGAAACAGGATATTGGGCTTGATGGACCTTCGGTCTGTCCCAGTATGCCAATGCTTATGCTCTTAAGCTCTTATTACCACATGGCAGCATGAAACAGTTCCTTTTCTTAAAGTCTATCTGTAATCCTTAGAATCCTTTTGTGTTTTCTTGATCTGTGACAGTAAAATTATAATAGGAACAAGCAAAATGTGATAATTGGAGTTAACTGCTTAATTACCTAGAATTAGTTTATAAAGGCGTGCTACAAGATTATAAATTAGAACGCTGGTAGCAATTGTTTATCAATGGTTGTAGTTTTTATACCTCAGCCTGTCCATTTTTGTGTATCTCCCAGTTATGTTTTGATAACCTCAACTGTCTGTTGGTTTGCCAGTCTTCTGTAGAATTTTTACTGTGAATTCTCTGTTTCTGTGGCTTTGTCCTAAAGTCTCATTTCTTTCCATTGAATTGTAATGGAACAAAACACTGGGCCTCTGTTTTCAAAGAAAGCAACAAGACAGGCCGAACCCAACATACATTTGCCAGGGGTATACAAGCAGCAGGGCAGTGGCACACTTTAGACACTTACGGAGGGATTCTCAGGTAACCCCTATTTAGGGAGATGTCTGGGACTATGCAAACAAGAAAGAATGGGTTCTGTGGAGCGGGATGAGGGGATGGAAGATTTATCTCCAAGGCCCTCTCTTTTTACAGTTCTCCTGAATTCTGGTTACCTCACCGTGTTTCCCACCCTGAGGGTGCTGGTACAAATAAGTCCAGTCTACACACGGACAGGTAAAGGAATTCCAATTTAATTATGACCCAATTAGGGGAGAGGGGTCGAACTTCAGGAACAGTCATAAATCAAGGAGACTGATAGCAAAAGGAGTGCTTGAGGTGAATCCGTTGTTTGCTCATCTGAAAAATACAAAGACTAGGGAACACACTATTCAGTTACTAAGTAGTGCATTAGAAACAATCTGGAGAAAATATTATTTTACTCGATCCAGAGTTAAGCTCTGGAACCCATAGCCGGAGGATGTGGTAAAAGCAGTCAGCAGAGTTGTGTTTAAAAAAGGTTGGACAAATTCCTGGAAGAAAAGTCCATAAACCATTAATAGGGTAGTCTCAGAGAAAGCCACTGCTTATCCCTGGGAGTAAATGTGGAACCTTGCTACTTTTTCGAATCCTGCTTACTTATGACCTAGAGTGAACCCTCTTGGAAACAAGATGTTGGACCAGATGCAGAGCAGAGAAGGTCGACGAAAATGATAAAGGGGATGGGACAAGTTCCCTATGAGGAAAGGCTGAAGTGGCTATGGCTCTTCAACTTGGAGAAAAGACAGCTGAGGGGAGATATGATAGAGGTCTATAAAATGAGTGAAGTGGAATGGGTAGACGTGAATCGTCTGTTTACTCTTTCCAAAAATACTAGGACTAGGGGGCATGCAATGAAGCTAGAAAGCAGTAAATTTAAATTGAATTGGAGAAAATATTTCTTCACTGAACGTGTAATTAAACTCTGGAATTTGTCGCCAGAGAATGTGGTAAAGGCGGTTAGCTTAGCGAGGTTTTAAAAAAGGTTTGGATGGCTTCCTAAAGGAAAAGACCATAATTAAAATGGACTAGGGGAAAATCCACTGCTTATTTCTGGGATAAACAGCATGGAATGTATTGTACTTTTCTGGGATCTTGCCAGGTACTTGTGACCTGGATTGGCCACTGTTGGAAACAGGATGCTGAGCCTGTTGGACCTTTGGTCTGTCCCAGGGTGGCAATACTTATGTACTTATGAACCTTTCATCTGATCCAGTTTGAAATTCTTATGTTCTTAATCTAAGTCACCAGCAGTATCAGCCTGGCTGTTGCCTGAACACCCAGTCTCTGGGCATTTTGGGTTCTGTAGTCCTGTGCCTGATTATGCTAGTTAATTTTGAGTCCGATGTATTGATTTTTTTCCACTTCTTATATTTTGTGTCGAAAGGCCCCCTAAATTTATGTCAGGTTTGGAAAGAGAGAGAATCAACCTCCTCACAAAAAAGCCCATTATAATGATCCAGCAGTCTGCGTCTAAATAATGAGTATATTTACTGGACATTAATTAACGGGAAGCCACAGTGGCATTTCTTATAGAATTGTGTTTGACAGACTGTGAAATGCTGAAGTTGCTGATCAGAGTTCACGCTGTTGCAATGTGTTTTAGGCAATAATAATGAGATGAGGGTTTATTTTCAGATATTATATAATTTTTCTATAATGTGTATTGAATGTTGCATACCATCATGCACTGTTTTAGGTTGCTTTATATGTACGATTTCTTCACTATTTAGAAGTTTCCACATGTGGATATGGTTCTATTTTAAAATAACAGATGACACACTACTCGTTTATATATCAGGCATATCATTATTAGGCATTTTTATTATCCCGCTGCCGATATTGCGGGTCCAGTTCTGTTTACCAACACAGAGATGACGGTGTGGTTTCAGCTCCTTTGGTTTTCCATGCAGTGTGTACGGTCATTTCTCACATATTTCTTCAAGATTTCATATTTTATATATGACTAGTTTTGTCTGTTTCTCCTTTTTAGTGCAGTATTCATTATTTAAAACAAGCGATACATTTGGTGTTGGTATGTAAGCATATTTCATTTTTGATTTTCACATGTTCAGCTTCTCATTGCTAGTTTTTTTTTTCAATTTCCATTTTATACTTTTTGTTTATACATTTTTATCTTCATATATTTTTTGCTATTTTATATTTTATTTGGATTGTTTTTATATTTTATAAGATAATTTATTTGGACGTTTTATAATTTAGATGCTTTTTCACATCCGTTATTATATTTGTTTTATTATATATTTGTTATTTGTTTAAGCGATTTGCTCATGCATATGCATATTTTTATTTGTAAACTCCTGAAGGAGGCCTTGAGGCCAAAACACGGCTCATTTTGAGTCATGATGAGTTAATAAATTACCATTGCACCATATGTTTTGGGACTTTCTTGTCACTTTGCTGTTTGTGTTTTTGTTTTGCATGTATGCAAAAGTCAGTTCTTCTCTTGCTCAGTTTTGCTTGCATATTTGGGCATGCAACTTTCTAGAATCAGGGGTTAGTGTTTAGAATAATGGCAAATGTGCACATAGAATAATGGCCTATATGTGCTAATAGAATAATAGCAAATGTGCACATATCTGTTCATATATGCACATAACTGCCAAAATTCTACCTAAGCGCCATTCTGTAGATCTCTGCTTAACTTACATAGGGGGTCTATTACTTAGCCGCGGTAGCGTTTTTACCTCATGGTAGAAATCAGCCGGCAGTAAACGCTGAGATGGAATATAGTGGGCATCTCGTCATCTATCACAAGCTAAAAACGCTACCGTGGCTTAGCAAAAGACCACAATTGTGTATATTTGCAAAGGAAGGGGGGTATGTACATGGCTAAAGCTTGGGCAGAGCAATGGCAGGGCTGCTATGGGGCCACGGGGGCCAGGGCCCCGTAGATTTGGCCCTAGACCCCCCTACCGTCGACCCCCCCGCCCACTCGCTTGCTCGCTCGCCGTCGCCTATCTGGGCTGGCGGGGACCCCATCCCCCGCCAGCCGAAGTCTTCTTCCTTCCTTTCAGGTTTCTGAATCTGACGTCCTGCAAGTTGTACGTGCAGGACGTCAGACTCAGAAACCTGAAAAGAAGGAAGAAGACTTCGGCTGGCGGGGGATGGGGTCCCCGCCAGCCCAGGTAGGCGACGGCAAGCGAGCGGGGGGGGTCGAGAGGGTCGGCGGCGGTGGAAGGGGTGTCGGCGATGTTGATGGCGGTAATGATGATGGTAGCGGCGGCGCCGGGGGGGGGGGGCTAAAATGTGCCCCCTCACCTCGGCTCTGGCCCCCCCTACCACTAAAGGTCAGATACGCCCCTGCTGTAAGTTACACAGGTATCTGCAGCCCTTAGGTACTAACACACCAGGCTTTATGGCTGCTGTAAGTGCTCACGTCTAAGTGCCTATGAGTGATATATACCTGAGTATTCTATAAGGGAAAGTACTATAAGCACCCACTTTCCTTTCTAGAATAGGTGCCAGATAAGTACCCTCCAGGCATCCTGATAATGATTGTTTCAGAGGAAATCCTGCAAGGATCTTCATGCTTGGGGTAGGTTTATACCAGTGCTTTTTTTGTGCCGGTACGCAACGGTACGGCGTACCGGCACCTTTTTTATTTGCTCCCCCCGCCCCGTGACGGACGCAGTGCCAGCCCCCATTTCCGGCCGCTGCTGCTTCTCCTGTTGAGCAGCAGCGGCCGCTACACAAAGAAAAAGATTAAAAAAAACTTCAAACCTGGCTGAAACGCGGCACCCCGGCACTGTAGACAGCCATTAGGCATTGGCTGTTGCCCCGCAGCCGCTCCTCCTCTTGCCTTACGTCACTGCGCTCCTCCGGGGTCTTCCTCCAGGGGCAGTGACGTAGAGGCAAGAGGAGGAGCGGCTGCGGGACAACAGCCAATGCCTAATGGCTGTCTACAGTGCCGGGGTGCCGCATTTCAGCCAGGTTTGAAGTTTTTTTTTTTAATCTTCTTTTTCTTTGTGTAGCGGCCGCTGCTGCTCAACAGGAGAAGCAGCAGCGGCCGGAAATAGGGGCTGGTGCCGCGTGCGTCGCGACTTCGCGCCGTTCGCGCCAAACTTGGCAGGGAGAGGGAAACCAACAGAGGGAAGGATTGGGGAAAGAGGGAAACCAACAGAGGGAAGGATTGGGGAAAGAGGGAAACCAACAGAGGGAAGGATTGGGGAGAGCGAGAAAGAGGGAAACCAACAGAGGGAAGGATTGGGGAGAGAGAAAAAGAGGGAAACCAACAGAGGGAAGGATTGGGGAGAGAGAGAAAGAGGGAAGGATTGGGGAGAGAGAGAAAGAGGGAAAACAACAGAGGGAAGGATTGGGGAGAGAGAAAAAGAGGGAAACCAACAGAGGGAAGGATTGGGGAGAGAGAGAAAGAGGGAAACCAACAGAGGGAAGGATTGGGGAGAGCGAGAAAGAGGGAAACCAACAGAGGGAAGGATTGGGGAGAGAGAGAAAGAGGGAAACCAACAGAGGGAAGGATTGGGGAGAGAGAGAAAGAGGGAAACCAACAGAGGGAAGGATTGGGGAGAGAGAGAAAGAGGGAAACCAACAGAGGGAAGGATTGGGGAGAGAGAGAAAGAGGGAAACCAACAGAGGGAAGGATTGGGGAGAGAGAGAAAGAGGGAAGGATTGGGGAGAGAGAGAAAGAGGGAAAACAACAGAGGGAAGGATTGGGGAGAGAGAAAAAGAGGGAAACCAACAGAGGGAAGGATTGGGGAGAGAGAGAAAGAGGGAAACCAACAGAGGGAAGGATTGGGGAGAGCGAGAAAGAGGGAAACCAACAGAGGGAAGGATTGGGGAGAGAGAAAAAGAGGGAAACCAACAGAGGGAAGGATTGGGGAGAGAGAGAAAGAGGGAAACCAACAGAGGGAAGGATTGGGGAGAGAGAAAAAGAGGGAAACCAACAGAGGGAAGGATTGGGGAGAGAGAGAAAGAGGGAAGGATTGGGGAGAGAGAGAAAGAGGGAAAACAACAGAGGGAAGGATTGGGGAGAGAGAGAAAGAGGGAAAACAACAGAGGGAAGGATTGGGGAGAGAGAAAAAGAGGGAAACCAACAGAGGGAAGGATTGGGGAGAGAGAGAAAGAGGGAAACCAACAGAGGGAAGGATTGGGGAGAGAGAAAAAGAGGGAAACCAACAGAGGGAAGGATTGGGGAGAGAGAGAAAGAGGGAAGGATTGGGGAGAGAGAGAAAGAGGGAAACCAACAGAGGGAAGGATTGGGGGGGGGGGGGGAGAGAGAAAGAGGGAAACCAACAGAGGGAAGGATTGGGGAGAGAGAGAAAGAGGGAAAACAACAGAGGGAAGGATTGGAGAAAGAGGGAAACCAACAGAGGGAAGGATTGGGGGGGGGGGGAGAGAGAAAGAGGGAAACCAACAGAGGGAAGGATTGGGGAGAGAGAGAAAGAGGGAAAACAACAGAGGGAAGGATTGGAGAAAGAGGGAAACCAACAGAGGGAAGGATTGGGGGAGAGAGAGAAAGAGGGAAACCAACAGAGGGAAGGATTGGGGAGAGAGGGGAAAACAGATGGAAGGATGGGGAGAGAGAGGGAAAAACAGATGGAAGGATGGGGAGAGAGAGGGAAAAACAGATGGAAGGATGAGGAGAGAGAGAAAGAGGGAAAACAACAGAGAGGGAAGCATTGGGGAGAAAGAGAAAGAGGGAAACCAACAGAGGGAAGGATTGGGGAGAGAGAGAAACCAACAGAGGGAAGGATTGGGGAGAGAGAGAGGGAAAACAACAGAGGGAAGGATTGGGGAGAGAGAGAAAGAGAGAGGGAAAACAACAGAGGGAAGGATTGGGGGAGAGAGAGAAAGAGAGAGGGAAAACAACAGAGGGAAGGATTGGGGAGAAAGAGGGAAAATAACAGAGGGAAGGATTGGGGAGAGAGAGGGAAAACAGATGGAAGGATGGGGAGAGAGAGGGAAAAACAGATGGAAGGATGGGGAGAGAGAGGGAAAAACAGATGGAAGGATTGGGGAGAGAGGAGAAAAACAGATGGCCATTGGGGAGAGAGAGGGAAAACAGATGGAAGGATGGGGAGAGAGAGGGAAAAAACAGATGGAAGGATTGGGGAGAGAGGAGAAAAACAGATGGAAGGATTGGGGAGAGGGGAAAAACAGATGGAAGGATGGGGAGAGAGAGGGAAAAACACAGATGGAAGGATTGGCGAGAGAGGGAAAAACAGATGGAAGGATGGGGAGAGAGAGAGGGAAAAACAGATGGAAGGATGGGGAGAGAGAGGGAAAACGGAAGGATAGGGAGAGAAAGAGGGAAGACGCTGGATGGAAGAATGCAGAAAGAAATAGGGGAGACACTGGAAGGATGGGGAGAGAAAGCAGAGCTGCTGGATGGAAAAGGGGAATAGAGAAAGACTGGAGAATAAGAGGAAGGGGCATGGGGAGAACAAGGGTGAGGAAAAGATGAAAAGCCACAGGTAGATGAAGGAAATTAAAGAATGGATAGTAAGAATGAATTAAATCTGGACAGAGAGAGAGCCTGAAAAATATTGAAGAAAGCAAAGAAAAAGGAGACAAAAATGACAAATGGCACAGAAGAGTTAAGCGAAAACAAAGGAAAGCAGAATCACAGACTGGGACCAATATGGAAAGAAAAACAGTCACCAGACAACAAAGGTAGAAAAAAATCATTTTATTTTCATTTTAGTGTTTGTAATATGTCCAATTTGAGAATTTACATTGGCTGTCTTATTTTGCACTGGGTATACTACTACTACTACTTAGCAAATCACGTTATTTTTTTCTCCTATAGTACTGTAATATTTTCAATGATGTCTGTTTATATGCGCCATGGCTGGTATAGGGGGGTGTGGTTAATGTGGATGTGGCTATCATAGGGGTGGAGCCATATGTGGTGACCCCGCCCATAATGAGTACCGGCACCTTTTTTTCTACAAAAAAAGCACTGGTTTATACATTATCAATTTTGTCCTTAAAGCAGCTGATTCCTCCAGAAACAAGGTGTTAAGAGTAAGAGTTGAGGCTTTACACTTTATACCTACAAAACAGGAAGCCATTGCAGTGTGTCCATAGCAGGGGATTCTGGGCTTTAGATAGTTTAATCCCCAACAAAATTCTAGCTGCGGTGACCTGACATACCGTAGCTGGGCCAGTTTCTTCTAACAAAGGCCCATGTATAAGTTGCTACAATATTTTCAACTTATTGCAAAGGCAAGATTCTCCCTAAAATCCTCAGATGGAAAAATAGTGATTTAACAGCATAATCCATACGAGATTGCAAGATCAACTGTGCAGCCAATACGACTCCCAGTCCTCTCACGTCAGATCAGACTTCCTCTGTAGACAGTGTAGAGGTGCCTAAGTTCATTTTTGAACATCTGAGCCACAAGGGCTGAGTTTTACTGGAATATAGCATTATGCGTTAACCGTTCTGTTATGCCTGTAGCATGAAAAGCAGTATGTCAGGAGTAATAAATCATAACCATAACTAACTTCTTGTAATTTATCCGTACTTTTATTGCCTCCAAACAAGCACACAGCTGTCTCAGGGGCCCTTTTACAATGGCGTGCTGAAAAATGGGCCTGCGGTAGTGCAGACACGTGTTTTGGGCGCACGCAGAATCATTTTTCAGCGCACCTGTAAAAAAAATAATGCCTTTTTAAAAGTTTCGCCGAAAATGGACGTGCGGCAAAATGAAAATTGCCGCACGTCCATTTTGGGTCTGAGACCTTACCGCTAGCCATTGACCTAGTGGCAAAGTCTCACGCGGTAACCGGGCGGTAACGATCTACGCACGTCAAATGCCACTTGGCGCGCGCCCAATACGCGTGTCCAAAAAGAAAAAAGTACCGGACGTGCGCCAAAAATGAAATTACCGCAAGAGCTACGCGGTAGCCAGGCAGTAACTCCATTTTGGCGCGCGTAGACACTTACATGGCTTAGTAAAAGGGCCCCTCAGAGCCTTGTCTCCAAGTTCTGCAAATCTGAACATCCTCCATATTAAATGCTTTGACCCTGTAAAAACCCCTAACACTAGTATTCCAAAAATACTAGGACTAGGGGGCATGCGGTGAAACTACAGTGTAGTAAATTTAAAACAAATCGGAGAAAATATTTCTTCACCCAACGTGTAATTAAACTGTGGAATTCATTGCCGGAAAATGTGGTGAAGGCGGTTAGCTTAGCAGAGTTTAAAAAGGGGTTGGACGGTTTCCTAAAGGACAAGTCCATAAACCGCTACTAAACGGACTTGGAAAAAATCCAAAATCTCAGGAATAACATGTATAGAATGTTTGTACGCTTGGGAAGCTCGCCAGGTGCCCTTGGCCTGGATTGGCCGCTGTCGTGGACAAGATGCTGGGCTCGATGGACCCTTGGTCTTTTCCCAGTATGGCATTACTTATGTACTTATGGATATGAATTTCCACGTTTGGTATTTAACATAGCTTTTATTGCTTGTTGTTAATGTGCCATTTAACTGATGTTTGAGTTCTGCATTAAAAGCTAGCATGCATTAAACCCTACATTAATAAGCCTCCTATAATTGAACCACATGACTTAACTATACTGTCAGTGAACTATATCACAGAACTGCACTACTGGTGATCCGCATCATTCAGCCACATGACTTCACCACATTACAAGTGAACCACATCACTTAATTATATTGTCAGTGAACTAAATCTCTTAGCCATGTTATTTCTTGATGCACAGCTGACGTGACATCCCAGGCCTGTTGCAATTTGCACTTTCAGAAGGGGACTCCCCAGCTAATGATTTTGGGGAGGGGCAGCCGAAGGGTTAAACCCACCCATGATTACTAATGAGCCGCACTTCAAGTCATTTCCGTGCTTCATGAGTTAAGCTTCATGGAACCATAGCCATGTTGTTCTTAGCTATAATATTTAAAGGACCCACTCTGTCTCTTTTTCTGGTCTCCTATGGTGTGGATGTTCAGTTACTGCAATACTAGGCTGAAACCTTGTCATAATAAAACCAGGTTGCCCCCCCCCCCTCTTTTTTTGGAAGCTTACATGAAATTTAGGTGCCAGAATATTACTGCCGGGCCATCTACCTGAGAGCTGGCTGATTGTATGATTCTAAAGCAATTGATGGTAAGGCATGTTGGATCTGGCTCCTGGTGGGTTAAGAACATAAGCGTTGCTATACTGGGACAGACCGAAGGTCCATCAAGCCCAGTATCCTGTTTCCAACAGTTGCCAATCCAGGTCACAAGTACCTGGGCAAGAACCCAGAAGAAGAGTAAAACAGATTTTATGCTGCTTATCCTAGAGAAAAAGCCAAGTCCATCTTAATAATAACGTATAGACTTTTCTTATAGGAAATTACTGAAACATTTTTTAAACCCTGCTAAGCTAACTGCTTTTACCACATTCTCTGGCAGTGAATTCCAGAGTTTAATTACATGTTGAGAGAAGAAATATTTTCTCTGGTTTGTTTTAAATTGTTTGTTTGGGGATAACCGGTTATCTTCAGTGCCATTTAACTGATTAGTGCTTCTGAAAATGTCTGGCTAGTTCCCAACTTCAAACAGACTATTAAGAGGGCATTCTGGGGGCGGAGTCAGCACTTAACCAGCCAAGATGACCGCATAAAAGTCAGTACTGTCTTTATGTGGTGCCCCACAGTTGCTTAAGTGCTCAATATAAACCTGGAAGTTCAATGCCGGCATCCGGACATGGCCTGGCATTGAATTTTCAAGTATAATAGCAGCGGCAGTCAGCAAAATATTGACCCCTACACGATTAGTAGCGTAAGATTACCAGGAAATAGCCATCACCAACATCAAGCACAACAGATATGGGGAACAGGTTCCAAGCCAGCATTGCGTGCCCGGCACAAATGTACAGTTCAGACAGGGTTGGAAATGTCTGTAGACATTAGCTTTCTGTGCCATGGTCTGTGCACACGCCGAGCACTGCAGAGGGTGAAGGGTAGAGACTACTGAACTGCGCCACTGATCACAGCAAGGACAGAGCCTGTGTGGCTTTCAGTGCTTTACTCTAGCTGTCTGTTATTGCCAAGAAAGGCATATGCAGTGACCGGAGTGCCATCCTGCCTGGCATCAGTAAAGCTCTGTGCACAGTCTGCTTTCATTTCCAGAGCGTGTCGCCATGAGTGGACCAAAAATAAGAGTGGTTTGATGTGCTAATGGATGCATGCTGGCAGCCTGCGCTTGCCAAGATGAAGGGATATGTATTCCTGTTGTCGGAAAGTGCCATGTGAAAAACCAGAATTGAGAAAAGGGGTTTCTGTTTGTGTTACTGTGGGATATTTCTTTAACAGCGCATTGAAGTAACTGATGTGCAATCACCGGACATTAAAGGGTCGTGGATCTGATATCCACCTTACATTTATTATATACAGGTACTTTTCTCTGCCCCTAGAGGGCTCACAGTCTTACTTTATGTACCTGGGGTAATGGAGGGTTATGGGGCCCTTTTACTAAGCCGCGTAAGGCTCTACGCGCGCCCAACGTGAGCCAAAATGGAGTTACCGCCCGGCTACTGCGTGTCTCTTTCGGTAATTTCATTTTTGGTGCATGGCCAATACACACGGCCAAAAAACTAATTTTCAGCCGCTAGTATCGGACGAGCGCCAAGTGGCATTTGGCGTGCATAGGTCATTACCACCAGGTTACCATGTGAGACTTTACCACTAGGTCAATGGCTGGCAGTAAGGTCGCAGACCCAAAATGGACATGTCGCAATTTTGATTTTGCCGCATGTCCATTTTCGGCAAAAATGTTAAAAAGGGTTTTTGTTTTACAAGCGTGCTGAAAAATGGATCGGCGCGTGCCCAAAACCCGCACCTACACTACCGCAAGCCATTTTTCAGCGCACCTTAGTAAAAGGACCCCTAAGTGACTTATCCACAGTCACAAAGAACTGCGGTGGGAATCGATCCCAGTTCCCTAACCATTAGGCTACTCCACCCTTCGTTGAAGGAGGTGGGTGCAGAGTAGTGAAGCAGTGAGCTGAAAGCTATGGAAGCCTGGGTTCAAGTCCCTCTGACACTCCTTGTGGCCTCGGGTAAGTCACAGATCAGATCCCTGTGTCATAACGTGTCTCTGGTACTATGTAAGCCACATTGAGCCTACAAATAGGTGGGGAAATGTGGGATATAAATGTAACAAATAATAATAATTTATGCCTCAGCTTTTCATCCATCCCAGGTAGATACAGTACATTGGTAATAATAGCAGGTTACTGCCCTTGGAGTATATTACTCTCTCAACTGGTAAATGTAGGCCTTTGAGTTTTGTTGGAACAATGCTACTGTATAAAGAAGTTAAGAGCTGAGGGGTTGATATTAGAAGCTACCCGGATAACTAGTGCTTACCAGGTCTATTTGGGTAGTACCAGGGTGGTCCAGGAGTAGATCTAAGGCAGAGCCAGAAGCTTTCCAGGTACTGCAAATAGCGCTGGTATCGGAGAACTGTCCAGGCAAATTAGGTCAGAGAAATAGCGGACCTTACTTGTCCATAGAGTTATCTGGGTATTGCCGCAGAACTTCAGTGCTATCTGGTTAGCTTCTGGTGGACACTGGATACCTGGTACAGGCTATCTGGGTTTGGCCGATGCAGAATATCCAGATTCAGAAAAATCCACGGCGACCAGCGTTTAAAAAGATGCTGACGGCTGCAGATTTAACATTACCCTTCTGAACCTATAAGTTAATAACAATTGAGGCACCGTAATTTAATAACTGTAATGAATCACAGTTCCAAAGGGATAGTATAGGGTCACGCTAGTTTGAGGCGGCATCTACCCAAAAAGGCTTCCTGTCCCAGCATCTTTGTATCAGAGAGAAAACATCAGAGACATTAATACACTCTTTCAGAAGTTCTTTGAGGTGCAAAAAAACACAGTTGCCAGGCGTACCGCTGCTTCCCAAACCCATGCAGTAGGAAAGTCAGTAAATCATTCTGATGAAATTTTAAGCCCTTTTAATTCTTCCCTCAGTTTGGGGGCACGGGAAAGAAATTTCATTTTGACCTTTATTCTGAGGCATATACCTGTTCAGTTGAGTGGCCTTTGTTGCTCATCTTTCCGGAAGCCCTTTCGATTAAAGGCCTACAATTTTGTGTTGCGAGTCCTTAGAGGACCTTACACACCCTAGCATTTTCTCTACAGGGGAGAGTACAAGCGAGTGGCCTTCGCGGTGCACTGGATTGCTCCTTTAGTGCCGGAGAAGGGAGCATATTAGTGTAAACCGAGTATGTGATTGAAGAGAAATTGGCATACAAAAGGAAGGCAATGTACAAATGGGTTGCTGATTCACGTTATGTTTATCTACATGGTAGAACTGAACATCTGTTGGTTGAAGCATCCACTTCAGCCAGGCTGAAATGGAGGGGAAGAAATGGCAGGGCACTTGTTCACATTGCTGATAATGAGCAATCCATCCACACAGACGCTCAGTACGTTCCCAATATGCAACCCACAAGCACTCCGCACATAGCCATAAATGAATATCACTGTTTTGATTGTGTTCAAAGTGCTGAGGGATAGGGTTGGCTTATCCGTTAGACAGACTAGGCAGACACCCATGGCGGCAGCTTCTGGAGGTGACAAGGGGCAAAATAGGTCCTGAGCCGTCAGTGGGCATTTTGAACTGCAGGCGGGTGGGAGTTCTCAGTCAGCCCTATTTTTTTTGGTTACATTTGTACCCTGTGCTTTCCCACTCATGGCAGGCTCAATGCAGCTTACATGGGGCAATGGAGGGTTAAGTGACTTGCCCAGAGTCACAAGGAGCTGCCTGTGCCTGAAGTGGGAATCGAACTCAGATCCTCAGGACCAAAGTCCACCACCCTAACCACTAGGCCACTCCTCCACTCCATTTGCCCAGGCTGCTTTTGGAATAGTCTTTAGGGTGTGTCAAGGTTATGGACACGCCTTGCTGGGGATTATTCATTTTGAGGAGGATTCCTTCGGCTTTCGAAAATATTTGAAGACGAGGTTGTTTAGGAATGAAGGTGGTTAGTGAAAGAGTTTGTACCACTGGACAGGGAAATAGGGAGGCCGACTGCTGTCATGTTTTTAATATACCAGTTTGTCATTTTATTATGAATATTTATGTTATCGGCCTTAAAAAATGGATTTGCTAGGAGGGCTATCAATGAATAAATAACGTAGAATAGTGAGATTGTTCAGTTTAATTCTCAAACTCTCTGGGGAGAAGGAAGGCCTAGGGGCCTGAAAATTAATTGAAGGGGGTGGAGCAAGTGACTGAAGGTTCCCTTAGGGCATCTGTTACCCTTGCAGAGGCCCTGCTGAAAGAAATGATTGTGCCCTGCATCACAGAGGAATTGATGTTTGTCAGAGAAGAGAATGGATGCCTCTGGGGGAGGGAGGGCGGGGGGAGGGGGGGAAGATTCTATTGGTTCTTTGCACTTGTTGATGGAGGAAGTTAAATCTAACTCAGGAATGCAGTAGGTTGAAGCTAAGCTGATTTGGGGCTTGTATATTTTTATTTTATTTTATTTGTTGCATTTGTACCCCACATTTTCCCACCTATTTGCAGGCTCAATGTGGATTACATAGTACCGTCAGAGGCGTTTGCCCAGTTGGTTGATAACAAATACAAAGTTGTATAGTGATCGTATGAGGTATAAGTGGAGGGTCGGAATGGATGAAGATTGCGTGATGTCCTGTTCGATCATAGTCATGCTGTGTTGGTAGGTGAAGAGGGTTACGTGGGGTCGTTGGGTTTAGGCCTTTTTGAAGAGGTTGGTTTTTAGTGATTTCCTGAAGTTCAGGTGGTCGTGGATTGTTTTCACAGCTTTTGGGAGTCCATTCCATAGTTGTGCGCTTATGTAGGAGAAGCTGGATGCGTAAGTTGTTTTGTAACATAGTAGATGACGGCAGAAAAAGACTTGCATGGTTCATCCAGTCTGCCCAACAAGATAAACTCATATGTGTATATCTTACCTTGATTTGTACCTGCCTTTTTCAGGGCACAGACCGTACAAGTCTGCCCAGCAGTATTTCCCGCCTCCCAACCACCAGTCCCGCCTCCCATCACCGGCTCTGGCACAGACCGTATAAGTCTGCCCTCCACTATCCTCGCCTCCCAACCACCAACCTCTCTTCCCCCACCTGCTCCGCCACCCAATTTCGGCTAAGCTTCTGAGGATCCATTCCTACTGCATAGGATTCCTTTATGCATATCCCACGCATGTTTGAATTCCGTTACCGTTTTCATCTCCACCACCTCCCGCGGGAGGGCATTCCAAGCATCCACCACCCTCTCCGTGAAAAAATACTTCCTGACATCTTTTTTGAGTCTGCCCCCCTTTCAATCTCATTTCATGTCCTCTCGTTCTACCGCCTTCCCATCTCCGGAAAAGATTTATTTGCGGATTAATACCTTTTAAGTATGTATTTCAGCCCTTTGCAATTTGGGTAGTGTAGGTTTAGGTAGGATCTTGAATATTATTATTATTAACATTTGTATAGCGCTACCAGACGCACGCAGCGCTGAATATGGCCCAGTTAGCTCATTCCTGCAGTGAAACTATAACCCTTTGCCCTCTGAACAGTCTTCAAGCCTCCAGCAGTTTTGGCCCATGGTCCTGTGTACTGCTTCAGTCTCTGGCGTTTCGATATCAGCATCGAAATGGACCTGAGCCTCCAGCAAAACTAATAAGAGCTGCAGAGCTGTGCAAAACATGAAATACAGGTTATTATTAATGTATTTATAGGCGTTTGATATGCCACCTGATATCACATGACTGCAGATCGATAGTTTACAATGTTATGATTAAAATAGTAAAAGAAGGGGGGGGGGAAGAAATGCAGTCAAAATAGTGGAAAGCAGAAAGAGCAAGGCAAAAGATGGAGAGGAAGGGGGAAGAGGAGGTGAGTAGATGGGGGGGGGGGGGGATAGGGGAAGGAGGATACTGAGAGCGATATTCAGCTGAAGGTCAGCTGGAACAGCTATGCTTTGAGAAGTTGCTTTTTAACAGTCCAGAGTAAATAAAAGTTATGTCTCTTGTATTGTTGGATATAAGCAGGGGAAGGAAGGGTGAGTAATGATGCCTGAGAATGCGAAGGGATTTGTGGTAGGAGCAAATGAATGATATGTAAAGTATTGAGTATTGTGTTCAATTCTGGTCGCCGCATCTCAAGAAAGATATAGTAGAATTGGAAAAGGTGCAGCGAAGGGCGACTAAAATGATAGCGGGGATGGGACGACTTCCCTATGAAGAAAGACTAAGGAGGCTAGGGCTATTCAGCTTGGAGAAGAGACGGCTGAGGGGAGACATGATAGAGGTATATAAAATAATGAGTGGAGTGGAACAGGTGGATGTGAAGCGTCTGTTCACGCTTTCCAAAAATACTAGGACTAGGGGGCATGCGATTAAACTACAGTGTAGTAAATTTAAAACAAATCGGAGAAAAGTTTTCTTCACCCAACGTGTAATTAAACTCTGGAATTCATTGCCGGAGAATGTGGTGAAGGCGGTTAGCTTAGCAGAGTTTAAAAAGGGGTTGGACGGTTTCCTAAAGGACAAGTCCATAAACCGCTACTAAACGGACTTGGAAAAATCCAAAATCCCAGGAATAACATGTATAGAATGTTTGTACGTTTGGGAAGCTCGCCAGGTGCCCTTGGCCTGGATTGGCCGCTGTCGTGGACAGGATGCTGGGCTCAATGGACGCTTGGTGTTTTCCCAGTATGGCATTACTTATGTACTTATGTACTTATATGTAAAGGTGCTAGACGTTTGTGACCTTTGAAAGTAAAGGGTTGTACATCCTTAACGCACCAGTACCTCAGAATGACCCAGATTTGGATACATTTTAGTAAAGAATACAATGACATACAGAGATGCCAACTCCATGGATGCCGTGTTGCTTAAGCACCCCAAATGTCAGATCTGTCACCCTCTTCAATCTCCCATGGTACCCGATGGGAGAGATTGAAGCAGGGCCGCCAAGAGACATAGCCGGGCCCGAGGCAGAACCGGACTGCCACAAGCCACCCCCCCTCCCCCACTTGCACTGCCGCACCTGCCCGCACCCTTACCTTTCTGTCTTTGCCTCCAAGGGGGGGAGGGCTTGGGCCTAGCACTGGTAAGCCTCCTCTTGCCGCCTGCTTCCGGGTCTGTCCTCCCCTGCTCCTGTGTGCCGCCCAGCTCCAAGATGATTTGCATTAATGCAATATCCGCTCATGCAATCATCCGGGTCCTGGGCAAGCATGCAAGAGGAGGGGAGGACAGACCCAGAAGCAGGCAGCAGGAAGAAGCTTGTCCCCCTCGCCTCCCCCCTCTTGGTGGCTGTGGATTGACGAGGTGATGAGGCGGGTAGGTTTGACATTGGAGGCTTTCGAGCCCTCACAGGGCTGATGCATTCCATGTAATTCTCCTTGCTAAGTGATGCAGCCATTCATCTTACTCCCTGGTGCCTCAGTACTACTAGAAAAATACATTTAATAACAATTCTTGTGTATCTAGTTTAAGTATGGCTGACACAGCACTTCTCAGTGTTTTCAAACTGTAGCCACCAGCTCCACATCTGTGTTACATGTAAGATGAGCTCCTATCGATTTGATGGCAAGGATGAGAAGTGAGGCTACCCCAAGCACGGCAGAGTGAATAATAGCCCTGGATCTTCTTAAGCAAGCAGGAAAATAATAATGCTCAAGAAAGATCCCCCATTCTCCATTCACAAATAAGAATGCAGATTTCTAAGTGTGTGTGTGTGTGGGGGGGGGGGGGGGGGGGGGGGGTTGTCAAGGGAGAGGAGATAATTGATAAAAATTTTCAAACATCTCTCTCTAAGTTGATATTTTTCACTGTAAGACCCGGGGCCACCTAAATCTGGCCCCTGATTCTTTCCCCAATACATAGTCTCCCCCCATCTTTCCCTCCTGACATACCTCCACAAGGGTTAGTCTGGTTAATATCTGTACCTTGTGGCTCTTGGTGAGTTTGAGCAATGTACTTCCCCAAATCCCACTTTTATTTATTTATTTATTTAGATTTTGCTCACACCTTTTTCAGTAGTAGCTCAAGGTGAGTTACATTCAGGTACACTGGATATTTCTCTGTCCCAGGAGGGCTCACAATCTAAGTTTGTACCTGAGGCAATGGAGGGTTAAGTGACTTGCCCAAGATCACAAGGAGCAGCAGTGGGATTTGAACCGGCCACCTCTGGATTGCAAGACTGGTGCTTTAACCACTAGGCCACTCCTCCACTCCACTTTATTCTCAGAAGACTGAGGGAGCACCCCTGCAGTTCAGACTTACTGCAGAGCTGCTGAGCGTGGGAAGGCAAAATTCCACGGGCCCGGCGCCAGGGTCTCTCTCTCTCTCTTTCTCTCTCTCCTGCTCCTGTCAGGACTCCTGTCGGGTCCTGACAGGAGCAGGAGAGAGAAAACACCGGCGCCAGGCCCCCCCTCCAGTGCTGCTCTTTGCTCGCTTCTACCGCCATGCTGAGTGGCTGCTTTTCCCCCTCAGGTGCATGCTCGGTTTTGAAACCGAGCATGCGCGACGAGATAAAAGGCAGGGGCAGGGCAGGCTTGGAGTGAAGAGTGGCACTGGATTCTTCCACTGGTGGGGCCTCGGGATCCCCGCCAGCCGCAAGGTACCTCAGTTGTGGCAGCGGCGATCCTGGGGGGAGGTGGCGGGAGCAGCGACGATGATCCGGGGGGGTGGGGTGTTGGCAGCGGCCCTGCCCTGGGTTTGGCTCAGTCTCTCGGCGGCCCTGACTTACTGAGAGTTATGTAGTGTTGGAAGAGAACAGAATAATTGTTCAAAAGGTGGTACCACAAACAAACCTTCAGAGAAAGCAGGGGGGTTAAAAACTAGAGACGGGAGGATAGTGGAGGTTAAATGGTTGTCTGCCACTTTGTCTGATGGTGGTTTTGGCGCTCACATTGAACTTGAGGTGTGCAGATGGATATGGGGACTGTGGGAAATCTGCGGTATTGGTGACAAAAAATCCATTTATGCCGGGGTTGGGGTGCGGATGGGAATGAATTGACTGGGGATAGGATGGAGATGGATCCAAACTGACTGAGGACAGGTGGGGATGGGGAACAGATTATGTCCCTTTGCATATCTGTAGTGTCAATCTGTGGACCAGTGAGAATATTATAGACCTTGATATTTAAGAAAACAGCTGACTTACCAGTACTTACTTACTTATTTGCTTTAGTCTTTTACTTACTTGCTTAACATGACGTGTTAATTAATTAATTAATTTATTGCATTTGTATCCCACATTTTCCCACCTCTTTGCAGGCTCAATGTGGTTAAGAATATATTTTTCTTGTATTTTCAAGATCATTCAAATGCAGTTTGGATACAGGGGTGGGAAAGAAAACTGGGGGAACGGTAACAATATGATGGGGAATGAGGAAGAAGATGCAGATATAGGGATGAGGTGAGGATGGATTCAAACTGGGGACGGGTAGGGATGAGGACCAGATTTTGTCCCTGAGCACACCTTTACACCGAACTTTTTTTTCCCTCTGCTCTAAGGCCTGTTTATTGCATCCTTTTTGAGTTCATAATGTAAGTGCCAATCCTTCAGAATTATTGGGGGTGCCAAACAAAACAGATGTATTTTTTAATAAACTTTATATACCTTCTTCTTGGATAACCAATCGAGATGGTGTACATCGTATATAAAAACAGAGGCTGATATTCAAAGTGATTTAAGCCTTTCCTGCCCGATTAAATAGCTTCCCACCGCCTAACCAGGGATATTCAGTGGCACTTTACCGGACAGTGCTGCTGAATATCCTCTGAGACCACACAAACAAAATGTGGGCAATTAGGCAAATTTGCTTACTCCTTACTGTCCACAATTAGCTGCTACGAGAGGTCATGACAGCCATTTTACAAAGGCACTGCAAGGGGCAGGAGCGAGGAGCAATTTGCAGTACCATCGGGCAGCTACTTTCAAACCTGATGCCCTGGGCTCTGATTGTCCCTGGATTTCAAATCTAGCCTGAAGGTACTGGATTTTCCCCTGTCTCAGCCAGGGAGTGGAGAGAGAAAGATCTCTTTACTGAGACCCTGTGAGCAGCTACATTTCCTGAACTCCCCGGGTAGTAAACAAATGTTTAGATAGTTCTATAATTAATCCATAATCAGCTACCTGTTATTGTTTGCTGAGTTCACCTTTTTCTGTTCACTCACTGTTCAAGTTCTGTGACAATAAACATTATTAGTTTATTGACTCTGATGTTCTGGATTGACTAAGAATCCTGTTTCGTGTTTTTGGGTCTGTGGGTGCTTTCTGGTTTCTGGGAACTGTGGGACCCTGGAGTCCTAGAAATCATGGGGAATAACCTGAGAGTGGGAGACTAGCCTAGAGGCAAGCGGGACCTAATCGGTGAGAGGAGGGTGCTAGTATAGAAGCACATGCCTAGGTGCAGGCGGGCCTGAACAGTGTTGGGGACAGACCCTCCTGTTGGCCGCAGGGTTAACCCCAGGTGGCAAAACTCAAGGCAAGTTCTTTGTACAGTTTAACAAATAAGAAGCTGGTCAAGCTAGTAGTCCAGGTGCAGAATGGGTGTAGAGTCAGTCACCCTATCTATTAAAGACTTAGGATAAATCCAGGATTTTACCTGCTTCCTGAAGTACAGGTAGTCTTCAGTTATACGTAGCCCCTCTGGGAGTAAATTTAGAGTGTGGGGGCTACTTCTGAGAAGGCTCGCTGGCGGGTATCACATCATACAATTTCTTTTGATGAGGGGACAGATAATGATGATCCTGGAGAGGACCTTAGAGGTCTCAAAGGTTTGTAAAGGGCTAGTTTATTCTTTAAGTACTCTGTCCCATTTTGTCTGAGGTCCCTGAAAATCAAACAGGGTTTTAAATTTAGCCCTGTAAGATACTGGTAGCCAGTGTAGTTTTTGCAGGAAGGGTGTGATGTGGTCATGCCGTTTGCAGCCTTCTGTCAGTCGTGCTGCAGCATTCTGAATTAGTTGGAGCTGATGCAAACTATTTTTGGTTTGACCAGTGTACAGGGCATTACAATAGTCTAGTCATGATGTCATCATGGCATGGACCACAGTGGTCAGGCTCGTCTTTTCAATATATGGAGAGAGATTTTGTAGCCACCATAGGTGTTAAGAGACCATTTTTAAAGGTTGTTTGAATTTGCGGGATCAGAGTGAGCGATGAGTCTAACAGTATCCCAAGATTCCTGACCTGTGATTTTATGGGGAGGTCATACTTCTCAAAAGATATTTTGAAGTTCGGTATTTGTCCACTTGTGTTAGGTACCCAAAGAAACTCTATTTTGCTTGAATACTGCCCCTTATACAGCGCTTATTCCAGACACCACACAACATCAAGATAGGTGAACGTGAGAATACCCCCTTAGGCATTATGCTCAGGGCAGGTGCCCTGTTTGCTCCACCCTCGTTCTTGGATTGTATTTCAGTCCAATACAGATCTACAATGCTTTCAAGATTTCAACATTTGTTTACCCAGGTCCCTACTGGACACTGGTATGAAGTCCTGGCCTGGCACATTCAGTGCCAGCTGGAGTTGCTTGGCTTTTCTTGACGGAATGATGAATGATAGTGCAGGAGATAAGACGCTGACACCTGCTCGTCTTCCTATTCCCAGTAATTCCTACACAAGATGTTAATTAGTTTGCATCTGTTGGCACAACTCTGCTGCATCTGGTGCTGGCTTCCTTTGCAGGTGTGGGCAGGTCTGGGCATTCTGGCATATAGAATGGTGCTGGGCGGTTGGAGCAATTTATGGGTATAAGCACTAAATGCAGTTTTAGATTGAATAATTAGTACAGCAGGGCCCCTAGCACAAGTGAAAGTAGTCAGTGCTTGAAGGCAACATGTCATAAGTACATAAGTAATGCCACACTGGGAAAACACCAAGCGTCCATCGAGTCCAGCATCCTGTCCACGACAGCGGCCAATCCAGGCCAAGGGCACCTGGCGAGCTTCCCAAACGTACAAACATTCTATACATATTATTCCTGGAATTGTGGATTTTTCCTAAGTCCATTTAGTAGCGGTTTATGGACTTGTCCTTTAGGAAACCGTCTAACCCCCTTTTAAACTCTGCCAAGCTAACCGCCTTCATCACGTTCTCGGGCAACGAATTCCAGAGTTTAATTACGCGTTGGGTGAAGAAACTTTTTCTCCTATTTGTTTTAAAATGTACTACACTGTAGTTTCATCGCATGCCCCCTAGTCCTAGTATTTTTGGAAAGCGTGAACAGACGCTTCACATCCACCTGTTCCACTCCACTCATTATTTTATATACTTCTATCAAGTCTCCCCTCAGCCGTCTCTTCTCCAAGCTGTATAGCCCTAGCGTCCTCAGTCTTTCTTCATAGGGAAGTCGTCTCATCCCCGCTATCATTTTAGTCGCCCTTCGCTGCACCTTTTCCAATTCTACTATATCTTTCTTGACATGCGGCAACCAGAATTGAACACAATACTCAAGGTGCGGTCGCACCATGGAGCGATACAACGGCATTATAACATCCTCACACCTGTTTTCCATACCTTTCCTAATAATACCCAACATTCTATTCGCTTTCCTAGCCGCAGCAGCACACTGAGCAGAAGGTTTCAGTGTATTATCGACGACGACACCCAGATCCCGTAACTCCTAACGTGGAACCTTGCATGACGTAGCTATAATTCGGGTTCTTTTTTCCCACATGCATCACCTTGCACTTGCTCACATTAAACGTCATCTGCCATTTAGCCGCCCAGTCTCCCAGTCTCGTAAGGTCCTTCTGTAATTCTGTCATCACCAATAGTCTTCACAGCAAGAACCTACTGTGTTTGCTGGATACCCAGTTCTCTGGTGTTTATGTGGGGCTTGAAGGTCTGTGACCCTTTAGAGGTTAACCTGAAATCCAAAGCGTAGAGCTTTCGTAAATGTTTTCTCCCGAGTACAGCTTTTTATTTTTAAAGAAAATCTCTTGTATTTCTTCTTCAACATATATTTCTGATCACTTGTTCTTTCAGAGCTGCACTGTTGTTTACATTTTGAAAAGAATGATAAATACAGTACCCCTTGTCTGCTTCAAAAAGAAACAGATGGTAATGTTCATTAAAAAAAAAAAAACTAAACATTGAGCCAACTCTGGTCTCATCATCTGTGGAATAGTTGGTTCTGTTTTGATAACATTGAAAGAAATGAACTTTTCCAGTTGGTCTCACAGCTCAGGAGCGCATTCAGTAGCCGGGTATTTGGGTTCCCTGCTCCCTGCACTGCCGGTGGCTTCGAACGGTGCTGAGGATATGCCTCGGAAGAGGTGAATTTTCAGTTCTTAGTGTTGCGATAGTTTTCGATGCAAGTTGTCTGGAATGTAGTGAATTGAGGATGAAATGAAAATAGCGATAGAAAGCTCCTTTCTGTTCACTGGTCAAGTTCCCACTAGCTTTCCTTCTGTTGCAACACACCTGACAGACGATGGTCACTGCATGACACCCTGAAAACTACAAGTCGCAGCTAAATAAAGACAAAACCTTATATATCATTTCATTGTTGCTATCAGTGATGCAAAGGGAATATAGACACCGGGGTTTGTATGATGCCAGGGGTGGAGGAGAGGGATGGTTTACAGGCCAGCAACAGTTCCAGTTGGGGATAATGATAGAACTAGGGGCTAGTACTGGAGATTTTGAATACCTGACTTCCTTGTTCTCAGCTCTCTCCAACCTGTCACACACAGGATTTTATTTCTTATTTATTTAGATTTTGCTTACAACTTCTTCAGTGGTAGCTCAAGGTGAATTCTATTCAGGTACTCTGGAGATATTTCTCTGTCCCAGGAGGGCTCACAATCTAAGTTTGTACCTGAGGCAATGGAGGGTTAAGTGACTTGCCCAAGATCACAAGGAGCAGCAGTGGGATTTGAACTGGCCACCTCTGGATTCCAAGACCGGTGCTCTAACCACTAGGCCACTCCTCTGCTTGTTAGTCTTTAGGGCTCTACATGGAATGTTGCTACTCATTGGGATTCTAGAATCTTGTACTCTTTGGGGTTCTACATGGAATATTTATTTATTTATTTAGATTTTGCTCACAACTTCTTCAGTGGTAGCTCAAGGTGAGTTACATTCAGGTACTCTGGATATTTCTCTGTCCCAGGAGGGCTCACAATCTAAGTTTGTACCTGAGGCAATGGAGGGTTAAGTGACTTGCCCAAGATCACAGGGAGCAACAGCAGGATTTGAACCGGCCACCTCTGGATTGCAAGACCGGTGCTCTAACCAGTAGGCCACTCCTCCACAAATGAGCTGTCTGTCAAATGTTTAGTGACATACCAGTGCAGGGGTTTTCAACGCTGACGTCGGGACACACCCAGCCAGTCTGGGTTATAGCAGGTCATTTTTATATGGTATTTAGATTATGTATAATGTATTGTTTTTATGAGACTTTGTAATTCCTGGTTCTAGCCAGTTTTTGTCTTTCTGATTTGTTATCAGCGTAGAATTGCAAGGTGTACAGGGGAGTATAAGATAAATTGTTATTTTATGTCCCACCAGCCTTGACAAGGGCTTATTGTGTTTTCTCCTAGTTTAGTTTTGCTTTCACGCCAATACAGATTTTGAGATAGCCCCACCAAGCTGCCAGGGGAGGGTCAAAGGTTTGGGCAGACTGAGAAAATAAGAGAATAAATACCCTGACTGTAAATTGCATGTGTTGTGTTTAATTCAGTCGGGCCCTGGTTACTGAAGCGCACTGGGACACTAGGTTCAACAGCTGGAGCAATAGAATCCAGGCTTTGGAAACTAGTATCTCAATTTCACCTTGTTAATTGGCAGATTCTTTCTCCACAGCTACCCTCTGAAGTTCAGAGTGCCTCAGGTGCCCTCTGAGAGGTAAAATGTGAGATGTCAAATCTTGTATCTTTACTAATTATTGCCTATCCGAGCCAATCAAGGCTAGTGCAGAGAATATCATTTTGAGGTACTTGCCAACATGACAGCTTCAAGGTGAGTGTGTCTAGTGCTGTTTGCAACACTGAAGCTCAGTTCAATTTTATTTCAAAAAGTCATGCATGCTACACCTTCACAGAAGAGCATAATCCCCTGGAGCAGAATTACCTGGAGAAGGGAACAAGGGTGGGTGGAATAAGCTTCAAACCATGCAAAGATGCTGCACTTGTCAAAGGAGGAACTTGCAACAGGAAACCAGATATCCACCCCCCAGTTCTACAAGAAGATAGTGGAGAAACAGAATATCTTAAATAAACTTATCTGCCTTCCAGGGACAAGGAGCAGAATACTAATATTTTTTATTTTTGTTACATTTGTACCCCACGCTTTTCCCACTCATGGCAGGCTCAATGCGACAGGCAATGGAGGGTTAAGTGACTTGCCCAGAGTCACAAGGAGCTGCCTGTGCCAGGAATCGCACTCAGTTCCTCAGGACCAAAGTCCACCACCCTAACCACTAAGCCACTCCTCCACTGTTGTTACTATTTGAGATTCTACATGGAATGTTGCTATTCCACAAGCAACATTCCATGTAGAAGTCGGCCCTTGCAGATCACCAATGTGGCCGCGCAGGCTTCTGCTTCTGTGAGTCTGACGTCCTGCACGTACGTGCAGGACGTCAGACTCACAGAAACAGAAGCCTGTGCAGCCTTCTACATGGAGTGTTGCTAGTGGAATAGCAACATTCCATGTAGAATCTCCAATAGTAGCAACATTCCATGTAGAATCTCCAATAGTATCTATTTTATTTTTGTTACATTTGTACCCCGCGCTTTCCCACTCATGGCAGGCTCAATGCGGCTTACATGGGGCAATGGAGGGTTAAGTGACTTGCCCAGAGTCACAAGGAGCTGCCTGTGCCTGAAGTGGGAATCAAACTCAGTTCCTCAGGACCAAAGTCCACCACCCTAACCACTAGGCCACTCCTCCACTGTTGCTACTATTTGAGATTCTACATGAAATGTTGCTATTCCATGTAGAAGTTGGCCCTTGCAAATCACCAATGTGGCCAGGCAGGCTTCTGCTTTTGTGAGTCTGACGTCCTGCACGTACGTGCAGGACGTCAGACTCACAGAAACAGAAGCCTGCGCAGCCTTCTACATTGAATGTTGCTAGTGGAATAGCAACATTCCATGTAGAATCGCCAATAGTATCTATTTTATTTTTGTTACATTTGTACCCTGCGCTTTCCCACTCATGGCAGGCTCAATGCGGCTTACATGGGGCAATGGAGGGTTAAGTGACTTGCCCAGAGTCACAAGGAGCTGCCTGTGCCTGCAGTGGGAACCAAACCCAGTTCCCCAGGACCAAAGTCCACCATCCTAACCACTAGGCCACTGCTCTGACTAGTTCTGTCTGCTAGTCTATGTAGCTTAGTGGTTAGTGTAGTGGGTTTTGATTCTGGTGAAGTGGGTTCAATTCCCACTGCAGCTTCTTGTGACTCTGGGCAAGTCGCTTAACCTTCCATTGCCCCAGGTACAATTGACTGACTGTACATTTGTCCTTTAGATTGTAAGCTCCTTGAGCAGGGACTATCCTTCTATGTTAAATTGTACAGCGCTGCGTAACCCTAGTAGCGCTTTAGAAATGTCAAGTAGTAGTAGTAGTTGTACAAAATAAGTACCTGTATATAATATGTTCTTTGATTGTAACCACAGACGGTAGTGTATCAAGCCTCATCCCCTTTTCCCAGTTCACAACTCTATACTAATTTTATTGAACGATTTTTGTAATATAGGCCCTTTTGTTTGCTCCAAATTCTGCCCCTTATTATTCTTGTATCATTTGTAAACCACTTAGATATTGTGACAGGTGATCTATCAAATACAAATGAACAATTAATACTTGATGATCAGTTGCAGTTTTTATCCCCAGCACCGTTAAGAGCTGGGGGATCTGATCAAGGATTCCAGGTTGAACTAACAACAAAAGTGATATCACCATGGTTCTACCTATTTGATTTCTACAGATATAAACAGCGACGTAAATACAGTATCACTGTCAAGAGCCGCAAATAGAAACACAGCCAGTCTACCGAGGCACAGCATTAACCCATAATGAAGTGAATTAGAGTCTGCATGGTATCCTATTAGAGGGTTAATCCCACATCCATTACCGACTCATTATTATAAACCTATGTTGCTCATTCTTGCTAATGTAAAAAGAGAGAAATAACATATGGCAATATTTAAGACATTGCTGCTTGGGGAGTCGTACCTGATACTCCAGGACCTCCAGTGTGGCTGTTTCACGCCTCATCAGGTTTTAGGTTAATGCAGCATTAATGAAAACTAGGACTTAAGTGTTTGTTTTATTTTTACCACTTACCCTCTGCATCTCATCCTTTCACTCCAATTGGCCGGTTCTATTTCACCCACGCGGTCTTCGAAGGTTGGAGAAAGGCCTTTTCTGATAAAATCCTTAAGCCGAACACCATGGTCAGTACGGGTCGTTGACGTGCCAGCTAGAGATGTGTGCTCACGAGTGTACATCCTTCTCATTACTGTGCCTGAAAAAATGTAGGGTTCCTTTTTCTAAGGTACGCTAATGGATTTAGCGTGCGCTAATGATTAACGCACACTAAAGGCTGTGCAGCACATAATCCCTTGGATGCTATATAGTGTGCTTAGATTTATTATTATTAGTAGTAACGAAGGCCCGTTTCAAATCGCAATGAAACGGGCGCTAGCAAGGCTCCCCTCCGTCCCTTTGTGTCTCCGTGTATCGGCGGCCCCCCTGCAGTCTCCGCCGACGGCCCCCCACCCCACTGACCTGCCGAAGTAACGTGTGCTCCACCCTCGACGTCATCGCGTTTTGACGCGAGGGCGGAGCAGAGCTACAGTGGAGTACAACGTTGGAGCTGAGAATGTGCTCCGCCCTCAACATCATAACGTTTGACGCGAGGGCGGGGCCCACAGACTGTGATTTTCGAGGCTTCAGAGCTTCGAACATACGAACCTTGGCTTCAGTGACGTCAGCAGCCAATAGAACGTTGAGGGTGAGTTTTTTATATATAGATTATTTATTACATTTGTACCCCGCGCTTTCCCACACATGGCAGGCTCAATGCGGCTTACATAGTAACAATATGAATTACAAAGCTGTAAAAAGAATATACAATTTGTAGTAAGCGTAAAATTAATGGGGTTAACGGATAAGTAAATTGAACATAGGAGGAATTGGGTGCCCTCATTCCACTGAGGACTAGATCTAAACTAGCTCCCCCTCTTGTCTGTTCTTGGACCAGTTGCTCCAAGAACCAGTTATTTATTACATCTAAGAATTTTAACTCCCTAGCGCTCCGTGATGTCGCATTTATCCAGTCAATATTGGGATAATCTAAATTGTCCATTATTATAATGTTGTCTAATTTGCCAGCTTTCCTAATTTCTGTAAACATTTGTTCAACCGTGTGTTCATTCTGTCCTGGTGGGCGGTAGTAGAGCCCTATCAGTATATCAGTATACTCTTTCCCTTCACACATGGAATTTCTATCCACAAGGATGCCACGCTGTTATCCATTTCACATAGAATATTTATTTTGTTTGACTTAGTTCCCTCTTTAACGTATAGCAGTACCCTCCCTCGAATTGGATCCACTCTATCATTGTGATATAACTAATGCCTTGGGATGCCCATGGATTGCTGTGTGTCTCCATAATAGTGGGACTTGCTTCTTCCCTTTGGACAGTCACAGAACAAATGTTGCTTCAGTTCAAGATAACGGAGCCTGACCTGGGAATAAAGCACAGGGTTCTGTCATGGCAACACATGGAGCTGGTCGTTGGGCCTGGCACCTCTAGGATGTCTGATGGTTTGGGGCCAGAAGCCTCTTAGATACACTAAAGAGTTGCAGGTGCCTTGGATGAATCTGATCTGTGAAGCATGTGATTTACTTTCCAGCTCCAAAGTCTGTTGCAGAGTTGGGCGGTTTGCAAGTCATCCTGCTCCAGGAACAGTGTGAGCTGTTTTTAGAAGCTAACAGATGATGTGTTAATTAGAACAGGAGAAACCATCCGTATTAGTTTCAAGCATCTTTGTTCCATTGATTAAAGCTCAGATTTAAAAAAAACTGACTTACAGTTAGGTGCTCAAGAATCAGATCTCGTAATCAGGAAGGTGTCACAAAAGCACATATACCGTGCTTATGGAATCCCAAGACATATCGGGCTTAGAGGGCTGAACCCTTTTCACTATGTTTCACATAGTGCCAATCATGTATATAGTGATATATAAGAAAAAACAGAGAGAAGCCAATTTAAGGACACCAAGGGGGTTATTTTAGAAGCCATATTTGTGATTTCCACATGGAAAGTCTGTTTAAGTATTCTAAGAATTGTTGTGTTAAACATTCACTAAAACCAAGTGTGCACAGGAAGCAGGCAGGCAATGCACAAGAGAACAGCGCTGGAGAAAGGCTTCAGCTGGCGGAGGTTGGGGACCCCCTCCAGCCAAACCAGGGGCCCCGGGTCCAATTTGGGAGGGGGCAAGGCCCCCCGTAGCTATGCCACCACACTGGCAGATCCTTTTCTACAATCCTAGCGAAACTGAGAACGCCCTGAACTGGACATCTCAATTTCAACCTCTACGTTCTATGTAAAATGGGTCTCTGCCAATGTTTAGTGCAACTCATATAGATAAACACTAGGTTAAAGACTTCCCTTTTCCAAGTGCATTTAGGAAGAACCTGGCAAGGGATGAAGGGGAGAGGAATAGAGGGAGTTCATAGTTATTTGATGCAGTAATTCATGTAAGTCAAGAATTAAGTCAGCGCAATACTATGAAGTGCTAAATATTGGCACTAGTCAGATAACTTGTTCACCTGTCCTCATCCTGCCCCCTTTTCATACGGACAGTATTGGGCCATTTATCAATTAAACAGCCTGATATCTGTATAGTTTTTTAAAAAATTCATGGATAAACAATATATACTTCCACCAGTTGCCGTGAACATCACTGCTCCACCTAAGCTCAACAGGGGTCCTCCAACTACATTGCTGCCAGTGGGTGGCAGGTGCTTCAGTATTGTGTTTTCAATCACCAGGGACAGGCAGGTTCCCTTGAGTTCCATAGAGCTTGCCTGTCCCTCACTAATGAAAATGTGATGATGAAACAGCGCCACCCACTGGCAGGACTGTAAGTGGAGGACTCCTGCTCAGCTTAGAGAGAACAGTGGTGAACATATGACTTGCATTGAATATTGGCCCAACAGTGTGTGTGCATGCAGAGGTATCTCCTGCCGCACCCCGACATAATAGCCCAGACAAAATATTCCTTGACCAAATGGATCTTAGCAAAATAGACCCTATAGCAAAATAGCCGTTCACAAAAATAAATATAGTAAAAACTCTGTCTCCCTCCCTTTGGGGTTCCAGCATCTCTTCTCCCCCTCTATTCCTTACTCTCTCATCTGAGCTCTCTCTTCCTTCAACTTCTCTTCCCACCCCCATGTTCTGTCATCTCTGTCCCACTACCCCCTTCCCATGGTCTGGAAATGCATCTCTTATCCTTCCTTCCCACCCACCTCCCAATGTAGCCAGCATGTGTTCCTCTTCCTCCTGCCTGCCCTGCGTGGTCCGGTATATCTCTTGCCCCCCCCCCCGGGATCCTCCAAGGTTCCTGTGGGCCGCCGACTGTGTCAACAAGCTGCTTCGACTGGCCCCAGAAGTCTGCTCTGTGTTGTGCCTTGCCTATGCAGACATAGGAAGTTGCGTCAGATGAGGCGGGACATAACAGAGGGAACGCTTCCGGGGCCAGCCGGAGCAGCTTGTTTTCCTTGCTGACACCGTTGGAGGTTCGCCAAAGGGGGGAAGGGGGTTAGGGTGAGAGATATAGTGGACCACGCATAGCAGGTAGAAAGGAAGAGGGAGACATTCTGGACAGTGAGTATTGAAACTGGGGTGGCAAAGAGGAGACATATGTTGGTTCAGTGCAGCAGCAGGACTCAGAAACTCCCACAGTTGAAGGACCGGAAGCAGAACAGGTAAAATACTTGGCAGCGGGTCCTTTTGTCAGGGAGCCAAATTGTGGGCAGGCCCTTTTGTCAGGGGCTTTTTTTTTTTTTTACCAAGTTGGGTGGGTAATTTAGCAAGCATGGGTACCCAGAAAGTCACAATTTAGAAGTAGCCTTTTTTGGTGAGACCTGTCCTAGTTTTTCTCCCAGCCTTTTGGAGGATTTTACCAACTAATCCTACATGATATGGTGACCCGAATCTTAAAGCTTCCCGGATGAATACTGTTCCCTCCAGTCGAGTTGGAACTCGGGTGGAAAGAGTGAAGACTCTTCTCCACCATGCAGGGGCATAGCCAGACAGCAGATTTTGGGTGGGCCTAGGCAAGAAGTGTGTGGGCACCAAGTGTTCTCCCCTTCCCCCCAAAAAATATCTAAGCTGGTGGGAAAATGCTTCTCTCCACCTTGGCAGTCTTCAGCAGGCATGTGCTGAAAACAGAGCATTCGCAGGTGCCAGTATCGTGGAGCACACCATTTTCATTACCATCAGGGGGAAGCTTGGAATCCCCATCAGCTACTGCTAAACGTGCTACAGTTGGGTGGGCCTGAGCCCTAAGTGGGTGGGCCCCGGCCCACCCAGGCCCACCTGTGGCTACGCCACTGCCACCATGATGTTACCAATCACGAAGGACAAGTCTGTAGGCTGGTGCTTTGTTAGACACCACATATGCTCATAGATTATGGCTGTTTGCTCATGTCATTGGTGCCATTATTAAATGGACTTGGGGGAAAATCCACTATTTCTGGGATAAGCAGTATAAAATGTTTTGTACTTTTTTGGGATCTTGCCGGGTATTTGTAACCTGGATTGGCCACTGTTGGAAACAGGATGCTGGGCTTGATGGACCTTTGGTCTTTCCCAGTATGGCAATACTTATGTACTTAAGTGGTGCTGTTCTATTTTGGTACTGCTGAAAATGACCAGTTAGCCTCACGCTGCCTCAGGGGAACCTAAATCTGAGATAGCGTGAGCAAAACCGGTGCCCTTGTCGGGAATCCGATGTTCTGCAAGTTGAGCACAGTTGAGCGCATTTCAAAGAGGCTGTAGTGACTGATTTTCTCTGCCTTTCGATTTTGATATTAAAACTGGAGAGCCTTCATTTCTGAATGGACAACCATGAGTGCTCTTTGTGAGAAAGCTAAGTACCTTTTTATTTGCAAATTCTGTTATATAAAGTTTTGGCTAGTAGGCAAACATTCATTGCAGATGTGGTGTTTATGGAGTTTCTCTGAGAGACGATGATATTCCTTGCTGAAGATCTGGACAGAGTTTCACCTTATGGATCTTCATTGTTAAGGTCTCACTGAGTTCCCCTGTTCTAGTATTGCTGTGAACCTATATTGAGGTGCCAAGTTATAGAATTGCTCCATTAAATATTAGCCTGAAATATTAGCTCAGATCATAGGCGTAGACTGGGGGGGGCGAGGGGGGGCAGTGCCCCCCCAAACGACGCGAGGCGCTGCCGCGCCATTAGTTAAAAAAAAAAAAAAAAAGTTAAAAAAAAAAAAAAACACATGCAGGCACGCGCTCCTCTCCGTCCGCTTGGCTTCCCTGCCCTCTCTATCTGCGTCCCGCCTTCCTCTGACGTCATTTCCTTTCGGGCGGGACGCAGACAGAGAGGGCAGGGAAGCCAAGCGGACGGAGAGGAGCGTCTCCGTCTACTCCTGTCTCTTCCTCCCTCCCTCCGGCGCAGGCAGCAGTCTTTTCCAGCGTTCCTGGCAGCGGTAGCGTTGTACACGCTGCCTTTGGCTCTGCCCCGAAGCCTTCTCTTCAAGTTCCTGTTCCCGCATAGGTGGGAACAGGAACTTGAAGAGAAGGCTTCCGGGGCAGACCGAAGGCAGCGTGTATATCGCTACAGCTGCCAGGAACGCTGGAAAAGACTGCTGCCTGCGCCGGAGGGAGGGAGGGAGGAAGAGAGGGGGTAAACGGAGTCACCATCTTGGACCTCGCGCGGGGGGGAGGGGTGGGGAGCAGAGGGAAGATGGATGGGACTGGGAGGGTGGGAAGCAGTGGGAAGGAGCAGGAGATGGATGGGACTGGGAGGGTGGGAAGGAGCAGGAGATGGATGGGACTGGGAGGGTGGGAAGCAGTGGGAAGGAGCAGGAGATGGATGGGACTGGGAGGGTGGGAAGGAGCAGGAGATGGATGGGACTGGGAGGGTGGGAAGCAGTGGGAAGGAGCAGGAGATGGATGGGACTGGGAGGGGTGGGAAGGAGCAAGAGATGGATGGGACTGGGAGGGGTGGGTGGGGAGCAGAGGGAAGGAGCAAGAGATGGATGGGACTGGGAGGGTGGGAAGCAGTGGGAAGGAGCAGGAGATGGATGGGACTGGGAGGGTGGGAAGGAGCAGGAGATGGATGGGACTGGGAGGGTGGGAAGCAGTGGGAAGGAGCAGGAGATGGATGGGACTGGGAGGGTGGGAAGCAGTGGGAAGGAGCAGGAGATGGATGGGACTGGGAGGGGTGGGAAGGAGCAAGAGATGGATGGGACTGGGAGGGGTAGGTGGGGAGCAGAGGGAAGGACCAGGAATTGGATTGGACTGGGAAAGGAGGTGAGCAGAGGGAAGGAGCAGGAGATGGATGGGACTGGGAGGGGTGGGGAGCAGCGGGAAGGAGCAAGAGATGGTTGGGACTGGGAGGGGTGGGGAGCAGCGGGAAGGAGCAAGAGATGGTTGGGACTGGGAGGGGTGGGGAGCAGAGGGAAGGAGCAAGAGATGGATGGGACTGCGAGGGGTGGGGAGCAGAGGGATGGACCAGGAGATGGATGGGATTTGGAGAGGTCAGGCACAGCAGAGGGAAGGAGCAAGAGATGGATGGGACGGAGGGATGGTGAGCAGAGGGAAGGAACAGAAGATGGATGGGACTGGGAAGGGTGGGGAGCAGAGGGAAGGAGCAAGAGATGGATGGGACTGGGAGGGTGGGGAGCAGAGGGAAGCCTACTGGAAAGAAGACACTGCATAAAACAGAAGACACTGGGATCAAAGCGAATAGAAAAACTACATGATCAGACAACAAAGGTAAATAATAGTTTATTTTATTCATAATTTATTAATTGAAATGTCAGCTTTTTGAAATGTGCATCTGTGATATTTTGCCTGTAAATTTCATTTCCTTCCTCCATATTAGCATATTCATTTGCATATGTATATATGCAAATGATATGCTAATATGCTCCGCCCATTTTTTGCCCCCCCAAATGAAACAGTCAAACTACGCCTATGGCTCAGATGACTAATAACATGTCCGTAGTATAGGTTTCTCAGTAAGAGAAATCCAGACTTGTAGTACAGTGTATTTATTGAATTTGCTTAATCTCATAGTGGCAGGGGTTTTAATGCCATATGACTGAAATTATTGTGTACTTTACTTGTCATTCCTAGACTGAATCTATTGTCCAGAAATTGGGGCTCTGATCAGTGGTCTGCTGTTAACAGTGGGTTGTCAGGTCATTATGTAAACTAGGCAGTTGCTAGAGCATCAAATACTGAGGGGCAGCAAAACATGCCCCCCCCCCCCCAAAGCCTCTATGGTGGCAGTCTTTGTTTTACTTTATCCCCAGTTGGGCAGCAGAGGAGGGAACTCCAATGCAACATTTGTTTCCCAACCGTCTGCTCCTTTCCAACCCTGTGCTCACCACTGCTGTTCCGCTGTGACATGTAAGTCACCTATGGCAATGAAGATGGCCATAAAATAGAAAGAAAATGCAGTGGGAGGCCTTTGAACCCAATCGTGCTCTGAATAACCAGCTGCATCCAACCTACGAGCAAGGGGGCGGGGAGGGAAACCGCTGGGCATTTTATAGCATTCATGGGTTCAAAGGCTTTGGCTTCACTACCTTTCTCTTTTACGGCCATTGTTGCTGCCACAGCTTCTGGGAAGATGTGGCAGCGGTGGTAGTAAGGTTGTGGGTGGAAAGAAATTTGAGGGGACGGGGATGAAAGAATCAAATTTCATCTAGGGCATCTAATATTCTTAGACCAGCTTGGAGCCGGAAGGGGACTTGAGGATTACAAGCAAAGATGTCTGCTTTGCTCTTTAAAGATCTATCAAAACAAGAAAAGCTGACTTTATTTCTGATTGTTAACTACTAGATGTATCAAACGGTGTGCAATATTGAGACAGACACGGGAAGCAACTACTTGCCCTGGGATTTGTAGTATGGAATGTTGCTACTCTGAGATTCTGCATGGAATCTTGTCACTCTTTAGGATTCCAGAATCCTAAAGATTCCACATGGAATGTTGCTACTATTTGAGTTTCTGAATGGCATCTTGTCACTCTTTAGGATTCCAGAATCTGGCTATTCTTTGGGGTTCCACATGGAATGTTGCTACTATTTGGGTTTCTGAATGGAATCTTGTCACTCTTTAGGATTCCAGAATCTTGCTATTCTTTGGAGTCCTACATGGAATGTTGCCACGATTTGGGTTTCTACCAGGTACTTGTGACCTGGCTTGGCCACTGTTTGGAAAACAGGATACTGGGCTAGATGGACCATTGGTCTGACCCAGTATGGCTACTGTTATGTTCTTATGTTCTCTGTTCATCCAGAACCCCGTTCATACTCAAAATCCATGCCAGTCACCTCCATGACAATTCTCTCGTAATCGATGGTGTTGCCACTGCAGTATGTATGACTGAAAGTTTCAAAAAATAGAAGACTGCAAGTGTACAAGACTAGATCCAGGAGAACAGACTTTAGGCATGTGACTGAATTGTATCTCGGCAGCATAATGATAATGTTTGCTGTTTCCATGGTAATAGGTTTTCTTATTTTGTTAAGTTTAGCAAAGAGTGGGATGTCACTGCATTTGTACACACTGTTAGTCGAGTTTGTTTGGATGAAGCCTTCTAAAAGAAGGAAAAATCTGGATTTATTGTATAGTTAAAGTAGAAAGGAAAAGATGCTTTGGGTAGCATTTATGAGAGCCAATAAAATTACAGTATATCAGAGGAATAGTGGTTGCATGATGGAAGATTCACCTTAGAGCAATATTAATCTTCAATTGTGTATCTACAACTTGTTTCAGCTCATTACATTCAGCCACGGGACATTCCAAACTAGTATATAGGGTCTTGGTCTGAATGAGTCTAGGAAACACATGTAGAAATCGAGTCCTGTAGCTGCCAAATGGGTGTTTTATTTATTATTTATTTCCAGGACTTGATATGCTGCAAAATAGGGCTAAAAGTTGCGGCTAAGCGGTTTAAAGCAAAAATCAGTAATCTGATGGGGAGCAGGGGAATAAGCACAGGGACATGAAACGGAAAGAGGAGCAGACAGGCTGCTGCAGGGAGGAGTGAAAGGGGGAGGGATTAATTGGGGAGGGTCTCAAAGATTGTGGTGAAAAGGAAGGTTTTCAAGCCAACTTTAAAATCCTGAAGAGAAGACGCTGACTTAAGAGATGGGGGGGGGGGGGGGGGGGAGGGAAGAATTCCACAGCTTGGGGCCAAGATAACTAAAAGCAGCCTCACGAGTGAGGGAAAGGAGAAGAACAGAAGGGGCAGGGATGCAGAGAAGGTTGTCAGAGGCGGAGCGGAGCATGCGAACCACTGAGTAGGGGATCAGAAGTCTGTTTAGGTAGGCAAGGGCCAAGGGGGAATGGTTATTAAAGACCAAAAAAAGAAGTTTAAAGGGAATGCAGGTGGAGATAGGAAGCCAATGCTTGAGACGGAAGAGCGGAGTAACATGGACGAAGCAATGCGCCCTGTTGAGAAGTTTAACAGAGGAAGATTGTATGAGTTGAAGACATTTGACAGAATATAGAGGAAGACCAGCATAGAGGGAGTTGCAGTAGTCGATGCGGGTGATCACAAGGGCCAAAATGTATAGAAAGGGGCGGACAGTGCAGATTCAGCGAAGGGCATAGAAGGAGGAGCGCATAACCGAGTAAGAATATGCTCTTCTGACAAGCAATTCATACACATTAGTTCCTATAGCCAAAGTAGGGTAACCTGTGTCTCACATTTAAGAGGACAATTTTGAATAGCCTGTGGAGCAGATGATGTAGGATGATATGTGCACATTATAGAGAGTTTTGAAAGGAAAAGAACCCAAAGTGCATGTGCCAAAAAAAACCCTGCATACATGAATGTGTGAGAGGCTAATCAGAGGTGAAATACGGAAGGGAAGAGGAAGGGATTTTGGATTTGACTCATGCTTTTTTACAGTTGTACTCAAAGTGACTTTCATTCAGATACAGTAGGTATTTCCTTGTCCCTGGAGAGCTCACAGTTTCAGTTTGTACTTGAGGCAACGGAGGGTTAAGTGACTTGCCCAAGATTGCATAGGCCTTATATTGCTTATCACCTTAATCATCAGAGGGTGTCTACAAATTTGCCCGTTTTCCTGAGTGTGTCACATAATATTGTTTCACAAATTTGGTATCATGCGAGTTCCCACCCACCAATTCCCACCTAGGACAATTCCCCCCAGGACAATTCCCACTTAATGGGGGACAATTCCCACCAAGGATTCCCCCCCCCCCCCACTGTTATTTCCCATCCTCCCTAGCTGTAGCTTCTTTCTTGTATCGGATCCCATAAGTCCTGGCGGTGCTTCTTTTTTTTTTTTTTTTACCAACCTTAGCGTCTTTCTTGTATTGTTTTATTGGGTCCCATAAGTCCTGGTAATTTGTTATAAATCGTAATCAGTGTATCATTTTGAGGGACTGCATTAGGTTGAAACCTAGTTGAATTGAAGTTTGCATTTATTTACCTATTTATGACATTTAGATTCCAGATTAAATATGAATCAGGTTAAAACCTAGTTTGGGGGGGGGCATTGCCCCCCCCCCCACACAAATTGCATGTCTGGAAGGGAAAAGAGATGTGTAAAAGATAATGTTGTGGGGGGGGGGGGGGTGAGGGGATACTGCCCCCCCAAACAATCTGGAAGAGGAAAGGGAGGGATATTACTTGTCCTAGGTTGTTTTATATTTTTGGGGGTTATGAGTGAGAATTGTCCTCCCTGGTGTGGTGGAAATTGGTTTAGTGGGAATTGTCCAGATGGGAATTTGTGGGTGGGAACTGACCTAGCCCTTTTTCCTGGGTGTGTCACATAATATTGCTTTACACATTTGGCAAAATTGGTTCAAAGTTTCAAAAGAACAAAGGTAAATCTCCCAGTCCTTTGGAAGATTCGGAAAATTGCTCTTTGCAGTTGGCGTCTGGTGCCCTTATCTCTGTGGTGTATGCCAACACCTGATAATGGCAAAGAATTTTCTTTTTTGATTAGGACTAATCAATCTCCTTTACCAACACGTTAAAAAAAATCTTAATCTTGAATATCTACAGAATGTAAATCTGTCCTTCTGGGTTTATAATACACATGGGACCCACCAGCCTCTTCTCTTAGCAGCAGGACATAAAATGGAAACGTTTCTTTTCCGATCATGAGCTCTGACTGAGAAAGGCCATAATTTGGAGCCAGGCTTTCCATGGGTGTCACAGATGGTCATGGTATTTGAGATTTTTTAGAGAAATTCATTAATCTATGACCCATCTGTAACTTTTTTGAAGAACTCTGTGATTTGGCTGCAAAGATTCTAGCTGATGAGCCATAAAACACATCCTGGCAAAAACAGCAGAGTGACATGACTTAACACCAGGGCTTCTAATAACTGATAACGTCTGTCACTGACAGACAGGAAACTGTGGCATTGTTAAAACTGTACAGGCACCAAAGGGACTGCAAACTTTGAGTGGAATTCATTTACAGATTTTTGTGACCAATTCCAAGCCCAAAGCCATTTACACAGGTGAAAAGCATTTTACTCACATAAATTGGCCATCTGGAAATTGCTGATTCTCAATGTGTTTAAAAAGATGCACTTGACTGACCTTGAAACACAGCCTCTTTCTGAACATTAGAATACCAATACTGGATTAGACCAATGGTCCATCTAGCCCAGTATCCTGTTTCCTACAGTGGCCAATCCAGGTCACAAGTAGCTGGCAGAAACCCAAATAGTAACAACATTCCATGCTACCAATCCCAGGGCAAGCAGTGGCTGACCCCATATCTGTCTCAATAGCATACTATGGACTTTTCCTCCAGGAACTTGTCCAAATCTTTTTAAAACCCAGATACAGTAACTGCTGTTACTACATCAGCTTAACTATTCGTTGAGTGAGTAGATATTTCCTCCTCTTTGTTTTAAAAGTATTTCCTTGTAACTTCCTTGAGTGTTCCCTATTCTTTGTACTTTTGGAATGAGTAAAAAATTGATTCACTTCTACTCATTTTACACCACTCAGGATTTTGTAGACTTCAATCATATCTCCCCTCACCTGTCTCTTTTCTGAGCTGAAGAGCCATAACCTCTTTAGCCTTTCCTGATATGAGAGAGGTTCCATTCTCTTGATCTGCGTGTGCATTGCAACAATTTTGGAGAGTTGGAGACTATTTGGAGAGTTGGAGAGTGGAGGAGTAGCCTAGTGGTTAGTGCAGTGGACTTTGATCCTGGGGAACTGAGTTCAATTCCCACTGCAGCTCCTTGTAACTCTGTGCAAGTCACTTAACCCTCCATTGCCCCAGGTACAAATAAGTACCTGTATATACTATGTAAACCGCTTTGAATGTAGTTGCAAAAACCTCAGAAAGGCGATTTATCAAGTCCCATTTCCCCCTTTCTCTTATGACATCACAATATCAGAAGTGTATCAGGCAATCAAGCCATTGTGACATCACTGATGAGGTTGGCTCAGGCATTGGTGGAATGAGGCATTATGACATCACAGTATCAGCTCCAGTGGAGGAGTTGCCTAATGGTTAGTGCAGTGGACTTTGATCCTGGGGAACTGAGTTCAATTCCCACTGCAGCTCCTTGTAACTCTGGACAAGTCACTTAACCCTCCATTGCCCCTGGTACAAAATAAGTACCTGAATATATGTAAACCGCTTTGAATGTAGTTGCAAAAACCCTCATAAAGGCGGTAGATCAAGTCCCATTTCCCTTTCCCTATTTGGGGGGAAGGGGTGGAGCAATTCTATTAATGGACATCACCACTTAGACTTCCCAAGGATGTAGGGTGAGAGCCTATTACATAATGGCATCTGGGTGCTCAGATTCCATCACAGACTACTAACATAATCTGGAATTGGCACACCTTATAGTTATGTGCCCACAGACCTGGCATAACTGTGGGCACCTAAATGCAGCAAGGAAGCATATAACATAGGGGATCTTTTACTAAGCTGCAGTAGCGTTTTTAGTATGCACTAATGATTGGCGTGCGCTAAATGCTAAGAGATGCCCATAGGAATATATGGGAGTCTCTAGCGTTTTGTGTGCGCCAATCATTAGCGCCCGCTAAAAATGCTACCGCAGCTTAGTAAACTACCCCCTTAGTAAGTAAAGCTTGTGAGAGCCCCACCCATAAGAACACCCCGTTGAATTTATGGGCTGTGCCACATAACATGCATCCTTATGGAATAGCACTTAGGTGCCATGCTAATACATAAGTGATTCACAATGCTGCAGCGAGACTCATAGAAGGCTGCGAGTGAGGTGACCACATCACACCATTTTTGCAAAAACTTCACTGGCTACCAGTACCATACATGGCTAAATGTATGTCTGATCTTCAAGGCCCTTTAAGGAAATGGCCCCGAGTACCTAAAGAATAGGATGACCCTCTATACACCTCCAAGGATACTAAGGTCGTCCCAAGGTCTAACCACACCCTCTCCAAAAGACACAGCACGATGTGATACCCGCAAGCGAGCCTTCTCTGGAGTAGCCCTCACACTCTGGAATGCACTGCCTGAAAGGCTCCGCTTAACACAAGACTATCTGTACTTCAGGAAGCAGGCGAAAGCTTGGCTCTTCAACCAGGCCTTTACTGGAAGAAGTAACTAACTTGTTAGTCTCACTCACACACACAAGAAGTGACACGGGCTGCAGCGGGACATGTTTATCCACTCCTACCCTAGCTGAGATAATATCTAACCATCTCTCTGACCTCACGTGCAACTTTCTTTAAATCAGTTACCTTACTTTCTAACTCCTCTTACTCTGTTACCTACCAATATGTTCCATCTTTGCTAATACCCTACACTGTCAATTAAAATGTTCTATTACGTATTGTGTTGGCACTGTAAGTAGTATATTGTAAGTAGTAGTGTATTGTTTAAATATTTTTACTGCTGTAATTGTCTGTTGCTCATGTTTGATTTATTCTTACTGTGCACTGCCTTGAGTGAATTCATTCAAAAAGGCTGTAAATAAATCCAAATAAATAATAAAAATTAAAATAATTTGAGCATGCACTTGCTAATATGGTAGAAATGAATGCATGGTCTAAAGAAACGAGGCAACAGAAGACTAGGATTCCCAAGTTGTAGTGCCAAATCTTTTATTCTGTCCAATTGCCTAATGTGGAAAAGACTTGATACGGCCGTGTTTCTGCATGCGGAGCGCTGTCCGTTTTTTCTTCGCTGGCACTGTCAAGTTTTTTTTATTTTTACTCCTATTCCTGTATATGCACTGATCACATTAGAATTGCCAAATATAAAAGAATTACGGCACCTGAGGCAGGGCACATATGCTGAAACACGGCCGTGTCGGGTCTTTTCCACATTGGGCAATTGGACAGAATAAAAGATTTTGCATTACATCTTGGGAATCCTCGTCTTCTGGTGCCTTTCTTCTTTGTCTTGCTGTTGCACACTCGTGAGGACTAGACCTCCTTTTCTGGCTTCTGGATAAATTAATGCATGCAAGGAGCATGCAAATGCAGGGACCCAGTACAGCGTGTCCTTTAGGAGTCATGTCTCACTGCTTTTCTAGTTTGACAGGTGTTGTAGTTCTGTCTAGTTTATGGGAAGGACGTGTATCTTCCTGAGGAATGTATTGCTTTCTATTGGGTCATTAAAAGCCTCAAAGAAAAAAAGCACAGCTGGGCCTTCAAGATTGAGATAAATAAAGTCCTTTAACTTTGAAAAAGACCCGACACGGGCCGTGTTTCGGCACAGCAGCGCCTGCCTCAGGAGTCCAGAGTCACTATATTCAAAGTAACAGGATAATATGATCCAAACGGCACGTAGTATATCTTCTAAAAAGAAGTGAATGTAGATGTCCACGCTTGTGGAAAAAGATGCTGTCTACATGGAAGTATTTTTTTCACGGAGAGGGTGGTGGATATGTGGAATTCCCTCCCACGGGAGGTGGTGGGGATATAAACGGTAATGGAATTCAAACATGCGTGGGATAAACACAAAGGAATCCTGTTTAGAAGGAATGGTTCCGCGGAATCTTAGTGGAGAATGGGTGGTGATGTTGGTAATTGGGAAGCAAAACCAGTGCTGGGCAGACTTCTACGGTCTATGCCCTGATCGTGACTGAATAGATAAGGATGGGCTGGAATGTAAGTTTTAAGGGGCTTCGATGTTAGATTCAGAACTTAGTACGAGAACAGTACTGGGCAGACTTCTGCAGTCTACGCCCTGAGAATTGCAAGGACAAATCAAACTCAGGTATCCATATAAAGTATCACGTACCATGTAAAGTGAGTTTATCTTGTTGGGCAGACTGGATGGACCGTAAAGGTCTTTATCTGCCGTCATTTACTATGTTACTATATTTTCCTGTTACTTTGAATATAGACACACGTCCTATGTCGGGTCTTTTTCACCAGAAAAAAACACACTGACAAAGAGTAGGAGGAAAACCTTAATGAATGAGGCCGAAGTGGCGAAACTTCATGGAACTTGAGCAACACGATTGTGACAGTTGAAAACCTGTGGCCTACAGAGGGGTTAACTTTCAAACAAAGTCAGTATGTGTGTGTTAAGTATGGGCTACTTTTTACCTGCATAATTTGCATCAGTTTTCCAAAGGAAAATCTTTCCTTTGAAATTCGACTCGGGGAAAAGTGTGTATGAACCTGCTGTTTGGCTGGGATCTTTATCTGTGAAATCTTAAGCACGCACTTTTGGAAATTCTGAGGCCTTCCAACCCTGATATATGCCTATATGCCTGTGTGCGGGGCAGTTTTCAAGAGCCCCATTTCTCCTCCCAAAACCTTGTTTTATGCAGGAAATGCTTTCCTTGGGAATCGAGTCTTAAATGAGTCTTAAGGAGCTTCTTTTTTAAATAGATATCCTAACATAGCAGCCATCCTGCTAACTAGTGATTCTAGTTCGTCTTAGAACCATTCGTGGTCTTAACATTCTACTACCACCCCTTGGGTTACAGAGAGCATTCGAAGGGTCCACACCCTCATTTCCCTTTCTTTTTAAGTCTAGCAATTTGCAGTGACACATTCACCTCTGCTGACTTTGACCTTAGGCATGAACAATCCACTTAGTAACAGGAATTAAGAACTGATTCTGTTAAAAAAAAAAAGAGCAAAACCCTCATCTCACATGCCAGTCAGGAGAGCAGGTCATCTACATGCAGATTAGCCATCACCTCTCCAAGGAGGAATGATTATGCCAGGAAAAAAAAAAGGGATGATTAAACAGGAGGCAAATTACACGATACAGCCTAGGACCTGCAGGTACTTGGCAGCTTGTGTGCCCATGGCTCTTACTCTCCCATCTGATCGCTTAAAACATTATCCCTGGTAATAGAACCACTAACTGAATGAGAAAAGACTTAATAACCTTCCTTGAGGTGGGATGGTTTTCTGGACTTGAATTTCTATTTGTTCTCCTGCAACCTTACAGGTGGAAAACCCAGCATGCACCATTTGTAATTCAGCTACTATGGACTGTTGTCAATGACAAAAAGTTGATCGCACCGTTTTCAGAGGGAATTTTATTTATATATTATTTATTTGTTGCATTTGTACCCCACATTTTCCCACCTATTTGCAGGCTCATTGTGGCTTACATAGTACTGTAATGGCGTTCGCCAAGTCGGTTGATAACAGATACAAGGTTATATTGTGGTCTGATGAGGTAGGTGTGTGTCAGGCACCATGAGGGTCGAAGGGAATGCCAAAGTAATGTGTAAGCGCACAGAAAAAAGGCAGGGGCCCTTTTACTAAGCAGCTGTAAGCTCACCGCACGCCAATCTGGAGCTACCGCTGGCGGTAATTGGGCAGCACCGTGCGCTTACATGGTTACTGATGGGTGAGTGTGGGAGCCCTTACCGCCACCTCAATGGGTGGCGGTAAGAGCTCCCTCACAGCATGACCACGCGGTAAGTGAAATCTTACCGCATGACCATTTCTTTCTTCGGCCTTTTTACCTGCTGCGCTAAAAAGGGTCTCAGCATGCAGCAAAAACGGTCCCTGCCGCTAGCACAGAACCCTTTTTACCACAGCTTAGTAAAAGGGCCCCTTAAATACGTAAGCCCACTGTGCCCTGTTTAGAAGATGTCACTCAAAATGGGTGTCAGAAAAGAGCGGCACTAAGCTCAATTCTATAAAGGGAGTTCGCCTTTTATGGAATTACGCTTAGCGCCTTTTCCCACCAGACTTACTCCTGCAGAAGTCTGATTTAAATGCTGGCGTCCAAGGTAGACAAGCTGACCCATTATTTTGTAACACTTACCTTGAAGGGAAAAGGAAATGGGACTTGTTATACTGCCTTTCTGTGGGGTTGTTTTTTTTTTTTTTTTTGCAACTATATTCAAAGAGGTTTATATAGTATATAAAGGGTTAAGTGACTTGCCCAGAGTTACAAGGAGCTGCAGTGAGAATTGATCTCAGATCCCCAGGATCAAAGTCCACTGCACTAACCACTAGGCTACTCCTATTAGTGAACAAACATGGACAACATAGTACATGATGGCAGAAAAAGACCTGCACGGTCCATCCAGTCTGCCCAACAAGATAAACTCATATGTGCTACTTTTTGTGTATACCTTACTTTGATTTGTATCTGCCACTTTCAGGGCACAGACCATAGAAGTCTGCCCAGCACTAGCCCCGCCTCCCACCCAGCACTAGCCCCACCTCCCAACTGCCAGCCCAGCCTCCCACCACCGGCTCTGCCACCCAATCTCAGCTAAGCTTCTGAAGATCCATTTCTTCTGAACAGGATTCCTTTATCTTTTTTCCCACGCATGTTTGAATTCCGTTACCGTTTTCATCTCCACCACTTCCCGCGGGAGAGCATTCCAAGTATCCACCACTCTCTCCATGAAAAAATACTTCCTGACATTTTTCTTGAGTCTGCCCCCCTTCAATCTCATGTCATGTCCTCTCGTTCTACCGCCTTCCCATCTCCGGAAAAGGTTCATTTGCGGATTAATACCTTGCAAATATTTGAACGTCTGTATCATATCACCCCTGTTTCTCCTTTCCTCCAAAGCATACATGTTCAGGTCCGCAAGTCTCTCCTCATACGTCTTGTAACGCAAATCCCATACCATTCTTGTAGCTTTTCTTTGCACCGCTTCAATTCTTTTTACACCCTTAGCAAGATACGGCCTCCAAAACTGAACACAATACTCCAGGTGGGGCCTCACCAACGACTTGTACAGGGTCTCCCTTGGTTGAACAGAGTTGGCATTTGGAAGGTTGCATGGCTGATTGGCAAGAACCCAGCTGGGAAGGGCAGGACGCACCATTCATTCCTCTCAACAACCGCCTCTGGTTAACCCTCTGCTTCTTGGACAGCACTGTGAATGTTTCCTAAAGAATACTTGCTTTCCCCCACCAGGCATCAGTAAACTAGTCCTTTGGAAATGGCATTCTGTCCTGCAATTTCTCTTGTGCTGCGAAACAGTCATGGGGAGTCCTCAGTGGCACAGTTAAATTGCTGATGATCTTAAATATTAGATCATCAGAGAAGATTCAATGCAAATATTTACACAGGGCCTGAGTAGAGGAAGAGCATCGAGCATCATTATTTTAGAGGTTGCATTATTTATTTTCGTATACAAATTGTTATATACCGCCTATATATAAATGAAAACAATCATAGAAGTTCACAAATAAAATCATTCAGAACCTTCCCCCTTCCATCCTCCTTAATAAAACCTTTAAACATTTCCTGTTTTTTTTTTAATACAAACGATTGCCCTAATTCCTGACCTATCTCAACGTAACCCCTTATTCCTATCAAATGAAAACTACATGGAAATCCCACACTATAGCCACTGTTTTGACATCATAGGTAAAGCCAAGTTTTTAGTGCCTTACAAAAGACCTGAAATGGTCCAGCAGGCATAACTCAGGAGGCATTTGTTTCACAGCATGGACACCGCTGTTGAGAATGCAGAACTAATCTGTTACCTGAGTACAGATTACATGAGAAAGCTTCAGCAAGTTCTGAGCTCTGGTTAGGTAGATTTGGGGACGGCTTGTTCTGCTGTTGGTACAATAATGAACTAGGGCCCATCATATTAATTTATATTCTTTTATGCCGAGTCTGCACTGAAGTGTGATGATGGGCATACGAGGGATCACAAATCTGTAACTAGGAGCGAGAGGGGTAGCTGCCCAGGATGGAAAGACCTTTGGGGTCGTCCTCCTATGAATAAGAAGAGAGAGGGAAAGAGGGCTGCAGAGAAGGAGAGGGAGAAGGGTGAGGGCACAAGACCACGGTTTAAGGCATAGGCAAACTAGGCATGTGACTTGGGCAGCATGCTTTCTGGCAGCCAACGCCAGTACTCCACACATGCTCAATTCATGCACATGACCTGAGCATGTACAAGGAACGCTGGCGTCATTGGTTAGAACCAGGAAAGAAAGGGGGCCCACTCCTTCCACAAAAGCGCAAGCAAAACAAACCAAGGGTGGAAGAAGACCAAGTCCAAATGACCAGCCCAAGCAAAGAAGGTAAGAGCCCCAGACAAAGTTTATTAAGACCCTACACAGTCCGTGTTTCGTCAACAAGCCTTCCTCAGGGGGTCGGTAAACAGGAGTTCTTTGCTCAACGCCAAAAACAACCTGAAAGTGCTAACAAAGCACATGTGGGAGAACGCTGAATCCACAAGTCGTACAATCACGGGGAAACAGCGTTCTCCCGCATGTGCTTTGATAGCACTTTCAGGTTGTTTTTGGCGTTGAGCAAAGGACTCCTGTTTACCGACCCCTGAGGAAGGCTTGTTGACGAAACACGGACCGTGTAGGGTCCTAATAAACTTTGTCTGGAGCTCTTACCTTCTTTGTTTGGGCTGGTCATTTGGACTTGTCTTCTTCCATCGTTGGTTAGAAAGCATGCTGCTGACTTCCTCACACTAGGGGAGGTTCGGGCCGCAGAGCTATTTGGCTGGCAGGGCTTGGGCATCCCTGCCAGCAAAGGTAACATATTTAATAGGGGGTGGTGGTGGTGGAATGGAGTCGGGGAAAGAATAGAAAGGAATGGGTGGCCCCAGAGGCCCTCCCTCCATGGGCTGCTGTCTACGCCCCTGCAGTTTCCTGACTGATGTAGCAGGGTGGGGGTGGTGGGGGGGCCCTAAGACTTTTGCCCTGGGCCTGCTTTGTCTCTCAGCGGCCCTGAGTGGCCCCACACCACCAAGTCATGAGTCAGATCATATCAGTCTTGGAGCTTGCATGGGAAAATTTAAGAAAATGATTTTTTTTCTGTGAACCAGGAGACCGTTTGCCTGCTGACAGATAAAAATGCCAGTGTCATGAGCTTCTTATCTGAGATGAAGGTCTGAAATTTCCCTTGTTTCCTTTCTTTTTCGCTGCCTTCATATTTTTTATTTTTCTGTAAATTCCCGGTGGACACATCTTTTATTAAATGCGACTGCTGAAGAAACCCAAGCAAGAAATAACAAAATAGACTAAAATCTTGTTAACTTTAATGAAGGCCCAGTGGACTTTGGGTCGGATACGATGAACTTGGAGACTTAATGTGCTGTTTAGAGTGTCTGAAGGGTTCTGAGTATAGGAAACAGAGAATAAACAGGAGGGAAAAGAGAACAGGAGAAATGGAAGGGTAAAGTGAGGTGGAAATAGAGAGATAATAAGTAGGTGAGAAAAAGCTAGAAAAGAGGAAAGGAAGGAGGTGCTAGAAGATGGGGAAGTGAAGAAGAAAGAGTGGAAGGGTAGGTATCACAATTACAGGAAGATATTAGAGAGGGCAAAAATGATGTTACATATCCAGTTTCACAGCTGTCAGCTTTGCCAGTCCCCTGCCCAGGTTCCAGGGCAGGGACTGGCAGAGCCGACAGCCGTGCGCTTGCTCAGTGCACCCCTTGTTAATTGCACGGCCAAAAATGTGGAGGTATGGCCGACTGTACTACATTATCAGTTAGGAGTGGAGGAGTGGCCTAGTGGTTAGAGCACAGGTCTTGCAATCCAGAGGTGGCCGGTTCAAATCCCACTGCTGCTCCTTGTGATCTTGGGCAAGTCACTTAACCCTCCCTGTGAGCCCTCCTGGGACAGAGAAATATCCAGAGTACCTGAATGTAACTCACCTTGAGCTACTACTGAAAAAGGCAAGATTCTAGAATCCTAAAGAGTAGCAACATTCCATGTAGAACCCCAAAGAAGAGTAGTGGTTAGAGCACCGGTCTTGCAATCCAGAGGTGGCCAGTTCAAATCCCACTACTGCTCCTTGTGATCTTGGGCAAGTCACTTAACCCTCCATTGCCTCAGGTACAAACTTAGATTGTGAGCCCTCCTGGGACAGAGAAATATCCAGAGTACCTGAATGTAACTCACCTTGAGCTACTACTGAAAAAGGGGTGAGCAGATTCTAAATAAATAAAGCTTCTAGAATTCTAAAGAATAACAAGATTCCATGCAGAATTTCAAAGTGTAGCAACATTCCATGTACAACCCCAAAGAGTAACAAGATTATTTGGGGTGGAGGAGTGGCCTAGTGGTTAGAGCACCGGTCTTGCAATCCAGAGGTGGCCAGTTCAAACCTCACTGCTGCTCCTTGTGATCTTGGGCAAGTCACTTAACCCTCCATTGCCTCAGGTACAGACTTAGATTGTGAGCCCTCCTGGGACAGAGAAATATCCAGTGTACCTGAATGTAACTCACCTTGAGCTACTACTGAAAAAGGTGTGAGCAAAATGTAAATAAATAAATATGTTGACATGCATTAACTGCATGGCACAATCCTTATGCAGACCATTTACCCTAATAGGAGTTTTCCAAGTTAGGTGTTTAATATGGTTTTATTGCACCTTAACATAGCTTTTTAATAGGCCCCTAACCCTTCTTTTGCTTCTTTTGAGTGTGAGGACAGCAAGTTATTTATTTAATGCTAGAAGTGACTGTTAAACTTTTGTAAGGGCTGTTTTTACTAATAACCTTTTTTTTTAATTAGTTTTCATTTTTTCCTTTTAAGAAGAACATCTCCAGGACCCGCGAAGTAGCTGGAGCAATAATTAATAACTGCACTGTGCTTTTTTCGAGTAACTGTTAACTTCAGCTAGGTATATTTGACAGGGAGTAGTAACTGTGACTAATTATCACTCCTAGAGAACCTTCTGCGATGCCGGAATCATGTTCCACATCATCAGATTCTAAAATGTCTCTGCCCTCTCGTTGCCTGGCTTAACTTGTCCTGAAGTCCTCTGTGCTTTCTTTTTTAACACCTTCTTGAAAGATCACGACCGGGAGCTTTGACACTTATAAGACTACGGAGGTCATCTGTAAAACCTTCACTTGTTCTTTGATCATGTTTCAAGCGCAGATGAATGGTTGTAGGACAGACTCAGTCAATGCGTACGTGAACACCTTGCAGGTTGACATCATCTTTACCACCAGTTCCACTTTTTGTTATCTACTAGTAGACTTGACAAACTGTTCCAGAAAAGGGAAAGGGAAATGGGACTTGATATACCTTTTGCAACTACATTCAAAGCGGTTTACATATATTCAGGTACTTATTTTGTACCAGGGGCAATGGAGGGTTAAGTGACTTGCCCAGAGTCACAAGGAGCTGCAGTGGGAATTGAACTCAGTTCCCCAGGATCAAAGTCCACTGCACTAACCACTAGGCTACTCCTCCACTCATTCCACCAATAAGAGCCAACCTCATCAGTGATGTCACAATGGCTTGATTGCCTGATACTTGGCTCACTTCTGATATTGTGATGTCATAAGGGAAAGGGAAATGGGACTTGATATACCTTTTGCAACTACATTCAAAGTGGTTTACATATATTCAGGTACTTATTTTGTACCAGGGGCAATGGAGGATTAAGTGACTTGCCCAGAGTCACAGGGAGCTGCAATGGGAATTGAACCCAGTTCCCCAGGATCAAGGTCCACTGCAGTAACCACTAGGCTACTCCTCCACTAACAACATTCCATGTAGAATCTCAAATAGGGAAAGGGGACTTCATGGGACTCCTCCATTCTTTGGGATTCCACAATCTTGCTCTTCTTTGGGGTTCTACATGGAATGTTGCTACTATTGGAGATTCTAGATGGAAGGAATCTCAATAGTAGCAACATTCCATGTAGAAGCCTGCCCTTACAGATCAGCAACGCGGCCGCACAGGCTTCTGTTTCTGTGAGTCTGACGTCCTGCATGTACGTGCAGGACGTCAGACTCGCAGAAACAGAAGCCTGTGCGGCCGAGTTGCTGATCTGCAAGGGCAGGCTTCTACATGGAATGTTGCTGGCAATGGAGGGTTAAGTGACTTGCCCAGAGTCACAGGGAGCTGCAGTGGGAGTTGAATTCAGTTCCCCAGGATCAAGGTCCACTGCACTAACCACTAGGCTACTCCTCCACTCCATGTGATGGTGCAACCCTTGTTTGGGTATTATGGGCCTCTCTAGGGGCTTTACAGGGCCTTGCCTGAGAGCTAGATCAGTTCTACCTTGCAGGAACTTCCTCCTTTGGATTTCTACTTCCTCTGCTTCTTTCACACTGTGGACCTCTTATTAGACACAGGAGAACCCTGGGACTCACTGCTATTCACTGATCACTTCCTGACCAGAATTTTTCAGAGGTTTCCCAGTGAAACCATAGAGCAACCATTAGGAGCCTATCTACAGGGGGTTACAGGGATGTACCACTTCAGCTGGGGAAAGGGGTTATATTTGCTTAGCATCAAAGTATTAAAGGAGCATTAAGTATCCATGACCATTAGGGATAGTCATTTGTTGGTGGGCATTGACTTCAGATAAAATTGATTGTACACACATTAACCTAGGAATGAACACATGCACAATTGATTTGCATTCATAAAAGAGTTCTAATGCACATAAAAATGTTATTAAAATAAATGTGTGAAATAAGCCAAAAACAAACCACCCCACCCCAAATCTGGAAAACAGACAAACCAAAAATGAAGTGTCCGTGCACATCCCCACTGACAAGCAGGGGCCCTGTGGTGGTGTTGGCACATGGATTTGCCATGTGCCAAGGCCTCCTTTACCACAACAGGGTTTAAAAAAAAGGAAATGGCTGTGCGGAAAGTACAAACTTGCCGCAGTTTCCTGGGGGAGCTCTTACCGCCTCCCATGCTAACCCAGTGGTAACCGATTACTGCCGGGTAACCCCATGGCCGTAAAAATAAAAAAATATTTCCGGTTGCGTTGGGGGCGACACTGTCATTGGCTCCCGCGGTGGGTCGGTAGTAGTGTTGGATTGGCGTACGCCAACGCCACAGTATCTCTACCGCGGCATTGTAAAAGGGCCACTATGGTTTAAAATTTTTTTTTTTTACAATGTGATGTTTTTATTCAAAGTGTCCCAGGGATATCTTTAAAGAACCATCCAGGTTTCCAAGAAGGATGAATTAGGATACTGTGAATTTTGAAATCAATCACATTATAAGTTACTTCTTAATCTGCTTAGTACTGTCATCCCATAGCCAGAGTATTTGTGTTTTAAACGATACAATTTATGAAAGCGGAGCATGGGGAAAAATGTATTTTTGAGTTGACTGAGAGTTCTTTTTTTCAATAACACCGCTGCATTACATGTAATTTATGATAAAGTGCTGTGTCCTCCTGGGGCTATTTTAGTTTCAATCCAGTAGCCCTCATTCCTGCTAAATTGAACATTTCTAGGCCAGACATTAAAAATTGCAAATTAAGCACTTGAACACAGCTTTTATGGTTTTCCACTGAAATATTTTTCAGATTTAATGCTGCAGGGGGATAAAACTTGATACAGATGGATGGATGGACTGACACTAGGAACAGTAAAAATGACTTGATCTAGATTCTCACTCCTAATTTTTTTCCATCTAGTTTTCAGCCAGTCCAGTCCTAGAATATTTGCGGGGGCTTTTTTTCCCATCTGACCATATGGTGAGTTTTTACACTTGCTGCTCTTTAAAAGAAAAAAAATGAATATGCATTAAGGGGGAAAAATCTGTAAATCGCGTGCAAATTTCCACATGCACGCTATTTTGAGATTTACGTGCTCTGTATTTCTGTTGTTCTTATTATGGATGGTTTGTGTTCTTTCCTATTTCACATTGAGGCATATTTTCAAAGTACTTAGCCTTCCAAAGTTCCAAACTTTGGAAGGCTAAGTGCTTTGAAAATATGGGATTGTGGTTCTTTTTCTTTTCTTCTTATTTTATTGTTTATGGTTTTTATTTAGACGTGTAAATCGCTTTGCTCTGCCAGTTAAAGCAGTATAGTAAATATGGAATAAATAAATTGGCTAATGAGCCAATTAGCACTAATAATTGTTAACAGCTCATAAGCAATAACGAGTGCTAATGAGAATTTATGCATGTACATTGCTAGGAGTATTCTGTAATGTACTGCGCCTAAATTCTAATGTGCACAGGCAAAAAGGGGCATGTTTTAGAGCGTGGAAATGGGCGTTCCAAGTCTACATTCATTGTTATAAAATATGGGCCAGTGTGTATAAATCTACGTGCAGGGATTTACACCAACATTTCGTTGGCTATGTAGATGCACATAGCTTCAGTCGTATGAACCACACTTAAACGTGGTATTTGGACTATGCTTAGGAGTAATTGCCTAGCGTGCATTAATTTTAGGTGCCATATATCGAATCGGGCCCATTGGGGGTAAATCTATAAAGGTCACCTACAGTTAGGTGCTAGGATGCCGGGTGGTAAGTGCAAATTGTATATTGACAATTTCCCGTATAATTCCTGTTTTAAAATACTAGTGTAAGTCATCAGTTTAGCACCTAACTAGTCACGAGCACTTACGCCATGGTGTAAATCCATGGGCCTAAATGCTGGCAGTTCTGTGTATCTGACAGTATTGAATAAGTTTAGCATGTAATTGCTTGACATGCACCTGCCCCACCCATGCCCCTCCCAGGTCCGGGTCCCCTTTTCTGTTCCACACTATTCCCCAGATTCTATATAGGATGCTAAAAATTGCATGTCCAAATTTGGGTCCATGCGTAATTTGAGTAACAAGTCAATTTGCACCAATAATTAGGCACTAATAATCAATTATTGGCAATAATTGGCAACAATTTGGATTTGCGTGCGCATCTCGCTACACACTATTCTATAAAGATGCACTAAGAAATCTTTTAGCGTGTAACTGAATAAGGGTTGTGGTCATGGGAGGGGCACAGGTGGGTCAGGGGCATTCTTAAGAACATAATTGCATAAGAATAGCCATACTGGGTCAGACCAATGGTCCATCCAGCCCAGTATCCTGTTTCCAACAGTAGCCTATCTAGGTCACAAGTACCTGGCAGAAACGCAAATCGTGGCAACATTCCAGAATTCCAAAGAGTAGCAACATTCCGGAATCCCAAAGAATAGCAACGTTCCGGAATCCCAAATAGTAGCAACGTTCCATGCTACCAATCCCAGGGCAAGAAGTTGCTTCCCCATGTCTGTCTCAGTAGTGGACTTTTCCTCCAGGAACTTGGCCAAACCTTTTGTAAACCCAGGTACTTAAGATACTTGGAGTACTATAGAATTTGGGGGATCCGCACCTAATTTACGCACAAAAATTTACACCAGGTTTCAGTTGGTGTAAATTCTCTGGGTGGAGATCCCGGCCGTACACTCTGTTCTATAAATGGTGCCCAACTCAGAGCACAATTTTTTTGGTGCCCAAATTTGGGTGCCATTTACAGAATCTAGTCCTATAGAAATTAGGTGCTAAGTTTATAGACTATGGTCATAAATCAGTTATTCGCATTAGCTACAAATTAAACCCAATTATGGATACTTAGCACTAATTAACCAATTAAGTTACTCACATAAGTGAACCTATTTTAGAACCAAGCATGGTAATAAATGCCTAACTATGTGCCCCATTTAGAACGAGTAGCTTATTGCTACTAATAGTACAATTTACCACTTGCATAAGAGTTAATTACTGTTCTGACGTGAAAAAAATCCCCATCTTAGGAAAGTGACAGAACCAAGACAAAACCCTCCCCCTCCTCTCCCGCCACCACACAGTGAGTCATCGGCTAAGAGCAGTGCATACCTGTTTCATGCAGTGGGCACTGGTAGGCAGAGCATAATAACAGTATTAATGCATGCTGTTAGTAAACGATCCCCTAATTTTTAATCTAAAAGTTGAGTAGACTTCCTTAGCAGACCTCTCAGATCGGCATGACTGAGTGTACCTGGAGGACGGATTGAGCCAGCCGGGTTTTACTTCCATTGAAAGCAATGGAAGTAAAACCCGGCTGGCTCAATCCGTCCTCCTTTTTCTGGAGCCATATGGTAACCCTAAGTGTACCCCAGATAATTTAGTGAAGTCTGTAGTCAAAATGCACTGCAGCTCTCCCGAAACCTCTTGCACAAAGACTAATAAGAGTCCCCTAATGGCAGTCATAAAAGTGAATTATTTTTAAGTGTTCTTGAGTCAGTCAGCGCATAAGGCAGACGAATGCATCTTCCACCCTTGTCGGTCCTGTGTTTAACTTTCATCAGTTGCTCCTGACCAACTGATGTCCAGCTCAGGGAGGTTCTTTTCAGCTGTTTGATGCTGTATCTGTCTTGGCCTTTCTGGACTTCTTTTACTTGGGGGACCAAAATGTCTCCAGCAGAAGGAGAATAAAAGGTTTGCCCTGATCCTGGAAGCAAAGAGGAAAATTCAGATAGGAGCTGAGACAAAGACCCGGTGTAAAAGCAGATGCATAAATGCAGTGAGATGTGCATCACTTAAAAGTAGTCTGTAAATTACTACTACTTATCATTTCTATAGCGCTACTAGACGTACACAGCGCTGTACACTTGAACATGAAGAGACAGTCCCTGCTCGACAGAGCTTACAATCTAATTAGGACAGACAAACAGGACAAACAAGAGATAAGGGAATATTAAAGTGAGGATGATAAAATAAGGGTTCTGAACAAGTGAATAAGGGTTAGGAGTTAAAAGCAGCATCAAAAAGGTGGGCTTTTAGCTTAGATTTGAAGACGCCCAGAGATGGAGCTTGACGTACTGGCTCAGGAAGTCTCTTCCATATATTAATTGGTCATCCTATCCATGATCCATGTCCCATGTTCCATTCATGTTTACACCCCTTTTCATTTACCTGCTGTGCAATTTACACAGATTCAGTAAATGGTGTAAAAATTTAGGCACAGGGAAATATCGGTGCTATAGGGTGAATTCTATAAACCATGCCTAAAAAATGAGAGCAGAAAACCCCCCACTTAAACGCTGTTCTGTAAGCTGCGCCTAAAGTTAGGCGCAGTTTATAGAATAGTGCTTAAATCCCAGGGGTCACAAGGAAAATTAGGTGCGTCCATTTGAAACCAATGAGAACGTGGTGCAAGTGCCCCGTCTTCATTTACATTTGGAACACCTTTATTTTATAGTTGTGCGTGTAACCCCAAACCGTACACACAATCCGCCCTGAACCGCCCCAACCCTCCCATTTCTGTGCCCCCTTTTTCGGGACATGTGTAAAATTTAGGCGCGTCCTTCTTAATTGATTGATTGATTTATGCATTCTTGTATCCCACTGTTATCCATTTTGGTTCAAAGTGGCTTACAATTTACATCTTGGTGGAGTTACAATAGTGTTGTGAAATGTGGAGAGGGCATCTTTAGTTTGTGTGGTTATTCTTAGAGTTTTCGAAGTGAAAGATTTGAAGAGGAAAAGGTAGTGGTAGCTTTTGTGTTCAGTTGTAGAGTATTGGTGATGTTTAGTCATATAGTTTTTGAAGAGGTAGATTTGAAAGGAAGGCGACGATACCTTTGTGATTAACTGTAGAATCTTTTGAAGAGGTAAGTTTTCATTTCTTTTATGAATTGATTTGTGATGCTTCTTACGGTTTTTAGTATCGAGTTCCTCCATTTTGAACCCTGATAGCTAAATCCTGCTGTGTAGATAGTTTTGTAGATGGTGTTTTTGCAGTTGGGTAGATGTAGGAGTAGATAGTTTCTGTTTTGTGGGCCGGCATTTCTTGAGGATAGTTCAGTCATTTTAAGTATATATTTGGGTGCCATTCCAAATAGTATCTTGAAGATTAGGGTGCTCGCTCTGAAAAATATTCTTGCCTTGACTGGTAGCCAATGTAGTGTTTCAAGCAGTGGGGTTGCTCTTTCGTATTTTGATTTCTTTTAAAATCAGTCTTGCTGCCGTGTTTTGGGCTGTTTGCAGCGATTTTGCTGTTGTTTCCTTGCACCCTACATGTGCTGCATTGCAGTAGTCTAGTTGTAATAGTATCGTTGATTGAAGCTTGATTTCAATTAGCACCAATAATTGTTAAAAAGCCTATTATTGGCGCTAATTGGCTTGTTGTTCAATTAAATTGTGCATACAAATTGGGCATTCCAAAATCAGCGTTGTTATAAAATATGGGCTAGTGTGCGTAAATCTACGTGCAGGGATTTATACCAGCTTTTTGTTGGCTGTGTAGATGCGCGTAGATTCAGTCGCATGAACCACGCTTAAATGTATGCACATTTATGTATGCACATACATCTATGCACGTTATTTAGAATATGCCTAGGTATGATTGCCTAGTGTGCGTTAATTTTAGACACCGCATATAGAATTTGGGCATGCGCTGAAATTTGTGTGCACAGTTTTTGGTGACGTTTATAGAATTAGGGTTAAGCGCTATTCTGTAAAGAGTGCTCTGGGCTGAGCTCCCTTTATAGAATAGCGCTTGGAGCGGATTCCCGCACCCAACTTTGGACACGAGGACTTATGCCAGCTGAAACCTGGTGTAAATCCTGGCATGTAAACCCGGTATTCTATAACACTGCGCTGAAATGTTTGGTATGCCCCTTACCCGCCTATGTCTGTCCCATGGCCACACCCCCTTTTGGGTTGCGCACAAGGCACTTTGGTTGCACAGCATTATAGAACAGCTTGTAGGCGGATGCAAGTGTAAATCCAAATTAGTGCCAATTAAGTGCAATTAACGCCAATTAATGTCAATAATTAGTTTTTTAGTACCCAAATAACTAATGCACACATCTGGGCTTCATGCCCAAATTTGAGTGCCCAGCTTTGGGCAAACTATATACAATCCAGGGGACTGTTACAGCTAATAAGTGCTAATTCTCTATACATTTTATGGACTGAAGGGGATGTGTAACTGCGGGCACCTTGACTATAGAGTTACCCTTCAGGAGTCTGGTTTGTCAAAGGTTTCTTGCCCATTCAATCGCGTTCATTAGGAGCTAATGATAGAAGAGATTTACGTGGCGTGGTCATATCAAGCACTCGCCAACAGGGAGAACAGCTTTGGCATCAGACATTAGAAGCCCTTTCATGGTTCCCAGCTGCTGTTTACACACCGAAAGGTTAAAGAACTTGAAGGATTTTGCTCCTTATTAAGAACAGCTAGCCTGTTCTCTATTAACTAACTGGAAGCCCTTTCCTTTCTCCATCCCCTCCCCTGATACACACACACACATTTCTTTTTCTGCCAATGCCCACATCTGTGAGCAGAGAATTTGCAAGCCAAGGCTCCCTCTTGCCCACCAATTCAGGTCCTTGCCTGTACCCAGATGTTCATTTCAATAAAATACAAAGATCACCTTCTCCCTCCACCACCCCCATCTGAAACAAACCCTCAACAACTGGCACACACTACTGGGGTAACACCTGACGGTGGCCCTCGGCTCGTACTTTAAATAAAATATATTTAGTAAGCATCCAGTTTGCTCTCTGTTGTGCACTGAATCTCAGGGGCTCTTTTACTAATCTGCGTAGGCGCCTAGGCATGCACAGTGCACGTCAATTTGGAGTTACTGCTCAGCTACCGGGGGGGGGGGGGGGGGGGGGGAGAATTTCATTTTTTTAATGCGTGTCTGCTACACGCCCCGGAAAATAATTTTTATTTTCTGTCACACGGCGGAAACTGGGCGGTAATCGTCATTCTACACGCGTAGCCAATTACTGCACAGTTACCACTTGAGACCTTACTGCTAAGTCAATGGCTGGTGGTAAGGTCTCAGACCAAAAATGGACGCGCGCCAATTTTTATGTTGGTACATGTCCATTTTCGGCAAAATTTTTAAAAAAGGCCTTTTTTGCAGGCGCACTGAAAAATGGATCTGCATGCGCCCAAAACATGCGCCTTCACTAGTGCAGCCCATTTTTTTGGTGCACCTTAGTAAAAGGACCCCTCAGTCCATTAAACATTTGAGACAAAGAAATTCACAAGATGCGCTGAGTGACTCTGGTATGATGTAACTGCAGCACTGGCAAAGTACTGTTTGGATGCCAGGTAGGAGGTAGGTGAGTAGCTGGCACCAACAAACTTGCGTAAGTACATAATGCCACACTGGGAGAAGACCAAGGGTCCATCGAGCCCAACATCCTGTCCACGACAGCGGCCAATCCAGGCCAAGGGCACCTGGCGAGCTTCCCAAACGTACAAACATTCTATACAATCAAGCCATTGTGACATCACTAATGAGGTTGGCTCTTATTGGTGGAATGAGCCACTATGACATCACAATAGGTTAAATCACTGCTCTATGTAATAAAAGTGAGCCAAGTAGAGGACATAAGTACATAAGTAATGCCACACTGGGAAAAGACCATGGGTCCATCGAGCCCAGCATCCTGTCCACGACAGCAGCCAATCCAGGCCAAGGGCACCTGGAGAGCTTCCCAAACGTACAAACATTCTATACATGTTATTCCTGGAATTGTGGATTTTTCCCAAGTCCATCTAGTAGTGGTTTATGGACTTATCCTTTAGGAAACCGTCTAACCCCTTTTTAAACTCTGCTAAGCTAACCGCCTTCACCACGTTCTCCAGCAATGAATTCCAGAGTATAATTATGCTTTGGGTGAAGAACGTTTCTCCGATTTGTTTTAAATTTACTACACTGTAGTTTCATCACATGCCCCCTAGTCCTAGTATTTTTGGAAAGCGTGAACCTGGAACCGAAAGGATATCTTTTGAGGTGATACTTTGATTGCCAAATCACATCTTTCCTGGCTTTTCTCTGCTTGCTTTTCTGGGATTTGGAATTTGCTGATGCATTTTCAGGTGTGGCTCGGTAAAGGGCCCCTAAGTATTTGCCCAAGGTCACAAGTAACGTGACTGGAATTTGAATTTGAACCCTGGCTTTCCAGGTTCTCAGCCCAGTCCTCTCACCAGTAGGCTCTAGGGCCACCGAGAGACTGAACTGGGCTAGGGGTGCCCCCCCCCCCAATTTTTGCCGCTGCCCCCCCCCCCAGATCGCTGCCGAAATACCTTGTTGGCTTGCGGGGATCCCAAGGCCCCACCAGCAGAAGACGTCTTCCTCCAGTGCTGCTCTGCTGCTGATTGCCTGCCCTTGCGGCTTAGGGTTACCATAGTTTGCCCCCCAAAAAGGAGGACACATGCCCCGCCCCCTTTCACACCCACCCGCCCCCCTTTCACACCCTCGCTCCGCCCCCTGTCACATTTTACCCTCCCCCCTGTCACATACCCCATTGCCCTCTCTCTCTGTCACCCCCTCCCATTACCTTACTACTGCCCTGGTGGTCTAGTGACCTCTTCAGGGCAGGAAAGAGCCCCCTCCGGACATATGGTAACCCTACTGCGGCTGCTTTTTCTCTCAGGGCATGCTTGGTTTCAAAACCGAGCATGTGCCCTGAGAGGAAAAGCTGCCGCTGAGTTGGGCAGAAGAGCAGCGCTGGAGCTGCTCCTCCGGGTCCTCCCCAGCCACCAAGGGGGGCCCGGCTGCAGCGCCGGAGTTTTCTCTCTCCTGCTCCTGTTGGGACGCAATCACTCGGGTCCCGGCAGGAGCAAGAGAGAGAGAGAGAGAAACCCCAGTGCCAGGCCCCCCCTTGGAGGCCCGGGGAATTTTGCCTCCCTCCCTCTCGCGGCGGCCCTGGTAGGCTCTTGTGTTTTTTCTTCCTGCCCACCTCACCTTACTGTAGAAAGAGATCACTTCTGGTACAAGAAAGTGAAGTAGAGAGGCAGAGAGAGTGTTGTAATTTTCCCCATCCCTTGCACTGTTTTTTTTTTTTTTTTTACTTTGAAAGATCAAAGGAAAAACAAAATAAATCTATTTTTATAATAGAAGACAGGAAGAGAGAGTCCAGCAAATAGAAAATTGTTTTCATGCTGCCTTTCCTGCAGTCCCTTTGATTTCAGACTATGGTTGTAATCAAAGTGGTTTATTTTTTTTTCTGGCGAAAGAGAAAAAAGGATTCAGAAAGTGAATTCCAGACTACATCATTTTTTTGTAAATTGTTATTATTGATGTCTGAGGATCCAGTACCCAAGACCAGCTCTGATCTGATTTCACAATGAATTACTGAATGAGAAATCTGAGTTTGACAGGTGTGTCTCTCTCCTGATTTCATTCAAGCTCTGACTAAAATGATGGGATCATATCTCCGGCAGGAGCGATGATAGGGATACTACAGAAACATGTGAATAAATTTACAGAACAAGCAGCTTTCATATGCTCAGTACTTTTTAAATGGCGTAAGGGTATTTAATTTCCAAGGTTGGCACAACCATTAGATATAACGAAACAGTCACCTAGGGTAGCATCTTCTGGGGGTGGGGGGACAAGGACAAAGAGTAGCTGCAGTCAAAACAATAACTCCCAACAACAACGCAAATTTGAAGGACTAAAAAAGGGTTATTTTTGCAAACTGTTCATTTACCCAGATTATTCTAGCACGGGTGGCATTGGACTGACATGATTATTTTTGGGGTGGGGGGTCTAAGGAGCCTAGACATTAACCCCTGGATTCTATAGGTTATCCAAAGTTGGACCTCCAAATTTGGGTGTGAATCAAAGATGCGTGCGTAAACGAGGAGCCTTTTTTGCAAAGCAGCGGTATGGCTAACACATGGGTAGCGAGGGCCAAATTGACCCTACCGCAGGGGTAGCATGGGTGCCCTATGGTAGTTTTGAAGTTAGCACACGATATTTCCTGCCGTAGAAAATGTTTTTCTATTTTCTACTGTGGGGGGCGTTCTCAGTGGTAATTGGCTGCGTGGTCAAATTGGCGCATGCTGCCTGATTGCTGCATGAGTAGCGTATGAGCCCTTACCGCTAGGTCAGTGGGTGGTGGTAAGTTCTCAGGCAGTAAATAGCCACACGTTGCTTTAGCACACGGCCATTTACTGCCTCCATTTAAAAAAAAGCGCCCTTTTCCCAGCAGCAGTAAAAAATGGCCCAGTGTGTGCCAATTTCACGCACCCAAACTGCTGCTTAGTAAAAGGACCCCCGAGACAGTCAATTGGGTGCTAACAATCAGTAATTGGAGTTAATTGGCAGTGATTAGGAGTTGCGCACATATCTGCCCTATACTTGCACCTAAATTTCATAGCGTGCAACTCAAAAGAGGGTGCGGTCATGGGGAGGGGAATAGGCAGTTTAGGAGCATTCCAAGAAATTAGACATGATGTTACAGAATAGTTGGATTTGCGCGCCCAACTGCCATCAATTGGTCACGAGGATTTACACCAGGTTTCAGCAGGAATAAGTCCTCACACTCAAAGTTGGGCGTGGGAATCCGAGCTAGACGCTATTCTATAAATGTTGCTGAGTGCTAAGCCATCTTTATAGAACTGGCACTTACCCCTGGATTCTTATATAGTGCGCCTAGTGTTCTGCGTCAAAATCCAGGTGTTTTATGTAATGAGCACTAATTGGCAATAATTAGAATTTACGTGCACAATTCACTAAGCGTATTCTGTAATGCCTAAGGTCTAATGTGCGCAGCCAAAAAGGGGCATAGTTATGGGCGGGGAAATGGGCATTCCAAAATTTGCACACACTATTATAGAACCATCTGCGCCTAAATCTACAGGCCAGTATTTACGCCACAATTTCTTTGGTGTAAATGGAGGCACTGGAATATCAACTAAGCGTATTCTATATACCAAGCCTAAATCTAGGCGCCACTTACAGAACACGCTTAAGCGGAACTTTGTTCCGTGTGAATTTTTCAGGCGCTGTATATAGAATCTAGCCCTTGGTGTGGTTCTTATCAGCGCATAACTTTGGGCACCATTTACTGAATCTGGTCCTAACTGGGGGGGGGGGGGGGGGGGGGGGGAGGAGGTTGACAGTTTGCCTAGAGCAGTGTTTCCCAAGCCCAGGCCTGGAGTACCTTTTGCCAGTAAGGTTTTCAGGATATCCACAATGAAAATGCATGAACTTGATTTGCATACACTGCTTCCATTATATGCAAATATCTTTCATGCATATTCAATGTGGATATCCTGAAAACCTGACTGGCAAGGGGTACTCCAGGACTGGACTTGGGAAACTGGCCTAGAGCACCTTATCCTTGCCTCAGCCCTAATGGTGCTGGAACATCTGTCTGTCTAAGGACATAAGATGAGATGTGCCAGATGAGACCAGGTTCAATGAGCCTAGCTTCCTGTCTCTGTGGCCAATTGTGTCACTTGACAAGTACCTGAGAGATCCTAATACGCAAGTCCATTCCACCTCGTTCACCTTCTGAAGAGTGAAGTGATGGCACCTCAGTCTAGCTTATTAAATTATTTATTTGGATTTTGTTCACACCTTTTTCAGTAGTAGCTCACAGTGAGTTACATTCAGGTACACTGAGTATTTCCCTGTCCCTTGAGGGCTCACAATCTAAGTTTGTACCTGAGGCAATTGAGGGTTAAGTGACTTGCCCAAGATCACAAGAAGCAGAAATGAGATTTGAACCGGCACCTCTGGGTGTTGATTGGTGCTCTAACCACTAGGCCACTCCTCCACACTATTTACGCTGCACCAGGCCCAATGGAGAAATTAGTTTTTACCTTCTAATTTTCCTTGCTTTAGTTCCAACAAATCAGTCCAGAACTTGTGGCTTGTGCCCATCTACCAGCAGGTGGAGACAGAGCGAACTATCTGGCTAATTATTGGCCCACTGTGTTGGTGTTACTTTAAGTATAGAATTTTTTGGACTGTCTGATATGTAGTAAAAATTGAAATTGGAATTAATGGAAGTAAAATATAATTGTGTTCTCTGGATACACAGAGGACTCGCCCATTCTTTTCCCCTTTGGCACCTCTGGGCCTGTGAGCACGTTCAGTATCTAGGTCCAAAGTGAGATGGGTAAAACCAAGCAGGAAAGCGTGGGGGAAAAGCATTTTGAGAGTGACATGACTGGATGAATCTACCTGGCTGAGGACCCTCTGATCAGAGGGATTTTGAAACGGCTGATAAGGATGTGTAATCTATTATACAGTATTGCAGGACTGATTGTGGTGTTCCTTGCTCAGAGTTTTTGTCAAGAAATGAGCATGAAATACTTTTAAATAAAAAAATAAAGGAGGCAGTTATACAGGGTTGGATCAGTGATGTGACTCAGGAGACTAATGAAAAAAAAAAAAGCAGAAACTGATCATAGCAGGGAATCCTATCAATTTCCCGTTGTCTTTTTCCACTGTTCCATTGTTCTTTTCCTTGTCCTATTCCCTAACGATACTTTGACTTTGCCTTCGCTTAACTTTCACAATGTAATCCATAACTGATTTGTAACAAATCGTATTTCCATTATTTACAATGTATTGTAAGCCACACTGAGCCCGCAAATAGGTGGGAAAATGTGGGATACAAATGCAATAAAATAAATAAATAAATCCATGAAACTCTGCTGGTGTGAATGGCTTGACTGTAAATACGTTTCAAATCCACTTACAGAACCATAAAGAGACAGATGTTCATGGCTCTACCTGTTCAGAGGCATCACAACTAAGAATGCATTCCATAAGAACATAAGAGTAGCCATACTGGGTTAGACCAATGGTCCATCTAGCCCAGTATCCCGTTTCTAACAGTGGCCAAGCCAGGTCACAGGTACCTGGCAGAAACCCAAATTGTGGCAACATTCCATGCTACCAATCCCAGGACAAGCAGTGGCTTCCCCATGTCTGTCTCAATAGCAGACTATGGACTTTTCCTCCAGGAACTTGTCCAAACCATTGCAAGCAGGGGCTAGCTGAAACCCCTCCCCCTTAAGATTTTGCTTGCTATTCGACTGAATTGAGCTACTAGTTTAGAAAACATTCATTAAAGTATTAGACCTAAGCAGTTTGGTTCTCTTTTTCCAGGTACTGGGTCTGTCAGTAGTGGGCTCTCAATCTAAGTAGTACATTGTGCTCAGTGGTGTGCTGGAGCAGGCTCTCACAGGCTCTCAAGAGCCGGTTGTTAAGTTTTTAAGAATTTTGGGAGCCGGTTGTTAAAGTAGGGCCCTCCATGGCTACTTTAACAATTGGCTCCCAAAATGTGGGCTTGGGCCCCCTGCTGAATTCTCTTTTACTTTGCTGGTGGGGATGCTGAGCCCTGCCAGCCAAGTAAATAGACTACTGCTGCTCCCGCTCCTTGTTTCCAGCTCTGGGCAGCAGGCCGGGACCTCACGAGCATGTGAGAGAAGTTCCAGCATGCTGCTCAGAGCAAGACATTGGGAGTGGTGGCAGTTCATTTATTGGCTGCCAGCAAAGGTATGCCTAGGGTGCCCGCACGAAGGGAGGGAGGAGAGAGAGACAAGTGTTGCTCCCCCCCCCACCCCCCCCGGCCACCGCTGGCCCTTCCAACTGCAAAGCTGGCTTGCCCAGGGTCACAAGAAGCTGCAGGGGGAATTGAACATTGTTTCCCAGGATCTCAACCCACTTCTGACTGTCAGCCAGAGATTGGAGACAGAGATTTTGGTTACCTTTATCAGTGGTGCCCTGAGCCAGTGACTCATCTGGTCTATAGGCTAAGCCAGCCCCTCTACTCCTGTTGCTTCTGCTCCTGGCTCTCCCACCCTCTCCCATGACTCCACAGTTCCATCTCGTTTTTGTCTACAAATTAAGTCCTACACGGATTCTTACCTCGGGAACTTATCCACTGGTGGCAATGACGTCATGAATACTGGGTTTAGCGACAATGGATAGAACAAGCAAGAAAAACAGAGACAGAAGAGAGGCTGAGGAAGGGAGCGTGTGAGGGAGGGTTGATTTATTTGAAAAGAATCATCAATGTTCTAATATTTATTTTTGATAATTAGCTGTTTAGATATGAACAAGTTACAAACACATGAAAAGCAAGCTGCGTTACACTTAAATTATATAGTTCTAAAGTTTGACAGAGCATGAAGGTTCATCGTCGGTGTTTATGCTTAAACTGCTAAATAATTGGTATCATTAAGTGTAGATGCTGTTATTGATATTGCTAATTAAATTGCGCTAAATCAAGCTTGTAGTCGTATAAACACAGCAGTTTCTTACCCTTGCCGCTTCCTCCTGTTTATAATGCCTCTGTTTTTAAAGTGAGTTGTCAAATGGGAGGCTGACCCCATAAGAGAGTGTGTTAGTGGACATTATGCCACACCTAAGGTGTCTTCCGAGGCAGGGGTGGTGGTGGTGAATAGGCCGAGCTTCACCTGGAGCATTTTACTGCTGCAGTGAAAGATGGACAGGGCCGTTGCAGGAGTGAGGTTTTTCAAACGAATAGGAGGAAATATTTTTTCACTCAATTAATAGTTAAACTCTGGAACTCGTTACTTGAGGATGTGGTAACAGCTATTAGTGTATCTGGGTTTAAAAAAGCCTTGGACAAGTTTCTGGAGGAAAAGTTCATAATCTGCTATTAAGATAGAAATTGGGAAAGCCACTGCTGTCCCTGGGATTGATAGCATTGAATCTTGCTACTCTTTGGGATTCTGGAATCTTGCTATTCTTCAGGATTCTGGAATCCTGCTACTCTTTGGGATTCCGGAATGCTGCTACTCTTTGGGATTCTGCCAGGTACCTATGACTTGGATTGGCCACTGCTGGAAACAAGATACTGGGCTAGATTGGTTTGCCTCAGTATGGCTATTCTTCACCAGTTATGCATGTAAATGATTAGTATACTGGCATATATTCAGGTATGGGTGTACATACGCATGTAAATGCCAAACTTTCACCTCAGTGCTATTGTATAAATGCACACATAACTTACACAGCACTGTTTTACAAGTAGGAACACAGATGGGTGGAGTTTGGGCAGGACGGACACTTAAACGCGTATGCAGGTATCTCCAGCATTTAGGCGTAAGCACGTACAGCAGCTTTTTGGCTGTAACCAAACCACATATGTATGCATATACCTTCTTTCGCTTATAGAACAGGTGCCTAAATATTGACGCAGAGTTATAGAATTACCCTCCATGGGCTAGATTCAGTAAATGGTGCCCACATTTGGGCACCAGGAAAAAAATCAGCGCTTAGCATTATAGACTAGTGTGTGTAGCGCCTGATTCCCACCACTAAAATCATGCGCCAGGACTTATGCCTGCTGGAAGCAGGTGTACATTCTGGCGCCCAGGTTGAGCACACATCCTCCCAGTTCTGAAACACTGCACGTAACGTTTGGAAATGTCTATGACTAGCCCATGCCTCTCATGACCACAGACCTTTTTGGGTTGTGAGAGAATTTAGGGGTGGTTCTTTATGCGCATAGACAGTTGCGTGCTCAGCTCCAAACTAGTGGCAATTAACTTGCTAGCGGCCAATTATTGAGTGCTAACGGCTCGTTAACTAATTTAGTTGTGCATGCAATTCAGGATTGCACATCTGAAAAAATACAGGTGAAAAAGTTATGCCTGGGTCAGGGCAAGTGTAATGTTGTACGGGAGCTTTTGAAGAAGTGCTCAGACGCATGTGTTGCCTTTACAAAATAATCTTCATACAATGAAGTTAGGAGGAAATAGACTTAGGAAGAATCTGAGAAAATACTCTTTCTCTGAAAGGGTGGTGGATGTGTGGAATGGCCTCCCGGTGGAGGTTGTGGAGACGAGGACTGTGTCAGAACTTAAGAAAGCGTGAGGCAGGCATGTGGGACCCCTTAGGAAAGGAAGACTTAGAAAACCCAGATTTTGTTAAGTCCTATCTGGTGGGTGTCAAAATATTTAATCATTTTGACTTTAAAACAATACAGGAACGCAAGACCTTTGAAGTTTCCTTTCAGTATTCTCACCGTAAAATCATTGGTACAGTGTTCTGGTTTTGTAAAGTGCTGTTCCACAGAGGTAACATCCTGGTTGGCACTGGCATTTTTCATATGATGTCAGGACAGACAGGACTTAACAAAGATCTGGGTTTTCTAGCCCATTATAAACCATGAAATTTCACTGCTTTGTCACCCTCTGATCACCATACTTATCTCCCTGTCCCACATCCTCTCAGCCCTCTCTGTTTCTCACCTAGCCCACCCCTCCCTCCTCCTTTCAGACTGTCACTGAAATACTTTGATGTTTCACTTATATATGCTATTACTTATGAAAATTTGCTTATTTCTGATCTGACGAAGAAGGGCTACCTTCATAAGCTAATCAAAAATGTATTTAGTCCAATAAAAAAGGTATAATTTATGTTATTTGTTTATTGCATTTGTATCCCACATTTTCCCACCTCTTTGCAGGCTCAATGTGGCTTACAATACATCATGAATAATGGAGATATGTAAGAAATAAACATTTAGTATTATAGAAGGATCTTGGGTAACATGATAATGATAAAGCATGATATTAATATAACAAGCAGATAGTAAAGACAATTCTGGGTATGTGTGAAGGAGTTCATATTTGTTGGTCTTTGTGGTATGTCTTGTTAAAGAGATGGGTCTTCAATAGTTTGCGGAAGTTGGTTAGTTCATGGACTGTTTTTAAGTTGTGCGGTAGTGCGTTCCAGAATTGTGTGATCGAGTAGGAAAAGGTTGACGCGTGCATTAGTTTGTATTTTAGCCCTTTACAGTTGGGGAAATGAAGGTTGAGGAATGCGCGAGACGATGTCTTAGCATTCCTAAGTGGTAAGTCTTGTTTTCTTTTCTATGTCTTATTTTATTCTATTTCTATTGATCACCTTTTCCAATGAGATAAAACTATTGTTCCCTCTAAGCTGAGCGGGAGTCCTCCAACTGCACTGCTGCCAGTGGGGGGCGGTGTTTCAATATTGTGTTTTCAATCACTAGAGACAGGCAGGTTCCCTGGAGTCCTGCAGAGCTTGCCTGTCCTCACTATTGAAAATGTGGTAGTGAAACAGCACCCTCTAGAGGCAGGACTATAGGTGGAGAACTTCCACTCAGAGGGAACAGTGGATGTAACCCCTCTTCTCTGCCAACAATTTACTGGCAAATTAGCACATCATAGAGCTTTGAGCCACAGGCCGTGAACTGATCCTAGAAGGGACATGGCTCGTATGGTTGCACCTATGGCTCTATTTTATGTGAGTGGATGTGTACTGTTGTGTGCATACATTTGTGTGTGCATGTGTTTGCCTACGTAGCTCAAGGGGAGAAGAAGGTAAAGACTCTTGGAGAAGGGCGACTTTGGAAGCAAAATAAGCCATCATTAACAGATGGAAAAAAACACTGTAAAATCCACTGAGGGACTAGAAGTTAAATGTTTCCGGGTGGGGCAGTTTGAGTGAGGAATAAGATGACTGAAATACAGATTTTTAGCTTCCTTTAGCTGCAGATGATAGAACTTGCTAACTGATCTGAACGATTGAAGATGCAACAGGGAGCGGTCCCTGCACCAGAGATACTCAGCCTTCCAAACCTGGCAGTGAAGAAGTTGGACTCCAGAGTGGAACCAAGGTTCCACAACATCCTATGCCCTCTTCTGAAAGAGGGCTCTCCATTTTCAACCTTCTTGTATACAATTAAGGTCACACAGTCCAAAAAAATGACATTTCATAGTAATTGACTCGTTTGTAGAAAGAATGCTGATAGGTGGAGTGCACATCCATTCTGTGGATGTCTATTCTCTGTGTAGCCTCATTGGGATATAGAGAGAAGGGTGATAGCTGAACATCAAGGTTGAGCCTCGACAACTGTACTCTGTACCTAGAAGATGGAATGCAGAGAGCGGTCCTCGGCATTCTCTGAGATTTGAAAACTGGTTGACTGAGCAAAATGCAATGGAACCTGCACCCAGTCCTGCTTCTCCTCCTGGGTCCTGAAAAAATTCTCCAATTCGTAACCCTCTCTTTGCCAATGCAACAACATCCATAAGCAAGGTTAATGGTTCTTCTTGGTAGGTGAGGTATTTTTAGAAGCCTAAGATTACCTCACATGCCAAACCCTCTGCCATAATCCAAGAAGAGAAGCAGGAGTGAACCTGGAGTATGATGCCTAAATGTTGATGCCATCTGGTTGCCACTATATTTCAAAGAGCTGTGAGGCAATGAACAGTAAGACGCTGTACAGTGGCTTGTGCATAGGCTTGCTAATTCCTGTTCCAATTAGCATGATTAGAAAGACTGTGACCTCGCTGACAGACTGGTGAACCGGGGCCTCTGCCAATTCAGAGGCGGAGAGGATGTTGTAGCATTTGCTTTGCTGCCACAGACTTCAGTAATGACGACTCTCTTCATCTGGACTGTGAAATAAATAAAAGAAAGAAAAGTCACCCAGGGCAGAGTCATCCTGTGGTTGTAGTTGCCAGGGAAACTGCTTCCTTGCTATGGAGTATGTTTAGTATCAACACATCTGTGCCATTGAGTGTCTGGATCTTGGAAAAGGCAGAGAAGGAGATGAAATGCAAGGGTGGTGTCTGAAATGAGGAAAGGCCAAAAAGGAAAAGCATGAAAGTTCTTTGCTAGAATAGATTGGAGGGCATAGTGGAAATGGCTGTGAGCTCAGGTCCTTCTGCTGCTTTCTGATTGGCTGGAGCTGGGGACAAGGTGACTATTCCAATCCCTAGGAACTTATTGATAGCACTTGCCAACAACGTGTCGTGACCACATTCAAGGAGCCTAAAGCGATGGGACTTATGGAGTCTTTAAATTCAAGGCTTTGAAGGTCACTTGAACTTAGGCTCCTCATGATCCTCTAGCCCAGGGGTGGGCAACCATGGTCCTGGAGGGCCACAACCCAGTCGGGTTTTCAAGATGTCCACAATAAATATGCATGAGGTTGATTTGCATGCCCTGCTTCCATTGTATGCAAAAATCTCTCTTGCATATTCATTGTGGAAAATTTGAAAACCCAACTGGATTGTGGCTCTTGGTTGCCCTTCCCTGGATTAGAGGCTCATGCGAAACCTAAGTTCAACTGAAAGCCACTGCTTTCCCTGGGACAGGTAGCATGAAATGCTGCTACTATTTGGGTTTCTGCCAGGTACTTGTGACCCGGATTGGCCAGCTGTTGGAAGCAGGATACTGGGCTAGATGGACCATTAGTCTGACCCAATATGGCTATTCTTATGTTCTTAGAACCATGGTTGCCCACCCCTGCTCTAGCCAATGAGGGAGTGGTGGGGAGGGGAACATTTAATCAAAGTCATCCTTCTGGTGCCATCTTCAGATATGAGTGTGGGTTGGGACAGACCTTAAGCTGTGGATTGTGTAACAGCATCAAACATTGTGATTCTTTCTTATGCTAGTTTCTTTTCTTCTACCTTGATATATAGTTGAAAGTTGTCAGATACTCAGCTTTTAACCCTTTTAATATTCAAAAGGGTTTAACCGGGCAAGAAAGGCTCCTTCACGGTTAAACCCCGCCGAGTGATCTGCCGGCCCTGATTAGTGACGCTGAATATCACTGCTAATCGGCCACCTCCTAATCAGTTAGGTTAGGAGCCGGCTGGTGGATGGGGGTGGAGCATGTGTACAGTGCTTGCTTAGCCAGTTAGCAGTGATTTTCAGTCTGCTAACCAGCTAAGTGACCACATAAAGTTTGAAGAGCAACTTTATATGCTAAAATAAACTGGGTACCAGTCTGAATACTGGCCGGTGCGCAGTTAACTTCCGGGTGACCGCTGATACCCAGATATTAAATGCCGGGAGCTGCGTGTGCTCTGGCGTTAAATATCCAGGGTCAGTTCAGCCCATGGCTGTGAGCGTCTCCAATGCTTCATACTGCCGTGGGATGAACATTTGGCCCTGTATGTATAAATCAGATGGAATTGGTCCAGAGGGAAACTATTAAAATAGTCAGTGGTCTTTGACAAAAAATATATGGAGCAGAGTTAAAGATTTATTTATTTAGATTTTGCTCACACCTTTTTCTGTAGTAGCTCAAGGTGAGTTACATTCAGGTACTCTGGATATTTCTCTGTCCCAGGAGGGCTCACAATCTAAGTTTGTACCTGAGGCAATGGAGGGTTAAGTGACTTGCCCAAGATCACAAGGAGCAGCAGTGGGATATGAACCAGCCACCTCTGGATTGCAAGACCGGTGCTCTAACCACTAGGCCACTCCTCTACTCCCTAGGCCACTCCTCCACTTGGTCTCCCTGCTTCTGCTTCTTTTCCTACTTGTGCACATCATCAGCCTACTCCTTTATAAGGACCCAGGATCAAAGCCTGCTGCACTAACCACTAGGCCACTCCTCCACTCTTTGGGGTGCTACATGGAATGTTGCTACTCTGAGATTCTGCATGGAATCTTGTTACTCTTTAGGATTCTAGAATCTTGCCTTTTTCAGTAGTAGCTCAAGGTGAGTTCCATTCAGGTACTCTGGATATTTCTCTGTCCCAGGAGGGCTCACAATCTGTTTGTACCTGAGGCAATGGAGGGTTAAGTGACTTGCCCAAGATCACAAGGAGCAGCAGTAGGATTTGAACCGGCCACCTCTGGATTGCAAGACTGGTGCTCTAACCACTAGGCCACTCCTCTACTCTAAATATGAATATTTTGAAAGAAAGGAGGAAGAGGGGAGACATTTTAAATACCTCTATGGTATACTTGTACAGGAGGTGGGCTTCCATCAATTACAAAGGAGCTCTAGAATGAAGAGGCATTGGATTTATTTTATTTATTTATTTATTGCATTTGTATCCCACCTTTTCCCACCTATTTGCAGGCTCAAAGTGGCTTCCATAGTTTTGTAACACAATTATTCTTGGATGTCAGGTACAATTATTGTAGTACAGAGGTTAGTTAAGGGAGAAGTAGAGAGTAGAAGGGAGGCGTTTATTAGGTATAGTGAACAGTAGGTTTTCAGCAGTGGATTAGTAAGGTTCTAGGTTTTCATTGTATGCTTTGTTGAAGAGATATGTCTTGAGGGATTTACAAAAGGTAGTTGTTTCGTTGAAAATGATTTTGTGGCGTTTCTGGGAGGTAGGTCCACAAGGTTCAACATGTAAGTTGGGGCGTCTGCGTGGATGATTTTGTGAACCAGTGTGCAGATCTTAAATGTAATACGTTTCTTAAGATGAAGATGAAAGGGGTTAGAATCCATGGTAATCTAAGGGAAAAGGTGGTGGATGAATAGAACAGCCTCCCAGGGGAGATGGTAGAGACAAGGGCAGTATCTGAGTTCAAGAAAGCATAAGACATGTACAGAGGATCTCTGAGGGACAGGAAGAGATTGTAGAGTTTAGTACCTGGTGTAGATGGTGGATTGAATAGGCCGCATGGCCTTTACCTGCTATAATTCCATATGTGCTGACTGCTGTGGACTGAATATCAGGTTCTTAGTGTTTTATGATCACTTATTGTATGTTACAATTGGGTGTGATAGTATGCATCATTGTCCAAGGCCTAGAATCTGCATGCTTGTTACCCAGCAACTGCACAGAGGTTCCAGAAGGAACAGAAAATATTTGCTGTCTGGAGCTTGTTCGCAGCGGCAGCTACATCAGCCTTTGAACAACTCAAAATATGATGCTATCAGTGAACAGCCCATCAATAAATGATGGTAATGAATATTAGAAAACAGTATAAAACCTTTTCAGGACTGGCTAATTAAAGCAAGAGCTCATTATGTTAAACTCCACCAAGGGAGAGATTGCTCCGTTGGCCTTGTGAGGCTTGAAGTTGTAAACAATACAGGGGTAATTTTATAATGCTTTTTCTTCAGGTAAAGCCTCTTTTTACAAGCAGAAAGGGGTTTTCATAAAATCCCAGAACCATGTGTGAGGCGAAATAGGCGTATGAAAAGAGTGTAATCAGCGTCACCTGCATTCTGGCCAAGCTCCTCCCCTCAGCATGTCTACTCTAAGGTCATGTACAATTACATGACTAATTGCACTGTGCATACTTATACCTACAAGGCAACTTTTAAAGAGGCCTTTTAGGCATTTATATTGACCTATATCAGGGTTCTCAATCCAGTCCTCAGGACACACCCAGCAGTCAGGTTTTCAGGATGTTCACAATGAATATGCATAAGATAGATTTGCATAGAACATGACTGGCTGGGTTGAGAATCCCCAGACCTATATACATGAAAAATCACTTATAAAATTACCTCAATAAACCATCTACCAAACATTTTCCCATGCCAGTCTCTCTTTTAGTCTTCTATACTCATGCTTGAGCCTGGTTGTCTACACCCTGCCTCTCCAGATGTGAGAGACTGAACTCATTTCTAGCTTTCTTTCCAGCTGAACCCAGAAGTTTGTACGTTGCCATTGGCTAATAACATCAAACACATGGATTTATGCAGCAGAGTCCTGCAGCAGCAGATCCTTAATCTAGTTTTGAGAAAGGGTCAATGTCTATCTTAGGAATGGGCAGCCCAAAAATGTTTATTTCATTTAATTTCCTGTGTTGTTTGCAGCATTATTGGTTTTGTTTTGGTTAGTCTTTATTGTCCTTACGGGGTGATGTTGTTAAGGGTGCGCTCTCTTTGCAAAGATTTTGCGCTGTCCTCTGGATTATATATACGGCACCTAAATTTGGGTGCATTCTTGAAATATGCGCGCAACTTAATTGGCTAATGAGCTATTGATCATCAATAATTGGATGCTAACAACTAATTGATGTTAATTGGGATTAATCGATTAGGATTTGAGTGCGCATCTGGCTGCATGCAATTCTATAGTGCTGGGCAACTAAATCCCATAGTGCACAATCCAAAAGAGGGTGTGGACTTGACAGGGGCATGAGCAGGTTAGGGCCGTTCCAAAAAGTAGTGCACAGTAGAGGATGACACAGGGATAAAGTTTGTCCCTGTTCCCATCCCCGCCCCATCCTCGTGAGTTCTGTCCTCGTCTGCAAAAACCTCGTACACTTATGATTTTATATATAAATCTTATTATTATAGTATAAAAAGGAACAATATGCTGTGCAACTGTTGTGTATAAGTTACAAATAGAGAAAAATAATAACAACGAGCAGCTGTAATAACCCTCCCCCCACCATCTCTCTCCCAACCCCAATAATAGCTGGTTTCTACTATCCCAAAGAATCCTGATTTACCCTGTTAAAATGTCCAGGGGTACAAAATACAACCCGTTCTGTGTGCCCTAGAGGGAAGAAATATGCCGTATGATGCACTGTTATGATTTTTTACAATCTGTGCATGAATAAATCATCAACCATCTCAGGATTCAGTCTAGCTCTCCTGTCTTCCACAGTCCTTCCTGCATTTGAAGATGTCTTCTTAGAAGATATGCTGGTAGTTGGATATGCAGGATCCCCCATGTAAATCTTGCTAGTTGAGGCCAACATGTTTGCTTGCTTTTCCAAAAAAAATCAAAATATCCTCGTCTGCATCACTCAAACATAAATAACAATCCAGTTCATCAACAGGCTTCAAAGTAGAAAATTACACAGGGGCAGAGTTTGTCCCCATCCCCTCCCCGTTCCCATGGGATCTGTCCCCATCCCCGCCCCGTCTCCATGGGTTTTGTCCCCCCCCCCCCCCCCCCCGTGAGCTCTGTCCCCATCCCCGCGGTTACCATGGGACCCCGTCCTGGTGCCGTTCTCTACTCACTACACAAGAGTTGGCACAGCAGGCTAAGTATCCAGCCTTCAGGCAGTTTTTCCGAAATAAATGGTCAACCTCTGATGTGAGTAAATCACATGCAGATACTACTGAATCCTGGAGCCCAGATGCCACAATCCATCTTTTGCTAGTAAACACAAAGTGGCCTTTCTGGCACCTTATCTGAATGACATAAGACAACACTGATTGCATCTGGATTGGAATGGGTTATTAGCCAGCCTAGTGACTGCTTGGGACTCTCGCCAAGGTAAAGTGGAAAAGTTGCACAGAGAATGTTGAGTCTCTTGTGGCTGTGTTTTAATGCAGTCTCTTCACCCTTAAATCCAATTATAGACTGATGTTATGTCAATGGAAATTTATGCCTGTGCTAATACAGTGTAATAAGCCCTAAACAAAACTCTGCCAGTTAAAGCCCAATGGTTTAACCGGGTTTTCATCCTAAACAGGTTTAATACAAGGGATTTACCCCCCTCTTATTTTTAACTGGTCCCTATGCTCCCGATTACAGCTTGTCAGCACAGGAAAATAAAAGGCTATAGGTAGCCAGATGGTAACCGAGTTGTCTATTCACAGCGATCTAATCCTGCCCAGTTAAATCCCTTGTGCAGGTCTATCTGCTGATATTCAGTGATTCTTAACCGTTTAGTGCCTTTCAGTATCAGCAGTAACTGTTAAAGCCATAGCCAGCGATTTTGTGGGCAGTCCAGGGGGTGAAGTCAGCATTTAACTACCAAAGTTACCCTGAATAATCAGACTGCATTAAACTCGGACCCAAATGCACAAAACCTAACGAGCCAGCAACATGGTTTTTACAGTGGTTCTAGCCAGTTTAGCGAGCAAGGAGTAAAGTGAGACATGCACAAAAGGTTTGTCTAAACTCTTTTCCTGTCTTGGTAGCAGCTAACGAAAATTGTATGCAAAGCTATCATAATGAGCTAATTACTCTACAAGTGTGCATGCAAAGTGATGCACAGAAGCCAGTAGTGTACCAAGGGCGGGGTGGTAGGGGTGGTCCGCCCTGGGTGCAGGCAGCAAGGGGGTACACAGAGCAGGCGCACGGCTGTCGGCTCTGCCGGTCCCTTGCCCCCTCTAACGTTACTTCCTGTTCTGGGGCAGGGGACCAGCAGAGCCAACAGCTGCAAACCTGCTTCGCACACCCCCTTGCTGGGAGGAAAAATCTGGTGATGCACTTTTGGGGGGGGGGGGGGGGGGGGTGATGCGCCGCAGGGGGGGATGATGCGCTGGGGGTGGTGCAGTGGCGACCTGCCCCAGGTGGGAGAACAGGCTAGGAACGAACGCCACTGACAGAAGCAGAAGCAACTCCTATTTTTACTGCGGAAAATTTAATGGGTGGTCAAGAGCTGTCGGTACTGCCTAGAATGACGGCTGAAACAGTGGATGGAAGGGGTGGAGATGATATCAATTCTAACAAACCAGCTGTGATTTAAAAAAAAATCCTTATTATAATGAATCCACTGCAAAAAATTCCTAAACAGCCCTTTAAATTTTCTGAAGCACAGCTTCAAACACTTTCACTTTAAACTGCAGCCAAAAGTTTGAACACACATGAGGTCTCTTACACTTCTCAGCAGAGTCCGTACTGCTTCATACACAGCAAGTGCAGGAATCGTTGCCTCTAATATTCTACATGTACGAGAAGGAAGATGAAATTAGCTCTTAAGTGTGTTAATCACTTAGCGGAATGAACAAAACCACTTGTCCCACATGCAGCGCCGGCTATGAAGTATTCCTGTGTCACCAAGTGTTTTAACTTCTTTTCAAAGAATGTCAAGGTATTCTTGAGAAATAGAATATTTCCAGGTTGGGATTGGGAATGCTCTTAGGAGCTGACACTAAACTATTTCTTCAGCGTTTGGATTATAAACCCAGAATGAACCGCGGAGAGACTTTGGAATCATTTTTAGCTAATAATAGTCACCTTCCCACCTCATCTGCTCCTTTTCTTTCTGCAAAACCAGCCAGTAAATAGCTAATACGAAAAAAAGAAAAATAAACTTCTCCCTGCTTGCTTTCATAAGTACATAAGTGCATAAGTATTGCCAGACTGGGATAAAACGAAGGTCCATCAAGCCCAGCATCCTGTTTCCAACAGTGGCCAATCCAGGTCACAAGAACCTGGCAAGATCCCAAAAAAGTACAATACATTTTATGCTGCTTATCCTAGCAATAAGCAGTGGATTTTCTCCAAGTCCATTTTAATAATGGTCTATGGACTTTTCCTTTAGGAATCCAGCCAAACCTTTTTTTTAAACCCCGCTAAGCTAACTGATTTTACTACATTCTCTGGCAATGAATTCCAGAGTCTAATTACACGTTTAATTACACACAGGTTGTCTGTGTGTATGAAAGCCCTCTGTAGCATGCGCAGAGCAGCCGCTCTTAGTCATTGACTGCTCTGCACGTGCTCAGCTGACCAACTGGCTTCTCCCCTATCGCATGTAAATGAGCCTGTTTTGCAAAAGCAGCGAACAGTTCATTTCCATGTGATTCGCTTTGGGAATCACTCTGTATTTCCAAATTGGTGATTTTTACTGAGGTGGAAATACAGATGGATTCTTTACGGGGACCTTTGTGCATCTGGGCTTTGGTCCTGTCTTTGTCTATTTTAACTTGGGCACTTAGGTGCTGAATATTGCACTTAACCACATAATCGATAGTCGGCCATACATCATGGAATATTCAATGGCAGTTCCTGGACATGGCTTTGGTCTGTCTGAATATTGAATCCAAGTGTATAATCCCTCTTGTAAATAATTTGTACACAAATGATGGGCTATACAGTGTATAGTCTGTGCACTGGGCCTCTGGTTCGGCCCTTCAATGTGGAAGCTCTATTTTGCAGCTCTGTAAGATGACAGTTAACATTATGAAAAGTATTTGGAGGGTTTGATTGTATCCTGAAATGAGGTTACACCAGTGATTTGCTGGGTAGGCAGGTGAGAAGAGAAGGGTCTTTGAGTTCTCTTGAAGCCCCTTTTCAGTCATGGTATGATTAAAAAAAAAGTGCATCTGACTGAATAGCACGGAGATGATGCAGCACGTCACTGGGTTATGCCTGTAATTTCAAAATAAGTCAGACAGAATAATGATTCAGTAACACCTGCAGCAGTCGTGTCCAGGTTTTAACTGCTCTGAAATGAGGACATTTTGTTCTGGAGTGACCTCAATTTCTGAAACTTTGCGGTGCGGAAGTGCGGTGGTCGGAAATCATTATCTGTTTATGTTGAATAGTGTTCACATTCTTTGTGAAGGGTTGACAGAAGAAGTGCATGTTGCCAAGACCCCCCCCCCCCTCTGTTGTAGCTTGCGGCAGTCCTGTCATTTAAGGGTTTTTTGTCAATGTGATAAGTGTTGCGTGTGCTCAGGCTCACAAAGCTGCCGCTTCATCTTCTCAATTGTCAACTTTGTTCGTAGACCAAGTAATACCCCTTGTCAAACTGATTACCACGCATTCCTTGGCTCCTCATGTTTGTGGCTGTCTTTACCAATGACTAGGTCGTTTCATTAGGCACAATCTCAGGCAGGCAGGAGGAGGTGGGGAGGGGGAGGGAAGGGTCAGAAGGGATACTGAATATTTTAGATGGAAGAGAAGGGAGCAAAATGAGCACCAACTTGCTCTGGCAACACCAAAAGAGCAACGAATGCAATCAAAGGTGGTAGAAAGATATAAGAGTAATTCCAATTACAACGGGTGCCACTAGCCTGATTAACATTTTCTAACACAACATGTGGCCTGTGCATATTACACGCTATGAACTCTAGGAGAATACACTCTTTGGAATAATGAAAGTGTTGAGACCAGGATTAGCAGTGAATATGAGAGTCTGCGATTATCCTGGCAGAGGTGGTGGGGACAGAAACAGTGACAGAATTTAAAAAAGCAAATGGGATAAGCACAGAGGATAGAATCGAAGCAAAACTTAAGTGATCTTCACACTTCGAACAGAGCATAGAGGGGTGTATCTTGCTCAGAACTGCAGGTACAACTCTGGTGCCTTGTTGGGCAGACTGGATAGACCATACAGGACTTTATCTGCCATCATTTACTATATTTCTACTAACAAAGGAAAGCAGAGACAGTGAAATAGGAGTGAGAAGGGAAACCACAGGAGCCCTGTGACATATATAGTACTTTTATTAAGATAATGGAGTGGAGGAGTGGCCTAGTGGTTAGGGTGGTGGACTTTGGTCCTGGGGAACTGAGGAACTGAGTTTGATTCCTGGCACAGGCAGCTCCTTGTGACTCTGGGCAAGTCACTTAACCCTCCATTGCCTGCTGCATAGAGCCTGCCATGAGTGGGAAAGCGTGGGGTACAAATGTAACAAAAAAAAAAAATAACAATGACCCAACACAGCCGTGTTTCGGCATCTGTCTGCATCAGGGGTCCTTAATCACTGTAGAGTGAAAAGCCTAATGTGGCAAATCAATTGTATTGGTCCTCACACAATAACCTACGTCATAGGAGCCGACTCTGTTCATTGAGGATAACGATGAAAAAGAAGACTGGCAAAACAAGCCAGGAAATTACAAGAACCGCAATAAACAGTCTAACGTCATAATATCTATATATATAAAAGGCAACCCCAACGTTCTGAAGCCTCCACGGAAGTTGAGGCGCCCGAGATATCCGGTGTGCCCTGGAATGTCTGCACCGCCCTCGCGTCAAAACGTCATGACGTCGAGGGCGGAGCTATGACACTCGAGGGCCGAATCGGCACACAGCGAACAAGGCAAGTAGCTTCGAGGGACGGAGGGAGGGGGCCCCTTGCTAGCGCCCGTTTCATTCCGCTCAGAAACGGGCATTTTTTCCTAGTAACTCTATAAAAGCCATAAAATCAGCAGCCTAATTATCATCAGCTACTGTATATATTTAGAAAATAAAGTTTCCAGTGATGTACGAAATAATCCATAGTTAGTAAGTGTTTGAATTTGTAACGGTATAGAATTCCATAACAATGCCGCTTGATATTGAACGGAAGAATCAAAAATTCTTTTTGATTTTTATCCAATTCACAGAAGGAAAGCGCAGCATAAATTGGTTTCTAGTGCTACCCGCAACAGGATCTTGTAAGAGTAGCCAAATTCCTAAGGTATAATATTGCCATTCCATACGTGACCTCAAAACTCATCGTGTACAGTTTAAATTGTGCTCTAGCCAGAACAGGCAGCCAGTGCAATTCCTTAAGTCAACTGCTGGCAGTCGCACATCTGCTTTGCTCTGGACCCACTGAGGTCTTTTTCCTACTTTTTCTTTTTTAAACATTTATGTTTAAGAATAACTTTGTTCAGTACAAAATATGGACCAGTTTAAAAAAGCATTGAAATTTATTTCTTCAGTCTTTTTGTTCCTCTGATGTATGATATTATTTATTTATTAGGATTTATTTACCGCCTTTTTGAAGGAATTCACTCAAGGCGCGGTGTACAGTAAGAACAGATCAAACATGAGCAGGAGGCAATTACAGCAGTAAAAATATTCGAACAGCAATACAAAGTATGGCATGGTAGACTACTTGCAATGACAACACAATCCACCTTATAATTGAAAGAGAAAAATGCCTAGATTTCGACCCAAATCGGGAGATAGACGTTTATCTCACAAAAATGAATAAATCGGTATAATGGAAAGGCGATTTTGGACGTTTTCAACTGCACTCCATTGCGGAAGCGTACAAAGTTGACGGGGGCGTGTCGGAGGCGTGGCGAAGGTGGAACTGGGGCGTGGTTATCGGCCGAGGAGAGATGGGCGCCTTTCGCCGATAATGGAAAAAAAGTATGCGTTTGTAGCTAGAATTTAGGGCACTTTTCCTGGACCCTGTTTTTTCACGAATAAGGCCCCAAAAAGTGCCCTAAATGACCAGATTACCCCCAGAGGGAATCGGGGATGACCTCCCCTGACTCCCCCAGTGGTCACTAACCCCCTCCCACCACAAAAAATGATGTTTAACAACTTTTTATTTTCACCATCAAATGTCATACCCACCTCCCTGGCAGCAGTATGCAGGTCCCTGGAGCAGTTGTTAGGGGGTGCAGTGGACTTCAGGCAGGTGGACCCAGGCCCATCCCCACCTACCTGTTACAATTGTGCTGCTTAATGCTTAGACGTCCAACTCCCCCAAACCCACTGTACACACATGTAGGTGCCCCCCTTCACCCCTTAGGGCTATAATAATGGTGTAGACTTGTGGGCAGTGGGTTTTGAGGGGGATTTGGGGGGCTCAACACACAAGGGAAGGGTGCTATGCACCTGGGAGTTTTTTTTACCTTTTTTTTTGTTTTTGTAAAAGTGCCCCCTAGGGTGCCCGGTTGGTGTCCTGGCATGTGAGGGGGACCAGTGCACTACGACTCTTGGCCCCTCCCACGAACAAATGCCTTGGATTTATTCGTTTTTGAGCTGGGCGCTTTCATTTTCCATTATCGCTGAAAAACAAAAACGCCCAGCTCACAAATTGTCGAATAAAACATGGATGTCTATTTTTTTCGAAAATACGGTTCGGTCCGCTCCTTCACGGACCTGTTCTCGGAGATAAATGCCCATGGAGATAGACGTTTCCGTTCGATTATGCCCCTCAATATGTACTAGAACATTATATTTGGTAGTGAAGGGTAAGGCAAAGTTGTAACATATAGATGAGTAAGAAAGTAGGAAGAATTAGAAAGTAAGGTGATTGATTTGAAGAAAGTTGCACGTGAGGCTAGAGAGATGGTTAAATATTATCTCAGCTAGGGTAGGAGTAGATAAACATGTCCCGCTGCAGTATGTGCAGCCCGTGTCAATCCTTGTGTGTGTAAGTGAGACTAACAAGTTAGTTACTTCTTCCGTTAAAGGCTTGGTTGAAGAGCCAAGCTTTCACCTGCTTCCTGAAGTAGAGGTAGTCTTGTGTTAAGCGGAGCCTTTCAGGCAATGCATTCCAGAGTGTGGGGGCTACTCCGGAGAAGGCTCGCTTGTGGGTTTCGCATCGTGTAATGTCTTTTGGAGAGGGTGTAGTTAGTGAAAGTCCTTGGGAGGACCTTAGTGTCCTTGGGAGGACCTTAGTGTCCTTGGCGGTGTGTGGAGGATCATCCTATTCTTCAGATACTCGGGGCCATTTCCTTTCAGGGCCTTGAAGATCAGACATAGAGTTTTAAATTTAGCCCTGTATTGTACTGGTAGCCAATGAAGTTTTTGCAAAAATGGTGTGATGTGGTCACGTCGCTTGCAACCTTCTATGAGTCTTGCTGCTGCATTCTGAATCAACTGGAGCTGGTGCAGGCCCTTTGTAGTCAGACCATTGTATAGTGCATTGCAGTAGTCCAGTCTTGATGTTATCATGGCATGCACAACTGGGATAAGATTTGCCTTCTCGATGTAAGGAGAGAGGCAGCGTAGCTGTCGCAAATAGTAGAAGCAGCTCTTGAAGGTTGCTTGGATTTGGGGAATCGGAGTAAGTGTTGAATCTAACTGTATTCTAAGGTTCCTGACTTGTGATTTGAGGGGGAGTTCATATTTCCCAAAAGGGATTTTGATGTCAGGTATGTATCCACTTGTGTTAGGGACTCAGAGAAGCTCGGTTTTACTTGGGTTCAGGCAAAGTTTGTTGTGTTTAGCCCATTCTTGAATTGATGTTAGACAATTTGAATACCATGTAAATTTTAATTTGCTGTATGTTTTAATTTTAGAGTAACATAGTAATTTTTGTATAGTTTGCTGTGTAAAGAAATAATTTTTATTGTTCTGTCCTTTTATGTTTTGTAAGTGATTTGTTCCCCGCTTAGACTATCTAATATAATAAAACGCACCCTCAACGTTCTGAGGACAACGTTCTGAAGCCATGAAGCCATCTGACGTCACTCCCAGGCTGAAGGGTTCGTGGATTCGTGGTGTGAAGCCTTCAAGCCAGCCAGCCGTCTCTGCCCCGCCCTCGCATCAAACGTCATGACGTCGAGGGCGGAAAAAAAAAAAAATCCGGCAGCGAAGCGTCAGGGAAGGAGGCGGCGCTCCCGACGTCTAGCCTTCCCTTCGCTGTGTTCCGCCTTCTTCTGATGTCAAGGATGACGTCAAAAGAAGGCGGAACACAGCGAAGGGAAAGCTAGACGTCGGGAGCGCCACCTCCTTCCCTGACGCTTCGCTGCCGGAACCACCACGAAGGTAAATTTAAAAAGAAGAAAAAAAACAAAAAGGGATGCATGGATGCGACAGCATGGATGTGAAGGGGGGGCATGGATGCGAAGGGGGGGGGGAGAAGAGGGCGGGCCAGGCTGGGACATGGGAGAGAGAGGAGCATGGATGCGAGGGGGGGGTCATGGAAGGGAGAGAGGGGACTTGCTGGAAAAGGATGAATGGAGGCGGCAGGGGACAGAGGAGCATGGATGGGCATGGATTGGGAGGGCAGGGCTCAGGGAGAGAGGGGAATTGCTGGAAAGGGATGAATGGAGGGGGCAGGGGACAGAGGAGCATGGATTGGGAGGGCAGGACTCAGGGAGAGAGGGAAATTGCTGGATAGGGATGAATAGAGGGGACAGATGGGCATGGATGGATATGGATTGCAGGACAGGCCTCAGGGAGAGAGGGGAATTGCTGGATAGGGATGAATGGAGGGGCCAGGTGACAGAGGAGCATGGATGGGCATGGATTGGAAGGGCAGGACTCAGGGAGAGGGGAATTGCTGGATAGGGATGAATGGAGGGGACAGATGGGCATGGATGGATATGGATTGCAGGGCAGGCCTCAGGGAGAGAGGGGAATTGCTGGATAGGGATGAATGGAGGGGCCAGGTGACAGAGGAGCATGGATGGGCAGGACTCAGGGAGAGGGGAATTGCTGGATAGGGATGAATGGAGGGGACAGATGGGCATGGATGGATATGGATTGCAGGGCAGGGCTCAGGCAGAGTGGGGAATTGCTGGATAGGGATGAATGGAGGGGGCAGGTGACAGAGTAACATGGATGGCCATGGATTGGGAGGGCAGGGCTCAGGGAGAGAGGGGAATTGCTGGAAAGGGATGAATGGAGGGGGCAGGGGACAGTGGAGCATGGATGGGCATGGATTGGGAGGGCAGGGCTCAGGGAGAGAGGGGAATTGCTGGATAGGGATGAATGGAGGGGACAGGTGACAGAGGAGCATGGATGGGCATTGATTGGGAGGGCAGGGCTCAGGGAGAGAGGGGAATTGCTGGAAAAGGATGAATGGAGGGGGCAGGGGACAGATGGCCATGGATTGGGAGGGCAGGGCTCACACTCGCTCTCTCATATACAATGTCTTTCTGACTCTCACTCTCACACACTCTGTCTCACACTGTATCACATTCACTCTCTATGTGCCACACAGTCACTCACACACTCGCTTGGTCTCATACACTCACTCTCACAGAGAATCTGTGACTCACACACACTCTCTCTCTCGCCCACACACACACACTCTCTCTCACACTGTGTCTCACATACACACTTGCACACACTCTCATTCTCACACACACACTCTCTCACAAACACACTCACACCCAGACTCACTCTCTCTCTCACACACTCACAGTTTCACTCTGACTCTCAAACAGTCACTCTCACATACACTCTCCCAAACATACACACTCCGAGGAAAACCTTGCTAGCGCCCGTTTCATTTGTGTCAGAAACGGGCCTTTTTTACTAGTTATAGATATAGTGGGTTATAAATAAAGTTTTATTATTATTTAAAAAAAAAAAAAAAATTCACACGGGTCTAGGCATGTTTTTGTTTTTTTGTGATTTTTGTTATTATATCCTTTTGATTTTTGTTTGTGTTCAGTTTTAAAAAGGTTTGGACAAGTTCCTGGAGGAAATGTCCATAGTGTGCTATTGAGACAGACATGGGGAAGCCACTGCTTGCCCTGGGATTGGTAGCATGGAATATTGCAACTCTTTGGGATTCTGGAATATTGCTTCTCTTTGGGTTTCTGCCAGGTACTTGTGACCTGGGTTGGCCACTGTTGGAAACAGGATATTGGGCTAGATGGACCATTGGTCTGACTCAGTATGGCTATTCTTACGTTAGTATCTGAATGTGCTATCAGACTGTAATGGTTCCAAAACATGTTATAAATGAATTTAACTTTAGAGGACACTTGGCACCCATCAAGGTGAAGATATAGACCAGAGTAAAGAAGAAAACGTAGAAATAAAAAAGAAATAACTCCTCAAAAGGGGATTGAAATTAGGTTTCATCGCAAGATCCTATGTTATGCTGTAGTTAGTAACCATGTAAAATTTGTAGGCTATGGGACTTCACTTTTAATAAGGTTTAAAACAAATCGGAGAAAGTTTTTCTTTACTTTAGTTAGACTCTGGAACTCATTGCCGGAGAAGGTAGTGACGGCAGCTGGCCTTGCTGAGTTTAAAGGGGGTCTGGACAGATTTCTGAAGGAAAAGTCCATTGATCGTTATTAAATTTTGGGTTTTTTGCTAGGTTCTTGGGGCCTGGATTGGCCGCTGTCGGAGACAGAGTGCTGGGCTTGATGGACCTTTGGTCTTTTCCCAGCATGGTGGTGCTTATATAAGGATGTGCAGAGGATGAAATTTTAGTTCTATTGTTTGGGGTGTTTTTTTTTTTTTTTTGCTTTTTTTTCACAAATTCATTTTAATAAGGAATTTTTGCTGCATGCTAAATTGATTTAAGGTGTACTAACCAATAAATTAAGGTGTGCTAAGTTAATTACATCACCTTGCATCTATTAAGGGCATTCCTAAATTTATGCGCATTGTTAGAGTATATGGCCCAATGCGCATAAATCTATGCGCAGGGATTTACGCCATGTTTTCGTTGGTGTAAATGGATGCACATAGTTTTATGCACTGGGATATCAACTAAGCCTATTTTTGATACTGCACATAAATCTAGACATCGCTTACAGAATATGCTTAGGCGGAAATGTGTACTGTGCAGATTTTTTAGGTGCCATATATAGAATTTGGCTCATTATGGGGTAAATATTCAGCCAGAGGCAGTGAGTGTTTTTTTTAGCTGGCGCCGGCTTTATGATCTGCTATTCAATGCCGGGTCATGTCCAGGAACCGGACTTGAATATTCGAGTGTATGCAGAGGGCCGGTAGTTATCCACTTAAGGCTAATATTCAGCCCTTAACCGTACAAGGATAGGACTGTGTTTTCTGTGGTCTGATTTGTCTGGTTACCTTACGCAATTAAGTGCTGAAGATTGGCAACTTAACCACGTAAGTGCTGACTCTGCCCCTGGGCTGTGCACAACATACCTGGTTTCAGCTTAGGCAATTAGAAGGAATATTCAGCAGCGCTATCCAGTTAAATGCCACTGAACAGAGTCTCTGGGGGGGGGGGGCATGATTCCCCCGGGCTTGGCATCCAAGGGGGGGCCTGGTGCTAGCAGTAGAAAAGCCGCTTTCTTCAGGCTTCCGGTGGCAGGCATAGGTAGAAGGCTGGATTGGTCTCCTGCTCCGGTGTGCTGGGTTATCGCGTTAACTGGACTCTGCCAGCCACGTTCCACCTCCTATGTGAAGTACTTCCTATTTCCGCGTAGGTGGGAGGGGACGCAGCAGGAAGAAGGACTCGTGGCCGGCAGAGCAGAGTTAACATGATAACCTGGCACACAGGAGCAGGAGACAGACTGAACGAGCAGTATGCTACAGCTGGGGGGGGGGGGGGGGGGGGGCAGCAGGTGGCCCAGCAGGGGTAGGGGGCCTGTGGGGCACTATCCTCAAGATTGTTTGTTTGCCTCGGGCCTGGCTTGGTCTCTTGGCGGACCCGCCGCTGAATATCCACGGGTGATTTAAAAATTCCTTTGAATATTGGCCCCTGTATTTTTAAGGCACAATAATGAGTGGAGGAGTGGCCTAGTGGTTAGGGTGGTGGACTTTGGTCCTGAGGAACTGAGTTGGATTCCCACTTCAGGCACAGGCAGCTCCTTGTGACTCTGGGCAAGTCACTTAACCCTCCATTGCCGCATTGAGCCTGCCATGAGTGGGAAAGCGCAGGGTACAAATGTAACAAAAATAAAATAGATACTATTGGAGATTCTACATGGAATGTTGCTACTATTGGAGATTCTACATGGAATGTTGCTATTCCACTAGCAACATTCCATGTAGAAGGCTGCGCAGGCTTCTGTTTCTATGAGTTAGGGTGGTGGATTTTGGACTGAGGAACTGAGTTCGATTCCCACTTCAGGCACAGGCAGCTCGTTGTGACTCTGGGCAAGTCACTTAACCCGGCTCCATTGCCCCATGTAAGCCGCATTGAGCCTGCCATGAGTGGGAAAGCGCGGGGTATAAATGTAACAAAAAAAAAAACAAACAAACTGCATGCACACTAATGAACGTGAGGAAGAACCACTGGTTTAGCTACTTTTCAATCGCAGAAGAACTGAAATCCAACGGAAAGGATGAGGATTTAAAGAATGGCTTTGAAGCTGATGAGAAGGATAAGCTGGTTTCAGTGTATACAACAGGGAAGAAACTATGCATGAATTTGCTTTATTTGCATTTGTGGTTAAAATGCAGCCAGTGCTTGTTGCTAACAGTGAAAAGACATCACTTCATTGCGTTGTCTGGCCACACCGTCCTACCCCACGCCTCAAGACTAGAGATCCTGACCCAGTTTGTTAGAACTGTGCAAAACACTCATTTTGTGGCAGACAAATTGCTCAAGCATTTTTTCCTTCCCTACCTCCTCCCACCCCCTGCCCCAACCAATCCATCTTCCAAAAATAAAAGAAAACTATAATCACGTTAGCTTTCAATAATCTGCCACAAATCCTCAGCAGAAAGATAAAAGGAACCTTCTGGAAGCGAGAAATCTATGGTGTGGTAACCTGAACCTAACCATCACACTTGCTTCAAACTGTGCAAACTTCCCTTGAAGGCCGCATCTGAAAAGCTTCCAGGTAAAAACCAGCCTAGCAGTGGGTGGTTGCCATGGAAATGACTAGGCCTCACTCTGTGCAGACACTTCAGCTATTCAGTAAGCAATGTCTTGGGATTAAAGGCTTGAAGGTTTGGAGCTTTTCTCCTTTTTTTTATTTTATCAGCGGTGTTACACACCCTCTAATCCGAATTGTAGCTCTAAAAGGCAAAATACTGGATGGTTTTCTCATGCTTGTTGCGCAGGCCAATTATTGCAAGCGGTGACAAGGAGAAAAATGAATTAGCGGCCTAGCTTTGTATTGTCAGCATTATTTATCTTTGAAAGGCTGTGCCCAGCTCAGCTGGAGATCAGCAACGGGGACCTTTTTCATTATAGTCTTCCCCTTTTGATTCGCTTTTACTTTCTCATGATACAAGTCCCTATGCTCCACGCACCGTGGCTGCAGAGTCTCTTCCCACCAGCCCTATGGAATGGGAGGACTCTCGGCAAATAGTATAAGCATTTGCATAGAAAGAATGAGGGGGGAGCAGGGGAGAGTTCCCTCAATAAATTAAACTACTTGCATTCCCTTAAGGTTCATTTTAAAGTAAATTATTTTTGACAGAAAGATCACGTATATTTAATTAGAACGTGCCTTGCTGACAAATTGCTTTTAGTGGTTGCCAATTGGGCTGCTTTTGTGACATCGAACTGTGTCGTAATGACACCAAGGCAGGTGGCATAGTGTAGACGAACAGATTTATTAAGATAGATGCAGTAGAAGTGTTTGAAACTCATCTAAATATCAACTTTATTAATTTCTTGCCCGATTTTGGTTTTTATTTTTACTATTTTTTTTTATACTTCTTTAGAATAATTTACACCTTTTATTATCATAAAATCGTAAATTAACCTAGAGAAATAGTCAAATCACGTTTTGCCTTTAACCCGGCTCCTCCTGTGATATTCCCATTTTCCCCGGATTCTGTATATGGCGCCTAGATTCCGCACGGAGATACGCGAGTAACCTAATTGGTGGAACAAAGTAATCAGCGTTTTTAACATCACTTAACAAGCAATGACGAGCAGTAGTTGGCAATAATTACAACTTTTTTTTTAATCATTAATTTATAATTTTTCATTTTACAAGGGTCACTTGCAAACAGTAATACAGAGATGACTGTACATTAATACGATATTAGAGGAAAACAATCTCAACTAGATACATGGATTGTATACAATCTTTCTCTTTCTTAGACCACAAAATAAATAGGGAGAGTGAAACAAGACAAGGAGATTAATTAAACAACAGTAAACAAAGAAAACGTGGTATTAACCTGATTATCCCCAGTTATTATTTATCTGAATCATTATTCCACATTGATCGTCTGGTTGGCTTCTTCAAACCCAAAACGGTGTATAGTCAATTAATTTCGTTGGAAACATACTTATTGTCCAATATTAGTGAAAGTAATACACCTGATTTCATTTTTTTCTCTTTTAAAACCAGAAATTATTTAACAATACAAACACTTGAGTCTCTAATCCAATTCTCACTGATTAAGGTAATCCCAGTTTCACAGGCTTCACTCCTTTTGAATTAATATAGTAAGAGGAATCATAATTACAACTTATGTGCGGAAATTCCTAAGCATATTCAATAAAGAACTGCGCCTAAATTGCAAAGCGTGCACTTCAAAATAAACATGCGTAGCTTAAAGGGGGGGGGGTGTTTATGGGCGTTTTGTGGGCATTCCAACATTTCTGCGTGTAATTACAGAATACGTATCAGTGCGCCTAAGTCTACTCACAAGTATTTACTGCCCAATGGGTGGCAGTGTCAGCGGTATGTGCTCCCCCTGCATGGCCATGCAGTAAGAGCAATCGTACTGCAAGGCCATGTCTTTTTTTTCGGCTTTTTTACCCACTGCGGTAAAAAGGGCCTCAGCACACGGCAAAAGCGTCCCCCGTCACTAGCACGGGGCCCTTTTTACCGCAGTTTAGTAAAAGGGCCCCTATGAAATTTAGGCACGCATGTTATAGAATCAAGTGTAGGGCAGATGCGCATGTAACTCCTAATTACTGTCAAGTGCCAATTAACTTCCATAATTGGTCATTAGTGCTTAATTGATTAATTAGCTTACACGTGCATCTGGGATCCGTGCCCAAATTTGGATGCCTTTGACTTTGTTTGACTTTGTAGAATTGGAAAAGGTGCAGCGAAGGGCGACTAAAATGATAGCGGGGATGGGACGACTTCCCTATGAAGAAAGACTAAGGAGGCTAGGGCTTTTCAGCTTGGAGAAGAGACGGCTGAGGGGAGACATGATAGAGGTATATAAAATAATGAGTGGAGTGGAACAGGTGGATGTGAAGCGTCTGTTCACGCTTTCCAAAAATACTAGGACTAGGGGGCATGCGATGAAACTACAGTATAGTAAATTTAAAACAAATCGGAGAAAATTTTTCTTCACCCAACGTGTAATTAAACTCTGGAATTCGTTGCCGGAGAAAGTGGTGAAGGCGGTTAGCTTAGCAGAGTTTAAAAAGGGGTTGGACGGATTCCTAAAGGACAAGTCCATAAACCGCTACTAAACGGACTTGGAAAAATCCAAAATTCCAGGAATAACATGTATAGAATGTTTGTACCTTTGGGAAGCTTGCCAGGTGCCCTTGGCCTGGATTGGCCGCTGTCGTGGACAGGATGCTGGGCTCGATGGACCCTTGGTCTTTTCCCAGTATGGCATTACTTATGTACTTATGTACTTCATAGGTTCCCGGGGAAAGTGACGACTTGAATTCAAAACTTACATTTATTGGTCCAGTCTCATTTGATTGCCTTATTCCACTGGTTCTCATCCCAGTCCTCAGGGCATACCTCGCCAGTCAGGTTTTTAGGATACCCGTAATGGTTAGGCATGAGACTGATTTGCATACAATGGCGGCAGTGCATGCAAATTTATCTCATGCATGTTTATTGTGGATACCCTGAATACCTGACTGGCTGGGGGTGTCCTGAGGACTGGGTTGAGAACCCCTGCCTTACTGTATTACTTATTCTACAGAAACTGTGGAACCCAAAAGTTGACACAAATCAAGCACTAATACATGTCAATTTTCCTTTATAGAATAGCCTCCTACCACGTGCTTTCTGGGCACCTACTAATAGACACCCTGTTGCAGAATTGCACCTTGTGCAAAAAGGGCTGGTAACATTATAAGAGGTTTCACTCTCATCAGAAAAGCATTCCTGCAGTCGGTAACCAGGCTTTCTCTGTGCGTTGTAGTAATCCTTTATCTTCCCGGCCAGAAATATTTTTTTTCTTTAAAAACAAAAGTGTGGGTGGGCAAGAAAACAGAGCTTAGCAGGCATAAGAAGATATCGGGAGTCCTTTCACTGAATTTCTTGTGTTTATGCCAGTGAAAAGCCCAGAATTCTTAGGCTTCTGTTTGCTGCTTTTTAAGGTTTATGACTGTGATGTAGGCAGCTTGGGGGACCACAAAAAAGGGGGGAGGGAGGATAGTACTTCAACGAAAAACAAACCAAAGAACAAAGGGTGAAAGATGACAACCGAAAAATGTCCCAGGATGACAACAAAATAATACCAATAATGTCCAGAAATCCAAAACTTGACCCAAGATTGTCCACACATTCTGTATCTTTTGGAGAATAAAGCTTGTGTGTTTTTAGAAGCTTTGGACTTCTGGACATTATTTGTATTATTTTGTTGTCATCCTGGGACATTTTTTGGTTGGCAGCTTGCAGGAACCAGGAGCAACTCCAAGGGTGTTTTGCACTTGCTGTTTATTGGTAAACATACTATCAAAGTAATGTGGTAAATGATGGCTGATAAAGACCAGCAGCGATTTTTCCACTTTGGTTAGATGAACATACAAGGTCTCATATGGAGCCGAATACTCAGCCCTCTTCCCTTGTACTCTCATCATCTAACCCATTAAAGTAGAACCATTGCCTTTGGGGGATTCTCTGGATTGCAAACAATATGGCAGCCTGAATCGGTAGCTCCTTCGAAGATCAGTTCATATAGTAACATAGTAGATGACGGCAGAAAAAGACCTGTACGGTCCATCCAGTCTGCCCAGCTAAAAATCACCCCATAACAAGCGGTAATTCACTGCATAATTGATCGTGTAATGCTTTCTATATATCTGGGTCTACACTGGGAAAGAGTGAAATCATATTTACCTTACCATTAGCTACCATACACTCCAAAAAGGGAGTGTATGGTAGCTGATGACTCTGGAGAAAAAGGCGTCTGGTAAGAGTGGCACACTGCCGCAATTGAATACACGGTCGAGCTACAAGAGACCTACTACAGTCCAATTTGCAAGTAACTGGTGAAATCAGAGCCAAGTTGTTTTTGTTGGCAGAGCAACTGGTGATGTTTCACCAATGACTTAATACATCTGAAAACAGGACGAATGCAGTGGATCGTCATTTGGAGGAATTAGAGTGAAAGATTAAAAAGCTGGATATTGTGCAAAGAGACATTGATTGAGGCTTTGGCGAATTGCAATAATATTTGTATTTTGGGACTGCTGGAGGTAAGGAAGGATTGGATATTGTTGCATTCCTGAAAAAGGGCCTACCTGAATGGCTGCACATTTCATTCCAAAAAAAAGCTTGAAATTGAAAGGACCCATCGTATTCCATCATACTCCCTGCCGGGTAAAACATTTCCACGCCTTGTTGTGGTTAAGATCCTCTATCCGCATACACTTCAGATCCTTATGGTGGCGAGAACAAAAGCTCTGTTAATGGTGGATGGAAAGAAAATCTTCATTGTTCCAGATTTGGGAAAGTCCACAACCCATAAGAGTATGCAGTTTTTGGAAATGCAGACAAAGTTAAAAGCAATGGAAGTAGGCTTTGGTCTTTTATTTCCGGCCAGAATAAGGGTTACTTGGCAGAACACTACTTATAATTTTGATGGTCCTACAGCTCTGGTGCAATATTTGGACAAACCTCTCTGTTGAGGCTGTAATCACATGAGTTCGGATACGTGTTATTGACTGGCTTAGTTTTTCCTTGCAGTGCTTGATGGTTTCACCCTAATCTGTAATAAAACAGAAGAACACCAACCCTTGTAGTCACACAAACAAGTCAAACATGGCGAGGATGACAAATGATTGAACAGCAGACGATATCCAATGTATTGTAGCTTTATTAGCAACATCTGAGACTCAACACGAGTCATGTTTCGGCCAAAAATAGCCTTCCTCAGGATTCTTCTATTGGATGTATGGAATTCCTAGCTAGCCTCTCTTAAATTACATATAATGTCGTATACCTTACTACTGATTCCTCATAGAAAAATGTGAACGCTTTAGCCTGTACTCTGGAGAGTTCAAGCATTCACATTTTTCTATGAGGAATCAGCAGTAAGGTATATGACATTATATGTATTTTAACAGAACCTAGCTAGGAATTCCATACATCCAATAGAAGACTCCTGAGGAAGGTATTTTTGATCGAAACAAGACTCATGTTCAGTCTCGGATGTTGCTACATTGGACATGGTCTGCTGTTCAATCATTTGTCACCCTTGCTGTGTTTCACTTGCTCATCCTAATCTGTGCCAGTATGAAAACCTGGAATAGGTGATTTGCTGAAGTTTAATTGTTGCCTTTGTCTTGGTCTCAAGAGCTGCCTTCATCAGGCTCCTCTGCCCTCAGAGCCCCCCAAAATTGTTGGTGTGATTATGCTCAGCTTGAATGCATCCCCCCCCCGGCACCGTTTTTTTCCCATTGATCCATTCCCTTCTAACAAGAAGTGCTTGATGCTTGCAGAAAAAAGAAGAAACTGGCACAAAACCCTCCCTAATGCTGGTCAAAGAAGAATGAGCTAAGTTTTTAGTCTTCAGACCCCATGCTAAAGCCCTCAGTGTTAGAAAACTGTGCACTTACCCCCTTATTCTATAACTGGTTGCCTAAATGTAGGCATCATTGTCATTTATGCGAGTAGATGTCCATTTACATATGTAAATGGCATCCATGAGCTCAGCGCTATTCTCTAATGTAGGCACATGACTTGCTTAGTCCGTAACTGCAAGGGTGAGTACGTGGACGGAGCTAGGTGTGTCTCCAACTAAAGCGTGTAACTTATAAAATGCTATAAGTTACACACATAGGGGTAAATTCTATAAATGGCGTCTAAACTTTCAGAGCAGAAAACACCCACTTAAGCGGTATTCTATAACCCACGTCTAAAGTTTGGTGTGGTTTATAGAATACACGCTAAAGCAATAATGTGTAAATAGTGTAAATTTAGACATGGCAATTTGCACCAACGAAATCCTGGTGCAAATGCCCATACCTAAATTAACGCACAGAGCACCGTTATTCTGTAATTACATATGTAACTGAAAGCCGGGCATCCATTCCACCCTGAAACACCCATGACCCCTCCCATTTCCAGGCCCCTTTTTTTGGAACGTGTGTACTTTACGCACATTGGTTCTAATTAGTGCCAATAATTGCTCGTTAAAAAGTCAATTATTGATATTAATTGGCTTGTTCAATTAATTTACATGTGCAAACCGGGAATGCGCCTAAATTTGCACGCACAATTTTTGGTGACCGTTACAGAATCAGGGGGATAGCTGCTGAACTTAGATACGCTCATTTAAGGTGTGCTAAAACGTAGGCACGCCAGCGCTGGCATATGCTAGTATTCTATAAGGGCATCTTGAAGAACAACAATCTCAAGCCACAAGATAATGAAGCTTTGTGTAGTTTAAGCTTCATTACCCTGTGGCTTGAGCAGGGGTGTAGCTAGGTGGGGCCACGGGGGCATGGGCCCCCACAGATTTAGTCCTGGCCCCCTCCACTTTCAACCCCCCCCGCTAGGTACCTTTGCTGGCGGGGGTCCCCAACCCCCGCCAGCCTTAGTCGTCTTCATTGCTGTTCGCTGATCTGTGCTGTGAGTCCTGACGTCCCGCACGTTCGTGCAGGACATCAGGACTTGCAGCACAGATCAGCGAACGTGCTGGAGACTAGCGCTGAAGAAGACTAAGGCTGGCGGGATTGGGGACCCCCGCCAGCAAAGGTACCTTGTGGCAGTGGGGGGGGGGGGGGCGGCTGGGGGAGGCGGGCTAAAACGTGCCCCCCACCTTGGGCTCTGGACCCCCCTCCCGCCGAGGTCTGGCTATGCCCCTGGGCTTCAGATTGTTGTTCTTCAAGTGATAAGGAATATTACTGGAACATGTGAGTCAGACATCATTTTACTACTTGGAGGGTTAAGTGACTTATCACAACTGATCAGTGATTTTTTAAATGTTTAATTTTCTCAAAACTTGTTTAATTTAAGAGAGTTTTTTGCCAATGAAGAAAGGCTGGTCAGAGAGTCTTTAAATACAATAATATTCAGATCGCCGACGTACAGATGCATTTTCCCTCTTTAAAATCTCATTTTCTCAAGAGAACAGATAACATAATAAATTTAAAAATTTTTCAGAAAATAAAAACACTGATTGGTTTCAAATTGAGGTGGTTTAGTTCATTAGAAATTTGAAAAAAGGTTAAGTGACTTGCCTAAGGTCACAAGGAGCTGCAGTGGGAATCAAACCCAGGTTGCCTGGATCAAAGTCCATTGTACTAACCATTAGGCCACTCCTCCACTCTGAAAAGATTAGTAGTAGTAGCAGTAGTAGTAGTAGCTGTAGCTGCTACAGGACACTTATTTATGCCCCTGATGTAGGCATAAGCTGAAACGTGGCTGTTGGAATTCTCTGAATAAAGTGACTACGCTGGATTTTTGGGTCCTTTTACTAAGGTGCGGTAGTGTAGACATGTGTTTTGAATGGGTGCAGAATTATTTTTTAGCGCACCTACTAAAAAAGCCTTTTTTTTTGGGCCGAAAATGGGCGTGCGGCAAAATGAAAATTGCTGCACGTCCATTTTGGGTCTGAGACCTTAGCACAAGCCATTGACCTTAGCGGTAAGGTCTCATGCGGTAACCGGGCGGTAATGGTCTACGAGTGTCAGAAAATAAAAAATATTTTTCAGATGCGTGTAGTGGACGTGTGCCAAAACTGAAATTACCACAAGGGCCACGCGGTAACCAGGTGATAACTCCAATTTGGCACACGTTGGGCCCGTGTAGGCGCTACACGGCTTAGTGAAAGGGTCCCTGTGTGGTTTATGCAACTCCTTTTCATATTCTGTGAGTCTTTGTACACCATTCTTTTTTTTAAATATTTTATTCATTAGATTTTTAACAATCATAAAATACATCTTATGAGTGATAATACACAAATTCAGAAAATAAATCTAAAGAAATTATAAGTCATATAGGTAAAGTTTTTCATCAATTATCGACCACAACGTTTTTAGGTAATTGATCAAAAAAAAATAACAAAATTGAAATAAAATTAGATATATATACATCTATAATTGACTTATATTTATTTTTGTTACATTTGTACCCCGCGCTTTCCCACTCATGGCAGGCTCAATGCAGCAGGCAATGGAGGGTTAAGTGACTTGCCCAGAGTCACAAGGAGCTGCCTGTGCCTGGAATTGAACTCAGTTCCTCAGTACCAAAGTCCACCACCCTAACCACTAGGCCACTCCTCCACTGTTGCTACTATTTGAGATTCTACATGGAATGTTGCTATTCCACTAGCAACATTCCATGTAGAAGTCGGCCCTTGCAGATCACCAATGTGGCCGCGCAGGCTTCTAAATGGAATGTTGCTAGTGGAATAGCAACATTCCATGTAGAATGTCCAATAGTAGCAACATTCCATGTAGAATCTCCAATAGTAGCAACATTCCATGTAGAATCCCCAATAGTACCTATTTTATTTTTGTTACATTTGTACCCTGCGCTTTCCCACTCATGGCAGGCTCAATGCGGCTTACATGGGGCAACGGAGGGTTAAGTGACTTGCCCAGAGTCACAAGGAGCTGCCTGTGCCTGGAATTGAACTCAGTTCCTCAGTACCAAAGTCCACCACCCTAACCACTAGGCCACTCCTCCACTGTTGCTACTATTTGAGATTCTACATGGAATGTTGCTATTCCACTAGCAACATTCCATGTAGAAGTCGGCCCTTGCAGATCACCAATGTGGCCGCGCAGGCTTCTAAATGGAATGTTGCTAGTGGAATAGCAACATTCCATGTAGAATCTCCAATAGTAGCAACATTCCATGTAGAATCTCCAATAGTATCTATTTTATTTTTGTTACATTTGTACCCTGCGCTTTCCCACTCATGGCAGGCTCAATGCGGCTTACATGGGGCAACGGAGGGTTAAGTGACTTGCCCAGAGTCACAAGGAGCTGCCTGTGCCTGGAATTGAACTCAGTTCCTCAGTACCAAAGTCCACCACCCTAACCACTAGGCCACTCCTCCACTGTTGCTACTATTTGAGATTCTACATGGAATGTTGCTATTCCACTAGCAACATTCCATGTAGAAGTCGGCCCTTGCAGATCACCAATGTGGCCGCGCAGGCTTCTAAATGGAATGTTGCTAGTGGAATAGCAACATTCCATGTAGAATGTCCAATAGTAGCAACATTCCATGTAGAATCTCCAATAGTAGCAACATTCCATGTAGAATCTCCAAAAGTAGCAACATTCCATGTAGAATCTCCAATAGTAGCAACATTCCATGTAGAATCTCCAATAGTATCTATTTTATTTTTGTTACATTTGTACCCTGCGCTTTCCCACTCATGGCAGGCTCAATGCGGCTTACATGGGGCAATGGAGGGTTAAGTGACTTGCCCAGAGTCACAAGGAGCTGCCTGTGCCGGGAATTGAACTCAGTTCCTCAGAACCAAAGTCCACCACCCTAACCACTAGGCCACTCCTCCATGATTCAGTTTATCCAGGTGGCTTACTCCAAGATGTCTTACAGTGTATCATCTGTGAGTAGACTGTTACATTAACCTCTTCCTTTGTACACCATTCTCTTGTAGATGGAACTACTTTTTTGTTTGGCATAGGGTGTCCATAACGGCAAATAAAAAAATTTGCAGTTACCACATTAAGCTCTGCACTAAGCCTTCCTCCCTTTATTATATCAGCCTTAAAATGTCATAATAGTTTTAGTACTGTACATAGCCCCTTATCTAGCAGATGGTTCACTTGGGAAGAAGGAAAACTTCCAAGCTCCAAAGCACTAGTTTCCACGTCACTGGGCTGCATCTTGGCAGTGCCTGAGGACAAACACTGACAGAACCTGTGGGGTTTCCAAATGGAGCACGAGGTCAGCTGAGTTTAGTAGAGTGATGACCTGGGGGCTCTGACCTGTGATCCTGAGGCAGAACGGTATTGCTTTTGCATGCTGAAAACATAATTTCTCTGTTAAGAGTTCAGAAGACATCCAGCCCCCCCCCCCCCCCCCCCCCGTCTTTCTTGGCATGTGAAAAACAGAAAGCCCTCTCACTGTACTCTTCCCAAGATAACTCGCATCAGGAGTTAACTGAAAATTTTCCTTGTTAATTTGTGATGAATGTGCTCTTTTATGTGTCTGATTTTATGCTGAGATTAAATATTAACCTAGGGGCCCTTTTTCTAAGCCGCGTAAGCGTCTACGCGTGCCAAAATGAAGTTATCGCATGGCTACCACGTGGCTCTTGTGGTAATTTCATTTTTGCCACGCTTACGATATGCATGGCCAAAAATGATTTCAGACGTGCGTATCGGACGCGCACCAAGTGGCATTTGGCACACGTAGGTAATTACTGCCCGGTTACCGCGTGAGTCTTTACTGCTAGGTCAATGGCTGGCGGTAAGGTCGCAGACCCAAAATGGACATGCAGCAATTTTGATTTTGCCGCACGTCCATTTTTGGCAAAAATAAAAAAGGGCCTTTTTTATAGACGCACTGAAAAATGGATTGGCGCATGCCCAAAACCCGCACCTACACTACCGCAAGCCATTTTTCAGCGCACCTTAGTAAAAGGATCCCCTAGCCCATTTTGGAATTCTGTCTCTTCGACATGCCTCGCACCATCAGAGGGGACCTGCCCCAGTTTCTGCCGTCAGTTGTCCAGCAATGGTGCGCTTTCATTTTAAAGTCACCTGAAAGTAGCAGCAACATTTGTGTTGTCTCCAATCTCAAATGACACACAAAGCAACGAAATTCTGGTTTATTTTGTAAATGGCTTCTGAAACAAAACAAAAAAAAAACAAGATGACCTTTTTTTCTATACACAGATCTACTGATGAATGCGTAGAGCATCCGATGACGAAATCAAGGCTGTGGTGCAACAGGGATGCTCCTTGGTAATTTGCTTCTGACCGCCGCAGCCAAGGACTGTCTCTGTGGGTTACAGACTTTGCCAGGAGTGGAACATGAGCAACATTTATTACTCAGATTTGGCATGGCTGTTATTTAGTTGAGCATAAAAATTATACACAGCACTGTACAGAAGGACGTATTCGCAAATGAGCAGCGAACAAACAGCTCACTAGTGTGAAAAATGACAAGAGGGAGGAAAGCAGAAAGGCAGAAATTAGAAGGTTAATAGGATTAATATGACGGGAAACGTAGCCAGGAATGGCTAAAAATGCAAGCTGGGTCCTCAGACTTTTGCTTGACAGATTTACAACTGTAGGAGCACAATAAGGAAATATATTTTCTTTTAATGAGCAGCAGGCTTTTGGGGCACTTCCAGGCCTCTTAATATATTTAATTTGTTCTGGTGCTTGCTTTCTCCGTCCCTGATCCATCCCCGGGCAGTCAGGAGACGCAGCAGCACAGAAATAGAGAACAGGATGGCTCCTATGGACTAGAAGTCCCCTTGTAATCTGCCCGTGTTTCCCCGCCTGCTGTAGTACCAAAGATTTCACCCAACCTGCAGATTTATCCACTTTTTTCTCAGAACTTAGGGTCATAGTAACATAGTAGATGACGGCAGAAAAAGACCTGCACGGTCCATCCAGTCTGCCCAAGACAAACTCATATGTGTATACCTTACCTTGAATTTGTACCTGTCTTTTTCAGGGCACAGATCGTATAAGTCTGCCCAGCAGTATTTCCCGCCTCCCAACCACCAGTCCCGCCTCCCATCACCGGCTCTGGTACAGACCGTATAAGTCTGCCCTCCCCTATCCTAGCCTCCCAACCACCAACCCCTCTTCCCCCCACCTGCTCCGCCACCCAATTTCAGCTAAGCTTCTGAGGATCCATTCCTTCTGCACAGGATCATCTTTGCCTATCCCACGCTTGCTTGAATTCTATTACTGGACGGGGTCCCGTTTCACTCACAGCTTTTTCAAGGGATAAACAGCGCTCCACTACTGTGGATTACGGACTTTTCTTTTAGGAAGTAAATTACTGTGTATACTAGTGGAGTGCTGTTTATCCCTTGAAAAAGCTGTGAGTGAAACGGGACCCCGTCGGGATTAGAAACATAAGTGTGCTTCCAGTTATTCTCCTGCTTTGCATATTGGGACAGTTTTATGGACACTGATTAAGAAAATTTGAAAATTATATGCAGTAAAAATATTAAGGGGTCCTTTTATTAAGCCACGGCAAAAAGGTGTCCTGAGGTAGTGAGGGCGCATGTTTTTGGCGCACGCTGGGCCAGTTTTTATCGCATCTGGGAAAAAGGGCCTGCGGTAAAATTGAAACCAGCGCACACCTATTTACGGCCGGAGCCCTTAATGTCACCCATTGATCTAGCGGTAAGGGCTCTTGTGCTACACACACGGTGACCGGTCAATGAGCGCAAACTGCCGATTAACACCAGAAACATTGCGCATGGTAGGATATAAAAAAAAAATAATTTGTCCTGGCAGTATGGGCATGCACTAAATCTGAAATTACTGCCAGGAGGGCACGCTAGCCTGGCGGTAATCTCATTTTGGCACGCGCTGCACCGGTATAGAGCCTACCGCACCTTTTTAGCACACACTACAGTAGAGACCCTGATTAAATTCCTAGCATTAGCACACGCTAAAAAGTTTGCACGCCTACAGTGCGGCTTAGTAAACAAGGTCCTTAGTCTCACAGCCCCACTCATATCCCTCACCTAGTCACCTAGTCCACACTTGTCCTCCCTAATCCCTGCTCAGTTGTTGTAATCTCCACTTTTCCGTCCTATCCAATTGCAAAGTCCTTACAATCCCACCCAAGCTCTAAGTCCCCACTTACATTTCCAATATCCAATTGGTCTTAACATCCATCTTCTGATTTCTCATCTAATCTTAGAGCCGTACGCGTAGCCAGATTTTTTCACTAGGGGAGCAAATCTTTTGTAAAATAGGCGCAGTGTGAAGCTGAAGGGCCAATCCACATATGTGCCATTTCATTCAAAATCTATGTGGGGGGCGAGCAGCTGCTCCTCCTGCATTCCTCCTAGCTGGAGAAGCAGCCCTGCGGTGGGGGCAAAGTCACTGTGAAGGGCAAGCCAGTGAGGCACATTTTAGATGCCCTTTAGTACCCTGAGCCAGTGGCTCACTGAGTTTGCCTGGTAAAGTGGTTCTATGGCATGCACATACTGTGGCATTCCCTACTCTTTTATTTGTAAAAATAAATAAATAAAAATCAGGACTACAAATCCCAGAATGCAATGGAGACTTATTAAAGCAGGGCTTGTGTTAGCCAGTTCCTGACCACCTATGGTTTAATTAATAGAGACAGGCAAACATCCTTGCTAGACCATTTCAAATCACAGATAATCATAGTTAGTTTTGACCTATGCCCCTGAATACCCGGGGCCGACAATTTTGGCGGGTTATTGATTGGCAATGATTGGAGCTCAACAGACTCTGAGCTATGGGCAGCTGGTGCAACCCCAAATCAAAATCAGCTCTCTGAAGTTCACTGCTGCCTGCCCTGCACACACATTTACAACCACAAAGCAAGCCAAGGTGGCATTTTTCTCAGTTTTATGGTTTGTCTTTCCCATAGAAGGGCACAGAGAGGTGGCTTTTGTTGACTTCATTTTCTTGTCAATTTTCTGGGGCATGAAGAAAAGGTTATAGGCTGGAGTCTCAGGCTGATAGCTGATTTTTCTTGTCTTTTTTTTTTTTTTTTTTAGGCAGGAGGTTTATTATTTTGACACAAGATGGATCAGAAATGAGGGCCTTAACCCCCAATGTCCCTCCCTGTATGGTTTAGATTCTCTAACTCAGTCATAAGGCTGGGAAGGGACTGTCCTCTATTCACGGCCTTAGAATCTACACTTAGGTCTTAAGTAATAAGTATCTGTCTCTAGAGAGCAAAGTCACTTCTGGGTAATGAAGATTTTAGGCTGACGTTTCCAGCTTTACGGCTTTCTCTCATCTTTTTCAGAAGATAGAAGTTTACACATACAGTCTGGATGCCTGTAATAATTGACATGTTATAACTCTGTTACAGTAGCAAGCAACACATACCTCCTTTTTATTTTCGTTCTTTCCTATTAGAAATGGAGTTCTTTTCCCCTTACAACTTATTTATTGTGGGCCTCTTTTACCAAGCTGCGTGTTTCCACCGTAATGGATCAAAAACACCGGTGCTACAATGTAAACGTTTTGGTCTAGATCTGTTTTTATGACATATAAATCAGAAAAAGGTGCCCTAAATGACCAGATGACCACTGGATGGATTAAGGCATGACCCCGTACTCCCCCAGTGGTCAGTGACCCCCTCCCACTCCCCTCCCCTCCCCTCCCCAAAGAAGTGAAAAAAAAACCCAGTACATACCAGCCTCTACGGCAACTTCAGATGTTATGACTAGCTGTATTAGAGCAGCAAGCAGGTCCAGTGCACTGTGGAAAAGGGGACCCAGGCCCATAATCCACTATACCTGTTAAACTTGTGGTGGGAGATGTGAGCTCTCCTAAGCTCACCAAAAACCTACTGTATCCACTTATAGGTGACACCTGCAGGCATAAGGACTGTTGTGGTGGTGTATAGGTGGGTACACTATGTTATTGATGGGTTTTGGAGGGCTCACTGTACAGTATAAGGGAGGTAATGGTGAGATGTGTACCTGGGAGCTTTAATATGAAGTCCACTGCAGCGCCCCCTAGGGGCTGGGATGACTGTATGGCCAGTCTACTTAGAATGCTGGCTCCTCCTACATCTCAAAGGCTTGATTTTGTGCATTTTTCACTTGTACGGTTTGTTTTTGGAAAATGGACCAATAAGGTAGATGCACTGAGCACAAAAAACATCTAGGAAATGACCATTTTTGAAACAAAAATATAAACGTTTTTAGGTTTTAAAAATAGCTGTATTCGCCACTTGACTTTTGAGCGTTTTGATGAAAATGTCCAAAGTCGGATTTAAACACCATATTGAAAATGCTCATCATGGTATCAGAGGCTATAATACTTGTATTTTCATGTTTCAGAAGATACAATATCTACCTTGTTGGGTATGAAATATAAGGTTTGAGTAATGAACCAAGCATGACCCTCCCATGGCTGAAATTTAGAAACTGTTGGACTCATTTTCGAAAGAGAAGGGTGCCCATCTTTCAACACAAATCGGGAGATGGGCGTCCTTCTCCCAGGGTCGCCCAAATCGGCATAATCGAAAGCCGATTTTGGGCGCCCTCAACTGCTTTCCGTTGCGGGGATGACCAAAGTTCCTGGGGGCATGTCGGAAGCATAGTGAAGGCGGGACTGGGGCGTGCTTAACACATGGGCGTCCTCGGCCGATAATGGAAAAAAGAAGGGGCATCCCTGACGAACACTTGGCCCTTTACTTGGTCCTTTTTTTTTTTTTACAACCAAGCCACAAAAATGTGCCCTAAATGACCAGATGACCACCAGAGGGAATCGGGGATGACCTCTCCCTACTCCCCCAGTGGTCACTAACCCCCTCCCACCCTAAACAAATGTTAAAATATTTTTTCCAGCCTCTATGCCAGCCTCAAATATCATACCCAGCTCCCTGACAGCAGTATGCAGGTCCCTGGAGCAGTTTTAGTGAGTACTGCAGTGCACTTCAGGCAGGCGGACCCAGGCCCATCCCCCCCACCTGTTAAACTTGTGGTGGTATTTGTGAGCCCTCCAAAACCCACCACAAACCCACTGTTTCCACATTTAGGTGCCCCCCTTCATCCCTAAGGGCTATGGTAGTGGTGTACAGTTGTGGGGAGTGGGTTTTGGGGGGGGGGGCTCAGCACACAAGGTAAGGGAGCTATGCACCTGGGAGCTTTTTCTGAAGTCCACTGCAGTGCCCCCTAGGGTGCCCTGTTGGTGTCCTGGCATGTCAGGGGGACCAGTGCACTACAAATGCTGGCTCCTCCCACGACCAAAGGGCTTGGATTTGGTCGTTTCTAGGATGGGTGTCCTCGGGTTCCATTATCGCCGAAAATCGAGGACGACCATCTCTAAGGTCGACCTAAATGTGGAGATTTGGGCGTCCCCGATCGTATTATCAAAACGAATAATGGCCGCCTATCTTGTTTCGATAATACGGGTTTCCCCGCCCCTTCGTGGGGATGTCCTCAGGAAAAGTTGGGCGCCTCGTTTGATTATGCCCCTCTGTGTATCAATGGGGTTAACACCCTTTTACCCAACCCCACTACATACACAGAATTGTTTGAACTGGGATCAAACTAGGAGGATTAACGCTCCAAAGAGAAAATAATACCAACGCATGGGATACCAGTATAGTTGTGTAGTATTATCAGTGACCGGCATTCACTGTTAAATTGTCATTAAGCTTTAAAATGCGAGTACCACAGACGTAGGTTGAGGGTGGGGGGAAGAGCAGTTGAGTCTTGATAAAATGCTAATTTTCCCAAACTGTGCTGGAGAGGAAAATAGATCCCAAAAGTGAACAAGAAGGATTTCATCTTCATTAGGTAACGTCAAGGCAGAATCCATTAATTAGACTTCTACAGCCAGCAAGATGTGCAGATACAGCAGCACTGCTAAGAGTTTCCGAACGCAGGGGCTGCAGGAGCCAGGTGTCATCTAGCATTTAGAGTGGAGCATTGGGATTAAATGCATGCCAGTTTTTGCCCCCTCCCACCTCCCATGTCTTTAGCTTGGACAGCTGTAATTGATTAATAGACGCTCTGTCTCCTCTCTGCTCACAGCCAGGCTTTCATAATACAGGAAAAAGCTGAGTGGTCATTCCACCTGTGTTACTGGGGGACTACAAAATGCAGCTGAACGAAAGGCTTTCGAGATCTTGCGTGACCCTATTGAGCAGTTCACATGCCCAAGCCCCCGATGTGAGGAAGTCGGTGATGTGCTTTCCAGCCGTCAACACAGCACTCCTTGCACATGCTCAGTTCGTGCACATGAATTGAGCGTGCACAAGGAGTGCTGGCATTGGGAAGGTTCGGGCCACGGAGCTCTTTAGCTGGCGGGGCTTGGGCATCCTTGCCAACAAAGGTAGCATTTTCAATTGGGGAAGGGAGAAGGGGAGAGCGCAGATAGGAATGGGTGGTCCACCCCCATTGCTCTATTAGTTATGCCCCTGGCTCCATTTTGTGACCACACCTTGAATATTGTGTGCATTTCTGGTTACTGCTTCTAAAAAAATGATATTCGGAATTAGAAAAGGTACAGAGAAGGGCACTGAAAATGCTAAAAGGGATGGGTTGACTTCCCCAGTGGCGTAGGAAGTGGGGGCGGGAGGGGCGGTCCACCCCGGGTGCATGCGCTCGGGGGGTGCCGGCCCCGCTGGTTCCCTGCTCCTTCTGCCCCAGAACAGGTTACTTCCTGTTCCGGGGCAGAGAGAGCAGGGAACCAGCGGGGCCGATGCAGCTCCGAGTGACGTGCACTCAGGGCGGATCGGCCCTCCCGCAGGTAAGAATGTGGTCCGGGGGGGTCGCTCCGGAGGGGGGGGGGGGGGGTCGCGCCATGCTGCACCCGGGGGGGGGGGGGTGCGCAGCGGCGACCCGCCCCGGGTGTCATTAGCCCTCGCTACGGCACTGGACTTCCCTATGAGAAAAGGTTAAACAGGCTAGGGCTCTTCATTTTGGAGAAGAGACAGTTGAGGGCAGATGTGACAGAGGATGATAAAATCATGATCGGAGTGGAACAGATAAACGTGAATTACTTGTTTACTCTTTCCATGAAGCTACTAAGTAGTACATTTAAAACAAACCAGAGATAATGTTTCTTCACTTAATGTGTAATTAAACTCTGGAATTCGTTCCCAGAGAATATGGTAAAAGTGGTTAGCACAACAGGGTTTAAAAACATTTGGCTATGTTCCTTAAAGAGCATAAACAATTATTAAGGTGGATTTGGGAAAATCCACGGTTAATTCCTGGGATAAGCAACATAAAATCTGTTTTACTCTTTTGGGATGCTGCCAGATACTTTTGACCTGAATTGGTCACTGTTAGAAACAGGATACTGGGCTTGATGGACCTTTGGTCTGTCCCAGTATGGTGATGATTATGTACTTATGAACGCTCTCGACTAGGCAAGTAAGATGCAGCCAGGAGGGTCCCACTAGGCTTCCAGCCTGTGCTTCCACTGCTTCTGTGTTCCAGTCAGCTTCTCTGTCCTTAGTTCTCTTTGAGTAAAGGAAAAGATCCCTCCTTAAGGCACCTTGTTTCCTAACGTTCAACTAGTTTTCAAGCTTCAACTCCTCTCCACTCTTTTTTTGTGGAAACAGGCCCCACTCATGACCTTTCCTTTCTCCTCCATTTCTCCTTAGACTCTTGAGTAGAAGGCTAAGGTCCAGATGTTTCCTATGGGAGACCCACCACACTGTACTATACATTTTCCTCCATACTAGACTCCCTCCAGGGAAGGAAATCAATAAGCCCCATCGTACACTTCCCTCCAAATCTTGAGGATCTGCTGCTATTGGGCTACTTCCTCAGAATGGACCAGCCCTTCATTCTGCTGTCATCACTCTGGAGCAGGGACCCAGGTAAAAACCTTAGGGGTCCTTTTACCAAACAGTGGTAAAAAATGGCCTTAGCGTGCCCTTACGCCAGTCATTCCCGTGCACTAAGGTGCACTGGAAAATGTCCTGCGCTGGTGTAGGTGCGTGAATTGGACGCGCGCAGGTCCATTTTTCAGCGTGCCTGCAGAAAAGGCCTTTTTTGGGGGCTGAAAGTGGACATGCAGCAAAATAAAAATTGATGCGTGTCCATTTCGGTCCTGAGAACTTACCGCCACCCATTGATGTAGCAGGAAGGTCTCGCGTGTTAACCAGGCGGTAATCGTCAGCGCGTGTACACTGCCGATTACTGCCCGGTTAGCACCAAGTGGTAGAAAGTAAAAAAAATATTTTCTTCCACACGTATCGGACGTGCGTGAAAATTAGAATTACGACCTGGGGCACGCGGTAGCCGGGCGAGAGTTCTAATTTGACGCATGCTGTATGTGTGTTAGTGTCTACGTTTCTTAGTAAAAGAGCCCCTAAGGCCATTTTTACCAATGGGATAAATGGCTGATTTTTCTAGTTGTCAGATTAGTGGCCACACGCTAATTTCTCTTTAGTGCATGAGCTCCCACTGCCCCCTATTTCGTAGGCAGTAGGGACTCACGCTCTAAACCTGTGCTAATTGGTTAGCTCACAGAAATGCCCATGAGCTAACTGATTAGCTCAGAACACGCTCACTCTCTGCCCCCCCCCCCCCCTGACCTGCATGGGTAGCGCATGCACATACTCAAATTAAGGCAGAATGACTCAGCACTCCCCGCAGTGAGCCATTTTTTGCTGGGGACAGGGAAATGCCTCGTATACCTGAAAGTAACTCAGCTTGAGCTACTGCTGAAAAATGTGTGAGCTAAATCCAAATAAATTCAAACATAAATAAATAAATAAATAAATAAATGTTCTTCTCGTTATTTAATAGGCGTAGCCAGAGTGTTTCTTCTAGCAAAAAAGGTGCCGGTACTCAAATGCCAGGCCACCCTTCAGGGATGAGGTGATCACTGAGGGACTCACCCCAAAATAGCCAGGCCCCCTGGAACCATGGGCCAATTTCAGCACACAATGGAAAAGGTGCCGGTACTCAGTACCCCCAAGTACCCCCTCAAAAAAAGCCCTGCCTCTCTGTGAAAAACTATTTCCTGGTGAAGAGCCCTAACCTCTTTAGCCTTTCCTCATACGAGAGGAGTTCCATCCCCTCTATCATTTTGGTCACTCTTTCTTGAACCTTTTCTAATGCCACTATATCTTTTTTTGAGATATGGTGACCAGAATGGAACACAATACTCAAGGTGAGGTTGCACCATGGAGCGATACAGAGGCATTAGAATATTCTTGGTCTTATTTTACTTCCCTCTCATATTCAGTGCAATTTTTCTAGCAAAAAAGGTGCCGGTACTCAAATGCCAGGCCACCCTTCAGGGATGAGGTGATCACTGAGGGACTCACCCCACAATAGCCAGACCCCCTGCAACCAGTCACAGAATCTATGACAAGGCAGAATTGGTGTGTAGAACCTGAGCTCTTTCATTAAAACTTGGGGTCCATGGATCAATTGTAGCAGACAATGGAAAAGATGCCGATACTCAGTACCCCCAAGTACCCCCTCAAAAAAAGCCCTGGATGTAGCTAAAGAGAACTCTTCCAAGAAAAAAAAAAAAAACAGGAGGACGACGTAGATAAAACAGGAGACTTTATTCTTGAAAGGACCTGACACAGCACCGTGTTTCAGCTAAATGCCTGCTTCGGGGGTCTTTTCAAAAGGTCTCGATGAAACATTGTACACAGTCTTGCAAAGACACTGTTAGAAAAATTTTTTAAAAAGCGTGAAACAAAATGCCATAGGAACGCACATTGTGGCATGTCGTTAAATATATACATGTGCAAATGGTTTTAAAAAATCTTCTGATTTTTCTAAGAAAAGCAGTATTACATCTCCCTGCATGTAAGGGGGGGGGGGGGGGGGAAAAACCCCAGAAATAGTTTGGTATATCCCTTGTGGTCTGGCATAGTTGGCAACCCTGTATCAGGAAGGTGAGCTCATCACAGAAGACTGCAAAAATCAGAGGGCTCGCCAGAACCAACATGACAGGGAAAACAACGTCTAAAGCCTTTCTTGTCAACGCACATGACCAGCAGATAGCAAAAGGGGTTAGAAAGGAAGAGAAGAGCTGTCAGCAAACCTCTTTCCTGCCTGGAAGGAGAATTCTGGCCAGGCTTGAGTTTTGAAGCGATATATCATTACATTGTGGCATCTGTGCGTATACCTTTTTTTTTTTTTTTTCCATTTGAAATCAGCACAACTGGGTTCAAAATGTATCAGGAGGGGGGTTTCAGGACTGGCTCCAGAATTGAAGTCATTTGTTAGTTTTGGAGAAAGAACCAGAGAAGAAAAGGGGGAGGAATAAGGAGAGACTGGGGCTGGTGGAGCGACTATGAGAGAAGGCATGTGTTTTTAACTTGCTGAGAGCCTTCCACAGCCTGCAGATATGAAGGAGGTGACCTGGTAGTAAAGGAGGGGGGTAGGCAAGAGGGGAAAAAGCAAGGAGAAACACCGAAGACAAAACCTGGATGTTCTGAGGGATCTTGGGGTGATAGTATCCGAGGATCTGAAGGCGACGAAACAGTGTGACAAGGCGGTGGCCGTAGCTAGAAGGTTGTTAGGCTGTATAGAGAGAGGTGTGACCAGCAGAAGAAAGGAGGTGTTGATGCCCCTGTACAAGTCGTTGGTGAGGCCCCACCTAGAGTATTGTGTTCAGTTTTGGAGGCTGTATCTTGCTAAGGATGTAAAAAGAATTGAAGCGGTGCAAAGAAAAGCTACGAGAATGGTAAGGGATTTACGTTACAAGACGTATGAGGAGAGACTTGATGACCTGAACATGTATACTCTGGAAGAAAGGAGAAACAGGGGTGATATGATACAGACGTTCAAATATTTGAAAAGTATTAATCCGCAAACAAACCTTTTCCGGAGGTGCGAAGGCGGTAGAACGAGAGGACATGAAATGAGATTGAAGGGGGGCAGACTCAAGAAAAATGTCAGGAAGTATTTTTTCACGGAGAGAGTAGTGGATGCTTGGAATGCCCTCCCGCGGGAGGTGGTGGAAATGAAAATGGTAACAGAATTCAAACACGCGTGGGATAAACATAAAGGAATCCTGTTCAGAAGGAATGGATCCTAAGGAGCTTAGCCGAGATTGGGTGGCAGAGCCGGTGGCAGGAGGCGGGGATAGTGCTGGGCAGACTTATACGGTCTGTGCCAGAGCCGGTGGTTGGGAGGCGGGGCTGGTGGTTGGGAGGCGGGGATAGTGCTGGGCAGACTTATACGGTCTGTGCCAGAGCCGGTGGTTGGGAGGCGGGGCTGGTGGTTGGGAGGCGGGGATAGTGCTGGGCAGACTTATACAGTCTGTGCCAGAGCCGGTGGTTGGGAGGTGAGGATAGTGCTGGGCAGACTTATACGGTCTGTACCCTGAAAATGACAGATACAAATCAAAGTAGGGTATACACAAAAAGTAGCACATATGAGTTTGTCTTGTTGGGCAGACTGGATGGACCATGCAGGTCTTTTTCTGCCGTCATTTACTATGTTACTATGTTACTATGTTCTTCAGAGAGGTCACAAAGAAGCTGATAGGGTCGCCCAGAGGCTGTGCACTCCGGCTACTTGTATATTCATCTCCCTTTCACGTTCTCTGAGCACATTAGAATGTATCTAGCTCCACTCCAATTTGTACCTCTTCACTATTAATTTGTGGTTGCATTAATCCCTGCTCTTATTATCCAGTTAGGTGATGCAGAACAAAGCTGCCTATTGAACAAGGGGAAGCATTTTGGCTTCAGATTCTGTCTTTGGCATATTTAAAGTGGTTACATTTCCAGTCGGACAAAAGGTTTGAGGCTGCCGGCCTGGTGAACAGATGCATTGTGGGAACCAGAGGAGAGAATGTCAAATGAGATTGTCTCAGTGCATTTCAGCACTGTGCAATAGCCTTTCCACCCGATATGCAAAGGTACTTAACTGGCCAGGAATAGCACCTGGTCGGTTAAATACCCTCAAGCCGATATTCAGGGGGGAAATAACCTCCTGTCTCCCGCTGAATATCCCAGTCAGCGGCTAGCCTGGTCATCAGCTATGTCATGTGACATAGCTGGTTACTGTTGATTTTCAGCAGCTGACCGGTTAAATTTAGCGACCAGATAGACCCGCGTAAATATCCAGTCTATCTTTTGCTGCTAGAACCTAGCGGGCCAGCCAACGAGCTAGCTGGCCATCAGTATTCAGTGACACTGAACCGGGTAGTGCCGTTGAAATCACTGCTAACCAGCCATTCCCTAAATGGTTCGGTTAGGGGCACTCCGGGGGGGTGGATCGCCAACTCTGTAGGTAGCAATCGGTCTGCTAACTGGCTAAGTAAGCACATAAAGGGGCCCTTTTACTAAGCCGCATAGGCTCCTATGCGCTCCCAATGCACGCCATATTGGAGTTACCACCCGGCTACCGCATGGCCTGTGTGGTACTTTCATTTTTTACGCACACCCTCCAGAAAAAATATTTTATTTTCTGGCGCACGGCAAATATCAGGCGGTAACTCTGATTTGACGCGCGTAGGTGATTGCCGCATGGTTCACAGGAGAGACCTTACCGTTAAGTCAGTGGCTGGCGGTAAGGTCTCAGACCCAAACTGGACACCATTTTTGGCGAAGCATTTTTAAAATGGCATTTTTTGCAGGTGCACTAAAAAATGGATTTGTGTGCGACCAAAAACCGCGCCTACAGTACCGCAGGCCATTTTTCAGCACACCTTAGTAAAAGGACCCCAAAGTTAGACCAGTAAAACAGCTGTCCTAACTTGTGGCGAGTTAAGTGGGCACTGATTCGAATATTGTCCGGTGCCCGCTTAATGTTTAGGTCAGTGCATACACCTGTGTAGTCAGTTCTAGGAGCCATGCATGACTTGGCATTGAATATTTAGGGTTAGGTCAGGCCGTAACTGGAAGCGGCTTGTAAGCTTAATATCAGCCCCTCGGCTTTTATTAGGGGTTGTTTTAGGGTCCTCTGCTTGGATAGGGGAGGGTGGATTGGGAATACTGGCCGTTACCCTTTCAAAGATGGCCTGGGGTCATAAAAGTCCAGACGCCAGGTCACCTCAGTGTATGTTTCAGATATGGGTTAAAGTAGGGTTGGGGGAGGGGGCGATCTTGCATAGAACCGTTACATCTGAAAAGAAGCTAGGGTAGTGAGGGGGAAGGGTGCGGGAGGCTTCTCACAAAACAAAACCGGGGTCGTGTGTTATCCAACGTTATGCTGTATGATGTTTTTGCTTATTATAATGTTATGCTTGTTCAAAGTCATGTAATCGCTTCATGTCTTTGTCTAGACTTGTTGTTTCATTGTTAGATGTTGGATTTGTTTGATCCTGAATGAAAAACCATTAAACCTTAAAAATATTGGGCCCATGGTTTTTTGATTCCTGCCAGGAAGATCTGATAGTTGAAATTTGACATGGAGGTTGGACCTGCTGGAAGGGAAAAGCAGGGCACACAGTTACATTTTGAGTAGCCAGCTTCATACTTATGATTGAGTCCAGCTTCCATACTTATGAATGAGTGGAGACTCAGTCTGCATAATATATCATGATATATCCTGGGAATTAAGATATTTACTTCCCCATTCTCACTGTAACTAACTGGTGATGAAAGACAGCAGCCCACACAGGTGGAGGGGGGGGGGGGGGGGTGTATGAGGGAGATAGAAAGAGAAAAGAAAAGGGAACATAGTAACATAGTAGATGATGGCAGAAAAAGACCTGCACAGTCCATCCAGTCTGCCCAACAAGATAAACTCATATGTGCTACTTTTTGTGTATACCTTACCTTGATTTGTACCTGTCCTTTTCCAGGCACAGACCATATAAGTCTGCCCAGCACTATCTCCATCTCCCAACCACCAGCCCCGCCTCCCACCACCGGCTCTGGCACAGACCGTATAAGTCTGCCCAGCACTGTCCCCAGAGGAGCATTAGTGGAAAGAGAAGGGTGGCTAGCGAAAGAGACATTGCAGATGGAAGCTATGGATTTTGTGGAACCGCGGGTGGGTTTTACTTCCTAATTTAGCAAATGTATAAATCCTTCCATCCTACCCATTCCATGATTAGGACCCCATATAAAATAACTCCTTTAATAAATCACAGATTGCTAACTCAGCTACCTCCCTTATCACAGCTGTACAGAGAGGCTTATTAGCGTTGACAGGTTGGGGAGGGCGCAGGTGAGGGCACCGCTTCTCAGGCTCTGATGTGAAAAGCGACCCATCGCTCTGGGTAGGAAGTGCGCTAAAAGCTGTCTCCTCCTTCTAGCAGCGGGAAGATAAATGAGATGCTGCCAGATAGAAAGTGGGAGCAGTAAGTCTTGTCCTCCATGTGCAGCACGTGAGGGAGGGACAAGAGATGCTGCGTTAAAGCTCAACCATTTATCGGTGCTTGCATTCTTCCAACCATCTGCTGTGCTTTTTTTATTTTTAAGCGCAGCTTGTTTTAACCACTTTAGTTCCAAAGGTACCTGCGTTCTTTCCTTCAGCTCTTATTCCTTGAAAAGAAGTTGTTATAGAGGAACAGTCACTAACGTCGAACCCAGCCCAGTGACTTACAACTCCCTGATTAGTGTTCCGTGCTGATGACAAAGAGGGTCAAGAGGGATTTATTTATTTGTTACATTTGTACTCTGCGCTTTCCCACTCATGGCAGGCTCAATGCGGCTTACATGGGGCAATGGAGGGTTAAGTGACTTGCCCAGAGTCAAAAGGAGCTGCCTGTGCCTGAAGTGGGAATCGAACTCAGTTCCTCAGGACCAAAGTCCACCACCCTAACCACTAGGCCACTCCTCCACTGTTGCTACTATTTGAGATTCTACATGGAATGTTGCTATTCCACTAGCAACATTCCATGTAGAGGTCGGCCCTTGCAGATCACCAATGTGGCCGCGCAAGTACGTGCAGGACGTCCGACTCACAGAAACAGAAGCCTGCGCAGCCTTCTACATGGAATGTTGCTAGTGGAATAGCAACATTCCATGTAGAATGTCCAATAGTAGCAACATTCCATGTATAATCTCCAATAGTATCTATTTTATTTTTGTTACATTTGTACCCTGCGCTTTCCCACTCATGGCAGGCTCAATGCGGCTTACATGGGGCAATGGAGGGTTAAGTGACTTGCCCAGAGTCACAAGGAGCTGCCTGTGCTGGGAATCGAACTCAGTTCCTGAGTTCCACAGGACCAAAGTCCACCACCCTAACCACTAGGCCACTCCTCCACTGTTGCTACTATTTGAGATTCTACATGGAATGTTGCTATTCCACTAGCAACATTCCCAACATTCCATGTAGAGGTCGGCCCTTGCAGATCACCAATGTGGCCGCGCAAGTACGTGCAGGACGTCAGACTCACAGAAACAGAAGCCTGCGCAGCCTTCTACATGGAATGTTGCTAGTGGAATAGCAACATTCCATGTAGAATCTCCAATAGTAGCAACAGTGGAGGAGTGGCCTAATGGTTAGGGTGGTGGACTTTGGTCCTGAGGAACTGAGTTTGATTCCCACTTCAGGCACAGGCAGCTCCTTGTGACTCTGGGCAAGTCACTTAACCCTCCATTGCCCCATGTAAGCCGCATTGAGCCTGCCATGAGTGGGAAAGCGCAGGGTACAAATGGAACAAAAATAAAATAGATACTATTGGAGATTCTACATGGAATGTTGCTATTCCACTAGCAACATTCCCAACATTCCATGTAGAGGTCGGCCCTTGCAGATCACCAATGTGGCCGCGCAAGTACGTGCAGGACGTCAGACTCACAGAAACAGAAGCCTGCGCAGCCTTCTACATGGAATGTTGCTAGTGGAATAGCAACATTCCATGTAGAATCTCCAATAGTAGCAACATTCCATGTAGAATGTCCAATAGTATCTATTTTATTTTTGTTCCATTTGTACCCTGCGCTTTCCCACTCATGGCAGGCTCAATGCAGCAGGCAATGGAGGGTTAAGTGACTTGCTCAGAGTCACAAGGAGCTGCCTGTGCTGGGAATCGAACTCAGTTCCTCAGGACCAAAGTCCACCACCCTAACCACTAGGCCACTCCTCCACTCCACCCTTTCCCAGCTCAGGCTACTGTTTGCATGGCTGCATATTGGAAAAAGTACAAATGTGACACTCAGTTACAGAGATAGCTGGTGGCAGACTTGAGAACAGCAATGTAGGCCACTATCAGGCTTATTTTCGAAAGAGAAAGGCGCCCATATTTCGACCCAAATCGGGAGATGGGCGCCTTTCTCTCATGGGCGCCCAAATCGGTATAATCGAAAGCCGATTTTGGGCGCCTCCAACTGCAGTCTGTCGTGGGAATGGACAAAGTTGACGGGGGCGTGTCGGAGGCGTGGTGAAGGCGGGACTGGGGCGTGTTTGTTGGCTGAGGAGAGATGGGCGCGCTCGGCCGATAATGGAAAAAAAAAGGGCACCAGAAGCGAGAATTTGGGTCACTTTTTCTGGACCCTTTTTTTTCATGAACAAGTCCCCAAAAGGTGCCCCAACTGCCCAGATGACCACTGGAGTGATGGGGGGGGGGGGGGGAGGGATTAAATGAGTAAGTGAATGTAGGGATTATGAGAGGGAAGGGGAGTTGAGCTAGAGCAGGGAAAACTCAGTGACGGGTTTGAGTCAACCCTTCTATACCCTCCCCCTTGTATCTTTCCTTCTTTTTCCTCCCAATCTCACCCCTTTGCCTTCGCTTTCTTTATCTATGTAACCTTTGTTTACCGGGTTACTTAAAGAGATTTTTGTAGGCCTGATTTGCGAGGTCAGGGCCGGGGCCAGCAGAGCTGGAAGGCCGGAAGGCACAGTAAGCACATTCATTCAGCACACTCCTTCCATCCAGCGATCAGTACAGACCAGAAGGTGCAATTCCAACCAAAACAGGTTTGCTTACCTTGGATCGCTTCTACATTAAGATGAATTTTCAGCTCATAAATGTGGTTTAAAATAGGTAATCAATAGAAACAGAACAAAATAAAACATAGAAAAGAAAATAAGATGATACCTTTTTTATTGGACTAACTTAATACATTGCTTGATTAGCTTTCGAAGGTTGCCCTTCTTCGTCAGATCGGAAATAAGCAAATGTGCTAGCTGACAGTGTTTATAAGTGACAACATTCAAGCATTACTATGACAGTAAAATAGATACCACTGGAGATTCTACATGGAATGTTGCTACTATTGGAGATTCTACATGGAATGTTGCTATTCCAGTAGCAACATTCCATGTAGAAGGCTGCGCAGGCTTCTGTTTCTGTGAGTCTGACGTCCTGCACGTATGTGCAGGACGTCAGACTCACAGAAGCAGAAGCCTGCGTGGCCACATTGGTGATCTACAAGGGCCGACTTCTACATGGAATGTTGCTAGTGGAACAGCAACATTCCATGTAGAATCTATAGAAATCAAACAAAATAAAACATGGAAAAGAAAATAAGATGATACCTTTTTTATTGGACATAACTTAATACATTTCTTGATTAGCTTTCGAAGGTTGCCCTTCTTCGTCAGATCGGAAATAAGCAAATGTGCTAGCTGACAGTGTATATAAGTGAAAACATTCAAGCATTACTATGACAGTAAAATAGATACCATTGGAGATTCTACATGGAATGTTGCTACTATTGGAGATTCTACATGGAATGTTGCTACTCCACTAGCAACATTCCATGTAGAAGGCTGCGCAGGCTTCTGTTTCTGTGAGTCTGACGTCCTGCACGTACGTGCAGGACGTCAGACTCACAGAAGCAGAAGCCTGCGCGGCCACATTGGTGATCTACAAGGGCCGACTTCTACATGGAATGTTGCTAGTGGAATAGCAACATTCCATGTAGAATCTATAGAAATCAAACCAAATAAAACATGGAAAAGAAAATAAGATGATACCTTTTTTATTGGACTAACTTAATACATTGCTTGATTAGCTTTCGAAGGTTGCCCTTCTTCGTCAGATCGGAAATAAGAAAAAAAAAATAGGAAACAAGTTTAGGAGTGTAACTTAAGAGCACACAGTACATTTAAAGAGCTCACCTTATTTTTTTGAATATTGGGTCCAAATATTTCTATGTACCCTGGAGTAGAGCCACATTCAATGGCCCACCTGAAAAAGGAATTACATTAAAAAGGATGTTGTCAGAGATTTTACAAATGCATCTATCTAACCATTGTACTGTGTTTCAGAGTCTACAATAGCCCTACTTCAGAATATAAAAGAGGGGAAAAGCTGGGGCGTTGTCCCCCAGCTGAAGCTCCTTAAGGATGAAAGATCTTCATTGCAAAGTAGTTCTACTCACAGTGCTCCCTTTCAGTTATGATGTAATGAGAGGAGGTCCTGCCAGCCAGAAATCCCAAACCCTCATGAAAGAACTAAAGAAAGCTTAAAATAACTCCTTGTGACAAGGAGGAATGGCATCTGTTCAGCACGCTGACTTTGAATTTAATTTTGATGTTATTCTTTTGCTGGGGGCTGAATTTGCCTGATTGACTGGTGGGCTGAAGGAGCTAGAAGAGTTTGGAAGGCATCGCCTCTATCCCTGTTGGCCCTGGTAACCTTTCTGCCTCCTGGGGTTTGGCTTGGTATTAGCTGACGAAATTACTGGAATGCATGGAGTATGAATAACAGAAAGTTCTTTTAGAGTTTGTGGGACAAAAGTCTCTCTCAAGTCAGATGAAGGCTGTTGAAACTGTAATGCAATCATATGAAACCTCTGGAATGAGAAGGCATTAGATGAAGTTAAGAGGAAACGAATCTGAGGAAATACTCTTTCACTGGAAGGGTGGTGGATGCGTGGAATGGCCTCCCGATGGAGGTCATGGGGGTGAAGACTGTGTCAGAGTTTAAGAAGGCATGGGACGGACACGTGGGATCTCTTGGGAAAAGGAGGAGTTAGCGGTTACTGAGGATGGGCAGCCTGGATGGGCCATATGGCTCTTATCTGCCATCGTGTTTCTATGTTTCATATAGCCGGGGATCAGTTTAGGAGTTTTCCTAAAACATCACAGGATCAGATGGACTGATACTGAAAGCCAACGTTTGAACATGGTGAACTTGATACTTGCAGGCTTGTTTTCGAAAGAGAAGGACGCCCATCTTTCGACACAAATTGGAAGATGGGCGTCCTTCTCACAGGGTCACCCAAATCGGTATAATGGAAAGCCAATTTTGGGCGTCCCCAACTGCTTTCCATCACGGGGACGACCAGAGTTCACGGAGGCATGCCTAAGACTATGCACGTCCATTTACACCAACAAAAACATGGTATAAATCCCTGTGCATAGATTTAGGCGCAGAGGGCCATATTTTTATAACTATGCGTGTAAATTTCAGAATGCCCATTTCCCTCCCCCCATAACCATGGCCCTTTTTGTCTGCTTGCATTAGAAGTTAGGTGCAGTGTGTTATGGAATATGCTTAGCAAGTTGTGTGTGTACATTCTAATTATTGCCAATTAGTGCTCATTATTGCTTGTTAAGTGCTGTTATCAACGCTAATTAGCTTGTTAAGCCAATTAAGTTATGCGCATTGTTATAGAATCCACCTTGATTTTGGTGCAGATCTCTAGGCCTCCTATATAGAATCTGGGGGTAAGCATGATTCTATAAAGGATTCATACCTTTTATAGAATTACACTAACTGCGTTTTCTTTCAGCGTCAAATTTTGTAGAATGGGGCCCTAAATGTCTCAAGGCATTCTGGGTTCCCAATGATTCTTACTACCCAGGTAGCCCTTGATATAGGGTTAGCAAATAAGCTTGGGCTATTAGGTACAGACTGGAATTGCACTTTCTTATCTAATGATTTGTAGTTCCAGGATTTCATTGGGGAATTGGACCTGTGGTACCAAAGATGTAATTGAGCAAAAGTAGGACTGAATCAGCTTCTCTCAAATAGCCTGAAAGCCACAGCTTAGCACTAGAGCCTTGGACGTCAAATTTCTATTATTAAACCCGCCTCCCAATCTGTTGGCTTTTTAGAATATTCGTACTGAATGACATATACTACTACTACTACTACTTAACATTTCTAGAGCGCTACAAGGGTTACGCAGCGCTGTACAAATTAACAATTAAGGACGGTCCCTGCTCGGAAGAGCTTACAATCTAAAGGACAAAAAGTCAAGTTGGGGTAGATATGTTTTCTGAGAAGAGGTGTAGTGATTAGGAGCCAAAGGCGACATTGAAGAGGTGGGCTTTGAGCATTGATTTGAAGATGGGTAGGGAGGGGGCACGGCTTATGGGCTCAGGGAGTTTGTTCCAGGCATGGGGTGAGGCGAGATAGAAGGGACGGAGCCTGGAGTTGGAGGTGGTGGAGAAGGGTACTGAAAGGAGGGATTTGTCTTGAGAGCGGCGGTTACGGGTAGGGACGTAAGGGGAGATGAGGGTAGAGAGGTACGGAGGGGCCGCAGATCGAGTGCATTTGTAGGTGAGTAAGAGAAGCTTGAACTGTATGCGGTATCTGATTGGGAGCCAGTGAAGTGACTTGAGGAGAGGGGTGATATGAGTATATCGGTTAAGGCGGAAGATAAGACGTGCGGCAGAGTTCTGGATGGACTGAAGGGGGAGTAGATGGCTACGTGGGAGGCCGGTCAGGAGTAGGTTGCAGTAGTCAAGGCGAGAGGTAATGAGAGAGTGGATGATAGTTCGGGTGGTGTGCTCGGAGAGGAAGGGGCGAATTTTGCTGATGTTATAGAGGAAGAAGCGACAGGTCTTGGCTATCTGCTGGATGTGCGCAGAAAAGGAGAGGGAGGAGTCGAAGATGACACCGAGGTTGCGGGCAGATGAGACGGGGACGATGAGGGTGTTCTCAACTGAGATAGAGAGTGAAGGGAGAGGGGAAGTGGGTTTGGGTGGGAAAACAATAAGTTCAGTTTCAGGTGGCGGTTGGACATCCAGGCAGCAATGTCAGATAAGCAGGCCGAGACTTTGGCCTGGGTATCCACAGTGATTTCTGGTGTGGAGAGATAAAGTTGGGTGTCGTCGGCATAAAGATGATAGTGGAAACCATGAGAAGAAATCAGGGAGCCTAAGGAAGAGGTGTAGATTGAAAAAAGAAGGGGCCCAAGGACAGATCCCTGAGGAACTCCAACAGAGAGCGGGATAGGGGAGGAGGACGAACCATGAGAGTGTGGTTGTGCACACCGGAGACCCATTACAAGCAAACGTAACTTATGCATGTTCCCAGTGTATGCAAATTTATTTCATGCATATTCCGTGTGTCTGCCCTTAAAAACTGACTGACTGCGGGGTCATTAGGACTGTGCTGGTTGAGCAGTTTGCCAGGTTCCTTGCTAGTGATGGCTGTGGCTGGCTTGTGGATACAGCTCCTGATCTTAAAATTTAGCGACTGTGGTTGGATTTTTATATCATAGGAGAGTTAGAACAGAAATCCTGTTAAAACAAAGAGAAGGTCAAACTGCATGATCTTTATTCTTGACTTAATGCAATAATCTTTTTTATATCTAGAACCCTAAGTTTCCGGGTAAGCATCAAGTGGTCTAGACAAATATATTGTTCTTGGACTAGTTTGTGGGCAGAGTTGGAAGTAGCAAAACTCAGAGGAATTTAATCCACACTTTCAGCATGATCCTCATAGTCAAAGCAGTCCACACAGTTCAATGTGCTCAAAACAGTGGAAAGGTTACTTTAACTAGGACATTGGTCAACAGTACAATACTTCCAAAACTATTAACACCGCCTGAATATGGCAGTAAAGATAAGTAAATGAAAGAATAATGCTTAACAATCCTCTAGATTCTTCTTCCTACATAAATACATAAGTGTTGCCATACTGGGACAGATCGAAGGTCCATCAAGCCCAGCATCCTGTTTCCAACAGTGGCCAATTCAGGTCAGAAGTACCTGGCAAGATCCCAAATCAGTACAATACATTTTATGCTGCTTATCCCAGAAATAAGCAGTGGATTTTCCCCAAGTCCATTTTAATAATGGCTTATGGACTTTTCTTTTAGGAAGCTATCCGAACCCTTTTTTAAACCCCGCTAAGCTAACTGCTTTTACCACATTCTCTAGCAACAAATTCCAGAGTTTAATTACACATTGAGTGAAGAAATATTTTCTTCAATTCATTTTAAATTTACTACTATGTAACTTCATTGCATGCCCCTTTCCTAGTATTTTTGGAAAAAGTAAGCAAGCGATTCACGTCTACCCATTCCACTCCACTTATTATTTTATAGACCTCTATCATATCTCCTGTCAGCCGTCTTTTCTTCAAACTGAAGAGTCAAAGCCATTTCAGCCTTTCCTCATAGGTAAGTCGTCCCATCCCCTTTATCATTTTCGTCACCCTTCTCTGTACCTTTTCTAATTCCACTGTATCTTTTTTGAGATGCGGTGACCAGAATTGCAGAAAGGCATTATAACGTCCTCGTTTTTATTTTCCATTCCTTTCCTAATAATTCCTAACATTCTATTTGCTTTCTTTGCCGCCGCAACACATTGAGCAGAGGGTTTCAAAGTATCATCAACGATGACTCCTTGCATCACGTAGCTATAGTTTGGGTTCCTCTTTCCCACAGGGAACTGGTGGACCCACCAGCCGTGTGGCTGCTCCCTGCACCCTCTTGCAGTGTGCACCCGGGGCGGACCGCCCCCACCGCCCCACCCTTGGTGCGCCACTGTGCCCCAGGCCTGGATGGAGACAGCATGTGTGAATTGTTGCCGCTGCTAGCGACCACTGCCAATTAAGGCAAGTTTGACAGACCATGAAGGGAAGGAGGAAGAGGCAGAGATGTTAGACCTATGGGCAAGCAGGAGGGAGGAAAAGGAAAGGGAGAGAGAAGCTGTTTATTCAACTGTTAAAATATGGAACTGTAATATAGAGAAGTTAAAAGAAATAAAGATTTACAGAAACTCAGGGGAGGGGAGGGGAGGGGGGACAATAAGAAAAATAATGATAGGCTAACACAGTAGGTTATAGAGAGGGTGCTTTTGAACAGCTGCCAATGCTCAGTGCTTTCCTAATTAATATATATATCGGCACCTTTTTTGCTAGAAAAAACGTACTGTGTATGTATATATATATATATATATATATATATATACATACACAGTACGTTTTTTCTAGCAAAAAAGGTGCCGATAATCAAATGCCTGGCCACCCTTCAGGCAGTGGCGTACCAAGGGGGGGCGGTGGGAGAGGTCCGCCCCGGGTGCACGCCGCTGGGGGGTGCCGCGCGCCGGTCAGCGTCGTTCGTTTCCATGCTCCCTCTGACCCGGAACAGGAAGTAGCCTGTTTTGGGGCAGAGGGAGCATGGAAAAGAATGACGCTGACCAGTGCGCGGCACCCCCCCAGCGGCATGCACCCGGGAGGGGGTTATTTCGCCGGGGTGGGGGTGTCCCTTCACCGGGGGGGGGGGGGGGGGCGGGGTGCATCAGCGATCCGCCCCAACGCCACTGCCTTCAGGAGTGGGGTAATCACTGAGGAACCCACCCCACAATAGCCAGGACCCCTGCAACCAGTCACAGAACATATGACAAGGCAGAATTGGTGTGTAGGGCTTGAGCTCTCTCATTAAAATTTGTGGACCATGGGTCAATTTTAGCAGACAATGGAAAAGGTGCCGGTACTCAGTACCCCCAAGTACCCCCTCCAAAAAGGCATACATATATATAATTATCTGCCCTATTCTAGATATAGAAGAAAAGGGGGAAAAATGAACAAAGCAAAACAAAATCAAGATTTGAAATGCTGGAAGAGAAAGTGCTCATTTTGCCAACGGATATTGAACCATCTTCCCTCAAAACCACCAGCTTCAATAACTTTCCTCATTAAACACCCATCACAAGATGTGGATTTGTCAGGCACATCATCTCAAGCATAGTCAGTGGTTTCCGAAAGTGAGTCTGAAAGGCTTGCAAATGTATCATGAAACAGAAACCCATTAGAAGCGCAAGAATAAAACATCACAGCTTTAACTGTTTTGCATTCAAAATATGCTTTTCTACTAAATTACACTGGAAAGAATCTGGATATAAGGAAAATGTTGCTGTGCCAGAAAATATATGTTTACTGTGTATATTATAGGGTGATTGGTAGGTTTATGTTTATTGATTCTTGATATTCTGCTTCTACTTGATTTGGAAGTTAGTGTTGACCTGGTAGATTTACTCTAGGCTTTGCGTGACTTTTTCTTTGTAGAGTTTTGTATGACTTCCCAGTATGCCTAGTACCGAGAGGGCTTGTGCGGCTATTAAGAACATTAAAATTGGTTCAAGGAAAAGAGAACAGTTTGGTTCCCATAACTCAAGGCTTCCCAAATTATTCCAGCCAGTCAGATTTATAGGAGATCCACAATGGATATGGATGAGATGAGTTTGCAAGCCCGAGTTTCCACTAACCCCCTCCCACCCCCACAAAGTATGATTTAAAACATTACTTGCCAGCCTCAGATGTTATACTCAGGTCCCTGGAGTAGACTAGTGGTGGATGTAGTGCACTGCAGGTAGGTGGACCCGGGCCCATAGCTCCCCCTATCTGTTACACTTGTGGAGGAAACTGTGAGCCCTCCAAAACTCACCAGAAACCCACTGTACCCACATATAGGTGCCCCCTTCACCCGTAGGGGCTATGGTAGTGGTGTACAGTTGGGGATAGTGGGTTTTGGGAGGCTCAGTATTTTATGAAGTCCACTGCAGTGCCCCCTAGGGTGCCCTATTGCTTTCCTGGGATGTCTGGGGGACCAGTCTGCTAAAAATGCCGGCTCCTCCTACATCCCAATTGCTTGATTTTGTGCATTTTGCACTTGGACGTTTTTTTTTTTTTTGAAAATGGACAAAACCCCCCAAAATGTCCAAATCACAAAACCTTGTTCAAAACATTATTAAAAAAAAAAAAAAAAAAAAAGAGAGGCGTTTTTCTTTTTTGAAAATGACCTCCTTTCCTATTCAGATTTTGGACCTTTTTTTGCAAAACGTCCAAAGTCGGACTTAGACGTCTTATTGAAAATGTCCCTCTATGTACCTTTGTAAATCTGTATGCTTTGAAAATGATTACCTATATGCTTTATCTTTACTTTGGGGCCTTTTTAATAAGCCGTGCTAAAATGTGGCCCGCGCTATTTTTAGCATGTAGGTTTCCCATCTGCTGAGGCCACTTTTAGCATGGCTGTAAAATGGCTGCAGTTATTTTTTCCCATTAATGGCTGCGTGCTAATTTCCCAATTAGCGTGTAGCCATTAGCACGGGAGCCCTTCCCACCAACTATTAACTAGTTGATAAGGGATCCCACGCTAATTGGCAGCACACAATATTTTGCCGATTAACACAGGGCATGTCTACTCTCCACCTCCAAACATACCCCCGCGCTAAAAAATATGTTATATTTTTTAGCTCGGGATTGGTGCATGTCAATCCTAGAACTACTGCAGGATGCCTGAGTGCCTCTCACGATAGTGCCTCTTAGCGTACGGAAAACGTGTGTTAGGCTTTACCACTTCTTAGTAAAAGGGCCCCTTTATGCTTTATGAGGGGATCATTTTATGTATATTTATTGTGTAAGCTGCTTAGTAGTAGGCGGGGAATACAATTTTAGAATAAAATAAATCAATCTTCAAATAAAGAGCATGGGAATATGGGAGGCATATACAAATCAGTGGTGGCACAGAAACATATATGTGGTTATTTTGGTACGGGTTTATTAGGGAGAAAGGGAAATGGGCCTTGATATTCTATCGCCTTTCTGAGGTTTTTGCAACTACATTCAAAGTGGTTTACATAGTATATACATGTACTTATTTGTACCTGGGGCAATAGAGGGTTAAGTGACTTGCCCAGAGTCACAAGGAGCTGCAGTGGGAATTGAACCCAGTTCCCCAGGATCAAAGTCTACTGTACTAACCACTAGGCTACTCCTCCACTAGCAACATTCCATGTAGAATCTCAAATAGGGAAAGGGAAATGGGACTTGATATACCGCCTTTCTGTGGTATTTTGCAGCTACATTCGAAGCAGTTTACGTAGTATATACAGGTACTTATTTGTACCAGGGGCAATGGAGGGTTAAGTGACTTGCCCAGAGTCACAAGGAGCTGCAGTGGGAATTGAACTCAGTTCCCCAGGATCAAAGTCCACTGCACTAACCACTAGGCTACTCCTCCACTCATTCCACCAATAAGAGCCAACCTCATCAGTGATGTCACAATGGCTTGATTGCCTGATACTTGGCTCACTTCTGATATTGTGATGTCATAAGGGAAAGGGGGAAAGGGAAATGGGACTTGATATACTGCCTTTCTGAGGTTTTTGCAACTACATTCAAAGCGCTTTACATATATTCAGGTACTTAATTTGTACCAGGGGCAATGGAGGGTTAAGTGACTTGCCCAGAGTCACAAGGAGCTGCAGTGGGAATTGAACTCAGCTCCCCAGGATCAAAGTCCACTGCACTAACCACTAGGCTACTCCTCCACTCATTCCACCAATAAGAGCCAACCTCATCAGTGATGTCACAATGGCTTGATTGCCCGATACTTGGCTCACTTCTGATATTGTGATGTCATAAGGGAAATGGGACTTGATATACTGCCTTTCTGAGGTTTTTGCAACTACATTCAAAGCCATTTACATAGTATATACTGGTACTTATTTGTACCTGGGGAAATGGAGGGTTAAGTGACTTGCCCCTATGCCACTTCCACATATATATGGTAGATTTTTTTTAAACCTGGTGCAAGAACAGTTAATAAGAGAGCTGTCCTCCCTTTCTAAGTTTACTGAATGCCAAACAAGATCTTTTAAAAAAAAATTTTCAAATCCCTTATGACACCATATCGAACCTTCATAAGAGAATCTTCTCCGAGAGTTCTTGGATAAGCAAACTGTTCCCATGACTGAAAGACAGTACTGACACATTGCTGTATCGGTGACATAACATGACAATGGCATCTCACATACAGGAAAACTAATGGAGTGCTCTGCACTTAGAACACTGAAAAGATTGATTTGCACTTACCAGACACTGCCTCGGGTTAAGACGGACTACACTGGAGTGCTTGTTTATGGGGAAAAATAGCTCATTGTCAGGACAGAGGCAACATCACAAGTGGACTGATTAATCTGAGCTGTACAACTCCATAGTATCTCGGTGATACTCGATGACACTTTTGTTCTAGACTGTATGTTTGAGATCAGTGATCAAAGAACAACCCAATATGGTCACCTGTCAAAGAGTATACCAACCAACACCCTGTAATGATGGACCCACACTCACTAAATTAGTATATTCTTTCCTTTGCACAATATGTATATATACTACATTGTAATTTATATTTTTGTTTCTGTATGAAAATTTAATAAAGATTTTTGGAAAAAAAAATCAATTGTGTTTAGTCTTTGGAGGAGGCTGAAATCTCCAATGCTGAATTATAACTTTTCTCCAACGTGGCTGGTGGCATGGGTTTTGGGGCTATTTTGATGGAGGAGAAAGAGAGCGAGAGAGAGGCGGGGTAATGCTGGCTGAGGGAGAAAAGACAGAGAAAGAGAGAGAGAATGGGGTAATGTTGGATGGGAGGGATTTATTGACTGGTTTCTTCCAAAGCCTCTTGCATTTGTTGGGGTAATGCTTTTGGCCTGCCGCCATTTACTGCTGAAATAGATGTTACCTCCCCACCTCATGGATTTTAACTTGCCTCGCTATACTCCATTCCAACCCATCCTGGCCCCACCCCAGCCCCACCCCTCTTTAGCCTCCCCCAAACGTCTGAGTCACCAACTACTTACGTTCACTTTCCTTTGGTTTTATTATTGAGGTAGTTCAGCTTTGTGACGTCATGGAACAGACTGGGGTATAGCTGCTAACACTGTACTTTTTCTACATTCGTTTTCATAGATTCAAATAAACAATTATATTATTTACTACACGAGACTTTTCTGCTCTCATTGAACTATGATTTAGCTGTGCAGCATTATGGATTTTTTTAAAAAGGACTTCTATAATGGAAAAATAATCAAGGCATAAAGGCTGTCCTTTAAATCTCTGTGTAAGCTCGATAGCTTGTTTTTGTACAGAATACCCACAAGTTGCCATATTTAATATTGGAGCCTAACAGCCCAAAGTCTGCCAAAATCTGTTTATACTCCTACAGCACACATGTCATTGAACTTTACAACCAAAGCTGTAGCAGATGAGTTGAAAACAAGTCACAGAAGGAATAAGACATTGACAACTGACTAGATGAGAGTTGCTTAGCCGTTAACAGTTGACACCGAGCTGACAATACTTTGCTAACGCATTCTGTCTAAGGCGTTTGTCTACTAAAGGGCAGAGCCTGCTCAAGGCAAGATGCCACCTGAGGTGGAGCTAGCATGCTGCCCCCCATGGGCGTTTAATCTCATCAGGGTGACATTCCAAACCCGGCAGCAATTCCCATACGCTGCCCTGCCGCGTCTGGCACCCGCCTCTTCCCTTTTCTGCGGCTGCCTGAGCAAAATGGCCGCGCAGCAAGTGCTAAATTTGCCGCACGGCCATTTCCTGCCGAAAAGAAAGACCTCCTCTTTTAACCGCTGCAGTAAAAGGGGACCTCTGCGTGCGTCAAAAACACGCACCGACGCCAGCACAGACCCCCTTTTGCCACAGCTTGGTAAAGGGGCCCTACGTGCACAGTATTTTGAAGGGGGCATGTCAGGGGCAGAAAATAGGTGTGGAAGAGCTGTTCCAGCATCAAATGGCCAATAACTTGGGAGCCCTTAGCGTCTCCTAAACAGGAGGCGGGAAGTGCTCTTACGTTAACTTTTTAAAAATGCTCACATGCTAACGTTACCAGTAGTGCACAGCCAGAAATTCATCCAATAGGAAAAGGCCTGTTTTATAGCTGTGCTAGAAATAGGCGTAGCGTGCAGGAAAGTCCCGCCATAGGATGCGCTAAGCCCATTTACTAGCACAGCTTAATAAGAGGCCTCATGACTTTTCTTCAGATATGGCTTAGCCGAGATTGGGTGGTGGAGGTGGGGCTGGTGGTTATTATTATTATTATTTGTTGCATTTGTATCCCACATTTTCCCACCTATTTGCAGGCTCAATGTGGCTTACAATTTTCCGTCATGACTTATATAATTTCAGAATACCTATCAAATTGATAATGTATATAGAACATGAATGCTAAATGAACAGTCAGGTAAAGAAGGGAAAACATACAATCGGTATCACATATTGAACATGGTTTGCATATTAAAATCAAACAATACCATATAGGGAGAACATAATCCGATTGTTAAGTAAATGATGGTGAATTATATTGGTTGGGAGGCGGGGCTAGTGCTGGGCAGACGTCTACGGTCTGTGCCTTGAAAATGGCAGATGCAAATCAAGGTAAGGTATACACAAAAAGTAGCACATATGAATTTATCTTGTTGGGCAGATTGGATGGACCGTGCAGGTCTTTTTCTGCAGTCATCTACTATGTTACTATGGCTGCTCATCTGTTTTCTCTCATAGTTTTTCTTTTTTTTAATTCTCACTGTTTTATCCTCCTAGATTTTCCTCGATTTTTCTTCCTTCAAACGTCCTTTGGCCTATTTTCAAGTGCAAACCTGTGTCCGTCTAGTAGTCAAGTGGTTAGAGAAATTCTCGCCAAGGCTCAAGTCCATAAACGCTGCTTGTTTGCTATCAAAGGTCAGGCTTAGTCTACAAGTTCAGCTTCCCTCCCCTGACTGAACTGCCAGGTGACCCAGCTTGGTGGTGTAGCTCCAAAACCACAGAACCGGTTCGTCATCCTTCCTGAATCTTTGGCTGCTCCTATCCTCTGGAATAAAGCCACCTCTCTCTTTTTCTTCCTACTGTAACTTCTCCTGGTTTTCTAAAATACACATAAAACACAGTTGATGCACCTTCTGAACAGGGCCGCCTTAACCATTGGACCAGGTGAGGCTCTGGCCCAGGGTGCCAGTAAATTAAGGGCACCAAAATACACAGTCTCTGACCTCACCTGGTCTTCGAGTTAAGCCTCCCTCCCCCCCAACCTGTTCGGGTCTCTCCCCTTCTCTCTTTACCCTCCCCGCGGGTCTGGCACTGCTCCCTCATCTCTCTCACTCCCCGCTCTTGTAAAATTTACATTGGTCACTGGCGGCAGCAGGCAGTAGCAGCATGACAGGCTGCCTTCGACCAGTCCCTGGGTCTTCCCTCTTCTGCCTCCTCTGATGCATTTTCCTGTGGGCTGGATGTGGCAGAGGGAAGACCCTTGAGCAGCCTGTTGTGCTGTTGCTGCCTGCAACCAACATAAACATTACAGGATCACGGGGGAGTGCGAGGTGAGGAACCAGTGCCGGATCTGTAGGGAATGGAACAGAGGAGGGGGAAAGAGAGACTGAACTGGGGGGGAGGAAGGAGAGATGCCAAACCCACAGAGGGGGGAAGGAGGGGGTGCTGCGTAAACAAGTTGGCTTTGATGTTGACCCAAGGGAGGCAGAGTTGCCAAACTGACGGGGTAGGGAGGAGGAGGATGAGGAGGGAAGGACACTGAAAGCGATATAATGCAATTAGGGGGGGGGGGTGCCACCAAAGCAAGTTGGCGTGGAGGGGCATAATTGAACGAAAACGTCTATCTCCATGGGCGTTTATCTCAGAGAACGGGTCCGTGAAGGGGCGGACCGAACCGTATTTTGGGAAAAAATAGACGTCCATGTTTTATTCAACAATTTGTGAGCTGGGCGTTTTTGTTTTTCAGCGATAATGGAAAATGAAAGCGCCCAGCTCAAAAACAAATAAATCCAAGGGATTTGTTCGTGGGAGGGGCCAGGAGTCGTAGTGCACTGGTCCCCCTCACATGCCAGGACACCAACCGGGCACCCTAGGGGGCACTTTTACAAAAACAAAAAAAAAAAGGTAAAAGAGCTCCCAGGTGCATAGCACCCTTCCCTTGGGTGTTGAGCCCCCCAAATCCCCCTCAAAACCCACCACCCACAAGTCTACACCATTACTATAGCCCTAAGGGGTGAAGGGGGGCACCTACATGTGGGTACAGTGGGTTTGGGGGGCGGTGTGGAGGGCTCCCATTTACCAGCACAAGTGTAACAGGTGGGGGGGGGATGGGCCTGGGTGTACCTGCCTGACGTCCACTACACCCCCTAATAACTGCTCCAGTGACCTGCATACTGCTGCCAGGGAGGTGGGTATGACATTTGAGGGTGAACATAAAAAGTTGTGAAACGGCATATTTTTGTGGTGGGAGGGGGTTAGTGACCACTGGGGGAGTCAGGGGAGGTCATCCCCGACTCCCTCCAGTGGTCATCTGGTCATTTAGGGCACTTTTTGGGGCCCTATTCATGGAAAAACAGGGTCCAGGAAAAGTGCCCTAAATTCTCGCTAAAAACGCATAATTTTTTTCCATTATCGGCGAAAGGCGCCTATCTCTGATCGGCCGATAACCACGCCCCAGTTCCGCCTTCACCACGCCTTTGACACGCCCCCATCAACTTCATCCGCATCCGCGACGGAGTGCAGTTGAAAACGTCCAAATTCGGCTTTCGATTATACCGCTTTATTCGTTTTTGTGAGATAAACGTCTATCTCCTGATTTGGGTCGCAATATAGGCATTTTTCTCTTTTGATTATAAGCTGGATAGGGTGCCATTTTCCCTTGAGCTGGCCCTGCTTCTCAACCGGCTTTCTTGTCTTCTCTCTCAGACCCTCACCGTGCTCCCTGTTTATTCTCTTTCCTTATTTTCCGTCTCCTCACTCATTTCCCCTTGAGACTTATCTCCTAATGTAATTACCATTATGTAACTGTTTTTATAAAATATGGAAGATCCTTTGGCATAAAATGTCAAGAGAAACACTGTAGTGGCATTAATAATGATGATGATATTTAACACAAATTGTATTTAATTTGCATCCAAATGATGGCAGGCTTCTATGATTTCTCTGGAGTGGGTATTGCAGCGGTGGAGCTTTCGCATAACGTAGACCTCGCCGCATGTTCACTCCGAAGAGAGATCCCTCAGAGATCTAACATAGCTTCCAAGTCTCAAGTATTTTGCTGGTATCTCCATTCAGTCCTATAATCACAAAGTCCTGAAATTATGTGGTACGGCACTGAAAGCTCTGCGAACATTTAGTTTCAAGTGTCATGAGAGCATAGGCTACTGGGTGAGCATAAGACTTTAGGGCCCTCATGCACTAAAGTGTGAAGTGATTTTGCAAATGTGCATTTTGCAGGAAAAACAGTGCACAATGCCTGACAACATGCAAAAATACGGCATTTCAGGCATTTTCATGCAAAATGTGCTGCCAGGGCTTGGAGCATCAGCCTGAACCCAGGGTTCAGGCCACAGAGACGGAGTAGACCTTAGTCACCATATGGAAGGAAGCAAGGGATGGGCCAAAACATCAGGTCAACTTAACAGTTAGACAAACTAGGCATGTGCCTAGGGATGCAAAACAATCGGCTTTGATAGCCAGTCAAAAAACTATCAATGCGGTTTAATAATCTAAATCTTAGGGGTTGAGGAGCCTGCAGACCTGAATGAAGGGTTCAAGGTTCACCATAGGGGCACCAAGTAGCTTTGCATCAGCCTTGCAGGGCACAGGAACACAGACAGAGCAGTCTTGCAGAAGAAAAACGCAAAAACAGCAAGCAGAAGAGTGATCAGGAAACAGGCTACAGCAGAGCAGTTTTGTATGCAGAAGGCCGGCAAGGATCAGACACCAAAGATTAGCAGAAGCCAGATAGCACTCAGGAGCTCACAAGTGAGACCTATTTATTTGTTACATTTGTACCCCACATTTTCCCACCTATTTGCAGGCTCAATGTGGCTTACATAGCGCCGTGGGGCGAAAGCCTCCTCCGGTCAATAAACAAATATAGAGCAATGTATTACAAATGAAATAGATATGTACAGACACATTAGGAAGCAGAGAGAAGGACGTTATGTAAAGTTCACTAAGTTCAAAACAAGCCTGGGTTTATTTGAGTCGCTGGATTCAGGTGATTAAGTTGGATCATTAGGATGTGCCTTTTCGAACAGATAAGGGGCAAAGTAGAATGCTAGCATCAAGGTTTAAATATGTGTAGGCCAGTTAGAGAAGGTGCTTTCCTAAGAACCGGTCAAGCCAAGAGCAGGGGCGTAGCCAGACCTCGGCGGGAGGGGGGTCCAGAGCTCAAGGTGGTGGTGGGGGGGACGTTTTAGCCCATCTCCCCCAGCCACCGACCCCCCCCCCCCCGCTGCCGCTGCCACAAGGTGCCTTTGCTGGCAGGGGTCCCCAACCCCCGCCAGCCTTAGTCTTCTTCAGCGCTGGTCTCCGGCACATTCGCTGATCTGTGCTGTGAGTCCTGACGTCCTGCACGAACGTGCAGGACGTCAGGACTCACAGCACAGATCAGCGAACGGCCCTGAAGAAGACTAAGGCTGGCGGGGGTTGGGGACCCCCGCCAGCAAAGGTACCTTGCAGGGAGAAGGGGTTGAAAGTGGAGGGGGCCAGGACTAAATCTGTGGGGGCCCATGCCCCCGTGGCCCCACCTAGCTACGCCCCTGGCCAAGAGTGCATTCTCATTGGACCAGTTGAAACGAGCAGCATTGGGTGGTGTCTAGGAGCAGTAAAAGTGTAGCAAGACTGCCACTCACTTCCCAGAGTTAAGTGCGTGACAGGAGTCCATCATAACACAACAGAAGTAGGTAACGTCAGAAGCAGAAGCGACAAGGAATGTAAATGAGCCCAGAAATATGTGCGGAAGAAATCACTTTATTTTCGATTGCTATTTCTGTGCAGTGAGCGTCTGATCTGAAAATTTATGGTAGGGGAGTGAGGATATGGAGAGAAAGTGAAAGGGAAATGTGAATTAATGAATTCCAGAGCCCAAGTGCCTGAATCACTGTCACTCCATTCCATATATCTTTTAACAAAGATGTGCTCTTGTGAAGCCATTAGATACATCAGAAAATCTAGACAGGGAATAAACATATATCGTAGTATGCTCGTCTTTGGCATCAAGTCGAAGCATTTTGCAGTTCACGTCCCCCTCTTTGAAAATCCATTTCCGACCAAGAGGCAGTAGAGAGCAGTTTGTTGCCAGATGGGGTGCATAAGGTCCAACATTTCAAAAGGATTGGAGGTGCCACAATAGGATAAATATTCAGCTGGTGACGGTGAGTGGTTTTTAGCTGCTCTCGGTTTTATATCCTGATATTCAGGGGGGGTTTCTACTAGGCAGCGGTAGCGTATTTAGCTCGCTGTAGAAAGCTGGTGGTAAACGCCGAGATGCCCATAGGATATAGTGGAATTAGAAAAGGTGCAGAGAAGGACGACGAAAATGATAAAGGGGATAGGACATCTTCCCTATGAAGAAAGGCTAAAACAGCTAGGGCTCTTCAGCCTGGAGAAAAGGCAGCTGAGGGGAGATATGATAGAGGTCTATAAAATAATGAGTGGAGTTGAATGGGTAGATGTGAAGCGTCTTCGCGCTTTCCAAAATTACTAGGACTAGGGGCCATGCGATGAAGCTACAATGTAGTAAATTTAAAACGAATCAGAGAAAATCTTTCTTCACTCAACGTGTAATTAAACTCTGGAATTCGTTGCCAGAGAATGTGGTAAAGGCAGTTAGCTTAGCGGAGTTTAAAAAAGGTTTTCTTATTCTGGAAATGGCGATCGCCACTAGGGTATTTGTAAGCCACATTGAGCCTGCAAAGAGGTGGGAAAATGTGGGATATAAATGCAGGAAATAAATAAATACAAACAGCCCCGCTTGCTGCAGGTCTCTTTTAGGGTGCAGTTAGGCAAAAAGCAACGTTTGAGAGATTTAAGGATTGGTTTCGTCCAAAGCCTCTTGCATTTGTTGAGGTTTTTGCTGGAAAGACTTAATTCCCCTTAATATTGTGTTTATGGATGTGGCAGGGTGGTCAACATTTAGCAACTCAGACCTTTGTGAAAGCAGAAGAAATCGTCCAGCAGCCAGTCAACTCACATACAGTAGAGTCTGAATTAACTTGCATACTTTAAATTAAGACAGCTAAGATTGATTGATACAATCATTTTTATAAAGAGCAGTTTGCACATTTAATGCAATCATTTATACTGTCACATTTATTTATTTTTATTACATTTGTACCCCGCGCTTTCCCACTCATGGCAGGCTCAATGCGGCTTACATGGGGCAATGGAGGGTTAAGTGACTTGCCCAGAGTCACAAGGAGCTGCCTGTGCCTGAAGTGGGAATCCAACTCAGTTCCTCAGTTCCCCAGGACCAAAGTCCACCACCCTATCCACTAGGCCACTCCTCCACTGTTGCTACTGTTTGAGATTCTACATGGAATGTTGCTATTCCACCAGCAACATTCCATGTAGAAGTCGGCCCTTGCAGATCACCAATGTGGCTGCGCAGGCTTCTACATGGAATGTTGCTAGTGGAATAGCAACATTCCATGTAGAATCTCCAATAGTAGCAACATTCCATGTAGAATCTCCAATAGTATCTATTTTATTTTTGTTACATTTGTACCCTGCGCTTTCCCACTCATGGCAGGCTCAATGTGGCTTACATGGGGCAATGGAGGGTTAAGTGACTTGCCCAGAGTCACACCAATGTGGCCACACAGGCTTCTGCTTCTGTGAGTCTGACGTCCTGCACGTACGTGCAGGACGTCAGACTCACAGAAACAGAAGCCTGCGCAGCCTTCTACATGGAATGTTGCTAGTGGAATAGCAACATTCCATGTAGGGTGCAATAGTAGCAACATTCCAGGTAGAATAGTAGCAACATTCCAGGTAGAATGTCCAATAGTAGCAACATTCCATGTAGAATATCCAATAGTATCTATTTTATTTTTGTTACATTTGTACCCTGCGCTTTCCCACTCATGGCAGGCTCAATGCGGCTTACATGGGGCAATGGAGGGTTAAGTGACTTGCCCAGAGTCACAAGGAGCTGCCTGTGCCTGAAGTGGGAATCGAACTCAGTTCCTCAGGACCAAAGTCCACCACCCTAACCACTAGGCCACTCCTCCATTTAGATTACTGTAACTCGGTTTATTTTGGGTTACCGAAGAAACAATTGAATAGACTGCAACTGTTTCAAAATACTGCCACTAAAATGATTTTCTATAGTACAAAAATATGATAGGGTCACCCCTTGATTAATCAACTTACATTGGTTACCTGTTAATGTGAGAATAATTTATACATTTTCTTGTCTGGTATTCAAATCATTGCATTTTTTGGCATCTATATATTTGTATAATTTGCGTTTTCACTCCTTTTCTCAATTAACATTTAAATTTAAGAGCAACATTGCTCTTCTTTATCCTTTGGAACAATATTTATTATCTAGAAGAAAGTATGATCAATCTTAGTGCAAAGAAAAGCTACGAGAATGGTATGGGATTTGCGTTACAAGACGTATGAGGAGAGACTTACTGACCTGAACATGTATACTCTGGAGGAAAGGAGAAACAGGGGTGATATGATACAGACGTTCAAATATTTGAAAGGTATTAATCCGCAAACGAACCTTTTCCGGAGAGGGGAAGGTGGTAGAATGAGAGGACATGAAATGAGATTGAAGGGGGGCAGACTCAAGAAGAATGTCAGGAAGTATTTTTTCACGGAGAGGGTGGTGGATGCTTGGAATGCCCTCCCGCGGGAGGTGGTGGAAATGAAAACGGTAACGGAATTCAAACATGCGTGGGATAAGCATAAAGGAATCCTGTGCCGAAGGAATGGATCCTCAGGAGCTTAGTCAAGATCGGGAGGCGGGGCTGGTGGTTGGGAGGCAGGGATAGTGCTGGACAGACTTGTACGGTCTGTGCCAGAGCCGGTGGTTGGGAGGCAGGGCTGATGGTTGGGAGGTGAGGATAGTGCTGGGCAGACTTATACGGTCTGTGCCAGAGCCGGTGGTTGGGAGGCGGGGCTGGTGGTTGGCAGGCGGGAATAGTGCTGTGCCCTGAAGAGCACAGGTACAAATCAAAGTAGGGTATACACAAAAAGCAGCAAATATGAGTTATCTTGTTGGGCAGACTGGATGGACCGTGCAGGTCTTTTTCTGCCGTCATCTACTATGTTATGTTACTATGTTATTCTTATTTAGCTGCGTTGCACTCGAATTTTTTTACTCAGAAATTAAAGAATTGAGAAATCCTATATTTTGTTTCGTAAAAATCTGAAAACATTTTTATTTAATGAACATTTAATTGTTCAGTCTGTTTAGATATTTGTTAATTACTTTGTTAACGGGCCCCTTTACCAAACTGCGGTAAAAGGTGACCTACAGTGGCATCGGCATGTGGGATCACCATACTCCCAGGCTACCGTTTACCACCACTAGTAAAAAGCCATTTTTATTAAAGGGCCAGTAAATGGCTGTTTTGCTGCATGCAAACCTGGCGGCAGGCCCTACCACTGACTGATAAAAGGACCCTTAAATGAATTATTTTGATGATCGATGGTTTAAATAAGTAGTGTACTTGATGTAATGGGTTTATGTTTGTATTGCTGACATTTGATGTGTCAACCGCTTTGAACCTGCAAGGGATTTGGTGGTCAACAAATGCCAGATTAGATTAGGTTTAGCGGTCCCATAGTCGCATAATAGAAGAAAATCCAACCCTATATATTATATATTTCAAACCAAACCATCTTCAGTCTCCAGGCACGTGAAGGTTTGCCATCCAATGGAAGGTTGGATCCATATGTAGGACATATGGGAAAGAGTTTAGTTCACACCTTTTCCAGGAGTAGCTCATGGTGAATTACATTCATGTACACTAGGTACTTCTCTGACCCTAGAGGGTTTATAATCTGTTTGTTCCCGGGGGGAATGGAGGGTTATATGAGCTGCCCAAGATGACAAGAAGCAGCAGTGGGATACCAACCTGGCTTCCCTGGTTCTCAGCCCATTAGGATAGTCCTCCAGACTCCCCCCTTCTTCCCCATGGGGAACACAGATGTACAGTGTTTCATTCTGCTTCTGAAGATTATAATAAGGGTATAGAGGGAGGGTAACCTGCACGGAGCAGCTGGTACAGTCCATGGGCAGATTAGACGGACCATGCTGGTCTTGATCTGCCATCATTTACCGTCATCTATCATGCTGCTAAAAAATGCTTTGTCATTGCAGTTGCAGACAGAATATTCTGGCTCCTGCCCCAGAAAACAGATACCTATCACAGTAGAAGGTACATTCAGACATGTCTGATCCAATCGGACTTAACTCACCCTATGCTTGGAATAAACTTCCTGAGCCCTTACGCCAAGCCCCCTCCCTGCCCGTCTTCAAATCCTTGCTCAGGGCCCACCTCTTCAGTGTTGCTTTCGGCACCTAACCTTTATACCTTTCAGGAAATCTAGACTGCCCCTATTTGACTGACTGTACATTTGTCCTTTAGATTGTAAGCTCCTTTGAGCAGGGACTGACCTTCTATGTTAAATTGTACAGCGCTGCATAACCCTAGTAGCGCTTTAGAAATGTCAAGTAGTAGTAGTAACTCTGAGCTTTCTATGGGATGTGTATAAAAACGAAGAACGGGGGAGAAGCCATGGTCTTCCTTCCGTAGAGAGGGTCCAGATTGGAAGTCTTTCCTCTCTTAGAATGATGTAGAGGAGCAGTAAGTGGGGGACCCCGTCCTGGGGCCCACCAGAGACTTAGCTCCCTGCTGAAGGGACTAAGGGAAGCATAGAGGAAAACGAATACAGGTGCTGTCGGTCTGTTAAGTCATTTGTCCCCTGGAACCTGAAGGAGCAGATTAAAGTGTTTCCCACCTGCATTGAAGGCTTCAGAGCCACAGCTGTCCCTCTCAGGCAGAAGGTCTGGTCGTGGGGAGAGTAGATCCTAAACCCTAGTCAAAGAAGAGCAATGAGCAAAGCTGCTGACAACAGTAAAACCCAACCAGGGAAGGAATTGAAGTGGCGTTCCTAGGGCGGCTGACACCCGGGGCGGATCGCCGATGCGCCCCCTCCACCGGTGAAACAACACCTCCCCCCCCCGGCGAAACGACACCCCCCCCTGGCAAAACGACACTCCCCCCCCTGGCAAGACGACACTCCCCCCCCCCCCCCGGGTGCATTTTTACCTGCTGGGGGGGTGCCGCGTGCCTGTCAGCTTCACTCGTTCCATGCTCCCTCTGCCCCGGAACAAACCTGTTCCGGGGCAGAGGGAGCAGGGAACGAGCGGCGCCGACAGGCGCGTGGCATCCCCCTAGCGGCGTGCACCCACGACGGAACCGCACCCACCGCCCCCCCCCCTAGGAACGTCACTGGGTGCAAGTACAAGTACCAACTTCCTAAAAGTGTCAGGGGATAATTTACCCCACCCAGGGGCTTATACTTAACCTGTACCCGAGAAGCCAAGTGACTCAGTTTCAGGCTGGAGATTTTGGGACAGTCTTGGTTTTAAACTTACATCCTAAAGCAGTGTGGGATTCATAGTGCCTGGATCCTGCCCCCATAATGCACCGGGATGGGGGTGGTCAGAAATCTAGGACTGTTCCAGGGTAACTTGGCATCTCTGCGTGCAAAAGATAATTCGATACACCCTCACCAGGAATAAAAGGCAGTATAGCTTTCCATCTTCTAGATGTGTGAAAGATGCCAGAGCTGGAAGTGAGTGGAGTTACCCCACAGAGGCCTTGCAGTGTGTCTTTGATGAAGTGTTATGATCAATGTTGCAGCCAATATACTCTAATTCTGTGGACAGTTTGCATTTACTTGTCATTATTCTTATAGTGTCTTTACTTGTTAAATATAAGAGTTCCCATTAACAGGATTTATTATCTTAAAGCTAGTGTGGTCTCCAGGGATCCTTATTGTCTAATGTGTTCTGTGCCTAACTCTTTTGCTATTTACTACTGTGAGCTCACTAACTAGAGGAGAACCCTTAACAGTCCATGAGCCGTGAGTTAAAGTTCAGAAAGGAAAGGAGTAAATGTGGCCACAGACAATACAAATTGATTATGTACCTGCCTCAGGGGTGGCCTTCACCACCGAGCAGGGGCAGACTGACCATTCGGGCAACTGGGCAGTGCCTGAGGGCCCAGAGGCTCTGCCCGGTTGACGTCGCCACCGCACATTACAGTTCTACCTTGAAAGGACCCTGGTGGTCTAGTGGCCTCTGCGGGGGCAGGAAAGAGTCCCACTTTTTCCTGCTTGCTGCCGTTACTCTGCCTGGCGGCTCCAGCGCCGCCATGTTTTAAAAATGGCTGCTGAGAGTGCAGAGACCTGCGAGACTACCGCAGTAAGTCTCGGCGGCCATTTTGAAAACGCGGTGTTGCTGCCAGGCACAGTGGCGATAGTGGGCAGGAAAGAGGCCACTAGACCCCCAGGTCCTTCAAGGTAGGACCGGGGAGGGTAGCGGTGTAGTGGCAGGCAGTGTCTGGGGGGGGGGGGCAATGGCGTTTACTGCTGGGGTGGGCCCTGACCACTGTCAGTCTGCTGCTGCTACCAGGAGACAAAGCTGGGCCTGGGGCAAACAATCTTCAGGGCCCCGCCACCACCCTACTGCCACCGTCCCCACCTCCACTGCTCCCCCTGCCACCCCCCCCCTCTTGCAGCAGTGACCGAATGCTCCGCCGGCTACAGGACCTTCTTGCCGCATCCCACTTCCTGTGAAGTAACTTCCTGTTTCCGCATAGGGAGGACATGGCAGGAAGAGGGATCTGTGGCCGGCAGAGCAGTCTGTTTTGATTGTTGGCGCAGGGCCCTCCTTGGAGGCTGGGCCCTGGAAATCTTGTCCCCAGTGGCCCTGTCTTCAGCCCCAACCAATTAGAAGAAGGCAGCTATACTCTGAGGATGGCACCGGCACTCTGAAAGGGAGGGAGGGGGGTTTAAATATGAGCATTTTAGGGTTCTGCTGCTAATTCAACTTGGATACTGGCCAGAGAGGGAACTATTTCTTAGGCTGGATACCAAATGTTAGTCATACCAAATCGGTGGAATGAGTTCTCTCTTTGTAATTGCTTTTAATATCTCATGGATTGTTACAGCTTTTCTTTTCCTTTGGTTTCTGTCTCTGTCACCAGTCTGAATGGCGGAGAGTTAAGATATGCAAGGGATGAAGCATTTTCTGATTTTTACCAGACGTGTGCTACAAGGAAGAAGCGAGTGCAGTATTGGAAGGGACAAATTAACTTAGTTTCTCCTATTTATTTAGTGCGAGCGCTGAATAAATGATGCATCGAATCACCCTCTGGCATGTAAAACTGATGTGTCCTTCTGGTTTAACAGAGTCTTAAAGCACACACTGTTAGATATGGGCAGGGCAGTTACGCCTGCCCTTGTACCTGTATGTGACGCCTTGATTGGAATTTCCACGCACATGTGCTGTATGTGTTATTCTATAAGGAAGCATGAATGTGCTACAGTGCGACTACAAGGAGGCGGAGAATGGCTGGAGCATGGGTGTGACTCCTACTTACCCAGTGCACCTTATATAAACATAACACAGAAACAGAGAACAATGTAGGCAGATAAAGACCATTGGGCTCATTTTCGAAAGAGAAGGACATCTTTCGACATAAATCGGAAAATAGACATCCTTCTCCCAGGGACATCCAGTATAATCGAAACCCGATTTAGGACGTCTCCAACCAGGGCTGCCGAGAGAGTGGGCCGGGCCCGGGGCAAGGCTGGCCCCGGGGCCTCACCCCCGAGGTCGTTGTCATCGCTGCCTCCCCAGGCTGCCGCACTGCAGTCCCCATCCGCCCCCTCCATCCGTCACCGGGCCCTCTGCATTGAAATCATCACAACGCCTCACCTGTCACTTCTCTCCGTGACTGAAAGCGCAGCAGCGGCAGATCGGATTCGCCTCCCTTCAGACCTTCCCTCCCTGTGTCCCGCCCTCGTCTGATGTAACTTCCGCCACCAGGGACCCTTTGCTTGGGGGAATTAGGGGGGCTGGAGACCCACCAGATCTCCAGCCCTCCCTGAACCTGGCGGGGGGGGGGGATCGTTGGGGGAACTGGAGGTCCGCCGGGCCTCCAGCCCCCGTTGCTTGGGGCAGGGGTAGTTGGGGCCTGGTGCTCCCATGGACCTCCAGCCCCTGTGTTTGACAGGTTTGGGCTTTTGACAGCCCGGACCTGTCAAACAAGTGCGGGAGGATTGTGCTGAGCGCATGCTCATGCACAATTCGCCCGCACTTCTACCCCATGATCAGAGATAATTACGTGCTTAAATTTACATGCAATTATCTCTGATCATAGGTCTAATAACGCCCCGTGCTGTTCCAGCGCTATTTTTGGAGCGCTGTTTGGAACAGCGCAGAGTTTTGATCATTTGTCTGTCAGTCTCTCTCTTTCTCTCTCAGTCTCTCTTGGTCTCACGTGCTCTCTCTCTCTCTCTCTCAAACACACACCCACCCACACAGACAAATCCTTCCATCTATCTATACATACACACACACAGCCCTCCGTACATACACACACATACACACATACCCTCATCCACACATATGAACCCCTCCCTATACGCACACACACCTATCTTCATTTACACAACTACACACATGTTTACTGTATGGTTGATTCAAAAGGCTTCTTTTGCTTGAAAACCATTGGGTACCAATGCGGCACGGCCTTATCGTCTCCCCTCTGCTCTCAGAATTTCCTTTTAGGCTGGAGGTGTGGAGCCACTATTGCAAAGCCCAGGGGTCTGGGTTCAGGTGTACCACTGACCTTGGACAAGTTTATGTTACCTCTGCAGTTTGATTATACATGTCTGTCACCACTGGAAGCTCCAGTGAAGCGTGCAAGACTTCGCCCTTGGCCATCCGTCCCAGAAGTGGCTGCTCATGTATTTCTAAGATGCTCTGTGGGAGTCCAGCTTGAATGAACGGCCCTGTCCACATTTGCAATTTATTACTACCCTGAGCGCTAAACACTAACAGCATGGGGGTGTAACAGAGCAAAGGCCCCTCAGAGATGAAGAATCACGGACAGAAGCCGCTTGTGGGTACAACACTGTGTGAAGGCGGGAGGCATCATGGAAAGGAGAGAGATGTGAGCAGGGGATTAAAATACAGAGATCTTTGCATCTGACAGCAGATTGCTTACAGGCTTCTCTTTGCCTTTCACCGCATACTCTCTCTGCCATAACCTGGAGATACTGTCTGCAGACAGACAGCTGTCTTCTCTTATCTCAAACAATATTGGAGAGATAAGCCCTTCACTAACAGTGGGTAAACACAGATTATAAAGGTTAGGAAGGCTTCCAGGGAGGTTTTCAAATCTTGATATTAACTTTTTAATAGGTCACCTTAGCATGCCTGTCCAGCTAGCCAGGTAGTTGGGGTCTGGACTGCATTAACCTTTGGAGAGGGTGACCTTTCTATTGTTTCCTGCTCTGGAGGATCTGATACACCAGGTCTGACATCCAGATACTACTGTAAGGTGCTCAGTGAAGGGAGATTGAACCAGTTCCTGTAATCTAGGTTTTTTCCGCAGTTGCTGACGTTTTATGTTTGTGAGTGTGCTACGTGCGTCAACGTTGTTCGGTTCGTTTTGGGGGACAGGCTGACTCTGCTTGAGTTTTACTTTATGCATGCAGTTGACATATTACTATTCAAGTGTTAGCCTTCTTGTTCTAAGTTTGGTGTGACAGTGGCATGTAAGCGGTGTGCACTTGTAGAGAATATGTGCTACCCCGGGCTTTTAAGATTTCAGTGTATCAATAGAAATCAAACAAAATAAAACATGGAAAAGAAAATAAGATGATACCTTTTTTATTGGACATAACTTAATACATTTCTTGATGCCGGGGGTCGCGTAACTAGTTAGCATGGAGGAGTCTCGTTCGTTATCGGAATTAACCAGACAAATCGCTCCACCAACTAAGAACGGCCATGCACCACCACCCACAGAATCAAGAAAGAGCTATCGATCTGTCAATCCTTTCCGTGTCCGGGCCGGGTGAGGTTTCCCGTGTCCAATAAAAAAGGTATCATCTTATTTTCTTTTCCATGTTTTATTTTGTTTGATTTCTATTGATAACCTTTAAGAGTGGACTTACACGGCTACCACACCTCTCTATTTAACATGTAGAACCCCAAAGAGTAGCAACATTCCATGTAGAATCCCAAAGAGTAGCAAGATTCCATGTAGAACCCCAAAGAGTAGCAAGATTCCATGTAGAAGAAGGGCAACCTTCGAAAGCTAATCAAGAAATGTATTAAGTTATGTCCAATAAAAAAGGTATCATCTTATTTTCTTTTCCATGTTTTATTTTGTTTGATTTCTATTGATAACCTTTAAGAGTGGACTAACACGGCTACCACACTCCTCTACTTAAGATTTCAGTGGGCATCATAATTCCCCATACCGTCTCCTGTAATATCAGTACAGTCTGGGGAGGGAGACAGTCTTCTGATTGCTCTATGTTGAATGCAAATAAGAGGGATACGTCTGCTTTTATATTACGAGCGTTGGAACCGTATTTGCAGGTGAGGATCATTTGTTTTGAAATGGTATCAATGAAGTATATTTAGAGTGAGAACATGTGTGAGAACAGTAACAGAGCTGAGAGGTGTTCCTTTGAAAATAATCTGTGCAGGGATCTTGAGGGACTAAATTGGACAGCAAGAACGGAATAAACCTCAGTATTGAGGGAGCTGCTGAGGGCACCTGCGTTAGCAGCTGGTGGAAACAGGACTGGGTATAAACCGGGGTTTGTCTGATTTGCAAAATATTCTCTGTTGAACGCAACAGCTGTGTCCTTGTTTGTGTGAATGGAGAAGTAGCTTTGGGCCTGATATTCAAAGTGATTTAACCTGGCATTAGAGGGTTCTGCTCATTCTCAGAGCTGGCCGGCCGCCGGGTAGTGCTGCTGAATATGGGCTCTAACTGGCCGTTCTGTAGCCAGCCAGGTTAGGAGCAGTCTGGGGGGTGGAGTTTGGGTAGAACTGTGACTTAAGGTTAGTGGCCATATTCAGTCTGTTATGTAGATAAAGTTAGGATAGCAAACAGCCAAAAAAAACCCAAGTTAGTTATCTGAATATCGCTGGTGCCCGGTTACTTTCCGGCAGCATGATATGCAGCCAGCGTTGATCAGAATTCTGCTGAATGCTGCCGGTGTTATACTATAAATTCAATGCTGGGCCATGTTCCTGACTCTGGCATTGAATTTCCAGGTATACGGAGCCGGAAAAAAGATAGCCGGTTAAGTGCGATATTCAACACTTAACTGGCAATAAAGTACCACATAAAGATAGGACTGCATTTTATACAGTTCTATTTATGTGATTATCCTAGCTGGTTGAGTGCTGACTCCATCCTTGGAATGCCCACAGAGTAGCTGGTTTCAGTTTGGGTGCTAATCGGGCGTTTTCAGTGGCACTATCTGGTTAGGTTCCACTGAAAATGCCCAGTTAGGCCCGGACAGGCGATTTAAACAGCCAGGAGCTTTTCCTGACCCTTTAAATCATTATAAGCATATAAACCGGGGTTTGTCTGATTTGCAAAATATTCTCTGTTGAACGTAACAGCTGTGTCCTTGTTTGTGTGAATGGAGAAGTAGCTTTGGGCCTGATATTCAAAGTGATTTAACCAGGTATTAGAGGGTTCTGCTGCTGAATATGGGCTCTAACTGGCCTAGTGGTTAGGGTGGTGGACTTTGGTCCTGGGGAACTGAGGAACTGAGTTCGATTCCCACTTCAGGCATAGGCAGCTCCTTGTGACTCTGGGCAAGTCACTTAACCCTCCATTGCCCCATGTAAGCCGCATTGAGCCTGCCATGAGTGGGAAAGTGCAGGGTACAAATGTAACAAAAATAAAATAGATACTATTGGAGATTCTACATGGAATGTTGCTACTATTGGAGATTCTACATGGAATGTTGCTATTCCACTTGCAACATTCAATGTAGAAGGCTGCGCAGGCTTCTGTTTCTGTGAGTCTGACGTCCTGCACGTATGTGCAGGACGTCAGACTCCCAGAAGCAGAAGCCTGCGCGGCCACATTGGTGATCTGCAAGGGCCGACTTCTACATGGAATGTTGCTAGTGGAATAGCAACATTCCATGTAGAATCTCAAATAGTAGCAACAGTGAAGGACTGGCCTAGTGGTTAGGGTGGTAGACTCTGGTCCTGGGGAACTGAGTTTGATTCCCACTTCAGGCACAGGCAGCTCCTTGTGACTCTGGGCAAGTCACTTAACCCTCCATTACCCCATGTAAGCCGCATTGAGCCTGCCATGAGTGGGAAAGTGCAGGGTACAAATGTAACAAAAATAAAATAGATATTATTGGAGATTCTACATGGAATGTTGCTACTATTGGAGATTCTACATGGAATGTTGCTATTCCACTTGCAACATTCCATGTAGAAGGCTGCGCAGGCTTCTGTTTCTGTGAGTCTGACGTCCTGCACGTATGTGCAGGACGTCAGACTCCCAGAAGCAGAAGCCTGCGCGGCCACATTGGTGATCTGCAAGGGCCGACTTCTACATGGAATGTTGCTAGTGGAATAGCAACATTCCATGTAGAATCTCAAATAGTAGCAACAGTGGAGGAGTGGCCTAGTGGTTAGGGTGGTGGACTTTGGTCCTGAGGAACTGAGTTCGATTCCCACTTCAGGCACAGGCAGCTCCTTGTGACTCTGGGCAAGTCACTTAACCCTCCATTGCCCCATGTAAGCCGCATTGAGCCTGCCATGAGTGGGAAAGCGCAGGGTACAAATGGAACAAAAATAAATAAATAAAAATACATAAGTATTTCTGTATTGAGACAGGCCGAAGGTCCATTATGCCCAGCATCCTGTTTCCAACAGGGGCCAATCCAGGTCACAAGTACCTGGCAAGATCCCAGAACAGTGCAATACATTTTATGCTGTTATTCTAGAAATAAGCAATGGATTTTCCCCAAGTCCATTTTAATAATGGTCTATGGACTTTTCCTTTAGGAAGCCATCCAAACCTTTTTTAAACCCTGCTAAGCTAACTGCTTTTACTACATTCTCTGGCAACAAATTCCAGAGTTTAATTACACGTTGAATGAAGAAATATTTTATCCAATTTGTTTGAAATTTACTACTTTGTAGCTTCATTGTGTGTCCCCTGGTGCTAGTATTTTTGGAAAGAGTAAACAAGCGATTCACGTCTTCCTGTTCCACTCCACTCATTATTCTATTGACCTCTATCATATCTCCCCTTAGCCATCTTTTTGAATTTTATACCCCTTATGACCACAGATACCTTGATATTCAATGCCGGAAGCCAGACACACCTCAGCATTGAAAATCTGGAGTTATTTCAGTTCGTAACAGTAAGCGGCTGAATGTGGTTATAACAGTGGGCTGAGAATTAGGAAGCCTGGTTCAAACCCCCCAGCAGCTCCTTGTGACTTTGGCAAGTTGCTTTAACCCTCCATTGTCTCATTTTGTGAGGCTTTCTGGGACAGAGAAAATACCTAGTGTACCTGAACGTAACTCACCTTGACCAAATACTGAGAAAGGTGTTAGCCAAATCCTTAATTAATAATCTTCTCCCTCTCTCATTCTGCTTTAGTTTTTTTGTTTTCTACGCTTACTCGTGCCATAATTATATTACTTCAAGCGTTTCCCAGGGACTATAGGAGTCTTGCTATTCAAGGATCCCTACGGCCCTGATAAGTTGAAGCAGAAGCATAAACTGTTTGTAGCCATTAGACAAATTAGAACAGATCATTTAACAGCAAACGTGTGGCAACCCTTGAACAGAAGGGGGAAAAATGGCGTGCCGTGCCGAAAAATCAATAAAGCTACATAATGTAGCTAAAATCAATGCAACTGCATGAATAGATCATAATAGTAGAGCATTGACATTAGATCATGCCTTAATTCCGGCACTTTCCTCCCTCCCCCAGGAGCAGAATCCAACAGCAGACCCAAACTAGGCCAGGAGACGACACGTTTTTTAATCGGAGGTTTTTCTATTGGAAAAGCAATAACATGGCGGGGAGAATGCTGTGCTGTCATAGTCCTCCCCCCTCACATCTGGGCACCAGAAGCATAACCATGAGGGTGGATAGATTTCTGCCTTCTTAAAATTCAGCTTGCAATGCGACAGCAGCTATTGTGGTATTATATAGACTTTTAGTTACATTATATATAAGAAATGGAGCAAAAGTAATCATAGTGGAGGAGTGGCCTAGTGGTTAGGGTGGTGGAGTTTGGTCCTGCGGAACTGAGGAACTGAGTTCGATTCCCAGTTCAGGCACAGGCAGCTCCTTGTGACTCTGGGCAAGTCACTTAACCCTCCATTGCCCCATGTAAGCCGCATTGAGCCTGCCATGAGTGGGAAAGCGCAGGGTACAAATGTAACAAAAATAAAATAGATACTATTGGAGATTCTACATGGAATGTTGCTACTATTGGAGATTCTACGTGGAATGTTGCTACTATTGGAGATTCTACATGGAATGTTGCTACTATTGGAGATTCTACGTGGAATGTTGCTACTATTGGAGATTCTGCATGGAATGTTGCTACTATTGGAGATTCTACGTGGAATGTTGCTACTATTGGAGATTCTACATGGAATGTTGCTATTCCACTAGCAACATTCCATGTAGAAGGCTGCGCAGGCTTCTGTTTCTGTGAGTCTGACGTCCTGCACATGCGTGCAGGACGTCAGACTCACAGAAGCAGAAGCCTGCGCGGCCACATTGGTGATCTGCAAGGGCCGACTTCTACATGGAATGTTGCTAGTGGAATAGCAACATTCCATGTAGAATCTCCAATAGTAGCAACATTTCATGTAGAATCTCAAATAGTAGCAACAGTGGAGGAGTGGCCTAGTGGTTGGGGTGGTGGACTTTGGTCCTGAGGAACTGAGTTTGATTCCCACTTCAGGCACAGGCAGCTCCTTGTGACTCTGGGCAAGTCACTTAACCCTCCATTGCCCCATGTAAGCTGCATTGAGTCTGCCATGAGTGGGAAAGCGCAGGGTACAAATGTAACAAAAATAAAATAGATACTATTGGAGATTCTACATGGAATGTTGCTACTATTGGAGATTCTACGTGGAATGTTGCTACTATTGGAGATTCTACATGGAATGTTGCTACTATTGGAGATTCTACGTGGAATGTTGCTACTATTGGAGATTCTGCATGGAATGTTGCTACAATTGGAGATTCTACATGGAATGTTGCTACTATTGGAGATTCTACGTGGAATGTTGCTACTATTGGAGATTCTACATGGAATGTTGCTACTATTGGAGATTCTACGTGGAATGTTGCTACTATTGGAGATTCTATATGGAATGTTGCTACTATTGGAGATTCTACATGGAATGTTGCTATTCCACTAGCAACATTCCATGTAGAAGGCTGCGCAGGCTTCTGTTTCTGTGAGTCTGACGTCCTGCACATGCGTGCAGGACGTCAGACTCACAGAAGCAGAAGCCTGCGCGGCCACATTGGTGATCTGCAAGGGCCGACTTCTACATGGAATGTTGCTAGTGGAATAGCAACATTCCATGTAGAATCTCCAATAGTAGCAACATTCCATGTAGAATCTCAAATAGTAGCAACAGTGGAGGAGTGGCCTAATGGTTAGGGTGGTGGACTTTGGTCCTGAGGAACTGAGTTCGATTCCCACTTCAGGCACAGGCAGCTCCTTGTGACTCTGGGCAAGTCACTTAACCCTCCATTGCCCCATGTAAGCCGCATTGAGCCTGCCATGAGTGGGAAAGCGCAGGGTACAAATGTAACAAAAATAAAATAGATACTATTGGAGATTCTACATGGAATGTTGCTACTGTTGGAGATTCTACTAGCAACATTCCATGTAGAAGGCTGCGCAGGCTTCTGTTTCTGTGAGTCTGACGTCCTGCACGTACGTGCAGGACGTCAGACTCACAGAAGCAGAAGCCTGCACGGCCACATTGGTGATCTGCAAAGGCCGACTTCTACATGGAATGTTGCTAGTGGAATAGCAACATTCCATGTAGAATCTCAAATAGTAGCAACAGTGGAGGAGTGGCCTAGTGGTTAGGGTGGTGGACTTTGGTCCTGGGGAGCTGAGGAACTGAGTTCGATTCCCACTTCAGGCACAGGCAGCTCCTTGTGACTCTGGGCAAGTCACTTAACCCTCCATTGCCCGCCGCATTGAGCCTGCCATCAGTGGGAAAGCGTGGGGTACAAATGTAACAAAAACAAAAAATAGGATTATACAAGGACTTGCTCAGTGAGTTTTATGAACTGGATATGTCTAGCCACTTTACAGCAGTGATTCCTAGCCCTGTCCTGGAGGCATATCTGATTGGGTTTTTAGGGTAATGAATATGCATGATCTATATTTGCATATGCTGCCTGGAGAAGCAGTGCATACAAATCTATCTTTTGTCTCTCCATTGAGGCTATCCAAAAATCCAGGCAAATTTAAGTAATGCCTCCAGGACAGAGTCGGGGAAACATCGCTGTACTGGCTTATAGCAGATAAATGTTACAGAGCTGCGGGTATTGGCAAAAAAAAAAAAAAAGAAGTACATTTTCTAGCCTAATGTTAGCGGCAGGCTGAGAACCAGAGAAGCCAGGGTTCAAATCCCAAAGCTGCTCCGTGTGTTTACGGACACATTCACTGAGGGACCCTTTTGCTAAGCCACATAAGAGCCTATGTGTGCCCAATGCACGCCAATTCTGAGTTACCCCCTGGCTACCCCCCCATGTGCAGCACGTCATCCCCTGGTGCATCAGCATTCCCCCCCCCCCCCCACACACATCACCCCCCTCCCGGCGTATCACCCAAGCTACACACCCCCGGGTGTATTCTTACCAGCTGGGAGCAACTGCACGGCTGTCGGCTCTGCTGGCTCCCTGCTCCCTCTGCTGTTACTTCCTGTTCCAGGGCAGAACATCCACCCCCCCCCCCCCGTACATCACCCCCCCCCCCCGGTGTATCACCCAAGCCACACCCCCCCTCCCCGGGTGCATTCTTACCAGCGCACGACTGTCAGCTCTGCTGGTTCCCTGCTCCCTCTGCCCCGGAACAGGAAGTAACAACAGAGGGAGCAGGGAACCAGCGGAGCCGACAGCCGTGGCTGCTCCCTGCACCCAGGGCGTACAGCCTCCACCGTCCTGCCCTCGGTATGCCACTGCAGGGCGCCTTTTATAGAAAACTAGTCTAGCGCAGATCTTCCCAGCACCTGTCTTCAGGGTCCTTTTATGAAGCGGCGGTAAGACCAACCTTCCCTCCCCCAGCATGTGCCATTTCCGGTGCTGCAAAAATATTTCAATTTTTGTAGCGATGGTGCGTACCCGGTGGTAATCTTACCACCAGGTTAGCATGGGAGCTCTTACCACCACCTCAATGGGTGGCAGTAAGTGCTCTCCGCCCCACCCCCGAAATGGCCATTTCTTTAAGGAAAGGGAAAGCTGCCTCTTACCCGCTGTGGTAAATGGGGTCCTTGGCGCATGTCAAAAACACACACCAGCACAGGCCCCCATTTGCTGCTGCTTCTTAAAAGGACCTCTTTGGGTGCCATTTTCTGAATTCTCTCCTTAGTGCGCAGTACTCTGGTTGCAATTAGCGTGGATGAACTTAGCGGCCAGTGGTCACTTACTGTCTTTCAGCTCCACCTCCTCTCTTCCTTGCCTCTCCTTTCAATATCGTTGTCCTGTGAATAACCAGGGACAGATCCCGCAGCATAAGACACCAGTGGTACCCTCCAGAGAATGTGCTTGGAAAAAAGCACCTGTATCTTTAAAGATTAATTTGCTCATCAAAGAGACCATTTCAAGCCGAACAGTAGCCAAAACGCTTGAGTGCCAGCATCTGTTCGTTACTGGGTTTTATTACTGCTACACAAGCGAGGTTATTTTTGAACTTCAGTCCAGCATTGGGTTTCTCATTTTTTGCCATCAGCTAGAAAGCTGGGCATGTCTGTATTGGATTTATATTATCACACGGCCCGTGTCGGGTTATTGATGTAGAATATCAAGCCATTGATGTACAAGACTGATCTACGTTGTGAATTAAAGATATGTTCCGTTTTTGAAGGCTGTTTGTGCTTTTTGTATTTTTTTTGTTTCATTTGTACCCCGCGCTTTCCTACTCTTGGCAGGCTCAATGCGGCTTACATGGGGCAATGGAGGGTTATGTGACTTGCCCAGAGTCACAAGGAGCTGCCTGTGCCTGAAGTGGGAATCAAACTCAGTTCCTCAGGACCAAAGTCCACCACCCTAACCACTAGGCCACTCCTCCACTGTTGCTACTATTTGAGATTCTACATGGAATGTTGCTATTCCACTAGCAACATTCCATGTAGAAGTCGGCCCTTGCAGATCACCAATGTGGCCGCGCAGGCTTCTGCTTCTGTGAGTCTGACGTCAGACTCACAGAAACAGAAGCCTGCGCAGCCTTCTACATGGAATGTTGCTAGTGGAATGGCAACATTCCATGTAGAATCTCCAATAGTAGCAACGTTCCATGTAGAATCTCCAATAGTATCTATTTTATTTTTGTTACATTTGTACCCTGCGCTTTCCCACTCATGGCAGACTCAATGCGGCTTACATGGGGCAATGGAGGGTTAAGTGACTTGCCCACATGGTAAACATTTCCGCCTAAGCATCTTCTATAAGCGGCACCTAGATTTAGGCACAGTATATAGAATACACTTCGTTGATATCCCAGCGCCTAAAACTACGCACCTCCATTTACACCAACGAAAATGTGGTGTAAATCCCTGCATGTAGATTTACGCTCACAGGGCCATATTCTCTAACTACACATGTAAAATTTGGAACGCCCACGAAACACCCATTTCCCTGCCTATAGCCACGCCCCTTTTGAGCTGTACGCATTAGAATTTTGGTGCAGTTCATTACAGAATACGCTTAGCAAGTTCTGTGCGTAAATTCTAATTATTGCCAATTAGTGTTAACTATTGCTTAAGTGCTTTTATCAACGCTGATTAGCTTGTTAAGCCAATTAAGTTGCACGCGTTGTTATAGAATACGCCAGGATTTTGGCGCAGATCTCTGGGTGCGCTCTATAGAATCCGGCAGATAGCAACTAAAGTTGTGCGCGCAAATCAGTGCGCACAGCCAATTTGTACATGCAAGTTAATTGATTAATGAGCCAATCAGCATCAATAATTGTCTGCTAACCAATTAGCATTAATTGGCATTAATTGGGAGTTTCGCACACATCACATTCTATAACGCTGTGCGCAGAACTCCTATAGCATGTAATTTCAAGGGGGTGTGGACAGGGGCATTGTTACAGAATAGACTCGATTGGCACGTAACTTAAGCACCAGCATTTACACGCTTTTCGTAGGCATAGTAGGCGCCATTTATATGCTTGGCGCTATTTTATAAAGGGTTCAGATCCTAAATAGAATAATGTTCAGTGCTTACGTTTTTCAGTGTGATTTTCTTGGCGCCATCTATAGAATCCTAGTCTATATTGTTTGATACTTGAGTGGATGTAAATAAACAGGCATCCCTGGAAAATGTTCCAGTAAACAAACAAACAGCTGCCAGGAGATTCCCCTGGTGCCCGACCTTTCTAAAGCAGCGTGCTGATGTTTTAATAGGAAATTTCCTGGCAGAATCAAAACCAAGTGCTCCTGCCTTCCAGGGACTGAAATGAAGATCATTAGCATAAAGCCTCTGATGCTGGTCCTGCCTGTCTGAGTGCAGGAGGGCAGGCGTGCAGGCAGAGGTTTGGCAGGGTGGAAGTGGAGGCGTCTCGCTACATGGCAAGGACTGCTGTGCTGGTTTTATCGGTGCCAGCCTTAGCCTGCCAGGTTGGAAGGCTATATTGCAGTTACCGCAGGCAGCTGAGTATCTGACCGCTGCTCCAAGATGATTCCGTGGACCGGGGCCATTCCAAGCAGGAGGAGGGGGAACCTCCCGATTTCTGTTTGCACATGAAACACCAGGGTAAAATTCTCATCTCTAAGGGGTCCTTTTACTAAGGTGCGCTGAAAAATGGCCTGTGGTAGTGTAGGTACGTGTTTTGGGCGTACGCAGAATCATTTTTCAGCGCACCTGCAAAAATTGAAAATTGCTGCACGTCCATTTTGGGTCTGAGACCTTACTGCCAGCCATTGACCTAGCGGTAAAGTCTCACGCGGTAACCGGGCAGTAATGACCTACACGCATCCGAAATATTTTGGACGTGCGTATCGGACACGCACCAAAAATGAAATTACCACAGGAGCCATGCGGTAACTCCATTTTGGCACGCGTTGGGCGAGCGTAAACGCCTACGCGGCTTAGTAAAAGGACCCTTAAACTCTCTTCCTCAGTTCTCTTTCTACGTCTTTCTACCTCTGGAATTTTCTCAGGGGATCCACTTACACCCCCTACTGGATGGGACTGCATGTTGCAACTCCTGTAGGGTACGTTGGATGACACCATGCCCTGTGCAAGGGCAAAAGGACCTGATACTTGTCTTAGAAAAAATATATTATTTTAAAATTTCATTTTACTTGTATTCTTGGCGAACTTCTCTTTCTGTGTCTGATTATTTCTGTGCAAACTGACACGTGTAAGCTAAATTCTCCAACCCCGTAGCTGAAAGGTTCAAGAAAAGAAACAGTTTTCAATTGCTAGGCTGCAGGGACCCTTTATCAAAAACTAAAGACAATTCCTGCAGTGCACACGGTAATCTCCACTGGAATATCCAGTGTTAATTTCCTTCAGGATCTGATAAGTTTGGGCAGCACAAGCAGTAGAAGGTTCTCTTGCCTTTATGATGGCACTGGATTTGGTTAGAACTTTCAGGAGTAGCTTAGAACTGAAATGCTTACCTCTTAATATATATAGAGAGAGTGAAAGCAATTTGGCTGTCCCTCCCTCCTTCCCCCCATATCAACAGAACCAATTTTTCCTAATAATTGCAGCGAAAGCACCACCTACAGATATGGTACTAAGATGTTGAAGAGGGCTAGGATGGGAGGGGGGTTTCCCAATGAGGAATGCCAATGGGAAATGCAGAAATTGCCTGGAGAAAAATGGGGGGTGGGGGGGGTGGGGGGGGAGACTTCAAGGGTTCATTAATGGACGCTAATGTGCAATGGGGGTAGATGGAATCAAGGATGAGGTCTGTGTGAATACCAAATGAATTCATCAAAACGAGATCCATTATAACGAGACTGCCAAATAAATTCAGGGTGATGGGGCTGTGAAGGTAAACATCAGTCAGAGGGAACTCCGCTGGTAGCTAAGGGACTGTAAAGTGGAGTCCCATTGGGTCACTTCTGTCATGTAACATTGATTCATGGCCACTTATTGGAAAGTGCTTCCAGGGACTTCATTGTTGTATGATCTCAATGACTTGATCTTGTGTATAGGAAGGATTTTGCTTTTGTCACTGCATTGTGGAAAACTCTAGCTATGAAGTACAAAGAACTGGCTTAAGAGTTGTATGTAAGATTGTTTTATTGCTTTAATTATAAGTTGCACAGGGAAACGGAGATACCAGGTACCTTATAAAGCTGGAATAATTTCCACTTGTGTTCACCAGGATGGTGAGCATGAGAAGCGAACAAAACACAAAGCAGAATCCTTACCTCTGGTACTAATTAGGACTAGAGGGGTGAATATTCAACCGGCAGTGGTCAGCGTCATTCCCAGATATTCAGGGGACTTTTTACTACGCCGCGTAGGTGCCTATGCCTGCATCCAATGTACATCAATTTGGAGCTACCGCCTGGCTACTGCATGGCCAAGGTGGTAATTTCATTTATGACGTGCATCCGGTATGCATACCGGAAAATAATCTTTATTTTCCGGCGCGCGGCAGAAACCAGGCGGTAATCGTCATTCTACACGCATAGACGATTACCACACGGTTAACACGCGAGACCTTACCGCTAAATCGATGACTGGTGGAAAGGTCTCAGACCCAAAAGGGACGCGCGCCAATTTTCATTTTGCCGCACTTCCATTTTTGGCAACAATTTTAAAAAGTCCTTTTTTTACAGACGCGCTGAAAAATGGATCTGTGTGCACTCAAAACACGCAACTACACTAGCGCAGCCCATTTTTCAGTGCACCATAGTAAAAGGACCCCTGGGTGTCAGGGCTGTCTTCAAGCAGTGGAATCGAATATCCAGGTTTATGTGGTCGTCTATCTGTTATGGCTAATGAACTCGGCACCAGTGGCGTTCCTAGGCTGGCTGACACCCAGGGCGGATCACCGATGTGCCCCCCCCCCCCGGTGCAGCGCGCTCCCCCCCGGCGAAATTACACCCCCCTGGGTGCATTTTTTACCTGCTGGGGGAGGTGCCGTGCGCCTGTCGGCTCTGAGTCCGCTCGTTCCCTGCTGCTCCCTCTGCCCCGGAACAGGAAGTAACCTGTTCCGCGCAGAGGGAGCAGCAGGGAGGGAACGAGCGGACTCGGCCAACAGGCGGTCAGCACCCCCCCAGCGGCGTGCACCCGGGGCGGACCGCCTCCACCGCCCCCCCTTGGTACGCCACTGCTCGGCACCATCAATAATTGCATGCTTACAACTGCTTATTGATGGTAATTGGCAGACCTTAAATTTGCACCTGCATCTCACTGCGTGCTGTTCTATAAAGCACGATGCTTGCAAAGGGGGCATGGCTAGGGGGTGTGTTACGAGTGTTCTAAAAGTTGTGCACGGATTTACCAAATTCACCCAAAGCACACCTAAGCTAGAAGCCATCATTTACACCTGCTTTTAGCCATTTACTGAATTCTCTCCACAATGTGCAGCCAGGCTACAGAGACCCTTTATCTTTATTCTGTGTGCAGGGGAAGAGATGGGGGATTTATAAGAACATAGGTGTTGCCCTACTGGGACAGATCAAGGTCCATCAAGCCCAGTACCCTGTTTCCAACAGTGGCCAATCCAGGTTAAAAGTACCTGGCAAGATCCCAAACTGCAAAATAGATTTTATGCCAAGCCCATCTTTAAAAAGGCGTAGGGACTTTCCTTTTAAGAAGTTATCCAAACCTTTTTTTAAACACTGCTAAGCTAACTACTTTTACCATATTCTCTGGCAGTGAATTCCAGAATTTAATTACAAGTTGAGTGAAAAAAATATTTTCTCCAATTTGTTTTAAATTTACTACTTACTAGCTTCATTGTATGCCCCCTAGTCTTAGTATTTTTAGAAAGAGTAAACAAGTGATTCATGTCCACCCATTCCATTCCAATTATTATTTTATAGAACTCTATCATATCTACGCTCAGTAGTCTCTTCTCCAAGCTGAAGAGCTCTAGGCTCAGACTTTTCTCATTGAGATATTTGGAAATTTGCCACAGTCACCAATCAAGTAATATGTGCACCTGCCCCTGGGGTTGCCCTGAGCCATGCCTCTGAACTGGTGTAAAACCTACTCTGTATGCCTTTTATTTAGCTTTTGTTTCACCATAGGAGGACCCCTGAGGAAGGCTTTATTGCTGAAACACGGCCCGTGTTGGGTCAATGGAACTTCCTGTTTCCAGGAATACATCAGAGGGAAGGCTGTGGGGCCGGTGCGAGCAGAATGTATGAGTCGCTGCAGGCGAAGATCTGCTATTGGCAATTGTTGGGAGTTTTCAGCTGGTGGGGCTTGGGGATACCTGCCAGCCACATCATAGGCGTGTTGCTACTGGGTGGGCCTGGGCCCAAAGTGGGTGGGCCTCTGCCCACCCGGGCCCACCCTTGGCTACGCCACTGTGTGGTAGTCCTAATTGGTAGTCCTAATTTAGCACGGTTAGATAGGATGGTATGGTACTTTCGGTGTTGCCGCAGACTTAGATATTTACCCTCGGATTCTATAGAGCATGACTTGAATTGTAAGTGCAAATCCAGGTGTATTCTGGATTTGCACATGCAACTTAATTACTTAACAAGCCAATCAGTGCCGATAAGTGCCAATTAATAAGCAATTATTGACACTAATTGGCTTTAATTAGAATTTATACGCACAACTGTCTAAGCATATTGCGTAACATGATGCGCATAAATTCTAAGTTGCATAGTTGAGAAGGGGGTGTAGTCTTTTCTAAAATGTATGCGCATTGTTATAGAATACACCTGGTTCGTGCTTAATTGAGGCATCGGTGTTTATTTGTTTTACTTGGCATAACTGCCCGTGACTAAGTTTAGTCATGTGGACGGGTGCTCGGCATATTCTGTTACAAGAAATTATTTATTTTGGGGAAAATAGCTCGCGAGCACTCGCTACTGTTTATAATTTAAGAGCAGGTGCTGTATTTATAAGTTTTAGGATATTAATTTCTCCACCAATCACCAAAGGTGATAATTGCAATAAATTAAATAAATTAAATATATATAGCTTCAATATACTCAGAACACAAAGAGACTGTATTTTTAGCTTCAAAAAGGTTGATTTAATATACAATTGCACACGAGAGGTAGGTTTTAAGAGATCTTTACAGGTAATCTGTGCATAAAATAGAACAAAGTAGCAGGTAGGTTAACTTACAAGTCCTTGTTACAAGCATGCTGTGGTCCAGCTGATTGATGAGCACATGTTTCAGGAGCAAGGCATCAGCAGACCTCAAAGAGAGCAGCAGGTCCCAAGAGGAGGAGGCAGTTGATGAAAATCTCCCTCTTGGGAAACAGCTTGTCCTTTTATATCTTGCAAGCCGCAGGAGGATATGCCATGTGGATCTTTGCTGGCTTCCTGGTTTTTTGCACACGACCCCTGAGCATTTGCAAAGCATTGTGGTATCTTGGTCTCATGTCTGCACACAACCCCTGAGTTGGTCTCATGTCTTATGACATCACGAGACTTACAGTCTGGATTTTGCTGGCAAATGTCTTTTGATGTCCTGTTCAGTCTCTGGGGCAGATACACATTACAAGTCCTTCCTTTCTGCACATGTCTGGAAGCTGATGGGAGGGGCAGGTATACCTTTGACAAGCAAATGTCCTGTTTATGCTTCCTCTGAGTTCTTTGTTTTATTCAGGTGGTGCCCACCTTAGTCATGCCTTTGTTAGGTGGGAGGGCAGAGGAAGCTCTTTTGTGTTTGTTAAGTGTTTGTAGTTAACTATCCCTGCTCTCAGAAGTTCCCAGAAAAAGGAATGGAGAGAGAGAGGCTTGAAATGAAACTATTCTCTCTGCTGCCGTGTCAAATATATATTTTTAAAAGATACACAAATATATTGGTGTATATATATAATCCAGCAAATCTGCTACATATTTCAGTAATAAACAGATACCATTACAATTCTATAAACCACGTGGAAATTTAGGGGTATTATATAAGGTACACCTAAATTTAGGTGTACTTTATAAAAGACGCCTAGGCATATTTTTTGGTGCTGATTTTTTTAGACATGCTATTTTAATGCTGGAACCCAGACTTGACCCAGAATTGAATACCTCGGTCTATTTTAGCCAACAGTGGTCAGCATTTAGAAATAGCACTGAAACAGATAAGCACATTTGCAGAAAAGGAATGCTGTCACACAGACCTGTGAAGATGACATAAGAGAAATAACTGAGGTCAGTCAGGATAAGGACAGATGGATAAGGTTTTCCTTTTCTCGTTCCAAAAAGCGAAGCGAGAAGCAATAAAAGCAGAGAAACTGGAAAATTCTTCAAGTTATTCTAAGCAACTCAAGAAAAGATTTTGCATGAGCTATGTAATATAAAATACTGAATAAAGGTAGTGGATTGTGGCAAAAAAAAAAAAAAAAAAAGAAATACACTTACTACTGCTGGCTGAATATTAATCAGTAAATGTTTCAAAATGCACATCATTGGATTGGAGGGGGAAGGAATTCTCTAAGCTAGCCGTCCTGTAGTGAAGCATCAGGCTACCACGGGATTTAGACAGGTAACAGTATTTTTTATCTTGCATGCTACCACTCTGGCCATTCTGTGAGCTGATAAAATATAGTATAGCACTTTACGTGATGTTTTATTGTGCGTATCAAATTTTTAACAACTTGCATGGTGAAAGTTTGTAGTTGGTTTTTTTACTGTAGAGGTCTCATACTGAATTTTGATCTCAGAACTCATCACAGATCAAAATTTTGCATAAATGCTTTTCAGACATGCTGCTATTCAGAAATTGTCAGCGTTGTGAACTGCAAGTGTGTGTATGTTTTATCCACTCTGTATTTATAACTTTACTATTATGTCACCTTCAAGAACAACTGGAAAACAGAAACTTAGGTAGAAATGATACAGAAGCATATCGAGAAAACAAATCACCCTCCCTCCAACCAAGAAAGGAAAGTTCTAAAATATATCATCCTAACTTCATCTGACCCAAAGTCCAGAGAGATCCAGAAAAGGGAGTAAGAAAAACCGTAAAGACGGGAAAAAAATCACAGAAATCGTAGAAGCATTATCAATTCAAAGATATCCTATGCTTCATTATGCTTAGTGTTTATCATCCTAGCACCTACATTTTGTCCACCTTTTGAGAATGTACTTGGTGCAGCGTTGGTCACATGTAGGGTTACCACATTTTGCCCCCCCCCCCCCAAAAGGAGGATGCATGCCCCACCCCTATCACATCTGCCCCACCCCCTTCACACCCACCCACCTCTTTCACGCCCTTGCTCCGCCCCTTTCACACCCTCGCTCTGCCCCTGTCACATTTTCCCCTCCCCTTACCTTACCACACACCCCGTCACTCCCCCCCCTTACCTTACTACTGCCCTGGTGGTCTAGTGACCTCTTCGGGGCAGGAAGCAGCCCCCTTTTTCCTGCCCGGAGCGCTGCCCTGCATGCATCCTTCCTTTTGCTGATCTCGGCGCCTTCAAAATGGCCACCGACAGTTGAAGTCTCGTGAGGTCCTACAACTCTCGGCGGCCATTTTGAATCGCCAGACAAACGGGCAGATTGGCAAAACCTGCCCGGTTGCCTGGACATGTCCTCAAAAAGAGGATATGTCCGGGTAAATCCGGACATATGGTAACTCTAGTCACATGGTTAGTCTAGAAGTGAGACTTGATCTCCAGGTTCCAAAGCTCTCAGCTCCTACCAGCAAATAGATCACCAGATGCAATGGAAGGGCTTTCGGTTTAATTATTTAGTTAACAGCAAGAGACAGATGTTCCGTGAGGTGACCTGAGAACTTTTGAAAAGGAATTTTTAATCTCTTGGAGCTGGAAACTACTCTGGCTTGCCAGCACAGAGGGAGACGGAGCTGCCATTGGGCCATTCTTTCGTACAATGCACGGAAGAGAATGGCTCATTAAGGGCTAGGAGCCAGAGGCTGCCTTAGTCATGAGTGACTTGAGAACGCGAGACCAGCCAGCGTGCAGAGCAGATGTTCTTTCAATTGCTATTGTATTCACATTAAGCGTCCTGTTTTCCTCCCAGTACTGCACCTCATTACTTACTGCCAGTAACTACAGCCAGATAAACTGAGGAAGAAAACACAAATTCAGGCTTTAATGACCACATCGCTGCTCTGAATTAATTGCAGCTTCCAAGATGGTGGACGTTAAAACATGGCCAGGGATGATCCTGATATAGGAACCGACTGACCATTGGAACAATAGGGCAGTGCCCGAGGGTCCACAGCAGTAAGGGGCCCACTTTCCCCTAGACTCCATCTAGTTTTTGATAGGTGGTCAAGGTCCCTTGACCCTTTTTGCCCACGGGCCCAGATCACTGTCGGTCTGCCCCTGTCCGACTTAGAGATGCTCTCAACTCTCCTGCAAAATCTTTCCGAAATATTTTGCTCGTCTCTCTTTTTATCTTATTCTTGATTCTTCTCCTTTTTTATTTTTTAAATCTTATTCTCATTCCAACCTGATTTGCTATTAGAATAACAAGCCTGTATCTTGACTTATGGTTCTAGATCCCTGTTTTTAAACATTTCTTTCTCCGAAGTCATGACTTGGTTTTTTTAGACTGCATTTTGAATCATAGGTTGGCGAAGGAATATCCCTCAAAAACTGATATATTTTCAATTGGGTTAAAATGTTCAAAAGTCGCAGCCATGTTACAGCTGACACACAACACAGCTTGTTCTCTTGACCGTTCCAGCGTTGGCGTCTGCTCACGAAGCATCAGCAACAAACCGTATGATACTACAGTCCAATTATTAATTAGCATACAGCATTATATCTGTTATCGCAAGGTTAACTACAAGGTTCATACATCCAATAGAACATGCCTGATGCAGGCCGCTTTTGGCCGAAACATGCCCCAGTTTGAGCTGCAATAAGCTAAGTAGCTGTGTTTGACAATAACGTTTTGCACTATGGCTGTTGTATATAGTATATATATGCACTAGAAGCACATGAATGAATATCCAGGGAGGAGGTTGGTAGAGGACCTGTGATTATATCATGGTGATCATATCTATGCAATCTTATTGATTAAAGATATCACCGGTCTGAGGTCCTCTTCCTCTCCGTTTCTAATTCACTGTCTTACAATTTATATGAATTACCCGCTGCTTTTTGGACCTAATCTAGACTACTGCAATATTATTTATATTTGCTGCACTAAATCTTTGATAAAGATATTAGTCCTGAATACAGTCGCATGGCTGATTTGATTCTGCTTCATTACTCTTGCAAAGACTCATTGGTTACCCATATATGCAAGATGTAGATTCATCTCTATACACTGACATTTAAGATGCTCCTCTTTAGCCGACAGGCTGGATTACATATTTATTTATTTATTTATTTATTGCATTTGTATCCCACATTTTCCCACCTATTTGCAGGCTCAATGTAGCTTACATAGTTTTGTTACGACATTATTATTCCAGGATATCAGATAAAATTAGTAATGTGCAGAGATTGAGTAGGGGAAGAAAGAAAGGAAGTGATTAGGCGGGTAAGTATAGAAGGTGGACTTTCGTAACTGAGTTGGTTGGTGGGGTGGATTAGTGAAGCTATGGATTCTCTTTGTAGGCCTTGTTGAAGAAATATGTCTTTAGAGATTTGCGAAAGTTGGTTGTTTCGTCAATTGTTTTCAGGTCTGTAGGTAATGCATTCCATAGCTTCGTGCTCATGTACGAGAAGGTAGTGGCATGCATCAGCTTGTATTTTAGTCCTTTGCAGCTGGGGAAGTGCAGATTGAGAAATTTGCGGGATGATCTTGTGGCGTTTCTGGTAGGTAGGTCCACGAGGTTTAACATGTAGATTGGGGCGTCTGCATGAATGATTTTGTGTACAATTGTGCAGATTTTGAACGCAATGCGTTCCTTGAGTTTATTTATGTTGCATATGAAAACCGGATCCAGAATTAGGAACCTAATGTTGTTAGCTCTTCCTTCAGTTAGACATGTTACCAAATACAGGATATTTAATTCCTCTCTTTGTTTTCAAGTCTTTTCCGTATGGAACTCATTATCACCACAATTTCGAATCTTCACCATTTATTATGCTTTTAGGAAAGCTCTTAAGACATTTTTATTTATGGAATTTAATATGAATTGATTTTAACCTCAGATTTTGTATGCTGACTTCTAACCAGAGATGTATTGTTTTTTTATTGTGTTCTGCGTAACGTAACCATCAAAAGTGAAGCCGGCGATTTTGTAGGGGTCCAGGGACAGAGTTGGCACTTATGAAGTTAAGAGGAGATTTTCAGCACTTACTTGCCTTAAGGGGTCCTTTTACTAGGCTACAGTAAGTACTAGCACGTGCTTACCTCAGCAAAAAGTGCTTACCACTGGGCGTCCTGCAGTAATTTGCAAATTTGTGTGCGCGTCCCACGTTCTAATAAATAAACTTTATTTTTTAGCACTGGGGGAAGGTCAGGGGTGAAGAGTAGGCTGCTCTGCGCCAGTCAGTTAGTGCAGTTACACTGCCACGTGTTAAATGATTAGTGCGTGGTTAGCGTGTGAGCCCTTACCACCTATAAAATGCACTAATGGCCACTACTGGGAAATAGAAAAATCACAGAAGGCAAAAGTAGAGGCTTACCAAAGACAAATCACCACTGGAGATATGAATCCAACAGTCTTTATTGTTATACTTAAAAGAAGGGTCCTTCTTTTAAGCAGAAGCCTGCGCGGCCACATTGGTGATCTGCAAGGGCCGACTTCTACATGGAATGTTGCTAGTGGAATAGCAACATTCCATGTAGAATCTCAAATAGTAGCAACAGTGGAGGAGTGGCCTAGTGGTTAGGGTGGTGGACTTTGGTCCTGGGGAACTGAGTTTCATTCCCACTTCAAGCACAGGCAGCTCCTTGTGACTCTGGGCAAGTCACTTAACCCTCCATTGCCCCATGTAAGCCGCATTGAGCCTGCCATGAGTGGGAAAGTGCAGGGTACAAATGTAACAAAAATAAAATAGATACTATTGGAGATTCTACATGGAATGTTGCTACTATTGGAGATTCTACATGGAATGTTGCTATTCCACTAGCAACATTCCACGTAGAAGGCTGCGCAGGCTTCTGTTTCTGTGAGTCTGACGTCCTGCACGTATGTGCAGGACGTCAGCCTCACAGAAGCAGAAGCCTGCGCGGCCACATTGGTGATCTGCAAGGGCCGACTTCTACATGGAATGTTGCTAGTGGAATAGCAACTTCCATGTAGAATCTCAAATAGTAACAACAGTGGAGGAGGGTCCTTCTTTTAAGTATAACAATAAAGACTGTTGGATTCGTATCTCCAGTGGTGATTCGTCTTTGGTCAGCCTCTACTTTTGCCTTCTGTGTTTTGTCATCGTAGAGGATTTTTCCTGACTTGTATTTTGGATTTAAATAGAAAAATCAGCCATTTTATTCATGTAGTAAAAAGTGGCTGTAGCGGGCGGAAATGACCCGCATAAGCATGTGCTGAGGCCGCTTTACCGCATCTTAGTAAAAAGGGCCCCTGAGTTAAGGGGAGAAAAAGGACCACTTAAAACAAAGTCCTATCTTTGTCCAGTTTATCTTAGGGGTCCTTTTCCAAAGCGGCCTTAGCACGCCCTTTGGTGGGTTTTTCCCACAATCCAAGGCCGTTTTTTTTTTACCTCAGCTGGAAAATGGTCACTTTTCCATTTTCTGAATTCATGGCCACATGTTAATGTTTAATCTATCAAAAGGCTCACATCGGTGGTGATAGCATCAGTTAGAAGGCGCTAAGTAACTCTTGGCTCAGATCCCTTGAGAAAGCGACAGCGAAACGGGTGCCTGTCGGGACTTACCGAGCCAGAAGATAAGCGTTGCCTTGTATTATTATTCTTATGCCCATTGCAGGTCACTCATTATAAGGTTGCTTGGTTAAAATGATTAACACATAATTTTTTTTTAATCTACAAAAACATTCATATAAGTAGTCATAAAAATGTAACAAATATAGACGGAGGGGTTTTTTGTCAATGATTATATCAGTCTTTGCTTTTATGATTGCTATTATCCAATTCTTTTGCTCTGTTTCCTCTTATTCTAACTTTTTACTTTCGTAAATCATAAACAAATTGTCATTATGGCACATTTTCCGAATGCTTAAAGACTTGGGGCCTCTTTTGCAAAGCCGCATTTCCGATTCTTGTTGCAGCAAATGAGAGAGAGCCCATTCAATTACTATGGGCTTCCTCTCATTTGCCGCGCCGCAATCGCTAGCACGGCTTTGTAAAAGAAGTGCTTTGCATTTTCAAGACTATTAAAATCCCTTCATCCGATAGTGCCTCAACCAGCCTTAGGTAGATTTTGTCACTCTAATTTATTTATTTGTTACATTTATATCCCACATTTTCCCACCTATTTGTAGGCTCAGTGTGGCTTACATAGTACCGGAGAGGCGTTTGCAGACTCCGGTGTGAACAAATACAAAGTGATGTTGTGGTAAGATAAAGTTCATGTGGCACAGCCACACTAGGGAATCGTACAACGGAAGAGTTGTGTTATGTCCATTACGTTCTTTAGTTTTGTTGTGTTGCAAAGATCAAGCATTTATGTTAGATCAACTTGACTAAACCATTATGGACTAGATTCTGTATCTCACGCCTAAGAAAAAAATGGACGCCATAAGAAAACACATTTAGGTGTATTCTATAAACCTCGCCTTAATCTAGGCTTAGTTTACAGAATATGCCCAACCCCCATTTTCCGCAACTATATTTAGTCACAGCCATTTACGCCAATGAAAACCTGATGTAAATGACGTCGCCTAAATTTATGCGTGGAACGGGCCTATTCTATAACGGTATACATAAATTCTAGGAACGCCCATGACCCATCCGTGCCCCTCCCATGGCCACGCCCCCTTTTCAGTTCCGTGTCTTAGAATTTACGTGCATCGCTTTAGGGAAGACTCTTAAACATTTGTGCACGTAAAGTCTAATGCTAATTAGTGTCAATAATTGCTTGTTAAGTGCAATCATCAGTGCTGATTAGCTTGCCAAGCTAATTAAGTCGCGCAGGCCAATCCAGAATATGACCGGATTTACTTGCACAACTTAAGTCGCGCTATAGAATTTGGGGTTGTGTGTTTATAGCCTGACTTTAAGAGGGAAGAGGTCATCCAAAGTGTACAACAACTGTACAAAGTAGTTAAGTTAATTTTTCTCTAATAAAACAAATTACAAACATTGACGTCCTCACTGAACATTGTATCTAAGATTAGACTTTATGCAGGCAAAAAAATCAGTGTTTGATATATTGGTGTCACACACCTAACTGGTTTGGTTTTCAAGGTATTCAAAGTAGAGGAGTGTGGTAGCCGTGTTAGTCCACTCTTAAGGTTATCAATAGAAATCAAACAAAATAAAACATGGAAAAGAAAATAAGATGATACCTTTTTTATTGGACATAACTTAATACATTTCTTGATTAGCTTTCGAAGGTTGCCCTTCTTCCTCAGATCGGAAATAAGCAAATGTGGTAGCAGATAGTATATATAAGAGAAACATCAAAGCATTACTTTGACAGTCTGACAGAGTGGGAGGGTGGGAGTATGCATGGGGACATCAAAGCATTTCATTGATATTCTAACAGGATGGGTGTTGGTAGGTGAGAGGAGGGTAATAAACAGAGAAATAGAGAAATACAACTTTATGGTTTATAATGGGCTAGGAACCCTAGATCCTTGTTCCTAGCCCATTATAAACCATAAAGCTGTATGTCTCTGTTGATCACCCTCCCCTCACCTATCCACACCCATCCTGTTAGAATATCAATGATATGCTTTGATGTCCCCATGCATACCTCCGACCCACCCCCATCCTCCCACCCTGTCAGACTGTCATAGTAATGCTTGAATGTTTTCACTTATATACACTGTCAGCTAGCACATTTGCTTATTTCCGATCTGACGAAGAAGGGCAACCTTCAAAAGCTAATCAAGAAATGTATTAAGTTATATCCAATAAAAAAGGTATCATCTTATTTCGTAAGACCTTTGAAGTCAGAATGATTGAATATTTTAACACCCACCAGAAAGGACTTAACAAGGATCTGGGGTTCCTAGCCCATTATAAACCATAAAGCTGTATGTCTCTGTTGATCACCCTCCCCTCACCTATCCACACCCATCCTGTTAGAATATCAATGATATGCTTTGATGTCCCCATGCATACCTCCGACCCACCCCCATCCTCCCACCCTGTCAGACTGTCACAGTAATGCTTGAATGTTTTCACTTATATACACTGTCAGCTAGCACACTTGCTTATTTCCGATCTGAGGAAGAAGGGCAACCTTCGAAAGCTAATCAAGAAATGTATTAAGTTATGTCCAATAAAAAAGGTATCATCTTATTTTCTTTTCCATGTTTTATTTTGTTTGATTTCTATTGATAACCAAGGTATTCAAAAAAATTACTAAAAACTTATTTGTTTAGTAGAGCTTATTCCACTGTCCCCGATACTCTTTAATCCCCTAATTCCGTTTTGTCAGATTTTCCCCCTTTTTGCCTTATGTCTGCTTCCTGTTGTTGCTCCCGATTTCCCATCCGTATTCACTTATTTGGCTGCTTAAGTTACTGTATTTGTTACTTTTTATTTAACTATTATATCCTGCTGTATTATGTAATTTTCTTGTAACTTTGTTAGCCACATTGAGCCCGCACATGCTGGGAAAATCCCACAAGTGAACCAAATAAATAAATAAATAAATAAATATATATATATATATACATGTGTGAGGTAGACACATGGGGTCTGCAATTATGCATTATGTCTCATGCATATTCATTGTTGGTAGCCTAAAAACTATAACAGTCTGTTAGGCCTTTATACATTTTTAATATTTACTTGGACGAAAAGCTCAATGTTTTGGTTTTTTTTTTTTTTGGGGGGGGGGGGGGAGATATTTTGTACGCTGAGTTTAGCAGGAAACAGTGCTTTATTTGTGGAAGGCCTGATGTTGTGATGAAATAGAAATAAAACAAGGATTCGTTTTCCCAGTAGACCGGAGGTGAGTTTTCACCTGCCCGTATCACTTATCCCTCTGCTCACCCTCGTACACCGTTCCTCTGTTCTCTGGGTCTCCATTGTTCATTCTTTTGCTGTGGCCAGAATGAAAAGGTTCAACGTACATTGCGCCATTCACACTGATATGGGGTTTCGCCATATGGGAGTTGCAAAGCCTGCCCTTTGTGCGAAGGGAGATGAATGGGCATTAGCGAGGGGTCACGCAGAAGTTCAGACAGATGATCAGAGAACTGGAGCTGGCTGTGGGCACAGTGGGATTCGCACAGCTCCCGCCCTCTTTAGGGATCCAGTGAACCGGAGAGAAATCCTAGCAGATCTGAGCTCTTGAGAAGCACAGGAAAAGTTATCACTATTTCTAGGTAGACATGCAGCAGCTCAGGAGAATTTTGTGGGGAAAAGGCTGAGTTTTTCAAAATGTCTGGCAGTTTCAACCTTTTCTGCATCTCAGCCACTGAAAATGGGGCATGTATAGGTTTAAATGAGGCTGGAGTGAGCAGGCCTCAATGCTCTATTCTTTCTGCTCTGTACCTTTGATTTTTCTCTTTGCATAGCTTCAGTTCTTTGGTGGATGTTCCTCTAGAGATCTGGAAGCACTGAGCATTGATCCTTAGCCATCCTGAGAAAAGGAGCTTCATTGTGTCTGTTCCCTATTCTTACACTAGTTTAAGGCAGTATGGTTGACAAGCTGGATCACTAAGATATGCTGTCCAGCAAACGAGTTATAGGTGAGACCAGCTCAGTACATCTGTGATAGGGTTACCATATGTCCGGATTTACCTGGACATGTCCTCTTTTTGAGCACATGTCCGGGCAACCGGGCGGGTTTTGCCAATCTGCCTGTTTGTCTAGAAAGCCGGACAAACGGCCAGATTGCTAGCTTCCCCTCCCCTTACTTACTATTGCCCTGGTGGTCTAGTGACCTCTTCCACCTTCGGGGCAGGAAAGAGCCCCCTCTTTCCTGCCCGGAGCACTTCCCTGCATGCATCCTTCCTGTTGGTGATCTCGGCGTGATTCAAAATGGCCGCCGAAGTTGAAGTGACCTCGCGAGACTTCAACTCTTGGTGGCCATTTTGAATTGGCGCCGAGATCACCAATAGGAAGGATGCATGCATGCAGGGCAGTGCTCCGGGCAAGAAAGAGGGGGCTCTGTCCTGCCCCGAAGAGGTCACTAGACCACCAGGGCTGTAGTAAGGTAAGGGGAGGGGGGGGGTGATGGGGTGTGTGACAGGGGGAGGGGAAAATATGACAGGGGGCAGAGCGAGGGCGTGAAAGGGGGCAGGGTGTGGTGGGGCGGAGTGTGGTAGGGGCGGGGCATGTGTCCTTTTGGGGGGACAAAATATGGTAACCCTAATCTGTGACTAATTTTGGAGAGCTATGCTTCCTTCATAAGGTGGAGGTTAATGGACAAGTGGAAGCAACCCCCTTAACCTCCTACCAGGGTTACGGCCCTCACCCCCTTCCTTTCCTCATTTTCTAAGTATTTAATTTGGCTCACTTGGTTCTATTTTGAGTCTTAATCTCTCCATTACTATATCTCAGGGGAACAAACATCTCCATTTCTCAATGTTCTTCATTATGAGTCCTACACCAGCGTTCCATCACCCACCTTTTCCCTTGCTCAGGGCAAGAGGGTGAGGTCCGTCTAACCTCTTCCGTACATTTCCTGTACCTCTTACAGGAAAAGTTTAAGATTGGATAGTGCAGTCCCCATAGGATATGGAGCTACAGTAGACGCTAATGCAAAGTGGCGGCCATATTGCACTTTGGAGGACTTTGGCAGCCTTTGACACAAAAGCCACTAGTTTTTAGGTATCTATATTCATTTGAAACAACATAGGAAGTGTGAACAACTCGGCCATGTCATTTCATGATGTTGTGAAATGAAAATGAGCTGGAAAAAAAAAATCACAAAATGTCATGTTTTTTTTCGTTTGTTGTCAATGGTGCCTACTGTTTTGAAAGACTGTGAGGTTTTCAGAAAGAGGGCACCCTTTTCCCCGAGTTTGCCCTTTTTGAATGTGTGGACTATCAGGAAAGAGAGCGCCCTCTATGTGAAATGTACTCATTCTTTCAAAAGCGCACATATTCTTTATGACACTGCTTTTGTAATGAAACAAATGCCCCCAAAACCTGAACAAAGCCTACATTCTTGTAAACGACGTGGGAAATGACCCAAAATGAAAATGTTCTGGCTGCATTTCCCTATCAGTGTTCTAATAGGCTTCCTCCATCAGGACAGTGCAGAAAGAGCTACGCTGGACATCGCATATTCTTGAAATATTATCCTTAGCTCACTCTGCACCGAGCTGATGAAAGGAATATAGATCACGTCGGCTCAGCACAGATGTGTTGAGTTAGTCCAATGAACAGATCTCATCTATTGGTTTGTTGACTTTTATTTCTACCAATTCTTTCACTGACAACTTACGCTGAGCCTGGTGCTGTGGGATACACTGCAGTATTCCTGCTGTGCCAGGGGAAATTCACTCTTTCTGAAAGCTAATTAACTAGCGTTAGCTGCTTTGGCAGTGGGGGCGTAGAAGTTTGATCCTGACACTATGCTTTGAGTGGCTTATTCATCATTCACAGTATGAACAGAAGCAAGTTATTTGGCTACATGTGCTTAAAAATTGTTGTAAGCCAGTGGTTCCCAAACCTGTCCTGAGGCCTCCCCAGCCAGTCAGGTTTTCAGGATATCTACAATGAATATTCATGAGACAGATTTGCTTGCACTGCTTCCACTGCATGCAAATCTTTTTCATGAATGTTCCTTGTGGATATCCTGATAACCTGACTGGCTAGAGAGCCCCCCTCTCCACACAGACAGGTTTGGGGACCATTATTGTAAGCTTTTTGGAGTAAGGGCATTGCCCCAGGCAGAAAACTTAGATTGTGAGCTCACCAGGGACAGAAAAAGTATCTGTGTATAATATGTAAACTGATTTGGTTGTACCACAGAAAGGTGGTATATCAAATGCATTACCCATGACATATTGTAATTTTTCCCCATAATGTTCTGCTCACAGTGATGTATAGCAATGGTCTTATTCTTGGTTATGTAGGGGGATTTTTCCACCCATGCTTCTTAATCAGTAGGCAAAATTGGCCACTCCCTAGGCACATGAATGGAGCTGCCCTAGCTCTGAGAAGGAGGAAAGGAAGTGGAAGCTATTTGGTGACTCCTGCAAGTGCTGAGAGTTGGTTTTGGAGGAGACCTCTCTTGGGAAATGGAGATCATCTATAAGTAGGAATCTCCATGTTGGCACTGCAGGATGGGTGGGTGTCCAGATGCTATCAAAGAACACTACTGTAACCTGCTATCAGGGTACCTAAAATCTAGGTGTCTGTAGTTAGATCAGCCACAGACCTGGGCAGGCACCTGGATGTGTAACCGCAAAGGGGTGAAGACATTCCCACCACCATTTCCTCTAACCTGCGTGGGAGTCCTCCACCTACAGTCTTGCCAGTGAGGGGTGCTGTTTCACTATCACATTTTCAATTGTGCGGGACAAGCAAGCTCTGCAAAACTCCAGAGAACCTGCATGTCCTTAATGATTGAAAATACAGTACTGAAGCACTGCCCCCTATTGGCAGCAATGCAGCTGGAGGACTCCCGCTCAGCTTAGAGGGAGCAGTGATTCCTAGTATTCTTGCATGCACTTTATAGAATATGTACATTTCTACGTGCAAATGTGGCATTTAGCCATATTTGTACCGGCCATAGACATGGCATAAGTGGTCATACCTAAGTTGAGCGCACAGCTGGGTACATATGTTAGTATTCTATAACAGATCTGCCACACAGTCAAGTATCAGAAGTCACATCAAAATGCTTCAATACACTATGGAAACTGAGAAGGATTAGAGACTACTTTCCTAGAAAATCATTCCAGCTAATAGTGCAATCGATAATTTATTTATTTGTTGCATTTGTATCCCACATTTTTCCACCTATTTGCAGGCTTTATGCCGTAGTGGCGATTGCCATTTCCGGAATAAGAAATACAAAGTTCATATCTGATTAAGTTATAGAGTAGTTAGGCAGTAATTTGTAGAGCAAGTTAAACAATTAAATATAGAGAGTTCATTTCAGCATGAGAGGTAACATGATAGTTCGAACATTTTCATTACTGATAGAGTGGTTGAAGCAGTCACGTGTAAGAAAGTTCGGTTTTGTCAAGTTTTGGTAGAGTTCTGTTTCCTAGTGTTTAGGATGGATCTTTATGGTATGTGTTATTGAACAAGTTGGTTTTCAGTAGTTTTCGGAAGGTTGTTAGGTCGTGCATTCTTTTTATGATACTGTCAAAACTAGACTACTGTAATGCTGCATATGCAGGATACAAAGAAAACACAATAAAATTATTGCAAACCATCCAAGACACAGCAGCAAGACTGATATTTAAAAAGTCAAAATATGAGAGAGCAACTCCAGTGGTTGAAATGTTACACTGGCTTCCAATCCATTCTTCAAAATTAGTACCCTCATTTACAAAATACTATTCAGAATGTCCCCTGAATACATGCTGGATGTGATCGAATTGTCCCTAAGAAATGCAGACCCAGAAACCAGAGGCTACCTACTCCTCCACCTAGCCAACTGTAGAAACATAATTTACAAAACCTTTTTTTCATGGCTAGATTCAGCTACCTGGGCTCCAAATGGTGGAACTCTATTCCCAAGGTCACAAGAAACATCTCTAGTTATCTTCAGAAGAACTACCTTTTCAAAAAGTTGTACAACTAACAACATAAACTACAGACGTTCTACAACACTTTCTCACGGAAAATTATTACTGTAACCTCCCCTTAATGTAAATTGTAAGCCACTTTGAACTGAAACTTGTTTTTGGAAAATAGTGGGATACAAGAATGCATAAATAGTTCATGGAATAGCAGCTGAATGCCCCAAATTGGGCACCTAACTGTTAGTGCTTTTTATCAAATTGACTCTCTTGTGTCATTACACCTCAAAGCTGAATAAAGATATGACTAGTACTTTGCTCTTAGGAGAAAGAGCTTTAGTGTGATCAGGATTGTGTGGACTTGTGGGTGTCTTTCAGCTTAAGTGACTACTTAACTAAGGAGCAGATGGCAAAAAGTCCCTGCTCCAAATTCGACTTTGTTTTTTTTTTATATATATATATATTAAGTGAAAAGTAAATTGATTGAGTTGAAATTTGGACATATTTATTTTTGAAGAAATCCAACCAGTAAGAATCATCTAGACGTTGGCAATAGACAAATACAACAATAAAAAGTATTCAACTAACAGAAAACATTATGACATAGTATGTTTCGTTCTGTAGTTTGGTGCATACAGGTGGCTGGGACAAGGGCACATCACCAACTATTATGCACAACTTATAGAATGCTATCAGTTGAGCATATTGCATGGTGCTCTTAGACCTGTCAACTTAGATCCGTCATTAACCTGTCAAAAGTAGATGCACCTAAATTTCAGCATGCCAACACAAGTTGGCGCTAGTATTCTCTAATGGCTTAGGCCAAGCTTGAAGCCATGATAGAATTGTAGTTTCTACATCTTGACCAAGTTGTAGAATTGTCCCCAAAGTCAACACATTGCTCATAAAAACTAAGATACAGTTGCGAATGAAGAACCTGAATCCTCTTTCCCTCTTTTTGCAGATCAGAGTGGACAGCCCTACCAGTGGTGCTTTGCAGTATGAGATAATCCAGGTGGTGGATGGTGGCCCTATCTTACGAGACATGGCCTTTTCTTTGAACCATGAGTATCTCTTCCTCATGTCCGAGAAACAGGTAAGCAGACCCAGGTGGCTTGATTGGAGAAAAGCGAGTATGTATCTGCCTTCCCCTACTTGTACACACAGTGAGTGCGAGATTGATATGGGCTCGGTCTTTAGCACCTTAAACAGATATGGCTCAGTGGCCTTTGATTGTGTTTCACTGAATTCTACCTGTAGAAATCCCATCCAAGATGGGAAATGTGCACATGGACTGGGATTGATAGACATATGCTGTTAAATTGAATATCATGGATTAACTAGTAAAAAAGGCCCGTTTCTGACACAAATGAAACGGGCTCTAGCAAGGTTTTCCTCGGAGTGTGTATGTTTGGGAGAGTGTATGTGAGAGTGACTGTGTGAGAGACAGAGTGAAAGTGTGAGTGTGTGTGTGTGAGAGAGAGAGAGTGAGTCTGGGTGTGAGTGTGTTTGTGAGAGAGTGTGTGTGTGAGAATGAGTGTGTGTGCAAGTGTGTATGTGAGACACAGTGTGAGAGAGAGTGTGTGTGTGTGTGCGAGAGAGAGAGAGTGTGTGTGAGACACAGATTCTCTGTGAGAGTGAGTGTATGAGACCAAGCGAGTGTGTGAGTGACTGTGTGGCACATAGAGAGTGAATGTGATACAGTGTGAGACAGAGTGTGTGAGAGTGAGAGTCAGAAAGACATTGTATATGAGAGAGAGAGTGTGAGCCCTGCCCTCCCAATCCATGCCCATCTGTCCCCTGCCCCCTCCATTCATCCTTTTCCAGCAATTCCCCTCTCTCCCTGAGCCCTGCCCTCCCAATCCATGCCCATCCATGCTCCTCTGTCACCTGCCCCTCCATTCATCCCTATCCAGCAATTCCCCTCTCTCCCTGAGCCCTGCCCTGCAATCCATATCCATCCATGCCCATCTGTCCCCTCCATTCATCCCTATCCAGCAATTCCCCTCTCTCCATGAGCCCTGCCCTCCCAATCCATGCCCATCCATGCTCCTCTGTCACCTGCCCCCTCCATTCATCCCTATCCAGCAATTCCCCTATCTCCCTGAGCCCTGCCTTGCAATCCATATCCATCCATGCCCATCTGTCCCCTCCATTCATCCCTATCCAGCAATTCCCCTCTCTCCCTGAGCCCTGCCCTCCCAATCCATGCCCATCCATGCTCCTCTGTCACCTGCCCCCTCCATTCATCCCTATCCAGCAATTCCCCTCTCTCCCTGAGCCCTGCCCTGCAATCCATATCCATCCATGCCCATCTGTCCCCTCCATTCATCCCTATCCAGCAATTCCCCTCTCTCTCCCTGAGCCCTGCCCTCCCAATCCATGCCCATCCATGCTCCTCTGTCCCCTGCCCCCTCCATTCATCCCTTTCCAGCAATTCCCCTCTCTCCCTTCCATGACCCCCCCCCTCGCATCCATGCTCCTCTCTCTCCCATGTCCCAGCCTGGCCCGCCCTCTTCTCCCCCCCCCCTTCGCATCCATGCTGTCGTTTCTCCCCTGCCCTCCTGCTCCCATTGTTCAACTTTACTGCCCACCCTCTTCTCTCCCCCCAACATCCCTTTTCTTTTGTTTTTCTTTTTAAATTTACCTCCGTGGTGGCGGTTCCGGCAGCGCAGCGTCAGGTAAGGAGGCGGCGCTCCCGATGTCTAGCCTTCCCTTTGCTTTGTTCCGCCTTCTTCTGACGTCATCCTTGACGTCAGAAGAAGGCGGGACACATCGAAGGGAAGGCTAGAGACGTCGGGAGCGCCGCCTCCTTCCCTGATGCTGCGCTGCCGGAACCGCCACCACGGAGGTAAATCTAATATAATAAAACGCACCGTGCGTGGGTGCGATCCGTTTGTTGGTTTTTTTTTCCGCCCTCGCGATCCGTTTTTTTTTCCGCCCTTGACGTCATGACGTTTGACGCGAGGGCGGGCCAGAGACGGCTGGCTGGCTTCACACCATGAATCCACGAACCCTACAGCCAGGGAGTGTTTGAGTGACTTCAGAACGTTGTCTTCAGAACGTTCACGGTGCGTTTTATTATATTAGATATTCATATATTGTTTTATTTATGTATTGATTCTTCTTGTACAAGAGATCTCCAATATCTTCTTGTATATCAGGTGTTCCTAAGCTTGTCCTGGAGCCCCAAAAGTCAGTTGCGTATTCTGAATATTCACAATGGCTATGTTTGCAATTAATTTGCATTTGTTAGGAGGGTAATTTTATAATAGGGAACCTAGGATAAGAGGGCAGGAAGGTGCCTATATAGGAAAGTAGGTGCCCACTTTTCTTTATAAAAGATTTGTATAAGAACTGTTAATATATGGCCTGGCTTTAAGGCTACCACTGGAATAGTGATGGCCAAAGCTATGCAGCCTAAAACAACTGAAAAAGTACTGACTAGGCCAAACAACAAGTAAATGATTTAATATTTGAGAATCTGCAAAAAGCAGGTCTGAACAATGAGTCCTGCCACAAATTGGTACAATTTTAAATCAAATACAGCACCTGTAATGAAAGAATGATGGATCAGATGAATAAAATGGGGCTTATTATTTTTGTATAAAATGATACAGAGGTCATACAGAGTTCATAAGATGGTATGAAAAGTATTGCAACAGGGAGATGTGACACTGGTATCTCAACCGCAAGATAAGAAAAACAACTTGTTCCCAAAACATGCTGATAAGACCGCATGGGAAAGTATCATGTAAGAAATTGAGAGCAAGGTATCTCACCATGTACTTCTATGGAGAGGTTTGTGTATAAAAGAGGGGAGATTTTGCCTTAGTTTCGGAGTCCTCCCCAACGCTTCTCTCAGACGGCAGGGCGCTGTGCAGATGAACCCAGAATCTGTCTGATGTCTGTATTTGTATCAACTTGAAGACTTGTCTTAGGGTAAGGAATAAAATGTACCTATCCATTTAAACCTATCTCTGTCTTTATTTTTATTGATTCTATCTTCTCTTTACCTTACATTTAGCCTACAAGGTAGATCCCATACAAGTGACACTCAGTTTTGGACAGAAAGCAGTAGTTATGGGAATTAGTTTTCAATTATGGCTCCTAATGCCACCCCAGAACAGACCCCCTTGTGATTGGGTGACAATGGAGGTTAGAGAAACTATACAGAACCTGTTATATGAAATAAGTACCTTTAGTCCCCCAGTGTGAAAGGGGCAGAAAGAGGTCTTTAAGAAAGGGACATTTAAACAGAACATAAGAGTTGCCCTACTGGGTCAGACCAAGGGTCCATCTAGCCCAGTATCTTATTTCCAATAGCGGCCAGTCCTGGTGACAAGTCCCTGGCAGAGTCCCAAAAAGGGGCAAGCTTTCCTGCTACTTAATCCCCAGGTCTGCCTTAATAACAGTTTATGGACTTTTCCACCCGGAACTTGTCCAAACCTTTTTTTTTAAACCACCTATTGCTTTTACCACACTTAACCCTGGTAATGAGTTTCAGAGCTTAACTATAAGCTGAATGAAAAAAAAAATATTTTCCCCTATTTGTTTTAAATGTGCAACTATCGTAACCTCATTGAGTGTCCTCTAGTCTTGTTCAAAGAGCAAACAAGCGATTCATGTTTACCTGTTCCACCCTATTCAGGATTTTATAGACCTCAATCCCACCTCCCCCCCCCCCCCCCCCCCCCCCCCCCCCCAGCCATCCAAGATGAAGAGCTCTAACTTCTTCAGCCTTTCCTGATAAGAGAGTCTTTCCATTCTCTTCATCATTTTGGTCACCCTTTTTCTCATTTCACAATATCTTTTTTAGCTGCGACGACCAGAATTGCACACAGTACTCAAGGTGGGGTCTCACCACGGAGTGATACAGAGGCATTATGATAACCTTAGAATTATTCTCAATTCCTTTCCTAATAATTCCCAACATAAATGGCCGGTGTGGCCATTTGCTTCAGCTGTAGGGCAGGTCTAAATATTTCTCATATACATGTGTAAATTTTAATGTTTTATAATCTACACGTGTACTTATATTTTCCACCCAAACTTTCTCCCTGTGCATATAGACCAGCACATTATCTGCCATCATGCCAATGTACGTATTTTTCAAGTCATCGGTATTTGGTAAGGGATCATTTACACGTGTGTGTTGCCACATTCCCCTGGATTCTAGATAACGCGACTAAAATTGTGCGTGCAAATCCAGGTGTATTCTGCATTTGCACGCTTACTTTAATTAGTTATCAAGCCACATTGAGCCTACAAATAGGTGGGAAAATGTGGGATACAAATGTAACAAATAAATAAATAAAAATAAATAATCTGGGCCTGTAGTGAGGGTTCATGATTTTACATCATATCCATTCAGAGATGTGGCGCTGTACATTTTTTTCTCTTTTTCTGCGGAGTAGATGCTGACCTTCCCCTAGCTTCACTGTTTCCCCCACTCCTCATTAGCTCTCTTATTATCAGCTGATTTTTCTTCTGGCTGGAAAGATTAGAAGGCATGATGTACCATAAGTAGCATCCATTACCCAGCTCATTCGTAACACCCCCACCCCCTCAGGTGAACAACAAGCAGGCATGTGTAATTCTGAGGCCACACACCAACTCAAAAGTCTTTCATAATCCAGCAGTCAAGAGGCAGCTGTATACACAGAACACGGCAAATTTCCTGATATGATGAATACATCCCAAGGCCCAATTTCCTTCTGAAGCTTTTCCTCATAGTTCTGACCTCAGATAGAGAAGTAGTTTCCTGTTAGAAGTGAATAAGACGACGTTAAGTCTTTTTAATGGAAAGCGTGTTTCTTCAAGATATTTTTTATCTGGTTCTCATGTCGGTGCTCAATGCAGAAGGAACCTAATTCCGAAATGCTTTATGAGAAAGCAGAGAGTATCTGCTCATTACTGAATTCAGCCGATGTCTGGTGAGACTTTGTTTTTTGCAGAGATTAGAACCTGTGTTGATCCTGAAAGAACTGGATTTTGTGCGAGACTTTGTATTGCCCCAATATAAAGCCTTTGCTGTAATTAAATTTTTGAGACCAGGTAGGTCTGAAGACACAGGTACACAGACAATGCAACTGAATTCTTAATGGCAGTGCCTTAGAAAGTCCATTTATTACATTATCTCTAATTATTTTCAGTTGATCCAATGAAAGGTGGCGTAGTTGGCAAATAATGCAAATTAGCATTAAAACCTGCGTTTCCTGATTTTTTTTTTCGTTAAAGAAATCAAAACACACCGCCAGAGGTATCTAATTTCCTGCACCTCTACAGCATCTCTGAATCCCATAAACCACCCTGTTCAGGGCCGTGCCAACGCGTTAAGCAAAGTAAGCATGGCAGGGGGGTGCCGTCCTCTGGGGGGGCGCCCCGCCGCTCCATGCTTGCCTCGCCCTCCCACTCCCATGTCCCAACTGCCCGCCCTCTTCTCCCCCCAACAAAATCTCTTTTAAATTTACCTCCATTCGGCTGGCAGGGCAGCGAACGGCGCAGCGTCAGTGAAGGAGGCGTTCGCTGCCCTGCCAGCCAGACGGATGTAAATTTAAAAGAGACTTTGTTGGGGGGAGAAGAGGGCGGGCAGTTAGGACATGGGAGCAGGAGGGCAGGGGAGAGAGGACAGCGATCATCTACACGGGGGGGGGGGGGCGGCACCCGATCCCCTACGGGGGGGGCGTGGCACACGATCCCCTGCGGGGGGGGGCGGCGGCACACGATCCCCTGCGGGGGGCGCCACAGACCCTTGGCACGGCCCTGACCCTGTTAGTTTTTTTTTTCGTCCTGCCAGTGGTTTAATTTCAAATTACTACAGTAGTGACTTTCATTGAGAGGAGTTTGCATCGGTTTGGAACTCTCTGAGTTCATTGCTTGCCCTCTGGCTCTCTGCTTGAATATTTATAGGACAGCCTTCCTCTCTCCCCTCCCCCCTTGAAAAGAGGGGGACAGAGACATTCACACATTCGCCCTCACTGCTGAGGGCCAGGCCCATCATGTATGTGAAGTGAATCTGGGGCAGGGAGAATTGTTTTCCCCTTTTCTCTCTTCCGTGGAGATAGTGTGTGCTAACGCCATTCGTTTCTACGCAGGAAAAAAATGAAACAAAACCTTTCTGGGTGCCCATCCTGAGAGTGTATTACACTATCTACATATAGGGGCAGTGCCCAAGGACCCAGGAGCTGTAGGGGGCCCAGTGCCTCCCTCCCATGTGATCGACTCTAAACCAATCACGTGGAAGAGAGAGGCACTGGGCCCCCTGCAGTCAACTGTGGTAGTACCTGTCAATCCCAATCTTCTCTGTACTCTCCCATGGGCAGCCTAGACAGAAGAAAATGGTCACGGAGCCATGCAGGTACTCATGCATACCTTTTGGCCAGTCCTGCCTCCAAGTGCGCATCAGAGGGAGGCGGGACCTGCTGAGCTATGCAGATCGCTTGCACGGCTGGCTTCATGACTATTTTCCTCCATCTGGGCCACCCATGGGAGAGTACGGAGGGGATCGGGACACTGACAGGTACTGCTATGGTTTGGTAGTTGAAATCTGGGATGGGATTCGGGGGGGCAGCCCAATAACCTTTACTGCCCAGTGGCCTATATCACTGTCGGTCCACCCCTGTCTACACATAATGCACACTATTCTTAAAGTGTGCGCTATTGCACACAGCACGTGCTCATAAGTACATAACTGTTGCCATACTGGGACAAACCGAAGGTCCATCAAGCCCAGCATCCTGTTTCCAACAGTGGCCAATCCAGGTCACAAATACTTGGCAGAAACCCAGAGTAGCAACATTCCATGTAGAACTGCAAAGAATAGCAAGATTCTGGAATCCTAAAGAGTAACAAGATTCCATGTGGAACCCCAAAGAGTAGCAACATTCTATTTAGAATCCCAAGTACATAAGTACATAAGTAATGCCATACTGGGACAGACCGAAGGTCCATCAAGCCCAGCATCCTGTTTCAGCTTGGAAAAGAGACAGATAAATGGAGATATGATTGAGATCTACCAAATCTTGAGTGGTGTAGAACAAGTAAATCGATTTTATTTTTTTCACTTGTTCCAAAAGTACAAAGACTAGGGAACACTCAAGGAAGTTACCTAAGTACATAAGTATTTCCAGACCGAAGCTCCATCAAGACAACATCCTGTTTCCAACAGTGGCCAATCCAGGTCATAAGTACCTGGCAAGATCTCAAAAAAGTATAATACATTTTATGCTGCTTATCCTAGAAATAAACAGTGGATTTTCCCCAAGTCCATTTTAATAATGTTCTATGGACTTTTCCTTTAGGAAGCCAGCCAAGCCTTTTTTAAACCCGTTAAGCTAACTGCTTTTACTACATTCTCTAGCCACGAATTCTAGAGTTTAATTACACATTGAGTGGAAATACCACCCTACAAACTGCTCCAACCCCCAAAACTACCCCCTGCAAACTGCCCCACCTCCTCCCAGAAACTGCCCCCCTACAAAAAGTACTCCCTGTGCAATTGATCTGCCACCCTGCAAACTGCCTTCACCCACCAAACTGCCCCCTGCAACTGCCCTAACTCCCATAAACCACCTCTACAAATGCCCTACCACCGTAGAAACTGCCCCACTCCCAAGAACTTCCCCACAAATTGGAGTGGAGGGGTAGCCTAATTGTTAGTGCAGTGTGTTGGAAACCTGGGGAACTGGGTTTTATTCTCACCGTGGCTCCCTGTGATCCTACACATGCCACTTAACCCTCTATTGCCCCAAGTGCAAAAACTTATTTTGGGCCCACTAGGGACAGAGAAAGTACCTGAATATAAGTAAACTCTGGTTGTACCACAGAAAAGCAGTACAGTAGATTCCGGTTAATTGGACAGATTGGAACCACAGCACTTTGTCCCAATTAAGCGGCTGCCCCCAAAAAACAAACTTGCCCAGAATCACAAAGGGATACAGTGGGAATCGAATCCAGTTCACGCCCACTCCAGTTACATTACTCTGCGGGGTGGAGATTAAAGACCATATGGAAGGAAGTGACGCTACAGGGTGGAAGAGGCTGTAAAAAGGGAATGTCAGGTGGCCCTGTCTTCTATGCACTTCATCTCGTCAGCTGACTTTGCAGAGATGGATGCGAGCAGTAACGTCAAGATCGTGGAAGAGTACTGCTGGTCAGAGCGCGAGCCCCATGTTTGATTCGGGAGTAGGGCACGGTAATAGTATGGGGAAGGGGGAGGACAGAAAAATTAGCGCTGACCCGAAGAATAGCAGATTAGAGAGTGCAAATGTGGATGCTACTGGTCCAGTTAAATGGCGAAATAAGCAAACCTTTTCCAGCTTAAAATGGAAATGTAGGAAAGTTAAAACGAATCGGAGAAAAGTTTTCTTCACTCAACGTGTAATTAAACTCTGGAATTTGTTGCCAGAGAATGTGGTAAGGGCGGTTAGCTTAGCGGAGTTTAAAAAAGGTTTTGACGGCTTCCTAAAGGAAAAGTCCATAGACCATTATTAAATGGACTTGGGGAAAATCCACTATTTCTGGGATAAGCAGTATAGAATGTTTTGTACTTTTTGGGGATATTGCCGGATATTTGTGACCTGGATTGGCCACTGTTGGAAACAGGATGTTGGGCTTGATGGACTTTTTCCCAGTATGGCAATACTTATGTACTTATGCTTTATTTTCGTTCTCCAGGTTTTGGACCAAATAGGCAGTGGCGTTCCTAGGGGGGCTGACACCCGGGGTGGATCGCCGATGCACCCCGCCCCCCGGGTGCATCGCCCCCCCCGGAACAGCGTGACACCCCCCCCAGCGAAAGAACCCGCGATGCCCCGACGAAAGAAACCCTCCGGGTGCACGCCGCTGGAGGGGTGGGGTGCCGCGCGCCTGACGGCTCTTCGTTGTCATGCTCCTTCTGCCCCGGAACAGGAAGTAACCTGTGCCGGGGCAAAAGGAGCATGAAAACAAAGAGCCGCCAGGCGCGCGGCACCCCCTTAGTGGCGTGCACCCGGAGCGGACCGCCCCCACCGCCCCCCGTTGGTACGCCACTGCAAATAGGTGGCTGCCCCGATTAACCAATGTCCCAATTAACTGAAATCTACTGTATATCAAATCCATTAGCCCCACTGTCCACCATCACTTCCAAAAACTAGTACGTGCAACCCAGTCACTTTAATTTAACTCACCCCCAAATCTATGTTTGTTTATTGCAGTTTAATACATGGCCTATATTTTGGGAAATCAAGGCAGTTTACAATTTATTCAATAAAGGTTAGAAACGGAGCTCCATTGTAACAGAGAGAGGCAGGGAAGAAATTAGAAAGTTAAAATAGTAAAATAATAACACGGTAACAAAGTAAAATAACAGGCAGGTGCGGAATTAACACAGCTCTCCAAGGTAGGAGAAAAATGTGTTTTCAGAGTAGCTTTGAACTTAACAATAGTGATTCAAGATGCAGAGAAATTGGTACAGTGAAGGTCGTAGGAAGGAAAAGGTAGAATGGTGGATTTGAGATGAGCTGAAGCTAGATGTAGCATAAAAAGTCTATAATCACTAGATGAATGCTAAAAAATAAAGTGTAAAGTAAGGTATGGCCAGAGAAGCAAGATTGAATGGGTAGACGTGAATTGCTTGTTTACTCTTTCCAAAAATACTAGGACTAGAGGGCATGCAATGAAACTACAAAGTAGTAAATTTAAAACAAATTGGAGAAAATATTTCTTCACTCAATGTGTAATTAAACTCTGGAATTCATTGACAGAGAATGTGGTAAAAGCAGTTAGCTTAGCGGGGTTTAAAAAAGGTTTGGATAGCTTCCTAAAAGAAAAGTCCATAAGCCATTGTTAAAATGGACTTGGGAAAATCCACTGCTTATTAAGCAGCAGAAAACGTATAGTACTGTTTTGGGATCTTGCCAGGTGTTTGTGACCTGGATTGGCCACTGTTGGAACCAGGATGCTGGTCTGTCCCAGTGTGGCAATACTTATGTACTTATGTCCAAGAAAATGTACTATAATTTGCAAAGAATTCAGTTTTCTTCTTGACCAATACATGTGCTGATACAGGAGCAGCCACTGATACTGTGATTCACATTAAGCCAGAAGACATGATTTGTCAAAAATCTGCATAAACATGGATTGTCGTCATGACTGGCATTTACTGTTTGGGGTTTTCCGTCTTTGTGATATTATAGCTAATGTGCTCCAATATTTTATATTTCATTTATATTCTTCTGACATATAATCTTATGACCTTTTTGCATTTGACATTTTATGTCTGCCAGAAACATTGGCTAACGTCTCATTTTACATACCCGAGAAAGCTTCCTAATTGAGTAATCGTACCTTTTGATTCTACACCTACGACCTCGCTGTTCTGACCCCTCAGTGCACCGTGAACGAAACAATAAACAGATTTGTCAAAGCAACTGCCAGTTAAGGTGACGGAAAGTTCCCGATTGAACTTTAGGCTGCCATCTTGAAAAGCCAGGTGCTCAAGAGAAAAATGAAAACAGCAACTTCCTTTTCTGTAAAAAAAAAAAATAATAATTAAAAGAAATCCTACATTTCTCTTCAGGTGTGTTCACAGCTTTTCATCAGCTTTCCAGCACCCTGACGGACTGCTGCAAGCTCTCAAGTCCCCTCTGATTTAATCTTTTGTTTTATGTTAGTTTCATACTGCATCAGGCTGTCTGTAAGTTGCCTTAAGCAACTTATTCACACACTTGCTAATAATGTACATCCCTGAAGAGCTGTGATTCGTAAGTTTCAAAGATTACAGGACTTAGGTTTTGTATGACAAACGAGGATCAGTTATTCTAACCCATGAAGTGCCATGAGCCATTTTCTTTTTCCTGTGGTGCTTTAAGGGCCCTTTGAATAAGCCGCATAAGCCGCATAGGTGCCTACGTGTGCCCAACGCACATCAGTTCAGAGTTACCGCTTGGCCCGGCGGTAATTTTGTTTTTTTGTACACGTATCCGCTACTCGCTGGAAAATCATTTTTATTTTCCGGCATGCGGCAGAAACGGGGCGGTAATCATCATTGTACACTCGTGGACGATTACCACACAGTTACCTCGTGAGACCTTACCGCTAAGTCAACAGGTGGCGATAAGGTCTCAGTCCCAAAATGGACACGTGCCAATTTTTATTTTGCCGCACGTCCATTTTCATCAAAAATTTTTAAAAAGGCCTTTTTTTACAGGCGCGCTGAAAAATGGATCCGCGCGCGCGCAAAACACGCGCCTACATTTTGCAGCGCACCTTAGTAAAAGGACCCCTTACTTCCCAGGATTCCCAGTGGCTTCCTGACTCCTGCAACAGGGACTTGTGGTCTCCAATCTCCGAGCTGGACACAAGAGTTTCAGTCTTATTTTGCAGTAGTTTTATTGAAGGGAATGAATGTATTAACCTTGAGTATATATGAGATCTAATATTAATATGGATTTTTATGAAATATTACCATTCAAATGAACATTTGGAATGATAACCCTAGGAGATCAGGCTGTTGAGAAACTCTTTTTTAGTCGTGTTTTCTGCTGTGTTAATATAATAAGATGCTGCTGAGACATCAGAGCTCTGTACGTTCTCATTAGCATATTAAAATGTATATGAAAAGGCTAGAGTGATTTTTAAGAACACATAATTTCTAAAATCACAACTTCCTATTATAACGATTGCTCTCTTCCTTTGCAGGGATAATCTTAACAAAATTGTGTGGCAGCTAATCACTGCCAGCATTTACAGTAAATATTAGTTACTTCTCTTCTGTTTATTCTTTATATAGTTCATAAATTACCCAAAATATTATATACATGTTTTTATTTTATTTTAAATATGTAGTGAAACTTGAAATTTTGCTCAGTGGAGTGAAGTTCTCAGGATAATGCGGGTGTAAAATATATGTGAACATACCTAAGTCGTGCACCTCTGATTCTCTCTTTTGTACACCCTGTTGCGTTCGGTTCCTGGGGCTTCTGATCAAAAGACAGAAAATAGAGAGTAGGGCTGAATGGTCAGTATTCTCAGTGGAGAAGGGTAGATAATGAGGTTCCTCAGGGGTCTGTGCTGGGACGGCTGCTTTTTAACATATTTATAAATGATCTTGACGTGGGAATAACTAGTGAGGTAGTTCAATGTGCTGATGACACAAAGTTATTCAAAGTCGTTGAATCACAAAAGGATTGTGAGAAATTACAAGAGGACCTTACAAGGTTGGGAAACTGGGCATCCTATTGACAGATGCCATTTAAGGGAAAACTCTATAAATAGTGCCCATATTTGGTGCCAAAAATAATCAGCGGTGAAAAGTATTCTATAATGGGCTTTCTGGGTTCAGCCCCCTTTATAGAATAGCATTTAGCACCAAGATTCATGCTCAACATTTGGGCACAAGGAATTGCACCAACTGAAACCGGGTGTAAATCCCGGCACGCAAGTTGGGCATGGATCCCCCGAATTCTGTAACACTGTGAGTATTTTAAGGGAACGTCCCTGGCAAGCACACGCCCCTCCCATGACCACAGCCCCTTTGCAGATCCCAGTGGAGTCTTGCCTCAGGCCTACCCAGTCTAGTGGCCCAAACAGGCCCACCCATTATTGCCTTAGGTCCACTCAGTCTAGGGCCCCCAAAGCACCTCTTTGGTGGTGCCTCACTCCTCTCTCTCACGACAGCTGCCCGTCTCCCCCCACCCCCCATCTAACTTTGCGCCATTTGCACCAGCCCTGCAGGCTTCTCTCTACCGTGTCCTGCCCTTGATGACATCACTTCCTGTTTCTTCACTGGCGGGAATGCGGTAGAGGGAAGCCTGCAGAGCTGCTGCAGGTTGCTTACAGGGGAAGGACCGCGATTGACTGGCAAAAGCATGAATGAGAATGTAGTGGATAGAGCACCGTTCACTGAAGAGAGTGTGTATGAACAACTTGAAAATCTAAAGGTGGACAAAGCCATGGGACCGGACGGGATCCACCCCAGGATATTGAGGGAGCTCAGAGAGGTTCTGGTGGGTCCTCTTAAAGATTTGTTTAATAAATCCTTGGAGACGGAAGAGGTTCCATGGGATTGGAGAACGGCGGACGTAGTCCCTCTTCACAAAAGTGGTGATAGGGAAGAAGCTGGAAACTACAGGTCGGTAAGCCTCACTTCGGTTATTGGAAAAGTAATGGAAGTGATGCTGGAGGAAAGGATAGTGAATTTACTGGAAGCCAATAAGTTGCAAGATCCGAGACAACATGGTTTTACCAAAGGTAAATCGTGTCAAACGAATCTCATTGAATTCTTTGACTGGGTGATCGGAGAACTGAATCAGGGACGTGTTATAGATGTAATCTACTTAGATTTCAGCAAAGCTTTTGACACGGTTCCCCACAGGAGGCTCTTGAATAAACTTGACAGGCTGAAGATAGGACCCGACGTGGTGACCTGGATTAGGAACTGGTTAATGGACAGACGCCAGAGGGTGGTGGTTGATGGAATTCGCTCGGATGAGGGAAAGGTGAGTAGTGGAGTGCCTCAGGGATCGGTGCCGGGGCCGATTCTGTTCAATATATTTGTGAGTGACATTGCTGAAGGGTTAGAAGGTAAAGTTTGCCTTTTTGCGGATGATACTAAGATTTGTAACAGAGTGGACACCCCGGAGGGAGTGGAAAACATGAAAAAGGATCTGCAGAAGCTAGAAGAATGGTCTAATGGTTTGGCAATTAAAATTCAATGCGAAGAAATGCAAAGTGATGCACTTAGGGAGAAGAAATCCACGGGAAACGTATGTGTTAGGTGGCGAGAGTCTGATATGTACGGATGGGGAGAGGGATCTTGGGGTGATAGTATCTGAGGATCTGAAGGCGACGAAACAGTGTGACAAGGCGGTGGCCGTAGAAGGTTGCTAGGCTGTATAGAGAGAGGTGTGACCAGCAGAAGAAAAGCGGTTTTAATGCCCCTGTATAACTCGTTGGTGAGGCCCCACCTAGAGTATTGTGTTCAGTTTTGGAGGCCGTATCTTGCAAAGGATGTAAAAAGAATTGAAGCAGTGCAAAGAAAAGCTACGAGAATGGTATGGGATTTGCGTTACAAGACTTATGAGGCGAGACTTGCTGACCTGAACATGTACACCCTGGAGGAAAGGAGAAACAGGGGTGATATCATACAGACGTTCAAATATTTGAAAGGTATTAATCCGCAAACGAACCTTTTCCGGAGATGGGAAGGCGGTAGAACGAGAGGACATGAAATGAGATTGAAGGGTGGCAGACTCAAGAAAAATGTCAGGAAGAATTTTTTCATTGAGAGAGTGGTGGATTCTTGGAATGCCCTCCTGCGGGAGGCGGTGGAGATGAAAACGGTAACGGAATTCAAACATGTGTGGGATAAACATAAAGGAATCCTGTTCAGAAGGAATGGATCCTCAGAAACTTAGCCGAGATTGGCTGGCAGAGCTGGTGGTGGGAGGCGGGGCTGGTGGTTGGGAGGCGGGGCTAGTGCTGGGGCAGACTTCTACGGTCTGTACCCTGAAAATGGCAGATACAAATCAAGGTAAGGTATACACAAAAAGTAGCACTTATGAGTTTATCTTGTTGGGCAGACTGGATGGACCGTGCAGGTCTTTTTCTGCCTTCATCTACTATAGTACTATGAATCTGTGCCGGCAACAGCTTGGAGGTAGACCAGGGAGGGAGAGAGGAGCAGATGCCAGGTGTGGTGGTGGTGGGGAGGGGGGGGGGGGAATAGAGAGGAGCAGATGCTGGGTGGGGGGGGGGGGGGAGTGGAGCAGATGCTATGCAGAGGGGGAGAAAGATGACAATAGCAGGGGCAGAGGGAAAGATTTTTTAAAAAGTGTATGTATGTACGAAGGTGGGGGTGGGAAGGGCCCACCCAGGTTAACTCGGGGCCACCTGAAATGGCAGGTCTGACTATGCTCCTGGAAGATCTGCACAGAAACACTTACGTCCTATTCTATAAATTGGCTCTTAAGTGTGTTTTGGCAAGAATCTGCCATCTTTGCCCCATTTCAGCGCTTGCTTCCATTAGAATGCTTATTTTGCACCAAACATTTGGCACCGAAGTAGCAGCGTCTAATATTCAGTGCCATATATAGAATTTCCCCCTTGAGAGCAAGTGCAAAGTAACGCATGTAGGAAAGAGGAACTCAAACTATAGCTACGTGATGCAAAGTTCCACATTAGGAGTCACCGACCAGGAAAAGTATCTCGGTGCCATCATTGATGATATGTTGAAACCTCTGCTCAGTGTGCAGTGGCGGCTAAGAAAGCAAATAGAATGTTAGGAATGATTAGGAACGGGATGGAAAACAAAAATGAGACTGTTATAATACCTTTGTATCGTTCTATGGTGCGACCGCATCTCGAATACTGTGTACAATTCTGATTACCGCATCTCAAAAAAGATATGGCGGAATTGAAAAAGGTACAGAGAAGGGCAACAAAAATGATAAAGGGGATGGGATGACTTCCCTAGGAGTAAAGGCAGCAGTCAAAGTGTGGGGGCGGCCCAAGTGGTAGGGGGGACTGCGGCGTGGCGGTCCATGTGGGGGGGGGTGCGGTGATTAAGTCTTGCTCTGGGCCTGGCTGGGTCTCTCGGCGGCCCTGGTTCTAAGTGCTCCCATGTTGTCTTTATTATCCAATTAGCATTCACCAATTCAAATGCGCTGAGGGGTAAATTGTATAAACTCTGGAATTCGTTGGCAGAGAATGTGGTAAAAGCGGTTAGCTTAGCGGAGTTTAAAAAAGGTTTGGACAGCTTCCTAAAGGAAAAGTCCATAGACCGTTATTAAATGGACTTGGGAAAATCCACTATTTCTGGGATAAGCAGTATACAATGTTTTTTACATTTTTAGGATCTTGCCGGGTATTTGTTACCTGGATTGGCCACTGTTGGAAACAGGATGCTGGGCTCGATGGACCTTTGGTCTTTCCCAGTATGGCAATACTTATGTACTAAGTGGTACCTAAAAATCAGTGACAAAAAATTTACATGATGAGGGCTATTTTATAAAGGATACATATCTTTTATAGAATAGTGCTTCGGACGTAAACCATTCCTAACTTTAGGCACTAACAATTATACCTGTTAAAAGCTGGTATAAATGCCAACACCTAAATTAGGTAGGGTTCGGCCAAATTCATGTAAAATTTTGGTACGCCCCGAGAACACCCTCCAAGACATGCCCTCCCCAAATTTACACACATTAGAATTTACGCATTTACGAATTTATACAATATGATCTGCACATAAATCCTAATTAAGGCCATTTAATACCAACAATTAGTTGTTAGCCAATATTGGTGCTGATTGGCTTGTTAAGCGATTAAGTTGCGTATGCGAATCGGCTATGTGCACTAATTTGTGCACACAACTTCAGTCGCCGTTTATAGAAACCATGGGTAATGGTTTCATACCCATTCCCAGCTTATGACATGCCCCTCCCCAAAAAATAACAAAAAAGCCCACGATTAGTGCATGCTGACAGGCAAATTCCCACAAAAACCCTTGTTTCCCATGTTAAGTCAGTGGCACAGCCAGACCTCAATGTGGGAGGGGGGGAGGCAGAGCCCAAAGTGGGGAGGGGGCACATTTTGGCCTGCATCCCCACTGCAACTCCCGCACCACCGCCTCACATACCGCCCCCGCCAGCTGAAGCATTTGTCCAGCGCTGGTCTCCGCCGATTTGCCTGCCCTGCTCTTCCCATCACGAGGGGAAGAGCAGGGCAGGCAATGCCATGGAGAGCCGGAGACCAGCGCTGGACAAATTCTTCAGCTGGCTATGTTTAGGGACCCCTGCCAGCCAAACCAGGGGCCCCAGAGCCAATTTGGGAGACCCAGTTGAGCTCTTAATTAATGAAACCCCAGAATTCATTGAACCAACAGCTCGGTGGCATCGGACGCTTTGAAAACAAATTATGAATTAACTAAGAAACCCCCCCCCCCCCCATTATACTAATGTATTTTCAAAGGTCATATTCAATGTTTAAACAATTGTGAAGTATTTTGAAACTATGGAAGGGGTCCCGTTTTTTTTTCTGGACACCGTATTTCACATGATGGGAAATAAGATGGCAGAGCACATAAAGAAAGAGGAATAAGATCAAAAGAGAAAACTATGCTAACATTTTGAAGAATCTAGATAGAACATCTGCTGTAATTTAGAGAAATCATTTTAGCATTGCTGTCGGCCTTTCTTTGCTGATTTTATTGATTGTACCTAGTAGTACACAGAGCTTTTAAGTCCTGCTTGAGTTCACATTCCCTTTCTTAACATAGACTTGTCCCATTTATCTTACGGAAAGAGCAGCCAGCCCGTTCTGTGCACTCTGGAGGGTACGTTCATAGCAAGATAATGATGAGCAAAGCATTCTGGGATTGTGCTGTGCATGTCACTGGCACATAGGCTGTGGGGCTTCTTAATAGTCTGAAAAGAAAGGGTGCTGGACACCTTCCTTCAGCTCTCACATTAGGTAGGCTCAGGAATCTAACATGCACATTCACAACTGCACATTTAGGGCCCCTTTTACAAAGCGACGGTAAGCCCAATGCGGGCTTACCGCTTGCTAAAAAGGAGCTACCGCTGAGCTACTGCAGCAGCCCAGCGTAGGGTTACCATATTTTGTCCCCACAAAAGGAGGACACATGCCCCGCCCCACCACACATCCCACCCCCTTTCACACCCTCGCTCCGCCCCCTGTCACATTTTCCCCTCCCCCCTGTCACACACCCCATCACCCCCTCTCCCCGTCACCCCCTCCCCTTACCTTACTACTGCCCTGGTGGTCTAGTGATCTCTTCGGGGCAGGAAAGAGCCCCCTCTTTCCTGCCCAGAGCGCTGCCCTGCATGCATCCTTCCTGTTGCTGATCTCGGCACCGATTCAAATCTACCCTTCTCCACTGAGAATACTGACCATTGAACTCTACTCTTAGCTTCCTATCTTTCAACCAGCTCTTAATCCATAGTAATACCCTACCTCAGATCCCATGACTCTCCAGTTTCCTCAGGAGTCTTTCATGAGGCACTTTGTCAAACGCCTTTTGAAAATCCAGATACAGCTCCTCATTGTCCACATGTTTGTTCACCCCCTCAAACAAATGCAGTAGATTGGTGAGGCAAGACTTCCCTTCACTAAATCCGTGCTGACTTTGTCTCATCAGCCCATGTTTTTGTACGTGCTCTGTAATTTTATTCTTGATAATAGCCTCTACCATTTTGCCCGGTACCGACGTCAGACTCACCGGTCTATAATTTCCTGGATCTCCTCTGGAACCTTTTTAAAAAATCGGCTTAACACTGGCTACCCTCCAGTCTTCCGGTACCAAACTCGATTTTAGAGATAGATTGCATATTACTAACAGTAGCTCTACAAGTTCATTTTTCAGTTCTATTAATACTCTGGGATGAATACCATCAGGTCCTGGTGATTTACTACTCTTCAGTTTGCAGAACTGGCCCATTACATCCTCCAAGTTTACAGAGAATTCGTTTAGTTTCTCCGACTCGCCTGCTTCAAATATGCTTTCTGGCACCGGTGTCCCTCCCAAATCCTCCTTGGTGAAGACCGAAGCAAAGAATTCATTTAATTTCTCCGCTACGGTTCGGTCATCCCTGATCGCCCCTTTAACACCATTTTCGTCCAGTGGCCCAACTGATTCTTTAGCCGGCTTCCTGCTTTTAATGTATCTGGATGTTTCTACACCTGTGGTTCCGAGCAATAAAATAAACCAGAATCTGAACAGGAAAACAATAGAAATAAACCACTAGGCATAAGCCCCTTATGCCTAGAACAGTGGTTCCCAAACTTGGTCCCAGAGGCACCCCAGCCAGTCAGGTTTTCAGGACACCTATAATGAATATTCTTGAGAGAGACTTGCATGCACTTTCTCCACTGCATACAAATTTCTCTCATGAATATTCATTGTGGATATCCTGAAAACCTGGCTGGCTGGGGTGCCTCCAGGACCGGGTTTGGGAACCACTGGCCTAGAACGTGCTCACCGAGTGGGGCACCATCAGGAGGGAGGTAACCGTCCCAATGATATAATGGTGAAAGTACATAATTAGATCCGTAAACTGGAAATTCTGAGGATTTCGGCAGAAGCGTGACACTCTTACATACCTCTACTTGAGTTCTGTGTTTTTAGAGAAATATAGACTGGATTGTCTGCATGAATCTGTCTGGCCTTTTAATGCAGAGTTTAACCTGGCTCTAAAAAAAGAATTTTATAAGCGAACAGTAAATGGACCACAAGGAGACAGACAGACAGCTGGAGACTCCGTCCTCAGTACTGTAACTCATAGGAGTCAACTTTTCAAAATTATTGGGGGTGCTAAACCCAATGGAAATAACCCCTCCCTGGGCACGTACAAGGAATTTTCTCAATAATGGGGGCGCTCAAGCACCCACAGAGCCAGCTCCTATTCTGTAACTCTCAGCAAGCTACCAGAGCCTAGAGATGGTAATTGTAAAATGAGGAATGTGTAAAAATATCCGACATAACAGTTTAAATCTTCTGAAGCAGATGTTTTTCAAGAGTAAGTGTTTTCAAGTACAGAATTTATACATAAATTATACAGCTTTCACGTTCGCAGAAGCATCACAAATCCTGTTACCCATTTTGCCCTCACCCCCAACTCCCCAGACTGCCCCTTAGTAATCGTCTCCATGCACTTTTCCAAACTACCTTTATTACATTTCCTGAGTGGAAGATGGTAAAAGTGTATCATAAATACAATCCATATTTTTCTAAGCTGTATCACCACAGTACATTGAGACTGTAGAGTGACTTTCATCCTCTTGCATTAACCATTAGGCTAAACCCCAACCTTGATCTAAAAAAATATGTTTTTTTGATTAAGATAGCTTTGAGCTATACATAAATACATGAGTATTGTCATACTGGGACAGACCAAAGGTCCATCAAGCCTAGCATCCTATTTCCAACAGTGGCCAATCCAGGTCACAAGTACCTGGCGAGATCCCAAAAAGTAGAATGCATTTTATGCTGCTTATAAATAAGCAGTGGATTTTCTCCATTTTAATAATGGTCTATGGACTTTTCCTTTAGGAAGCCACCCAAACCTTTTTAAAACCCTGCTAAGCTAACTGCTTTTACTACATTCTTTGGCAACAAATTCCAGAGTTTAATTACACGTTGAGTGAAGAAATATTTTCTCTTGATTCATTTTAAATTTACTATTTTCTAGCTTCATTGCGTGCCCCCTAGTCCTAGTATTTTTGAAAAGAGTAAACGAGCGATTCATGTCTACCCATTCCACTCATTATTTTATAGACCTCCGCAATATTTCCCCTCAGCCGTCTCTTCTCTAAGCTGAAGAGCCCTAGCCGCTTCAGCCTTTCCTAATAGGGAAGTCGTCCCATCCCCTTTATCATTTTCGGCGCCCTTCTCTGTACCTTTTCTAATTCTACTATATCTTTTTTGAGATGCGGTGACCAGAATTGAGCACAATATTCAAGGTGCAGTCGCACCATGAAGCAATACAAAGGCTGCTTGAAGGTCTGAGGCGAGCAATCCTCGTTAAATCCACACAGCTGTAAAACTCTAACACAGGCAATTCTCCTTCCACAACTAGATTACTGCAACTCATTATATTGCAATATTTCGGTCAAACTTCAGAAAAGGTTACAGTTATTACAAAATACCACTGCTAGATTGATCTTTAGCAAGTGTAAGTTTGATAGTTCTGCTTTGCTTTTGACAGATCTTCATTGTTTAGCTGATCACAAACATATTAGTTATAAGCTGGCTTGTTTAGTTTTTAAATTACCATATTTTTCGGACTATAAGACGCACCGGACCATAAGACGCACCTAGGTTTTAGAGGAGGGAAATAGGAAAAAAAAAATTTTCCTCTTTCCCTCCTCTAAAACCTAGGTGCTCTGCTCCGGTGCGTCTTGTCCGGGTTTCGGACCTCCGTTCCAGTACTTACATGATTCCATGTGCCCTGGTGGTCTAGTGATGTCGGGGCAGGAAAGAGCCCCCTCTTTCCTGCCCATCGCGCTGCTCTCCGTGCTCCTCAATGCTTTCTGATGGTCTCGGCGAGATTCAAAATGGCCGCCGAGACTTCAATTCTCGGCGGCCATTTTGAATCTCGCGGAGACCGTCAGTCAGGTAGCATACAGGAGGACGGAGAGCAGCGCGCTGGGCAGGAAAGAGGGGGCTCTTTCCTGCCCCGACGTCACTAGACCACCAGAGAACATCGCGTGACGTGAGTAGGGGAGGGCGATCCCGAACTCGGACAAGACGCACCGGAGCACCATCAGAAAGCATTGAGAAGCACGGAGAGCAGCGCGATGGGCAGGAAAGAGGGGGCTCTTTCCTGCCCCGACGTCACTAGACCACCAGGGCACATGGAATCATGTAAGTACTGGAACGGAGGTCCGAAAACGCTACCTTCGGACTATAAGACGCACCCCCCATTTTCCTCCCAAATTTTGGGGGAAAAAAGTGCGTCTTATAGTCCGAAAAATACGGTAATTTATGGTCAAAACTCAATGGGAATTACTGCATTACTTTCTATCCCTCCTTATAACTCTTGCTTTCTATGAATTTTACAAATTGGATACCCTTCACTTAGATATGTTCATTTAAAGTCTGTTCTTGAGCATTCATTTCCATTTCAATGTGCAAGAATTTGGAACGCTCTACAAAACAGAATAGAACTGTCTCTGACACTGAAAAAAAAAAGGGTGAGGGCTGAGCTAGGAACTCATTATCCTCCCTCATTGGCTGTCTGCCTTCTGACGAACAACTGGCTGCAATATACAGCAGTTGTACATCACAAAGCTGGGAACCAATGAGGGAGGGCAGCAGGTTCCTGGCATTCTCCTCACCCTTTCTTTGAGTGCCAGAAGTGAAGGACTGCTTGAAAGTCTGAGGCAAGGATATATAAACAATCCCCCGAATTCTACATAGTAGAGGAGTGGCCTAGTGGTTAGGGTGGTGGACTTTGGTCCTGGGGAACTGAGGAACTGAGTTCAATTCCCACTTCAGGCACATGCAGCTCCTTGTGACTCTGGGCAAGTCACTTAACCCTCCATTGCCCCATGTAAGCCGCATTGAGCCTGCCATGAGTGGGAAAGCGCAGGGTACAAATGTAACAAAAATAAAATAGATACTATTGTCCATTCTACATGGAATGTTGCTACTATTGGAGATTCTACATGGAATGTTACTATTCCACTAGCAACATTCCATGTAGAAGGCTGCGCAGGCTTCTGTTTCTGTGAGTCTGACGTACGTGCAGGACGTCAGACTCACAGAAGCAGAAGCCTGCGCGGCCACATTGGTGATCTGCAAGGGCCGACTTGTACATGGAATAGCAACATTCCATGTATAATCTCAAATAGTAGCAACAGTGGAGGAGTGGCCTAGTGGTTAGGGTGGTGGACTTTGGTCCTGGGGAACTGAGTTCAATTCCCACTTCAGGCACAGGCAGCTCCTTGTGACTCTGAGTAACTCACTTAACCCTCCATTGCCCCATGTAAGCCACATTGAGCCTGCCAAGAGTGGGAAAGCGCAGGGTACAAATGTAACAAAAATAAAATAAATATGGCACCTTAAGTTTATGCACTAATTTGGCTGCTTGACCAAATTACGCACACAATTTACTTGATAAGCCAGTCAGTGCCAATAATTGGTATGTAAGTAGCAATTAGTGGCAATTTACACACACAACTTTCTAGGCATATTCTACAACGTGGTGTGCATAAATTCTAATGCACAGTCAAAAAGGGGGCATAGCCATTGGCATTTCAAAAAACTATGTGCGATCGGCACCTAACGTAGGCACAAGTATTTTGGCTTAGTTTTAGGTGGCCTAAATGGGTGCAGCTAAATTTGGGTCACAAGAATGGTGGTTCTATAAACTACACCTAACTTTAGTCGTAGTTTATAGACACACACTAACCGCGTGGTTTTTCGGTGCCAATTTTTAAGCCGCCATTTATAGAATTTGGACCAATACATTTACGTCACTTTTTACCATAATCAAGAGGAGGACTGCATCCTCCTGCTCAACCATGTTGGTCTCAACTGTTCCTTTAAACCATATGGTTGCATGAAGGCCCAGTCGGGCCTAGGACCACAAAGGAGGTGGATGCAGTCCTATATGCAGTGATCCACATCTTTCTCTTTCCATGCCTTAAGGGAAAGGGTTGGGGTGGTGGTGGGGGAATGAAAAGAATCTGATAAGCCATGGGAGATGCTATTGGGCAAATCGCAAAGGGCTCAATTATAGCTTGGTACAGCCCTGGAAAGTAGAGTGGGAAGCCACTGTTGCAGAACCATATACATAAGTACATAAGTAATGCCATACTGGGAAAAGACCAAGGGTCCATCGAGCCCAGCATCTTGTCCACGACAGCGGCCAATCCAGGCCAAGGGCACCTGGCAAGCTTCCCAAACGTACAAACATTCTATACATGTTATTCCTGGGATTTTGGATTTTTCCAAGTCCGTTTAGTAGCGGTTTATGGACTTGTCCTTTAGGAAACCGTCCAACCCCTTTTTAAACTCTGCTAAGCTAACCGCCTTCACCACATTTTCCGGCAATGAATTCCAGAGTTTAATTACACGTTGGGTGAAGAAAAATTTTCTCCGATTTGTTTTAAATTGACTACACTGTAGTTTAATCGCATGCCCCCTTGTCCTAGTATTTTTGGAAAGCGTGAACAGATGCTTCACATCCACCTGTTCCACTCCACTCATTATTTTATATACCTCTATCATGTCTCCCCTCAGCCGTCTCTTCTCCAAGCTGAATAGCCCTAGCCTCCTTAATCTTTCTTCATAGGGAAGTCGTCCCATCCCCGCTATCATTTTAGTCGCCCTTCGCTGCACCTTTTCCAATTTTACTATATCTTTCTTGAGATGCGGCGACCAGAATTGAACACAATACTCAAGGTGCGGTCGCACCATGGAGCGATACAAGTTGTTCAGTTCCTGTGAAAAGGGTTTTTTGGTAAGCGAAGTTAAAAGATGAGCCCTACGGATTTCCAGGGATTACATAGTGTGAAATAACAATGTAGATGTTTAGAAAAGAAATGGTGGAGGAGGGTTTTCCTGGGAGATAATATAAACAGAGTAAAGAAATAAAAAAGGCTTATTTTTATTAGTTAAAGAATGACCCTAGTAAGTGTCCAAGGAAACTAAGGAATTTAACAAAGGGAGTGGCACCATTAGGGATGGTTCCCATTGCAAGCTCTAAGCTTCCATACTTTTTCAATCTAGGGTTGAGGAGACGGTTAATAATTTGGAGCCGGTTAATTGTGCAGAGAGAATGTGACGAGAAAGAAGGTGGACACAAGTTAGATAGGGTTTGCGTAGAGAATATGGATGGTACTGAAGAAGCTGGGCAGGTTTCCTTGGTGACAGAGGCAGTTGTGTTGAAATTGGTATAAAAGGCTAGACCTCTGCACGTCCATGAGATCCCTTTCCTTCATCATTCATTCAGGTAGCAGGAGACTGATTGAAAGGAAGGCTTACATCTGTGATAAATGCATCCCTGCAGGAGGGTTATTTTCTACTTGTATTGAAAGAATTCACTGTGAGGCATTGTTGAAGAAAAGTTCACTTCATCCTGAATTTGTCGAGAATTATAGATCTGTATCTAACCTGCTCTATTTAGCAAAGGTGATTGGGACTGGAGTGACCGCTCAGTTAAATGATTATTTGAGTGATAAGAAGTTGGTGGATGATTGTCAGTTGGCAGGAATAGATGCATAGTACTGAAAGTTTATTGGTTTCAGTATTGGACGGTCTATATATTTGTTTGTTTATTTATTTATATCCCGCCTTTATCCAAGCTTGTACCATCTTCTGGTGAGAATTTAAAAATAGAGGATCATTCTAAAGTTCTTGGGATCATTGAAAACTCTAATCTGTATTTTGAGAGTCAAATTAATGCATAAAAATATTTTTTTAGATTAAGACAGCTTCGAGCTATACGATGCTCGTTAAATCCATACAGCTGTAGAACTCTAACACAACAAGGCAAGGAATCCGCCAAATCCATTGTGGAACATATAAAACCAAGAAGCAGATCATAGAAAAAGGTAGTCTTTAAAGAAGTGAAAATGCTCCCAGGTCGATAAACATCTGTGCCTGACATGACCATGTTACGCCAACAAATACAGTATGAACCAGTTGGTATGAACTGCACACTTCACCTAGTCTGGTCCAGCACAAAGTTAAAATAACCACAGCTAATGTGTGTCTTACAGGTGAATTGGTGGAGCAGAAGCAGCCACTCGGTAGACCTTGGGTAGGTTTAGTGGCTTATTTTCGAAAGAGAAAAACACCCAAATTCTGACCTAAATCGGGAGATGGACGTCTTTGTCTTGTGGGTGCCCAAATCGGTATAATCGAAAGCCGATTTTGGGCATTTCAAAACTGCACTCCGTCGCGGGAACACATAAAGTTGACGGGGGCGTGTCGGAGGCGTGGTGAAGGCGGGACTGAGGCGTGGTTATCGGCTGAGCAGAGATGTGCGTGCTCGGCCGATAATGGAAAAAAGAAAGGCGTTTTCAGAGAGAAATTAGGTCACTTTTGTTGGACCCGTTTTTTTCACGAACAGGTCCCAAAAAAGTGCCCTAAATGACCAGATGACCACCGGAGGGAACCGGGGGTGACCTCCCCTGACTCCCCCAGTGGTCACTAACCCCCTCCCACCAAAAAAAACCGAATGTTAAACACTTTTTTCCCAACTTGTAAGCCAGCCTCAAATGTCATCCCCAGCTCCATGACAGCTTGCTTGTTTTTTTTTTCTTCCGATTTTTCCTCTCTGCATGGATCCCGCGCAGCACCAACTAAAGTAAAATTGCTCTGGGGACCTGCATACTGCTGTCATGGAGCTAGGTATGATGTTTGAGGCTGGCATAGAGGCATCTCAGGGGGACCAGTGCACTACGAATGCTGGCCCCTCCCACGACCAAATGCCTTGGATTTGGTCGTTTTTGAGCTGGGACGCTTCGGTTTCGATTATCGCTAAAAAACAAAAACGCCCAGCTCAAAAAACGCCCTAATCCAATGTATTTTCGAAAAAAAAGATGGACGTCCATTTTTTTCGAAAATACAGTTCGGCCCGCCCCTTCACGGACCCGTTCTCGGAGATGGACGTTTTTACAAATGGGCATTCGCGTTTGATTATGCCCCTCAATATGTAGAGCAGATATGCATTGATTCTGGAGATTTAATAGTTTACCACAAGAACATTCATTGTCGCTAAACCTACCCAAGGTCTACCGAGTGGCTGCCAGCACTCTTTGTCAAGTGCTTTCATTTAAAATGCACTGTCTTTTTCAAGACCACCATAATCTTTTTTTTTGCTGTGGCTCCACTAATTCACCTGCAAGACACACATTAGCAGTGGCTATTTTACCTTTGTGCTGGACCAGACTAGGTGAAGTGTGCAGTTCACACCAGCTGGTTCATACTGCCCCTGATGCAGCCAGCATTAGCTGGCGAAACATGGCCATGTCGGGCACAGATGTTTATTGACCTGGGAACATTTTCACTTCATTAAAGACTACCTTTTTATATGATCTGCCTCTTGGTTTTATATGCTTTGTGCTTTTGGAACTTAAAGATTGGGGTTTAAAGTACGAATTGTAGGTTAGTGATAGGCAAAATAAAAATATAAAAAGCGAATTTTATCAACTAATCTCCATAGTCTTTTTTCCACTTAGTTTTAAAAACTTTGTACCACACCATTAACAGATAGAATCTAGCAGGCACTGCAGGATCTAGTTTAGTCTTCCCACCCGCCCACCCCTAGGACAACTCTTCATTTATAGTCAGTTATTGTAATTAGGGTAACAAGCAAGGAGTGCTCTTACAGAGTTTTAAATACATTTCAGTACCATCTAAGAAGAAAACACTAAATAAATCATACAATATACTATATAAACTAAAATACATTTTTATATTAGGCTAATATCCTTAATACTGTAGCAAGCTCTAAATTATTGAAAAACTGAAAAAAACACTAAGATGGAGTCAGCAGTCCAGCAGCGAAAGGGGTGCTATCCAGTCTTTTGCATTGAGTGTCACATATATGATTATATATGAGACTCAAGAAAAATGTCAGGAAGTATTTTTTCACGGAGAGAGTAGTGGATGCTTGGAATGCCCTCCCGCGGGAGGTGGTGGAAATGAAAACGGTAACGGAATTCAAACATGCGTGGGATAAGCATAAAGGAATCCTGTGCCGAAGGAATGGATCCTCAGGAGCTTAGTCAAGATCGGGAGGCGGGGCTGGTGGTTGGGAGGCGGAGATAGTGCTGGGAAGACTTATACGGTCTTTGCCCTGAAGAGCACAGGTACAAATCAAGGTAAGGTATACACAAAAAGTGGCACATATGAGTTATCTTGTTGGGCAGACTGGATGGACCGTGCAGGTCTTTTTCTGCCGTCATCTACTATGTTACTATGTTACTATCCACCTTATAATTGAAAGAGAAAAATGCCTAGATTTCGACCCAAATCGGGAGATAGACGTTTATCTCACAAAAACGAATACATCGGTATAATGGAAAGCCGATTTTGGACGCTTTCAACTGCACTCCATCGCGGAAGCGTACAAAGTTGACGGGGCGTGTCGGAGGCATGGCGAAGGTGGAACTGGGGCGTGGTTATCGGCCGAGGAGAGATGGGCGCCTTTCGCCGATAATGGAAAAAAAGTATGCGTTTGTAGCTAGAATTTAGGGCACTTTTCCTGGACCCTGTTTTTTCACGAATAAGGCCCCAAAAAGTGCCCTAAATGACCAGATGACCCCCAGAGGGAATCGGGGATGACCTCCCCTGACTCCCCCAGTGGTCACTAACCCCCTCCCACCACAAAAAATGATGTTTCACAACTTTTTATTTTCACCCTCAAATGTCATACCCACCTCCCTGGCAGCAGTATGCAGGTCCCTGGAGCAGTTGTTAGGGGGTGCAGTGGACTTCAGGCAGGTGGACCCAGGCCCATCCCTCCCCCTACCTGTTACAATTGTGCTGCTTAACGCTTAGTCGTCCAACCTCCCCAAACCCACTGTACCCACATGTAGGTGCCCCCTTCACCCCTTAGGGCTATAGTAATAGTGTAGACTTGTGGGCAGTGGGTTTTGAGGGGGATTTGGGGGGCTCAACACACAAGGGAAGGGTGCTATGCACCTGGGAGCTCTTTTACCTTTTTTTTTGTTTTTGTAAAAGTGCCCCCTATGGTGCCCGGTTGGTGTCCTGGCATGTGAGGGGGACCAGTGCAGTACGAATCCTGGCCCCTCCCACGAACAAATGCCTTGGATTTATTCGTTTTTGAGCTGGGCGCTTTCATTTTCCATTATCACTGAAAAACAAAAACGCCCAGCTCACAAATTGTCGAATAAAACATGGACGTCTATTTTTTTCGAAAATACGGTTCGGTCCGCCCCTTCACGGACCCGTTCTTGGAGATAAACGCACATGGAGATAGACGTTTTCGTTCAATTATGCCCCTCCACATATCTCCCAGTTGGTGAGATGTCATATGTGTGTGCCCAATGCAAAGAGCTCCTAGCTCTCAGAGAACATGTCCGTTCTCTTGAGGCTAGAGTAGCAGATTTGGTGAAGCTGAGGGAGACAGAGAGGTACATAGAGGAGGCAGGAAGTAGCACTGAACATTGCAGAATCCTATTTACTAGACTGGATCCAGTGATCAGATTATGCTGTACTTGTTGGTGACACAAAAATCTCTGTTAAGGCCATAGAATAGAATTTAGATGTGAGGTTTGATTCTGTGTTAAGGTTTCAAGAACATATCTCTAAAATGCTAGTCCAGTCTTCACTGGGATGTTTAAAGGTCTTCAGGCAGTTGAAGTCATATCTAACTATGAATGATTTGTTAACAGTTACATAGGCATGTCTGCTGTCTCATTTGGATTACCGTGATGTAGTATGAGGGTAATTTGTATTTCTGAGTGTCTATTTGCAGCCTGTCTTATAGAGAAAAGAAGCATCTGTGTATCTTGATAAAATGTATGCACAAATCTTGCTAAAATCATAAGTAAAATAAACCCATATACATGTACAGCTGTTTCAGAGCATACAGGTTGCATATGTGTATGTGCATTGTTGTCATCACATGTTCCTGTCTGCACGGGGAATGACAAACTGTCCTTCATAATTCAGATGAATTATAGTTTGCAACAGTTTTTGACGTACTCAATCAATCCAGGGTCTGTCTTTATATTTCAAGGTAATTTATTGTCTGAGAGTGTGGGTTCCTACCAAAAGCTATGTTACACTGAGGTTTCTATTTTTCCTACAGCTGTCAAGCTATTGAGGAGTGTCAGGTGTTTAGTTAGAGTTTTGGTATTTTTTATAAGCATTTTAGGGGTACTTTTACTGAACTACACTAAGAAATGGGCTTAATGCACCCTTATGTCAGTCTTTGCAAGGCGTTATCCCCATTTCTAATGTGGCTGGCCAAAAAGACATTTTTGTATTATTTGAATTTCTGGGTGTGTGTTAATGTTTGCATTGGTACCAGTGGCGTAGCTAAGGGTGGGCTTGGCCCACCAGTAGCAGCACACCTATGATGTGGCCGGCAGAGATTCCCAAGCTGAAAACTCCCAACAACTGTCCCTCCTGCATACCTTATAAATAGCAGATCTTCGCCTGCAGGAAGCAGCGACTGATACATACTGCTTACACCGGCCCCACAGCCTTCCTTCCCTCTGACGTATTCCCGCCTATGCGGAAACAGGAAGCTGCATCAGTGGGAAGGATGTGGGGTCTACATGAGTAGTGTGTATTGGTTGCTCCTCACTGAAAATCTGAAATTTAAAAGGTGTGCAGGAGAGGAGGGATATTTGAGAGACCAAGAGGCATATTTTCAAAGCACTTTGGGAGGCTAAGTTCCATAGGTTTCTATGGAACTTTGGGAGGCTAAGTGCTTTGAAAATATGCCTCTTGCAAATCACCTATGGGATGGGGTGGGGTTCTTCTGTCCACCCATCTTGGTCCCAGGCCCACCCAAAATTGGGTGTCTGGCTATGCCCCTGATTGGTACGCACTCAGAAAAACAAATTACCATGTGAACACTTAGGGGCCTTGTTTACTAAACAGTGGTAAGTCCACCATGCGTTTACCACATGGCAATCTGGAACTACCGCCGGTGGTCATCTGGTCATTTAGGTTTTGTTCCACTATGGCTATAAAATGTGCAAATGTTAGGGACGCCCTAAGCCCACCCTGATCCCGCCTTTGAAATGCCCCCAACATGGCCTCTTGTGATTTGATGCACTGCAGATGAATTGCATTTGTAAAACAGGTTTCAAAAATACTGATTTAGATATTTTGAGAAGAAATTCAGCCAAGTGGTGCTTTATGACACTTTTTGGATGTTTTTCTCTTCCAAAAATGAGCCCCGTGGAGGGGCATAATCGAAAGGGGCGCCCAAGTTTTCCTGAGGACTTCCTTGCAGGACGTCCCGACGAAGGGGTGATGAAACCCGTATTATTGAAACAAGATGGGCGTCCATCTTTCGTTTTGATAATACGGTCGGGACGCCCAAATCTTGACATTTATGTCATCCCTAGAGATGGTCGTCCTTAGACTTGGTCGTTTCTGATTTTCGGCAATAATGGAAACTAAGGACGCCCATCTCAGAAACGACCAAATCCAAGCCATTTGGTCATGGGAGGAGCCAGCATTCATAGTGCACTGGTCCCCCTGACATGCTAGGACACCAACCAGGCACCCTAGGGGGCACTGCAGTGGACTTCAGAAAAACTCCCAGGTACATAGCTCCCTTACCTTGTGTGCTGAGCCCCCCAACCCCCCCCCCAAAAAAAACCCACTACCCATAACTGTACACCACTACCATAGCCCTTACGGGTGAAGGGGGGCACCTAGATGTGGGTACAGTGGGTTTCTGGTGGTTTTAGAGGGCTCACATTTACTAGCACAAGTGTAACAGGTGGGGGGGGGGGGATGGACCTGGGTCCGCCTGCCTGAAGTGCACTGCAGTACCCACTAAAACTGCTCCAAGGACCTGCATACTGCTGTGATGGACCTGAGTATGACATTTGAGTCTGGCACAAAATATTTTTAAACTATTTTTTGAGGGTGGAGGGGCTTAGTGATCACTGGGGGGAGTAAGGGGAGGTCATCCCCGATTCCCTCCAGTGGTCATCTGGTCAGTTCGGGCACTTTTTCGTGGCTTGGTCGTAACAAAAAAAGGACCAAGTAAAGTCGTCCAAGTGCTCTTCAGGGACGCCTTTTTTTTCCATTATGGGTTGAGGACGCTCATGTGTTAGGCACGCCCAAGTCCTGCCTTTGCTTTGCCTCCGACACGCCCCTGGGAACTTTTGTCATGCCCGCGACGGAAAGCAGTTGGGAACACCCAAAATTGGCTTTCGATTATGCCGATTTGGGCAACCCTGGGAGAAGGACGCCCATCTTCCGATTTGTGTCGAAAGATGGGCGTCCTTCTCTTTCAAAAATAAGCCTGATAGTCTTCATAAAAGCATGCATTTAAATGGACAGAGCATGGTGTTTTCCTCCTCACCAGGTACTGTTTAGGCAAACTCTGCAACACTGATAAAAGACAGACTTGAGTGGAGGAAAATACAAATAAACTCCTGCTTCAATATGTAAAGCATATGTATCTTCTCATCTCCTTCTGTGTCTCACAGCACTGTTCTCATCTAAAAGCAAAACTGTGTCTTTGACAAAATAAAAAATTTAAAATGGAGGAAAACAGTCAATTTTCCTTGTCAGTCATGATCACATGTTGGTTTTCTTTAGAGTTTATGGAAAAGTCAATTTTATTGGCTTCTGGTTTCCAAACTTATCCAACCTCTCAGTTTTGCAGAAAAGATCCTTGTTTGACCCGTATGCGTCCAGCAGCTATTGAGAAAAGGTCTGGGAAAGCTCAGTTATTAGGTTAAGGGAGCAGGGTATGGTAAGCTAGGCATAATTAGCTTTGTGAAAACACAATTTCATTATTGGGTTTCAGATGTTCTGTCTTGTCTCAGGATATATGGTAATATATATTGATTGGAGAAGGAATGTTATTTTTCTTTTTTCTTTTTGTATTTTGGTGTAAAGTAAGGCTAGAGAATTAATTAATGGAAGAGAATTTTGATGAGTAGTTGGAGCAGGTAGCTTCATCTGACCTCTGCATAAATGGACTTCTTTTTGAACTATATACCGCACGGAAGGCCACCACTGTTCTTGCTGGATAAATAAGTCGGCTGTATTAATGATAATAGTATCTACTGATAATCAGTGCGATAATGACATGTCTAGGACTGCTGGAATTACAGGTACCTGAAGTCAATGGCTGCCACTGTTGCTTTGTCACGATAAGTGTCTGGGGGTTGCTTCAAAAGAGCCTAGGCGATTGTGTTACCGTTCATCAGAGTCTCTTATCTTGTCTCTGTCCTTCTGCCCATGTACTTATGAAAAAAGAAATGTAAATGGTGCCCAGGAGACCCTCATAAAGTACATCTTATATGTTTATTTGAAAAAAAAAAAATTTTAGTAAACATTTTTCTTCTGCTTCTTTGGACCTTCAACCCCTATCAGAATCAGAGCTGGGGTTCTGGAGGCAAGATTGTTTATTCACAATTATCTGGGGATATTTTCTATCATTTTATATTCCTCACACCAATATGTCTAAGTCTGGTCATTGCAACAGTGGTCCTGAACTGAGGACCATGCACCAAAGCTACTGCTAGAACCCTGGAACCTGAGCTCTGAAAGAGACCATTATGTGCCATTTGAGAAATGACCCCAACTTCCTTGAATAATGCAGTCTTAACATGGGAACACTTAGCATCTCCTAAGCAGGAGAAAGTAAGTGCTCCGATGTTAAATATATGCAATTGCCATACACTAATGACAATATCAGCACACCACTTGCAAATAAAACAGTGAAAGAGCCTTATTTCATTGATGCGTTCAATACTGGATTAGCAAATGGGAAAGTCCCACAGTAATATCTACTAACCCCCAGATTCTGTGTAGCATGCTGAAATCTAGGCATATTCTATATCAACATGCACAACTTGATTGGCTTAACAAACTAATCAGTGTTGATAACAGTACTTAAGCAATAATGAGCACTAATTGTCAATAATTAGACTTTACATACATAACTCGCTAAGAGTATTCTGTAATGAACTGCACTTAAATTTCTAATGCATGCAGTTCAAAAGGGGTGTGGCTATGGGTGAAGAAATGGGTATATAAGTACATAAGTATTGCCACACTGGGTCAGACCAAAGGTCCATCAAGCCCAACATCCTGTTTCCAACAGTGGCCAATCCAGGTCACAAATACCTGGCAAGATCCCAAAAAAGTTCATGAACATTCCAAAATGTATGCATGTAGTTATAGAATATTGCCTAATGTGCATAAATCTACATGGAGGGATTTAGGTCACATTTTCATTGGCCTAAATGGACGTGCATGGTTTTAGTCGATAGGATTTCTGCCTGTGTATTCTATATACTGCGCCTAAATCTTGGCGCTGCTTAAAGGATACGCTTTGCTGGAAATTTTTATCGTATATAGAATCTGGCCCTAAGCCCATTTTTAATCTATTTTAGTGAAAGGACCTTAACTGACCAAGCCATAGTTCTAAATAAAAAATGCATGTTTTCAGCACCAAAGCTTTTGGACAGCTCCTGGAGCTTTCACATGGCTTTGACTTGTATTCTATTTACATTTCTTTGGCTGATACAAAACATGGAAAAAGACTTGATTGTGTAATAAAGATAAACATTTCCTGTTATCATATTATGCAGAATTGGACCAAAATTGTAATAGGTAATTTTTTATAAAGAAAAGTATCCAGCAGTTCTCATCTTTATCTCACAGTGCAGAGTTATGCAAGCACCATCCCCCTAATTCTACAAAAAGCGTCAAAAATTATGTGCACAAATTTTGGGTGCCTCCTCAATTTGTAAGTGCAATTTAATTGAATAATGAGCTAACTAGCAACAAGATTTGGCTTTTTAATGAGCAATTATTGATACTAATTAGATTTAATTGGCATTTATGCATGTAAATTTATGTCCGGAATCTGCACCTAAAATTTACATGTCATCTGAAAAAGGGGGCATGGAAATAGGAGGGTCATAGGCATAATGGGGGCATTCCTAAAGTTAATGTGCGTTGTTGTAGAATAATGGGGATGCACGAGAAAACAAAAAGCGGAGAGGAGAATCCTTACGCACAGCAAAAGCAATGAACACAAAAAGTGAGGACGAGTTGAAGAGGAAATCCAAAAACCTTTATTAGTGATAAAATGATGACCCGACACGGCCGTGTTTCAGCATCAAAGCCTGCATCAGGGGTCAAACAAATCTTTTTATGTTGTCACTCAATAAAAGACCAAAGGAAATGTGGCTGCAGGACTTCCTTAAAACACAAGAATTGAGCAGTCAACTGTGAAGCACCTCAACGGCAATACACATAAATGGTGTGGCTTATAGAATAGGGCTTGTTTTGGTTGCCATATATAGAATCTAGCCCCATATGTGATCGTAATTTATAAAAGGGCAAGCTGCAAGAAGTGCACTCGACATGGTGGTAGGGGCCCTTTGACAGGATATCACTATTTTCTCATTCACTGCAGAGCCAGCTCAAGTCAAAAGTCCTTTCCTCTGTCTGTGGACATGTATTGGACGTAAGAGTAATTATAATTGGCATTCATAGTGCACGGAGGTGTGTCGGACATCACTTTCCAGCATTCTAAGTTTTAAAATCCTATTGCATTATTCTTTATTTTATTGCATTACATTTCATTACAATTCTATCACACACTTAGCTTTAAAGTTCAGTGTGGTCACAAAATGAAAAGAGCTGAAATATCTCAAGGGATTCCACAATTTCTTTAAAAAGACCATATATTTAGGCAGCATGTTTACCACATAAAAAAAGGATATATATTTATGCAACCTAACCTCCTAAAAGTTTTCTAAGTAAAAACGTTTTCAACAACCTTTGAAAAATCATATAATTAGATTGTCTGCTGATATCATTTGGTAAATCGTTCCAATGTGTAGATGCCAAATATGCTGATGTGCCTTAAATTAAAATAGCATTTCTGTTTGTTACCTTACCTTCTGATAGAATGCAATAAAAGGCCCAACTCTGTCACTTTCACTAGATGTAGGGAAAAGAAAACCTAGTAGTGACTTTATCTGTTTGACCCTACGATGTATTCTAATAAACATATCGATGAGTGCTAAGGGTTTATCCAGTTACAAACTCTGGGATTCTATATATGGTGTCTTACTTTCTGCGCGGAATTTGAAGTTTTGGGGAGCTCAGTAGATAAGATAAGGGAGCAACGGTGCTCAGCAGTGCCCCCTAGGGTACCTCATTGCTTTCCTGGGATGTCTGGGGACCAGTCAACTAAAAATGGTGGCCCCTTCTACATCCCAATGGTTTGATTATCTATGTTTTTCTCTTGTACGTTTTTTTTTTCAAAAATCGCTTAAAAAGATAAATGCACAAACCACAAAATCTTATTACAAATGGTATTTTCAATAATAAAAGATAGACTTTTTGTGGTTTCGAAAATGGCACGTTTCCTATTTGGATATGGGATGTTTAGTGCAAAACATCCAAAGTCCTACTTGGACGTCATATCAAAAATGCCCCTCCACGTAACATTGTAAGTCTATGTGCTTTGAAAATGAGCACCTTAGTAAACTTGGGGGTCCTTTTACGAAGGTGCACTGAAAAATGGCCTGCGCTGTTGCAGACGCATGTATCGGATGCACGCAGGTCCATTTTTCAGCGTACCTGCAAAAAAGGCCTTTTTTGCCGAAAATGGACGTGTGGCAAAATAAAAATCAGCGTGCGTCCATTTTGGGCCTGAGACCTTACCGTCACCCATTGACTTAGCATTAAGGTCTCACTCGTTAATCGGGCGGCAATCTTCAGCGCGCGTACACTGCCGGTTACCGCCCAGTTAGCGCTACGCAGTAGAAAATAGAAATTATTTTCTGCCGCGCCTATTGGACACACGTAGAAGTTAGAATTACCGCCAGGGGCACGCGGTAGCCGGGCGGTAGTTCTAAGTTGACGCGCATAGGCGCCTACAAGTCTTAGCAAAAGGGCCCCTCGGTTTGTTAATAATAATAAAAAAAATATGTTCAGACTATGTTGCAACGTCAATCAAAATAATGGTGCCCGGGGTGCAGTTATGATATACTGCAGTGGCTAAGGACCTCAGCTGGGCACAGAGCAGCCATTCATTAGCAGAGACATGAGCATTGTGCTCAGAGCTGTGATTCAGGCCTCTGTATCCTTCTGCTGACAAAAGCCAAAACATAAAATGACACCTCTGGGATGAAAGTGGTGACTATCCTGTGATGTCTATATAAATAGTGTCATGGTTAAAATGATTCTTACAGGCTCAGGTGCTGCAGAGAGAATGTATACCGTGAAGTTTAAGGGACACCGCTTCTGGAACTGGGGACCATTGTCTATTGATGTCAGCTATTTCCTAATCAGATCAGTAGCCGAATGATTTTTACTGTGCATAACGAAAGGGTATATTGAAGTCATTCATGGCAACTTAACTAGGCAAATGACCTTGAAGGCACAGACTAAACATGCAAAGGCAACTTTATAGCAGCAGGGTTTACGTAAGTGAAGGCTATTTTAAATTGAACACAAGCAGGTAAGGGCGTACTCGCGTTCCGCGTGTGCCAAATCAGCATTACCGCCCAGCCACCGCATGCCCCGGTCAGTAATTCTGAATTTGGTGCTTGCCAAAAAGACACAATAGAAAATATTTTCTATTTTCTACTGTGGGGCACCTACCCGGCGGTAAATGGCAGTTGGCGCACACTGCATGCTTACCTGCCGGGTAGCGTGTGAGACCTTACCGCTAAGTCAATGGATGGCAGTAAGGTCTCAGGCTGAAAACAGACGCATGCTGGTTTTCGTTTTTGACACACGTCCATTTTCCGGCCCATTAAAATCATCCCTTTTATTCCAGACGTGATACAATAAAGGTTCGGCGTGTGCCAAAAACACGCACCCACACTGCTGCAGGCCAGTTTTTGGTGTGTCTTTGTAAAAGGGCCCCAGAGATCAGAATTGAAAGATTGAAGGTGGGACGTGTACAATTCCAGTGCTCTTTCAGAAAAGGATCTGTCGGTGTGGAGCCTTTGGCAAAATTCATGCATCCGTAGTTGCTGTTATTGAATCAATTCAGCGCATTACTATAAGGATTAGAAATCAATTTTGAAAAGATTTGTGCAGTTAAAATCAGCTTTTAGCTGCATAAATGTAACCATTTACATCTCCCCCTTTCCTGGGTATGGCTAAATTCTACCTGCCAAAACCAATACCTAGGGAAAACTTAAAAAGCCAAGACATATTTTTCATATATTTAAGAGGAAAGTTATCAAGGTGTGGTAAAAGGCAATGTTTTACCGCACCTTGATTCAGCAACCTGTGGTATTTCAGACCGGCAGGTTCCTGAATTCTGTGATAAAAGAATAATGCTGGTTGTGAGACACCTGACAAGCAGCATTATTCCAGCGACCCAGGAGCATCAGGCCGCAAAGCTGCAGCTTGATACTCCTAGGCTGGCAGACAACCCCCCTCTGCCTCAAGCCCCTCCAAAAAAGCTCCAGACACCCCACCCCCACACCCAACCTCCTGAAAGGGCCTACCATTGAGATTATTGGTGGTATCGGGGGGGGGGGGGAGGAGGGGTTGGTTCTAATATTCAGTTACTTAGGGGTCCTTTTACTAAGGTGCCCCGAAAAATGGGCTGCGCTAGTGTAGGCGCTTGTTTTGGTCATGCGCAGATCCATTTTTCAGTGCGCCTGTAAAAAAAAGGCCTTTTTTAAAAATGTTGCCGAAAATGGATGTGCGGCAAAATAAAAATTGGTGCATGTCAATTTTGGGTCTGAGACCTTACCGCCAGCCATTGACTTAGCAGAAAGGTCTCATGCATAAACCGTGAGGTAATCATTATTATTATTATTATTAGCATTTGTATAGCGCTACAAATAATCATCTATGCGTGTAGAATGACGATTACTGCCCAGTTTTTGCTGCGTGCCAGAAAATAAAGATTATTTTCCGGTGCACGTAGTGGGTGCGCGTCAAAAGTGAAATGACCGCAAGGGCCACACGCTAGCCGGGCGGTAACTCCAAATTGACACACGTTGGGCATGTGTAGGCGCCTACACAGCTTAGTAAAAGGGCCCCTCACTTGGTAGTAGCACCTGATACCTGAATAAATTCCACTGACTGGGTCCATCCCTTGATTTTCAGTGGTATTACCAAGATAATGCCACCGAAAATGACTGCAGACCACCAGGGGCGTAGCCAGACTTCGGCGGGAGGGGGGTCCAGAGCCCGAGGTGAGGGGGCACATTTTAGCCTCCCTCCGGCGGCGCCGACCCCCCCCTGCCATTGCCGCCGCCCCCGCCACTGCCAACTTTGATGACCCCTGCTGACGACCCTCTCGATCCCCCTCCCGCCGCCAACCCTTCCCCGCCGTCACCTACCTTTGCTGGGGGGGGGACCCCAATCCCCACCAGCCGAGGTCCTCTTCTTCCTGCGAAGGCTCAAAGAAACAGAATGAAGCCTGGCTGATCTGCAAGGCTTTGTTCTGTTTCTGTGAGTCTGACGTGACGTCAGAAACAGAACAAAGCCTTCGCGGGAAGAAGAGGACCTCCTCGGCTGGGGGGGGATTGGGGTCCCCCACCAGCAAAGGTAGCCCATGGCGATGATGGGGGAGGGTTGGCGGCGGGAGGGGGTTTGAGAGGGTCGTCAGCAGGGGGGTCCAGGGCCAATTCTACGGGAGCCCAGCCCCCCTGGCCCCACATAGCTACGCCACTGCAGACCACCCTGGCAAAAACTGGATAGCTTTGGTGCAGTTCATAGGCAAAGCAAAAGTGGTCCCCAAAGATATCCAATTAGCAGCAATATTCAAGTCCACTAACCAGGTAACTAGCATAAAGTTAAGACAGCAAAAAAGCTATCCTACGTTTATCTAGTTAGCTAGATCACCGGCATCATGCAACACCAGCCAGTATCTAGATATCAGCACTGAATAGCCAGATTTATTTCAACCATAGCAGCCACTCTTTAAGAGCTTTTTTGGCCACCCTAGCTGAACATTGACCCAAGTGTTTGCGTGTGTAGGTGATGGTGCTTGTGTACATAGTTAGCGAGCCCTACCGCTTACACATGTAGGTGCTGCTACTTATATGTAGAAAACTGCAACTACTACTAATTTTATTTTATTGTATTTATTTATTTAAAATATTTGTAGTCCGCTATATCTCAAAGTCAAAGTGGATGACACTCAACATATATAGGCGAAAGGAAAAAACTAAAACAAAGTCACATAAAAAAGAACAACAAAAAACATAAAACACAACTAAAAAAAATTCATATAATAAAATCATTACAAAAAATCAAACCACAAATAATAACATTTATATATACTATGACCAACTTTTCTGCACATTCAGTATGGTCACAAATTACTCACACTTCCCTCTCTTCAACAGTGCATTCATTAACTCAGTCATAGCTGAATGAAATTATATTTCATTTGTCATGTAATGCAATTCACTTGGGAGAGCACTCCACTTAAAGCAGGCCCTGCCTCTGAAGTTACACAAAACAAGTTCCATCGAAAGAACTTTTTGGAAAGTGGTCACATCAAGTAAAGAATGGGCACAAAGACCTGGGAAGCCACCAACACACAATTCCACATGGATGCTTCCAGATCCATGCCATTCATTTTTGTAATGTGTATTTGTAAAATGGCTTCCCCCATTGCACATGCCAGCGAACACACGTGCGTTCCTGCAGGTATTTTAGAAAAGCAAGTTCTTTTTGAAAATGCCACTGGACCTGAGCATGTCCCAATGTAGGCGTCATATTCCGATCTCCATGCTATACAAAACGGGCCTTGTACTGTAGCGACAGCCCGCTTCAGACAATTAGAATAACGTTTCTCAACTGTGTATTTTCCACCACATGAAAGTATGGACTTGGCCTATGATGATTTTAGGTTTTGGTGAGCTCCACCCCTTCCTGGGGGTCTACTCAGCTCCTAATAAATACAGTAATTTATTTATTTATTTATTACATTTGTACCCCGCGCTTTCCCATACATTGCAGGTTCAATGCATCTTACATAGTAATTCGAAATACAAAGTCTTATAAGGAGAGAAACATTTCAAACTGTAATGAAACATGATAAAGTTGAAGCTTGATAATGTATGATTAGGATAAGGGAGGGTAAACAGGATAGGATAGTATAGGTTGGGGGAAATGGGGTAGGAGGGATATAGTAAAGGAGAGATGGAGAAGAAAAGGTTGGGATGAGTAGAGGGAGAATGGGGAGGTGGGGCAAGTAAAACCAATGAAGAGGTCGGTATCAATGTCAGAACAGATTTAGGAGTGGAGGTAATAAGATTAGGTTGGGACATTAGAGTAGGCTGTCGCGTCCATCGCTCCTTCCGGCTCCTCCGCCGCGGGGGGCGGGAGCCAGCGTCCTCTGCGGCGAGGGGTAGCGGTCCGGAGGCCTCGGCGGGGAGCCGGGGGCCGCCGCAGTTATGGCCGTTCCGTCCGGGACCGAGGCCAGAGGCCGGCGACTGCGGCCGCCGGTCTCTCGGTCGCTGGCTGTAGGGGCTATGTTTGCGCCGCCGAAGGAGGCGGCGCCGGGGCGCGATGGCCGGCGTCTTCTTCCCTCCCGGGCGGGAGGGCCCGGAGCTCCGCCTCTGAGGTGCCGGATTGGGAGGCCAAGTTGGTGGTCCCGCCTGGGGAATTGGACAGAGCCAATCAGAGGGGCTCTGCCGATACCCAGGTCCGGATTGGTCGGCTGTACCTACGGGGGCGGGGCAGCTGATGTTGTACTGTATTTAAGGAAGGGAACTGAGTTAGAACTTTGCTTCAGGTTCTGTTCCCGAGGCCAATCTCCGTGGTTCCTGTGTTTCGTCGTTTTCCTGGTGTTGCTGATTTTGGACTTTGGACTGTTTCCTGGTTATCTCTGCTAAGCTGCCTGCCTAGACCTCTAGCCTGACTTTGACTTCTCTACTAGCCGCCTGCCTTGACCTCTTGCCTGACTCCGACTACGCTGTTAGCTGCCTGCCCTGATCTGCTGCCAGTTTGTGGACATTTCTATTCCACCTGCCCGCTTCTCTCCCGGTTCCAGTCCAGGTCAGTCCGTCAACCCCGCGGTTCCTGAAGTCCCGTTGACCGCCTGCAGCTGGGGGCTCAACCCTTGGTGAACGGCGGTCGCCGCGGGTGAAGACTTGGGGTTGCACGGCTGTCCTTTGAGGTCCTTCAGGGCCTTACGGGACCTAAGGGCTCACCCTCCTTGTGGACAAGACATAGGCTTGCTTAAAGAAATGAGCTTTCAGCATTTTTCTAATGGTGCAGAGAAGGGCGACAAAAATGATAAAAGAGATGGGACGACTACCCTATGAGGAGAGGTTAAGACGGCTAGGACTCTTTAGCCTGGAGAAAAGGCGGCTGATGGGTGATATGATAGAGGTTTACAAGATAATGAATGGGGTAGAGCGGACAGATGTGAAGCTAACAATAACAGAACCAGGGGACACAAGATGAAATTAGAATGTGGTAGGTTTAAAACAAATCGGAGAAAGGTTTTCTTTACTCAGCGCGTGGTTAGACTCTGGAACTCATTGCCGGAGAAGGTAGTGACGGCAGCTGGCCTTGCTGAGTTTAAAGGGGGTCTGGACAGATTCCTGAAGGAAAAGTCCATTGATCGTTATTAAATTTTGGGTTGTTTTGCCAGATTCTTGGGGCCTGGATTGGCCACTGTCGGAGACCGAGCTGGGCTTGATGGAACTTTGGTCTTTTCCCAGCGTGGCAGTGCTTATGTGCTTATGTAAGTAGTCGTTAATTAATCGGATAGATCTTGGTAGAGTAATGTAGGCAAAAGCTGCTAATCTGGATACTTTCAGCTCAATTTCTCTGTTCGTTGCTGTCCGTGGGATCTTCAGCAAGCTATCAGTCTTAACCTGAAAGCCACATGGGGCAGGGAAATTGTAGCTATGTGAATGATCTTGTGTTTCAAGGTGGTGTTACATAATTGCTAATTTTCTGTTCTCCATTTCTTCTACTGAAGTAGATGGCAAGGCTTCCAGTTTGCAGATACTAACTTGACATCTCATATCAGGTCAATTTGGAATCTTTTTGCAGCTAATTTGTGACCTGTCACCGTGCAGAGCAGTGCCAGGGCCCATGTCATGTCACATATTGATCGTTGCACTTGATTAGTCAGTTAATTGAATATCACTGCCGGCTAATAAAATTAAAGGAAAAAATAAGTTACAGTATGTTTAGTTTAGCAGGAATAATGATTTAAAATGCACTGATCAGGTATAATTTATGAACTAGAGGCCACTTACTGATGTGAGTGTGGACTTGCTATGGTTGCACTGTGTATCTCGCTTGAAGTTCCTGTAGTTTGTTCTTATGCAATGTACCTTGTATTGATTTTGGAATTTAAAGAATATACATGGAACAGTCAGGATTAATCTGTGTTTGCATAGCTTGGTTTTCTTTGTAAGATCTATTTTTCTCCTGTATCATTTTTCTGGCTCTCTGTGGACACTTAAGAAATCAAACAAAAGCTTAGCTGGAGCTGATTTCTAGTTGCCTTCGCCATTGGATGTGATGAATCCATCTTTACTACTACTGGTGCTTATCATTTCTATAGCACTACTAGACATACACAGCACTGTACACTGGACATAAAGAGACAGTCCCTGCTCAAAAGAGCTTACAATCTAATTAGGACAGACAAACAGGACAAATAAGAGACAAGGGAATTACTAAGATGGGAATGATAAACATGGGTACTGAACAAGTGAGTAAGGGTTAGGAGTTAAAAGCAGCATCAAAAAGGTGGGCTTTTAGCTTAGATTTGAAGACGGCCAGAGATGGAGCTTGACAGTACCGGTTCAGGAAGTCTATTCCAGGCATATGATACAGCAAGATAAAAGGAACGGAGTCTGGAGTTAGCAGTGGAGGAGAAGGGTGCAGATAAGAGAGATTTACCCAGTGAACGGAGTTCCCAGGGAGGAGTGTAGGGAGAGATAAGAGTGGAGAGGTACTGAGGAGCTTCAGAGTGAATGCACTTATAGGTCAATAAGAGGAGTTTGAACTGTATGCGGAAACAGATAGGGAGCCAATGAAGTGACTTGAGGAAAGGGCTAATATGAGCATAACGACACTGGCGAAATATTAGTCGTGCAGCAGAATTTTTAACAGATTGAAGAGGAGAGAGATGGCTAAGTGGGAGACCTGTGAGAAGCAAGTTGCAATAGTCTAAGTGAGAGGTGATAAGGGATCGCTGTTTCGTGCTGGCTGGGTCGCGTTTTGTTGCTGGGCATTGGGCTGGAGGTGCAGCCAATCAGTGGCACTTCAGGAATGACGTCACTTTTATCTACTCCACTTTCCTAAGCAGCTCTGGCCGGAAACCATGGTTCCAGGCAACCTGAGAACGTTGGAGGTGAGAATTATTATATAGGATTTTTTTTTGTTAATCTCTGGGCAGACTTATACGGTCTGTGCCAGGGCTGGTGGTTGGGAGGCAGGGATAGTGCTGGGTAGACTTATACGGTCTGTGCCAGAGCTGGTGGTGGGAGGCGGGGCTGGTGGTTGGGAGGCGGGGATAGTACTGGGTGGACTTATACGGTCTGTACCCTGAAAAAGACAGGTACAAATTAAGGTAAGGTATAAACAAAAAACTAGCACATATGAGTTTATCTTGTTGGGCAGACTGGATGGACCGTGCAGGTCTTTTTCTGCCGTCATCTACTATGTTACTATGTTACTATGTAACTCTATTTTTACTGCTTGACCTTAGAAATCTTAGGCAGAAGGAGGCTTCCAATGAGAGCCTCTTCCACTATGATGTCATCAAGCAGGGTCAAAACTGAGCAGCCATTGGCTGACCAGTATCATGAGTTCCTTATCAGGTGAGATGAATGGTGCTTTTTGTTTTGATCCACTTCGTAAGTAACAAGAGTATTATTGATGAAAATGAGAGAGGACAAAGCAAATTCTATTCCTTCTGACTGCTGTGTGTAAAGTTATTCTCGATTATTCAAGTATAAGGCACCTGCCGGACCGTATCCGAAGATGGCCAATATTCAGCTATTTTGCTGTCGTAACTTACCTAGAAATGTATCTGTGTGGCTAGATAAGTTCTAAGTCCACATTAGCTCTACCTTTGGTCTGCCCTGGTGCTATTCAGGTAGTGCTGAGGCAGTCGGTAATGATTTTCAGAGGCATTATCTGAAAATCCATGGCTGGCCCCAGTGAGCAGCAGTTATCTGGGGTGGAGCCATTTCTTCCTCAGTGTGTGTCGCTAAATATCAGGCCCTATGAATATAAACTCGTTCCAGGTGGTCCTTAATTGCTGTAAATACAGTGCTGTCTTCACTCAGAACACGAATAATGATAAATTGAATTCCAAGTACCTCACACTGAACAGAGCGGAGGTCAGCAATTTATCATTTTCAAGATTTGCAGTTTATTTTGGGAATTTATCATTATTAGAGTAACTGATTCAAGACAAGGTGGTTGGCATTACTATCACTCAGACTGATCCAGTCCACACCTGAATTTTGTAAATTCGGCTTAACTCATTATGGTCTTGTTCCTCCTCAGGAGTTTTTTTCACTCTTTTCCTGATCTGCAACAGTTATATTCTCTTTGGGGTCCTTTTACTAAGGTGTGCTAACAGATTTAGCGCACGCTAAATAATAAGACACCCATAGGAGTATAATGGGTGTCATCATTTAGTGCATGCTAATCATTAGTTCCCTCTAGTAAAGGACCCCTTTGTGACGGCCTCCACCATTGTATTTCCGTCCTCTGCATTATACAAATTGTTTGTAGAGTTGCCATTTTCAAGGAGAAACACCTGTTTGCAATTACCTGGAAGCTCCTCCTACAGTGTGTAGCCACTCCCATGATCAGAGACCTAGGTGCTATGCCTACTGTGCATCATGCCAGAGCCAGTCGTTATTTTGGTTGCATTTTCAGATGGCTAATTTCCACAAACATGCGAATCTGCTGCCCGGGGGGAAGAAAACCTTCATAAGATTGAACCAAGAGCATAGCCAGACCTGCCATTTCGGGTGGGCCTCGAGTTAACCTGGGTGGGCCCTACCTACCCCCACTCTCATGCATACATACAGTTTTTTAAAAACTTTCCCTCTGCCCCTGCTATCGTCATCTTTCTCCCCCTCTGCTCAGCATCTGCTCCTCCCCTCCCACCCGGCATGTGCTTCTCTCCCCCCCCCCCCCACCCCGCCCGGCATCTGCTCCTCTCTCCCTCCCCGGTCTACTTCCAAGCCGTCACCGGCACAGATTCCAGAAAGCAACCTGCACCAGCTCTGCAGGCTTCCCTCTACCGCATCCCCGCCAGTGAAGAAACAGGAAGTGATGTAATTGAGGGAAGCCTACTGGGCTGGCGCAGGGATCGCTGACGGCGATGGCACAAAGTTAGATGAGGGGTGGGAGGAGATGGGCAGCTACCATGAGAGAGAGGAGTGAGGCACCGCCAATGAGGTGCTTTGGGAGCCCTAGCTTGAGTGGGCCTGAGGCAATAATGGGTGGGCCTGTTTGGGCCACTAGACCGGGTGGTCCTGAGGCAAGAATGAGTGGGCCTGTGCCCACCCAGGCCTATCCTTAGCTATTCCACTGGATTGAACCAGGGCGGCCCAAGGCAATCTGCCACCTGAGGCGAGGAATGAGATGCCACCCTTAACCCCCCCCCCCCTTGAGTCCAACATCTCTCCATTCACACTGTCCCTCTCTCTCTTCCAGCTCCTTTACATGTTTCTACATGGTCATGTTGAGTGCAGTTTCTTGAGCTGCCATATAGAAGACCATTATAGAAAATCATAATTGCAGACTTGTGATATCTTAACATTATAGAGAGAGGTTGTTAGTGTAGGTTTATTTTTAACCAGCCTTATGCCTGTTTTTCTCAGTAGCTACTGGGATGCAATTTATCTTAGTAGCAGAGTTATTCTTCATTGGCTTGGGGGTGGAGGAAAATATGTTTGCAGGATTAGTTTTGATCTGCTTGCGTATGCCCAGGCAAGAGTCCAAATCCAGTTAGGATGGAATGAGGAGGAGTAGAGTGGAGAGACATAATTGAATTTCAGTCAGAGATCACCCCCGGGCCCAAGTAGGTCTCTTGCCTCTGTCCTCAATATATCTTGTGGAGTTGGTGTAAAATTCAGTTAAAAGGCCACTTGCAGGTCTTGCTGCTGGAACATAAATTGCGTAAGGACCTTCTTGTGCAGAGTTGATTGGTTTTGCTGTCTGGTCGTATAAGCCAGCTCATATATTACATTCTGTTTCCATCCCTGCCATAGATATCACATCTCCTTTAGACTAGAGCTAGGCCTGTCAACTTTCCCATTTATGTCCTTTTTGGGGGTTCATATGATATTGTTTTTTTGATTTCTGGCTTTTGGACAAATAAAGTTTGATCACTCTTTTGCTCAGGAAAAGATAACTCTGGCAAGATGTTCTTGGAAAGAGGGCTGACATTAAAGGCCTGTAGAAAGGAAAATATTCAGCTTGAGCCCATGTTTGCTTTGCTGGTTACTGGCTGCCACCTTTCCCACTGCAAGTTACTGGCTGCCACCTTTCCCACTGCAAAAAAATATCGCAGACGATATTCAGCCTATGGCTAGAGGTTGAGGCAGCCATTTTGCAGAGACAGCTGTGACAGGCCGGAGCAAGTGGCCATCACTCCTGCCCATTCCCCCGCTGGACCATCAGGTACAGGTAGGCCCAAAAGGATCCTGGGAGGGGGATTGTGGTTGTTTGGGATGGGGAGGGGGAACGGGTTCAGTAGGGCTTGACAGCTCAGGGAGGGATAAGAAGGGACTTTACAGCTGTTCATGGAGAGAGGAGGGAAGGGAGGGAAAGGGGATTTGCATACTTCAGGCCAGTACCCAAAAGCTATGTGGGTGCCAACCAGTATTCAGTGGTGGACAGTCATAGCTAACCGGGCGAATCAGTGCTAAATTCACCCAAGGGGCCCTTTTACTAAGTCACGTGTCTACATGCACCCAACGCGTCCCAATTTGGAGTTACCACCCGGCTACCATGTGGCTGTTGCGGTAATTTCAGTTTTGGTGGGCGTCCAATACGCACGTCCGAAAAATCATTTTTATTTTCTGGCGTGCATCCGCTACGCGCACCCAGTGGTATTTGACGCACGTGGGTCATTACCGCCTGAGACTTTACCGCTAGGTCAATAGCTGGCGGTAAGGTCTCAGACCTAAAATGGACGCGCACCAATTTTTATTTTGCCACACGTCCGTTTTCGGCAAAAGTGTTAAAAAAGGTATTTTTTGTAGGCGTGCTGAAAAATGGATCTGAGCACCCCTAAAACAAGCACCTACACTACTGAAGGTCCATAAACCGCTACTAAACCGCTACTAAATGGACTTGGGAAAAATCCACAATTCCAGGAATAACATGTATAGAATGTTTGTACGTTTGGGAAGCTTGCCAGGTGCCCTTGGCCTGGGTTGGCCGCTGTCGTGGACAGGATGCTGGGCTCGATGGACCCTTGGTCTTTTCCCAGTGTGGCATTACTTATGTACTTATGTCCTCTACTTGGCTCACTTTTATTACATAGAGCAGTGATTTAACCTATTGTGATGTCATAGTGGCTCATTCCACCAATAAGAGCCAACCTCATTAGTGATGTCACAATGGCTTGATTGTATAGAATGTTTGTACGTTTGGGAAGCTCGCCAGGTGCCCTTGGCCTTGGTTGGCCGCTGTCATGGACAGGATGCTGGGCTCGATGGACCCTTGGTCTTTTCCCAGTATGGCATTACTTATGTACTGAAGGTCATGTTTCAGTGTACCTTAGTAAAAGGATCCCCTAGCTAGCTAAGCAGGTGCTACCACTGAATATTACCGGCGCCTGCGTAACTCCTGGCTCCTTCCTGACTCCGCCCCCAGTAGCTGGCAGGAAATCATTGCCTTCTCTCAGCAATTACTGTGCATACTTGAATAAAAATCATGACACAGTCATGTAATACAGTTACCTGTTTGTGATTCCTAACTTCCTTGTAATAACTGCTTACTTACCGCCCTTCAGTTTGGTTATGAGCAAAAGATGACAATATCAAAAATATGTGTATTGTGAAACTTGAAAAACATTCCAATGACAGTCTCAAGGGAAAGCTAGAGGTGGGGTGGGGAGGGGGTGGAATGAGTGACAAATTAGAAACTAGCCTTAGCCAGAGGGTAAAGATAACCAGGGAAAACAATGGCAGACTACCCCACTAATAGTCTACCAAGAAGCTGACACACAAATGGCAGCCTCTAGAAATATATTTTTACTTATTTATTGATTCTTCTAATTTCTGACGTACTGCCTGCAAGCCAGAAAGGAAGTGGAGGAGTAACCTAATGCTTAGAGCAGTGGGCTGGGACCAGAAATCCCAGTTTCAATCCCAGAACAGCTCATTGTGGCCTTGAAAAAGTCACTTAACCCTCCATGCCTTCCCATGGCAATGGGAAGCCTCTCCTATATCATGCCAAGAAAACCACAAGGGGGGGGGGGGGGAGTCCTTCATTGTAGGTGGTTGCCAACTGTGACTCAAGGGTATATCTAGATCTGAACACTATCGAAGCTGTGTACACTAGGTATTCCTCTGTTCCTGGATGGCTCACAACTGAAGTTTTATACTTGAGGTATTCACAACTTAGTACTTGCATAGAGGGGACTACTAGAGAATGAAACAGGGACATTGTTTGTCTCCATCCCCCATGGGACGTTCAAATATTGGAAAGGTATTAATCCGCAAACGAATCTTTTCCGGAGATGGGAAGGCGGTAGAACGAGAGGACATGAAATGAGATTGAAGGGGGGCAGACTCAGGAAAGATGTCAGGAAGTATTTTTTCACAGAGAGGGCTTGGAATGCCCTCCCGCGGGAGGTGGTGGAGATGAAAACGGTAACGGAGTTCAAACATGTGTGGGATATGCAAAGAGGAATCCTGTGCAGAAGGAATGGATCCTCGAAAGCTTAGCTGAAATTGGGTGGCGGAGCAGTTGGGGGGAAGAGGGGGTGGTGGTTGGGAGGCGAGGATAGGGGAGGGCAGACTTATACGGTCTGTACCAGAGCCGGTGATGGGAGGCGGGACTGGTGGTTGGGAGGCGGGAAATACTGCTGGGCAGACTTATATGGTCTGTGCCCTGAAAAGGACAGGTACAAATTCAAGGTAAGGTATACACATATGAGTTTGTCTTGGGCAGACTGGATGGACCATGCAGGTCTTTTTCTGCCGTCATCTACTATGTTACTATGGGCAGTGGTGTAGGAAGGGGGGGCGGTGGGGCGGTCCGCCCCGGGTGCACGCCGTTGGGGGGGGGGGTGGCGGCTTGCTGATTTCCTGCTCTTTCTGCCCCGGAACAGGTTACTTCCTGTTCCGGGGCAGAGAAAGCAGGGAAGCAGCACAGCCGACGCAGCTCCCAGTGACGTGCACTGGGGGCAGATCGGCCCTCCCGCCTGCCCCCCGCTGCAAGGTAAGGGTGCGTATCGGGGGGGAGTGCTCCGGAGGGGGGGGGGGTGCCGTGCCCTGCACCCGGGGGGGGGGGGGGGATGCGCAGCGGCGACCCGCCCTGGGTGTCAGGCACCCTCGCTATGGCACTGCCCATGGGTTCTGTCTCCATCCCCGCCCCATCCCTGCAGGTTCTGTCTCCGTCCCCGCAGTCCCTGTATCTGTCCCTGCCCCATCCCCGCAGGTTCTCTCTTCATGTCTGCCCCATCCTCATGAACTCTGTCCTCATCTGCAGAAACCTCAAACAATTATGATTTTATATTGTGTACGTGCAGGACATCACACAGAGTAGACTCAGAAACCAAACAAAGCAAGAAGACTTCGGCTGGCGGGGGTTGGGGTCCCCCGCCAGCAAAGGTAGCAGACGGCGACAGCAGGTTGACGGCGGGTTGGCGACGGGAGGGGGGGTTGAGAGGGTCGTTGGCAGGGGGGGTCCAGGGCCAAATCTACGGGGGCCCTGGCCCCCGTGGACCCATAGCAGCTACGCCCCTGCCCCGTATCTTTCCGCTCATGTTCCCCCCCCCCTTTCCACTTCTACACAATGGAAAAGGTGGCAAACGATTGTGGGACATCCCTGCCTCTTTTGACTTGGTCATAAGCTTGTGACAAGATAAGAGTGCTGGCAGTAATTGACTTGTTTATTAGATGACAGATATTGAAGTAGAGGAATGGAGAAGAAATAACTCCGGACTAGATTTGTTGATCTGAGGAAATGAGGAGCGACAGCTGCAAGCAGATAACTGGTATTCTGTGGCCAGGTTGGAACCTAGTCTTAATGGGGATAATTTTTTTAAAAAAGCATTTTCCGTATGTTAAGCATGTTTTGCACATGGAAGTGGCTCTTATACACCTAACACGAATCAGTGTATATGCAGACATGAACACGCATGCTTTTAAGTGACCTGTATATAGGTGTTGCTGGAGGTATAATTTAGGTAGAACTATGAGATATTGTGTATATTGCAGAAAATATATGTACACTAGTAAAATAAGGCCCGTTTCTGGAGCCAATGAAACGGGCGCTAGCAAGACTTTCCTGTGCCCCCCCCCCTCCCCACCCAATGCACCTTCATTGTCAGTGATGCCATTGCACCGCCCTGGCCACCGTCAATGTGAGTGAATTGCTCCGCCCTCAACGTCATAACTTTTGACGCGAGGGCAGGGCCCCGAGACTGTGTTTTTCGTGGCTTCAGAGCTTCGAACTTACGAACCTTGGCTTCAGTGACGTCAGACAATAGAACGTTGAGGGTGAGTTTTATATATATAGAAGTGTATCAGAATACGCACTGGGGCAGGGGTCATTAGGGAGAACATAAGTGCACTGTCGGGTTCATTTTCAAAATAGAAATGCATAAAGCAGCATTTGGACGGTTTTCTCACAAAAAATGTCCAAATCAGTATTTTCAAAGCCTATTTTTAGATGTTTTTTCTATTAAGTCCGTCAGAAGTCCGTCCAAATCTCAAGGGGGCATATCAGGGGCGTGTTCAGGGCGGGACTTGGGCGTTCCTAAGACTTAGTTTTTCAGCCATAAAGGAACAAAACAAAAACATCCAGGATGAAAACTAAGACATTTTGAGCTAGACCTGTTTTTATAACGAATAAGGCACAAAAAGATGCCCGAAATAACCAGATGACCATTGGAAGGAATCGGGGGGGTGACCTGCCCTTATTCCCCCAGTGGTCACTAGCCCCCTCGCACCCCATAAAATGTGATGAAAAACATTACTTGCCAGCCTCTATGCCAACCTCGGATGTTATACTCAAGTTCATTAGAATAGCATGCAGGTCCCTGGAGTAGTCTAGTGGTGGTGCAGTGCACTGCAGACAGGTGGACCCAGGCTTCTACCTCCCCCTACTTGTTACACATGTGGAGAAAACTGTGGAGCCCTCCAAAACTCACCAGAAACCCACTGTACCCACGTATAGGTGCCCCCTTCACCCGTAAGGGCTATGGTAGTGGTGTACAGTTGGGGGTAATGGGTTTTGGGGGGGCTCAGCAGACAAAGTAGGGGAGCAATGGTCAGATGTGTACCCGGGAGCATTTTATGAAGTCCACTGCAATGCCCCCCTAAGGTACCCTATTGCTGTCTTGGGATGACAGGGGGACCAGTCTACTAAAAATGCTGGCTTCTCCTACATCCCAATGGCTTGATTTTGTGCTTTTTTTTTTATCAAATGGACGAAAAAAAACCCGTCCAAATCTCAAAACGCCCAAACCCCAAAACGTCCAAATCACAAAACAGCGTTTTCGGAAAAAAAAAAAAGATAGACGTTTTTCTTTTTCGAAAATGACCTTCTTTCCTATTCAGATTTTGGATCTTTCTTGCAAAATGTCCAAAGCCGAACAGACGTCATATCGAAAATGCCCCGCCATGTGGGATTTTTGTATACAGGACCTATTTGTAAAGGCACGTGGGCACCTATGTTCTTTTAAAAACAGGTTTCCAATAGACACCCTCCTTTTAGCTGGGGAAACAGAACCCGATGTAGAGGTGGTTCCAGACATGACTGTTGTACCTGGACTATGCTGATTGTGCTGAATTGAAGGAATAAATGTGGTCATGACGCAGGGCTAAAGTTATCCAGATAATTTTACTTGTCTGGAGGTCTGCTGAACACTTCCCTCTCTGTTCACAAACGTCTGTAGCCCGATTTCCTTTGCAAAGTGAGACCTATCCTTCCCACGCATATTCCTGCTGTCTCTTTCTGTCTTCCAAGACAGGAGGGATGTCCTGAGCAGTAATTGCCTGGTTGACCTCTGAGATGTTGCATTCATGTCATGTTTTCTTGGTTCATCATTGGCCTGGATCCCTGTCCTCTGTCCCAACGCATTGACTTTATCAGTTGCACTGTCTTGGGTGCAGATGTGACATTCTGGTCTATTTCTGGGGAACCTTATACTGAACACAATGGCATTCACTGGGAAATGTTTCCTCTAACAAAATATCCAATAAGAATATGGGCTGTCTCTTAACTGTGTGCTTTGTTAAATGGTTTATGGTTTTATTTTTATTAAACTTACCTCCTTTCCTCCTTCACTGGCTCCCTATCCGTTTTCGCATCCTGTTCAAACTTCTTCTACTAACCTATAAATGTACTCACTCTGCTGCTCCCCAGTATCTCTCCACACTCGTCCTTCCCTACACCCCTTCCCGTGCACTCCGCTCCATGGATAAATCCTTCTTATCTGTTCCCTTCTCCACTACTGCCAACTCCAGACTTCGCGCCTTCTGTCTCGCTGCACCCTACGCCTGGAATAAACTTCCTGAGCCCCTACGTCTTGCCCCATCCTTGGCCACCTTTAAATCTAGACTGAAAGCCCACCTCTTTAACATTGCTTTTGACTCGTAACCACTTGTAACCACTCGCCTCCACCTACCCTCCTCTCTTCCTTCCCGTTCACATTAATTGATTTGATTTGCTTACTTTATTTATTTTTTGTCTATTAGATTGTAAGCTCTTTGAGCAGGGACTGTCTTTCTTCTATGTTTGTGCAGCGCTGCGTACGCCTTGTAGCGCTACAGAAATGCTAAATAGTAGTAATAGTAGTAGTAAAGATAACAAGGCAGTGTATAATAAACATGAATTCAAATGTGAAAAAGAAAGGAACGCCATTAGCAATAAGGAAGCTTTTTTTTCAGATATAAGCTGCACATATGTACCGGTAGTCAGAGCTTCCTACCTTGAACCTAATTGTATCACTGGGGATATAGGTCACATATCCTTCCGCATGATCCAATAATTAAAAACATGTAAAAAAAAACATTAAATTCAGATTCTTTTTCCATAGGCAGATTCATCCTGCTTATTTGGGGCTTCCAGCTCACTCAGAAGCAATCACTACTGGGCAAACTGCAGGAAGAAACTTCACTCAGAGCAGTGTATACCCTCTCCCCACTCAGTTATCCTAGTCATCGCAGCACCAGGAACGATGGACGAGGATTTTCCCTGAAACCCTGCAGTTCTAAACTCAGCATCCAACCAACAGCTGTTTCAAAACAGCTGGGACTTGTTCCCCCTCGGGGGGGGGGGGGGGGGCTGTGAACACAACCTCCACTGTACCCCAATCTTGGCTGATCCAGGGAGCGGAGGATCTAAACCCAGATGATTGGCACAGTGGAGAGCAGCACTGTCATTGAACCACCAAGCCAGCCCAGGATTCATATTAACAATCAAGTCACTTAGAACCGCAGAGAGGGAAATAAGGAGGCTTAAGAAACCCCACACAAGTTTTGAAAGCCTCAGGTCTGAATATATTTATTATAATGGAGAACAACACTCGGCAGAGAGACCGTGCAAACCTTTGCGTTCAGATCTTGGAATCTAATAATAATAGCAGAGGGGAAAGTGGCTTGTTGAAGGTTCAGCAGTGAGTGCAGAAGATGGGATCGGAACCTGGATCTCCAGGTTTCACATATGAATAAATTACATAGCCAGAAAATGACTACCAGTAGCCCCCAACTAAAAAGAAAACTGTATTTAACACATTCGCTGCTGTCTTATCTACTGCCCCTTCCTGAAAGCTTACTAAAGGGGATGAGATTTAATGTACCACCTTTCTGTGGTTACGGTTAGAGTGGTTTACATACAAGTAGTTAGTTATTTTATACCTGGGGCAATGAAGGGTTAAGTGAGTTGCCCAGAGTCAAAAGGAGCTGAAGTGGGGATCAAACCCAGTTCCCCTGGTTCTCAAGCCACTGCACTAACCATTAGGCTACTACAGGAAAAGGGTCTGGGCATCCTTGAAATATGCCCAGACCCATGACATCACTCTGAATGTGCCCAGGAAGACTCCCGCCGCTAGCCCAATAAAACATTGACTGTGGCATGCGCGCGTCCTAGGAAGGCAGTGCCCAGCTGACAGGCAGGGTAGACGCCATCCCACGGAGGCCCCAATACAGAGCAGTAAGTGTCAGGGAGTGGGTCAGGAAAGGAGTCAGGAAAGAACTGTGACAGTACTCTATCATTGCAACTAATTTCTGGGAACGCCCTGATCCACCCATGAGCACACATGTTATAGAATACGGCTAGGACAGATCTGTGTGTAAGTCCTAATTCTTGCCAATTAAGTGCTCGTTAAATGCCAATAATTAATTATTGCCCAATTAGCTAATTTTTTTTTTTATGTGGATCTGCAATCTGTGCCCAAAATTGCATTCCCAAGTTTGGATGACCTATACAGAATCAGTAGAAAAATGTGTGCCTGATGTTTGTATAAACTCTGACACCATTTTAAACAAACCTTTATCTCTAGTAAATTTTGAATGAATCAGACAAAATTTTTCTTCATTCAATGTGTAAATAAACTCTGGAATTCATTGTCAGAGAGTGTAGTAAAAGCAGTTAGCTTAGCTAGGTTTAAAAAAGGTTTGGATGGCTTCCTAAAGGAAAAGTCCATAGACCATTATTAAAGTGGACTTGGGGAAAATCCACTGCTTATTTCTAGGATAAGCAGCATAAAATGTATTGTACTTTTTTGGGATCTTGCCAGGTACTTGTGAAGTGGTTGGCCACTGTTGGAAACAGGATGCTGGGCTTGATGGACTTTCGATCTGTCCCAGTATGGCAATACTTATGTATGTGTGAGGTATTTTTGTGGAAATCTGGAGATTTGAATCTTCCGGGAAGAGTTAGAAAGCCACATACTTCTAGCAAATGGTGACCCTTAAAATTCGTCGATCGGATTTTTGTTTCAGCTTGGTCGGGAGCATTGAACCATACACTTTATAGCATGCTCAGCTCTGTGGCGCCTGCCAGCCTGTGATCTCTGGCAGCTCCCCAGCAGTGAATCAGTATGGGGCTTGCATTTCTCACATCAGCTCCGCTGGGTTTTAACCCTCTGGAAATGGCTGATAGTGGACCTTTAGTCCTAGTGTTGCCTTCATTTACCCCTCTGCTGATTCTGAACACAAATCACTTTTGCCTCATTTTCCTGGTTGAAGATTGATCTCCCCTCGCAGCTCTCCCCTTCTCAAACTGAACAGTGACGTGCTATTTGTATGGTGCCCACAGCAGAAGCCGCTGAGCTGCCAGCAGCTTGATATCTATCATGCTAAAATAACTGGCCGTGAGCTGGAGGATGAGAAAGTACAATTATGATGCTGGATGCTATAAGTTGGCAAGTCAAATCATTATATTAGGGCGTGTGTTTCCCCTAAATATAAAGAATGGCTGGTAAGGAAAATTGTGTGTTTGTTGGGGGAGGAGGTAACGTGAGCACCAACACTTACACAGTGAATATGCATGTAAATGATTAGAATAATGGCATATATTTATTTATTTATGGCATTTTGACCCGCACATTAGTCTGAGAGTGATTCAGGTTTAATGTGGCTTACATAACAAGCAATTAAATGAATGATACATATTAGAAATTACATAAACAGATTATAAACTGCAAGAAATAATGCTATAACATTGGCTTTGTAAAACAAATATAACGTGGTGAATTCACCTGGCTGCAACTGTTCTTAAGTGCCAAATGCAAATGCTCAAATTCCTCCTAAGTACTATTCTGTAAATACACATTTATCTTACATAGTGTGTATTTGGCAGATGAGGGGGAGGGGATAGGACTTGATACCAGTGGCGTTCCTAGGGTGGCTGACACCCGGGGCGGATCGCTGATGCGCCCCCCGGGTGCAGCACGACCTCCCCCCAGCGAAAGGACACCCCTCCGGGTGCATTGTTACCTGCTGGGGGGGTGGGGTGCCACGCGCCTGTCGGCTTTGCTTGTTCCATGCTCCCTCTGCCCCGGAACAGGAAGTAACCTGTTCCGGGGCAGAGGGAGCAAGGAACGAGCGGAGCCAACAGGCGCGCGGCACCCCCCCCAGCGGCGTGCACCCGGGGCGGACTGCCCCCCCTTGGTACGCCACTGCTTGATACACTGCCTTTCCGTGGTTAAAATCAAAGCGCGACTCTGAGAAAATCCCGCTCTAAGGTTGGGAGATAAAGAGGCGTATTTTCAAAGCACTTAACCTTACAAAGTTCCATAGGCTACTATGGAACTTTGTAAGGCTAAGTGTTTGAAAATGAGCCCCTTTTAAAATCACTCTTGTGAATGATGAATCCTAAAGTCCTGCTGCAAGGAGTCCGTTGTATCAAAACGCTGCTGAAATGGGAAAAAACTATTTTTAAAAATTTTTTGATGATAATTAGTTCCCATACACATCAATATTCAACAGTATTGTGACCCCTGACGCAGGCGCTTGGTCGCCGAAACACGGGACCGTGTTGGGTCCACTTTGTCCTGTTCCTGAAGGTCTGCTTGTGCTTTTTGTTGTGCTTTGGTCTTTGACTGTACTTGAAACCCTCTCTTTTTTGCCTAAATATCAACCCCAACCATGCCCTTCCGCTGTGAAGCCCCAGCGCCCTTGCATTTAAGCATTAAGGCAACTATGCACCAAAATTACCCCCCATTCACACATAACTGTGTGCTTACATGCTTGGTTGACAGTATTCTCTAAATGTAAACACAACTAGCACTTAAATTTAGATGACCTGTTATAGAATCAGGGAAATATGTCTAATCTTCTTACCTTGGGTCCTGTATTTCTTACCTTGCCTCAGAAAGCCTTCATTGACTTTGACTTTCATAGGGAAAACAAAGCCATGACTGCAAGATCCACAATGCATTCTGATATAATTTAGCCCTTAAAGCAACTTATAGATTCAGTGTGGCACATCATCCGTGCGGAAGCTACATTTTCTGTGTATCAAGTTCTTCTTTTCCCTTCCATTTTAACCTTTACAGATTTCCCTCACTACAGGGCTGAGGTAATAAGGCTGCAGTAAAAATCCAAGCCAAAATCTTAAAATCCAAAGCCAAAATCTCAAGTTATAAAATTATCTTACCGCTTTGTATAGTACCTGCATATAATAATTGTAAACCACATTTGTACTACAGAAAGGCAGTATATCAAATCCCATTACCCTTACCCCTATAGCAAGCAAATTAAATGTGGATTAAAAAACTGAATTAAATACCAGTTAAAATAAAAATCCAAGGAAACTTTACTTCTGTGCTAGCAGTAATAATATTTATTACTGCACGCAAGAGAGTAAAATTAAGTACTACATTAGAAATCTGAGATAATGCTTTCTGCCTTTCCCTTGGGCAGACTGGATGGACCGTTTGGGTCTTTATCTGCTGTCATCAACTACATTACTATGGTGCTGATTTTCAAAGCAGATGGGCCTCTCAAAACGGGCAAAGAAAAGCCCCTCTGCCAAAAACACCCAAATCACAATTTTCAAGTGGCAGAATTTGGACGACCTACGCTCCTTGTGGTTTAACTGTCCGTTTAAACCCTTTTGAATATTGGACCGAATCAGTCTGGGGAAAATGAAGATGAGAAGAGTTACCACTCGAAACTCAACAGATGGTGGACAGCGTTTTTTTTCTTCTGCTGGCATTGAAACTGGATATTCAATGCCGGGCCCTGTGCAGGCATTAGCGTTGAATTTCTGGGGGGTTTTAAAGCCGGCTAGCGCATGACCGGTTAAGTTCATATTCAGACTTAACCAGCCATGGGTTAGTGCATAAAGATAGGACAGCTAAACCTGGCCAGTTAGGTCTGGATATTGAGACATAACCACTCTGCCCCCAGAATGCCACGGGAATGCCCCCCAACATAGCTGGCTTTAAATTCGATGCCAGCTGGTCATTTTTTAACATTAACATTAACAATAAATTTATATTCCGCTAAATACCTTTCAGTTCAATGAAGATCACACATCAAAGAAGACTGGACATTTTCAGGAATAACTACTACTACTACTACTATTTAGCATTTCTATAGCGCTACAAGGCATACGCAGCGCTGCACAAACATAGAAGAAAGACAGTCCCTGCTCAAAGAGCTTACAATCTAATAGACAAAAAATAAATAAAGTAAGCAAATCAAATCAATTAATGTGGACGGGAAGGAAGAGAGGAGGGTAGGTGGAGGCGAGTGGTTACGAGTCAAAAGCAATGTTAAAGAGGTGGGCTTTCAGTCTAGATTTAAAGGTGGCCAAGGATGGGGCAAGACGTAGGGGCTCAGGAAGTTTATTCCAGGCGTAGGGTGCAGCGAGACAGAAGGCGCGAAGTCTGGAGTTGGCAGTAGTGGAGAAGGGAACAGATAAGAAGGATTTATCCATGGAGCGGAGTGCACGGGAAGGGGTGTAGGCCTGGAACAGAACAAAAAAAAAGTGTCTAGGGGGCTGCAGTTGGATTCTAAACCCTGAACAGATTCTGCAGCACCGACTGCCCAAACTGACTGTCGCGCCGGGTGTCCTGCTCAAGGCAGTAGTGTGACGTGAATGTGTGGACTGAAGACCACATTGCAGCCTTGCAAATCTCTTCTATGGAGGCTGACTTTAAGTGAGCCACCGACGCAGCCATGGCTCTGACATTATGAGATATGACATGGCCCTCCAGAGTCAGTTCAGCTTGGGTATAAGCAAAGGAAATGTAATTTGCTAGCCAACTGGAGACTGTGTGTTTTCCGATGGAGACTTCCCTCCTGTTGGGAACAAAAGAAACAAACAACTGGGCGGTCTGAAGGGCTTTGTCCGCTACATGTAAAAGGCGAACGCTCTCTTACAGTCCAAGGTGTGCAAGCTGCTTTCAGCAGGACGGGCATGAGAACGGGGAAAAATGTTGGAAAGACAATTGACTGGTTTAGATGGAACTCAGACACCACCTTCAGCAGGAACTTAGGGTGCGTGCGGAGGACTACTCTGTTGAAGTGAAACTTAGTATAAAGTGCATCCACAACTAGGGCCTGAACCTCACTGACCCTACGAGCTGAAGTAAAAGCCACCAAGAAAAGGACCTTCTAGGTCAAGTACTTCAGATTGCAGGAATAACAAAACATAACCTAACAAAAATAGAACATCCCTGAGCTACATACTCTATTTAGCACAAATTTTCTAAATACCTGTCTGCGGAATTGGTTGTACACTCAAGACATTATGATATCTCTCTATATAAAAGGCAACCCCAACGTTCTAATGAAGCCTCCACGGAAGTTGAGGCGCCCCAGATTTCCGGTGTGCCCCTGAGTGTCTGCACCGCCCTCGAGTCAAAACGTGATGACGTCGAGGGCGGAGCAATGACACTCGAGGGCCGAAATGGAAACGGCACAGGCACGGAGGCGCAGCAAAAAAAAAACCCCTCCCCACACAGAGCAAACCATGGACAACGTCCGACGGTCACACGGAGGCAGGCAAGCAGCTCGGAGGGACGGAGGGAGGGGGCCCCTACCATTATAGAACCTTGCTAGCGCTCAGTGGCGTAGGAAGGGGGCGGGGGGGGTGGTCCGCCCCGGGTGCACGCCGCTGTGGGGTGTCGGCTCCGCGCTGGTGCACTGCCCACTCTGCCCCGGAACAGGTTACTTCCTGTTCCGGGACAGAGAGAGCAGTGAACCAGCGCGGAGCCGACACACCCCAGCAACGTGCAGTCGGGGCGGATCGGCCCTCCCGCCCGTCCCTCGCCGCAGGTATGTGCTCCGGGGGGGTGCGCAGTGGCGAACCGCCCCGGGTGTCAGCTTCCCTCGCTACGGCTCTGCTAGCGCCCGTTTCATTGCGCTGAGAAACGGGCCTTTTTTCCTAGTCTTTAATAAGCTTATCCAAACGAACTGCCTGATATGAAAAAAGAATATCAATTAGTCTAGTTCTTCTCATATTTTTTTAGAGAAGGAAAAGTGAAAGGTTCTGAAATCTTGGTGACTCTTTTATTAACAAAAACAAGATGATTCAATAAGTAAAATGGGGATAGGCCATATATAATTTTATACACAAAACAAGAAAATTTAAACAAACTCTTGGCTTGCACAGGGAGCCAATGGAGCTTCACATAATGACTGGATATGGATGACTGGTTGAGTGTCGCTGAAAATGACCAGATAGCTATGATGACCAAGCAAAAGAACTGGTCGACGGCCATTTCTGTTTGGTTAACTTGCTTTGAATATTGACCAGTGGCTGTGGTCACATACTAATCTACGCACGTCCATTGTTCTTCTAAGGAGAACATTTCTATACCACAAATGCCCATCCTCTAGAAATATCATTAGTAAAATTAGAAGGAACAATATTGAACTTATTTCAGAGATTTTCTTTATGTTGAGAATGCTAAGTGATGAAATATAAATGAGTCATTTCAATAAATACTTCACATAGTGAAGCCTGAGACAGCTTTGGGAAATGACTGAGAGAGATTATACTTCGAAATTCAAGAGTGATGTGGAATTAGTTGATAGAGAGTGGTTGATTCACCCTTGCAAATTCACCCTTGCTGTCAGATTTAAAACAAGTTGGACATGATGTGGGAGTCCTGGGAGGCTCGCACTCACCTCAAGAGACCAAGGAACTTTTTCCTCACTTGGGGCCACTATCTGAAGACACTTTTGCCGACTGTTCGTAGCTATGTTCTCTACAGGTTTCATATCAATTATGCCCATTACTTATTATGGGGGTGGAGGAGGGGATTGGTTTGGGGGGCTGTAGTGGTAACTGGATGGGGGAGGAGTATGGTAGCTGTTCTTGGTTTGAGGTCATAAGAGTCCAGGCCTCAGGCTTTAGACTAGTAGTCTTGGGGGTGGGAGAGTATGGTACCTGTTCTTGTTTTGAGGTCATAAGAGTCTAGGCCTCAGGATTAAGAGGGTAGTCTGGGGGGGGGGGGGAGTATGGTAGCTGTTCTTGGTTTGAGGTCATAAGAGTCTAGGTCTCAGGCTTTAGAGGGTAGTCTGCGGGGAGGGGAGTATGGTAGCTGTTCTTTGTTTGAGGTCATAAGAGTCTAGACCTCAGGATTTAGAAGGTAGTCTGGGGGGGAGGGGAGTATGGTAGCTGTTCTTGGTTTGAGGTCATAAGAGTCTAGGTCTCAGGCTTTAGAGGGTAGTCTGCGGGGAGGGGAGTATGGTAGCTGTTCTTGGTTTGAGGTCATAAGAGTCTAGACCTCAGGATTTAGAAGGTAGCCTGGGGGGAGGGGAGTATGGTAGCTGTTCTTGGTTTGAGGTCATAAGAGTCTAGGTCTCAGGCTTTAGAGGGTAGTCTGCGGGGAGGGGAGTATGGTAGCTGTTCTTTGTTTGAGGTCATAAGAGTCTAGACCTCAGGATTTAGAAGGTAGTCTGGGGGGGGAGGGGAGTATGGTAGCTGTTCTTGGTTTGAGGTTATAAGAGTCTAGGTCTCAGGCTTTAGAGGGTAGTCTGCGGGGAGGGGAGTATGGTAGCTGTTCTTGGTTTGAGGTCATAAAAGTCCAGGCCTCAGGCTTTAGACTGGTAGTCTTGGGGGTGGGAGAGTATGGTACCTGTTCTTGTTTTGAGGTCATAAGAGTAGGCCTCAGGATTAAGAGGGTAGTCTGGGGGGGGGGGGGGGAGGGGAGTATGGTAGCTGTTCTTGGTTTGAGGTCATAAGAGTCTAGGTCTCAGGCTTTAGAGGGTAGTCTGCGGGGAGGGGAGTATGGTAGCTGTTCTTTGTTTGAGGTCATAAGAGTCTAGACCTCAAGATTTAGACTGGTAGTCTTGGGGGTGGGAGAGTATGGTACCTGTTCTTGTTTTGAGGTCATAAGAGTCTAGGCCTCAGGATTAAGAGGGTAGTCTGGGGGGAGGGGAGTATGGTAGCTGTTCTTGGTTTGAGGTCATAAGAGTCTAGGTCTCAGGCTTTAGAGGGTAGTCTGCGGGGAGGGGAGTATGGTAGCTGTTCTTTGTTTGAGGTCATAAGAGTCTAGGCCTCAGGATTTAGAAGGTAGTCTGGGGGGGAGGGGAGTATGGTAGCTGTTCTTGGTTTGAGGTCATAAGAGTCTAGGTCTCAGGCTTTAGAGGGTAGTCTGCGGGGAGGGGAGTATGGTAGCTGTTCTTGGTTTGAGGTCATAAGAGTCTAGACCTCAGGATTTAGAAGGTAGCCTGGGGGGGAGGGGAGTATGGTAGCTGTTCTTGGTTTGAGGTCATAAGAGTCTAGGTCTCAGGCTTTAGAGGGTAGTCTGGGGGGGAGGGGAGTATGGTAGCTGTTCTTGGTTTGAGGTCATAAGAGTCTAGGTCTCAGGCTTTAGAGGGTAGTCTGGGGGGGAGGGGAGTATGGTAGCTGTTCTTTGTTTGAGGTCATAAGAGTCTAGACCTCATGATTTAGAAGGTAGTCTGGGGGGGGGGGAGTATGGTAGCTGTTCTTGGTTTGAGGTCATAAGAGTCTAGGTCTCAGGCTTTAGAGGGTAGTCTGGGGGGGAGGGGAGTATGGTAGCTGTTCTTGGTTTGAGGTCATAAGAGTCTAGGTCTCAGGCTTTAGAGGGTAGTCTGTGGGGAGGGGAGTATGGTAGCTGTTCTTGGTTTGAGGTCATAAGAGTCTAGGTCTCAGGCTTTAGAGGGTAGTCTGGGGGGGAGGGGAGTATGGTAGCTGTTCTTGGTTTGAGGTCATAAGAGTCTAGGTCTCAGGCTTTAGAGGGTAGTCTGCGGGGAGGGGAGTATGGTAGCTGTTCTTGGTTTGAGGTCATAAGAGTCTAGGTCTCAGGCTTTAGAGGGTAGTCTGGGGGGGGGGGGAGTATGGTAGCTGTTCTTTGTTTGAGGTCATAAGAGTCTAGACCTCATGATTTAGAAGGTAGTCTGGGGGGGAGGGGAGTATGGTAGCTGTTCTTGGTTTGAGGTCATAAAAGTCCAGGCCTCAGGCTTTAGACTGGTAGTCTGGGAGGTGAAGCTCTCCTTGCCTGGAGGTAGGGCTAACAGGTGGGTGGAAGGTGTTCAATTCTGAAATTGGGATCACAGTTAAAGTGAGAATGCTTCTTAAGAACGTGGTTGTATTCTTAATAGAAATGATTCCTGCTGCAGTATTGTATTGATTTTATTCAGGTTCACAGAGTAGAACCGTTTAACCATAGAACAATTTGGAAAAAGGTTCATATTCAGAGGAAGGTAATCAGGCAGGAGCGGCATGTGCTGCCCAGTTACCGCAGGGTTAGCGTGGCAGCCCTTACCATCACCTCAATGGGTGGCGGTAAGTGCTCCCCCCCAAATTGGCCACGCAGCAATTGGTTCACTTGCCGCACAGCCATTTCTTAAAAAAAAAAAAAAAAAAGACCGCCTTTTACCTGCTGCGGTAAAAGAGGGCCTCAGTGTGTGACAAAAACACGTTCTGATGCCAGCGCAGGCTCCCTGATACCGCAGCTTGGTAAAAGGACCCCTTAATTAGCCATATCAGTGCCAAAAAGTGGACTTTATGAACACTGTCCCACATTCACCCTGAGCCCAGCATGAAACTGACTTACGAGCTCCCTCACAGATGTAACCTTCTTCTAATGTGTTGTGGATTCTGTTGATTTGTCGATACAGTAAACGTAGTCATTTAATTAGAATTGATTTCAGTCTTGGAGCTTTATGAGTAGAATGATCCATAAAGCAAAGGTCAGGTTCTTAAGTGTCAAGAGTCAGGAAGAAGGGACAGAGGCAAAGAAAGAAAAGGAGGTGAAGAGAAGGGGAAAGGGACTTACATACCGCCTTTCTGTGGTTTTTGCAACTACATTCAAAGCGGTTTACATATATTCAGCTACTTATTTTGTTCCTGGGGCAATGGAGGGTTAAGTGACTTGCTCTGAGTCACAAGGAGCTGCAGTGGGAATTGAACCCAGTTCCCCAGGATCAAAGTCCACTGCACTAACCACTAGGCTACTCCTCCACTCATTCCACCAATAAGAGCCAACCTCATCAGTGATGTCACAATGGCTTGATTGCCCGATACTTGGCTCACTTCTGATATTGTGATGTCATAAGGGAAAGGGAAATGATATACCGCATTTCTGTGGTTTTTGCAACTACATTCAAAGCGGTTTACATGTATTCAGGTACTTATTTTGTACCTGGGGCAATGGAGGGTTAAGTGACTTGCCCAGAGTCACAAGGAGCTAAAGTGGGAATCCAACCCAGTTCCCCAGAATCAGAGTCCGCTGCACTAACCACTAGGCTACTCCTCCACTAGCAACATTCCATGTAGAAGCAGCAACGTGGCTGCGCAGGCTTCTGTTTCTGTGAGTCTGACGTCCTGCACGTACGTGCAGGACGTCAGCCTCACAGAAACAGAAGCCTGCGCGGCCGCGTTGCTGATCTGTAAGGGCAGGCTTCTACATGGAATGTTGCTAGTGGAATAGCAACGTTAACATTCCATGTAGAATCTCAAATAGGGAACGGGAAATGGGACTTGATATACTGCTTTTCTGAGGTTTTTGCAACTACATTCAAAGCGGTTTACATATATTCAGGTACTTATTTTGTACCAGGGGCAATGGAGGGTTAAGTGACTTGCCCAGAGTCACAAGGAGCTAAAGTGGGAATCCAACCCAGTTCCCCAGAATCAGAGTCCGCTGCACTAACCACTAGGCTACTCCTCCACTAGCAACATTCCATGTAGAAGCAGCAACGTGGCTGCGCAGGCTTCTGTTTCTGTGAGTCTGACGTCCTGCCGTACGTGCAGGACGTCAGCCTCACAGAAACAGAAGCCTGCGCGGCCGCGTTGCTGATCTGTAAGGGCAGGCTTCTACATGGAATGTTGCTAGTGGAATAGCAACGTTAACATTCCATGTAGAATCTCAAATAGGGAACGGGAAATGGGACTTGATATACTGCTTTTCTGAGGTTTTTGCAACTACATTCAAAGCGGTTTACATATATTCAGGTACTTATTTTGTACCAGGGGCAATGGAGGGTTAAGTGACTTGCCCAGAGTCACAAGGAGCTAAAGTGGGAATCCAACCCAGTTCCCCAGAATCAGAGTCCGCTGCACTAACCACTAGGCTACTCCTCCACTAGCAACATTCCATGTAGAAGCAGCAACGTGGCTGCGCAGGCTTCTGTTTCTGTGAGTCTGACGTCCTGCACGTACGTGCAGGACGTCAGCCTCACAGAAACAGAAGCCTGCGCGGCCGCGTTGCTGATCTGTAAGGGCAGGCTTCTACATGGAATGTTGCTAGTGGAATAGCAACGTTAACATTCCATGTAGAATCTCAAATAGAGAACGGGAAATGGGACTTGATATACTGCTTTTCTGAGGTTTTTGCAACTACATTCAAAGCGGTTTACATATATTCAGGTACTTATTTTGTACCAGGGGCAATGGAGGGTTAAGTGACTTGCCCAGAGTCACAAGGAGCTGCAGTGGGAATCAAACTCAGTTCCCCAGGATCAGAGTCCGCTGCACTAACCACTAGGCTACTCCTCCACTCCCATAGATAGAGATGCAGGGAAGGAAAGAAAGACAGTAAGAAAAGAAGAGACATATATAAGAGGAAAAAGTGAAGGAAAGAGGGTAGCGACAAATATATTTGGAGGAAGAGATAGGCAATGACCTACTACTACTACTACTTAACATTTCTAAAGCGCTACTAGGGTTACGCAGCGCTGTACAATTTAACATGGAAGGACAGTCCCTGCTCAAGGAGCTTACAATCTAAAAGACAGGTGTACAATCTAAAGACAAGTGTACAATCTAAAAGACAAGTGTAGAGTCAATCTGATAGGGCAGATAGATTGGGGGGCATACTATATTTCTCGAAAGGTTAGGTGCCGAAGGCAGCATTGAAGAGGTGAGTTTTAAGCAGAGATTTGAAGATGGGTAGGGAGGGGGCTTGGCGTCGGGGTTGAGGAAGATTGTTTCAGGCATAGGGTGAGGCGAGGCAGAATGAGCGGAGCTTGGAGTTGGCAGTGGTGGAGAAGGGAACTGACAGGAGGGATTTGTCCTGTGAGCGGAGGTTACGGGGGCGGCAACATAGGGGGAGATGAGGGAGATAAAGTTGAGAAAAGAGACTAGAAAGAGAAGGAGGAAGGAGCTCTTTGTTCTGCAGAATCTTAAAGTTACAGAGCTCAACTTTCTCCAAAGGCTCTGCTTTCTGGAAATTGTCTGGCCTGTACTGGACTCTCGGCCCAATTAAACTTTGATACCTTGAGACTGGAAAGCATTCATGCTGGGCGCAGTTAAAAACCTCCTCGAGTTCATATTGCTGACAATTCAAGATTCCTGGGAGAATTCGAGTTAATATCAGTCCTCTAAACTAATGGAATCCTTTAGACCAGCAGAGATAGATGAGCATGGCAGAGAGAGGCACTCGGCCCATTTTTCAACTCTTCAGGACCTAGATCTGAATGACTAATGTGAGTCAGGGACCTGCATTTAAATACGAAAAGCTGTTTAGCAATAGTATATTTCAGACTTTCCATCTTCAGCCCTCACAGCATGGACTTTCTGCCGTAGCTTTTACCACATATAGTATGCAGAAGTCTGAGAGGCAGATACGGGTAAGAGATAAACAAAAGAAGTTCAGCATACATGTGCTAAGGGCTTAGGAAATACACAAGTGGGCAAGCTTGGAAACAGAATCATAGTACCAGACAGCAGATAAAGACCAGCGTTGGTTCATCTAGTCTGTTGACAAGGTGGCTAGAGTTGTACCTGCCTCTCTGTGCCAAAAATGCAGGTTACCTCCTCTATGCCTTTGTTTAGGGCTCTCAAGAGCCCTAAACAACAGCCTAAACTAAACGGACTTGGAAAAATCCAAAATCCCAGGAATAACATGTATAGAATGTTTGTATGTTTGGGAAGCTTGCCAGGTGCCCTTGGCCTGGATTGGCCGCTGTCGGGGACAGGATGCTGGGCTCGATGGACCCTTGGTCTTTTCCCAGTGTGGCATTACTTATGTACTTATGTCCTCTACTTGGCTCACTTTTATTACATAGAGCAGTGATTTAACCTATTGTGATGTCATAGTGGCTCATTCCACCAATAAGAGCCAACCTCATTAGTGATGTCACAATGGCTTGATTGTATAGAATGTTTGTACGTTTGGGAAGCTTGCCAGGTGCCCTTGGCCTGGATTGGCCGCTGTCGTGGACAAGATGCTGGGTTCCATGGACCCTTGGTCTTTTCCCAGTATGGCATTACTTATGTACTTATGTCCTCTACTTGGCTCACTTTTATTACATAGAGCAGTGATTTAACCTATTGTGATGTCATAGTGGCTCATTCCACCAATAAGAGCCAACCTCATTAGTGATGTCACAATGGCTTGATTGTATAGAATGTTTGTACGTTTGGGAAGCTTGCCAGGTGCCCTTGGCCTGGATTGGCCGCTGTCGTGGACAAGATGCTGGGCTCGATGGACCCTTGGTCTTTTCCCAGTATGGCATTACTTATGTACTTATGTACTAAGAATGGAATAAGTGTGCTTTATTATGACCTCACTTGGGCCGTGTTTCGGCGTAAACGAACGCCTGACTCAGGGGTCAGTTCAACCAAGCAACATCAATACATAAGTAGTCTGTTGTTCAAGAACTAGTATCTCTACACAGTGAAAGTCCAGTCTCCACTCTGAGACTGACATCTCAGACCTCACCAAAGCCGACCCACCGACTGCCGCTCCTCTGGCCGCCATACGCTGCTTACACCATGGCCACAGCCGAATATCGGCTGGGACCTGCATGAGGGATGAAGGTTCCTCTGCTCCCCCTATTCTTCCATCCCCCACAAAGCTGATCTTCATCCCACCCAGTAGGGCACAAGACCCTCTCTTCTGATCCCTTTGCCCCCTGAATTCCCATAGCACACACGCCTACACCCTTCAAATAACCCCTTCCTTCTACAGAGCAGCCAATGGAGCCAACCCACTATCGGGAGATTTAGGGCCTGCTCCCAGCCTGCCCCACTCTGCCCACAGCTCTGCGCAGCCTAGCCCCGCCCATAGCTGTGCCCAGTCCCTCCTATAGCTACACCCTGTCCTACCCATAGCTCCACCTCTGGAACACGCTGATTAACAGCCAGTGGCAAAAGAAGTGGCCTCCCTGTCCAGCAACAGCAGGAAACGCCTTCATAAAATGTCATCTCCTGCTGCTGTGTTTCCTGCTGCCATTGGACGGAGAGGTCACTCGGCAGGAGATCTTGGCTCCCCGGCGGGAGTGTGGGAGATGATCTGCAAAAGTGGGAGACTTGGCAGGTCTGCTTCCAACCCTTCTGAGGCCAAGAAGACTGGCCAAGCCCACCCCCACCCTTTCCAATTCTAACTTGAAGAATCCTGGTGGTCCAGTGGGGTACCTGACTTGGGCAGCTGGTTCCCTAAAATGGCTGCCATGAGGTCTAGCACCAACATGATATTTACGTAAGAACATAAGAATAGCCATACTAGGTCAGACCAATGGTCCATCTAGCCCAGTATCCTGTTTCCAAACAGTGGCCAAGTCAGGTCACAAGTACCTGGCAGAAACCCAAACATTTCATGTAGAACCCCCAAACAGCAGCAAGATTCCATTCAGAATCCCAAATAGTAGCAACATTCCATGTAGAACCCCAAAGAGTACCAAGATTCCACTCAGAACCCCAAATAAGAACATAATATAAGAACATAAGAGTAGCCATACTGGGTCAGACCAATGGTCCATCTAGCCCAGTATCCTGCTTCCAAAAGTAGCCAATCCAGGTCACAAGTACCTGGCAGAAACCCAATTAGTAGCACCCTTCCATGCTACCAATCCCAGGGCAAGCAGTGGCTTCCCCCATGCCCATCTCAATAACAGACTGTGGAGTTTTCCTCCAGGAACTTGTCCAAACCTTTTTTTTAAACCCAGATACGCTAACCGCCGTTACCACGTCCTCTGCCAACGAGTTCCAGAGCTTAACTACTCTTTGAGTGACAAAATATTTCCTCCTATTTGTTTTAAAAGTATTTCCTTGCAATTTCATTGAGTGTTCCCTGGTCTCTGTACTTTTTGAATGAGTGAATCCATGCACACACTGAAAGCCTGTGTCACTCTGTGTTCCATTTGATCCACTCTTGCGGCAGATGCATGATGCATTTAGCCGAGAATAGAATGGGGAGGATGGAATTAATAGCAAATGACCCTGGTTAAGGATGTACTGTTCTTGTGTTCATCCTCTGCCACTTTATTTGCTACAAAAAAAAAAAATAAAAAAAATCCAGGCTAAGCTTTCTGTGACCGCAACAACTTGCCATCTTGGAGAAAGTGCTGAGTGGAACATCATGCTGACAAATCAGTGGCGTACCAAGGGGGGGGGGGGGCAGTGGGGGCGGTCCGCCCCGGGTGCACGCCGCTGGGGGGGGGGGGTGCCGCGCGCCTGTCGGCTCTTCGTTTTCATGCTCCCTCTGCCCCGGAACAGGTTACTTCCTGTTCCGGGGCAGAGGGAGCATGAAAATGAAGAGCCGGCAGGCGCACGGCACCCCCCCCAGCGGCGTGCACCCGGGGGGGGGGTTCTTTCGCCGGGGGATCGGGGGTTCTTTTGCCGGGGGGGGTGTCGCGCTGTTCCAGGGGGGGCGCTGCACCCGGGGGGCGGGGCGCATCGGCGATCCGCCCCGGGTGTCAGCCCCCCTAGGAACGCCACTGTGACAAATACAAGGCTGCTTTTATTGAGCGGCGGTATGACCAATGCGGGCTTACCGCTCGCTATACAGGAAGTACCGCCGGGATACTGCAGCAGTATGAATTAATTTTTGTAGCGCCGGAGTGTACCTGGCAGTCCGCGTGCTGCCCGGTTACTGCCGGGTTAACACAGGAGCCCTTACCGCCACCTCAGTGGATGGGGGTAAGGGCTCCCCTCCCCCCCAAAAAAATGGCTACACAGCAAGTGCTTTACTTGCCGCCTGGCCATTGCCTGTCGGAAAGTGAGACTTCCCTTTTACCAGCTGCTGTAAAAAGGGGCCTCGGCACGCGTGTAAAGCGCCAGCGCTGGCCCCCTTTTGCCGTAGTTTGTTAAAAGGGGTCCCCAGTGTCCAACATTTGGGCATGCAAGACTCAAGGCAGATTTTTAAGACATATGTGCATGTGTGTTATTGCATGAGGCAAGCCTTGATCAAAGATCAGTCTGAGCAGGTAAAGAAGCAGGGTCAGAGGAGTCGCAGGCTGAAAAGGGACAGACTCAGATAATCCTTACTGTGTTCCATGGCAAGCACATTTTTCTGTAACTCCATGTCTCTGTCACTTTTGACCTGGAGCTACATCGTCATCCTGAATCAGTGGTTCTCAGCCTTTCTTCTGTTGTGACACACCTGACAGATAATGTTCATGTGTGTGACGCGCTGAACATTAAAATTCACAGCTGAACAAAAATAAAATCATGAATATTTCATTATTAATAATTATGCAAGGGACATTAATTTATTTTTAATAAACTGCTAAAATGATCAAATTTATTTTTTCTTAAAGAAATATAGGTTGTATGCTGGCTTAGGACTATATACAAATTTCGAAATGTATACTCTGGAGGAAAGGAGGAACAGGGGTGATATGATACAGACGTTCAAATATTTGAAAGGTATTAATCCGCAAACGAATCTTTTCCGGAGATGGGAAGGCGGTAGAACGAGAGGACATGAAATGAGATTGAAGGGGGGCAGCCTCAGGAAAGATGTCAGGAAGTATTTTTTCACGGAGAGGGTGGTGGATGCTTGGAATGCCCTCCCGCGGGAGGTGGTGGAGATGAAAACGGTAACGGAATTCAAACATGCGTGGGATAGACATAAAGGAATCCTGTGCAGAAGGAATGGATCCACAGAAGCTTAGCTGAAATTGGGTGGCGGGGGGGGGGAGAGGGGTTGGTGGTTGAGAGGCTAGGATAGGGGAGGGCAGACTTATACGAGGTCTGTGCCAGAGCCGGTGATGGGAGGCGGGACTGGTGGTTGGGAGGTGGGAAATACTGCTGGACAGACTTATACAGTCTGTGCCCTGAAAAAGACAGGTACAAATCAAGGTAAGGTATACACATATGAGTTTATCGTGGGCAGACTGGATGGACCGTGCAGGTCTTTTTCTGCCGTAATCTACTATGTTACTATGAAATGGGGTTGAATGGTAGACAAATTCAACTAACTTACTATCAACATCAATAACCCATTCTGGAGTATACAGCTGGGTTCTTTCCCTCGACCCTCATAGCTTGCCATACAAAACAAATGTGTATTTAAATTCTGGTGTCACCTCAGAAACAGCAACACAAATTTTCTCCACTTCCAGATACTGTACAGTAACACAGAACCCTGCAAATATGCTATCCTGAAACCATGAAAAAACAGAACCTATGAATAGCAGAACGGCAACATTTCGAGTTGGTACTGCTATCATCTGGGGTAGTGGGAAAGTAGATATGGGGACCAGTTAATAGGGATTTCAAGTACTTGACTCTTTTGAGTCTCTTCTCTCCCCAGCTAACAGGGACAGATAGTTATTTAGTAAAGCACAGGCTTACTGTCTATGTCAAACTTTTGGTGACATATCCCGACACATTGGTTGAGAATCACTGTCCTAAGTGGAATACCTCAGCATGCAGGGAGAAGACCCCCTCTATATGCTCAGTGCTGTCTTACACCAGAAGGAAAGAGGAAAGCCTTCCCTTCTAGACCCCCCCCCCCCCAAAAGGCACATTTATTACCCAATAGAAAGAGTCCCATCACATGTTTCCACATTTTATGTTCCTGAAAATGTACCAGGCCAAGTTAAAGCCGAAAAGGTCTCAATTCAGCCGCCGCATGGACATGAAGGTGAAAGCGGCATCACGAATAAGCAATGATTAAATGTTTGTGAGCCAACTACGGACAGAGAAATTACCTGCATATACGCCCAGTTTCTATATAGTGCGACTCGAATTGTGCGTGCAATTCAGGTCATATTCTGTATTGTGTGCACAAGCCAGTCAGCACCGATAATTGCCAATTAACAAGTAATTATTGACACTGTGTGGCTTTAATTAGAATTTAAGTGCACGACTTGCTAAGCGTATTCTGTAAAGTGATGCGTGTAAATTCTAATGCGCTCTGCTGAAAAAGGGGCGTGGAATGGGCGGATTGTGGGCGTTTCTGTAAATTATGCGCGCTGTTATAGAATACACCCACTCTGCGCCTAACTTAGTCGCCGACATCTACACCAAGTTTTACTTGGTGTACATTTCCCATGACTACATGTAGTCGTGCGGACGGACCCTAGGCATAAACTGTGCCTAACTTTAGGTGTAGTTTATAGAATACACCTAGGCGTATTTATTTGGCTCCAATTTTAAGGTGCCGTATAATCTAGACCATAATAGATTAGATTATATATATAACATGCCTAAGAAAAATTGATGCCAAAATTAAATATGTCTAGGCGTACTCTGTTTCCATGCAGTTTATAGAATTCGCTGAGCATTCATCCGTATGGCTAAATTTAGTCACGGGCAGTAAATACCGACGCCTAGAGAAGGCGCAGACCAGGTGTATTCCATAACAATGTGCATAGATTGTAGAAATGCCCACGATCCGCCCATTCCACACCCATGGCCACGCCCCCTTTTAAACTATGCGACTTAGAATTTACTTGCATCACATTATAGAATACTAGTGGAACCAAGCCCGTTTCCTCAACAATGAACGGGCCCTAGGAAGGCTGTCATGTAAGCCTTTTTTTCCCCTCTCTCCCCTGCCCTCCCCTCCATGTCCAGCGATTCTCCTCTTCCCTGCCCTCCCATCCATGTTCCACGATTCTCTCCTCTACTGTCCTCCCATCCCATCCATGTCCATCAATTCTCCTCTGCCCTGCCCTCCCCTCCCCTTCCTCCCTCCCTCTCCTCGATGTCCCGCGATTCTCCTCTCCCCTCGATTTGTACCTGAACGTTCTCTGGCTGGCGCTGGCTTCTGTTCCATTTGTAACATCCCTCCTGACGTCAGCTGTCCTCCAGCGTTCCCTTCCCTCTCACTGTTCCGCCCTCTGACATCATTACGTCTTGACGCAAGGGCGGGACAGTGAGGGGGAATGGAACGCTGGAGGCTGGCTGACGTCAGGAGATGTTACGAACCCAGGCAGCCAGGAGATGTTATGAACCCAGGCAGCTAGACATGGAACGTTAGAATTTGAAATTATTATATAGGATGCTTAGACAGTTCTGCTCGTGAATTCCAATTAATGCCAATTAGTGTCAATAATTGCTTTGTTAAATGGCAATTATCGGTGCTGATTGGCTTGTTAAGTAATTAATTTGTGCTTGCAAATCCAGAATATGACTGTATAGAATCCAGGGGAATGTGTACAGTGCTGTGTACATTTAGTAGCACTATAGAAATGATCAGTAGCAGCAGTAGGACCCAACCTTTTTAAATTGATGGGGATGCTAAACCCAAGACACAGTCAAAGTGTTTGCTCATTATTGGAGGTGGTCGAGCACCCACCAAACTGGCTCCTATATAATAGGACTGCTCTGGCATTCATAAACCGCCTTTATGAAGAGATTCACCCAAGACGGTGTACAGCAGGTACAGTTTACATAAAGCTTACAATTTTGTTAACAGCATAACCATAATAAAACATAAATACAATAAATGAGGTAAACTGGAAAACAGCAAATTGAAACCTAATGATAGGACTGCCATGAAACAGTGTCAAAAATATACACATTTAACAGCACCGAAATTCAAATAACAGAGATATAATACGTTGTAAGTATAATATCGACGGAGTACCTAATAAGCACACAATTAGGGCAAATTTCAAAGCAGTGCTTATCTTTAAAGAAGGGTCGTTGAAACATACCCTCCAGGGCTTTTCTTGAGGGGGTTCTTGGGGGTACTGAGTACCGGCACCTTTTCCACTGTCTGCTAAACTTGACCCATGGTTCTCATATTTTAATGAAAGAGCTCAGGCTCTATATACAAATTCTGCCTTGCCATAGAGTCTATGACTGGTTGCAAGGGTCCTGGCTATTGTGGGGTGAGTCCCTCAATGAGTGGAAGAGTGGCCTAGTGGTTAGGGTGGTGGACTTTGGTCCTGGGGAACTGAGGAACTGAGTTTGATTCCCCACACAGGCAGTCTGGGCAAGTCACTTAACCCTCCATTGCCCCATGTAAGCCGCACTGAGCCTGCCATGAGTGGGAAAGCGAGGGTACAAATGTAAAAAAAAAAAAAAAAATGATCACTGCACCCCTGAAGGGTGGCCTGGCATTTGACTACCGGCACCATTTTTGCTAAACAAAATGCACTGCCCTCACCTTAGGAAGATTCAAAATTAGCCTCCCTCTGTTAACTGAAAATTATGATGAGGTACAAGAAGAACTTGTCTTGACTTCCCAAATATGAGCATTTTGGGATGACAGAGAGGTGCTATCTCTTCTACAAGGCTCCACTTAGCAAGTAAGCATAGGCAGTGGATGAGAGGAGCTTAGGGTCGGTTTTGCTGGACCCAAATAACCTCTTTTCCTGTGCCTTCAGTGTGCTGTATTCTTAAGCAAAATGCACTGCAGAAAAACCCTCACTGTACGGCAGGTCCATTGTGTCATAGTACCAGAGAGTATGCCCCCATGTAGAGCCTATGAGTGTAAAAAATGCAGACCCGCCCTGTGCCGGAGGTTTCCAGTGCTTTTGGAAAAGGCTCTGTATTTAGAGGAGGAGAAATGAATAGGATTGGGCAGCTAGAAAATGTTTATTTCACATTGTTTTCAATATCAGCTCTGGAAATCCTTGTTTCGATCATTTTCATTCAGCCATTTTTTTGGTCACGGGACCAGAGTTTTGTATAGCGCACACTCTTTTGAAACACTACGCACTGGTATCGACAAATGAAAAAAAAATACAAATTTTGCTCATTTTCAGGTTTTAATGACATGCAACAATGTGAGATATCTTGTTGACATTTCCTGTGTGGTCACAAACAGCCCCTCCCTGGAAGTGAGCTGCCGTCTGTGTTCTTCTGGTGGGGGGATCAGAGAAGGCTGGGGCAGAGGATAATTGTGTCTCTGTTTTCTTGCAGCTGACCAGAGTTCCTGTGGAGTCCTGTGGACAGTATGGGACATGTAGCGAGTGCTTGGGCTCAGGAGACCCCCACTGCGGATGGTGTGTGCTTCATAACATGTAAGTTCAGGCTGGTTGGATTTATTCTCTCTTGTTAAATTTCTTTACTCATTCTTCCCTTATTCACTTGGTCTCTGTACCCTGACGAGCAGCTAATGGACAGGTTGTTCCCTGTGGAACAAGGAGCAGTCACTTGAAAGTGTGATCAGGTTTGTTCACAAAGGCAACCTATTGACCTTTCTTCTTGAAAGGAAGAGAATTCTGTTCTTCAGTGCTGCAACCTTTTTCATTTTTAGATGCCAAAATCCTCTTAGGCTTGCCAGAAAACGTCCTCTGTAGCTCTCTGCCTTTTGTGACCGTCATGACCTTGTGTACAATAAAAACTAAAACCCACCCTCTGAGTGCCAGATGAACACGAGCTATATCAATTATATCTTTTAGAAATGAAGAGGGGTTTCAGTAAGGACTCACCCGAGTCCGAGAGCCGTTAAACAAAAAACCGCCAGTACATAAAGCTTCTTATAATGCGCCAAAAAATAACCGAAAGGTAAAGGTAAAAACCCCTGTGTGTAATCCAACAGGCGGTCCAGGAAAGTAGGGGTAGACCAAGAAATCTCAACAGCCGAAGGTCATTAGAAGCAACTTTATTCAGCACCACAAGTGTATATGGTGCTGAAAAAGTTGCTTCTTCTGGGTCATATAAACGTGTGGTGCTGAATAAAGTTGATTCTAATGACCTTCGGCTGATGGTCCACCCCTACTTTCTTATAATGCTGTCCTCGCATCATATACTCCTCACGAGTGCAAAAGAGCAGTCGCCATGACACATAATTCAATTTCAATACAGTGGTGAAACTGTACTCAATCATAACGAAGAAAATATTCAAAAGTGTCCAAGTTTGTTCCGAGAAACCACCTAAAAAAGATATAATACAAAACATATCCAAGCTGGCATTTATCTTAAATCCATAAAAAAAGAGGGGGTAGCTACTCAAACGAAATTCTGTTTCGATGAATTCTTCTTCAGGAACAGTCTCCCCAATCAGAGTCCAGCACACTGCTTGACGGTGTCCGATACATTCAAAATGATCTTGTTGAGGAACGTTGGGACTATAGGTGTAAAAATTGCCCCACCTTTGGACATTTCAAAACCATTCTGCAAAGCCAGTCTTCCGAGGCCTGTTTTTTGCCTTTATGGGCCTTATCTATAAAGGTTATGCTCCTAAATTTACACTCATAAATTTAGGAGCGTAATTTATGCTCCTAATTTAGGGCCTATTATGCTCTTAAATTTAGCATACATTGAGGAGCATAAATTACACTCCTATATTTATGAGTGTAAACTTAGGAGCATAAATTATGCACATAAATTTAGAAGCTTAAATTTAGGAGCATAACCTTTATAGAACAAGGCCCTATGTGCCTCAGCAAAGAATAAATTCACTATTACTACTAGTCACTTGCGGTCTAATTCTATATGCTGCTCAAAATTTCACCAGAAATTTGGACGTGCCTAATTTCCGCGTGCAATTTGAATAACAAGCTAATTAAAAAAAAATCCTTCAGGTCTCTTTGGAAGCTGAGGAGAATCAGATCATATTTCTCGCTTGACATCTTTAGACTGCTAGTTCAATCCTTGGTTTTAACTCAATTCGATGACTGCAATTTCATCTATGATGGATGTAAGGAGGGTGCCCTAAAACGGCTGAAAATGCCCCAAAATATAGCAGCTAGGCTTGTCCTCAAGGTATCACGTCATGATAGAATTTTTGTCTTTCAAGTATTATATGGCATGACACGGGATTATATGCAGCCCTTAGTAACTATTCTATTACGCAATATAACTTCTGGTTCTAGGGACTACCTTAGACTTCATCTTCCAGATTGCAAGAGAGTGCACTGTAAGTCGATTCACTCTGCAGACCAAGGTGCTAAGTGATGGACCTCATTGCCAGTGGCCATCAAGGGTCAGCCTGATTACTTGGTATTCAGCAAAAGACTGAAAATGTGCCTCTTTGAGAGGTTTCTACCCATTGATGGAGTGTGTTAGATTGTAACTGGTCATCAGTGGTTGATTATTTAGTTCTTATTTGTGCTACTCTGCTCTTACTTGATATTTTGTTTATGGTATTGTAAACCTTGCCTGTTGTTTATTTATTTATTTATTGTATTTGTACCCCACATTTTCCCACCTTTTTGCAGGCTCAATGTGGCTTACAGAGTATAGATATGATAACGTCGTTATATGATTTAAAAACAATCGCTCATAAGCAGAGGTGAAAGAGGATTTAGATTGAAGGCGAAGGTTTTGTTTATTGTAAGGCATATTGAAAAGTATATTTGGGATACTGTGGGATTTGAGCCGGCCACCTCTGGATGTCAAGGTGGGTGCTCTAACCACTAGGCCACTCGTCCGCCCCTTTGAATTGTCCCCTTAGTAAGAAAATAGGCCCCATGGAGAACAATGTGGCTTGCATTAGTCAGTGTGCATTAAATCACGTTAGTAATGTTAGTCCCTGTGAACTGCATCATGGTTATTACAGTTAACAGCGTGTTCATCAGTTAAACAATAGATTGATGTCCAGTAGTTCAGAGGATGACAGAGCGTAACTTGAAGCTGCAAGAAGGGACATTTGATTTTATGAAAGAACAAGTTTATCGTATGAAATCTTCTGCCTAATGAAACTGTATCATCATTATCATTCGATACGTCTAAAGGAAATGATTGAATGAATGGGTATTAGCTAAAATGTTGCAGTGGGGGAATGAGAACCAGGGTTCAGATCCCACTGATGCTGCCCTATGATGTCGAGCAGGTCCATCTCACCCTCTGTTGCATCAGATCCAATTTAGACTGTAAGTTCTCTGGAGACAGGGAAATACTTGCCATACTTGAACATAACTTTCTGAGCTAGCAAAGAAAATGTGAACTGAATCCAAATAAATCAATATGCCATGATGATATCATTGGATAAGGGTGTATTGCAATCAAGCACTAGTTGAAGACTGAATCCTAAAGCGGTGGCCTTCATCCTGTGAAGTTCAAAAATATGCAGAGAGATTACCTAATATTCCTCACTTCCTATGCCCTGGGCTGAATATCTTCAGCTTTTTGCTTATTTACACAGCCTGTAAGACTAGTGTAGGCTCCTTCTGTAGAAACAGGGCTGGTGCCACCCACAGTGCAAACTCTACAGCCACAAGGGGTGGCAAGGTTACCACAGTGAGCCAGTCAGGCCCAGCTACAGTGGAGTGGCAAGCATGCTAAAATGGCCACTAAATTTAAAAACAAACAAAAAAACAGCACAATGCTTATGAATATAGGGTTACCATATTTGGTCCCCCCCAAAAAAGGACCCATGCCCCGCCCCACCACACCCCACCCGCCCCTTTCACACCCACCCCGCCCCCTGTCATGTATTCCCCTCCCCCCTGTCACACACCCCATCACCCCCCCTCCACTCCATTCCCCTCCCCGTCACCCCCTTCCCTTACCTTACTCTACTGCCCTGGTGGTCTAGTGACCTCTTCAGGGCAGGAAAGAGCCCCTTCTTTGCTGCCCGGAGTGCTGCCCTGCATCCTGTTGCTGATCTCGGTGCCGATTCAAAATGACCACCAAGAGTTGAAGTCTCGCGAGGTCGCTTCAACTCTCGGCGGCCATTTTGAATCTGCGCCGAGATCAGCAACAGGATGCAGGGCAGCGCTCTGGGCAGGAAAGAGGGGGCTCTTTCCTGCCCCGAAGGCGGAAGAGGTCACTAGATCACCAGGGCAGTAGAGTAGTAAGTAAGGGGAGGGGAGGGCCAGGAGGCTAGCATAGAACGGCCCGCCCGCCCACCAGCCTGCCCGTTTGTCCAGAAATCCGGACAAACGGGCAGATTGGCAAAACCCGCCTGGTTGCACGGACATGTCTTCAAAAAGAGGACATGTTTGAGTAAATCCGGACATATGGTAACCCTATGTGAACCTTTACCCACGTACTGCACATCCAATTCGTCTCTGACGCTTCTGATGAACTTCCTGAAAGAATAGTGAGGGTAAAGACCTGGGAAGGTGTATGGTGAATGGGGATGAAGAAAAGAAAAATGCTTAAGGACTGGAGATTAGGCAAGGGAGGGTAGGAGGAAGAGAAGCTGGGGAGAGAGTAGAACTTAGGAAAGAGCATTTGTGGGTACGTGGGGAGACTGAAGGGCTGGAGATTGGGGCAGGGTGGATAGTAGCTAAAGGACAGGAGAGGGAAGATCACCTCCATCCTTGTACAGATGTCGCTCAGTGTTTTAATAGGAAGACATTCACCCTTCTAAGCGAGTCATATATGGTCTTAGAGTTCAGGTATTCTTTATTTCTAACATGCTGCTGTCTGGTCTTCTGTTCCACTCATGGAGTGGGGGTGGAAGGTATCTGATGACGGCTCTTGCATGCATTCTGATACTGGCTGACTGTGAAAGGGCACAGAGCCAGCAACATGCCATTGATTTCCATGTGTCTCCTTTCTGCCTTAACTTTGCAGAAGGAAATTCAACTCCAGAGAGAGTGAAAAAGAGAATAAAAAAAATCCATTGATTACTTTCTCTATAACAGTGGGTGAGCATGAAGAGTGGGTCATAGCTATAGGGAGAGGTCCAGAGAGAGCTTTCATTCATACCTTTTAACCCTCGTTTTCCCCTTTGCTGTCTCTCCTCTCTTAACTTCCTCCCCTCCCCTTCCCGCCACTTAGCACACAGTCTGGGCCCTGCACAGGTCTCTTCAGACTGTGATGAATCATTTAGATAGTGTAAATTGAAAACAAGAAAAGTGTCTACAGCCCTAATCTCCAGGGGTCAAAGGAGATTTTACCAGGCCTCCACTTTTCAACTGGCAGAGCAGCCACTGCACCTAAGACTGAAGCAGCTGGAAAGCCAAAGGGACAGCAGGAAAATATTTTGCTAGAGAGGAAGAGAGGCGGGATATACTTCTGAGGAAATTGTTTCAGTAATACAGATCCTGCTGGAGGGTGCAGGGTTTGGCTTGCCATTCCTCCTGAAAAGAGAATTCTGGTGGGTAGGGGGAGGCCCTGACTGTGTGATCATACTGAAGCAAATCCTCCCAGTACTCCACAGTTAAAAGAACTCTGGTCCACCCGAGAGAATATTTTCTTTAAAAGTCTGGGTTCAATATTCAGCCCGCAGTGGTCAGCGATTTTAAAGGTACTTACACTGTAGGCAGGCTTTGATCTGGATATTCAGAACTGGGCCTAATCTGGGCAGTATTATCAAACATAGGAGCCAACTTTTCAAAATGATTGGGGGGTGCTGACATTTTTTTTTTTTTACAGGTGGTGCATTCCCCCCTCTTCTTCCCCTCCCTCCCTCCCCCTCTCCTTCCCTCCCTCCCCCTCCCTCTCCATCTCTTCCGAGTTCCAGGCCCCCCTCCCTCCGAGTTCCAGGCCTCCCTCCCTCCTTCCCTCCGAGTTCCAGCAGGCCCCACCTTCCCTCCCTCCGAGTGCCAGTCCCAACCCCAGCCCGACCTCTTCTCCCACAACAGTCCTCCGCCGGTCCGCCCTCGCCTTCCTGCGTGCCGCCCATAATTTTAAAACTCATCTTACCTTGGGGTCGCGGTGGCAGCAGTGAAAGGCGAGCAAGCTCGGCGCTTTAGCCTTCCCTTCTCTCTCAGCTCTGGTCCCGCCCTCATTTCCTGTTTCCGCAAGGGCGGGACCAGAGCTGAGAGAGAAGGGAAGGATACACTCATTATCAGTGACAGTCTCTTAGCCCATTCTCTGTCACATCTCTTTAAACAGGAATTTCCTCACTGTAAGAATAAAGCAGCCCTCTGCATTTCTTAAAGTAACAACTCTCTCTTTGAACACTGTACTTTCTTAAACATGCGACATTTCTAAGTTTGGCTCCCCAGTGAGAGTGAGACATAAGTAGTAGGAAAAGGAAGGAGACGGGATTTGATATACTGCCTTTCTGTGGTTACGTATTATATACAGGTACTTATTTTGTACCTGTATATAATGAAGGGTTAAGCGACTTGCCCAGAGTCACAAGGAGCTGCAGTGGGAATTGAACCCAGTTCCCCTGATTCTCAGGCTGCTGCATAGTACTATTTAAGTCATTTGTACAAAACTTTCTGATATGTGGTTCGTTTTATTTATTTCATTATTAGAAAGGCTCGATATGTGCTGCTAAGTGGTTTGCAATAGATTAAAAATTAGAAAAAGAGAGGAGAGAAAAAAAAAACACTACAAAGGAGGGGAGGGATTGGTAGGAACGTGACAGGTGAGATATTAAGGAATGGGGTGGGTATAGATGTGTTGAAACAGCCAGGTCGTAAGCAGGTGCTTGAGGTTGCACTAGAAGCTTCCAAGCATGAATTTTTGTGGCATGGACTTCCGGAGCTGGGTCGTATATAGCTAAACATGCTTTGCTTCTGCACCTGTGATAATTCTCATGGAGATCCAGGGTTTGCATTTAGCTCTACAAACATCCTTCAGCCATCACAGGGGTCCTTTTACCAAGGTGCAGCGAAAAATGGCCTGCGCTGTTGTAGACGTGTGTATTGGACACGCGCGAGTCCATTTTTCAGCGCACCTGCAAAAAAGGCCTTTGGGGGGGGGGGTGAAAATGGATGTGCGACAAAATTGGCGCACGTCCATTTTGGGCCTGAGACCATTGACTTAGCGGTAAGGTCTCATGCGTTAACCAGGCGGTAATCGTCAGCATGCATACGCTGCCAATTACAGTCCATTTAGCGCTACACGGTAGGAAATAAAAAAAATACTTTCAGACGCGATTAAAAATTGGAATTACCGCCTGGGGCTTGCGGTAGCTGGGCGGTAGTTCCAAATTGACACGTGTTGAACGCGCATAGGCGCATACGAACCTTGGTAAAAGGGCTTCACAGTGTTTACTGCTATTCCAGCCTCGGTGGTCCTACAGTTAATTCTTGTATACAGCTTTCTGCTTCCAACATTTGGGGGGGGGGGGAGGCGTGGGGAACAGCTCTACTACTGCAAATCATTCCTCTGCATCCCGTCACTGCGTTCCATCACTCTCCTTTCTCCACACCGCAGCACTCCTTCCTCATAGCTGCATTCTGCCAGTCTATCTTACGATTTTATAGCACCTAAGGACAAAGCATTCACCCTAGACTTAATACAGATGACATTGCTCATTTATAGTGTCCAGTGGAACTCCAGGGAGCTCATCGAGCAGTAGAAATACTGACCTTCGTTCTCAGTGTTTGCATTGTCTTCCTACTCTCTGGGCATTGGGAATTTTTCAGTAGTTCACTTACAGCGAGGAGGCGGAATGATTTATTGATTAAAGAGTGAGGTTCAAAGTCAATATTCGTGAGTCTGAACTGCGGAAGGATTGACATTGTGTTGTGTACATCATGTTGATGCTTCTGTATGTGCATAAAACCAAGGACTATGATAGCAGGAAAAGACCAAAAAGCTCATCTACTTTGCCTGTTTTCACTTCCTGTTACAATAATGCAGGACCCTGCTAGATCTCTGGGTCCGGGTTTCTATTCACTTCAGCCCAGCTTCCTCTGTGCTTGCCTTAAACTCGCTTGCCTCAGCCACATCTTGAAGGTAGTTCCGTGCATCTACCGCATGTTTTAAGAAGAAACTTTTTTAAAACCGTACCCTCATGACCTATGACTTCTCTTCAATGACTTTTGCTTTATTATTTATACCTTTGAAGTGTTAGTTTGTCCGTATCATATCCCTCCCTTTTTTCCAGGTTAGACATATTCCCCTGAGCTCTGTATATGGCACCCAAATTTGGGCACTGATCAAAGATGCGTGTGCAAATTAATTGGCTTACAAGCCAATTAATTCAGATAAATTGATATACATACATAACATAGTAACATAGTAGATGACGGCAGAAAAAGACCTGCACGGTCCATCCATCATATGTGTATACCTTACCTTGAATTTGTACCTGTCCTTTTCAGGGCACAGACCATATAAGTCTGCCCAGCAGTATTTCCCGCCTCCCATCACCGGCTCTGGTACAGACCGTATAAGTCTGCCCTCCCCTATCCTAGCCTCCCAACCACCAACCCCTTTTCCCCCCACCTGCTCCGCCACCCAATTTCAGCTAAGCTTCTGAGGATCCATTCCTTATGCACAGGATTCCTTTATGCACATCCCACGCATGTTGATATTAACTATCAATTATTTTGTAACTGACTTAATTATATATCTGCGCGTGCATCTTCTATAACCCTCTGCATAAGGGGGCGTGGCTAGGGGCGGGGCAGGAGCATTCCAAACAATTGCACACAGAGTTTTAGAATAGCACGATCCCCGGGCCCAAATGCCAAGAGTTGGGCACCAGCATTTACACCAGGTTTCAGTTGGCATAAATACTGGTATCGAAACAGAAAGTAGGGTTAAATGGTCAATATTCTCAATAGAGAAGAGTAGATAGCGGGGTTCCTCAGGGGCCTGTGCTGGGACCACTGCTTTTTAACATATTTATAATGGATCTAGAGATGGGAATAACTGGTGAGGTAATTAAGGGCCCCTTTTACCAAGCTGCGGCAAAAGGGGGAGGAAGCTGGCATCGACGCGTGTTTTACATGTGCGCCGAGGCCCCTTTTACTGCAGCTGGTAAAAGAGAAGTCTCGACTTCCTGCAGGAAATGGCCTTGCGGCAAGTAAAGCACTTGCCGCACGGCCATTTCGGGGGGAGGCCTTACCGCCACCCATTGAGGTGGCGGTAAGGGCTCCTGCGTTAACCCATCGGTAACCGATTACCGCTGGGTACACTGCGGCGCTACAAACATAAATACATTTTTATAGCACTGGAAATGACGGCACGCTAGGGGTGGGAAGTACCGCCAGGCTGCTGCGAAAAACATCTGTATCGTGATTTTCGAACCTCAGATTTGAGATGTGTTTCTCTGCAGTGCATCCGAATCACAACAGGGAATGTTAGGAGTGTGCTGGCGGTGGGATTTGGGCATTCCCAAAACTTGAATGTTTTTCTGCCATAAAGGAACAAAGCAAAAACATTCAGGGCTAAAAGTTAGACGTTTTGGTCTAGACCTGTTTCAGTCACTCCTAAGTCATAAAAAGGTGCCTTAAATGACCAGATGTCCACTGGAGGGATTAAGGCCTGACCCCCCCTCACTTCCCCAGTGGTCACCAACCCCACCCCCACCCCCCAAAGATGTGAAAGAAACAGTACATACCAGCATCTATGACAGCTTCAGAAATTATGGCCAGTTCTAGTAGAGCAGCAAGCAGGTCCCTGGAGAAGCCTAGTGGTCAGAGCAGTGGACTGTAGAGAAGGCTCATATCCCACTGCATCCATCCCACTAGAAAAAATGATTGTATAACTTTTTTAATACTGATTAGTTACTGGATGCATCTGGTGCATACATGCCTTTGTGTTGAGTGACCTCTACATTCAGAATCAGTGGCGTAGGAAGGGGGGCAGTGGGGCGGTCCGCCCCGGGTGCACGCCGCTGGGGGATTGTCGGCTCCGCTGGTTCCCTGCTCTCTCTGCCCCGGAACAGGTTACTTCCTGTTCCGGGGCAGAGAGAGCAGGGAACCAGCGGAGCCGATGCAGCTCCCAGCGACGTGCACTCGGGGGCGGATCGGCCCTCCCGCCCACTCCTCGCTTCTCAATGCATGTAAGAATGCACTCCGGGAGGGGGGGTGCGCGCCGGAGGGGGGAGGGTGCGCGCGCCGAGGGGGGGGTGCGCCGTGCTGCACCCGGGGGTGGTGGTGCGCAGCAGCGACCCGCCCCGGGTGTCAGCCACCCTCGCTACGGCACTGTTCAGAATCCCCCCATTATAAGGGCTGGCGTTTTCCCCTAGGCATGAAATAACCCCCCTCCACCACCAGTACCACTGTAGTTTCCCATGCGGCTTCCTACAGACCTCCACCCCATTTCCATGGCATGCACACCCCCACCCCCTCATCAACCTTTTCCAACCCCTCTCACTCCATCCATCTTTATTCCAGCCCCCCTCGCTTCACACAAACACACCAGCCACCTTTCTCCAGCCTCCCACTTGCCTCACTTTCAATGTTTTTCTGCAGAATTCCCCCTGGAGTAGATAATGCTACTCATTATTTAACTGGGGTCACTTTAGACCCCAGTGGGACTCGGTGTTATAGCAAGCAACAGGCACCATGTAGCGAAAAATTACGACCCATGGAATTGCTCAGAGTAATTGGCACAAAAGCAAGATCTGCTTCGAAATTTACGCAACTCAACGTACACCAAGATAAATACCACATGGGCTTATTTTTAACCCCACTGGGCCTTCTAGGGTTAGGAAATCTGAAGCCATTTAGCAACTAGTTTCCATATAGTAGGTTCAAACTTATCTACGTACAGTAAGAATGAGGCTAAGCTGTCCTGGGGTGGTCTCACATCACATGAACATTTGTACTTCTTTTTGGTTTTGTTTATTCCTCCAACTCTTTACTTCTCTTTTACCTACTTCCTTTTCTTTTTCTGCCCGTTTCTTCTTCCTTCTTCTTTTCTGTCTCTCCCTTTCTATGGCCTGGTGCCCAGAGTAGAGAATAACATCTCCTCTGGCCTCAGTTGGAACTTGATCTGCTCTACAAGGCAGAGCTTAATTGATTGACCCTGAGTTTACCTTTTCTTAGTGAAAGTCTTCTGAATAGTTAATAGGTCTCAGGTAACCCAAGATGTCTACAGAGGGCAAGATAGAATCAGGCACAGAGACCTTTTAAGTATTTCTTTTACTTGAGTTTCTATATTTACAAGCGTATTTCTCCTTTAAGTTCAGTTTTTCTTTTTCCAGTCACTTCTTTACTTCTGCACTACTGACGGCTAGTTAAAAGTCACATCTAAGGCCTTACCTCTGACTTACCTTCACTTTCAATCTTTTTCTCGAACACCAATTTAGCTTTAGGATGTGGAGGTCAGAGAGGATCAAGGGAGCCACAGTCAGAGCAATTCAGAAGGAAATGGAGAAACAAGACTGAAGCAAGGCCTTAGTATATAAATTCCTGCAGCGATTGTTGAAAATGAATGGACGGACAGACAGACAAAGGCTGAAGCTAAAGACTAAGGTCATTTTATTAAGCTGCTTATCGCAGCAAAAAAATGGCATTCCAAGGTACTTTCGCCATGTGTGCACAATACCCACATGCTAAAAAATAAAATTAATTTTTGGTGCATGGGGTGTGTCTGGCATGGAGAGTGGGCGTGTCTATGCAAATTGGTTAGCATGTCGGTATTGCTGCGTGCAAAATAGAAAATTCTAGAATTCGGCCATTTTACCCCATGGAAAAATGGCCGTAGTGCGCAGGAAAGTCCCGCATAAGGGCGTACTTAACCTAAGCATCTTTGCCATGTGAATCTTGGTCAGGTTTCAGGGATAATGTAAAATGTAATCAGTGGACCAGAACGGGGAGAGATGGGGAGGTGGTGGGGAGTAGAAACGAGTGAGGAGTCAGTGAGGATCTTGGGAGCACCTTTTCCAGTGTCTCTTGCCAGGCTTATCAATCTTTCTTCAGAGGAATCCAAATTCTTACTATTGTGGTGTGATGACAGATGCTCTAGAGGAATTTGAAAAGTATCATATTTGATGAAAAACTACAATCTAACTGGAATAATAGCCCTGATTCAGATTGTGATTAAGTCACAGGTTTAGCAGTCCGCGTGAGACTGTTTTGAGAAGAATGTCATTGTTTAATGATATCAGTTCATGAGGTATCTCCATATAAAAAATTATGTCTTAGTGACAGATCGGATCTGAACGTCGTAGAGCATCCATGCGCAGTCAGAACCAGATTAAGGTATAGACAACATAGGTAAGACTTTAGGGTGCCACATTTTGAAGACGCCAAATGCCCAGTTCAAAGGAGGCTAACTAGGGTGGGGGCAGGGGTTGGACCTAGAAGCTCAGGGGAAGGAGTGGCTGATTTAAGGAAGGAAGGAAGGAATTGGTGGGATAGAGGAGGGAGACTGTTCCCACTTGCTTTAGGGCGTTATGTCAGTGTCATCTTAAGAGCGTCACTATGCCACGTTTCTCCCTGGCCTACCCCACCCGCTCTGCAGTCTTTACAGGAGATTCCTTCTACCTATAGACAGTAGAGTCTTAAATCGGGCTCTGTGCATGGTAACTTTGACATAGTGATTGTTTTGCATCAGAGGTTCCTTAACAACAATATAAATATAGAGACCGCTATCAGAGGACAACCAAGATCATCCAACTATTTGAAGTCTCCTAGACTCTGTTTGTTCTTTGGTTCTATCCTTGCTTTGCTATTAGTAAGGATCCTTTCTGTTTGTTCCAATTCATTAATTGCGATATACCCTTCCTTACCAACCACCTCCGCTGAAATGTCTGTTTTAGGCATCCCAGTGACACAGCCAGACAGCCAATTTACACCAATTGAAACGTGGTACAAATGTACGCGCCTATTCTACAACAGTGTGTGTGAATTTTAAGAACGCTCCCCATTCCACCCATGACCTTCCTGTTTCTGCGTCCCCCTTTTGAGCTCACACATAAAATTTAGACGCGGACCCCGCGCATATATGTCAAGTAATTCTAATTAGTGCCAATAATTGGTTGTGAAGCCAATTATTGGTGCTAATAGCTCATTATTCAATTAAATTGAATGTCAATTTTTAGCAAATTTTATATAATTGGGGGGGGGGGGGGGGGGTCAGTGCGCACATTTGTCAGTATGAAATATTGGCTTAGCACGCAGAGACTTTTGGCGTCTAACTTTCAGCGCCATTTCTAGAATTGAGTCCTATAAGGGCGACTCCATAACTTTGGTGCCTGGGATTAGTTGAGCTCTAATTTGTTTTTCGCACCTTTCCTCCCCTGGCATTTTGTTCTCTGTGACACCAAGCACTTGGGAGGTATCTGCAGGAAATAGGTTTCTTTCCTGAAACAGAGCGTGGCGCTGACCTTTAAACATTCCAACTGCCCATTAATGACATTCGCCTGGAAAACGTCTGCTCAGTTTGCTAAGGGTTTAGGCACACAGCATTTCTCAACCCGAGCTGTATTTACTATTGTTATCTGCAGAACTCAAAGTATTGTCAGCCTCATTCTAAGGTGGAGATTGAATTAAGAAGTCTCAGAATTTGTCTTAAATGAATAATTTGCTTTGATAAAGCATCTTTCATCCAAGCAGTGTCCTTAGGGTCCTTATTGTCAGAATACAGCAGAAACGTGTATGTAGCCACCTCAGGAAGGAAGGAAGGCCTGTTTACCAGGCACTGAATACTGCATAATTCCCCCTGAGCAGCGAGAGTATTGCTATTGTATACGGGTGGCCTCTAATTTCTCTTAAAAGAAGAGCTTGCCATGTTTTTGTTTACGCTTTCCAAAAATACTAGGACTAGGGGGCATGCGATCAAGCTACAATGTAGTAAATTCAAAACAAATCGGTGAAAATCTTTCTTCAGTCAACGTGCAATTAAACTCTGGAATTCGTTGCCAGAGAATGTGGTAAAGGCGGTTAGCTTTGTGGAGTTTAAAAAATGTTTGGATGGTTTCCTAAAGGAAAAGTCCATAGACCATTATTAAATTGGACTTGGGGAAAATCCACTATTTCAGGGATAAGCAGTATAATATGTTTTGTACGTTTTTTGGGATCTTGCCAGGTATTTGTGACCTGGATTGGCCACTGTTGGAAACAGGATTCTGGGCTTGATGGACCTTCGGTGTGTCCCAGTATGGCAATACTTATGTACTTATCACGTTTATTGGGCCAGATTTTATATAAGGTACCTAAAAAAAAATTTACACGGTAAACATTTCTGGCTAAGCGTATTCTATAAGCCGCACCTAGATTTAGGTGCGGTATATAGAATATGCTTTGTTGATGTCCCCGTGCCTAAAACTTTTGCGCTTCCATTTACACCAACAAAAATGTGGTGTAAATCACTGGACCATATTCTATAACTGCACGTGTAAATATTGGATCGCCCACGAAACACCCATTTCCCCGCCCAGAGCCTCACCCCTTTTGAACTGTGCGCATTAGAATTTAAGTGCAGTTCATTAGAGAATACGCTTAGTGAGTTGTGCGCGTTAATTCTAATTATTTCCAATTAGTGCTCATTATTGCTTGTTATATACTATTATAAATGCTGACTAACTTGCTAAGCCAATTAAATTACTTGCATTGTTATGGAATACACTTAGGTTTCGGCGCAGAATGCTAGGTGCGCTATATAGAATTCAAGAACATAAGAATAGCCATAGCAGGTCAGACCAATGGTCCATCTAGGCTACTGTCCCGTTTCCAACAGTGGCCAATTCAGGCCCCAAGTAAAAGTAACAGGCAGAATCCCAAATAGTAGCAGGTGCCCCGCTACCAATCTCAATAGATTGTTAAGGGTCTGATTTTTTTTATTATTATATTTTTATGTATGTTAAGGGGTATTTTTACTAAGCTGCGTAGGCGCCTACGTGCGCCCAACGCATGCCAATTCGGAACTCCCACCCAGCTACCGCGTGTCCTGGGCGGTAATTTCATTTTTTACACGCGCCCAGTACGCACGCCGGAAGTTTTCCGGCATGTGTCGCCAACCGTATGGAAATCGGCGGTGTACACGCGCTGACGATTACTGCCCAGTTAATGCATGCGAACTTACCGCTAAGTCAATGGGTGGCAGTAAAGTCTCAGGCCCAAAATGGACGCGTGCCATTTTAAATTTTGCCGCATGTCCACATCCCCCCCCCATAAAAAGACCATTTTTGCAGGTGCGCTGAAAAATAGACGTGTGCACGTCCAATATATGCATCTACATCAGCACAGCCTATTACCAACCTCTTCGTAGATGCTAATTATCTTTATTTCTTATTAATCTCCTCAGTTTTGATTCTTGGATCCCTCTTAATTGTGGACTTGAGTGATAATTTTGAGTATATGTAAAAATTCTCTTTTCTTATTTGATTTCCTTTAAAAAAAATCACTATCTCTTCAAGGGTTAATTCTTGATATTATTGTTGTAAATTATTTTTTTTAAAAAGCACAGCCTATTGAATAATGGATTATATAATAGGCTTTCTCTGCATAGCATTGGGGTGCTTAAAAGGAGGTACCCACTTATAGAATTGCCTCCATAGTCAATAAATGGACCCAATTGACAATAATGGGGCTTGTGTTAAATTCTATCAGAGAACGCTAGTGTGGATTAACATACATGAACTCACTTTAACTCATTTGGCTCTCTGGGGCAGGGAAACACCTATTATATACATGAACATAATGCTTATGGGGTTTGGAGAGTAATGAAAGCCACGTGTATGAAGCATCGTGATTTCAGAAAATCAGCACCTCCTGCAGTGTATTAGCAGGATGGTGATATTTTTAAAATCGATTCCATCTTCCATATCAATAATGGAAATATTACATAGCATCAGTGCTAGCATTGGCCCTAGTAGGGCCGCACCTACTACTACTACTTGACATTTCTAAAGCGCTACTAGGGTTACGCAGCGCTGTACAATTTAACATAGAAGGACAGTCCCTGCTCAAAGGAGCTTACAATCTAAAGGACAAATGTACAGTCAGTCAAATAGGGGCAGTCTAGATTTCCTGAAAGGTATAAAGGTTAGGTGCCGAAAGCAACATTGAAGAGGTGGGCTTTGAGCAAGGATTTGAAGATGGGTAGGGAGGGGGCTTGGCGTAAGGGCTCAGGAAGGTTGTTCCAAGCATAGGGTGAGGCAAGGCAGAATGAGCGGAGCCTGGAGTTGGCGGTGGTGGAGAAGGGTACTGAGAGGAGGAATTTGTCCTGTGAGCGGAGGTTACAATACCTGTTACAATACCTTATTCCAGTTGGAATTTGTGCTATTAATTTAGACCAGGGCATCTTCCATGCAGCCAGTTAGTCCCTGTCCATTGTTAAGGATGGCAACGTATTAGTAGGTGTAAAGCAAATGGCAGAGTCAGGATGAAACAGAAAAAAAGTCCATGTCCTCTTCTGTGTGGAGCAAGACTTCAGTATCTGCTTTCCCTTTCCATGCATCACTCTTAAAAGTGTGCAATGGGTACTCCAGGCAAAAAAAAAAAAAAAAGGATGTCTTTATTTTAATTGAGATATGTAAAAAAAAAAAAAGAAAATCTGATTTATTCATGCCCAGGAGCCTTGTTTCCAGTCAGCATACACTCGCCTCCTGGAATAGGTCTATTAACTGGATATTTGCAATGTTTTTAAGTGCCGTTTTTATCAAATTACCAGCACTGGACAAGTTTTCTCTTTAATGTGAAATGTATGTCCCTGGGCAAGGGCTATTTGCATAGACAAGGCTGACTGGGTGGGGGTGTTTAATTCTCTAGCAAGGATTTCAGCAACCAGGTTGTGGCATGATTGTACTTTCATGGCTTATTAGCCAGACACTATTTTGGTAACTTTCAAATGTTTTCTGAATCTCTGTTCAGATTTTTTACACTCAGGACAATAAGAGAGAACTAAGGGGCCCTTTTACTAAAATGCTTAGGCGCCTTTGCACGTCCTGCATGCGTCAAATTTGAACTACCGCGTGGCCCATGCGGTAATTTCATTTTTTACGTGCGTCCACTAAGCACACTGGAAATTTTCCGGCGCACGGCGCTAACCGGGCAGTAATCTGCAATCATCTCTCCCTACATTCCTTCCCGTGACCTCCGCTCACTGGACAAATCTCTCTTGCCATCCCCCTTCTCCTCCACTGCTAACTCCAGGCTTCGTTCCTTTTCTCTCGTGGCTCCTTATGCCTGGAATAAACTTCCTGAACCTGTACGCCTTGCTCCATCTCTACCTATTTTCAAATCTATGCTGAAAACCCACCTTTTCACTGCTGCTTTTGACTCCTAGTCATTACTCATTTGCCTTTCCCTTGTTCCTTCTCACCCAGTACTTCCCTCCCCTTATTGTCTTATCTGTCTGTATTATTTTTAGATTGTAAGCTCTATTGAGCAGGGACTGTCTCTCTATGTCAGGTGTTCAGCGCTGCGTGCGTCTGTTAGCGCTATACAAATGCTAATAATAATAGACTATTACCGCCCGGTTAATGAGCGAGACCTTACTGCTAGGTCAGTGGGTGCCGGTAAGGTCTCAGGCCCAAAATGCATGCGTGCCAATTTTAATTTTGCCGCACATATATTTTTGACCCCAAAGAAGGCCTTTTTTTCAGGTGCGCTGAAAAATGAACCTGCACGCTTCCAATACATGTGCAGGCCATTTTTCGGTTCATCGTAGCAAAAGGACCCCTATATTTGAAATTATGTGTTGAACCTGTCCTGACGTTACAAGTATCCTGTCTTTAACGTATTTTGTGTTGATCAAAGACCAAGGGACCAACGTGGTTAGTTGTGAATGGTTGTGTAACTGCAATGGTGAATATCGAAACACCGAGTAGCATGTGATATTGTCTTTGTGGATTTTACTGGCCACTCTTATTTCTTTCTTTACACCGTTTTTAGTTTTTTTTTGTTACATTTGCACTACTGGCAGGCTCAATGTGGCTTACATGGGGCAATGGAGGGTAAGTGACTTGCCCAGAGTCACAAGGAGCTGCCTGTGCCTGAAGTGGGAATCGAACTCAGTTCCCCAGGACCAAAGTCCACCACCCTAACCACTAGGCCACTCCTCCACTGTTTCTACTATTTGAGATTATACATGGAATGTTGCTATTCCAACATTCCATGTAGAAGTCGGCCCTTGCAGATCACCAATGTGGCCGCGCAGGCTTCTGCTTCTGTGAGTCTGACGTCCTGCACATACGTGCAGGACGTCAGACTCACAGAAACAGAAGCCTGCGCAGCCTTCTACATGGAATGTTGCTAGTGGAATAGCAACATTCCATGTAGAATCTCCAATAGAAGCAACATTCCATATAGAATCTCCAATGGTAGCAACATTCCATGTAGAATCTCCAATAGTAGCAACATTCCATGTAGAATCTCCAATAGTATCTCTTTTATTTTTGTTACATTTGTACCCTGCGCTTTCCCACTCATGGCAGGCTCAATGCGGCTTACATGGGGCAATGGAGGGTTAAGTGACTTGCCCAGAGTCACAAGGAGCTGCCTGTGCCTGCAGTGGGAATCGAACTCAGTTCCTCACTTCCCCAGGACCAAAGTCCACCACCCTAACCACTAGGCCACTCCTCCACTGTTTCTACTATTTGAGATTATACATGGAATGTTGCTATTCCAACATTCCATGTAGAAGTCGGCCCTTGCAGATCACCAATGTGGCCGCGCAGGCTTCTGCGAGTCTGACGTCCTGCACGTACGTGCAGGACATCAGACTCACAGAAACAGAAGCCTGCGCAGCCTTCTACATGGAATGTTGCTAGTGGAATAGCAACATTCCATGTAGAATCTCCAATAGAAGCAACATTCCATATAGAATCTCCAATAGTAGCAACATTCCATGTAGAATCTCCAATAGTATCTATTTTATTTTTGTTACATTTGTACCCTGCGCTTTCCCACTCATGGCAGGCTCAATGCGGCTTACATGGGGCAATGGAGGGTTAAGTGACTTGCCCAGAGTCACAAGGAGCTGCCTGTGCCTGCAGTGGGAATCGAACTCAGTTCCTCACTTCCCCAGGACCAAAGTCCACCACCCTAACCACTAGGCCACTCCTCCACATTTGGCAGAGTTATTCATAAAACGTAGAAAAATGATCAAAAATCATGTAAAGCAGCTCATTATCAATTTTTGCAAGAAGTTGGGAGATGTTTAAGATTTTTTTTCCCTGAAACTTTATTGGTTTTTGTACAAAAGGTAACAATAAAGAAGAAGAAAGAAAATATGCATGGGATAGAACATTTTAGTAACTGAGGTCATCCTTATATGACCTATAATATTATGATTGCAATATTTTGATATAGTCTTCGAGAGGAGTCCATATTAAGCTTTTCTTGTTGATATTTCCTAGTAGGTGTGCCGATGTTGACTCAACCTTGTGGTATAGTAGAACAGTTTGCCACCAAAAGTGTTGTTTAAGATTTTCGGTGAAAAAGATGGCAATTTCTCACGATATTTATGAAGGGGAAAGTGCTGCAGGACTCAACTTTGCACCTGAAAGTAACTCATCTTGAGCTGCTACTGAAAAGATTGAGCAAAATCTAAATAATAAATAAATGAAAATGTTCTTGTCTGTCTATCTATATGAAGGGGACATTCCTACGAGAAGAACTTTTTGCTGTACCGGCTCATTACTGCGCGTTCCCTTGGAGGTTAGGACATTGGTTTCCTCACTCATCACCAGATCTAGAGAGCAGTGTCCCTGTTGAGTCTCTGGTGGGTTTATTTCCAGAGGTTTGATCATTTTTAAAGTAATTTTATAGATTTAGGAGCTGATATACTAAAACACAGATGCTTCGATAAGCTTGACTTTGCACACTAAAATGCATGGATACGCCAAATTTCAGGATATTCAGGTATTTTATCACATAAAGCCCCCCCCCTTTTGTGAAAGATGTTACATAGACCACTACCACCAAAGGCTTATCTAAGTTCATAATTAATGGGTAGCTGCAAGGCAAAAATAACATTTCATGCAAAGGGGCTAGGAAGGGAAGGGAAGTGAAATGGGACTTGATATACTAATTTTCTGTGGTTTCTTTGCAACTACATTTGAAGCAGTTTACATAGTATATACAGGTACTTATTTGTACCAGGGGCAATGGAGGGTTAAGTGATTTGCCCAGAGTCACAAGGAGCTGCAGTGGGAATTGAACCCAGTTCCCCAGAATCAGAGTCCGCTGCACTAACCACTAGGCTACTCCTCCACTAGCAACATTCCATGTAGAATCTCAAATAGGGAAGGGGAAATGGGACTTGAGTACTACCTTTCTGTGGTATTTTGCAACTATATTCAAAGCAGTTTACATATTTGTACTTGGGGTAATGGAGGGTTAAGTGACTTGCCCAGAGTCACAAGGAGCAGCAGTGGGAATTGAACCCAGTTTCCCAGGATTGAAGTCCACTGCACTAACCACTAGGCTACTCCTCCACTAGTAATATTCCATGTAGAAGCCTGCCCTTGCAGATCAGCAATGCAGCCGCACAGGCTTCTGTTTCTGTGAGTCTGACGTCGTGCAGGACGTCAGACAGACAGAAACAGAAGCCTGCGCGGCCGCGTTGCTGATCTGCAAGGGCAGGCTTCTACATGGAATGTTGCTAGTGAAATAGCAACATTCCATGTAGAATCTCCAATAGTAGCAACATTCCATTTAGAATCTCAAATAGGGAAGGGGAAATGGGACTTGAGTACTACCTTTCTGTGGTATTTTGCAACTATATTCAAAGCAGTTTACATATTTGTACCTGGGGTAATGGGGGGTTATGTGACTTGCCCAGAGTCTTGGGTGGAAGTCAGATTTCTGTATTGTATCACTTACCACAACCCCTGAAGTTCCTTTTGGTTCTTTTTCATTAACATACTGTTCTAGACCTCCAAAATGAAACCATTGCTCCATTCTAGCACTCCAACTGGGATTTATAAGGCAGACATATGTAGCTCCTTCATAGCAGAATTAGAAAATGTACACAGAAGAGCAACAAAAATGGTAAAGGGGATGGGTCAACTTCCCTATGAGGAAAGGTGAAAGCGACTAGGGCTCTTAGGCTTGGAGAAGGCTGAGGGGAGATATGATAGAGGTCTATAAAATACTGACTGGTGTGGAACAGGTAGACATGAATCACTTGTTTACTCTTTCCAAAAATATAAGGACTAGGGGAAATGCAATGAAGTTACTAAGTAGTAAATTTTAAATAAATCTAAGAAAAAATGTCATCACTCAATGTGTAATTAAACTCTGGAATTCCTTGCCAGAGAATGTGGCAAAAGAAGTTAGCTTGGCAGGGTTTAAAAAAACATTTGGACAAGTTCCTAAAGGAAAAGTCCATAAGCCACTATTAAGATGGACTTGGGGAAATCCATTGCTTATTTCTGGGATAAGCAGCACAAAATCTGTTCAACTCTTTCGGATCTTGCCAGGTACTTGTGACCTGGTCTGGCCACTTCCAACAGGATACTGGGCTTGATGGACCTTCAGTCTGTCCCAGTATAGCAGTGCTTCATCTAATTTGATCCACTGTAGGCTGCTTTAATCAGTCTGTAGGATAAACATCATATGGTAAAACTCTACAGAGTACTGTAGCACCTTATTATACAGAAGCTGCTGTTAAGTTATACCACAGTATATTAACCATTGTAAATATTTACAGGTGCTGCAGTGGATTGATATGAATTACCCAGAGTGATATTAATTACTCTTAGAATGCCATGGCATGGAACAATGGGTTCTGTAAGACTGCTGTGTCTCATCTAAACCATTCTGTATCCACCGCTGATAGGCCATTCGTGTGTGAGATCAATGGAAATTTATCACAATACAAGGCATGAATGGACAATTAAGCCCCGCTCGTATTTTAATTAAAGCAGACTTTCATTACACATGAACAAGCAGTCTTCAGAGAGCTTATGTTCCAGTGTCTTTGAAGCCAATAATCTTGTACTCATAGTATTGATTGTGCATTATTGATTTAGATTTTTTTTTTTCATTCCACTTCTTTCTGAGCTAATCAGTAATGTTAGGGATCCACAGCGAGGAGTTTGACCTTGCTAAGTTTTAAGGGGTCCTCTTACTAAGGTGCGCTGAAAATGGTCTGCCGTAGTGTAGGCGCGTGTTTTCGGCACGCGTAGATCCATTTTTCAGCATGCCTGCCAAAAATTCCTTTTTTTAATTTTTTGCCAAAAATGGATGTGTGGCAAAATCAAAATTGGCGCAAGTCCAGTTTGGGTCAGAGACCTTAGTGCCAGCCATTGACCTAGCGATAAAGTTTCACACAGTAAGCAGGCAGGAATGACCTATGCATGTCAAATGCCACTTGGCACGCATCTGATATGCGCGTCCGAAAATTATTTTCAGATGTGCGCATCGGACTCGCTCAGAAAATGAAATTACTGCAAGAGCCACATGGTAGCCAGGCAGTAACTCCATTTTGGCGCGTGTAGACGCTTACATGGCTTAGTAAAAGGACCCCTAAGTGTGGTAAAAGTGGGCATGAAGTTGACCCTTTGTCAAGAATGGATTTGAGTCTTCTGTGGTACATGCCTTGCTGGCCATGGTCTATGGTCCAGGTCAGGAGTGTCCTTGTAAATAACTTTGAATTCTTCTTCCGGTCATGGAGAGCAATCACAAATGCATTTCTTTTCTTCCTTTTCCTCAAATAGATGGTGCCATAGGCAACCATTCAGACCCCCCCCCCCCCCCCCCCCCGTTAACTTTGAGTCTCGTACACTCTTACCAGAGATTTTGATAATTCAACTTAACCATCATGGTCACCCCAACACTACTCCTTCCAGAACAATCCTGTAAAAAACATATAATTGGACATCACACTTGTACACATAAAACATATAAGTACATAAGTATTGCCATACTGGGAAAGACCAAAGGTCCATCGAGCCCAGCATCCTGTTTCCAACAGTGGCCAATCCAGGTCACAAATACCCGGCAAGCTCTCAAAAATGTACAAAACATTTTATACTGCTTATCCCAGAAATAGTGGATTTTCCCCAAGTCCATTTAATAAGGGGCTATGGACTTTTCCTTTAGAAAGCCATCCAAACCTTTTTTAAATTCCGCTAGGCTAACCGCCTTTACCACATTCTCTGGCAACGAATTCCAGAGTTTAATTACACAAGCAAAGGTTAATATTAGAATTAAGGCAATTTGCAACAGCCATTTACCCATGCCATTGGCTATTTCTGTCAGCACTGATGGCTCTTTTTGAGTTAGTTTGTCAGAACGTATTGTTTTTCTTTGACTACAGCTGCTCTTTGCTGTGCCTCGGAAGCTGCTGCCCTAGGCGTCTGCCTATTTGGTCTAATGGTTAAACTGGCTGGCATGATCTACAAGTGTGTTTGATTGTCACCAACCATGTGATACCTCATTCTCCAAAGCTGAGTTGCAAGAGTAGATGTGCATTCCTTTATCATGGAAGCGTCACTCTTCTGTGTGAAGAATCGCCTCCCAATAATATTGCTGCCGTACTTATGCATTTTTTTTTGAGAGTGGCAAAGGAGGTGATAACTTATCACTTGAGCCCAAGGCAGGAAGTAGATTGAAGCATCACTTGAGCCCAAGGCAGGAAGTAGATTGAAGCTCTTGCGTCGTTCACAAGTCACTGAGGGGCCCTTTTACTAAGGCACGCCTAAAAGTGGCCCGCGCTGGTGTAGGCGCGTGCTTTGGATACGCGCAGGTCCATTTTCTAATGTGCCTGGGGAAAAAGGCGCTTTTTTTTGTCCCTGAAAATGGATGTGCGGCAAAATTAAAACCAACGCGTGTCCATTTTCAGGCTGAGACCTTACCGCCACCCATTGACTTAGTGGTAAGGTCTCATGTGCAAACCGGGTGGTAAGCTCAGCATGCATAAACCGCTGATTACCGCTGGGTAAGCGCCATATGGTAGAAAATGGAAAATATTTTCTAACACATGGTTTGGATGCACATCAATAAGGCTTTTCATGTAAAATGGGGATAGACCATATTTGATAGGCAAATACATGTAGATTGAAGGTGATGCTTGCACTTTTTATGCTCCTAGATTTAAGAGTTTAATGAAATTTTTAGTAAATTTTCAAGCAGTGTAATTTACAAGCATATCTCTCGAAGTTAGGAACATAAATCCTTTGAATATCAGACCCTTTATGTGAAAAACACCTTGAATGCGATCTTTAGATGATTCTGTCTAGAATCCGGAATTTCCGGGTGTGATTGTCTCTAGTAGATTATTTCTTGGAAAAAGAGGAAGAGGTCTGGTGAGCAGAGTATTCAAAATGTCTCCCCATCCTTCTGAACATGTCACAAGGTGCCCTTTTACTAAGAAGCACCTGAAAATGGCCTGCAGCGGTGTAGGCACGTGTTCTGGATGCGCGCAGGTCCATTTGCTCAGTTTGCCTGCAAAAAAGGCATTTTTTTTATATGCTGGAAAATGGACGTGTGACAAAATTAAAACCAGTGCGTGTCCATTTTCGGGCTGAGACCTTATCACCACCCATTGACTTAGTGGTAAGGTCTCACGCGCTAACCGGGCGGGAAGTGGCCAGCGTGTGTAAATTGCTGATTACCACTGGGTAAGTGCCACACAGTAGAAAATAGAAAATATTTTCTACCGCGTGTTTTGGGCACGTGTCAAAAATGGAATTACCGCCCGGGGCATGTGGTAGCTGGGTGGTAGTGCCAATTAGACACCTAGGTGCCTTTGGGAAAAGGGCCCCAGAGATCCTGCTCAGAAATGCCCTTTAGCACTGTCTCCTGGATTCTGTATAGCGCATCTTGCATTCTGCGCCGAAATCCAAGCCTATTCTATAACAATACGCATAATTTAATTGGCTTAAGCTAATGAGCGTTGATAACAGGTCTTAATGAAGAATAATGAGCACTAATTGGCAATAATTAGAAATTACATGCACAACTTGCTAAGCGTATTCTGTAACGCACTGTGCCTAAATGATAATGCACGCTGCCAAAAAGGGGTGTGGTTATGGGCAGGGAAATAGGCCTTTTATGGCCATTCCAAACTTTACGCGCACTGTTATAGAATATTCCCCAGTACGCCTAAATCTACGTGCCAACATTTCCGTACAGTGATACCTCGGTTGTCGTTGATAATCCGTCCGAAAACAATCGGCGAAATCCGAAACCAACGAAAACCGAGGCAATTATTTCCATATGAATCAATGTAAATCCAATTCATTCGTTCTAGACACTCCAAAATACATACCAAAAACACATTTTATAGAGAATAAATATAGTGTTTAATACTAAAAACAATAAGAAATTAATATAAAATGAATATAAAAGACTAATGTAAATAATAAATGAACATTTAACATGGCATTTACCTTTCTGAAGTCTCTTCTTGGCGTATGGAAGACGGCGAGGAGGGGAGAGAGAGGTGCAGATATTATTGTTTGGATGGGGGATCCCCCTCCATAAGGACCTTAGGTATCAAGGCACTATCTGGGGTCACTTCCCTTCTTGGTCTTTTGGCACTAGGACCAGCTTCAGAGTCAGTGGACCCATGTCGCACAAGAAAGCTGTCCAAAGAGGTCTGTTTCTGCCGCCTCGTTAAGATTTGCCTAAAATGGTGCAAGACATTATCATTAAACAAGTTGCAGATACGGCCTGCAACAGCTTTGTCTGGGTGATTTATCTCCACAAACCCCTGTACCTTACTCCACATGGAGAAGATGTCCTTAATCTCGGAAGAAGGCACATTCTCCCCTGTCTCTGTAACACACTGTATCTATGGTGACTGAAAAATCCGTGCGGAAAACATTTCCGCCTAAGCTTATTCTGTAAGCAGCGCCTAGATTTAGGTGCGGTATATAGAATATGCCTAGTTGATTTCACAGCGCTTATAACTACAGTAATACCTCGGTTTTCGTTGACTTCGGTTATCGCCGGTTTCGGTTTTCGTTGATATTTTCCGCGAAAAATTTGTCTCGGATTTCGTCGGCGTGTCCACGTGACCTCGCTGCTAATTATGTGAAAACAAAGGGCGACCCACGCGTTCTCCTGCTCATTGTGGCGTTGCTTCTCGTTGTGTGAGCATCACCCTGCGCGTCTAACGCAACAGACGGCAGATGAAGAAGTTGCTTTAGATGAGGAGGAAGAGACAAATTTTTCGCGGAAAAAATCAACGAAAACCGAAACTGGCGATAACCGAAGTCAACGAAAACCGAGGTATTACTGTAGTTATAAGCGCTGTGAAATCAACTAGGCATATTCTATATACCGCACCTAAATCTAGGTGCTGCTTACAGAATACGCTTAGGCGGAAATGTTTTCCGCACGGATTTTTCAGTCACCATAGATAAAATCCGGCCCTGTGCGTGTGAGTGTTTAAAGGCCTCGAAGCAGAGTGGCATTTACTTCTTTTAGGACAGAGAGTCAAAGTGAAGACTTTATAGTATTAATTTCCCTTCAGCTCCCAGCTGGGAGGGGCATAAAGTTTAATGTGGCGGCTGAGTTCTCTTGTTGGGGATAAATATGAAGTTATTAAATTTTATGCTTTCATTTCCTGTGTGGAGGTAGCCTCTGGCAAAAGGCTAGTGAGCTGTGTAGTACGTGAAACGTGGAAAGACATGAGCAGTTGGAAAGCTTTCAGGTGCACAGGGGCCTGATCACTGCTTGACTGTATCTTGTGGAAAATAAGCCCATTTAAAACAAATACATATATATACAAGGGCTAGAATCTCTCTGCCTGGCAGTAAGATCGTCGTGTCAGTTGTAGCTGGATCTTGTGAAATATTTTTAGAGCTAGGAGTTACATTCTGGGTGTCCTACTCAACAGCATGCAGATCAATGGAATATAAACGTAGGCGTCCTTTTACTAAGGCGTGCTGAAAAATGGCCTGCGCTGGTGTAGGCGTGTGTATTGGACACACACGGGTCTATTTTTCAGCGCGCCTGCAAAAAAGGCCTTTTTTGGTCCCAAAATGGATGTGCGGCAAAATAAAAGTTGGCGTGCATCCATTTTGGGCCGGAGACCTTACCGCCACCCCACTGACTTAGCGGTAAGGTCTCGTACGTTAACCGGGCGGTTATCATCAGCACGCGTACACTGCCGATTACTGCCCGGTTATTGCCACGTGGCAGAAAATAGAAATGATTTTCTGCTGCGCGTTTTGGATGTGCATAAAAATTAGACTTACTGCCTGGGGCATGCAGTAGCCGGGTGGTAGTTCTAATTTGAACACGCCTTAGTAAAACGGCCCCCTAATTAGTGAAATTCTGAATGTGTCTTGCATCTACAGGAGGGTCTTCTCTTTTCTGGCTGTATTTGCTCAGATTACTGAGGGACCTTCTATTTATTTCTTCATATTAGCTGTGCAGAGGCACTGGGGTCCTTTTACTAAGGTGCGCTGAAAAATGTATTTAATTTTTGCTGAAAATGGACGTGCGGCAAAATAAAAATTGGCGTGCGTCCTTTTTGGGTCTGAGACCTTACCGCCAGCCATTGACTTAGCGGTAAGGTCTCACCCGTTAACCGTGCGGTAATCGTCTATGTGTGTAGCATGGCATACCGCCCATTTTCTGCCTCATGCATTAACCGGGCGGTAATCATTATCGCTCATACAATGCCGATTACCACACGGTTAGCGCCGCGCACCAGGAAATAAAATGTATTTTCCGGCTCACATAGTGGATGCACATGAAAAATAAAATTACCACCCAGGCAATGCAGTAGCCCGGCGGTACTTGTGAATTGGCGCAGGTAGGCACCTACGCGGATTAGTAAAAGGGCCCCTGAGAGTTCACACATGAAACAGATGTTCCTGGAAATTGAGGAGTCTGTATTTTGTCAATCACAAGTTTCCAAGCAGATCTTCAAAGGAAACCAGCCTGCTTCACAGCAGGTACAAAAGTACCTCTAGAAAAGGACCTGCAGGGACTTAAAAGAAATCCCCATCTGCACTTCCCTGTTGCCTCTATCCCTGCCCTTTTCTGGCCCCGGCAAAAAGGTACAAGTGTTATGAAACTTTGTAATCAAGGTGCCAATTTTGCAAAATCCCCATGCAACTGCTTTAATCTGTTTCCACATGGCTTGATCCGTTTAAGGGTTGCCCTCCACATCCTTGGGCAAAACAGAAGCCATTTCAAAATTGTGCTAGCACACTGCCTCTCACCCTTTGTGCACTTCTCTGCCGAAAATGTAAATCTGTCCCTTAATCTTCATCAACCCAGTGCCAAAAGCAGCAAATTAGCTATTTTATTTTATTTTATTTTTTTGCCTGAAGCTGAGAGAGTGCATCTTTGAAATGTCTATTGAGTACATGTGGAAAGATGGCACGCAGAACAGCTGAGGTCAGCTGATTTTGGCTCTTGCTCAGCTTGCAGACACTTTTATTTTTTGCTGTGTGTATGTGCGACAGTCTGCTTGCTGGAGACCTTTCTATAATTAATTTGAATCTGTGTAGTGCAGACGCGTTGAGACAATCCAAGTTCCCGCACAGTCCAATGAACAAACACACTTGCCTTTCAGCAAACTTTGGCCTGTAGCCATTTCCTTGCGTATTATCCTTGACAACTAGTAGAAAAGGCCCGTTTCAGGCACAAATGAAACGGGCGCTAGCAAGGTTTTCCTCGGAGTGTGTATGTTTGAGACAGAGTGTGTGTGAGAGTGACTGTGTGTGTGAGAGAGAGAGAGAGAGAGTGAATTTGCGAGTGTGTGTGTGACAGAGTGAGTGAGACTGTGTGCGAGTGTGTGTCTGTGAGAGAGAGTGTGTTTGCCTGGGGTCCCTCCCTCCCACCCAGTTCCAGTGTCCCCTCTTCCTCCGTGTTCCACGGTCGTTCCCCCCTTCCTTTGTGTTCCAGGGTCGTCGTCGTCCGCCCCCCCTCTAAGTTCCAGGGTCTTCCCCTCTTTTTTTTTTTTTTAGTTTTTGTATAGGTGGTGCATTCCCCCCTCATCCCCTCTCATCCCCTCCTCCGAAGTTCAGACCCCCATCCCTCCGAGTTCCAGACCCCCTCCCTCCCAGTTCCAGACCCCCCTCCCTCCCTCCCTCCATCCAAATTTCAGACCCCCCTCCGAGTTCCAGACCCCTCCCTCACGCTGTCCGAGTTCCAGACCCCACCTCCCTGTCTCCCTGCCTCCGATTTGCAGATCCCACCTCCCTGCCTTCCTCCCTCTGATTAGTAGACCCCCCCTCCCTCCGATTTCCAGACCCCCCTCAGAGTTCCTGACCCCTGGACCCCCCTGTCGCGACCCTCTCGAGCCCCCCTTCCTGCCGCCAAACCTCCCCCACCGCCGTCGCGTACCTGTGCTGTCGGGGGACCCCAACCCCCGCCAGCCGAAGTCCTGTTCTCGGCTGCGCAGCGTGGAGATGTGGAGGAATGATAAAGTTGGAATCAGTTTGTGTTCGTGCGTCTGACGTTTGACGCACGCCCACAAACAGATTCCAACTTGATCACGTCCAGTGACGTCAGCTGGGGCTTCGGAGCCCAAAGTTACGGACACAGGCAGCCAGGTTCATAGTGAGTATTATTATATAAGATAATCAGCAAGAGACCAGGGTAAGCTTAGCTTTCAATTTCAGTTTCAGACTGACCCCACCTCTGTTGTTTGGGTTTCCGTTTTGCCAAAAATAATCCTCTTTGGAACTTATTTAGGTGGCCGGTAACAAGTATTGAAGCTTTATCTAGGGGTTCTCAACCCAGTCCTCAGGACATGCCTAGCCAGTTGGGTTTTCGGGATATCATTACATTATATTAGGATTTATAAGCAGAGTACAATAATGGCAGACCAGACATTATCTGGGATGTACAGTAAGTCAGACAAGTTACATAACAAAATCAGTAATTAACAACATAAATTCAAAACAAATCTATGAAATAATGAAGTCTTTAACCGTTTCCTAAAATCCAAATAATTATGAGCAACACAAACTGTTTTTCTAAACTCTATCCCATGCTTAGCAGCCTGATAGGACAGAAGTTTAACTATCCTTAATCCTTTTTATTTAACATTTATAGGAGGAAAGCCAAAAAAATTAAACGTTTTAGGCCCCTGTTTACTAAGGTGCGTTAGCGTTTTTAACATGCCTACAGTTAGCGCGTGCGCTAACCGTGTAGGCACCTATACGGATATTGTAGGCGTGTACACGGTTAACGCTTAGCTGGAAATCTTTACCGTGTGGATCTTTTAGGTGCAATATATACAATCTGGCCCTATATTTTCAGGCATCATTTACATGTGTTCGTGTACTCACAATCATGTGTGTATCACTATTCTAATCATTAGCTGTGGAATTGGCACTATAATGTTAGTATTGCAGAATTACCCCACGGGGCTAATTTGGTAAATCATTTCCAACATGTAGGATGCTTTTTACATGTGGAAAGGATACATACATACAAGTACACTTGCTGGAGTGTGGCATTTATTTTTAATTTAATATTTATAAGTTTGAAGCAAAATACTTTAATTAACCTTCCACTGGAAATGTAGCCTTTGGCATCTGAGCCCTCTCACAGCCATGGGCTGAACTGAGCCTGGATATTCAATGCTGGGGGTATGTGCAGACCCGGGTCTCAGTGGCCACCTGGAAATTAACCGGGTGCCATCTGATATTCAAACCGACACTGCATAAAGTTAGGACAGCAAAAGGGTTATCTTAACTTTAGTCAGTTCCTTAGCCAGTTAGTAGGCTGAAAATCACTGCTAACCAGCTAAGTTCACACTCCGCCCATGCCCCACCCCCCTAACCAGTTAAGGGGCCCTTTTACAAAGGCGTGTAAGGGGCTACGTGCATCCAGCATGCGCCAAATTGGCATTACCACCTGACTACCATGTGCCCCAGGTGGTAATTCTGAATTTGACTTGTGCTGAAAACACATGGTAGAAAAATATTTTCTATTGTCTACCGTGGGGCAGCTACCTGGCAGTAAACGGCAGTTGGTGTGAACTGCATGCTTATTGCCCGGGTAGTGCATGAGACCTTACCGCTAAGTCAGCGGGTGGTGGTAAGGTCTCAGGCCCAAAATGGAGGCGCACTGGTTTTCATTTAGCCGCACGGCCATTTTCCAGCCCATTAAAATAATCCCTTTTTTCCAGGCGCGGTACAATAAGGGTCCGGCATGCGCCAAAAACACACGCCCACACTGCTGTAGGCCAGGTTTTGTAAAAGGGGCCCCTAAGTGCCTGGCAATATCCCTGGACAGCCCAGGGGCATTTAAATGGCTTTATTTATTTATTATATTTGTACCCGCTCTTTCCCACATACAGCAGGTCCAGTGTGGCTTACATAGTAGATGAAAGCATCTTACATGGCTTTGAATATTGGGCCCCTTGATAAAAGCAACATAGGTCATTGTAACATTCTAAATGAATATCCATTACGCAATTGTCAAGAGACACAAAAATATATGTATTACATGTGACCTCATTAGACCCAAAGAAGACAACTGCCGAATACAGAAATCTGGGAAAATTCTGGTTACAAGATAGAAAACGATTCTGGTCACTGCCTCACAAAAATATATAATGGAATTAGAAAAGATACAGAGAAGGGTGACAAAAATGATAAAGGGGGTGGGATGATTTCCCTATGAGGAAAGGCTAAAGCTGCTAGGGCTCTTCAACTTGGAGAAAAGATGGCTGAGGGGACATATGATAGAGGTCTATAAAATAATGAGTGGAATGGAACGGGTAGACGTGAATCGCTTGTTTACTCTTTCCAAAAATGCTAGGGCACCGTGTGTCAAAGGAGAACGATGACGGTGCTTCTTCGCCTTCGCTCAACGCCCATCATTGAGACTCCTCAGTACCGATGAGGAAGACGTGGAATCCTCACGTTTTCTCGGGGCCGGGCCCGACAAAGGTCGGTCCCGGGGGGCCTGCATAATAGGAGGCCTCGAGACAAGTGGAGACCCACTCGATGCCTCACTGCTCCCAGCACGAGTTGGTCGTTCCGCAGCCATTACCTTCGCTCCCGACGTCAATGCGTTCCTCGACGTTGACGCCGCCGAACTCGGTACCGAAGTCGACATCGAAGGACCGGACCGAGCCCCAAAAAGTTTCTCTCGTTGGGCTTCTCGAGACGCTTGAGTCCGTTTCTTCATGTGAAGACACAGACTACAAGCGGCTGGGCTATGGTTGGGCCCAAGGCATTGGATACACCAGGCGTGGGTATCGGTACCTGAGATGGTCCGGTTGCACCGAGTAGAGCATTTGAAGCTGCTGGGTGTCTTCGATGACATGGAAGGAGAAACGGCTTTGGCGAAATTAAACAAAGTGATCGTGCCAAAAGAGTAAAGGGCACAAAAGGGGAAAAACCAGACCGCGTGACCTAAGGCAAGCCGCGTCGAAAAGAAAGAAAACTTATAAAGTGCCAAAAACTAAGAAAAAAATACCGTTAAAAAAAAAAGAAGAACGAATAACAATATAAAAAAGAAGAAAATATAAAAAGAATCGTCAAGACTCTCTTTCCTGGGCCAGCGAAGCGACCAGGAAAAAACCTCTTCACCTCACCGTGAACAAGAAAAAATTGAGCGGGAACGCTCACCCAACGGGCGGGAAGTCATCTGCACATGCGCGGTGCGTGCGGTTCGCTCGCTAGAAGGCTCTGGCAAAACTTTTTAAATTTTGCTGTAGAAAAATTTGCCGTTTCCTGGACCGCCGTGGACGCCGACCCCCAGATGTGAGAACATGCAGCCTGCTTGATCTCGGAGAACTGTTTTTTTTTTTTTTTTTTTTGTAAATATGATCTGTCCAGGACCTGAAAAATACCTTCTGTACTTGAATATACACCACTTCAACAGCCTTCCGGCTTGTAGGTGTCTTTTTTAGTTACAGTCAGTGGCGTTCCTATGTCGGCTGCCATCCGGGGCGGATCCTTGGGCGCATCATCTCCACCCCGTGGCAGATCACCTCCTGGGGGTGCAGGGAGCAGTCACGCGGCTGTCGGCTCCACTGGTTCCCTGACCTGTAACAGGAAGTAACATCAGAGGGAGCAGGGAACCGGCAGAGCCAATAGCCTCATTGCTGCTCTCTGCATCCCCTCGCAGCGTGCACCCAGGGTGGGCTGCCCTCACCGCCCCGCCTTGGTACGCCGCTGGGTACAACAGGTGTTTTTTCTGTTTCTGGAAGGGTCATAATTAAGTAAAAAAAAAAAAAAAGAGTTAAGCGGAGCTTGAACCTGGGTCCCTTGGTTTATAACCCACTACACAGTATCCTCTGAACTTTTAGCCCTGGCCTGGGAATCATATAAAAATCCATCCCCCCCCCATCCCACATTGGCGCTGAACTCTAGGCCAGCCTAACAGTTCTCTTTTAACTTTGCCTGTTCTTCCTGTTATGAGCTCCAGTGCCAAAAAAGCCACACTATGAGTTAAAGCTCCTACGAGTTCATTGACTGCCTTTAGCCTGATATTTTATTTCAGACTTTAATCTATTACCAATGAGTTTTCTATTGAAATTTGTTTAGGGAAGAATAGATGCTGTAAAGAAACCCGGTTAATTTACAACTGGAATACTGTACGTAAAATGAAGCTGAGAAATGTGTCTCTGGGGTGCAGCAGTTGCTTGATGAAAGACAGGTTAGGAAAAAAAAAACAGCTCCTTGTTTGACATCCATTACAGAAAAGCCCTTTTTATGATACATTTTCAGATTGTTTTCTTCGGTGCATTATTTCCAGCTTGTATGGTAAAAGGCTAACCTGATTTGCAGCTGCCGTAATGCGATTTATGGCATTGCTTTTCCTGCCTAGAGCAAATGCTCTGCAGTTTTGTATACAACTGAATTTAAAGTGTTTACATATCTATATCTCTCCATCTCTCTCTTTTTATATATATATCTATATTTTTTCGGTCTAGAAAGTCAAACAGTACAATACATGATTAGAACATTTACCCTAATAACAGATGGTGCGTAATATAAACGCTGTGATTTTGTCATGGTAACTTCTTGGAACGAATTGAGGGGGAAATGAAGTTGAAAAACTCACCGCAGATCAGAGTGAGCAGGTCACGGTGAAGCTGATTTCTGCTTAGCAACATAAGGTGGACAGACAGCACAGTTTTGGAGAAAAACGGGAAGTTACGCAAGTTTGGACCTTTCATTGGTTCAACTGAAAAACGAGGATGTAGATAGAGGGCGCTTCCAAAAGAAAGGTATCATGATTAAATGAGACCTTCTGAAGAAGGAACCTGCGAGTCCTCAAAAGTGTAGAAAGTGTGATGTATTTTTTGGTTGACTGAGTACAAGGTACTGGAGTCTACAATGTAGAGGAGGGGTGTCAACCTGCAATCCTGGAGGGCTGTAAACCAGTATGTTGTTCGGGATATCCCTAATGAATATCCATGATACTGAATATACCTTCGTATTTGCATACAATGGTGGCAGAGTATGCAAATGTATCATGCATATTCATTATGTATATCCTCGAAAACCTCACTGGCTTGTAGCCCCCCAAGTTGCCAATTAGATACCCCTGATGTAAGAGTATTTAGGTGAAGCATCTTCAAAAAGGTAGAAGATGATCTTAAAATGCTGAAGGAGTTCTGAGTGCCTTCACCTCCATAATTCATCAGTGATGCACTACCCAGGTTCACTTGTTCTTTGAAATCTTTCTTCATCTCAGTTTATTTATGTGGATTTTGTTCATACCTTTTCTGTAGTAGCTCAAGGGTAGTTACATTCAGGTACACTGGGTATTTCCCTGTCGCTGTAGGGCTCACAATCTAATTTTGTACCTGAGGCAATGGAGGGTTAAGTGACTTGTCCAAGATCACAAGGAGCAGCATTGGGATTTGAACTGGCCAACCTCTAGATGTCAAGACTGGTGCTCTAACCACTAGGCCACTAGGCTACTCCTCCACAAGAAAGTGTCTGTATGAAGAGGCTGTTTTGCTACTGCTTGTGAAATGGAAGCATGAAGTGAGCACTCAACAGTACGATTTAAGCAACCTGCTGTGATAGAATTTTTCACTGTTGAAGGAATCCCTCCAACTGAAATTCACTGTACATGCGGGTTGTTTATGGTGATGACTGTGTTGATGTGAGCAAGGGCCAGTGTTAGGGGAGGGACATCAGGGCAGTTGACTGTGTCCTGCCCATGCTCTTCCCCGTGTCCCTGCCTGTGTCCTGCTCATACCCTGTCTCTTGTCCCTGCCTGTGTTCTGCCCATGCTCTGCCCCTGTGTCCCTGCCCGTGTCCTGCCCATGCTCTGTCCCTGTGTCCTTGCCTGTGTCCTGCCCATGCTCTATCCCTTGTCCCTGCCTGTGTCTTGCCCATGATCCGCCTCTGTGTCCCTGCCTGTATCCTGCCCATGCTCTATCCCATGTCCCTGCCTGTGTCTTGCCCATGCTCCACCTCTGTGTCCATGCCTGTGTCCTGCCCATGTTCCGCCCCTTTGTCCCTGCCTGTGTCCTGCTCATAGCCCTTCCCTCTGTATGCCACCTTACAAATGCACACTATATAAGTCAAGCAAGTATTTGCAGAATAGCGTGTAGGCAGCATGCCAGCATATAGCCATGTAATTGCATACCGATGCATATATTTATTCATTTATTAGGATTTAACACTTTTTTTTAAAAGAATTCACTCAAGGCAGAGTACAGCAAGATTAAGTCAAATATAGGCAATAAACAATTACAGCAGTAAAAATATTCATACAACAAAACAAAGTATGGCACAGTAGACTACTTACAATGTCAACACAATACGTAATAGAACATTTTAATAGACAGCATAGGGTGTAAGCAAAGATGGAACATATAGATAGATAAGATAGCGTAGCAAGAGTAAGAAAATAAGGGACATAATTTAAAGAAAGTTGAACATGAAGTCAGAAACGTGCTTGAATGTTATCTCAGCTAGAGTAGAAGTGGATAAGCAAATCTTGCTACAGTATGTGCAGCCGGTGTCACACCTGTGTGTGTGACTAGCAAGTTAATTATTTCTTCCATTAAAGAGTCTTCCATTGAAGAGTCAAGCTTTCACCTGCTTCCTGAAGTAGAGATAGTCTTCTGTTAAGTGAAGCCTTTCAAAGAGGTCATTCCAGAGCGTGGGGGCAACTCCAGAGAAGGCTCCCTGGCAGGTATCCCATCGCATGATGTCGTTTGGAGAGAGTGTGGTTAGAGATACTCCTTGGGAGAAGGGATATGATAGAGATATTTAAATACCTCAGTGGTGTTAATGTATTTTATTTTTATTTTTGTTACATTTGTACCCCGCGCTTTCCCACTCATGGCAGGCTCAATGCGGCTTACATGGGGCAATGGAGGGTTAAGTGACTTGCCCAGAGTCACAAGGAGCTGCCTGTGCCTGAAGTGGGAATCAAACTCAGTTCCTCAGTTCCCCAGGACCAAAGTCCACCACCCTAACCACTAGGCCACTCCTCCACTGTTGCTACTATTTGAGATTCTACATGGAATGTTGCTATTCCACTAGCAACATTCCATGTAGAAGTCGGCCCTTGCAGATCACCAGTGTGGCCGCGCAGGCTTCTGCTTCTGTGAGTCTGACGTCCTGCACGTACGTGCAGGACATCAGACTCACAGAAACAGAAGCCTGCGCAGCCTTCTACATGGAATGTTGCTAGTGGAATAGCAACATTCCATGTAGAATCTTCAATAGTAGCAACATTCCTTGTAGAATCTCCAATAGTATCTATTTTATTTTTGTTACATTTGTACCCCGCGCTTTCCCACTCATGGCAGGCTCAATGCGGCTTACATGGGGCAATGGAGGGTTAAGTGACTTGCCCAGAGTCACAAGGAGCTGCCTGTGCCTGAAGTGGGAATCGAACTCAGTTCCTCAGGACCAAAGTCTACCACCCTAACCACTAGGCCACTCCACTCCACTCCTCCACTCCACCTCAGTGGTGTTAATGTACAGGAGGTGAACCTTTTCCAAATAAAGGAAAACTCTGGACTGAGAGGGCATAGGAAGAAGTTAAGAGGAAATAGGTTTAGGAGGAATCTAAGAAAATATTATTTTATGGAAAGGGTGGTGGATGCTTGGGATGGCCTCCCGAGGGAGGTCGTGGAGACGAGGACGGTGTTGGAATTTAAGAAAGCGTGGGACAGGCATGTGGGATCCCTTAGGAAAAGGAGGAGCTAGTGGTTACTGAGGAAGGGCAGACTGGATGGGCCATTTGGCCCTTATCTGCCATCATGATTCTATGTTTCTCTGTTTCTATTAGGATTCTCTTTAAAAACTTGCACACAGTAACACTTTTACAATCATACTTAACACTTAATTAGCGGGAACACGGCACTCTCCAGAGCTTGCCAGCTGATCTATATCCATCAGTTAACCAGCTATTACTATGAAACAAGGAGGTTTAATTGACAGGAGATGGCGTTATGTAATAAGGCTGAAGACTTAGCCACCATCTTGATACACTCAAACCAAAGCAAACTATTGGTCCATACCAAGCCATGCATAGGTGGTCCTTATTTCTAATAAGTGTTTGCTATTGGGTTTGGGTGACTCAGGATGGCGGCAAGCTCCGCCTACTATCTTCAAGTCAGATAATGGGCCAAGTATGTTTCTGCTGTCTCCCATCAGTTAAACCCCCTTACTATGAAATGACTTGATATGCCCTCCTATTGGGGGATGTAGGTGTCGTCTCTGCAGGATTCATAGAATTGTAATAGGATCATACTTTTATTAAAATGAAACACAATGTCTATAGATTTTTCTTTTAAAATAAATCTATTGTTTTGTTGTCGCTGTCTCTGGTTTCCCATACAGGATTGCAGGAAACCTACATTCAGTCACTGGGCAAGCTTCACTGCTGTAGGTGATTTCCTGTCAGTCTTCTGCAATTGGTTTCACATATATTTTAATAGCTTAGTCCATAATGAATAACTTTGGCATTCTTATTAGACACAACAAATTATTTTCATTGGCATTTCAATGTTATGTAGCATACATTAAACAGTACTTAATGGAGATTTAGAGGTGTATTTTCAAAGCACTTAGACTTACAAAGTTACATAGTAATATATGGAACTTTGTAAGTCTAAGTAATTTGAAAATGAGCCCCACAAGGTGCTAAAGTTTAGGATGAAATCTGTAATTTGAGGTACATTAAAAGCAAGAGAACTTCAGGAAGGTGGAATCTAGGGGAGAGAGAGAAGGAGATTACATTTTTATTGGACTGAGGTTTGATTAATACGTTTTCACACAGCGCAGTACATTATTCTTTTGATGTTAAATGAAAGGAAATTTGGTGTTTCAAAACGCATTTTCATCCAGTGCAGGAGAATTGAAATGATCTCCCTGTTTAGTTTACGGTCAGTGTTCAGAAGGAAAGGCAGCGCCATAATCAACTATAAACTCCCCAAAGTAATCCAGGCCTAGCAATAATTTGAAAGCCAATGTCTACCCAGATGAAATATCACAAATTTTATGTCACACCTGTGTATATTGGTTTGTAGCTTACTTAGTGTGTGTGTGTTGGGGAGGGGGGGGGGAGATGGGAGAGAGGAGGAAACAGGAACAAGGGTTTTAGGTACCCTAGGAGAACGTTTAGCCTGAATTATCATTCAGACCTCTATCCCCCCTCCCTCCCAGAGTTTGATAATTAAACTAAATAATTTTGTTGAGCCACCGTTAGACCTCCCTGAAAAATCTTTAAAAAAACTTATAATTGGGCATCATACTTTTTTTTTTTTGTTCAATCATTTTTATTAATTTTTAAATAACAAAAAGAAAGGAAATTAAGTACCAGTGACTTAATAACAGTTTTAACAAGTTTGATTATGTACACTGACTTGTAGAAGAATTATAGACATTGTTTACATCAACTCTAGGATCCCTGATTCTGTTTCATTACAGGTATTGTATATCGATAGGAATACGCATATTACTAAATGTTAGAGGTGGAGATAAGAAATTTTATATATATATGTAATTAGTACCCATTTATATTTGCATAGATTATAATAATTAATATTAACTGGATGAGTAATCGAGTATAGGAGACCAGGTTTTATTAAATGCAAAATGGGAGCCGCATTTCTCTGCAGCAGCTTTTTCATATTTAGCGTAAAGACATACTGTATTCCACCACATATCATAAGATAACTTCGTAAAGTCCTTCCAATTTTGACATATCAGTTTTAAAGCAACTTGAATCAATATACGTAATAATTTGGCTATTTGAGGTTGTATTACCGTGTTTAAACCAAATTCTCCCGTGATTATGATTTTGTATGTTAGAGAGATCTTAAAATCTAGAATATGGGAAATAGTGTCCTCTATACAAGACCAATACTCATCCAGTATAGGACAATTGTAAATTAAGTGGTCTAAAGTACCTACATGGTTGTTACAAGACCAGCATCTATTTGAGACTTCTTTAGATATTTTGGAAAGTTTGTAAGGTGTCCACATAGCTCTATGCAAGATGTAGTATGATGATTGGGTAAGAGCAGATGATTTTGAGGATTTATATAGTAATGTCCAGATTTTTTCCCATTGTTCTGCAGTTATTTGAGAATTGAGTTCTTTGTTCCAAATGTTTTGTAAGGCTGAAGGAGAGTGAGAAGAGTGTTCTTGGAAGATTTTGTACCATTTAGATGCCATTTTCTTCCCATTAGACAACTGATGACATAATGTTAGACAACTTGGAGTTTCGTCCTTTAATGAGTTAATATCGAAGTTTGCAGAAATGCAGTGTTTTAGTTGTAGCCATTGAAAGTAGCATCATACTTTTTAACATGTTGCAATGTCTCATGAATGTGTCGTCTGTGAGTTTTGAGGGTAGACTGCAAATAAAATCAAGAAATACACTTGGGATGAATTCTATAAATCTCACCTAAAAAAATTGGCGCCAAAAAGCAACGCTTAAGCGCAATTCTGTAAGCTGTACCTAAAGTTAAGCGTGGTTTATAGAAAAGGGCTGAAGTCTTGGGGGTTGCGTGTAAACGTAGGCGTGTCCGTTTGCGCCAACAAAAATATGGTGTGAATGCCTCTGCTTAAATTTATGCACGAAACCCCCTTATTCTATAATTCTGTGTGTAACCTAAAACCATGCCCAAGATCTGCCCCAAACCACCCATGACCCTCCCATTTCCATGCCCCCTTTTTGGGATATGCGCAGAATTTAGGCATGGATTACATTCCTAAATTTACGTGAATACATCTTAATTGATTTCAATTAGCACCAAAAATTTCTTGTTAAAATCAATTGTACTAATTGACTCATTATTGAATTAAATTGCGCACAGAATTATTGATGATGTTTATAGAATAAGAGGGTTGGGGCTATGTTTGTCCTGTGGGGGATGTAGGGCAGTGAAGGTTTACAGGTGGTGGTGGGGGGGATAAAATTGAAAAACGATTGGTGAAATTTTCCTTTACTGTTTTTGTGTAACTTTTAATATTGCAACTTTGTTGGAAGACATTTCTTACATTTTGTTGTCGGTAACAACGTTGAAAAGTTAACGTACATTAAACAGTCAACACATGAAGTAGCGTGTGGTGTTAACGCACTGCCGTGGTTGCTTGACACTTAGTACATTCTAATTCACACGTTATCTACTTAGTACATCCACATTAACTGCACTGTGGTAGGGGGATTATTCTGTAAAGAGGTGATGGAGATAAAAACGGTAACGGAATTAAAAAATGCATGGGATAAACACAAAGGAATCTTGTGTAGAAAGCATGAAACCAAACAAACTTAGCGATGCTTAGATGGTAAAACCAATAATTGGGAATTGAAGTCAGTGCTGGGCAGACTTCTACGGTCTGTGCCATGATTGTGGCTGGACAGTAGCTGGAGAACAAGGCCACTGCCGATTAGACTTGTACGGTCTGTGCCCTGATTGTGGCTGGACAGATAGGCCAGTGCCAGGCAGACATCTATGGAAACAATTATCTCTATATATAAAAGGCACCACCAACGTTCTAAATGAAGCCTCCAGCCGGAAGTGTGAAGGGGGAGAGATATCCGGTTTCCCCATGAGTGTCTGCCCCGCCCTCGCTCTCTCTGTAACACAAACAGTGAAGGAAAACACAGCAAAGCACGAAATCAAATCGCTCTCTCTGTAACAGTGAAGGACTCAGAGGGGGGATGGGAGAGAGGGCAGAAGCCCTCACTATCTCTGTAACACAAACACAGCACAGCAGGAAACTTAACACTGAAGGACTCGACTCTGAGGGGGGAGGGGACAGAGAGCAGAGGGGCCAGACAGCACAGGGGAAGGGAGAGAGGGCAGAGGGCAGGGACACACACACTCCCACATGCACACAGAAGAAAATCTTGCTAGCCCCCGTTTCATTTGCATCAGAAACTGGGCTTTTTTACTAGTAAAGAATAAAATTATGGAACACATACACAAACATGGTTTAATGGGACAGAGTCAGCATGGGTTCAGCCAAGGGAAGTCTTGCCTCACCAACTTGCTTCATTTCTTTGAAGGTGTGAATAAACATGTGGATAAAGGTTACCCGGTTGATGCAGTGTATCTGGATTTTCAGAAAACTTTTGACAGAGTTCCTCATGAGAGACTCCTTGAGAGACTCCTGAGAAAATTAGAGTCATGGGATAGGAGTCAAGGTTCTGGTGTGGATTAGGAATTGGTTGTTGGACAGAAAACAGAGAGTAGGGTTAGATGGTAGCCCCCTCCTATCGCCTGCCCTGCTGAAGCTCCTGCGGGCGGCCACCCGCAGGCGATAGGAGGGCTCTGTAGCTACCAGCACAGTGTTGCTAGAAGGACCATTTTGGATTCCATTTTTTATCTAAGAGAAAACCGGTTTGACCCCAGAGGCAGGCGCCTTTCTGCATCGAAACAAGGCTCGTGTCGGATCTTTTGTATTAAAGATTTCTACATTGTTCCAGTCTTGAGGGCTCTTTGTACTTTTTTGTGTTGCCTTGGTTTGTGTACTTTTGCACTCTCTCCTTTGCTACTTGGTACGTCTTCCAATTGGCAAGCATGGGGGGAGGGGGTGCATCTTTATTCCAAAATGTCACCTTTCAAATTAATACTGAGAAAAAGTCATATTAGATGCCTGGTTTTGCTGTTCATTTCAGGCTTCATTGTAGTGTAGCTTGGATGGACCTAACTCGTAACAATGAGGCATCTGTATTTGGTATGTGCATGTTTCATGTCTTTCACTCAAACTCTGTGAAGGAGACGCCTAATACGCAAATGAAACAATAAAAGGGGAAATGGAGGTCAGTAATTCTCTGCAGTGTACAATGACCTCTTTATTAAGACAAACAGGGGAATCTAAGAATGAGCGCTATGTTCGGTGAAAGGAGATAAGACAGAATTGTTTGGCTGCTGATGGCTTATATATGTTGCCTTTCCTAAATAAGCATTTTGTATTTTTATGTTAGTGTTAGATAAAACAGTAAAAATGTTTCCATGCAATGGAGTTGATATCTTCAGAGCTGGCCCTTCCTTGGATAAATGCCTTCCTAATATGGAAAAATGCCAGATTCCACCCCTATGTCTAGTGCACCACAACTTATAGAAGCAAAACCGAATGTAATTTTTAATAATGAGAAGTGAGGGACCATATGATCATTCATATAAATACATATCCATATTTCATCATCCTCACTTTAATATTTCCTTATCTCTTGTTTGTCCTGTTTGTCTGGCCTAATTAGATTGTAAGCCCTGTCGAGCAAGGACTGTCTCTTCATGTTCAAGTGTACAGCGCTGCGTACGTCTAGTAGCGCTATAGAAATGATAAGTAGTAGTAGTAGTATTTGAGTTTCTGTATGGAATCTTGTCACTCTTTGGGAATCCGGAATCTTGCTATTCTTTGAGATTCTGCATGGAATCTTGCTACTCTTTGGGATTCCGGAATCTTGCTACTCTTTGTCCTTACCCTTATTTGTCCTGTTTGTCTGTCCTAATTAGATTGTAAGCTCTGTCGAGCAGGGACTGTCTCTTCATGTTCAAGTGTACAGTGCTGTGTACGTCTAGTAGCGCTATAGAAATGATGAGTGCTAGTAGTAGTAGTAATATCCAACCTTACTAGATACTCAGTGGAGGGAATGTAATTTCTATCAGTGTAGAGGAAAAAGTCTCAAATTTGTTTGAGCTCTTTCTACGTGCTTCTGTTGTATGACCGGCATAACAAAATCTCCACTTAAAATATTCTTAAATGTACATAAACTTTAAACTTTTTACTGTTCAGAAATGTTTCGCTGTTCTTAAATTTTAAATTTGCTGTTCCCCCAAATACTTAGAGCAACCTACTTCAGGGGTCTTTTTGCTAAGCTGCAGGAAAAGGGGCCCTGCGGAAGCGGCAGGGGATGTTTTTCCCCTGCGCCAGGACCCTTTATACTGCGGCAGGTAAAAAGCCCCTAAAAAATGGCCATGCGGTGGAGAACACTTACCCGCACCCATTGAAGTGGCGACAAGGGCTCCTGCGCTATCCCAGCAGTAACCCGGAAATGCGCAGTGATGTCCAATTACCGCCGTGCTATAAAAAAAATTATGGCATGCAGGAAATGGAATACACTCAAGGCAGAACTGCTGCTGGCAGCTGCATTGGGATGGCGGTACCGGGTTAGCGTGCGGTAAGCCTGCGCTGCACTTACCGACGCTTTGTAAAATGGTCCTTCAAAGTGGTTCAGTCCAAACTTGAACAAGGCAAAAACTTATCTGTATCTGTAAGGCCACTTAGTCTTTAGTTGGTATTGGAATGGATGTTCCAGCAAGTTGAATTGGATTGGTAATTGAAGCACCCGCTAGAAGATTGAGCGGCGGCCTACAGATACAGGTGCGTTTTTGCCTCATTCAGTTCGGATTGAACAGCTTTGAAGCAGGTTACTCTAAGTATTTTGGGGAACAGTATTTAAAATTTATGAACTGTAAAACGCTTATGAACAGTGAAAAGTTCAACGTTCATGTACCTTTAAGGATATTTTCTTAATCGGAGGTGGAGGTTTTTTTAATGCCGGTGATAGAACAGAAGCAAGTAGAAAGAGCTCAAACAAAACTAAGGCTTTTTTTTCTCCACATTGCTTGAAATTGCATTTCCTACACTGAATATCTAGTGAGGTAAGATATGTGTTTATATGAATGACTAAACCACGTGTGCCATATTTGAAGATTCTTCTATATGTGACTGGATTTTAGTGGTTATTGCTATAATTTTACCATAGACAAATTGGGCTGGATTCCGTAAACAGTGCTGGAAATTATCGTTGCCCAGCTCTATTCTATAAAGGGCAGTCCGGCATGAGCAATCTTTATAGAATAGCATTGGGTACCGAATTTTGTGCCTAGCTTTGGGCGTGAGGACATACACCAGCTGAAACCTGATGTAATTACCAGCTCAGAAGTTGGGCACACATCCGTGGTATTCTGTATCACCGCGTGTAATTTTCCAGAATGTCCCAATCTGCAAAACCCCCTACCATGCTCATGCCCCCTTTGCAGTTATGCACAAACACGCTCAGGCGTGTACGCGTATTTGTTTTGATGCCTTGCATCTGTTACAACGCTTTTCCATTCCAAAAGTTGACGACCTAATTAGTCATTTATAGAATCTGGGGATAGAGCTTTAATTACATTTTCGAAATGATACAGCTTTCCCCATAAGTATGACTAGTGGCGTTCGGTATTCTGGTGACGTCAGAGAGGTATTGAGGATAATTTTATAACAGGGGGCCACAACATAGGCGACAACTTAAGTGCTACTTTATAAAGATGCATAGGCGCATGTGTCTTTATAAAATATTAGCATAAGTGGCAGAAATTGCACCTAAAGTATAAATGACCATGCCTACATTATTGAAGGAGTGGCCTAATGGTTAGTGCAGTGGATTACGGACCTGGGGAACTGGGTTCAATTCCTGTTGCTGCCTGATGGTCGGCAGTGGGTTGAGATCCTGGGGAGGCGAGGATGGTGCTGGGCAGACTTATACAGTCTGTGCCAGAGCCGGTGGTGGGAGGCGGGACTGGTGGTTGGGAGGCGGGGATAGTGCTGGGTAGACTTATATGGTCTGTGCCAGAACCGGTGGAGGGAGGCGGGGCTAGTGGTTGGGAGGCGGGAATAGTGCTGGGCAGACTTATACGGTCTGTGCCCTGAAAAGGACAGGTACAAATCAAGGTAAGGTATACACAAAAAGTAGCACATATGAGTTTATCTTGTTGGGCAGACTGGATGGACCGTGCAGGTCTTTTTCTGCCGTCATCATCTAATCTCTCTGCTGCTCCATGTGACCCTGGACAAGTCACTTAACCCTCCATTGCCCCAGGTACAATGTACTACTTAGAATGTGAGCCCACTAGGGACAGACCCAGTACCTGTAAACTGCTTAGGTCTAAGCGGTATAAAAATACTTGAATGAATGAATGTTATTGAAGAACACGTGTAGATTATTGTATCTTGTAGTCTACCTGCATACTTGCGAATTCCCTTCATATTCTGCTCAAACTCTGCTCCATACCTGCCTAGTGGCAGAATATCAACCATCATTATGGTGTGTAATCTTACACCGGTTTTATAAGAGGCCATTTACATGCGTATGTGGCCACACATGACAAATGACTTTCTGAAATGCTATAAAAGTGCTCTGGGTATGGTATTAAACATACCGTGAAACCTTGCTGGTGCATCAAAGTCTTATGTAAAACTTGAGGAGAGTTAGGATAATTGCTGGGATGTCAGCCAAGTAATACAAAACATCCTGACTGTTATTGGCTGTTTTATATAGTGAGAAGATTAAGCTTCGTAGCTTGTGCTGTCTCTTGAGCTATGGGAAAATTTTATGGATTGGCTGGATTGATCATTATTGACAAGGTCGGCGTTTATGCAGACACACGTAGGCTGGAGAATGAGTAGCCATTCATCTGTCGGTGCTCAACCTCCTCAGTTGAATTACCCTTGCAAGGGTCATTGCTAATTGCAAACGAAGACCCAAAATACCCTAGGGTGTTTCATTAGGTTGTGATTCCCCCTTCTTCCTCTGTTGGTTGGCAGGGTCGGTTTGGCAGCAAACCTATGAATGAAAAGAAGGAACAAAGCTACTGTAATATGAGAATTATCATTCAGCATTCCACTCTCCTGCCAATAATACTGATAGGAGGTGAGTTAAACAGCAGGGGGCAGACCCTTGCACATGTGGAAAACACATTCTCTTGAATTTTGCGCAATCAGACATTGTGATGGCTATAAAGAGAACCCTAATGGCTGACCAAGATTATATCATGTATTGGCATGGTAAAATATTGGATGGGGACATCATTATTTTCATACAATTACAGCTGGTTAGACTGAGCAAAAGGAAGACACGTTACTGACTCAAGGTCAACAGATAGACATAAATAATAAGATCATACTGTTTTTATTGGACTAACAATACATTTTTGATTAGCATTTTTAGGCCAAACCTTTTTCCCCAGGTGGTTTACCACAGGATTCAATATTCTCACCATCGCTTTTCAATCTCGTTGTGAGTGATACAGAGGCATTATACTAGGGGCGTAGCCAGACACCCAGTTTTGGGTGGGCCTGAACCCAAGATGGGTGGGCAGAAGAACTCTGCCTTGTCCCACAAGTGATTTGGTCTCTTCCTCTCTCGTCTGCATGCCATATGATCTCTCAAACATCCCCCCTCCTCTGCATACCTTTTAAATAGCAGATTTTCACCAGCGGCAAGCAGCAGCTAATACACACTCCTCGTGTTGGCCCCACATCCTTCCCTCTGATGCAACTTCCTGTTTCTGCATAGGCGGGAATACATCAGAGAGAAGGTTGTGGGGCCGCTGCAGGCGAAGATCTGCTATTTACAAGGTATTCAGGAGAGACAATTGTTGGGAGTTTGACTGGTGGGGCTTGGGGATCCCTGCCAGTCACATCATAGGTGTGCTGCTACTGGGTGGGCCTGAGCCCAAAATGGGACGTTTTGGGCTCAGGCCTCACTATGCCTCCGCTGACACACACATACCCCCCCCCCCCGGGGACCTGCATACTGCTGCGATGGACCTGAGTAAAAACTTTTTTTGCCAGCCTGAAATGTCATATAGTTTTTTTCGGGTGGGAGGTGATTAGTGACCACTGGGGGAGTCAGGGGAGGTCATCCCTGATTCCCTCCGGTGGTTATCTGGTCAGTTCGGGCACCTTTTTGAGGCTTGGTCGTAAGAAAAAAATGGACCAAGTAAAATCGCCCAAGTGCTCGTCAGGGACGCCCTTCTTTTTTTCCATTATTGCTCGAGGACGCCCATCTGTTAGGCATGCCCCAGTCTCACCTTCGCTACACCTCCGACATGCCCCTGGGAACTTTGGTCCTCCCTGCGACGGGAAGCAATTGGGGATGCCCAAAATCGGCTTTCGATTATGCCGATTTGGGCGACCCTGAGAGAAGGACGCCCATCTCCCGATTTGTGTCGAAAGATGGGCGCCCTTCTCTTTCGAAAATAAGCCTGTAAGCCAACCGGCTCATCTTTATCCACATGTTTATTTAGGCCTTCAAAGAAATGAAGCAAATTGGCGAGGCAAGACTTCTCTTGGCTGAACCCATTCTAACTCTGTCCCATTAAACCATATTTATCTATGTGTTCCATAATTTTATTCTTTATAGTAGTTTCTACTATTTTGCCTGGCACTGAAGGCAGGCTTACCAGTCTATTATTTCTCTCACCCCTGGAACCCTTATTAAAAATCGTCCTTACATTGGCTACCCTCCAATCTTCAGGTACTATGGATGATTTTAATGACAGGTTACAGATCACTAACAGCAGACCAGCAATTTCATGTTTGAGTTCTTTTAGTACCCTGGAGTGTATACCTTCTGGTCCAGGTGATTTATCACTCTTTATCTTGTCAATTTGGTTCAGTACATCTTTCAGGTTCACTGAGATTTATTTCAGTTCTTCCGCATCATCACCCTTGAAAACCATTTCCAGTTCAGGTAGATCTATTACATCTTCTGTAAAAACCGAAGTAAAGAATTCATTCAATCTCTCCACTATGACCTTGTCCTTCCTGAGTTCCCCTTTAGATCTTCATGTTCTAATGGACCCACAGTCTTTCTGCTTTTGGTGTACCTGAAAAAGGTGTTACTATGAGTTTTTGTCTCCATGGTAAGTTTTTTTTTTTAATTGTAATTCTGACATTACAGTCTATTGATGGGGTTTATTTGGATCAACCAAGGGGGCGAAGAACCTGGGTATATTACTAGAGAGCAAAAGATGTTTTATGCATCAATTTTCCTTGGTGGTCAAGACATCTTTTTGTAGGCAGTGCTTATCGTGATGGATTCATTTTTTTATTGGGTAGAAAGGATTTGATTACACCTAGCCATGCTTTTCTTATACCTTGGCTTGATTACTGTGGCCTCCCAACATACTATCTTCGACATCTCAAGGTGGTCCACAACACAGCTACCCAGTTATTATATCACCCCAGTTTGGGCCACAGTTTCTTGGTTACCTGTTGAGTACTGGACACAACTTAATTTCCTTAACCTGGAATTTGAAGCTCTTTTTTTGTGATGGGCTCATTATATTTGCGATCATTGATTCAAGTCTGTCTTGAGGTTTACTTTCATCACAGCAGGTTTTTCTCCAGGTTCCAGGCAAAGTTCAATCATAGTCCACTTGTCTTACATGCCTTTGTGGTGTGTGTCCCAAAATTATGTAACATGTTGTCTGGAGATTTAGGCCTTGAGACGCTTCATCCTTTCTTTAAGAAGAGGTTGAAAGCTTGGTTTTATACCAGCTCTTGGATAACTGTATGATCTTTATCTTTGTTTGTAGACCTGAGTTAGGAGGGGAAGGAGGGAGAACACTCTGTTTTTGGACTGCTTTTGTGTTTTCTGGTGAAGTGTGTTATGAAATCGTGTAACGTAGAGGTACAGGTCAGGGCAGTATGAGTGAAAGACAATATCAGAATATATAAGTGTGATAGGAATGTTTGGGCCTTTACAAAGAATAACCAAACCTTTTTCTTGTCCAGCCCTGGAAATCTCTTCTCCCTTACAAGCTTTCTGGTCTGCAGCTCTGTTTTCCCTTAGCAATTAGATTACTCTCAGGATGGAAGGGAGGGAGCAGGGCTGATTGCTAAGGAAAAGCAGGGCCCAAGCATTCCAGCCCACTCATTCTTCTCTACTATGCTTATTATGTATTCTGATAATGCCATCTTTTGCTCATACTACTTTGACCTGAGGAAGAAGGTTCTGGACTTGGAAAGTTAGCTAAAAAGGACTAGATTCTATATATGGCACCTGAAAAATCGGTGCCAAAAATATTTCCGCCTAGGCATATTCTGTAAACTGCACCTACATTTAGGTGCGGTTGATATAATACATCTAGTCAGTTTATAGAATGCTAGTAAAAAAGGCCCGTTTCTGACACAATTGAAATGGGCACTAGCAAGGTTTTCCTCGGAGTGTGTATGTTTGAGAGAGTGTGTGTGAGAGTGACTGTGTGAGAGAGAGAGAGTGAATCTGTGAGAGAGAGTGTGTGTGCCTGGGGCCCCTCTCTCCCACCCAGTTCCAGTGTCCCCCCTTCCTCCGTGTTCCAGGGTCGTCATTCCCCCTCCCTCCGAGTTCCAGGGTCGCCCCCCCCCCCATTTTTTTTAAAGCTTTTGTACAGGTGGTGCATTCCCCCCTCCTCCCCTCTCGTCCCCTCCTCCAAGTTCCAGACCTCCCTCCACCTGAGTTCCAGACCCCTCCCGCTCTCCGAGTTCCAGACCCCACCTCCCTCCCTCCGATTTGCAGACCCCCCTCCCTCTCTCCGAGTTCCAGACCCCACCTCCCTGCCTCCCTCCCTCCGATTTGCAGACCCCCCTTCCTCCGATTTCCCAACACCCCCTTGGAGTTCCCTGACCCCTGGATCCCCCTACCGCGACCCTCTCGAGCGCCCCTTCCCGCCGCCAACCCTCGGGGCTTCGGAGCCCATCTGTGAAGAAAGTTACGGACACAGGCAGGCAGACGCATAGAATGTTGGAGGTGAGAATTATTATATAGGATGCCTAGCTGCCATGTCTGTGCGTAAATACTTGCACCTAAGTTAGGCGTGGAGGAGGTTTGTTCTATAGCCATGTGTATTGATTTTTAGAATGCCCACAGTCTGACCATTCCACACCCATGACCACGCCCCTTCTTGGCAGCATGCATTAAAATTTGCACGCACCACTTTAAAGAAATGCCTAGCAGTTGTACACGTAAATTCTAATTAATGCCAATTAGTATCAATAATTGCTTGGTAAGTGGCAGTTATCGATAAGTAAGTAATTAAATCGCATATGCAAATCCAGAATATGACCGGATTTGGGTGCACAATGTTGGTCGTGCTATGTAGAATCCAGGGGAAAATGCATTGCTAGTCTTCTTTTACTTTTTCTTTGCTACTTGTAGACTAAGATACCAACCACACCACTTAATCCAAGGTCACAAAGACCAGGGATTCTCATGAGTTTTGTTGTTTAACTACTGCATCAGGCCTCCATCCTAGGCATTTTATTACACTAGGGAGGTACGTTGAAATAGGAAATAAAAATAGATCAGGAATCCCACTGACTGTATTCCCTGTTGACACTCTAGTCTAACCAGTGATAATCCTTTCCCCAAATATTTGTCGTCTTAAACCTTGACCACACGTATTGCTTTGACCTGGATTATACAACAGTGGTTGGCAGCTGTTTCAGAGTCAAAATTTCTCATTAAAATCATGCTTTCCCAAGTCCTGCTGGAACTTGTTAGGCCTTCCAAACAGAACTGAACAGACTACTGTTTACCTTCCCTTCTCAGGTTTCCCAGTTCGGCAGTGGAGCAGATCATGACCCCCCTAATCTTCTGTTTCCTGGCCAATGCAGCAGTCCTACCTGATCTTTGCAGTCCCCCATCCCCATCATCTCCCTGACACACTCCAAAGGACCTTTCACAGCTCAACGGCATCGTTTACATGGCATGAATGCCCACATAGTGCCCAAATCCCACTGTGAATCCAGTAACTCTCCTACTTCAGCAAACGATCCTTTCTCAAAGGGATTCCACCTTTCATCGCATCTGTTCAGTTTTAATTCATTAAGATTCACATTGATGTTGTCTCCCATTTCATGTAGGCTTAATCTGGGGGAGGGGGGGCAGGGTGTAGCAGGAATACAGATTAAGCTCAGTAGTGGCAAAACTCAAACCTAAAATCCCTATCCCCACGAGGAGATACGTATTTAAATATATTAGTGTGATTTATCAAGTAGGCATTTAATAACCACGTGGTAAAATGAATTAGGAGTTCAAAGATGATTTTTTTTCCCTAAAATCATGCCGTATAATGTAAGATTTATTTTTCTGAACACACCCCTGTTTCCCTTTTCTGTTTGAGCATTCAGAGAGCACAGAAGAAATCATCCCTGGGCCAAGCCAAGCAGATGAGAAAGACTTCCTTTATTAATCATGTTATTTGATCCCCTCCTGCCCTTCCAAATAGACAGCTTTTACTGATAACTATGCAGGCGGTGTGCAAGCATGTGTCATCAAACCTTGGAAACAAATAGCACCTCTCTGTTTCCACCCAGGAAAAGATGTTATCAAAGTTCTGGGATTTCATTTTTAAGAGGATTTCAGTCGCATGTGGCCCAGAATGCCTTCAGATGCCCAAAAAGCCATAAGAATTAGGGCATGAGAAAAGAGATACCATTTAACTCCCCAGTGCTGCTGGGGCTTGAGACCCCCAGACCAGGTCACAACCTGGGTGGGCTCTCTGTAGCTGTATCATTAATCTGTATGCCCAGAGGGGGTGGGAGGGACACATGATTTTATTTGGCTACAGTCATGGGGTCACTACCGTAAAAAGATTGATAAGCACTGCTCAAAAGCTATTAAAGATGATTTTTTTCTTCTTTCCATGAAGGTAACTATCGTGCTGCCAAGCTTAGCTTTCACGAAACATACCGAACTTGGATGGCAGTCTGAATGGGGGCCTTCTACCCCCAAATAGCATCTACCATATCAATCTACAACCACTTGTCCACTTATCTGTCCATATGCTATGTGTCCATCTCTCTTCATTCGGTATTTGTCTGAAAACCAGAACTACGAGTCCCTATTGGCACTGGGGTTAGCTTAGCCTATCCAGAGAGAAGGGAGCTACCAGTTTCCACAGAACTCTTGACTACAAGACATTTGATGAATGCAGAGTTTTCAATAGTTTAATCTTCATTTGCATTCCCACCACACTCTCAGGACTGGTTTTGGACATGCTGGGACCCAGAGCAGAAATTAAGGCGAGCCCCCCCCCCCCCCCCCGATCCCTTCTCCTCCATGCCCTCTCCCCCAGTTTCTCTACCTGCCATTACTACCACACAAAAAACAACTTCAAATGACTTCTTCATACTCAAAAGACAGGCAGACCTTCACCACATGCAGAACAAGGGATTGCAAATAAAAATAGAAATATGAATACTAAATTTAAGTGGGAGCCCCAAGAAATCAGACTCGGCAAGTACTGCAACCCTGGAGAAATAAAAACAGAGATGCACTTCCTTTTCTACTGAACACAATCAGTGGTATAGCCACAGGGATCCCAACCCCCCTTCCCCCCCCAAAAAAAAATATTAGCCACCTCCTTTGCTGTGGTGGGGATATCAAAGCCTTGCTAGCTGAAGACCACCCCCTTCTCCAGTTTGGCAGTCCGAAATCTCCAAGCTCTGCAGCTAGCAGCAGTACCCCTGAGCAGCCACCGGCTACAGAGCTTGGAAAGTTCTGGTCACTGGACTGGAGGAAGAAGTCTTCAGCTGGTGGGGCTTGGGGATCCCTACCAATTCAGGTATTTATATTTTGCATTTGGGCAGGGGGCAGGGCGGGGAGAAAATTTGGTGCCCACTTACTTTAGGCTCAGGCCTCTCCCCCCAATCAGCTGTTTTGTTATGCCACTGAGATCTGCGATGCACATATCCCAAATCTCTATATATAAAAGGCAACACCAACGTTCTATGAAGCCTCCAGCCGGAAGTGTGAAGGGGGAGAGATATCCGGTTTCCCCATGAGTGTCTGCCCCGCCCTCGCTCTCTCTCTAACACAAACAGTGAAGGAAAACAGCAAAGCAGGAAATCAAATCACTCTCTGTAACAATGAAGGACTCAGAGGGGGAAGGGGACAGAGAGGACAGACAGCACAGGGGAAGGGAGATAGGGCAGAGGGCAGGGACACACACACGCCCACATGCACACAGAAGAAAACCTTGCTAGCCCCCGTTTTATTTGCATCAGAAACGGGGCTTTTTTACTAGTATATAATAAACATGCTGAGGGGAGAATTGAATCCAGTTCTACTGGTTCTCAGCCCACTGCACTAGCCATTAAGCTATTCCTCCACTCTTAAGTAAAGAAAACCTTTACGAAACAAGCTTCAAAGTGTTGTACGTCTATGAACATTGCACATCCTCGAGCAGAAGGACTACTTAGGCTGCTTCTCCCTTGACCTCTTCAGTGGTCCACCAATGGTCCTTCCTGCTTAAAAGATCAGATTAGAGTCTGGCACCAGTGTTATTATTCAAGCCAGTGGTTCCAATGACATTATCTGGTCCAATGGAACAGCTGGCACAGGCTTCCCGTAAGCCTCAAATTTCACTGCCAGAGAAATGCCAGCCAAATGGAAAATTAGAAGAAAGATTTTGAGTGTGTCTTGGAGAGAGGGGGGTAGTGAAAAAGTAGAATGGGGGCAATGATTAAGTCGTCCAGAAATTAATTTATAACTATAGTGGGCTAAATAGTGGAGTGGAGGAGTGGCCTAGTGGTTAGGGTGGTGGACTTTGGTCCTGGGGAACTGAGTTTGATTCCCGGCACAGGCAGCTCCTTGTGACTCTGGGCAAGTCACTTAACCCTCCATTGCCCCATGTAAGCTGCATTGAGCCTGCCATGAGTGGGAAAGCGCAGGGTACAAATGTAACAAAAATAAAATAGATACTATTGGAGATTCTACATGGAATGTTGCTATTCCACTAGCAACATTCCATGTAGAAGGCTGCGCAGGCTTCTGTTTCTGTGAGTCTGACGTCCTGCACGTACGTGCAGGATGTCAGAGTCACAGAAGCAGAAGCCTGCACGGCCACATTGGTGATCTGCAAGGGCCGACTTCTACATGGAATGTTGCTAGTGGAATAGAAACATTCCATGTAGAATCTCAAATAGTAGCAACAGTGGAGGAGTGGCCTAGTGGTTAGGGTGGTGGACTTTGGTCCTGAGGAACTGAGTTCGATTCCCACTTCAGGCACAGGCAGCTCCTTGTGACTCTGGGCAAGTCACCTAACCCTCCATTGCCCCATGTGCCGCATTGAGCCTGCCATGAGTGGGAAAGCACGGGGTATAAATGTAACAAAAACAAAAAAAAAAATAACCCCTATTACCAGTTGGAATTTCCTTTCAAGAGATATTACATTTATCCTAAGGGTTACCCAGAGTGGGTTTCAACAATTGTAAAGATGTTCCTGACTGCCCCCCCCCTCCCCCAAAGCACCTTTCCCAGATCACCATTAAATTCTATCAGGTGAAACATTAAGCAGACATTTAAATAAGGCATTCAAGATAGTTGCAAACTCAAGGAAATCCCTGGCCATGTAGCACTAGGTTAAGGCTGCAGTGGTGGTCCCACGCCAAATTATCCCAAAACAATAGGATTGGTAGCCAAAAGGGCTGCACAGTTCAAAACCCAGGGGAAATAAAACCTCTCTGCAGGATGTGCAGACAGTGCAGTCAGTGGCCAGGGTGAGATTTGGGGATTCTAGTTGCAGTTCCTTAAGTACTTTAATGATGGATAAATCTTTAATATGAGTGGGGGGGAAGAAATTTTCCAACCATGTTGTCTCTATGTGCTCTTAGCTGGAAAAAGAAATCCATTCAGAGCTCTGCTAGGCCCAAATTTCTCCTGGGCTGATTGGTCCCAGAACTACTCTGGCAAAGATCCCCCCCCCCCCCCTATGGATACCCCTCTGTGTTTGTGTCTGTCCTTGCTCTCCAGAATTCCGACAAGCTGTAGCTCAATTCTGCTCCCAGAGGATTTGCAGTGCAAGCAAATACCTTTCTGTTGAAATTCCATGGCATTCCAACTCCTCTTTCCTTTTCGGAAATCCTCCCGATTGCTTTAGATACAGGAAATCAGGAACAACTCCTGTGGATGGCTTAGGCCAAGCTCTCCCCGCCGTTTCTTGATTTTCTCTTTTTCTAGCTGCTTCAGATGCATCCAAGAGATTTAGCTGGCAGAGGGTTTTACCATTAGCTGCCTGCAGACGTTGCTTGAGTCCCACAGGAAGCGTCATGGTCTCTTTTTCTGGTTTTAGTCCAACCTTGGAAAGAAAACTCCCAGAAGTTGATAAGGTTCTCGGTTCTTTGTAAGTGCAGAAGGACTAGAACCTTCTTTTTGGTTAAACCCTCACCTTAGAAAAAGAAGCAGGGTGGCTGGAACTCTAAGTTATACCAGTTAATTCCTCAAAGGACCTTAGATGACCATGGCGGCCCATTTTCAAAGCACTTAATGTACAAAGTTCCCTAATAACCTAAGGAACTTTGTGTCAGCCTAAGTGCTTTGAAAATGAGCCCCTACATAGTAACCTATGGAACTTGTAAGTCGAAGTGCTTTGAAAATACACATCCACGTACATACAGCTCAAAAAACATCATTTGCCCCCCAAAAAAATAAGAAAGTAATGTTTAAAACCTATGAATACCTTTTTACATTAAAAACAGCACACAACAGTTTTCTGAAGTTAGCCAGTGCGTATCTATCAGGGTCTAAAAGGACACGTCACTTCCCCAGGAAAATTCCCCTTATTTGTTCCTCGGAGGTCAGCCTTGTGCATTTTTTGTTTGGGGGAATTCATCTCAGTAGTGCATTGATTAATTTCTTCCAGAAGAACTCTCCTGCTGAGGCATTTTCCGAACCAAGACATTGGTAGCAAGCTACTTCGACAGCCACCGCAGATTAACCCATGAGGAAATGTGCTGTTTTGGGGTGGGCAGGGTAGGGGATATCAAAACTAAGTGAGGTGGGAATTAAACAGTTGCAAACTAATTTTTGCTTCTTGGAGCAATCGAGGTAAGGGAAGGCACACAGTTGGTATCGATCTGCCCTTTCACAGTACAGATTAAACTGTATGCCACGAGAGCAACAGAGTGACTGAGGACAGTCGGACACAAAATACCAGGAGATATGTATCAACTGTGCCTGACAATAATTACATCCTTATCGCTGGGCTGAGAGCAGGACCGGGAAAGGTGGCTGGGCCACAAGAGACTCAGCAACAAGTCATTACTTCCAACATTCACCTTTCTAAAGCTTCAGGCTTAGATAGCAGAACAGACACATAATGTGTCTTTATTTCTTTGTTATTTCTGCTTTATTCTTAGAGGCAAAGGAACAATTTTCAGCCCTCTCTAATGTCTCTGCTCCTGTACTAAGCACAGGGAGGGGTCATGCAAAAATGTAGGTGCAGGTCTCTCTCATACAGTGGTTCTCGGCCTTTTAAATCAGTCGGGACACACTGATGGACGATGCTGAGATAGGTAGCACATTGCATACATAAAACTCATGGACCTTTGGTCTGATACAGTATGGCAATTCTTATGAGTATCCCTTGGATTCTATAGAGGTCACTGAATTTTCCCTGCCCAAATTTGGGTGTGATCCTGAGATGTGCGTGCCAATTAATACCAATAATTGAATGATAATCAAATTATGGGTGTTTAATTTGACTCAATTGAGAGTTGTGGATACATCCTGCTGCACCATGGTCCATAACACTGCACGCCCAAAACTCAGGGGTCCCAGTGGTGTTTCTTGGTCAGCTGCCATCTGGGGTGGATCGCCGCTGCACACCACCCTGGGTGCAAAGTCCCCCCTCCGGTGCAGTATCGTCACCCCCTGGGTGCAGCATCATCCTCCCCGGCTTATCACCTCCAACCCCTCCCCCCCGGGTGCATTGCTCTTATCTCCTGGGGTGCTGGGAGCAGCCGCTTGGCTGTTGACTCTGCAAGTTCCCTGCTCCCTCTGCCCCGGAACAGGAAGTAACATCAGAGGGAGCAGGGAACCGTCAGAGTCAACAGCCATGCACAGAGCTGCTGAGAGGGGGGGGGGGGAATTCTCTGAGCTCGGGCCTCCAAGGGGGGCCTGGCGCCGGGGTCAGGCCGCTGACACTGCAGTCTGCGGTCTCACCTGCCTGCCTCCACGGCTCCGGGCCCCCTTCATTCAAAGCGGCAGTCGCAGATCGCGTCTCTTCTGGCCTTCCCTCCCTGTATCCCGCCCTCGCAGAAACCGGAAGTTACATCAGACGAGGGCGGGACAAAGGGAGGGAAGGCCAGAAGAGATGCGATCTGCGACTGCCACTTTGAATGAAAGGGGCCCGGAACCATGGAGGCAGGCAGGTGAGACCTCGCACTGCAGCGACGGGGGGAGCGACGGGGGGAGCGACGGGGGGAGCGACGGGGGTGGCAGCGGCAGGGGGAGCGACGGGAGGTGGCAGCGGCAGGGGGGGCGGAGGCGGGGTGGCCTTGCCCCGGGCCCAGCCTAGTCTCTTGGCGGCCCTGGCCATGCGGCTGCTCCCTGCGCCCCTCCTGCAGCGTGCACCTGGAGCGGACCGCCCCCACCGCCCCGCCCTCTGTACACCGCTGAGGGGTCCTTTTACAGAGCAGCAGTAAACCCAACGCAATCACACGCTAATTTGGAACTACCGCTGGACAATTGCAGGCACTAACAGTAGTTCCAGGCCTGGCAATTACCATTTGCTGCGGTACAGAAAATAGCTATTTTCCAGCATGGCACTAACCCAGGTAATTTGGCAGTGCCATGCCATTTTTTGTTACCCACCCCACAGCTTGGTAAAAGGACCCCCTTATATTGCACAACCCAAAAAGGGGCGTAGCTATGGGAGGGGCATAGGCAGATCAAGGGCGTTCTCCCAAGATGAGTGCAGTGTTATGGAATCTGGGGGGTCCAGGTTTAAGTCACGGTAAATCCTCACAAGCAAAACTGGGCACAGGAATCGGGGCTAAGATCTATTCTATAAAGAGCGCTGATCTCGGAGCGCCGTTTATAGATTACCGGCGAGTGCTATTTTTCCCAATTTTCAGTGCAATTTACTGAATCTGCTCCTAAATTTAAACATGTAATGCATCCCAACGAAAGAAGGAATATCATTGAAATTAAGTGTATTCGTTTACCAGATTCTATGCCGCGGGTCACCATCCTATATGAATAGTCTCATCAACTTACTAGCGCGTAATGCTTCCGTAACATCTAGAGGTCATCTAATCCTACACTTTCCTGGTTGTAAGAATTTAATCTGCAAAACCATTCTTGCTGCTAACTTTTCTTATCAAAGTACCAAAACCTGGAATTCCTTACCCAAAGCGCTCAGACACACAAATGGCCACATGCTGTTCCGTAGCCTATTGAAAACTCATCTATTCAGTTCAACTTTTAATAAAGAAAAGAATCAGTTTGAACTAAACAAACGAATGATCCTATTTCATCACATTCTAACTTTTATTACAAATTCCTACTGCACAACTATTGTGTCCTCGATTTGATTATATCCTAATCCATTGTTCATGTCTCCTGCATTATGGGGGTCCTTTTTTTTACGAAGCCGCGGCAAAAGGGGGTCTGCACTGGTGTCGGAGCATGTTTTATATATGATGATTGCTCAGATTGTTTGACAATAAGTTATTTGGTAGACCCTCTTAAAATCTAAGGAGGCCGGCGAGATGCATAGTGAGCAGCTGCACATGAGTGGAGGAGTGGCCTAGTGGTTAGGGTGGTGGACTTTGGTCCTGGGGAACTGAGGAACTGAGTTCAATTCCCACTTCAGGCACAGGCAGCTCCTTGTGACTCTGGGCAAGTCACTCAACCCTCCATTGCCCCATGTAAGCCGCATTGAGCCTGCTATGAGTGGGAAAGCGCGGGGTACAAATGTAACAAAAATAAAATACAGTGGTGGAAATAAGTATTTGATCCCTTGCTGATTTTGTAAGTTTGCCCACTGACAAAGACATGAGCAGCCCATAATTGAAGGGTAGGTTATTGGTAACAGTGAGAGATAGCACATCACAAATTAAATCCGGAAAATCACATTGTGGAAAGTATATGAATTTATTTGCATTCTGCAGAGGGAAATAAGTATTTAATCCCTCTGGCAAACAAGACCTAATACTTGGTGGCAAAACCCTTGTTGGCAAGCACAGCGGTCAGACATCTTCTGTAGTTGATGATGAGGTTTGCACACATGTCAGGAGGAATTTTGGTCCACTCCTCTTTGCAGATCATCTCTAAATCATTAAGAGTTCTGGGCTGTCACTTGGCAACTCGCAGCTTCAGCTCCCTCCATAAGTTTTCAATGGGATTAAGGTCTGGTGACTGGCTAGGCCACTCCATGACCCTAATGTGCTTCTTCCTGAGCCACTCCTTTGTTGCCTTGGCTGTATGTTTTGGGTCATTGTCGTGCTGGAAGACCCAGCCACGACCCATTTTTAAGGCCCTGGCGGAGGGAAGGAGGTTGTCACTCAGAATTGTACGGTACATGGCCCCATCCATTCTCCCATTGATGCGGTGAAGTAGTCCTGTGCCCTTAGCAGAGAAACACCCCCAAAACATAACATTTCCACCTCCATGCTTGACAGTGGGGACGGTGTTCTTTGGGTCATAGGCAGCATTTCTCTTCCTCCAAACACGGCGAGTTGAGTTCATGCCAAAGAGCTCAATTTTTGTCTCATCTGACCACAGCACCTTCTCCCAATCACTCTCGGCATCATCCAGGTGTTCACTGGCAACTTCAGACGGGCCGTCACATGTGCCTTCCGGAGCAGGGGGACCTTGCGGGCACTGCAGGATTGCAATCCGTTATGTCGTAATGTGTTACCAATGGTTTTCGTGGTGACAGTGGTCCCAGCTGCCTTGAGATCATTGACAAGTTCCCCCCTTGTAGTTGTAGGCTGATTTCTAACCTTCCTCATGATCAAGGATACTCCACGAGGTGAGATTTTGCGTGGAGCCCCAGATCTTTGTCGATTGACAGTCATTTTGTACTTCTTCCATTTTCTTACTATGGCACCAACAGTTGTCTCCTTCTCGCCCAGCGTCTTACTGATGGTTTTGTAGCCCATTCCAGCCTTGTGCAGGTGTATGATCTTGTCCCTGACATCCTTAGACAGCTCCTTGCTCTTGGCCATTTTGTAGAGGTTAGAGTCTGACTGATTCACTGAGTCTGTGGACAGGTGTCTTTCATACAGGTGACCATTGCCGACAGCTGTCTGTCATGCAGGTAACGAGTTGATTTGGAGCATCTACCTGGTCTGTAGGGGCCAGATCTCTTACTGGTTGGTGGGGGATCAAATACTTATTTCCCTCTGCAGAATGCAAATAAATTCATATACTTTCCACAATGTGATTTTCCGGATTTAATTTGTGATGTGCTATCTCTCACTGTTACCAATAACCTACCCTTCAATTATGGGCTGCTCATGTCTTTGTCAGTGGGCAAACTTACAAAATCAGCAAGGGATCAAATACTTATTTCCACCACTGTAGATACTATTGGAGATTCTACATGGAATGTTGCTACTACTGGAGATTCTACATGGAATGTTGCTACTACTGGAGATTCTACATGGAACGTTGCTACTATTGGAGATTCTACATGGAATGTTGCTACTATTGGAGATTCTACATGGAATGTTGCTATTCCACTAGCAGCATTCCATGTAGAAGGTTGCGCAGGCTTCTGTTTCTGTGAGTCTGACGTCCTGCACGTACGTGCAGGACGTCAGACTCACAGAAGCAGAAGCCTGCGTGGCCACATTGGTGATCTGCAAGGGCCGACTTCTACATGGAATGTTGCTAGTGGAATAGCAACATTCCATGTAGAATCTCAAATAGTAGCAACAGTGAAGGAGTGGCCTAGTGGTTAGGGTGGTGGACTTTGGTCCTGGGGAACTGAGGAACTGAGTTTGATTCCCACTTCAGGCACAGGCAGCTCCTTGTGACTCTGGGCAAGTCACTTAACCCTCCATTGCCCCATGTAAGCCGCATTGAGCCTGCCGTGAGTGGGAAAGCGCAGGGTACAAATGTAACAAAAAATAAATAAAATAAAAATAAAATAACATGGCGGCTGCCATGCTGTAGCTCCCCTGGCTCACGCTGTCCTCCACTTCCAGCTTCCCCGAGCCTAGGAATCGCTGGAGGTGCTTTAGGCAAATCAAAAACCAACAAGATGAGGAAAGGACCTCACGAAACCGTGAGCAGCAAAAGAAAAACAGTGAGGTGAATTCAAGGAGGATAACAAAGAAGTCTTTATTGAAAATGCTTAAAAACGACCTGACATGGCCATGTTTCGGCCCGAAGGCCTGCCTCAGGGGTCTTGATAAATCTCTGATGTTGTAATGTAGGGCTTGACAACAGGAAAAAAAATTGTTGCAAGGATCTGGCTGTGAAATTCTTCGATTATCTTCTGTCTTGCGGATGCGCTGAAAAACAGTAGCCATATGGTTGGCTATGTCAGGTCGTTTTTAAGCATTTTCAATAAAGACTTCTCGGTTATCCTCCTTGGATTCACCTTACTGCTTTTCTTTTGCTTTAGGCAAGGGACAGGAACACTCACTGGTGACAGACTAATCACCTAGCTGGCTCTACACGGCAGGTGGAATGCTGGTCCGGGGGTGCAGCCCGAAGCAGATGGAGACTCGGCCACACTGGGAGAGGAGTTTTGGCTGGCCGCCACGTGGAACAGTGAGGCCTGCTCCCTAGCTGGAAAGGCATGGCGGGGAGCGGAAACCTCTACAACATAGAACTCAAGGCTCGGGTGCTTCCTAGGGTTTGTTTAATGTGGTTCAATAAAGCTGTGGCCATTTATTCCCAAAAGAAAATTGGTTTCATGCTTTGTCTTTGTGTGCCCTAAGTGTGAGGTCAGGGGCTGGAGTATGTCCAGCCTGCCTATGTTATGCCAATATATGAAACATCCCAGTTAGGACTCCTGATGAAGGCGTTAATACCGAAACATGGCCTGTCTTGAGTCCAGTTTTCATCTTGAGCATATGTGTACTGTACATCACTGCTGAATAAAGATATTCTTGTTGAATTCCTGATTCACCCATTTGGTCAACCCTACTATGCCTTTTCTACGTTCGTGCTGTGTGGATTACCTTGGTTTTCTCCCTTCTTTTGACTTAAGTACATAAGCACCGCCATACTCGGAAAAGACCAAGGTCCATCAAGTCCAGCATCCTGTCTCCAACAGCGGCCAATCCAGGCTTCAAGAACCCGGCAAAACCCAAAGAAAAAGACAATTAAAAAAAAATAATGTTCAATGGACTTTTCCCTCAGGAATCTGTACAAACCCCCCTTAAACTCCGTAAGGCCAGCTGCTGTCACTACATTCTCTGGCAACGAGTTCCAGAGTCCAACTTTTGATCTGCACATCTCCATTCTTGTGAAAAGATTATTTTATTTCACCATGAATCTACTGTGACCAGCCTGCTCCCTCTTGGAAGGGACAGCTTTATGCCACCTCCTTCATTCTCTGGTACTTTCATTGTTTATGCAACACTTCAATAATATATCATTAAAAGAACTTGTGGTTCTGCTTTTTAGAACATCTAGGTTCAAGGGCACCATGAGTGCAGGGCATTTCTACAAACCAAAATGTTCCCAGCACCATTCTGCTTGTCTCTACCAGTCCCCTGTGAGGTGTGTTTCAGTCATTACGATGACTTCATTTGCTGAAGACATGGGCTAGGTAGTTCTGTTGTCTCTGAGCGTGACATACAGCCTGTGATGTTGGTAATAAGTACATAAGTATTGCCATACTGGGACAGACCAAAGGTCCATCAAGCCCAGCATCCTGGTTCCAACAGTGGCCAATCCATGTCACAAATACCTGGCAAGATCCCCAAAAAGTACAAAACATTTTATACTGCTCATCCCAGAAATAGTGGATTTTCCCCAAGTCCAATTTAATAATGGTCTATGGACTTTTTCTTTAGGAAGCCGTCCAAACTTTTTAAAAACTCTGCTAAGCTAACCACCTTTACCACATTCTGTGGCAACGAATTCCAGAGTTTAATTACACGTTGAGTGAAGAAAACTTTTCTCCGATTCCTTTTAAATTTACTACATTGTAGCTTCATCGCATGCCCCCTAGTCCTAATATATTTGGAAAGCATAAACAGACGCTTCACGTCTACCTGTTCAACTCCACTCATTATTTTATAGACCTCTATCATATCTCCCCTCAGCCACCTTTTCTCCAAGCTGAAGAGCCTTAGCCGCTTTAGCCTTTCCTCATAGGGAAGTCGTCCCATCCCCTTTATCATTTTCATCGCCCTTCTCTGCATCTTTTCTAATTCCACTATATCTTTTTTGAGATGCGGCGACCAGAATTGAACACAAAATTCGAGGTGTGGTCGCACCATGGAGCGATACAAAGGCATTATAACGTCCTCATTTTTGTTTTCCTTTCCTTGCCTTGCCTTGCCTGCACTTTGATACTAGTCACTTATTTAATCCTTAAAACCAGGTTGGAGAATTCATACATCCTGTATTAAATATCATGTTGGCTCAGACCCCGCTTTATCTGGTTCTGGCCTAGGCTTAGCAGCTGGAGGCTAGGGGAACGGGAGGCAGTGGAGCAGGAAAACAGGTGGGTTTGAAACAGAGCTGAGCATAGTTTCAGGTTTTGGCCTTGTAAGTCTAATCTTCAAAACGGAAGGGAAAGACCATCCGTTTCATGAGAGTGCATCGGGTTTCTTTTCCTGCAGGTCATGGACTTGCCATGGGTATTAAATGGCTACCTGGAAACTGGAAGAGCGAGCGGCCTAGGAACAGAATACCTTTCAGGGGTTCACTGCCTCTTCAAGCTCTCTTACTGGGGAGGAAAACAACTCCCTGCTGATCTGACACTTTCCGAATATTATAGCGGTAGCTTTTCTTGAAGTTGTGAATCTAGAAGAAGCACATTTTCAATACTCTATGGGGGAAAAAAGTACACCTACATTTTGTCAGCTATAATATAGCATTATAGGATTATAACCTATTTTTTTTTTTATATAGTATACTTATAATGATTGTACAGTTCAACATACTCTCTCTCCTCCATATCTTATTCAATTATGTTAGATACATGTTAGATACATGTAAAAGACAATCCCTAACACCTCTCATCTAGACCAATGCACAAATTTTGAAAGTCAGAGAAGAAAAGATAAAAAAAAAAAGATACTGAAAGAGACAAAAGTCCGTATTTGGGAGGAAATTAATTTGATTCTGTCTGAAAATAGCCTACATTCGGAAGGGGGTGTATATTTTTATTTTTGGTTTTTTTTTTTGGTACATTTGTACCCCGCACTTTCCCACTCTTAGCAGGCTCAATGCGGCTTACATATTGTATACAGGTACTTATTTGTACCTGGGGCAATGGAGGGTTAAGTGACCTGCCCAGAGTCACAAGGAGTTGCCTGGGCCTGAAGTGGGAATCGAACTCAGTTCCCCAGGACCAAAGTCCACCACCCTAACCACTAGGCCACTCCTCCACTGTTGCTACTATTGGAGATTCTACATGGAATGTTGCTATTCTACTAGCAACATTCCATGTAGAAGTTGGCCCTTGCAGATCACCAATGTGGCCGCACAGGCTTCTGCTTCTGTGAGTCTGACGTCCTGCACGTACGTGCAGGACGTCAGACTCACAGAAACAGAAGCCTACGCAGCCTTCTACATGGAATGTTGCTAGTGGAATAGCAACATTCCATGTAGAATCTCCAACAGTAGCAACATTCCATGTAGAATCTCCAATAGTATCGATTTTTTTGTTACATTTGTACCCCGCACTTTCCCACTCATGGCAGGCTCAATGCGGCTTACATGGGGCAATGGAGGGTTAAGTGACTTGCCCAGAGTCACAAGGAGCTGCCTGTGCCTGAAGTGGGAATCGAACTCAGTTCCTCAGTTCCCCAGGACCAAAGTCCACTACCCTAACCACTAGGAGTAAATAAGTAGCCCCTGTGTTTACTAGCTGGTCACTTGATGGATGGGTATAGGGGACGCTGGGAACTATCTGGAGTGTCTGGATCAGTAAATTCCTATACTATTGGCAATGAGCTGCTCTTCTTGCTTGATAAGGTATTCTGTACAATGTGTACTGTATCAGATATGGACATAGGTTACACCACAACAAAGTAAAATTGTATATAGAGACCATTCTATAGCCCTGTCTTACAGTGTTGAAGCAGTCAGTCAGACAAATTCAGCCCTGTTCACTGTTTTAGCCATGGCCCTCATTCGTCTTCTTCATTACCTCTCATTGCCTAGAGATATCTCTCAACTGTCAGTCATTTTAGCTTGATTTCCTGCAGAATATTGTTTTTCTACCCTGTTGGGAAGTAGCCACGTCAGCCTGAAGGCCATACTAGGAGTGTTGCCATACTGGGACAGACCAAAGGTCCATCAAGCCCAACATCCTGTTTCCAACAGTGGCCAATCTAGGTCACAAATACCTGGCAAGATCCCGAAAAAGTTCAATACATTTTACGCTGCTTATCCCAGAAATAAGCAGTGGATTTCCCCCAAGTCAATTTAATAATGGTCTATGGATTTTTTCTTTAGGAAGTCGTCCAGACCTTTTTTAAACCCCACTAAGCTAACCACCTTTACCACATTCTCTGGAAACGAATTCCAGAGTTTAATTACACGTTGAGTGAAGAAACATTTTCTCCGATTCGTATTAAATTTACTACTTTGCAGCTTCATCGCAGCCCCCCTAATCCTAGTATTTTTGGAAAGAGTAAACAAACGATTCACGTCTACCCGTTCCACTCCACTTATTATTTTATAGACCTCTAGCATATCTCCCCTCAGGAGACTTTTCTCCAAGCTGAAGAGCCCTAGCCGCTTCAGCCTTTCCTCATAGGGAAGTCGTCCCATCCCCTTTATCATTTTCATCGCCCTTCTCTGTACCTTTTCTAATTCCACTACATCTTTTTTGAGATGCGGTGATCAGAACTGAACACAATATTCGAGGTGCGGTCGCACACCGTGTAGCGATACAAAGGCATTATAACGTCCTCACTTTTGTTTTCCGTTCCTTTCCATGCAGGTCAGCTTTGTCTTCTGCTCTCTTTGGACCTCTGCTGCTTCCATAACGAATCCAGTGCTCAGGTCGCCTCATTCATCTCTTGTACTCTGTCCACTTGCCTTTCCCAGTGCAGTTATATTGTTGCTGGTCTTCAGTTTGCATGGTCCTTCTACGTATTCTGGTTGACTTATTTAGCACCGACGGAACAGGAAATGCTGAAAGTACTACATGAGATTATAGAGGCAGTAGATACATTTGGAAACAATTCAAGTCTCTTATACACTTGGGGCCACTTAAGCAGGAATTACTTCCAAAAGAAGACACACCTGGGGATTTTGAAGTGCATTCTAGTGAATGGTTTACTGTTATATTTGTCTCCCTGTAGCTGAGGGATATTTGTCAGACGCAAAAGGCTATAGCAGGAGAGAGAATACGATACCATAATGTTATCCTTCTGCTCCTGTTATTATGAATGTGTAACATTTTCAGTGATCTCCCCAGGACCTTTTGAATGGACGTGCCACCCAGCTAGCTTAACTGAAAATTTTATAATACTGCCCAGTACTCGCCCTCCCCACCCCACCCTCTACTCTTCATGTCACCCAAATCTTCGATGGATCTTATTATTTTTATTTATTTTAGTTACATTTGTACCCCGCGCTTTCCCAATCATGGCAGGCTCAATGCAGCTTACATGGGGCAATGGAGGGTTAAATGACTTGCCCAGAGTCACAAGGAGCTGCCTGTGCCTGAAGTGGGAATCCAACTCAGTTCCCCAGGACCAAAGTCCACCACCCTAACCACTAGGCCACTCCTCCACTGTTGCTACTATTTGAGATTCTACATGGAATGATGCTATTCCACTAGAAGTCGGCCCTTGCAGATCACCAATGTGGCCGCGCAGGCTTCTGCTTCTGTGAGTCTGACGTCCTGCACATACGTGCAGGACGTCAGACTCACAGAAACAGAAGCCTGCGCAGCCTTCTACATGGAATGTTGCTAGTGGGGAATAGCAACATTCCATGTAGAATCTCCAATAGTAGCAACATTCCATGTAGAATTTCCAATAGTTCCTCAGTTCCCCAGGACCAAAGTCCACCACCCTAACCACTAGGCCACTCCTCCACTGTTGCTATTTGAGATTAGTACATAAGTACATAAGTACATAAGTAGTGCCATACTGGGAAAGACCAAAGGTCCATCTAGCCCAGCATCCTGTCACCGACAGTGGCCAATCCTGGTCAAGGGCACCTGGCACGCTCCCCAAACGTAAAAACATTCCAGACAAGTTATACCTAAAAATGCGGAATTTTTCCAAGTCCATTTAATAGCGGTCTATGGACTTGTCCTTTAGGAATCTATCTAACCCCTTTTTAAACTCCGTCAAGCTAACCGCCCGTACCACGTTCTCCGGCAACGAATTCCAGAGTCTAATTACACGTTGGGTGAAGAAAAATTTTCTCCGATTCGTTTTAAATTTACCACACTGTAGCTTCAACTCATGCCCTCTAGTCCTAGTATTTTTGGATAGCGTGAACAGTCGCTTCACATCCACCCGATCCATTCCACTCATTATTTTATACACTTCTATCATATCTCCCCTCAGCCGTCTCTTCTCCAAACTGAAAAGCCCTAGCCTTCTCAGCCTCTCTTCATAGGAAAGTCGTCCCATCCCCACTATCATTTTCGTCGCCCTTCGCTGTACCTTTTCCAATTCTACTATATCTTTTTTGAGATACGGAGACCAGTACTGAACACAATACTCCAGGTGCGGTCGCACCATGGAGCGATACAACGGCATTATAACATCCGCACACCTGGACTCCATACCCTTCCTAATAACACCTAACATTCTATTCGCTTTCCTAGCCGCAGAAGGTTTCAGCGTATCATCGACGACGACACCCAGATCCCTTTCTTGATCCGTAACTCCTAACGCGGAACCTTGCAAGATGTAGCTATAATTCGGGTTCCTCTTACCCACATGCATCACTTTGCACTTGTCAACATTGAACTTCATCTGCCACTTGCACGCCCATTCTCCCAGTCTCGCAAGGTCCTCCTGTAATCGTTCACATTCCTCCTGCGACTTGACGACCCTGAATAATTTTGTGTCATCGGCGAATTTAATTACCTCACTAGTTATTCCCATCTCTAGGTCATTTATAAATACATTAAAAAGCAACGGACCCAGCACAGACCCCTGCGGGACCCCACTAACTACCCTCCTCCACTGAGAATACTGGCCACGCAATCCTACTCTCTGCTTCCTATCTTTCAACCAGTTCTTAATCCATAATAATACCCTACCTCCGATTCCATGACTCTGCAATTTCTTCAGGAGTCTTTCGTGCGGCACTTTGTCAAACGCCTTCTGAAAATCCAGATATACAATATCAACCGGCTCCCCATTGTCCACATGTTTGCTTACCCCCTCAAAAAAATGCATTAGATTGGTGAGGCAAGACTTCCCTTCACTAAATCCACTAGCAACATTCCATGTAGAAGTCGGCCCTTGCAGATCACCAATGTGGTCGCGCAGGCTTTTGCTTCTGTGAGTCTGACGTCCTGCACGTACGTGCAGGACGTCAGACTCACAGAAACAGAAGCCTGCGCAGCCTTCTACATGGAATGTTGCTAGTGGAATAGCAACATTCCATTTAGAATCTCCAATAGTAGCAACATTCCATGTAGAATCTCCAATATCCAATAGTAGCAACATTCCACGTAGAATCTCCAATAGTAGCAACATTCCACGTAGAATCTCCAATAGTATCTAGTTTATTTTTGTTACATTTGTACCCTGCGCTTTCCCACTCATTGCAGGCTCAATGCGGCTTACATGGGGCAATGGAGGGTTAAGTGACTTGCCCAGAGTCACAAGGAGCTGCCTGTGCCTGAAGTGGGAATCGAACTCAGTTCCTCAGGACCAAAGTCCACCATATATACATGCTGTGGACCTCATTTAGACCTTAAATCACACTCCTGGAAATAGTTATTTCCGCTGTATGTGTTCGGTCAAACAAGTCTTCATTGGTCTAAAAACCTCCTTTCCACCGTTGTAGAATAAACCAAAAAATAGGCCTTCTTATTTGACAATAACTATCATTCAACAATGATTGTCGAATAAAAACACCTATTTTTTTGGTTTCTTCAACAACGGTGGAAAGGAGGTTTTTAGACCAATGAAGACTTGTTTGACCGATCACATACATCAGAAATAACATTTCCAGGAATGTGATTTAAGGTCTAAATGAGGTCTTTTTCTTCTCATTTTTATTTTTACATTTAGATCAGGAAAACAGAGAGAAGAGTTAAAGGTTTGTACTAAGATACCGCATAAGATTTATAGAGGTACTTCTTCATGTCACCCAGCTGACAAAAATTTCCAGATAGAACACTGATTTGTATGTTTTTCTTAAGTCAGGGCTTAACAAATCCCAGGCAACTATAAATTGGGACCCTGTACCTAAGCTTTGCAGCCCTGAGCATAAAGATACTAAAGGGGGGGGAGGGGGGGTGTTCAAAGCACGTAGCATGTAGTACTGGCCTCTGTATTCTTCCCTTCTTCTCCTCACCAATGCTTCACTTCCAACACATGCATGCTTAACCAATCATACATGCAATGCCTCTCTCTCCTGCAGCCCCGGCCTGGCACGATGATAAGTGAAGGAAGAGAAGGTTGGCCATTCTTCTGCCGCTCAGTACTGGAAATGTAAAATTTGAATCACGTGGTTCAAATATTGCATTTAGCACTAAAGCGTCAGGGGAGGCAGGTGTTTGTGTGCTGTGGGGTGGGGGGGGGGGGGGAAGATGAGGAGAAACAAATGATAGGTGTCAGTGTGCCACTGGTGAGTAATCGGTGGGTGTTTGAATGGAGGAGTTACCTAGTGGTTAGTGCAACGGCCTGAGAACTAGGACCACCGAGAGACATAGCCGGGCTCGTGGCAGAACTAGACCCCTGCAAGTTCCCCCCCCCCCCCCAACTCACATCGCCGCTCCTGCCCGCCCATCCCCTTACCTTTCTGTCTTTGCCTCCAAGGGGGTAGGGGCTCAGGCCCCAACGCTGGCAAGCCGCTTCCTACGTGCCTATTCCCACAGTCTGTCCTGCTCCTGTCTGTGCCGGGAGTCAGGATCCATATGATTGCATTAATGCGATATCACATTAATTCAAATCATCTGGGAGCTGGGCGGCACACAGGAGTAAGGGAGGACAGACCCAGACGCAGGCAGCAAGAAGAAGCTTGTCGATGCAGGGTCCCCCCTTGGAGACCTGGCCCGGGGAAGTTTGCTCCCCCTGCCCCCCACCCCCCTCTTGGCAGCCCTTCTGAGTTCAATTCCCACTGCAGCTCCCTGTGACTCTGGGCAAGTCACCTAACCCTCTATTACAAAATAAAGTACCTGTATATAATATGTAAACCTCTTTGATTATAACCACAGAAAGGTGGTATATCAAATCTCATTCCCTTTCCCATTTCTCTTGCTATGGGGGTGGGGGGGGGGAGGCAAGAGATGGGTATCTATGTGCTACAGGGGAGGCAAAAAGAGAGAAATTGAAGGGTATCAACTCTAGAAGGGCAGCCCTCTCTTGGAGCCTTCTTAATCAGGAGGTATATGGGGACACTGGCAACTGCAAAAGCAGCCCGTAAAGAGCATTGCTACTGAGGTGGGGATCAATTAAAATTTGTAAAAAAAATGTTTTTTTGGGGGGGGTGGGTAGGGGAAGAGGAATTCAGAAAGGCTACTGCTGGGTTGAAGATGTGACAAGGCTGGTACTGGGGTGGTTGGGTAGGTGATCAAAATGGACTGTTGGCTATGATTGCTGGGAGTGGGGTGAACTAGGTGTTAAAACTTGAGTTGGGGTTTGGTGAGCAGTGGAGACAGCCTAAGGCTGCAGCTTCTGGAAGTACATGGGTAGGTGCACCAGCCCACCCACCCAGCCTTAGCAGCCATAGGTTTTTCCCTCATGGGCCTGGAAACCTCAACCTAAAGCCCCTCTCTACACTCTGTAGGCAATAGTGAAGCCTTTGCCTCTTATCCACTCCCTTCGCTACTGTAATAAACAACTTGCTGTGCATCGCCTAGACCACAATAGGAACGTGTGATTTTTAAATGTGGATAAATAAAAATTCCAGTCTTTCCAAGGCTGGCTCTTAGATCCTAAGAAACTGTTAAATGTCATTGAGTCGGTGTCGACTCATGGCGATCCTCTGGATAGTTACCTTAGACAGTGTTTGGTCTGTTACTGTAGTCTGTTCTATTTCTGGTCTTCCTGTTTTGTGTTGACATTCAAGCCTTGCCACGTATAATGTACACAGCACTTATAGATATGTATAAGAGACAATCCCTACTTAGTTTAGTTTACAGTCTGTGCGAGACGACAGAAAACAAAAATAGCAACTTTCAGGAATTATGATTGAAATCAACACAAATATGAAAGGGTCTAGTATTTAAAAAAAGTGGAGGAGTGGCCTAGTGGCTAGTGTGGTGGACTTTGGTCCTGGGGAACTGGGTTCGATTCCCACTGCAGCTCCTTGTGACTCTGGGCAAGTCACTTAACCCTCCATTGCCCCAGGTACAAATAAGTACCATATGTAAGCCGCATTGAACCTGCTAAGAGTGGGGAAAGCGTGGGGTACAAATGTAACAACAAAAAAAAAACCTCAAAGAAGCTTTAGGAGCGGAGGAGTAGCCTAATGGTTAGTGCAGTGGGCAAAGAACCAGGCGAACTGGGTTTAATTCCCAATGCAGCTCCTTGGGACTCTGGGCAAGTCACCTAAACCCCAGGTACAAAGTAAGTACCTGCATATAATATGTAATCTGCTTTGATTGTAACCACAGAAAGATGGTATATCATATCCCATCCTCTTTCCTCTTCCCTTGAACATGATCAAATTGGGGGCCTGATGCACCAATTGAAAAAGAATGTAAGAAACTGCCGTACAGGGTCAGATCAAAGGACATGAATCCCAGTGAGTAGTCTGTATCCATCAGTGGCCAATCCAGGACACATATGCCAGGTAGGTTATTTCAGACACGCAGCACAGGAAGGTGGAAGGCCAGAGTCGGAAGCTGGTAAGAAGAGATAAGAGCTTGATGCACAGAGGTCACAAGAGAGAGGAGGTACTGAGGAGCTACAGCGTGAAGGCACTTATGAGAAGACGGAACTGGATGTAATTCATAATCCCTGCTTTTTTCTCTATCTGCAGGCAAAAGTTAAACTGGGATTTTCTTTCATAATACCACTTGGAGAAAATTGGTCATACTTGTGTTTTTGTTACTGGAGCCTCGGCTTTCTTGGTTGCTAGTGCATGTTATGATAATAAATTAGTGGAGGAGTGACCTAGTGGTTAGGGTGGTGGACTTTGGTCCTGAGGAACTGAGTTCGATTCCCACTTCAGGCACAGGCAGCTCCTTGTGACCCTGGCCAAGTCACTTAACCCTCCATTGCCCCATGTAAGCCGCATTGAGCCTGCCTTGAGTGGGAAAGCGCAGGGTACAAATGTAACAAAAATAAAATAGATACTATTGGAGATTCTACATGGAATGTTGCTATTCCACTAGCAACATTCCATGTAGAAGGCTGCGCAGGCTTCTGTTTCTGTGAGTCTGACGTCCTGCACGGCAGGACGTCAGACTCACAGAAGCAGAAGCCTGCACGGCCACATTGGTGATCTGCATGTTGAATCTCAAATAGTAGCAACAGTGGAGGAGTGGCCTAGTGGTTAGGGTGGTGGACTTTGGTCCTGGGGAACTGAGGAACTGAGTTCAATTCCCACTTCAGGCACAGGCAGCTCCTTGTGACTCTGGGCAAGTCACTTAACCCTCCATTGCCCCAGGTACAAATAAGTACCTGTATACAATATGTAAGCCGCATTGAGCCTGCCATGAGTGGGAAAGCGCAGGGTACAAATGTAACAAAAATAAAATAGATACTATTGGAGATTCTACATGGAATGTTGCTATTCCACTAGCAACATTCCATGTAGAAGGCTGCGCAGGCTTCTGTTTCTGTGAGTCTGACGTCCTGCAGGACGTCAGACTCACAGAAGCAGAAGCCTGCACGGCCACATTGGTGATCTGCATGTTGAATCTCAAATAGTAGCAACAGTGGAGGAGTGGCCTAGTGGTTAGGGTGGTGGACTTTGGTCCTGGGGAACTGAGGAACTGAGTTCAATTCCCACTTCAGGCACAGGCAGCTCCTTGTGACTCTGGGCAAGTCACTTAACCCTCCATTGCCCCAGGTACAAATAAGTACCTGTATACAATATGTAAGCCGCATTGAGCCTGCCATGAGTGGGAAAGTGCGGGGTACAAATGTAACAAAACAAAAAAATTAGACCGTGAATTCCCTACCATGCTTAGTTCCATTTTTCATATATTTCATATAGATGAGACAATGCAGAATAGATAGAATTGTGCTTAGTGGCATTGGACTTGACCGTAATACACTTGCCTCCAGGAGCATGGCCCGTCATAGGAAGTGAGAATAGGTCTCTTCTTGTCTCTTATACTGCTACGAGTCTCAGTGACTTGGGAAGACTCACCACTCAACCATTTTCTATCTCTTACGTACATACATGATCTGGTCTGAATTGTTAAGGGTACCAGATGGCTCTATGGGTAAAAAGGGGGGGGGGGGCTAGTAGGTTCTTGATCACACCAGGCAACACCCACCCTTGACTTGCCCCTAGGGTTTTCTCAATTGCATGTTCAGATGTTTCTTTATGTTTTCATTAAGACAATGAACTTTCAACCTATGGGGGAAAAAAGCTGGTCTGCCTTTGCCTGTCCTTTTAATGACATGGGGGCCATCTGTGTTCCCTCTGCAGAGCACCCGTGAAACTCACCCATAAAGAGCAGCTTGCAATCCATTGTCAAGGTGTTTGCAAGATTAATGCCCACTGCTCTAAACCGTTCTGAGATACTTCTTATGTGTACCTTCCGGCCAAGTAAGTATTGGCAGAACGCGGGCTGTCTGGGTATAAAGTGGCCTTTTCATCGAGAACTGTTTCCTCATCTCATTCCCGACACAAGCACAGCTAACTTATCCCTATTGCCACAGATGGCGGTGGTTGTTCTGCTGTGCCATTGAATCACAAAATGACTAACAAGGCAAGCTTCTAAAATGCTTTGTAACTGAGGCAGATGGTTAAAGGCTGGGGTGGGAGAATAGGCCTCACATCCTTTTCCTATTGATGGATAACCTCAGTAAATTTCTGTGGGTTCAGCGCTAAAGGGATGCTCTGCTAGCTGTGCGTTGCCAGGAGCTTCTGTTTCTTGTGGACTGGAAACCATTTGGTATGAAACATGCAATACCAGAGACTCGTAAGGATCCGACACACACGTCATTCAGCACCGTTGCTACTGGTTCAAACTCAGTGCTGCCAACTAGAGGTCAGCAGTTGCCATCTGCTTCCCTGTGTGCAGAGCAGCTAAAGATTCTGTGTTGATTTCACTCTTTCAAACATGGACTTTTAATGCTGCTTTTTACAGCAAAACCAGAACTACAAGTCTGTGTAAGGAGTATGGTAAAACCAGAACTCGATTCATCTCTCTTGTAAAAATGGAGCCAGCTGGGGGGGGGGGGGGGAGGGCACTGAAAGGCGTATTATGCTTATTGCTGCCAATAGCCTCACATCCAAGACAGTTAAGTTTTGCTTATGTAGCGGCACCTAGTGGTCAGACAGAACACTGCAACTGGCGATTTAGCCAGGACATTCACTGGAATACTGAGGGGCCCTTTTACTAAGCCGAGTAGGTGCCTACGCGTGGCCAACGTGCACCAATTTGGAGTTACTGCCCGGCTACTGTGCGGCCCTTGTGGTAATTTCATTTTTGACATGCGTCCGCTCTGTGCGTCCAAAAATCATTTTTATTTTCTGACGTCCATCAGCTACGCGCATCAAGTGGCATTCTATGTGCATAGGTCATTACCGCCCGGTTAACGCGTGAGACCTTACCTCTAAGTCAATGGCTGGCGGTAAGGTCTCAGATCCAAAATGGACGTGCGCCAATTTTTATTTTGCCACACGTCCATTTTCGGCAAAATTAAAGGCATTTTTTTTAGAGGCGCGCTGAAAAGTGGATCTGCGCGCACCCAAAACCCACGCCTACACTACCGCAGGGCATTTGTCAGCGCACCTGAGTAAAAAGACTCCTTAGGATTTGATTTATCTTGTGATATTTCAAATTCTGTATGTTCCTATAGGGAATGGCTCTCAGAAATCAGGTTTTAAGTCTGCATGTGGAAGAAATTTTAAAAAACGAGAAAATGAAGAAGAGAGGATGATGATTCCCTGATGGGAGAAGGATCAAGGAAACAACGAAAAGGGACAGTCTACCTGGTCTAACCTCTGACTGGTAGATGTTACTGTTTATCCCCAAGGAATCATGTTATCAGAAAAAAAAAACCCAAACCCTCTTTTATCCAGAGCAGACAGGTAATGCCCTGTCCTGCTTTGGTTCTTTCTTCCCCTATGTGATGTGATGAGAGCTGACACAACAGATACATTAAGCAGCACCTGGAAATGCCTATACCTTATGCAGAACAGTTTGTGGCTTGCATGTGCCCCACCATGCTATAGCATTCTAGCTCGGAGCCAAACCAGTGTGAGCGGCATCCCTCATCTACAGCATGCTCTGCCCTGGTGCTTGTTGACAGCCAGTGAGGTCCCTCAGAGATAGAGACACTGTACAGCTTGTAATAATATGCACTCAGCATGCTTTTACACAGTGCGTTTTTTCTAGGAAAAAAGGGTGCCGGTACTCAAATGCTAGGCCGCCCTTCAGGAGTGGGGTAATCACTGAGGGACCCATCACATAATAGCCAGGCCCCCTGTAACCAGTCACAGAGTCTATGACAACACTGAATAGGTGTGTAGAGCCTCAGCTGTTTCATTAAACTTGAGGTCCATGGGTCAATTTTAGCAGACAATGGAAAAGGTGCCGGTACTCAGTAGCCCCAAGTACCCCCTCAAAAAAAGCCCTGCTTTTACATCACGTGACAGGGATGTAGCTAGGTGGGGCCACGAGGGCATTGACCCCTGCAGATTTAGAGCTGGCCCCCCTGCTTTCACCCCCCCCCCCGCCTCCGACCCTCCCCGCCACATTCGACCGCCCCCTCCCACCACCGTCGCGGTCAGGTACCTTTGCTGGCGGGGGTCCCCAACCCCCGCCAGCCGAAGTCCTCTTCAGCGCCGGTCTCCGGCGCGTTGCTGATCTGGATTCTGTTTCTGTGAGTCCTGACGTCCTGCACGTAGGAACGTGCAGGACGTCAGGACTCACAGAAACAGAATTCAGATCAGCGAACGCGCCGGACTCTGAGACCGGTGCTGGCGGGGGTTGGGGACCCCCGCCAGCAAAGGTACCTGGCGGTGGCGGGGAACAGTTGGTGGCGGGAGGGTGGCATAAGGGGGGGGGCTAAAATGTGCCCCCTCACCTCGGGCTCTGGACCCCTCTCCAGCCAAAGTCTGGCTACGCCCCTGCGTGACTCAGCTGAGGACTTTCACATTATGCAACTTCCAATAACATTTGTTATCTTTTACAATGTGGGAGGAGGGAGGGGGACAGCAGAGGGTGGGGTGTCCCAGAACAGCAACAGGTCAAGTGTAGACTAAGAAATGTCACTTGAGAGAAGAGCGAAACTGTTGAGGGCTTCTCAGTTCTCCAGTCCAGGGGGAATTTAAAGATGGGTTGTTTTATCCATATTGAACGCCACAAACCAAGAGAAGTACATCTCCAGAGGGAGCACATGTCTAAGGAAGCAATATTTTACACATTATGGTTTTTTTACTGGCTCTGGAAATGGAGAGGGAGGGGAGGAGGGAGAAGTAGAGTCTGAAAGATATCAACACACATTTTTTGCAGGCATTTCAAGGAAGGAGAGGCATGCCATGAGTGAACAGCTGAATGCAGAATGCAAAAAAAGAAAACCAAAATCCGTGTAATAATACTCAACTGTCTAAATTCTGTAGCAATGATTTTTAAAGGGGTTTCTCAAATCGGGCCTAATTTATTGAAGGTCATCTTTTCTTCTGTTCGTATGAGAATACACAGGGCCGTTCTATCTTATTATTATGCATCATAACACAAACAACATTTAGCAGTTATTTAAGAGAGGCATTTAGAACAGGACTGTACCGAGCTTTAATTCCACCCACTGGCAATCCCTTGCCCTACTAGTACTTCTCCACCCTCAATGAGAGGAAAGGGTGGGCTGGGAACAGTTTTTGTGCCTCTCTGTATGTAGGCCTGTGACTGTGAGGCTGCACTGCTCACACAGCCCTTGGCGTTCAAGTAGAGTAGAGTAGAGGAACACTGGTCAGTGGGAAACAAAGCCAGTGCTGGGCAGACTTCTACAGTCTGTGCCCTGCAAATGGCAAGGACAAATCAAGGTCAGGTATCACATACAATGAGTTTATCTTGTTGGGCAGACGGACCATGCGGGTCTTTATCTGCCGTCATCTTCTATGTTACTATGTTAGGAAGTAAGCAAACACCTCAATAATTTTGCTAAATGCAGTAGGGTTGGGGGACCTTTATGTCATGGAAAACAAAGACCTATTTGAGCAATTTTTTGATAAGACAGAGAATGGATCAACAGAGCCTTGTGAATCAAACACCCTTCTTTGTTAACTTAAACATTGGCATTATTTTCCTCCCCTCATGTTCTGGTCTTTATTTATTTATTACATTTGTACCGCTGCGCTTTCCCACTCAAAGCAGGTTCAATGCGGCTTACATAGTAATTGGGATTATAAAGTATTGGTGGAGAGAAATAAGTTGAGTATTATCGGAGTAATAAAGAGCCCAGCAGAGAAAGGAGAATCTGTTTTGCTAAATAGGGACAGCTGAGAGGTAAACAGGAGAGGAGTGAGGGGTAGGGGCGGGAGAAAACGTGGAGTATCCCTGCCTCGTCCCGTGCCACAATTTGTAATTATTCATCAGACAAAGAGCTAAGGATCCCTGGACTGTGCAATTTGCATCTGAAACCCTTGCACTGCTCCGTTCATTCCCTGGAATGAATGGGGAGCAGGACCTCCTCGGGATGGAGCGTGCCATCTTCTATGATGTCATTCAGCGCAACCAGACTCCTCTCTTTACATGTCTGCATACTCAGAGGCCACCCTTTGTTCCTGTCTTTTGAAAGAGAGGCTTCCAAGAAACATGGCCTTCTCAATTTTGTCAGTACTATTGGCAACATGTGAGTCCAAGTGAGAATCACCTTGAATACAACTGAAGGCAAAAGGAAGAAGACTAAGGAATAATGATAGTTAAGTGCAGAGTTCCAACAGCCATCTTGATCATGGAGAAACCCGGAGTCTGCGAAGGTTGTGATGCTTTTGATAGAGCCAACAAAAAAGAGATTGTAATACCTGAGCTTTTAATATACTGTATTGCAGGTATCCTTGGGGTCTGAAAAGCCCCTTGTGCTACAGATTTTTTTTCTTTATAATGATTTTCTAAAGCATATCCATGCATAACAAAGGTTTTATGTGCTTTTGAAAATTGCTCAAGACGTTTCATTTATTGATCATTAAAGATTCTCTATACTGCCTCAATTGCAGTGCAAGTCTAGGTGATTAACGATAAAAAAATTCCATGCTAAAATTAAGAAACCAAAACTCCATCAAATTTTACTAAGGCGCGCTCACGTTTTTAGCGCCTGCTAAAAATAGGCGCGCTAAACGTTAGAGATGCCAATGTATTCCTGTGGGAGTCTCTAATATCTTAATAGTCAATGGTTGTTTCTCTTTTTCTCACCCAATCTTTTTCCAATCACCGAATGGGACTGAGACACAGGAGATTAGTGTTCAAGGCCTCTTCCAAAGGCTAACCTGAAGAAATGGGTCTTAAGGGCTGAACAAAATTGTCGGTACGTGGTTATTGAACGCAAAGAAAGAAGTAGCTTATTATAATGCTGGGGGCAGAAAAAAGAAAGCACTGTTTCTCATCTGTTCACATTTTGCTTCCATGGACTAGTGTTTCAGGGAGGTGTTTCTAATGGCTGAGGGGTTCTTTTACTAAGGTGCGTCAAAAAATGGCTTGTGCTGGTGTAAATGCGTGTATTGGATGTACACAGGTCCATTTTTCAGCCCGCCTGCAAAAAAGGCCTTTTTTTGGGCCAAAAATGTCCGTGCGTCAAAATAAAAAATTGGCGCTTGTCCATTTTGGGCCTGAGACCTTACCGCCACCCATTGACCTAGAGGTAAGGTCTCACGCGTTAACTGGGCGGTAATGGTCTACGGACATAGAATGCTGATTACTGCCAGGTTAGCGCCGTGCGCCGGAAAATAAAATACATTTTCTGGCGCGCTTAGTGTACGTGCATAAAAAATGAAATTACAGCCCGGGTGCACGCGGTAGCCGGACGATAGTTCAAAACTGACGTCCGTACGTGCCTACACGGCTTAGTAAAAGGGCCCCTGAGTGTAGAATGCACTTACATACTTTTGGATTGTAAAAATTATGTACTCAAGTTTCTTACAGTAGGTGAAGATTTGTGTACATATTTTTCCCAAGTCAGTGTCAAAAGAAATCGACAGTATTCAGAACAAATATCTTCAGATTTTACAGATATGCACTTACTTTGAAAGTTGTCCCTTGGAAAAGTTTCTTTCAACCTACAAAGATCAAGATACTTAAACCTGACTCTGCAAGCATAATAATTGCAAATTTTTGCTGAATGTGACCTTTGAAAACCACATTGGTTTCTGCTTCATGGGTCCTTTCTGACCTCAAAAGCTGATGTAGAGTGTCACATTTGGATAATTCTTATTTGGTCCAATAAACAGTGTCACATTATGTGAAACATCCAGTTCTCTGCAGGTCTGAGGAGGCTACTTGAATAGTGTTTGTGATAATGTGGGCACCCATTCGAGCTCTGGGCCTCGGAGAGGCTTTAAAGAAAGAAACTGAAGCAGCTTCACAAACAAAAACCTCTTTCTTCAGGACATTAACTTGAACAAAAACAGGAAGCCTGTCCTACCTTGAAGGCAAGCCACAGCTGAGAAAAAGGGTTCCTTATACATACATAATGGAAGCATATTCAGGAGAGCTGATTCTTTCTGTTCTGGGCCTCCCTGAATTTTCCCAGCTCTAGGTTTTTATCTTGCTTGGCTGGACCTCACCCTCCTGGCCAAGTCTTCAGCCCTGGCTCGGTTAAGGTGGCTCAGTGGGGGAATGTGTTTAAGGAGGACTGAGAGTCTCTTATACACACTACCTCATAGTCTTGTATAAAATATTCCAAATTTATTCACTGAGATACAGCAACTCATGTTCATGACTGTACTTTTACAGATGTGGAAGAAGGGCAAGTAAAAACTTTTTTCCATGGCTAATTGAGTTTTATTAATATTCCAAGAATTTATTTATTTATTTGTATCCCACATTTTCCCACCTATTTGCAGGCTCAATGTGGCTTACATGGTAGCATAAAGGCAATCGTCAAGTCTGGTAGGGAACAAATACAATTAGATGTTAGGATGGAATAGGGTAGATAAGATTCAGGCAACTTAGGGGGGGGGGGGTAGAGGATAGGAGGGGTAAGATAATGTCCAGTATGATCTTTGGTGTTGATATGTTGCAGGGTTGAGGCATTTATGTTGGGTTGTTAGGGTACGCCTTTCCGAACAGGTGGGTCTTAGTGCTTTTCTGAATTGTAGATGGTTGTAGACTGTTTTCACAGCTTGTGGCAGTGCATTCCACAGTTGTGTACTTATGTAGGAAAAGTTGGATGCATAGGTTGTTTTATATTTAAGTCCTTTGCAATTTGGGTAGTGGAGATTCAGGTAAGTCCGTGGTGAACTGATTCTATTTCTAGTTGGGAGATCAATTAGGTCAGCACAGATACTAGATTTGCAAGGAATCCTCGGACAAATGGATGCCAACCGGAAAATAAGTCATGACCCTCCCTCTCGTCTCCATGTTTCCAAATGGAAAGTATTAGAAAGCCAATAATCCTCAGATTTGGGCTAGTGATAAATTGGTAATCAGCTGTAACATCTTTGCTCATATAGAATGTGTCTTAGGATCTGTAATGGTAATTGAGGCTTTGTTTTATATCTTATCCAATGGCCTATACTCGAAGACCGTGTTCAAAATTCACTTAAATAAGTTGGAAATATATTCAATTTGATTTTCAAACTCACTTGAGTCTAATGTCTAAGGAGATCTGACAATGCATGCTAAATAAAATGATAAAGTGATGGAATGGTTTACTCTGCAGGATATTTTTTTAAGAATGGGGGAGACCAATTTTCAACAGTACCCATTTACTCAGGTAAAAGAACTGTGTGAAAATCGCTCATTTTAATCTGGCTAAAAGTCTGGATGGGGCTGTACAAGATGCCTACTCTAACTTGCAAGAGGAGCCTTGCCCAGGGATGTCTGTAGGGTGAGGGAGGGAAATAATGCACGTGTGGGTTGCATGTACAGATCTATTAGGGTTAGTTTCTATGGAAGCATGCCCACAGGAAGTAGCATAGTAACATAGTAGATGACGGCAGAAAAAGACCTGCATGGTCCATCTAGTCTGCCCAAGACAAACTCATATGTGTATACCTTACCTTGAATTTGTACCTGTCCTTTTCAGGGCACAGACCATATAAGTCTGCCCAGCAGTATTTCCCGCCTCCCAACCACCAGTCCCGCCTCCCATCACCGGCTCTGGTACAGACCGTATAAGTCTGCCCTCCCCTATCCTCGCCTCCCAACCACCACCCCCTCTTCTCCCCAACTGCTCCGCCACCCAATTTCAGCTAAGCTTCTGAGGATCCATTCCTTCTGCACAGGATTCCTCTATGCATATCCCACGCATGTTTGAACTCCGTTACCGTTTTCATCTCCACCACCTCCCGCGGGAGGGCATTCCAAGCGTCCACCACCCTCTCCGTGAAAAAATACTTCCTGACATCTTTCCTGAGTCTGCCCCCCTTCAATCTCATTTCATGTCCTCTCGTTCTACCACCTTCCCATCTCCGGAAAAGATTCATTTGCGAATTAATACCTTTCAAATATTTGAACGTCTGTATCATATCACCCCTGTTCCTCCTTTCCTCCAGGGTGTACATGTTCAGGTCAGCAAGCCTCTCTTCATACGTCTTGGAACGTAAATCCCATACCATCCTCGTAGCTTTTCTTTGCACCGCTTCCATTTTTTTTAACATCCTTCGCAAGATACGGCCTCCAAAACTGTACACAATACTCCAGGTGGGGCCTCACCAACGTCTTATACAGGGGCATTAAAACCTCCTTTCTTCTGCTGGTCACTCCTCTCTCTATACAGCCTAGCAATCTTCTAGCTACTGCCACCGCCTTGTCGCACTGTTTCGTCGCCTTCAGGTCCTCAGATAAGATTTAAAGCAAAAGGATCCATGTATTTTTCCTATGAACAGACATGGAGGTTAAGTCTAAAGGGTGCTTACTTCCTTTATAAAATACCAGGATAAGTAGTTGAAAATGTGCCTTTGCTTGAGGTTCAAAACGTAAGAGCTTCAGAAAGTATGACAGATTGATTTTTTAGTTTTATGTGACGTTTTATTAGTCCAACATGGTAGATGGAAAAGATGTTATAGCTATCCTTGGGACCATGTATCATTCTGAGCAATCATCAATGTGCTGATAGATTATACAGATCATACATTCATTAAGGACCGCTGATGGAGGCACATGCTGAAACATGATTGTGTTGGGTCGTTTCAACAAACTGGTTCCAACAGTGTGAATCCTTATCGTTTTTTGCCCATCTCCTCCTTTTCGTCTCCTATGTGGTACAGTGGAGGACTTCTGTTCTTCTGTGTTTTGTTTGTTTGCAAAACTTACACTGCCGTAGAGCTGGTGTAATTGCTCACAGCAAAAGGCCACATGTAGACTATAAGATTTTATGCATATAGAAATGAGCTGCGCACATACTCCACTCAAACTCCGCCCATGTGAATGCCCACCTGGAAAGTATGCAACATCACATCTAGGCACGCACTTATGAATAGCACTCAGCTGGAATCTGCTTCTTTACTTGCATGTAAATGACTAGAATGCCGACTTTTATATACTACTACTACTACTACTTATCACTTCTATAGCGCTACAAGGCATACGCAGCGCTGTACACCATACATGAAAAGACAGTCCCTGCTCAAAGAGCTCACAATCTAAATATGGAATGTTGCTAGTGGAATAGCAACATTCCATGTAGAATCTCCAACAGTAGCAACAGAATCTCCAATAGTAGCAACATTCCATGTAGAATCTCCAATAGTAGCAACAGAATCTCCAATAGCAGCAACATTCCATGTAGAATCTCCAATAGTAGCAACATTCCATGTAGAATCTCAAGTAATAGCAACATGCCAGAATCTCAAATAGTAACAACATCCCATGTTCCACTGCACTAACCACTAAGCTTTTCCTCCACTAGCAACGTTCCATGTAGAAGCCTGCCCTTGCAGATTAGCAACGCGGCCGCGTAGGCTTCGGTTTCTGTGAGTCACAGAAACAGAAGCCTGCGCGGCCGCGATGCTGATCTGCAAGGGTAGGCTTCTACATGACTACTACTACTTATCACTTCTATAGCGCTACAAGGCATACGCAGCGCTGTACACCATACATGAAGAAGACAGTCCCTGCTCAAAGAGCTCACAATCTAAATAGGACAGACAAACAGACAGAACAACTAAGAGGTAAGGGAATTAAAGAGGTGAGGATAAAAGGGTACAGGGCAAGTGAGTAGTGGTTAGCAGTCAAAAGCAGCGTTAAAGAGGTAGGCTTTTAGCCTGGATTTGAAAACGGCCAAAGACGGGGCTAGTATATGCTTGTTTAAAAATTATTTATGTATATTTTGTGATGATGTGTTCTGACACGATTGACTGTATTGCATATTATATAGAGGGGCAATTCTTAATGCCTAGAAGTAGGCAGCACCTTATAAAATTACCCCCAAAGTACCTTCAGACTTTGCTAATGCGAATTCTCGGGGGGGGGGGGGGAGCACAGGATGGTTTACAAGTATATAGTAGCTCAATTAAAAGTGGTTGTTTAATAATTAGCTGCCTGGAGGTAGGCTGGGGTTTTCCTGGGGTCAAAGATCGCAAGGCATGGAATTGCAATTGGATTGTGCACAAGAGTGCCAGTAGACTTACTCAAGGCAGAAATGTGGTTTGTATTACCACGTATTAAAATAGATTAGCATGCTGTGCAATTATCATTTTAACTGCATTTTGCTAAATTACAGTGTCAGTTGCTCCATGAAGTTGAATGAGGCAGGTTTGCTTGATGGCTTTAACCTTTTATCAGTCTGTTTTAGTGTTCTTTCCATGCCACTGTGACAGTAGCCAAGAGGAAGGTAGTCTCCAGTTCGCAGAGGCCTCTCAACATACTTAGCACAATTCAGGAAAGCATAGGACAAGCCCCAGAGGATCCTCAGCTAAGACAAAGGAAAAAGGAAACCAATGAGAAGGAAATGGGCAGATTAGACGTACCTTCCAGTATTTATCTGCTCTCAAATGCCGTGACTCGGTGGATCTTGTCTCTGTTACTTAAATTGCTCATTCTTTCCTCAGTACACATAATGAGTGGAAGAAAGAGGTTTATTTATTTGGGGTTTTAAAAACTATTTTATTGAAAATTGCAAAAGAGCAAAATGCAAGCAAAAACTCTTGCAAGGAAAAGTGAACATGAGCAAAGAAACTGATGCAAAAAGATAGCTAAACATCACCATTCATTAAAGTCCACAAATTGGGAAAGAAGCCAATAAAGATTATTATCAGGTAACATATTACTAGAATAAATAAAAGAAAAAACAAACGAACCAAAGCTCAGCTACCAATAAATATGAACCTGTATTATCTATGGACTCAAGAGGGAGTAGAGATTGCCGGAACCACAAGCCGATTGGCGGCTAAAAAAAGCTGTCGTCTGTGCTGGTTGGAAGAAAATGTACTTAATTATAATACACTCGCATGAGAATTTAAGAAATGAAGGCGCTAATTCGAGTGCTCCAGGGCATAACAATAAAAGGAGTAATAAGGTGGACATTAGCGTGAGAGACTGAGGTCCTATTCCACATACCTTGGCTTAGGACTGAGGTCATTACTATCATTATATGTCTGATGACCTTAAAGCTTCCAAACAGGTAGAAAAAGTGACGGTGCTTAAAGAGAGGCATGGCCAGCAGGAAAAAGGCAGGTGATAGTGCCGTTGTATAAGTCTCTGGTGAGGCCTCATTTGGAGTACTGCGTGCAGTGCTGGAGACCGCACCTACGGAAAGATATAAACAGGATGGAGTCGGTCCAGAGGGCGGCTACAAAATTAGTAAGCGGTCTTAAACGCAAAAATTATAGGGACAGGCTTATGAACCTCAACATGTATATGATGGGAGAGAGGAGACATGATAGAAACATTTAAATATCTCAAGGGCATTTATGTACAGGAAGAGAGCCTTTTCCAAATGAAGGAGAGCTCTGGAATGAGGGGGCATATGACAAAGTTAAGAGGGAATAGGCTTAGGAGTAACCTAAGGAAGTACTATTTCACAGAAAGGGTGGTGGAGGCGTGGAATGGCCTCCCGGTGGAGGTGGTGGAGTCGAGGACTGTTCCAGAATTTAAAAAGGCATGGGATAAGCATGTGGGATCGCTTAGGAACAGGAAGAATTAGGGGTTACAGAGGATGGGCAGACTGGATGGGTCATATGGCCTTTATCTGCAGTCATGTTTCTATGTTTCTATTCCACCAATGCCTAAGAGCCAACCTCATCAGTGATGTCACAATGGCTCAATTGTCCTATTATTGCCTTACTTTCCCCCCTTAGTGTGTTTCAGTCTCTGGTAACCAGAGCTGAGATTGTGATGTCATAATGCCTCATTCCACCAATGCCTAAGAGCCAACCTCATCAGTGATGTCACAATGGCTCAATTGTCCTATTCTTGGCTTACTTTCCCCCCTTAGTGTGAAGAGTTTCAGTCTCTGGTAACCAGAGCTCATATTGTGATGTCATAATGGGAATAGACTTAGGAATAACCTAAGGAAGTATTATTTCACAGAAAGGGTGGTGGAGGCGTGGAATGGCCTCCCGGTGGAGGTGGTGGAGTCGAGAACTGTTCCAGAATTTAAAAAGGCATGGGATAAGCATTTGGGATCACTTAGGAACAGGAAGAATTAGGGGTTACAGAGGATGGGCAGACTGGATGGGTCATATGGCCTTTATCTGCCGTCATGTTTCTATGTTTCTATATGTACACAAATAACCCATTTAGAGACATCGCACCCGAAAGGAACTTTGCCCTCAACCTCTGCAGCTTCACCATAACTATGGCAAAGCTAAGTTTGCATATTCCCTGGGATTTTATATATTGCGCCAAGATTTTCATGTGGAAATCGAAGCTTATTCCATAACAATGCGCATAACTTAATTAGGTAACACGCTAATCAGTGCTGATAATTGGATATTAACAAAAAATTATCAGCATTAATTGGAATTAATTAGAATTTATGCACACTACTTGCTAAGCGTATTCTGTAATGTGGTGTGCATAAATTCTAAGTCGCATAGTTGAAAAGTGGGTGTGGTTATGGGTGTGGAATTGGTGGGTCATGGGCATTTCTAAAATCTATCCATGATGTTATAGAATACACCCATTCCACGCCTAATTTAGGCATCGGTTTTTACACCAGGTTTTAGTTGGCGCAATTGGCCACAACTAAATTTAGTTGCATGGACCAGCACTTGGTGTATTCTATAACGTACACCTAAATTAAAGCATACTTTATAGAACACGCTTTGATTTCCTCATGGAATGCTTGGCGCGATATATGGAACCTAGTCCATTACGGATTAAAAACTGGTTAAAAGATAGAAAACAGAGAGCAGGGTAAAATAGTCAGTATTCTCAATGGAGAAGGGTAGATAGTGGGACTCCCCAGGGGTCTGTGCTGGGACCACTGATTTTTAACATATTTATAAATGATATAGAGATGGGAATAACTGAAAAGTGGGAGCAGGAAAAGATTGACGCTAAGCGCTATTCTATAAAGGGCGCTAAGAACATAAGAATAGCCGTACTGAGTCAGACCAATGGTCCATCTAGCCCAGTATTCTGTTTCCACCCATTGACTTAGCGGTAAGGTCTCATGCGTAAACTGGGGCGGTAGTCGTCAGCATACATACACTGTTGATTACCGCCCGATTAGCGTCACGCAGTAGAAAATAAAAATGTATTTTCAACCACACATATTGGATGCACATAAACCACCCGGGGCACGAGGTAGTCGGGCGATAGTTCTAAATTGACACATGTTGGACACATATAGGCTTTTTGGCGCCTTAGTAAAAGGGCCCCTCAGAGCTTTTCTTGAGTGCTGACTTCTAAGGTGGACCCTGGCACCAGGTAACTGTAATTGAGATTATTCTTCCCAATGTGCATCACTTTGCATTTATTTTTTTTTGTTACATTTGTACCCCGCGCTTTCCCACTCATGGCAGGCTCAATGCGGCTTACATGGGGCAATGGACGGTTAAGTGACTTGCCCAGAGTCACAAGGAGCTGCCTGTGCCTGAAGTGGGAATCAAACTCAGTTCCTCAGGACCAAAGTCCACCACCCTAACCACTAGGCCACTCCTCCACTACCAATTCTCTGCGCACCTGACTTAAACCTGCTGAAACCTGGTGTCCTGACTCATTATTCTATAACAGGGGCATAGCCAGACTTCGGCGGGAGGGGGGTCCAGAGCCCGAGATGAGGGGGCACATTTTAGCCCCCCTCCGGCGCCATCGACCCCCCCCCCCACCATTATCGACCCCCTGCTGCTGCCGCCGCCAACTTTGACGACCCCTGCCGACGACCCTCTCGACCCTCCCCCCCGCTGCCAACCCTCCCCTGCCATCGCCTACCTTTGCTGGCGGGGCACCCCAATCCCCACCAGCCGAGGAGGTCCTCTTCTTCCCGCAAAGGCTTCGTTCTGTTTCTGATGTCCTGCTTGTTGTATGTGCAGGACGTCAGACTCACAGAAACAGAACAAAGCCTTCGCGAGAAGAAGAGGACCTCCTCGGCTGGCAGGGATTGGGGTCCCCCGCCAACAAAGGTAGCCCACGGCGATGATGGGGGAGGGTTGGCGGTGGGAGGGAGGTCGAGAGGGTCATCAGCAGGGGGGTCCAGGGCCAAATCTACGGAGGCCCGGGCCCCCCGGCCCCACGTAGCTACGCCACTGTTCTATAACACTGCACGCAATTTATTGGAATGCCCCTGACCCGCCCATATCCCTTCCATGGCCATGTCCCCTTTTCAGTTGTGCAATATGGGATTTGGGTGCCCAGCATCACTGAATAATATGCAGCCAGATGCATGCACAAATCCTACTATGTGCTAGTTAATGTCAGTAATGGCAGGGTCACTGAGAGACTGAACTGGGGCAGGGCCGCCGCCGGTGGGCCCAGGGTAGGACCGCTGCCCCCCTCTACAATCGTCGTCCGCTGCCGCTCCCCACCACGATCATCGCCGCTGCCACCCCCCCAGATCACTACCGCAACTGCAATTGAAATACCTTGACTGGCGGGGATCCCGAGGCCCCTCCAACAGAAGAGGTCTTCCTTCAGCGCTGCTCTTCACTCCGCCGATTGCCTGTCCCTGCAGCTGCGTTTTCTCTCAGGGCATGCTCGGTAGCAAGCAATGGGCAGAGAGAAGAGCAATGCTGGAGGAAGACCTGCAGTGTCTGCTCTTCTGGGTCCTCCCCAGCTTCTAAGGGGGGGCCCAGCACCGGAGTTTTCTCTCTCCTGCTCCTGTCAGGATGCGATCCCTTGGGTCCCGTCAGGAGCAGGAGAGAGAGAGAGACAGAAAGACCCCGGCGCCGGGCCCCCTTTGGATACCCGGTGAATTTTACCCCCCATCACCTCCTCTTTGCGGCCCTGGTAATTGGTTGTTAGCATCTAGTTATTGATTAACAGCTCGTTAGCCAATTGAGTTGCATGCACATCTCAGGAGCACACCCAAATCCATATTGGGCAATCTGAATGGGACAGTTAGTTTTTATGTTGCTTTGTTACCATGATTTTATGGGGGTGCCACTGACATTTGTAAAGGTTAATGATGTAGATAAGGGGATGATTGCCTTAGGATGAAGGTTTCATTCATAACATAAGAGTGAGTTGGGAGGCGCAAACATGAAAAGAAAAATTATACACATACATAGCTTAGAATATGTCAAAGCAGTTAAGAAATCCAGAAAAAAAATCAAGATTTGCCACATTATCACATAAAGTTTAAGGTCAATTACATCTGCGTCTCGACATTTATGATCTTCCTTAAGATCCTGAGGGAAATTGTAAATGTCAAAACATTGATGTAACTGACCTTAAACTTTATGTGCTAGTCTACCTAGTTGTTATCCTTTATACTCCTAGAAAATTGTGATGGAAAGGCCAGTCTTAACAAAACTCTGTTTCTCTTTCCCTTTCATTTGCGGGTCAAGTTTTGATGATAGGAAGGAAGGTCTCCTAAGGCTATGTTAAGTGGTATTCCCCCTACTGATCGAGGTATGAAGGGAGTACTCTATGACTCATTGGTTACTATAGTTACTCAAAATCAAGCAAGATGTCTCCCTTGGGCCAATGGCAGCTCTATGCATTGCCCAGTTGGGGGTGGGTGGGGGTGGTGGTGAGGGATCTGGCCCCGGTCTTCCACTCTTCTAGTTCCCTGGATGGCTAGGGCTGGGATACTGCAGAAAGAGTCCTCATAGTAGATAGAGGGAGGAGGTTGTGATCATCCTCAAGGCTGACAGTTAGCGACCAGTTATAGAGCCCATGATACAGGATTAGAGCAGTGGTGTAGCTACAGGTGGGCCTGGGTGGGCACAGGCCCACCCAATCACCCAGCTGCAGCGCCACACTGCTCTCTTCCCTCCTCTCCTCCGCGGCATCCTGGCATCTACACTCCGGTTTCTGAACCCCTTCCCTCCCTGGTTTCGGTACAGGTGTCTCGGCGCCTGCAGTGATTCATTCTCACTGCTTGCGCCGGCCCTGCAGGCTTCTATCTGCTACATTCTGCCGTACAAGAAACAGGCAATGACATCAGCGAGGGCAGATCATGAAAGATGGAAGCCTTTGGGACTGGTGCAAGCAGCAAGAATGAGTCACCGCAGGCACCTAGGATGCCTGTACTGACATCTGAGAGGGATACATTCAGAGACAGGAGTGCAGATGCCGGGACGATGCAGAGGAGAGGGAGAAGATAGGGGGGGTAGGTGAAAAAAACCCCTCTTATGTTCTTAAAAAATATGTCCGGGAAGATATTTGTGGTGTGTGGTTGGGGGGCGGGGAGGGGACACGTGGAAGGGCCCATCCAAAATACCGGGTCTGGCTACTTCTCAGGATTACAGAAGGTGTGTAGAGGCGTGACCTCAGGTTGATTAAATTAAAGTAATGATTAGCTTAAAGTAATTTGGGAGGGGGATAAAGATGCAGAAAAATCTCTTGCAGTTGTAAATAAAAGTTCATGATACCAGATTCCAGCCTTGGTTCCAGCCTGAAACCCAAAAGATCAGATAGAATTTTTGAGTTTCCCAGATTTTCCATATTGTGTATTAGGATTTCCTAGATAGGAATCCAGACATGAATAAAAATAAAAGGGTTCTGGAAGATACTAACCACCGAGAATAATAAGACTAAAGCAACATTGGGCTACGCTTACATAAGTTGTAAAAATAGTAACTGGTATAAAAGACATAAAATTCATGGTTTCTCTGCATGGCAAAACTACCTTAAATATTTATTTTATAAAACTTAATATCATCATTCTAAAAATAGCTCAAGGCAGTGAACAGCAGAAAGACACAATGAGATAATAAATCAAAAAAATCATGAGGGATCAGTTGTATTTGGCATATTCATTAAGGACCTTGATGTAAAGAACAATGAACTGAGCAAATTTGCAGATGACACACACTTATTCAAAGTAGTTACAGCATCAGAAGGACCTTGCCAGATTAAAGACCTGGGTTTCTAAATGGAAGATAAAATTAAATGTGGGTAAGTGCAAAATGGTGTGCAGTTGACTTCCTTTTCCCTGTCCCGTCTGGCTTTCGTGGCTGCCCTTTGCAGTTTGGCCACTTGGTCCTCTGTCCTTCTGTGGATGGCTTTTGCAGATCTCCCACTTGATCTGCTGCCCTTCTCTTGCCAGGCTTTGTAGGCTTGTTGTGGCAACGCTAGGCATTCCAGATTTGACGTGGCAGCACATGAAATTGCCACCTTCTCTTACATGAGCACGCAGTTGTGGAATGCATTAACTACAGCCCTGAGAACCACGGACGAAATAACTAACTTTCGCAAATCTTTGAAGACACATCTCTTCAATAAGGCCTACAAAGAGAACCCATAGCCTTACAAAACTACCTCACCAACCCACCCAGTTATTAAAATCCACCATCTATACTATCCTGCCCAACACCTTCCTTCTCTCTTCCATTTCTTAATCTCTGTATATTACTAATTGTATCTGATATCCTGGAATGACTATGTCATAATAAAACTCTGTAAGCCACATTGAGCCTGCAAATAGGTGGGAAAATGTGGGATACAAATGCAATAAGTATACAGTGTTAAAGGATATTGGAGTCTTCATGGACAATTTGTTGGAAATCCATAGCTCAGGGTGCAGTGGCAGTCAAAAACCCAAACAGAATGCTGGGAATTATTTAGAAAGGAATGGAGAATCGTTTATCGTACTCTCGTGTGCAATTCTGATTGCCCCATCTCAAAAAAGATGGACTGGAAAAGATTAACTACAAGAAAGGCTGGCAGCAGCTCCCTTATGAAGAAAGGCTAAACAGGTAAGAGCTCTTCAGCTTGGAGAAGAGACTGCTCGGAGGGGATATGATAAACGTTTATGAAGTCATGAACAGATTAGCAGTGAACGCTGATTTACTCCTTCAAATAGTATTAGGATTAGGAACTAACAGGTAGCCTTGTCTATGGAATGCTGAAATCGGAAACAGTTATTTTTCACTCAATGCGCAGTCAGGCTCTGGAATTTGTGCCAGAGAATGTAGTCAAGGAATCTAGGAATGCGCTGCAAAGAACAGATTTACCCTTTCAGATCTGCAATGCATTCCTATTGACTCAGATCAGACACTCTCTGAGATCAGGATGCTGGGCAAAGTGGACCTTTTTGTTTAACTTAGGATGGCTTATATCATGCTCTTATGTAAACTTACACATGTTGGGCTACATTCTATATATGGTGCCTGAAAAATCTGTGAGGAAAAAAATTATGCCTAGACGTATTCTCTAAAGTATGCCTACATTTTATAGAATGGACTTAATGTTCCACCGAGCGGCTTGCCACATGACCAAATTTGGTCACATCCATTTAGGCCACGTTTTACTTGGTGTAAATCCCAATGCCTAAATTAGGTGCAGATCAGATACATAAGTGCATAAGTATTGCCATACTGGGACAGAACAAAGGTTCATCAAGCCCAGTATTCTGTTTCCAACAGTGGCCAATTCAGGTTACAAGTACCTGGTAAGATCCCAAAACAGTACAATACATTAAGTACATAAGTACATAAGCATTGCCATGCTGGGACAGACCAAGGGTCCATCGAGCCTAGCACCCTGTCACCGACAGCGGCCAAAAGAACAAGCAATTTGTCCCACCCATCCTAGAAATACTGTATTATTCCCTCGTCCATTCAATAACATTCTATGGCCTTTTCCTCCAGGAAGCCGTCCAACCTTTTTGTGAAGTCCGCTAAGTTAACCGCCTTAACCACTTTTTCTGGCAGTGAATTCCAGAGTTTAATTACGTGTTGAGTGAAGAAACATTTTCCTCCGATTCGCTTTAAATTTACCACACTGCAGCTTCATCGCATGCCCCCTTGTCCTAGTATTTTTGGAAAGCGTAAACAGACGCTCCACATCGGCCCGTTCCATTCCATTCAGTAGCTTATAGACCTCTATCCTGGGAGCAGGAGAGGGAGGCGACAGTGGTAGCGATTGGGGGGGGCGGCCTTGCCCCGGGCCCGGCTCAGTATCTCGGCGGCCCTGGCCCTAAGCATTAGTGAGAATTAACCATTTAGATACCCATAATATTGCTATGGGCATCTACATGGTTAGCAGCTTAGTAAACAGGGTCCTTTAATTTCCCTTTCGATGTTAACATCAAACAAGGCAGAACGAACACACATATTGTTCTTAGTTTCCTGGAGCTAAAATTGGAAAGACGATATAGAAGCACCAAATTCTAATTATGATTATTATTTTCAGGAAGACTACATATGTAGACCAGCAAATAACAACTCAGAATAAAGTACAAAAATATCTTCTATGTGTTTAATAAGACTGAGGAGAGTCTGATATAAATTGTAATAAACTTTCCCCTTGGTAAAAGCAGAGCGGGCATGTTTCTTCAGCTTCTCAGCATGTGGGTTATTACAGCAGACAACAGACGGGGAAAAGCTGGAGCGTGTCTTTGCATTTAGAAAGAAAACAAAGAAGAAAAATTGCTTAAATGGAAGCAGTTTGCCAGAAAACTGAGTGCAGGACCGTGGGTGGTACTGATGGACAGCGTGTGAGTTTGCGAGTGGCAATGGGGCTCATTTTCAAAAGAGAAAAATGTGCAAAAAGTGGCATAAATCTGTATTTGGATGTTTTTCTCACAAAAACGTCCAAATTGATATTTTCAAAACCAATTTTTAGATGTTTTTCTATGAAGTCCGTCAGAAGTGCATTCAAATGACAAGGGGGCTTGTCAGGGGCATAAGTACATAAGTAATGCCACACTGGGAAAAGACCAAGGGTCCATCGAGCCCAGCATCCTGTCCACGACAGCGGCCAATCCAGGCCAAGGGCACCTGGCGAGCTTCCCAAACGTACAAACATTCTATACATGTTATTCCTGGAATTGTGGATTTTTCCCAAGTCCATTTAGTAGTGGTTTATGGACTTGTCCTTTAGGAAACCGTCTAACCCATTTTTAAACTCTGCCAAGCTAACCGCCTCCACCATGTTCTCTGGCAACGAATTCCAGAGTTTAATTACACGTTGGGTGAAGAAAAATTTTCTCCGATTTGTTTTAAATTTACTACACTGTAGTTTCATCGCATGTCCCCTAGTCCTAGTATTTTTGGAAAGCGTGAACAGACGCTTCACATCCACCTGTTCCACTCCACTCATTATTTTATATACCTCTATCATGTCTCCCCTCAGCCGTCTCTTCTCCAAGCTGAAAGCCCTAGCCTCCTTAGTCTTTCTTCATAGGGAAGTCGTCCCATCCCCGCTATCATTTTAGTCGCCCTTCGCTGCACCTTTTCCAATTCTACTATATCTTTCTTGAGATGCGGCAACCAGAATTGAACACAATACTCAAGGTGCGGTCGCACCATGGAGCGAAACAACGGCATTATAACATCCTCACACCTGTTTTCCATACCTTTCCTAATAATACCCAACATTCTATTCGCTTTCCGAGCCGCAGCAGCACACTGAGGTTTCAGCGTATTATCGACGACGACACCCAGATCCCTTTCTTGGTCTGTAACTCCTAACGTGGAACCTTGCATGACGTAGCTATAATTCGGGTTCTTTTTTCCCACATGCATCACCTTGCACTTGCTCACATTAAACGTCATCTGCCATCTAGCCGCCCAGTCTCGTAAGGTCCTTCTGTAATTTTTCACAATCCTGTCGCGAGTTAACGACTTTGAATAACTTTGTGTTAAAGGCGGGATCTGGGCGTTCCTAACACTTGCAAGTTTTTCTGCAATAATAGAACAAAACACAAGCATAAGTTGGATGTTTTGGTCTAGACCTGATTTATTAACGAATAAGCCACAATAAACTGCTGTAGATGGCCAGATGACCACTGCAATAATTAAGGAATGACACCACCGTACTCCTTCAGTGGTCACTGACCGCCTCCACCCCCCCTCCCCCACAATGTGAATGAGACAGTACATAGCAGCCTTTATGACAACTTCATATTTATTTGGTTCACTTGTATCCCACATTTTCCCAGCTTGAGCAGGCTCAATGTGGCTAACAAAGTTACAAGAAAATTACATAATACAGCAAGATATAATAGTTATAAAAAATTAACAAATACAATAACAAAGCAGCTAAAAAGAGAATACGGAAGGGAAATACAGAAGCAACAAAAGGGAAGCGGACATAAGAAAAAAGTGGGTAATCAAACAAAACGGAAATGGGGATCAAAGTGTATTGTGGACTATGGGATAGGCTTTACTAATCAGATAAGTTTTTAGTGATTTTTTAAATGTTAGGTGATCCGTAGTCTCTTTCAGTAGTCTCGGCAAAGCATTCCAGGATTGCGGGCTGATGTACGAAAAGGATGAAGCGTAGATTGACTTGTACTTTAGATTCCTGCAGGAAGGATAGTGCAGAATAAAATAAGTACGAGATGACACCGATGCATTTCTGGGAGGTAGACCAATCAAGTCACGCATTAAACTGGTGCTTCGCCATAAATGATCTTATGTGTTAAGGCGCAGACTTTGAACTCAATATGGTCCTTAATGGGTAGCCAGTGAAGACTCTCACGGAGAGAGTGCGCACTATCAAAGCGAGATTTTCCATATGTTATGGCCAGTCCTATTAGAGCAGCAAGAGGGTTTCTGGAATAGCCACACTGGTTTGTAAAATAGGCACTAACTTTTCTGCATGCAAATGTTTAGAATATTAGCATGTGTATGTATGTGTACAAAAGTAACGGCTGTTCTATAAATACCTGCGTATTTGACATAGGGGATCATTTTCATAGCACTTAAGGGTTCTTTAACAAAGCAGTGGAAGGGGCTTCCATACATGTAGTGCACATCAAATCAACACTATCACCCGGTTAGTGCACCCACCCGGCGGCAGTGGTGTAGCTACAGAGGGCCACAGGGTCTGGGCCCCCCCCCCCCCCCAAATTGGCTCCGGTGCTGCCGGTTTGGCTGGCAGGGTTCCCCAACCCCTGCCAGCTAAGGCTTCTGTCCCGTGTTTTACACTGCCTGGCCGCAGTGAACCATTATACATGTCAGGCCTCATAGACTTACCAACCAGGAACACAAAAAGGTCAGCACACACATTCCTGAATCTCCACTACCCCAGCTGCAAAGGACTAAAGTATAAATCAACATATGCATCCAGCTTCTCCTACAAAGGCACGCAACTATGGAATGCACTACCAAACGCCATAAAAACAATACACGACCCAACAAACTTCCAAAAATCACTAAAGACCAACCTGTTTAAGAAGGCATACCATAATGATCCATCCTAAACACCAGAGAACGAAACTTATACCAGAACTGGACAAAACCGAACTCTCTATACTTGACTACTTCATTTACTGTGTCACTAATGAACTTTAACGCAATACCACTTTATTTCTCATGGAGTGGCCTAGTGGTTAGGGTGGTGGACTTTGGTCCTGAGGAACTGAGTTCGATTCCCAGCACAGGCAGCTCCTTGTGACTCTGGGCAAGTCACTTAACCCTCCATTGCCCCATGTAAGCCGCATTGAGCCTGCCATGAGTGGGAAAGCGCGAGGTACAAATGTAACAAAAAAAAAAATCCGGAAATGAATTTTCTATACTTGACTGCTTAATTTACTCTGTCACTTATGAACTTTAATGCAATACCACTTTATATTTCTCATTCCGGAAATGGCGATCGCCATTGCCCCATGTAAGCCGCATTGAGCCTGCCATGAGTGGGAAAGCGCAGGGTACAATGTAACAAAAAATAAAATAGATACTATTGGAGATTCTACATGGAATGTTGCTACTATTGGAGATTCTACATGGAATGTTGCTACCATTGGAGATTCTATATGGAATGTTGCCTCTATTGGAGATTCTACATGGAATGTTGCTATTCCACTAGCAACATTCTATGTAGAAGGCTGCGCAGGCTTCTGTTTCTGTGAGTCTGACGTCCTGCACGTACGTGCAGGACGTCAGACTCACAGAAGCAGAAGCCTGCGTGGCCACATTGGTGATCTGCAAGGGCCGACTTCTACATGGAATTTTGCTAGTGGAATAGCAACATTCCATGTAGAATCTCAAATAGTAGCAACAGTGGAGGAGTGGCCTAGTGGTTAGGGTGGTGGACTTTGGACTGAGGAACTGAGTTCGATTCCCACTTCAGGCACAGGCAGCTCCTTGTGACTCTGGGCAAGTCACTTAACCCTCCATTGCCCCATGTAAGCCGCATTGAGCCTGCCATGAGTGGGAAAGCGCGCGGTACAAATGTAACAAAAAAAGAATCCGGAAATGAATTCTCTATACTTGACTGCTTAATTTACTCTGTCACTTATGAACTTTAATGCAATACCACTTTATATTTCTCATTCCGGAAATGGCGATCGCCATTACGGCATAATGTAAGCCACATTGAGCCAGCAAATAGGTGGGAAAATGTGAGATACAAATGCAACAAATAATAATAATAATTATCTGGACCCTTCTGACTTGCGCACGTCGCTGTCGACCCTTCTCCATCTAGCTCTATTGAGCACGTTCATTGGAGCTGCAGGTGCTTGTGGTTGTGTTCGCGCAGCTGCAGTTATGTAGCGTTTGAATGAATGTAGGAGGCGGGGGGTTTCTGAGTTAGCAGTGGAGGAGAAGGGTGCAGATAAGAGAGGTTTACCCAGTGAACGGAGTTCCCAGGGAGGAGTGTAGGGAGATAAGAGTGGAGAGGTACTGAGGAGCTGCAGAGTGAATGCACTTATAGGTCAATAAGAGGAGTTTGAATTGTATGCGGAAACGGATAGGAAGCCAGTGAACTGCCCAATTATTGGCATTGAGGGGGGATTCTGTATATGGCGCCTAAAAAATCCACATGGACAATATTTCTGCCTAAAAGTATTCTATAAGCTTAATTGATATCCCAGCGCTTAGAATGACGCATCTCCATTTACAGCAACGAAAATGTGGAATAAATCCCGGCATGTAGATTTAGGCGCAGAGGGCCATATTCTATAACAAAGCACGTAAATTTGGAATGCCCATGAAAGACCCATTTCTCTGCCTGTAGCCACACCCCTTTTTGCCTGCACGCATTAGAATTTAGGCGCAGTGCGTTACGGAATACCCATAAAGTTATGCACATAAATTCTAATTATTGCCAATTAGTGCTCATTATTGCTTGTTAAGTGCGTTAACTCTGGCTTGTTAAGTCAATTAAGTTTTGTGCGTTGTTACAGAATACGCTTGGATTTTGGCACAGAATGCTAGGCATGCTATATAGAATCCAGGTGTAATTGGCTTGTTATTCAATTACATTGCATGTACAAATTTGATGTGCGCAATTATGAGCACAATTTATAGAATTTGTGGGAATATGTATTTGGAAAGGGGGCTGTGACGAAACAGTGGGCTTTTAAGCCTATAAACTAAATTATTTCTTGAAGTGTAATTCTCCAAATTGGCCAGAAGATGGTGATTGTTTTGTGTTTTAAAGCTGTTGTAGAAAAAGACTTTCTCTTTTTCAGTTTAAGCATGTGGAAAGGCAATTTGCAGTACCATTTACCAGATATTTTCAATGCTGGTGCTCTGGGCTTTGATTGGCCCAGGAGTTCAGATCTAGTTAGGAGGTACTTGCATAGGGCCAGGGAGCCGAGAAAGAAAGATCTCTTCAATGGGGCCCTGTGAGCAGCTACATTTCCTGAACTCCCCGGGTACTACCCAGGTAGTAAACAGATGTTTAGATAGTTTAATAATTGATCCATATTCAGTTACCTGTTATTGTTTGCTGATTTCACCTTTTTTTTCTGTTCACTGTTCAAGTTCTGTGACAATAAACGTCATTAGTTTATTGACTCTGCTGTCCTGGACTGACTAAGAATCCTGGTTTGTGCTTTTGGGTCTGTGGGTGCTTTGTAGGAACTGTGGGACCTCTGGAGTGTGGCCTAGAAATCACCGGGGAATAACCTGAGAGTGGGAGACTAGCCCAGAGGAAAGCGGGACCCAGTCAGTGGGAGGAGGGTTCTAGTATAGAGCACATTCACAGCGACCGACCCTTCAGGTAGCTGCAGGGTTAACCACAGGTGGGTGCTATAGAATGTTATAAAGTGTGAATGTATCTTTGACATTTAGGTGGTAAGTGGTCAGACATATACTACCTGGATCTCACCCGTGATCTAGCTCCGGCCCCAGGCCACAAAAAAACTATTGTACACAAACTTCACAGTCTTTGCTCACTCTCAGGCCACTCTTCCCACATACCACATTTCCAGTCCACTTACATTCAAGCTGGGGTGTGTCAGTGGTCCAGAATAGCGATGGAAGGTTAAGAGACTTGGCCAGGCTCACAAGAATCGAACCCAGTTCTCCAGGTATGCTTTGAACATTGGGCCTGAACCACTCTCTATATGTATATAAAACTTGCTAGTATATGTCAGAAAAAAAAATACAAAACTGACCGAGAGCAATTACCCTATGATCTGTCTGAAAAACATCAGGGGAGGGGAAAACCAATTAGACATGCTAAGATTAGTGCTAAAATGAAGTTTGCATTAAACCATCGAGTGAATGGTTTTTACTGTTTTCGAGACTTTTCGCAGAGGTCTTTCAAAACCTTTTCCAAAAACATTCCTCTTAGGCCTCCTCAGCAATTAGTGGAAGGTGGGCAGAGCGCAGAAATCTGAATGATTTTGTTTGTTTTCACTGCCAGCTGAATTACTGAAATATTTTTAACTAGTGTGGCTGTTTTAACTGAATCCATTCTCCATGTGCTGAACCTCTTCCCTTGCCAAAGAACAATGGGTCGTCTTCCATGAGTAATTGCTAGAGAGAATGGAACTGTAGGATGAACAATATCGCTCTGCAGAGAGGATGTGCAGTAGAGCTTCCTGCTGTATCTGCTATTGTTCAGGAATGAGACGTGCCGACTGCCGAGCGAAGAAAAGCCTCTCATGTGCTGCAGGCTAGCAAAGAGAGGCCGCCAACAGTCATTTTGGGTGTCACCATTCATGCATCACTCTCCAAGCCAACATCTTTGTTTCGTTTTGTTAACTTATAAAGCAATTATTGGAATCGCTATGCTACCGCATACTAACACACATTAATGTGCATTATTTGCTGCAGGTACTGTTTTATGAATGGGATTTATTTATGAACAATGCGCATTAACAGAGTTAGCATGTGGTAACAAGGTAGTACATGTTAGTAAATCGTCTCAACTCTATCTTGCTGCACCACATGCCTGGAATAGACTTCCTGAGCCGGTACGTCAAGCTCCATCTTCAAATCTAAGCTAAAAGCCCACCTTTTTGATGCTGCTTTTAACTCCTAACCCTTGTTCAGAACCCTTATTTTATCATCCTCACTTTAATATTCCCTTATCTCTTGTTTGTCCTGCTTGTCTGTCCTAATTAGATTGTAAGCTCTGTCGAGCAGGGACTGTCTCTTCATGTTCAAGTGTACAGCGCAGCGTACGTCTAGTAGCGCTATAGAAATGATAATTAATAGTAGTAGTAACTCTATTAATGATGACACCTTGGCAGTCTTTAGAGTGGCAGAATGTAATGCACTTTTACCAGTGACAAACCAGTCAATATTCAGCCCATAGCAGTTGGAGGTTCTTTTTAAACGCTGACCACCATGAGCAGAATTAGTCCTGGATATTGTGAAGAAGGGGATAAGGGAACAGAGGGGGGAGGGGGTACCGGCGGAGGAGAAGATACGGCCCAGAGGAGGGGACAACCCAGATTCTTAGCTCAGGGAGGTCCACATATCAGGAGAAAGCATAGATTATTTTCCCCAGAGGGCTGGAGGCAGGGTAGAAACTATGATTCCCAGCAGCCCTTGAGGAAGTCTTACAACAGAATCAAAGAGTTCCTATCCCAGCAGCCCCCAGTGGAGCCCAAGGGAAAGGCAGGTAAAGGTGAAACCCAAGACACGGAGGGGAGGCCAGGAAAGGAGGGGGAGCCTCTAAGCAGAGCTAATCAGGGGGAGGAGGATCAGCTGGGGAATGGGTGGGGTGAGGAGCCCATGGAATGGAAGGGGCAAGAAAAGGAGGAAGAAGTGAGGCAAGAGGAGCCGATGGAGATTGCAGCTCTGGCAATATCCAAAAGTAAAAGGTTCAGACAGCAGGTAACCGCTTGGTGCCGGGTCTGGGTAAACAAGGGAAGGCAGTGGCTTTCGTGGAGAAGCCAGGGAGTGACGGGGTCAAGTGGGAGGAAGCCAGGAGATAGAGCTGGCCAGAGGGGGGAGGGGACCCCTGGGAGCTCTCTGCCTCTGAACTGCTGATGGGATTTCTCAACTGCTTGTTTGAACTGCTTGTTTGGAAGTGCTTGTTTTATTTGAACTGCTTGTTTTTCTTTGTGGAACGTTTTCTGCTTTTGGGATTTCTTATTTTGAATTGCATCATTGGAACTGCTGAGATTCATGTCCTGTTGGTTTATGAACTGTGTTTTTGAAGCTGTGGAGATTCCTGAACTGCTTTGCGTTTGGAACTGCATTATTAAAAACTACTTTTTCTAAACTGTTTGTTTTTGGGATTACATTCTTGAAACCGCTGGGATAATTTCCCTGGCAGATATCTCCGGAGCTGTGCTGGAATAGTACTGCTGACCTACCTCAGGTCGGAGGGTACACCTGGAGGATTACAGGGAGTTGTACCTAAGTGGAATATCATATAGAAAACTCGCTGGGCATATACTAGCATATACTAGCAGCCAGGTCTTATGTGGGTCTTGATAAATATTCAGCTAGGACCTGCTTAGGACATTTATGCAGGTCCTGGCTGAACATCGGCCTGAATCTGACCAGGTCCCTCCCCCTACCTCTTGGAACATCAATAGCCCCCCCTTCTGGTCCCCCTCCTTTCCTCCCACTCCCAGAACATCAGCAGAGCCCTCCTAGTGCTCTGATCTGTCACAGAAACATAGAAAATGACAGCAGATAAAGACCATATGGCCCATCTAGTCTACCGTCCACACCAATTACTAATCTCTACATCTTTCAGTATCATTTTATAATGATAAATGCTATATCTTTCTCTCTGCACAAGAACTTTCACCCAGAATCCAGTCTAGATCTAAGGCCCAGTGTGATATCATTGCCTGGTTGTCCCAGTGTCACCTAAAAATTAGCCTGGTCAGGATAGGAAAGCTCATGTTTTATTCCAAACCTACTTGCTCCTCTTTCTTTTTCTCTATAGACAACACTATCATTTTTCTACTCCCCTCAGCCTGCAACCTCTGGATTCTCTTTGATTTCCCTGTCTTTCTTTCTCGGCACACATTCAAAGCTCTACTAAAACATTTCCTGCCCACTATTCAGAAGAGTTTATCCAGGCAGGAGAGGCTCCTGTCTGGTTAAACCCCACTGAGTGACCCGGCACACGATTTTCAGTGGTTAGGTTAGGGGTAGGCGGGGGGGGGGGGGGGGGGGGGGGGGGAGAATGTGGGTTGAAGGCCTACTTAGTGGAGATTTTTGGTCAACTAAGAACTTTAGAATATAAGAGTAGCTATATTGGGTCAGACCAATGGTCCATCTAGCCCAGTATCCTGCAGTATCACAAGTACCTGGCAAAAACCCAAATCATGACAACACTCCATACTACAATTCCCAGGGCAAGCAGTTGCTTCCCATATCTGTCTCAATAACAGACCACTGTTACCACCTCCTCCGGCAAAGAGTTCCAGAGCTTAATTATTCATTGAGTGAAAAAATATTTCCTCCTATTTGTTTTAAAAGTATTTCCATGTAACTTTCTCGAGTGTCCCCTAGTCTTTGTACTTTTGGAACGAGTAAAAAATCGATGTACTTCTACTCATTCTACACCACTCAGGTTTTTGTAGACCTCAATCATACCTCCCCTCATCCGTCTCTTTTCCAAGCTGAAGAGCCCTAACCTCTTTAGCCTTTCCTCATATGAGAGGAGTTCCATCCCCTTTATCATCTTGGTCGCTCTTCTTTGAACCTTTTCTAATTCCGCTATATCTTTTTTGAGATATGGTGACCAGAACTGAACACAATACTCAAGGTGCAGATGCACCATGGAGTGATACAAAGACATTGTAGTATTTTTGGTCTAATTCACTGTACCTTTCCTAATAATTCCTAGCATCCTGTTAACTTTTTTGGCCACTGCTGCACACTAAGCAGAAGATTTCAGTGTATTATCTACAACGACACCCAGATCATTTTCTTGAGCACTGACCCCAAAGGTGGACCCTAGCATCAGGTAACTGTGATTCGGATTATTCTTTCCAATGTGCATCATCTTGCATTTGTCCATCTAAGTTATCACTGAAGGTTAGGATAGCAAAAAGGCTCTACAGTTAATCGGACACTGGTCTTTTATTGGCTGGTGCCTGGTTAATGCATGGGTGACCACTCATACCTGGATATTCAGTGTCGGGAGCCATGCATGACCCAGCATTCAATCATCAAGGTCAGTTCAGCCCGCGTCTTTGAGTGGCTCAGATGCCGCTTACTTCCACGGGATAAATATCGGGTGGTTCATTACTTTCTCCCTCTACGCCTGGGATAGCTGGCCTGATTTGATGTGTCAACGCTTTTGCTCTGACCTTAATTAAATCCTGATTGAAAGTTCACCTTTGAGGTTGGAGTTTAATGTTTAACCCTGGCTGGTTCTGATCACAGCTTTGTCAATTTTGACCTTACTCACTGTAATAAAGTTCCTGAATCCTCTTGTTTGTCGTCTGTGTGTTCCTATTAGATTGTAAGCTCCACAGAGCAGGGACCCTCTCTATTGTAAGTATGTACAGTGCTGCAGAAGTGTCATATTACCTCCCTTAAAGTACTCTTGGGCTTGGGGTGGAGCCGCACCCCAAACCTAGGTGCTGAAATTTGAATCCGGCATAGGCTGAGAGTCAGAGCTGCACTTGAGTTAATTAATGGAAGCACTTATCTAGAATACACAAGTAGCAAAAATTGGGATCAGGCAGACAGAGGCACAGGACCTGGAATTTGCAGGAAGCAAGAGCTAGAAGTGAAACAGAACTGCAGACCTATATAGGGCCAGATTTATGCATGTTGTGGCCCCTAAGTTGTAATTTTTAAGGGGTCCTCCCTCATCTAAATAGGTCGTAAATTATAGGTTTAATAGTGTTCCATGCTAGTAAAGTGTGAGGCCTTTTGCAATGTGAGGCCCTAGGTTTGTCTAGATTATAGGCAAATCTGGCCTTGGGCCTGGACCTGGAATCAACAAGCAGCTCAGAAAGCTGGAACAGTAGCCGTAAACTTAAAATTGAGGCCTGGAGCAGAGCAATAAGAATCCTGTGTTCAGGAAGCTTCATACCAAATGGAGGGGCCCTTTTACAAAGTGTCAGTAGTTCCAGTTCGACTATGTGCCATTTCCAGCATACTGGGAAAAAATTTTTCTAGCACAGGGGTGCATTGGTCAGGGCTGGGTGCCGCCATTTTCAAGGCGGCACTGCTGGAAGAAGAGGGAGTGTACCTTCCTCCATCAACAAAGGTTCAGGGGGGGGGGGAGTCGACGGGAAAGAGGGCCGCTAGATCATCAGGTTGGGGGGGGGGGGGTTGATTTGCGGCCCAGTGAGACACCAGGGCTTTTTTGAGGGGGATGCGAGGGGGATTAGGGGGGCTGGAGACCCACTGGATCTCCAGCCTCCCCTTAACTTGTGTCGGAGGGGGGGGGGTCAAGGAGACTGGAGTTCCACCAGATCTCTAGTCCCCTTGTTGCTGGCTGGGGGTCGGGGTTCTGCTTCTGCGGGGGGGGGGGGGGTTGTATTTGGGGAAATGGGGGGCCTGCTAGCATGCAAATGCATCCTGGAGAGGGCTCACCATTCCTCCCCAATGGTCTGCAAGCCCTAAAGCCAGCTCCGAGTTGCTGTAGGGTTTGCCGCGGACAGCACGCCAATGTTTGGCTCGCTGATCACTGGGGAGGAATATGTTTAGCATGCATTTGCATGCTACTTGTTCTAAGAGCTCTGTTTAGCATGCATTTGCATGCTTGTTGCATTCAGAGCCCACGAGCGCATTGTTTCATGTGCTCGGGGGCTCTGATCATGGGGCGGTAGCAAACGCAGACGCTAGTATGGCGCTAATAGCCTCTAGCACCCGCGTTTGCTTCTGACCATCTGCCCATGAGTGAGGTCTCACCAGAGTCTTATACAGGGGCATCATCACCTCCTTTTTCCTACTGGCCAATCCTCTCCTTATGCACCCAAGTATCCTTCTAGCTTTCGCTATTGTCTTTTCTACCTGTTTGGCCACCTGGACATCAACACATATGATCACACTCAAGTCCTGCTTTTCTTTCGTGCACAAAAGTACTTCACGTCCTAAACTGCATTATTCCTTCAGGTTTCTTGCAGCCCAAATGCATGACCTTGCATTTTTTAGCCAAAGCTGCCAAGTTCCAGACCATTCCTCTAGCTTTGCTAAGTCCTTCCTTATGTTATCTACACCATCAGGGGTATCTACCCTATTGTAGTATCATCTGGAAAGAGGCAAAGCCTGCCAGACAGCCCTTCAACAGTATCGCTTACAAAAATGTTAAAAAGAACCGGCCCGAGAACCGAACCTTGTGGCATAACCACTGGTAACATCCTTTTCCTCAGAATGAGCTCCATTTGCCACTATCCTCTGTCGCCTTCCACTTAACCACTTCCTAACCTAGTCATTCACCAGTTATTGGGTGGTGGCATTTAATTGGCTAATTAGTTTATACATAGATCTGGGATTGACGCCCGTCTTTGGGTAACCTATGCAGAATCTGTGGGCTGCTCTATAGTCTTTAGAAGTCATGGGTAGAATTTGTGTGCATGGCTATACCTCTTTTAACCAGAGCGCTCTGAGAATGTTCAAGTTCCAGCTTAAAAGCTATTAGCTAACCATCTTGAGCAGCCATGAGACATCCTTGCATAGGGGGCAGAGGAGGAGAGTGTTGATCAGGCATTAGAAGGTGACTGTGGTGCGATAAGAAAACCAAATTCTGCAGGGAAGAAACGGAGGAGAAAGTGCCGAGATCCTGTTTTTTATATTACAGAAAAGGGGTCAGCTGTGCTGGAAAAAAATGCTATTGTCTGATTTAATCGGGGTTTGACAGCCTTGAAAAATAATGAGTCCTAACCAGCCTAGGCACAAGGGTTATTTTATCTTTAAATACATTCAATTTATTATCACAAATGATACGGACGATTACTTTGTTCTCAGGTGCAGGGATGAAAGGAAGGCAGACAGCTGGTATAAAAGACTGTGCCCTGATTGAAGAGGGGCAGCATGGCGGGGGAATTTGGGATATCTAGAACAATATATCACAGCCAAACGCTTCCCTCGGTAATGAAAGCTATGTTGGTGCTTGGTATTTAGAAAGAAAAATGCCGCAGTGCCGACTGATGACTGGTGAGAGGAAGAAATATCACTTGCTTTTGAACTAGTATCTGCAAAACATTGCCTTTAAGGGACGGCTCGGCCTCTATGCAGTATTGGTGTTTCATGACAGATAGGAGGCAAATCACCCCACTGCTGTACACTCATTGATAATTACAGCTGTAACCCTGGTTTCACTCATACAGTTCCAGGCACCAGCTAGCTTTTTGGGTCAGTTACCCAACACCAGGGCCAAAAACAGAAGTTTGATTTCACTGAGCTGGGCACACGGGGCTGGGTTTTATTTTGGTAGGTGTTAAGTCACACTTTTATTTAATTTCTTTACCAGTCTGTGAGTAAATTGACTTAACTCACACTCCAGTGAAACTCTCAAAAGCCTTGAAAATTTGTCCCTATAAGGGCACTGAATGCTCAGAGCTTCTTTATTCACCGTAGAGTCATGGAACGTATTTCACAGTGACACATAACTTTCTGCAAAGTCTTTGCCACTTAACGACATTTAGATAACAGGAAGACTTAACTGTTCTACAAACTTACGATTGTATATGTAGCCAGCCCTCCATTCGTGGGATGAGGGTAGAATCCAGAGGTGCTACAAAATCACTTCTTGTTGGGTCTATGTCACTTCACCATGCCACTCAATCTTGGTGTATAACCCTTTTCTCCTGGAACAGGGGCCCACAATGTTCCTACCACTCCATCACAGATAGGACATTATCCAGCTTATAATCGAACGAGAAAAACGCCCAAGTTCCGACCTAAATCGGGAGATGGACGTTTATCTCACAAAAACGAATAAAGCGGTATAATGGAAAGCCGATTTTGGACGTTTTCAACTGCACTCCGTCGCGGATGCGGACAAAGTTGATGGGGGCGTGTCAGAGGTGTGGCGAAGGCGGAACTGGGGCGTGGTTATCTGCCAAACAGAGATGGGCGCATTTCACAGATAATGGGACAAAAGTATGCGTTTTTAGCTAGAATTTAGGGCACTTTTCCTGGACCCTGTTTTTCCACGAATAAGGCCCCAAAAAGTGCCCTAAATGACCAGATGACCACTGGAGGGAATCGGGGATGACCTCCCCTGACTCCCCCAGTGGTCATAAACCCCCTCCCACCACAAAAAATGATGTTTCACAACTTTTTATTTTCACCCTCAAATGTCATACCCACCTCCCTGGCAGCAGTATGCAGGTCCCTGGAGCAGTTGTTAGGGGGTGCAGTGGACTTCAGGCAGGTGGACCCAGGCCCATCCCCCCCTACCTGTTACAATTGTGCTGCTTAATGCTTAGTCGTCCAACCCCCCCCGAACCCACTGTACCCACATGTAGGTGCCCCCCTTCACCCCTTAGGGCTATAGTAATGGTGTAGACTTGTGGGCAGTGGGTTTTGAGGGGGATTTGGGGGGCTCTACACACAAGGGAAGGGTGCTATGCACCTGGGAGCTCTTTTACCTTTTGTTTTGTTTTTGTAAAAGTGCCCCCTAGGGTGCCTGGTTGGTGTCCTGCCATGTTAGGGGACCAGTGCACTACGACTCCTGGCCCCTCCCACGAACAAATGCCTTGGATTTATTCGTTTTTGAGCTGGGCGATTTCATTGTCCATTATCGCTGAAAAGCAAAAACGCCCAGCTCACAACTTGGCGAATAAAACATGGACGTCTATTTGTTTCGAAAATACGGTTGGGTCCGCCCCTTCACGGACCCGTTCTCGGAGATAAACGCCCATGGAGATAGGCGTTTCTGTTCGATTATGCCCCTCCACGGCGCCTCCATGATTTGGGGTTGATGCTGGTGTTTGATGACCTACTAGTGCTGAGAATGGTTAAAACTCCACAACTCGAGGAGTGGCCTAGTGGTTTGGGTGGTGGACTTTGGCCCTGAGGAACTGAGTTTGATTCCCACTTCAGGCACAGGCAGCTCCTTGTGACTCTGGGTAAGTCACTTAACCCTTCATTGCCCCATGTAAGCCGCATTGAGCCTGCCATGAGTGGGAAAGCGTGGGGTACAAATGTAACAAAAAAAAAAAAATTACTTTGGGTGCTTGTAGCACATTTCAAATGCATTTGTATCTTTTGATATACCTCCCTTTGGAAATATCATCTGGGCAGATATTCAGCAGCACTTAACGAGCTAAATGGAGCAGAAATCATGTTGTAGGTAGGCATTAACCGTATGGCAAGGTGTACATTAAAACTGTTTCATGCAAACTCTTGGTGGGTTGTGCACGAATGCACCTGCAAAGTGTGCTGAAATCGTCTTGGTTGTGTTATTGCACTCTTGGGGGGGGGGGGGGGGGGGATAATTATAAACCAGCTGATATTCAGCGATATTTAACTGGCTAGGAATGGCTCCTGACTGGGTAAATAGCATTTAACTGGCTAATGCTAATAGCGTGAGATAGCCGGCTATCTCTGCCAAATCTTAGTGCTTAGTGCATAGCGGCTAACCAGCTAGCCGTGAATATTCAAGCACTGGCCAGCTAAGTTTATCAGCCAAATCAGACCACCTAAATAGCGGTCCTATCTTTGGCCACTATAAACTTAACCGGCTAGTGCTGCGTATTAACTTTGCCAGTTAAGTTTAAATCAGCCAAAAAAAAAACCCCTAATAGATATTCAATGGCAGTCACGTGAAATGACCCGGCACTGAATATCTGGCCTAATTGCTGATCCTGGGACTTAGCCAGCCTGCCTCCTACGGGCTGAATATTGGCCAGAAAGTGTTTTCCATGGATTTTAGAAAATTACCTCATGATATGTAGGCGTAAAAGTACACGTGATGACAAGAAGGTGTGTACATTTATGCATTCACATCTAGGTGCATTCTGGAGCATACTTTGCACACAGCCTGGGACAAGTCATGAAGCATAGTTAATAAAATACACACACCTGCTCCCAAGGTGGTGTAAATGTACACTGATGCATTGTGACTGCGATTGTTTTAATTTATATTGTCTATAAAATGTCCACAAAACAAGTATCTTTGTTGATTTCCAACCTACATGACCTGTTATAGAATGACCCTCTTAAGGGTTCACCATTCCTTAAAATTAGCCTTTAAAACAGACAGATATTAGCTTCTGTATTCAACCAGCCCAGTAGAAAAAGCTAGCGCATGTAGGAGTAAATTCTATATATGGTGCCAAAAAACATGCGCTTAGCATGATTTTATAAACTACGCCTAAAATTAGGCTTAGTTTATAGAATACGTGCATGTGCCATTCTTGCACTTAAGATGTAGGCGCACCTGTTTAGGTCACCTACTACTACTACTACTATTTAGCATTTCTGTAGCGCTACAAGGCGTACGCAGCGCTGCACAAACATAGAAGAAAGACAGTCCCTGCTCAAAGAGCTTACAATCTAATAGACAAAAAATTAATAAAGTAAGCAAATCAAATCAATTAATGTGAACGGGAAGGAAGAGAGGAGGGTAGGTGGAGGCGAGTGGTTACAAGTGGTTACGAGTCAAAAGCAATGTTAAAGAGGTGGGCTTTAACATTGCTTTTGACTAAAACCTAGGCCTAAATACCTGCACCTAACTTAGGCGCAGATAGGGGTTATTCCATTATAGCACGCGTAGTTTTTTTTGAAATACCCATGACCCGCCCATTCCACACCCATGGCCACACCCACTTTTCAACTGTGTGCATTAGAATTTATGTGAACCACGTTGTAGAATATGCCTAGAATGTTGTGCGTGTACATTCTAATTAAAACCAATTACTGCCACTAATTGGTCCTTAAGTACCAATTATCAGTGATGATTGGTTTGTTAATCAATTACATTGTGCACACAATTTGGCCATGTAAAACTTAAGGTGCTCTATAAAGAATTTGGGGGATAGAATGGACTGTGTTATTGCTGATCATGACTAAAGCTGCTTTGTCATTGGTTGGTGGCCATTAGTGTATTCACTGTGTATTAAAAGAGCTTGGTTTATCCTTGCATGTTTCTCTCTGACAAGACAGAGATCAGCTTGGGGGAAGTGGGTGGGGGTGTCCATGATATCACACTAGGAAGTGAATTGGGTACACTGGACAGACCCTGAGGGTTCTATGCTTCTACAAGAGTCACCAAGCTTAGTTGTTGGAAAGTACAATGTACTCCTTTATTTCTAACGGGCAGATGATCAAAAGCCCCCACACTGCTCTAAAGATAGCGCTGGAACAGCGCGGGACTTTACTGCCCCTAATGTCACAGATAATGGCATGTAGACCCCCCTGCAACTACAAGGCCCTGGTGGTATAGTGTCCCCCGAACCCCTACACCCCCACCGCAAGCCAGCGACACGGGGGCTGGAGGTCCGCCAGACCTCCAGTCTCCTGATCCCAATGACACAATTTCACCCCCCCAAAAAAGCCCCAGTGGCCCAGTGACCACAAACTCAAGCAACCCACCCCCAAAACCTGGTGGTCTAGTGGCTCGCCTCCTCCACCTTAACTTTTCACTTGTTTGTAACCTTTGTCTTGTCTTCCTCTCTTCAATAGTCCCTCATCCCTATGTGTCCTATTTGTCTGTCCTACCCTTACCCTTAATTGTCCTGTCTGTCTGTCCTAATTTAGATTGTAAGCTCTCGAGCAGGGACTGTCTCTTCTTCATGTTCAATTGTAAAGCGCTGCGTACGACTGGTCGCGCTATAGAAATGATTTGTAGTAGTAGTAGTAATGGTGGAGGAGGGAGTAGTACACTCCCTATTCTTCTAGCGCCTCCTTAAAAATGGCGGTGCCTTGAAAATGGTGGCGCCCAGTCCTGCCCAGTGCATTCTGAGATGCGCTGGGTGGGACTTCACCACCATATAAAGGAGAGGATTAACACAACATCTCTATGTCTGGGATAGGGGTTGTGCCAAAATTATACACATGTATTAGCACTGCTATGCAAGTAATCAATAAAGGACAATAAGTGTCTCTTTCCTTTAAAAAATAGGTTCCAGATTGGCACCTAACAATAATGTCTGCCCCTTACACAATTGCCCTTATGGTGCCAGATCCAAGCCTGAATCCAACACATCTGAAGTTTTACGAGATGGAACAATCTTTTAAAAGTCTGCCTCATATACACGGTGTCTGGAAAAAAAACCCGCCCCCCTCCCCGACATTGTTCCAAATAACCCCAAAACGTCCTACTGCAGCAGAAACCTCTGCCTGAAATTCGAGGCATTTCTGAGTATTAACTTTTCAACAGGATGGAGCTCCAGCGCATCGAACTCGCAAAACAGTTGAGCTCTTAATTAATGAAACCCCAGATTTCATTGAGCCAATAGCTCAGTGGCGTTAAGGACTTCGTGAATGTGTTAAGGTTGAAGGAGGACACTTCGAACAGAAATTATGAATTAACTAAGAACCCCCCCCCCCCCCCCTTGTACTAATGTATTTTCAAAGGTCATACGAAATGTTTAAACAATTGCAAAGTATTTTGAAGCTATGTAAGGGGTCCTGTTTTTTCTGGACATCATGTACAGCTCTGTCGGTGACGTAGGCTACACCCCACGAGTCACTCAATGTGGGATTTGTTTTGCATGCATAATGGGCTTTGGAAACATTGCAACAAGAAAGCACGGACTTAGATTATGCCGTTGGCTGGTATAATCCCGAACACTCAGATCTCATAGACAGCCTGGGATTTCGCCATTCTCTGTGGATCCCTCTTAAAAGGAGCTCAACAGAGGAACGGTGTCATTTCTCTGTTTCATAGAAATTCTGTGAACATCTCCATTCAGATCCTGTTTTAAGTGTGGAACACAGAGCCTCTGAATAGCATTTGTGTAGGAATGTTACCTTTAGAAGCCACGGTTTGTAGCAGACCTTTGTTTTCTCCACAGAGGCCTTTTGCTACAATTGCTGCTTTTTCTGAATATGTTAACAGTCTTACAAGCTGCCTTCCCGAGGATGGCATCCTCGAATTAGAAAAAAAAAAACAGCATCACCTAGGCCAGGATTGTGCATGCCTTGCCTCTGACTGCAAAGGTGCTTAGAAATCAGAGAGGATTTAATTTTGGTAAAGTCACACAAGGAGAGAAGAAATCTTATCTGCTTGTCATCTTGATGAGTCTGAGGTCAGTAATAGGCAGAGACAGCTATTGGCCATGAGGGAGCCTCTGCACACATTCACCCTGCAGCTGGAGTGAAAACTGATTCTTTTTTAGATGAGATGAATTTTAGCTTAAGGTTTTTTGGGTCCATAAAGCAGGGGGATTAACACATAGGTCGAAGCCAGGAACTGTCTAACAGGTCCTTAGGCAGCTGAGCTGATGGGTTTCAGGACCGACCTGCGGTGGGCTGCCGTTATTATAGGATTGGTGTCCTCATCATTCCTTTTCTTCAGCATCCTTTGCGATTCCCATACCTACAGTACCTGAGTGTAACTCACTGTGAACTTCTGAGAAAGGCACGAGCTGAAATCCAAGTCCAGGCCTCCTGTGGTTTTGCCAGGTCATCTCAATCCTGACCTGACACCCCTCTGTTTCAGCATTGATTCCCCTGTTGCACATTTTATATAAAAACAACCCTGTTGGGGGCAATTCTATAAGTGGGTGCCACATGGTGAGAACCTATTGTATAACAGAATCTGGGTATCCAGATTCCATTATGGAATGCTAGTATAACTTAGATTCCATTATGGAATTCTAGTGTAACTTAGATTCCATTAGTAACTATGAGTCCATCTGCGCTACCCAGATCAGACTATGAAGACAGAACCTGGAATATACTCCCCTGTTTAATCCTTTCTAAGTACATCCCTATTCCTACCCCTCACTATATACTTTCTACCACACTAAACAACACGCTAATCCCAATACACACCCTCCTCCCACTCCCCTACCTCTACCATCCTCCTCCCTTACCCACCTTACCTACCCAAACGATCACCTCTTTATCTACTATATTACAGCCATATCCTTTCTATGTTACTTTGTAAACCTGATATTCCATGTAAGCCGCATTGAACCTGCTAATAAGTGGGAAAACGCGGGGTATAAGTGTTCCACAAATAAATAAAAAATTATGGAATGCTAGTGTAACTTAGATTCCATTATGGAATGCTGGTGTAGCTTAGATTCCATTATGGAATGCTAGTGTAACTTGGTATCAGTGCTCCTCTCATTTAGGGTACCCACAGTTACACTAGTCGCAGACTTAGCATAACGGTGGCCACACAACATAGTATTCTGTAACAGGGGCGTAGCCAGCAGCCCTTTTCTGAGGGAGAGGGGGAGCTTGGGGTGGACAGAGAGAGCCACCCTTTCCTCTCTGCTCTCTTCCCCCCCTTTATAGACTTGGCACAGCACAGATCTTAATGGCGGCTAACTTTGAGCAACATGTACTGAATCTGTCCCTTTGTGCCTGGTAAGTGCCTTCCTTCCTGAAAGATCTGTGCATCATGGTAGGTACGATTACATTGATTTCTTTCAGTGTTCCTTTCTGTTCTTGCAGCTAGAATGGAAACATCAAAGTTTTGGGGACAGCAAATGATTTCTATCCAGACTCAGGGTCTGCTTGTAATTGGTGTAATATCTCCTGTTAATAACAAAGCCTGTACAGAGCAGCCTTTACAAGTCTATCCCATTAACTTAATTGGAAAATGTAATGGAGTCGTATTGGAAATGTTCTCTTAAATAAATACCCTGCACTTTAACCAGGTGTCTTTTCTCTAATAAATGTAACTGTCGGTGGGTATAGTGGTGTGAATTGAAATCAAAGTCCTTAGTTTTCTGTTTTTAAGAAAAGTGCATGGGAGGCGAGTTGACTTTAAAAAAACCTTTTCATTGATGCCAGCAAAATGACCACGACATAAAAAGAAGACACTTTGACACCAGATAGGGTTTTTGCTAAGTTGCTGCATGGCTTCTAGGTCAGCTTCTCTTAGTTTATTAAATAACTAGTAAGAAATGCCCGTTTCGGGAAAAAATGAAACGGGCGCTAGCAGGGTAATCCCCCCCCCCCACCATCCTCCCTCCGTCCTCCCTCCCTCCCGAGTTCCAGACACCCCCTCCGTGCCTCCCTTCCGAGTTCCACACCTCTCCTCTTCCTCCCTTCGTCCCTCAGTGACGTGGTTGCGAGTTTGTGAAGTTCGGAGCGCTCTCCCAGCAGCTGTCAGAGAACGTGTGGAAGCTGTGCGTTGTGTGTTCGCCGCCCTGCCCTCTGCGTCATCGCGTTTTGACGTGAGGGCGTAGGTACAGTGACTGCAGGCCCGCCCCGCCCTCAACGCCATCGCGTTTTGACACGAGGGCGGAGCTACAGTGACTGCAGCCTGCTGCAGGCCAAACCGGATATCTCGGGCGCCTCAAGTTTCCGGCTTGAGGCTTCAATGGAATGTTGGAGGTGCCTTTTATATATATAGATAAGTAAATTATTTTCTATGGCCACTTCCCCCTGATTGTGGACTATAGTATCCATTCTTTTTTCATATTTTGTTATTTTTTGGAGTCATTTTGTTTCTTGTGTTTCAGGATGATTAATGGTCAATTTCAGTGCAAAGATATTCTTTGTGATTATTTGGAATTGCAGAAATAAATAAAAATGAATAATAAACTTACCTCCCTCTTTACTAAGCCATCGGTTGGAAAGTTTTTACTACCAATCTGTTGATTTTTCAGAAAAGTAACTTTTTTTGATGACTGTAACGTCGTATTGAACTTTTGTCATTTTTGTACTTGGGGGGTCTTTATATTCTTTTGGGAGACAATTTTTCTTGTATTTGGGATGTTTTCACTTATCCCACATTCTTACACACACGTGAATGGTGAACTCAAGCATGTGTCTGGGCACCAAATGTAAAAGCCCGAAATAGAAGGGCTCAGAGTTCTTGTTGCCTAAGTAAGCTTTAGACGCGTGGGTGTCATAGCTTAGATAACTGAGGGGTCCTTTTACAAAGGCACACTGAGAAATGGCTAGCGGTAGTGTAGGCAAGGGTTTTGGGCGCACGCCAATCCATGTTTGGATTTATGTCCTCTTTTTGAGGACATATCCGGGCAACTGGGCGGGTTTTCCAATCTGCCCGTTTGTCCGGATTTCTGGACAAACGGGCAGGCTGGTGGGCGGCGCGTCCATAGGACGGCCTGCCCGCCAGCCTGCCCGTTTGTCCAGAAATCTGGACAAATGGGCAGATTGTTAGCCTCCCTCCCCTTACTTACTACTGCCCTGGTGGTCTAGTGACCTCTTCTGCCTTCGGGGCAGGAAAGAGCCCCCTCTTTCCTGCCCGGAGCGCTGCCCTGCATGCTTCCTTCCTGTTGCTGATCTCGGCGCCGATTCAAAATAGCCGCGGAGAGTTGAAGTGACCTCGCGAGACTTCAACTCTCAGCGGCCATTTTGAATCGGTGCCGAGATCAGCAACAGGAAGGTTGCATGCAAGGCAGCGCTCCGGGCAGGAAAGAGGGACAGGGAGAGGAAGAGGTCACTAGACCACCAAGGCAGTAGTAAGGTAAGGGGAGGGGGGGTGATGGGGTGTGTAACAGGGGGCAGAGCGAGGGCGTAAAAGGGGGCAGGGCGGGGCATGAAAGGGGGCGGGGTGTGTGGTGGGGTGGGGCATGTGTCCTCCTTTTTGGGGGATAAAATATGGTAAACCTAACTATGCCCTCTCCAAAAGTCATTGCACGATGTGATATCTGCAAGTAAGCCTTCTCCACAGTAGCCCCCACACTCTGGAATGGACTCTCTGAAAGACTCAGCTCAACACAAGACTATCTCTAATTCAGGAAGCAGGTGAAAGCTTGGTTCTTCAACCAGGCCTTTAATGGAAGAACTAACTCACTTGTTAAGTCTCACTCACACACACAAGAAGTGACATGGGCTACACATACTGGAGCAGGACATGTTTATCCACTCCAACCTCAGTTGAGATAATATTTAATCAACTCTCTGACCTCATGTGCAACTCTTTTTAAATTAGTCCCCTTATGTTCTAACTCCTCTTATTCTCTTACCTATCTATGGGTCCCTTTTACTAAGCCATGTAAGCGTCTACGCGCGCCAAAATCAACTTACTGCCCGACTACTGCGTGGCTCTTGCGGTAATTTCATTTTTGGTGTGTGTCCGAAAAATATTTTTTATTTTCTGGCGCGCGTAGTGGAAGCGCACCAAGTGGCATTTGATGCACGTAGGTCATTACTGCACAAATTTACCGCTAGGTCTGTGGTTGGCGGTAAGGTCAGAGACGCAAAATGGAAGTGTGACAATTTTGATTTTGCCGCACGTCCATTTTCAGGGGGAGGGGTGGAAGAGGGCTTTTTTTTTATAGGCGCACTGAAAATTAATTCTGTGTTTGCCCAAAACCCGCGGCTACACTACCTCAGGCTTCTTTTTACCACGGCTTAGAAAAAGGACCCCTATATATGTTCCATCTTTGCTTATACCCTACACAATTTATTAAATTGTTTTATTATTTATTGTGTTGACATTGTAAGTAGTATACTATGTTATAATTTCTTGTTATTTGAATATTTTACTGTTGTAATTATCTATTACTTATGTTTGATTTATTCCTCCTGTACACCACCTTGAGTGAATTCCTTCAAAAAGGTGGTAAATAAACCCTAATAAATAAGTAAATAAATAAAATATAAGAAATTCAAATTTTAAAAATGTGGAAAGAGGGTGCACTGTTTTCTGATAGTGGAACCAAGGAGGTTTGATTGACAGGAGACGGCGTCGTGTGACAAGGCTGAAGCCATCTACACCCAAAGAGGTTTAATTGTTTCCCCTATGCAGCGGCCGCCATCTTGATACACTCAAAATACATTACTTTGTATGGGGGAAGCTTCACCTACTGGCTTCAGGCCAGACAATGGGCCAAGCAAACTCCAGCCATCTCATGTCCATTGCACCTCCTTGAATGCAACCATTGTGCAGGAGCAAAACATGCATGCCCAATTAGGAAAAGAGTATACCCTTTCTCCTCATAGCGCCTACTATTTCCAAAGACCGCATGCTATGATCGACAGTGGACAAAATGGCCAAATGAAAATTCCCATAAATGACACAACACAAAACTTTTTTCTGGCTTCCCATCCCTAATCACAAGAGCTATTGTGAGTTTTTCACAAAGACTATGTAGCATCCTCTGGAAATGATGTTTTGGTATAAATTCATAGCTGCCCCAAGTCAGAAAAGGTGTTGGCTTGTGTCAGTTAATACCTTTCTTAATTACCACTTCCTCATGCTCTAGTACCTGTAGCTCTGGGCTTTTATGATTTGCAAACAATATGAGCACCGTACAGTTTTCTTGGGTCTTGGATTCATTTTGTTTTGTCTCGTTCTTCAGGTGCACTAGGAAAGAGAGGTGTGAACGGTCGCATGAACCACGGAGGTTTGCTTCAGAGATGAAACAGTGTGTTCGGCTAACTGTACATCCCAACAACATCTCTGTTTCCCAGTATAATGTGCTGGTAAGGCACCTTACTTTGAATGGTAAATGGGGAAGGGGGAAGAGGAGCCGCAGGCTGAATATTGACTGGTATAATCCTATACAATGACTGATTGTAAAGGTCATTCTTCTCCCAACAGAGTTGAACTGTGGTTATTTAATTAATTCCTTAAAAATGAATGTATGAAAGCTAAATCTACCTACGTGCCATAATAAAAGCTCTTTAGATTCAGCAAGTACCAACTGGGCTATATTTTTAAAGGGTTGGCTACCTTTCACATGGCTAAAAATAAAGGGGCCCATTACTGCCCGGCTAGCGCATGTGCCGGATGGTGATTCCAAGTTTGGCGTGCACCAAAAACCCAGAGTAGAAAATAATTTTCTATTTTCTACCACGGGGCCGTTCCTGGCAGTAATCGGCAGTTGGCACGTTCTGTACGGTTACCATATGGGTAACGCGTGACCCTTACTGCGAAGTCAGTGGGTGACGTTAAGGGTTCAGGCCGTAAATAGACGCGTGCTGGTTTAAATTTTGCCGCACATCCATTTCCTGGCCCTCAACCCCCCCCCCCCTTTTTCCATACACATTGGAGAAATGGTCCAGTGCGTATCCAACACATGCCCACACTACCGCATGCCACGTTTTGGAGCTCCTTTCTAAAAGTGTCCCGGAATGTATATACTTTTTGCAGCCATTAGCATATGAGCCCTTAACTAGATGTATTTTGTGGTGGGTAAGGACTCATGTGCTAACCATATGCTAATTAGGTAGTGCACACTTTACAACTAAACCCTGACCCATGAGGCAGGCGTTGTCTAATGCCGAAACACGGCCCTTGTCGGGTCATTTATCAATAAAATACTACTACTACTACCACTTATCATTTCTATAGCGCTACTGTTGTCTCAGTCTTGAAGCTTTTTTTGTTGGTTTACATGACTTGCCCAGAGTCACAAGGAGCTGCAGTGGGAATCGAACCCAGTTCCCCAGGATCAAAGTCCACTGCACTAACCACTAGGCTACTCCTCCACTCATTCCACCAATAAGAGCCAACCTCATCAGTGATGTCACAATGGCTTGATTGCCCAATACTTGGCTCACTTCTGATATTGTGATGTCATAAGGGAAAGGGAACTGGGACTTGATATACTGCCTTTCTGAGGTTTTTGCAACTACATTCAAAGCGGTTTACATATATTCAGGTACTTATTTTGTACCAGGGGCAATGGAGGGTTAAGTGACTTGCCCAGAGTCACAAGGAGCTGCAGTGGGAATCGTACCCAGTTCCCCAGGATCAAAGTCCACAGCAGTTACCACTAGGCTACTCCTAGTGTGTAAATTTAGGTGCGGGACCCCTTTATTCTATAATTGCACGTGTAACTGGAATCCACACCCACGCTCTGCCCCAAAACGCCCATGACTCTCCCATTTCTGTGCCCTCTTTTCAAGAACGCATGTAAAATTTAGGTGTAGATCACATGCTTAAATTTACGAGCATACCTGCTAATTGATTTTAATTAGCACCATTGGCTCGTTATTCAATTAAATTGCACACACAAATTGGGTTTGTGACCCAATTTGTGTGCACAATTTTTGGTGACTTTTTTTTTAGAATTGGAGGGTTAGTGTGTGCACACACATGAGAACACACAGCCCTCCCTCACACTCCCCATTCTACCCCTATGTGAGAGGGCAGCAGCAGTAGATGCCTTTCTTGGGGAGGTAGAAAAGAAGTTCCTTCCTGCCACCTCTTCCTTTCCATTTTCTAAAGTGAAAATTCTCCTCCTTTGATTTGAATTAAGTTGATTTACTGATATATATCGCTTAATACAATAAAGCGTCAAAGTGGTTTGCAATAAAAATAACGAAAATAGCTATGCATAATAACACAATCGCAAAGTACAAACAAACGATAAGCTTGATAAGATAATGCATAAAAATGACAAAACAATTTCTTGATTTTTTTTTCCAGCTGGTGCTGGAGGCATACAATGTCCCTGAACTCTCAGCTGGTGTCAACTGCACGTTTCAAGACCTCTCCGAAATAGATGGCACGGTGGTTGGCAACCAGATCCGCTGCATCTCCCCAGCAGAGAAGGAAGTGCCTAAGATCGTCATGGAGAACGGTGAGTGGAAGCAGAATACGCAGCGTCAGATATGCTATATCAGAAACTGTCTTGCGATCTGGATTCTTCTGGGATAGATGTCATGGATACCGTCCCACCACAGTGACACTTGTTACCCACTTCTTTGCCTCCAAATGAAACTGGGTAATAATGATAATAATAACAATAACATGGTTCTATAATAAGAAGAAGAATCACCATCATCATTATCATGCAGACTGATAAATACTTGCCGCACAATATATTTGATATCACTATGGTTGAAAAGAAGCAGCTGCAGATCATAGGTTTGGCAATACCAGGAGACAGCTGTATTGATGTCAAATGGAGAAAATCATGAAATATCAAGACTTGAAAGTGGAGGTGAGGCAGGGGCGTAGCCAGACAGCAGATTTTGGGTGGGCCTAGGCAAGAAGTGGGTGGGCACCAAGTGTTCTCCACCCCACCAAAAACATATCTCAGCTGGTGGAAAAATGCTTCTCTCCACCTTGGCAGTCTGCAGCAGGCAGGCGCTGAAAACTGAGAATGTGCAGGTGCCGGTATCGTGGAGAGTAGCATTTTCATTACCATCAGGGGGAAGTCTTCAGCTAGCAGAGATTGGGATCTCCACCAGCTACTGCTAAATGTGTATTACTGTTGGGTGGGCCTGAGCCCTATGTGGGTGGGCCCTGGCCCACCCCAGCCCACCTGTGGCTACGCCACTGGGTTGAGCACTTGCAGTCCCTGTAGGAATTGGAGCAATATCGAAAGACCTGGGACATCTGAACAAACTGGGCATTGACAAAGTCACCCTCTGCCAACTACAAGAAGCTCTGCTAGTGGAAACATAGAAACATGTCAGCAGATAAAGGCCAAATGGCCCATCTGGTCTGCCCATTCACACCATCAATAGTTTGAAAGCTTGTGTCTCATTCACCTGTTCCATCAAACTTAACTAGAAACAAAGGGGCCCTTTTAGTAAGCTGTGTAAGCATGTACTCACGCCCAACGCATGCCAAAATGGAGTTACCACCCAGCTACCACGTGGCTCTTCTGGTAATTTCATTTTTGGCACGCTTCCGATACGCGCCGCTGAAAAATAAATGTTATTTTTTGGCGAGCGTATCGGACATGCACCAAGTGGCATTTGATGCGTGGAGGTCATTACCACCCAGTTACCGCCTGAGACTTTACAGCTAGGTCAATGGCTCACGGTAAGGTCGCAGACCCAAAATGGACGCGCGGCAGTTTTGATTTTGCCGCACGTCCATTTTCGGCAAAACTTTTTCAAAGGCCTTTTTTACAGGCGCGCTGAAAAATGGATCGGCGCGCGCTCAAGACCCGCACCTACACTACCGTAAGCCATTTTTCAGGGCGCCTTAGTAAAAGGAGGAGCCCAAAGTTTTAAACAAACAAGACCTCAAATCTCCCGATAGGGACAAATACACAGAGTATTGCAAAACCCACTATCTTAAATGGGAGTAGGATATTATCATTGGTCCATATAAAAGGAACAAAAAGAATCGGCAGCAAGAACTCTACAACTACGGAGAAAATCTGCTGGTTCAAAAAAAAACAAAACCTCTCTCTTTAACCAATAGATAGAACAAGTGAATGAACATACAAAATTGGTTCAAAAAATAGCAGATCATTAAATCGCTACTCAGTTGACAAAAATCGTGCTGAAACGTAGCAAGTCAACAACTGCACATAAGGGGAAATAACACAGAGTCAAGGAAAACAATTTAAAAAGTGAAAAAACCCCAAAAGAGCATGGCCACCCCCCAAAAAAACAAAATAAAAATTAGCTGAGAACTATTGCTGGATCTGCCACTCATCTATAGTTCGTCTATTACTCCATGAATCCCCCGGTGTAGCTTCAATACAACTTAATCATCCACCGCAAGGCAGTGCACTGCTGGTTCCCCTTGTAAGGTTGAAAACATACCTTCACATCAAATCATAATACTATTACTACCCTGTTTCCCCGAAAATAAGACATCCCCTGAAAATAAGACCTAGTAGAGGTTTTGCTGAATTGCTAAATATAAGGCCTCCCCCGAAAGTAAGACCTAGCAAAGTTTTTGTTTGACCCCGATGAGACATGGACACAGAAACCTTAATTTTTTTCGCTGCAACCCAAAGACGAAATAACATTAAAGAAATGCAAGAAACAAGACTGAGGTGGAAAATCTATCGTCCAGCGGACTCCTACCATCCTCCTTCACGCTTTTGTGAAGATCAACTACCGGTAAGTGAGCCCGGAAAGAAAAGAAACATCCCCCTTGCAGAAATAATAAAAGAAAAGAAAATGAGTAGCCGAGCCCTTTCGGCGCTGCTCCATCGCCCAAGGGCTAAGTCAGACTAGAAGGATGGAAAGTGTTGCGAATGTACAGGAGGAGCGCATAAAGCGCCACCAACGGGGAACGGAGCTACCGTAGAATTTTTTTTTAACGTTTGTAATACAGTAGGGATGATCCTACGCCCTAAGCCCTCTCGCAACCTCCTGAGACCCCCCAGCCAGAGCAGCCGGAGCAGCCCGGCCCCACATTCCATTACCTTCCCTAGTTCATACCCCTCCTCCATTCCCAGCCCGGCCAGGGCGGCTCTGCTCCGCTCGAGTCCTGCGGCCACTGTGGGCAGATAGGCGAGCCATGGCCTACTCCTGCAGGATACCGCCCCCCACTTCAATACTGTTCCCGACCACCACAGTCCCCCTACTACTCCCGAATAAGACATCCCCTGAAAATAAGACCTAGCGCATCTTTGGGAGCAAAAATTAATATAAGACACTGTCTTATTTTCGGGGAAACACAGTACTATGACGACTACTAATATTAATATGGTTTCTTTGTCATCCTTTCATGGAATCTAGAAACACTGCTGACTCATGCACTCGAAGGATGAGTACATGAATGCTGGCTGAAAGTCACTCTTTGAATGCCAATTATATTTATTGTCAACATGATTTATTATATTATTGTAATTATCATTTGTGTAATGCAAGCAGATGAAATGATTGATGGTTTACACTGTAGTATTCACTTGAGATAGCACGGGGCTGTATAGTGTCACGGAGGACACTCTTCCAACGAGAACGGTTACCATGAAATGTACTTTGCTCGAGAAAGACAACTGGTGGTAGAGCAAGATTAGGGGACTCAACTTTCTAACCAGGTTTCTGAATTCCAGTTCCTAGAGTTGATCTCATTACTTAAAAAGCTCTGAGAAGGTCCTCGAGGGCATCACAAAGCACAGGGCCACCACAGAATCCTACCATGCCACTTGCCCACATTTTTCAATTCAGTAGAGCCCACGTACCTGCTCTTCCTGTGTTTGTTTTGCTCTGCCTGTGAGATGGCATTAGATAAAATGCACCTCACAAGACTGTTTTAATAATCAACAGCAGATGGGCAATGGATTTGAGCACCTGATGGTAATATTTATGCTGCCGAAATTTTTGACAGATTGTCAAGCCCAGTTTGGGACTGATTGATTAATGAATCTTTCAGATGAAGATAAAAACAAATCAAGGACGAGGGCTTGCTGGGTCATAGCCTTCTCGACTGCATTAATACAATTAATTTTCTCCAAAGAATGGCTGATGTGGATTATGAGGGCAGTGGTTTGGAGGTCACCAATGCCCTTCTGACTGGCAGAAGTGGAGAAACGAATTAATGGGGTTGAGAAGCGTTGCACAGGACATCCGAGGAAGGGCAAGACTATGGCTTAGTGATGTGATGCAAGGAACAACCTTGTAGGGAGGGAGTGAAGGTAGGGGATCAAAGCTGAAGATCAATGTCACATATTAGAAGTAACTACGGGGCCCTTTTACTAAGCCACGTAGGTGCCTACGCATGTCCAACGCGCATCAATTTGGAGTTACCACCCAGCTACCACATGACCCGTGTGGTAATTGAATTTTTTACGCACATCCGCTACCCATGCCAGAAAACATATTTTATTTTCTGGCGCATGGCGAAAATCGGGCGGTAACTCCGACTTGACGTGCGTAGGCAATTTCTGCATGGTTAACGCGAGAGACCTTACCGCTAAGTCAATGGCTAGCAGGAATATCTCAGACCCAAAATGGACGTGCACCAATTTTTATTTTACTATACATCCATTTTCATCAAAAATTTTAAAAAGGCATTTTTCACAGGCACGCTGAAAAATGGCTCGGCACACACCCTGAAAGCGTTTAGGGCCTAAGCTGATCTTTCAGTGCCCTCCCCCCTCCAAGTAGAGGACTGACCAGTTCTTTATTCTGGTCCCTGGAGCAGGGGCGTATCTGGACTCCGGCGGTAGGGGGGGCCAGAGCCAGAGGGAGGGGGCACATTTTAGCGCCCCCCCCCGCCCCCCCCGCCGCCGCCGAGCCCCCACCGCCACCAATAACTTAGTCTCTCCACCCCCCTCCCGCCGCCAACCCTCCCCCGCTGCCGTTCTTACTTTTGCTGGCGGGGGACCCCAACCCCCGCCAGCCGAGGTCTGCTTCCACCTGCCGCTGCCTTCAAAACTTCTTCTTCAGCCGGCGGGGGACCCCAAACCCCCGCCAGCCGCCCCGCGCTGTTTAAAATTCATCTTCGGCCTCCGTGGCCGTGCTGCTGGGATAGGCGGCGCTGTTGAAATCCACTTCGGAGTCTGACGTCGTTGTACGTTGTACGTGCTGCGACGTCAGACTCCGAAGTGGATTTCAACAGCGCCGCCTATCCCAGCAGCACGGCCACGGAGGCCGAAGATGAATTTTAAACAGCGCGGGGCGGCTGGCGGGGGTTTGGGGTCCCCCGCCGGCTGAAGAAGAAGTTTTGAAGGCAGCGGCAGGTGGAAGCAGACCTCGGCTGGCGAGGGTTGGGGTCCCCCGCCAGCAAAAGTAAGAACGGCAGCGGGGGAGGGTTGATGGCGGTAGGGGGGGCCAGGGCAAAATCTGCGGGGGCCCAGGCCCCTGAGGCCCCACGCAGATACGCCCCTGCCCTGGAGAGATCAAGAGAGAGAGAGATAAAACATACACACACACAAGATAAATATACAAATCAAAGGCCTTTGGAAGAGAGAACTGAGGGTCTCACATAATAGCATTAAGGCCACCCAGAACTGTCCCACAATTCCTCAGGTCCTCTGCTCTTTTATTAAGAATGCGTTAAGTCATAAATTAACTGGTTACATCACAAATCATGGGACACAAACTTTGAAAAAATTGGCTAGATTATATTCTGCTTGCATCTGCAAGTTCAGGGGTTCAGGGTACTTTCCAAAACTGCTAGTGGTTCCAGTAAAGTCTAACATTTATAGAAATGTGGAAATATCATACATTTTCCATATTACATCTGCATATTTCTCTCTTACTTCCCTGTTCCCTTCCAAACATGAATGCTCTTAGTGACTTCCTAGAATCTGAACAAAACATTCATTACAAAAGTTGTTGAAACTGTTAATTAACTAGGTTAAATGCACCTGTCCTGCTCTGTCTTAAAATTATCTCAGTTTCACATTTTTAATGTTTAACTCTTGCTATTCCCTTCTGAGCTAGGGGGTGCTATCATTTGCATAGTACACCCTTAATACCATCAGCCCAAAACTCGCACCTACACTACTGCACTATAGAAGAGATATGCCCATGGAAGGACAAGTGGAGGGTAATTGTAGAGCCATTTTCAGTCAGAAAATGCTGTTTTACTATGTAAATAGGCACTGAGAAGACTGGCAGGGGCATTTTCGAAAGAGAAGGGCGCCCATCTTCCAACACAAATCGGGAGATGTGCGTCCTTCTCTCAGGGTTACCCAAATCGGCATAATCAAAAGCCGATTTTGGGCGTCCTCAACTGCAGTCCGTTGCGGGGATGACTAAAGTTATACTGATAGCTGTTGCTTGAACAGAATAATTAAACCTTTTACAGAAGAAATAAATACAAAACGAGCATTGTTGCCCTTTTACAAGTCACTGAAACCTCACCTCGAGTGCTAGGTTTTGCACTGGAGATTACACCTTTGTGAAGATATGGAGAGTGTGGAAGCAATTCAGACGAGGGAAACTGAAATGATGGAGGTCATGGATCACTGAGATGGTTAAAGAACTCAAAATCAGCTCTTTAGATGTAAAAGAACAAAGAGAAAAGGGGGTATGATAGGATCATTCGAATACCTAGGAGCCAGAAGAAAGAGCGAGATGTACCAATTAGACTTGAAAACGTTTACAGAGCAGACAAAAAGACCATGGTACTCAGTAAAGGTTTTCAAGACTAATGGATACATCTTGCTCTTTCCTTTGGGTCCTGGAGATCCTGTATGAGTTGTTCACACCTGTCGTTTCGGTTTTCCTCATTTGAAAATCTAGCCAATTTTTAATATTTAACCACCTCTCTGACCTCACGTGCACCTTTCTTTAAATTAGTCACCTTACTTTCTAACTCCTCTTACTCCACCTTTGCTTATAGCCAATTAAAATGTTCTATTACGTTTTGTGTTGACATTGGAAGTAGTGTACTATGGCATACTTTGTATAGTTATTTGAATATTTTTACTGCTGTAATTGGCTCATATTTGATTTATTCTTACTGTACACTGCCTTGAGTGAATTCTTTCAAAAAGGCGGTCAATAAATCCTAATAAATAAATACAATTTTCATGTGAAAAGTAGTTCAGGGACAAGAAGTCATGATATGGAAGGTGGAAGGCTCACAGAAAATCCAAGGAAATCCCCTTTTTACTGGGAAGGTAGTAGATACCTATAGCAACTTATCAGCAGAAGAGGTGATGACCAAAACTAGAACAAAATTCTGTCAGACTTGGGACCAACACAGTGGACATCAATATATATAAAAGGCGAGTGTCGTACTCACTCGCAAATGCGCAGTAGAGACTTTCTCTGCCCCGCCCCCGCGTCAATACGTGATGACGGGGAGCGGAACAGAGAGGGTCTGTACTGCTTATTTCTGAAGGAGGGTCACCGCCGTCTAACGCTCCCCCCAACTGAGTCGCCGCCGCCACCCACCTTCTACCCGGTCGGGCCCTCGCTCCACTATTGAAACAGCGAGGGTCCGGGAACGCAGCACTGAGCTCTGCTGAGCTGCCGACATCGCCCTTCCTTCTTCTTCTCTGCCTCTGTCCCGCCCTCGACGACGTTACGTCACACGAGGGCGGGACAGGCAGAGAAGAAGAAGGAAGGCCGACGTTGGCAGCTCAGCAGAGCTCAGTGCTGCGTTCCCGGACCCTCGCTGTTTCAATAGCGGAGCGAGGGTCCGGCCGGGTGGAAGGTGGGTGGTGACGGCTCGGGGGGGCAGCGGCGAACTCGGCGGCGGGGGCGGGCCTTTCAACCCCCTCTTCCTATAATAGCCCGTTTTTACGGGCTCAAAGGCTAGTTATTAAAGGAAAGGAGGATGAAGATTGAGTAGGCAGGACTACTGGAAATATTGAATTGACCCAGAAAATCTTCTCTGCCTGTAGTTAAAGTGTTACTATATTAACTTGTATATTAATGCCTGATATTACCATTGATTGTTCATAGGAGACCATCAAGTGGTGCAGCTCCAACTCAAGTCCAAAGAAACGGGAGTGACTTTTGCCACAACAAGTTTTGTTTTCTACAACTGCAGCGTCCACAACTCGTAAGTTTTATCTTGTACTACTGCGAGGGAAGTTGGGGTTGGATCGAGTTGTGGGAGGGACCTCTAGGGCCTCTCAACCCTTTTGTTATTTCCTGTGCATCGGCAGTAGGAGGAAAAGGTATATACTGCAGCTGTAGGTGAGTTAAATCTACCTAGTCGTGATTGTACGGAGGCAAAAATCCTCATTCATGATAGTATCTATACTGAAAAGCAGGGATGTGTATTTATTTGAAATGACATGGTAAATGTCATAATCATTTGCCAGATCTTATAGTTTTTAGCCTGAAATACACTTTGAGTAGTTCTCCGGATTTGTCCCTGCTTCAATCGTGTTTAAATAACATTTCTCACTGGTTGTACAAGCATCATCTTATTTTAAATCCACATAAAGCTATCGCTTCTTGGATTTCGGGACACACATCCTCACCAGCTACGATTCCTGTACTTTTCGATACTCCAATTAAACCTGTACCTCAAATTAAGTATTTAGGTGTCATCCTCGATTCAAAATTAAATTTCTCTGCTCATATTTCATCTGTTTTGAAATCTGGGTTTGCTCATCTTTACAAATTGAAGAGAGTTCATAATATTCTTGACTAAACCAATGCATACTTTGGTTCATGCCTTCATTGTTTCAGAGTTGGATTACTGTAATGTCATATATGCCGACCCACCCAAAAGAGAACTGAAAAGGTCCAAACTCTTCAAAATACCGCTGCGTGCTTATTATGTTTCACAAGGTGCGGAAACCATCTCACTCCGTTGTACCAAAACTTGCATCGATATCCTATATAAAATACTTGTTCTAACCCATAAAGCGATGTATACAGGGCTTCCTGAGTATTTAGTGTTTGGCCAAATTAACTATCCCCTACACTCTGTCTCATTGCCTTCGATCTTTAAATGATCATCGACTTATTTTACCCAATCCTTAACAAGATTACTATGAGGCCACCCGGAAGAGTGCTTTCTATTTTATAGCACCTTTCCTGTAGAATAACCTTCCATTGTATATCCATTCAGAAACATCATTAAAGAAATTTAAAGTACTTCTTAAAACCCATGTTTTTACTTTAGCTTTTGTTTAGTTTGGCTCTGACTTCCTGGAGAGAGGCGAGTTTGATAGCACTTTTTCTTTTTAATTAATAGGGTGATTGTTTCTTGACATGACTGTTGACATCCCTATATATAGAAATGGCGTTCTTGTACTGAGTGTCTGTTTTTTTTTAATTATTGTATGTGCATCACTTTGACTTAAGCTGTAAAACAACAAATAAGCACATTTTAATAAACATAAATATTGCGTACTGTCTTTCAACAGGCACACTGTTGAAGAATAAGAACATAAGAATAGCCATACTGGGTCATAACAGTGGTCCATCCAGCCCAGTATCCTGTTTCCAACAGTGGCCAATCCAGGTCACAAGTACCTGACAGAATCTCAAAGAGTAGCAACATTGCGGAATCCCATCGAGTGGCAAGATTCCATGCTACCAATCCCAGGGACAGCCGTGGCTTCCCCTATGTCTTTCTCAGTAGCAGACTATGGCCTTTTCCTCCAAGAACTTGTCTAAATCTTTTTTAAACCCAGATACGTTAACTGCTGTTACCACATCCTCCGGCAAAGCGTTCCAGACTTAACTCTCTATTGAGTGAAAAAATATTTCCTCCTATTTGCTTTAAAGGTATTTCCATGTAACTTCATTGAGTGTCCCCTAGTCAAACATATAAACGGCGAGTGACCGTACTCACTCGCAAATGCGCAGTAGAGACTTCCCTCTCTGCCCTGCCCCCGCTTCAATACGTGATGATGGGGGCGGGACAGAGAGGGAAGTCTCTACTGGTATGCTGCAGACGTCGGAACCGCTCCCCCCTCCCCCGGAGTCGCCGCCGCCCCTCCATCTGGCCCGAGCACTGTGAACTTACATCACCACGCAGCAGCAGGCACATCAGCAAAGCTGCCGTAGGGCTTCCTTCTCTGCCTTTGTCCCGCCCTCGCCGACGTTACGTCACACGAGGGCGGGACACAGGCAGAGAAGGAAGCCCGCCCCAACGGCAGCTTTGCTGATGTGCCTGCTGCTGTGTGCTGATGTAAGTTTACAGTGCTGCTCGGGCCGGGTGGAGGGGCGGCGGCGACTCCGGGGGGGGGGCTCGGAAACCCCCCCCCATTCCAAAAGTAGCCCGTTTTCACGGGCTCAACGGCTAGTCTTTTCAGAAGAGTGAAAAATCGATTCACTTTTACTCATTCTACACCACTTAGGATTTTGTAGACTTTAATCATATCCTCCCTCAGCGATCTGTTTTCCAAGCCGAAGAGCCTCTTTAATCCTTTCCTCATATGAGAGGAGTTCCATTCCCTTTATCATTTTGGTCGTCCTTCTTTGAACCTTTTCTAATTTTGCTACATCTTTTTTTATATATGGCGACCAGAATTGAACGCAGTACTCAAGATAAACATAAAGAAATCCTGTTCAGAAGGAATGGATCCTCAGAGTTAATTTTTTTTGGGGGGGGGGGTTCAGAGAGTGGGGGTCCGCTAGCCTACTGGGTATTTTTGGCTGGGACGTGGCATGCTTTTTTTTTTTAATGTTTCCCTTCCTGTTAGTGAGTGAACCAATCATTATTCAAGCACAGACAGGAAGGGAGACATCTTTCTGCTCTTCAACAGCTGCAAATTACTGTCTCCGTGCACACTTTTTAATGCAGAGGTAATATGTATGCTATTAGTTTACTGCATTGAGGAGCAAAAATTGAGCGCTCAGCTTGTGTGAGAAACCATAAGTCATCAGTGCACGACTCTAATCCAAAATTTCTCCATCACTTCCTTTGTTAAAGCTCATTGCATGTAAACACAGGGCCTGTGCAAGTGTCCCTTAAGGACAGAAAAAACAAGTCTATTAACAAAATAGCATTACTGTTAGACAGAAAGACCGTTGCCCAATTCCTATGTCCTATTATCTTGTACCTTTGAAGACTCTGAAATGCTGCCGGTGAAGAAATGAACTTGGCCTGGGCTTCTGCACTTTCCCCGTTCTTAAATTTTAGAGGTCTTACTTTCTCCACCACATCAACTACCCAAGAATTTCCCCTGAGAACAATGTGAACCCTGAGCACGACAGCTATCTGAACGTTCAACGGGACAACAGCGCTCGTTCCCACGTCTTCAGAGCAGAAGAAAGAGGAGGCTGTGTGCTTAAATATTTATGATGCGTCATGTTATGGCTTGACATGATATGATACATTATACATTTTTAATTTGATTTAGCAGCGAGTTGGCTTGTTATCCATTACAAATAGTAGCTATTTAGACTGACAAAGTTTTCCAGCATTGAAGCAGGGCTGAATTTCACAACAGGAGGGAGAGGGGTTAATTCCAGCCCATCAGTGGGTTGTGACATGACAGATGCCTGAGCCCCTCAGAAGGTTCTGTGTATGAACAGAAGGTGTGTGTAGTACACAGACCACAGATGTAATCCTGTAGAGAAGACCTTTGAGAAAGGTCAACGCTTTCTTTGCAATGGCTATAGCTGTACATTATTAGTAGTTGTACTGTTTGTTTTATGGTGTATTTGGAACAATTAGTTCTCCTCCAGAAGGTGTGTAATTGCTGCTCTTTGTCAATTAAGTAGAGTCACTCCTCATTAACATGCAGAACTTCTGTGAGTATAACAAGTAGGGAAAGCATGCAGAGACACAGCCTCGGGAATGCTTTCCAACATAGACTTGAAGAAGGAATGTGTGTATGTGTGTGTGGGGAGGGGGAAAGTGTATAGGCATGGTGCGGTGGGGAGAGCATTTAGAGGGTAGAGGATATGGATGTGGTGGGGAGGGGGCTTAGAAATCTTTAAAAAGTGAAAAAATAATATAATTGTTTTTCTGCAAAACCAACCATTCTTTCAAATTTCTTCCTTTAGCTATGCCCTAGTGAAAATAGCTTTCACTTTTACCTCAGACCTATAACAGCATTAACCAGCAGGAACTGCCATTCCATAGGGTTTATTGAAGTTATGAGTTTAATATTTGTGTGGATTTCATAATTTCTTTTAAAAAAAGGGGACGGTGATATTTCGCAATAAGAAGCCGTTGGAATGGACATTGGCAGCAATTCTGTAAATTGGATCCTCATTTTAGGTGCCAGAAAGAGGTAATTCTCTAACAGGTTCAGGGCATGCATAAACCATTATCGAATATCAATGCAAAGCTGCATTGGTGTGCCAAAAGATAGGCACGCCTACGTAGGACCGGCTGGTGTACATGAGTGCCTAACTGTGCCATGCAATGCACGGAACTGATAGTATTGTATAAGTTGTACGCATCAACTTGGTGACACATCCATGATATGCCCATGCTCTGTGCACATGTATGTCCCCTATCAGTTCCGTGCTAAGCGATTTAGGTGCACCATTTATAGAATAGCTCCAGAAACGTAGACACATACCCCCAGATTTTATATATGGGGCCAGATTCTATATAAGATGCCTAAATAATCCATGCGGTAAACATTTCTGCCTAAGTGTATTCTGTATACTGAGCTTAGATTTAGGCGCAGTATATAGAATATGCTTAGTTAATATTCTAGTGTTCCTAAATTTACGCACATAGTTAAAGAATATGGCCCAGTGCATGTAAATGTATGTGCCGGGATTTACTCCACATCTTCGTTGGTATAAATGGATGTGCGTAGTTTTAGGCGCTGAAATATCAATTAATCATATTTTGTATACCGCACCTAATCTAGATGCCGCTTATAGAATTTGCTTAGTCAGCATTGATTTCAGCACTGATTTTTTAAGCGCCATATATGCTACTACTACTACTACTTATCATTTCTAAAGCGCTACTAGACGTACACAGCGCTGTACACTTGAACATGAAGAGACAGTCCCTGCTCGACAGAGCTTACAATCTAATTAGGACAGACAAACAGGACAAACAAGGGATAAGGACAAAGAGTAGCAAGATTCCGGAATCCCAAAGAGTAGCAAGATTCCCGGAATCCCAAAGAGTAGCAAGATTCCGTACAGAATCTCAAATACTACTACTTATCATTTCTATAGCGCTACTAGACGTACGCAGCACTGTACACTTGAACATGAAGAGACAGTCCCTGCTCGACAGAGCTTACAATCTAATTAGGACAGACAAACAGGACAAATAAGGGATAAGGACAAAGAGTAGCAAGATTCTGGAATCCCAAAGAATAGCAAGATTCCGTACAGAATCTCAAACACTAGCAAAGATTCCAGAATCCTACAGACTACTACTACTTATCATTTCTATAGTGCTACTAGACGTACGCAGCACTGGACACTTGAACATGAAGAGACAGTCCCTGCTCGACAGAGCTTACAATCTAATTAGGACAGACAAACAGGACAAATAAGGGATAAGGACAAAGAGTAGCAAGATTCTGGAATCCCAAAGAATAGCAAGATTCCGTACAGAATCTCAAACACTAGCAAAGATTCCAGAATCCTACAGACTACTACTACTTATCATTTCTATAGCGCTACTAGACGTACGCAGCACTGGACACTTGAACATGAGGAGACAGTCCCTGCTCGACAGAGCTTACAATCTAATTAGGACAGACAAACAGGACAAACAAAAGATAAGGGAATATTAAAGTGAGGATGATAAAATAAGGGTTCTGAACAAGTGAGTAAGGGTTAGGAGTTAAAAGCAGCATGTATAGAACCTCCCCCAATATGCATAAAGTTAATTTTAGGGTAACTTTAATCTCCAAATTTGCATTTGCTGGTGGTCTACATTAATTGCAAATCAAAAGACCTTGTTACTCAGGTTTACCAGTACTGATGTCCAAACGTGGCTCTCTGGACCTGAGAACCACATTCAACTGCAGTCAACACATGGGATTCCAGTCCTGCGAAGCCCTCCTGCTTTTCAACCATTCACTGTGGGCTGTCTGATGTGGAAAAACCTAATTCGCACAGGGTTCTGCATTTCATTAGCTTGATCTGTCTGGCGTTAAAACCTGATGTATTGTCTGCAGTAAAGCCAGCAGGTAACTGGTGTTACTGTGCTGGTTTTAATTCTTGTAAGTACACGGATCCCATAACACCCGGTGCACAGAAGTAGGATTAAGGTAATTTACAGATTATCTGAACCAGATGCCCATTCAGTGGATTACTGTATGTATGGAAAGAGAGAGAAATGCGCAGTCCAATCCTGAGGCCTTCATAGAAGTAAATATTACGCTTGCACGGGCAGCTCTGGGCCAGATGTACTAAGCATATTCCTCTTAGACGCAGCCTGGGACAAATACCTTATTACATCTGACCCACTAAAGCCGGTCAGCGCGTTTACCCTTCAGCCATCTCTCTTCTTGTTGATTTATACCCTTGTATCTGCTCTTTGAGTTCTGAAATTTCCATAACTCTTTCCGCTTTTCTCCTTCCTGCAGGTGCTTGTCGTGTGTTGAAAGCCCTTATCAGTGTCACTGGTGTAAATATCGCCATGTGTGTACGCACGATCCACAGACGTGTTCCTTTCAGGAAGGCAGGGTGAAGGTGCCTGAGGTAGGTTTACAGCTATATGGGGGCATCTGAGAGATGGGGAGGGGAGGGGGGAAATTGTACAACCAATTGTATATTGAGCCTGGAACACAGTTTTCCAAATAGCATGGTCAAGAGAGAAACGATGAGATTTCAGGCGTTTACTTGTTTCCTGGCTTAAAATCTACAGAGCTGGCTTGATTCCTTAAAAAAGAGGGGGTTCACGCCTTCCACAAATCCAACAAGGGAAAACAAATGCAGAGCGGAAGAAAATCCAATCCAAGAAACCAGTCAGAACTCACGGAATGAGAACTCCAAATAGACTTTATTAGGACCCTACACGGTCTGTGTTTCGGCTATAAAGCCTTCATCAGGGGTCGATATGCTGATATTCTATTGAGCATATGATACTACTGGAGCACTGAAAATAACACAAAGTCAAAATCAGAGATAGAGATAGTTGTAACTGGCGATCACTGCAAACTAATAGTTTGGAGTTCTTATTCCGTGAGTTCTGACTGGTTTCTTGGATTGGATTTTCTTCCACTCTGCATTTGTTTTCCTTGATTCCTTTAAAAAACATATCATTTTACCTGTATTCTTTTGCTTTATTGGACAAGGTCAAGGTCAGTTTATTTTGATGTACTGCAAAGTTATAGTATGATATCTAAGCGGTTTACAATTTAAAAACAAGTATTACAAAGAAAGAGGGATTCAGTTTAAAAACTGAGAAAACCTGACAGAGGCAGAAACAGGACAACAAGAAACAACTGGGGAAAGCACAGGAGAAAAAAGAAAAAAGATTACAAAATCTTACAGAAGGGAATACGGAGGGTTGGAATAAAACAAGAGGCAGAATGGTATTGTCTGCAGCAGATGATAAAAGCCTGGAATTTTGGATTAGTGGAAAAATGTACCTAAAGAAGTGTGATTTAAAGGCGAGGCGAATCCACGCACAGGCCTGAGGACTCATAGGTCTGTGAGGCCCTTCTCATTATTATGGTGGGCTCTGCATATCCTGTTCAGTCTGGTGGTTGTGTTTTTCGGGGATGTGATAAACTTTTTATAAACTCTGCTGAAACCCTGACATTTACCATTTATTAATGCTTGTGTCAATATCCTATAACAGTAACTTGATGTCATACGTATACTTGTATACATTTAAAACACTTGTACAGTTGCATGTATATTATGTGATGGATAGAAAAACTATGTACTTGACAGTTGTGGCCGGGAAGTGGGGGGGCCCTATGTTCTAGTTGGCCCCAGGGGTCCACGAACTTGTGATCCATCCCTGATTAAGGGTATTTGTTAAAAAAAAATTCTGAAGAGGCGACTCAATCCTAAGTGAAAGAGGAAAGTTATTCCAGAGCGTGGGGATAACAACACTGAAACTAGTGTGTCTGAGTACATCAAGCCAGATGTGACGATAAGAAGGAACAGAGAGGAAGTATTGGTTTGAGGAACGCAAAGATTGAGAAGGATTGCAGGTTATGCAGAAAGAACAGTAGACCAATGGGGAACCTGATAAACACTAGTAAGATACTTGACTGGAACGTTGCATCTCCTTACTTTATTTTGAATGTTTCACATAAGAACGTAAGAGTAGCCATACTGGGTCAGTCCAATGGTCCACCTAACCCAGTATCCTGTTTTCCAAACAGTGGCCAAGCCAGGTCACAAGTACCTGGCAGAAACTCAAATTGTGGCAACATTCCATGTAGAACCCCAAAGAATAGCAAGATTCTGGAATCCTAAAGAGTGACAGGATTCCATGTAGAACCTCAAAGAGTAGCAACATTTCATGTAGAAACCCAAAGAATAGCAGGATTCCAGAATCCTAAAGAGTGACAAGATTCCATGTAGAACCTCAAAGAGTAGCAACATTTCATATAGAACCCCAAAGAATAGCAACATTTCATGTAGAACCCCAAAGAATAGCAAGATTCCAGAATCCTAAAGAGTAACGAGATTCCATGCAGAATCTCAGAGTAGTAACATTCCGTACTACAAATCCAAGGGCAAGTAGTTGCTTCCCACGTCTGCCTCAATAGCAGACTAAGGACTTTTCCTCCAGGAATTTGTCCAAACCTTTTTTAAACCCAAATACGCTAACCGCTGTTACCACATCCTCCAGCAAAGAGTTCCAGAGCTCAACTATTCGTTGAGTGAAAAAAAATATTTCCTCCTATTTGTTTTAAAAGTATTTCCATGTAACTTCCTTGCATGTCCCCTAGTCCTTGTGCTTTTGGAACAAGTAAAAAAAAAAATCGATTTACTTCTACCCATTTTGTATACTGGTTTGTAATAAAAGTGCATACATTTTAGCATTTTTAACATTTTGAAAAGTATTGTTGCATAGGTGGCCACATCCAAATTTTTAGGCTGACATGAGAGCCAACCAGGTGACAGATGGCCACATCTTCTATTTATAGGTGTTTACATAGTAACATAGTAGATGACGGCAGAAAAAGACCTGCATGGTCCATCTAGTCTGCCCAAGATAAACTCATATCTTGAATTTGTACCTGTCTTTCAGGGCACAGACCGTATAAATCTGCCCTCCCCTATCCTCGCCTCCCAACCACCAACCCCTCTTCCCCCCACCTGCTCCGCCACCCAATTTCAGCTAAGCTTCTGAGGATCCATTCCTTCTGCACAGGATTCCTTTATGCCTATCCCACGCATGTTTGAACTCCGTTACCGTTTTCATCTCCACCACCTCCCGCGGGAGGGCATTCCAAGCGTCCACCACCCTCTCCGTGAAGAAATACTTCCTGACATCTTTCCTGAGTCTGCCCCCCTTCAATCTCATTTCATGTCCTCTCGTTCTACCGCCTTCCCATCTCTCGTTCTACCGCCTTCCCATTACTGAGGCTGTCTCTGTCCATCTGAAATCCATCCATACATGGCAGATGATGTACATGAACATGGCCCTGCACCTTTAATGAAGTAGCTGTGCAGGCTGTGGGCCAAAGAATGAAGGAAGAGACGTCAGCATGAGAAAAGCAGTGCAGGTCCCCACCGTTTCTCCTGCTGTAGTCTAGGGAAGGTGACGTACCAGAGGGGTTTCCAACCTTCACTGACTGAAGAAGTGCAGTGAGCAGTGAAGGACTGGCAGCCACCCCCCCCCCCCCCCCCCCCCCACCAACAGAAGAAGCAAACTCGTACAGTGGTAAAAACTAGGGTGGCCGTACCACAAAACTGGATCATCTACAGAAGTGGTGCCTGGAAGAGTTAAAGGCGGGGGGGTTGGAGGCAGAGGTAAGGCGCTTTCTAGGGTCTCAGAGACCAGGGAAGGGTGATGACTGAGATAAGAAGTATTGACAGGGATATGCAGGAGGAAGAAAATGGAGAGAATATTGACCGGGAACTGCAAGGAGGGAATGAGATATGAAAGAGCAGGCCTGGCCCAGAGATAGCCTTAGTAGCTGCAAGCTTGCCCCCAGGATAGGAGATAAGGTGAAGAAAAAGTCAAGGGATGGGCAGATTCATGAAATGTACCAATGTGCATAACTTAAGAGTCTGTGTTTTGCAACTTGTTGACAGTGTCCTTTGTCTCTTGATTTATTCATACTTTGTTCCCGCTTTCAATTAGTCCATGATATTACAACTGATTATCGGTACACAGTCAGGTCTGAGTTCCCACCATCCGATTACAGCCAGAACTGTACGGGTGATTAGTGCATGAGATATGGGTGAGGATCAGCCCCTTGCAGATAAATTTTATGTGCTGATATTGGAGTTTGAGACTAATGTGACAGCTCTAGGTACATAAATAACATAAGTATTGCCATACTGGGACAGACCAAAGGTCCATCAAGGCTAGAATCCTGTTTCCAACAGTGACCAATCCAGGTCCCAAATACCTGGCAAGATCCCAAAAAAGTACAAACCATTTTATGCTGCTTATCCCAGAAATAAGCAGTGGATTTTTCCCAAGTCCATTTTAATAATGGTCTATGGTCTTTTTCTTTAGGAAGCCAGCCAAACCTTTTTTTAAACCCCGCTAAGCTAACCGCCTTTACCACATTATCTGGCAATGACTTCCAGAGTTTAATTACATGTTGAGTGAAGAAACTTTTTCTCTGATTCATTTTAAATGTACTACTTTGTAGCTTCATTGCATGCCCTCTAGTCCTAGTATTTTTGGAAAGAGTAAACAGACGCTTCACGTCTATCCACTCCACTCAGTATTTTATAGATCTCTATCATATCTCCCCTCAGCCGTCTTTTTCCCTAGCCGCTTTATCCTTTCCTCATAGGAAATCCACCCCCTTTATCGTTTTCGTTGCCCTTCTCTGCACCTTTTCTAATTCCACTATATCTTTTTTGAGATGCGGTGACCAGAATTGTAGCAGCAGGGTACAGACATATGGTGCTAATACTTGGTGAAATCTGGTGCTCCCAAGTACAGTCAGTCTCAGTAGTAGAAATCGGATCTGAGAACAAATGCTGCATGTATTATACCAGTTCAGACAGAACTGCTGCTGTACCCTCTGGCCAGCTGTTGGACAGACTTATTTAAGCAAAGGAGAAGGCTGTTCCTTTTCCGGGTTTTTTTCCACCTTTACAGACATAACTCAGATCATGAAAGGAGAGGGGGAAAGCCCTGTAATCATTTAATTATCATAATTAATGTTTTTATAGTTTCTTTTTTAAAAATATTTTACTAGTTGTCTTGTCTTAATGCCGTGTTTATTTAAACTGCAGACAGCGGTGTGTTTTTTTTTGTTTCCCGATCCATAGAAATGACAGTAGACACCCACATAATCTAACACATGGCTTCACATGCTAATCTGCCACTCACCCGCTCCTGGTAACATCTGGAGAGGATAATTCCTAGGTAGTCAATGGCATTGTAGCTGACATAGGCATTGGACTGATAAGACACGGTGGAAGAATCCTGCTACAGCTACCAACACATTCTACAACAGATAAATCTTGTGTTCCAGTGATAGGACTGAAGTGATTTCATTATTATACAGTCCAAAGTCCTGATGGTATACAACAGAGAAATTCTAGCTTCTGATATTGTATAGCTGATAAGCCTCAAGCTCTGCTTTCCTCTGGGTCTCAGGCATAATTGAACATTTGTGCTTCTGTTCAGAGTAGCTGCTAAATGCCCCAAGAAGCTGACATCAGTCTCCAATCTTTGAACCTAAGAACATAAGAAAAGCCTTGCTCAGTCAGGCCAAGGTCTACTGGACCCAGCATCCCGTCTCCAACATTGTCTAGTCAGAGTTGCAAGTTCTCAAAGTGTAGATCTATTTCCCACAATTCTTTTCCAGGGATGAACAATTAGTCTACTTGGCTAATAATTTTTTTATGGACTTTTGCTCCAGGAGCTTGTCCAATCCTTTTTTTGAATTCCACAATTGTGACCACATCCTCTGGCAATAGATTCCACAGATTAATGTTTCTCTCTATAAAGGTTATCAATAGAAATCAAACAAAATAAAACATGGAAAAGAAAATAAGATGATACCTTTTTTATTGGACATAACTTAATACATTTCCTGATTAGCTTTCGAAGGTTGCCCTTCTTCGTCAGATCGGAAATAAGCAAATGTGGTAGCAGATAGTATATATGAGTGAGACATCCAAGCATTACTTTGACAGTCTGACAGGGTGGGAGTGGGTAGGAGGTATGCATGGGGACATCAAAGCATTTCATTGATATTCTAACAGGATGGGTGTGGGTAGGTGAGAGGAGGGTGGTAAACAGAGAAATACAATTTTATGATTTATAATGGGCTAGAAAACCCAGATCCTTGTTAAGTCCTGTCTGTTTGGTGTCAAAATATTAACCTATCTTAAGGTTATCAAAATGATAACCTTAAGAGTGGACTAACATGGCTACCACACCTCTCTCTATAAAAAAATAACAACAGAAACAACAAAACAAAAACAGAAACGCTCTACAATTTGTTTTCAATCCGCTGGTCGTTTATTTCACGAAATGTCGCCTTGTTTTTCTCTTGTTTGAAAAGGGAAACAACTATTCCTATTTATCAATGCGAAAGAAAGCAGATCCGAAATAAAGTACTCCAAAAACAATGCTTTATCAAAACCAAGCACCTGACGTGGTCCTTGTTTTGCCCAATCAGGGCTGCCTCAGGGGTATGAACAAAATTGTATACAGAGACAAGTCAAACAGTAAGGCAAAAGAATGAGTCTTCTAAGACTTGCAATTAGTAATTTCTCAAGGATGTAGTTTATTGGTAAGCAAAGAGGATCCGACATGTGTTTCGACTTGCAAAAGCCTGCTTCAGGGGTCTGGAAACAATACATAAATATACCAAATTACAAACAATATAAGAATATAACTGTATAAAATAATTAGAATCATAAAAACATGAATAAATGTGCATAAAATCATAGCGCAAATTAACCCCCCTGCTTACTAAGCCACATTAGCGGCTGCCGTGCGCTAATGCCAACTTTGAATGGGCTGTGTCGGCATTGCCGCGTGACTTACTAAACAGAGGGGTAAATGTATGAAATAATTAGAATGATAAAAACATAAATAGATGTGAATAAAGTCATTGTGCAAATTAAATAAATTCATAAAAGCACAATAATATAAATGAAGTTAAGAACCATAGATATGCATATGCAAAACAATGTATACGTTATTAAACCATGTGCAAAACTACTACTTATCATTTCTATAGCGCTACTAGACATACGCAGCACTGTACAGAGCTTACAATCTAATTAGGACAGACAAACAGTACAAATAAAAGATAAGGGAATTACTAAGGTGGGAATGATAAAATATGGGTACTGAACAGGTGAGTAAGGGTTAGGAGTTAAAAGCAGCATCAAAAAGGTGGGCTTTTAGCCTAGATTTGAAGATGGCCAGAGATGGAGCTTGACATACTGGCTCAGGAAGTTTATTCCAGGCATATGGTGCAGCAAGATAAAAGGAACAGAGTCTGGAGTTAGCGGTGGAGAAGGGTGCAGATAAGAGAGATTTACCCAGTAAACGGCTCCGCTCATTCTGCCTCGCCTCACCCTATGCTTGGAACAACCTTCCTGAGCCCTTAAGCCAAGCTCCCTCCCTGCCCATCTTCAAGTCTTTGCTTAAAACCCACCTCTTCAATGCTGCATTCGGCACCTAACTCTTACCGTTCAGTGAATCCAGACTGCCCCAATTTGACCGCCCCTATTGGACTGACCGTTCACTTGTCTCTTAGATTGTAAGCTCTTTGAGCAGGGACTGTCCCTCTATGTTTATATTGTACAGCGCTGCGTAACCCTTGTAGCGCTTTAGAAATGTTAAGTAGTAGTAGTAGTAGTAACGGCGTTCCCGGGGAGGAGTATAGGGAGAGGTAAGAGTGGAGAGGGACTGAGGAGCTGCAGTGTGAATGCACTTGTAAGTCAATAAGAGGAGTTTGAACTGTATGCAGAAACAGATAGGGAGCCAGTGAAGTGACTTGAGGAGACTTGTACATGTATATATATTCATTTGTAAATGGACATGTAAACCAAATTACGACCAATTATACTTGGTTTTAATAAAGCAATGTTTTTGGAGTACTTTATTTGGCATCTGCTTTCTATATCACCTTGGCACAGATCTGAACCGTCTCTCTGATGTCCGTTCCCTATTTATCCATTCCACCCCACTCAAGTTTTTAAAATTCTATCATTTCTCCTCTCGGTCATCTTTTCTCCAAGCTGAAGAGCCCTAGCCTGTTTAGCCTTTCTTCATAAGGGAAGTGTTCATCTCCATTATCATTTTTGCTGTCCTTCTCTGAACTTTTCTAGTTGCACTGTCTCCTTTATGAGATGGGGAGACCGGAAATGTACACTGTACTCAAGGTGCGGACACACTAGAAGCATATTCAGAGATATTAAGATCATCTCAGTTTTGTTTTCCATGGCTGCTTGATGTGTTTTCTCTCCAATTCTACTGGGCAAATCAATCCTCTTGAGAAACTGAAATCTTGCCTGAAAACCTATTATTTTAATTGCTTATTATTTTAATTATTTTGTCATTATCATGGTCTTGAAATGTTACCTATCACCCATAAACACAACCATCCTAATCCACTAGCACTGGGATTTGCAGCTTCCTTTCTCACTTGGCGTTTATTTTTTTTTATTAGGGTAAGGATTTATTTACCGCCTTTTTGAAGGAATTTACTCAAGGTGGTGTTACAGTAAGAATAAATCAAACATGAGCAATAGACAATTACAGCAGTAAAAATATTCAAGTAACAATACAAAGTATGGCATAGTAGACTACTTTAAATTGAATTCTGGTACTTGCTACGAATATGAATCAACAAATGTATAAGTCCACTGATAGCAAGTAACTCTCGTGTCTGCTGATGTAATAATCTGTATATGTAGAGGAAAAGACTTCAGATACTCGGTTCAAATAACGGTCTATTGAGACCCGTGAACCAAGACGCTCAGCGTTAACTCTGGAATAATAAAATTCCTTTAGGTCAATCCGCTGGTGAGTATGCTCATTAGTCAGAAAAACCTCTTATTTATTAAATAGGCTTGTATAGCAATGAAGGTAAAAATTATACTTAGCTTCTATTAGCTCCACACTTGCTGGGAACGCCCAAGGAGCTGAACCCAACAATCTTCTTCTACATCAGTGGAGGAGTGGCCTAGTAGTTAGGGTGGTGGACTTTTGTCCTGGGGAACTGAGGAACTGAGTTTGATTCCCGGCACAGGCAGCTCCTTGTGACTCTGGGCAAGTCACTTAACCCTCCATTGCCCCATGTAAGCTGCATTGAGCCTGCCATGAGTGGGAAAGCGCGGGGTACAAATGTAACAAAAACCAAACAAACATCACACTGATGTCTTCTACATCACCCTAAGTTCAAGACAAAATCAAAAACTAAGCAGAAAGAGTGGAGAGCTCGAGGACATCCAAAGGATCGTACAACTAACTGCTTTAAAGAAAGCTGCTGTGGATTCCTTGCAAAAGAGCCTGAGGGTGGGGAGGCATCAAGAAAAAAGGTCCTGAAAGCACCATGGCTATGGTAGCTAGATGGCAGGACATAAAACCAGAGGCTAGTGAGTTGCACAGTTGGGACAACTTAGAAGGTGATGTTAGGCAAACACTTGCCCACCGGAACAATTAAAGAATAAACCTGTCAGATTAGTGGTGAGAATGCAGGGGAAGGGAAGGGGCGAGGGTGTTAGACAACCACTGGAGTGGCTGGAGGACAGTCACCAAGTGTAACGTTTTCAAACACGTACTCTTGTCATGTTCACACGCTTTGCTAACACAAAGGTGCAGCTCCAATAATCTAAACTTTGCGTGGTGTCTTTCATTCAGACAAAGTCCCAATGCATCATATACTTTATCAGAAGCATGCATGTAGGCCTGACTGCCAACTGGATTTCACGATGGACAATTACAGTCGCAATGAGGCATTGAACCTCTGTAATTTAGTATCGCTGGAAACATTTTCACTGTGGACGCTCGTAATTTCTTATCCTAGTAGATCTTCTCACCATAGTCATAATCGTGTGGCAACCTGATGCATCAGCATGGTTCAGCCAGTGGCTAGTGTTGCCAGATGGAAAAAAGTTTCCATGCCCAAAAACCAGCCCAAAACCCACATAGTCATTTGCATATGAATGACATCATTAATAAATATTAATGAGCCAATTTGCATTCAAATGACGTCATTAAGCCCGCCTCCGTGGGGCTTCTATTGGCCGCGGGAAATCCAGCCAACCCGCGGCCGTGCGAAAAAATCGTGGCGGGGCAAAAAAAAGCCGACCAAAATCCCGCAACCCGCACACAGCATGAAAAAGCCGCAGCGGGTCACGGAAAAGAGCCCAACTGGGCAGGAAAACCGCCCATCTGGCAACAGGGGAGCGGCCACTCCCCCAAACGGAGTTCTGCTGGCGCCAGTGCCTATTTGTTTTCATCCTGTTGCACTGGAAATGTGCGCCGGCGGAAGTCCGCTCTCACTCCCCCCCCCCTGCGCCGTCAACCTCGCTCATCCTGGCTCCGCTTCTGGGTTCAGCTGAAACACTTAAGATGATACAAAGATGGTGATTTTCTCCATCATAATTCAATAGAAAGACATATGGAGTACATGTCAGTAAAACTTCCCTTCTACTCTCCCCATCCTTAAAGAGAGCAGTAGAGACTCAGGCAGTCATTTTTTACAGCACTGGGAGTTTCCTGCCTTCCCACCTGCACAGTAGTGAGATGAAAAGATTCCTTCTCTGCTATTCTCCACTGCTGAGAGAGCTCCGTCCTGGATTGGAGGAGGGAGGAGGGATACTTTGGAGGAGCAGAGGATGTCAACATTTTCTGCCTGGGATGATAGGACATGTTTTGCTCACATCAGTTATTGACATATTTTTTTGTCTGCTGCTACTGATGTATCAGCCCCTGGAAAGGTCCTGAAAAAAATAGATTGTCTGTGCGGTTGGTTTTAATTGGCTGAAAGCCAAACTGGAAAGCCACAGGTTTATCATCTCTTATGACGGATGCCTTTGTAGTATGCTTCCTGTTTTGAAGTGAAAAATGACTTGCTGAGGCTCTTCAATGTTCATAAATCTGTATTATGGAACACATCGGGGGGAGGGGGGGGACTAGGAAGGGAGTGTGCACCTAAGCCGTAGATCCAAATGGTCTTAGAAAATCAGAGCAGCAGACAGCAAAGCAACGCCGGCCTGTTCTTTGACTTTCCTCTCTCCTCACCGACAGCTCCCTGAGTTCCCTTGACATCTACAGGCAAGTTAAAAATGAAGCCCAAAGCGAAACGGTGATAAGAGCAACATCCTGTTAAGCCAGCAAGGCCGCCTAGAAATATCCACAAATGATTTTGTATTAGGTTCTGATTTTTTTTCTGTTTTAATTTAGGAATTTTGTTTTGTTTTGTTTCAGTCACATAAGATGGGTGTGTAGAGGATGTGGTGGGGTGGGAAAGGATTGGATAACAGGGACATATTTTCCCAGTTCTTCCTCCCCCGTCCTAGGAACACTCCAGGGACAAATCCACTCACTTTAACACAGCTGGAGTTTTTGTCAGTGCTGCCGCATCAAAGTGCCCAAAAGGTGGTAACAGTAATGGCACCCACGTCTATCTAGGCATATCACCCCATAACAATTGCACCTGTCCAGTCTATCCTAATTGCTAAAGCTCCTGGGAGTATGGAAAACCTTCCAGAGGATTATTTTGCTAACCACCCACATGAACGATGCATAGTATGCCTGTCACAGCCTAGCTAGTGTCACAGACTCAGGGTTTGGGGGGGGGGTGTTACTGTGCTCCTCTGCTCCCCCATCAAGCCTAATGCCTGCCCTCTGCCATTGGGGGTGGGAGAGAAAGAAGTCCTCCATGCTTCTTCCCAAACCTAATGCCTGCCCTCTGCCAATGGGGGTGGGTGGGAAATAAGTACTTCATATTCCTCCCCCCCACTTCATATTCCTCCCCCCCTCCCCATCTTCCTGGAGGAACAGTAGTGGTAGCAAATGTACTGCAAAGATTCAGCAGGGGGTATGCAAGCCCTTGCAGTCTAGTCTGCCCCAGCTGCTGTTGAGCCCACTCCTTCCACACATAGAGAGTTGGGGGCAGAGCATCCTTCGGGACAGTCCAGACCTTGCAGTCTCCACTCTGAGGGGGTCATTTGTAGTGGTGCATCTGTGTGTTGGGGGCTGTTTGGAAAGTATGTGCCTACTTTATAGAAAACTAGCAAAGCAGAGCAAATATGGGGGCAAAACAGATTTACCCTGCCTCCGTTCAGAGGGCAGGTCAATTGGGAACAAGAATTCTATTATAATTATGATTAGCATCCTGGAACTTATAAAAATCAATGTTATGTTCCCTTATGGATCCAAGTCCACAGCCTTAGTCATACTGAGAAGTAACTGACTCAAGGCTCAGATTTTATAAAAATAGAAATAGATTTATTTTAGAAGCACATAAAATATTAGAATAGACGAGGCAACAATCGTAGGAGAGTTATGTAAGAATGCCAGGTCCTTCATAAAACAAATGCTTTGCCCTTATTAAAAAGGGTTCAAAGCAAACACATGCTTAGACCCTAGGCCCAGAATCCAGGGGCCACCTGTTTATTACCCAGTAGCAGTTCAGAGGATGAAGTCTTCTCCTGGAGAGATGTAGCAGGAGGCAGGCAGGAGCTCTGAAGAGTCCATCGGTGCAGAAGAGGAGAAGAGGAGGTGGGTGGAGTCTTATGAGCTAGGAAACATGAGAAAATGTTAGCCCGGAGCTGGTGAGGTCACCAGACTCAATTTTTGGACCACGGGGGGTGGTACTTATATACTGTTTCTGGCTATAGCATGTGGCCCCTGAAGATAAGCCAACTCCTCCCCATGTTCTGGCCCTTCTGACTTGGGAAAGTACTGTAATGTCCAACTTGAGTGAGCAAAGTTGCAATTCCTGGAACTCGAATCCAAAGAATCTGATGATGTAGGCTCCTCCTCATTTTTTGTTCAGGTGCTGAAGTGGCTGGGTGAGCCTGGTCTGGGGTACTTGATTGTACAAGAATGTGGCTCAGGTAATTGCATTAGTTAAGCAGTTCTTAGGCAATCCCTTACTGTTGATGCAGGACCTTAGTCCTTGGTACGAAGCAGGACACCGGTCATGCTGTATTCATACTGTACTAATGCACTGCTTGAAGCAACTGGTGCTGAGGCTCTGGCAGTGGTTTCTTAAGCAGGGCTCTTGCCCCTACTCAAATACGTGGACATATTTTAGATGGAAGCACTTACAGCAACCATACAACTGCTGTAAATTCTTGTGATACTATTCTCTAATTTACAAGTGTAATTGTGTACCCTGCCTATACAGTGTCGAGACTCTACCCATATGTATGTCTGTCTCCAAACTGCATGTGCATTCTTGGTATCTAAATATAGTCACAGTCGTATAGTACCATCCTCTGCCCTATATTCCAGGGATGTAGCCAGACTTTGGCGGGAGGGGGGTCCAGAGCTCGAGGTGAGAGGGCACTTTTTAGCCCCCCCCCCTGGCGCCGCCGACCCCCCCCCCCGCCATTTTTGACCCCTCCTGCCGCCACCACCACCACCTTTGACCCCCCCAGCGCCAACCCTTTTGACCCCCTCTTCCCACTGCCGCCAACCCTTCCCCACCGCCGTCGGGTACCAGGGACCCCCGCCAGCCGAAGTCCTCTTCAGCGCGGCCGCGTTGCTGATCTGCAAGGGCAGGCTTCTGTTTCTGTGAGTCTGACGTCCTGCACATATGTGGAAGATGTCAGACTCAAAGAAACAGAAGCCTTGCAGATCAGCAACGCAGCTGCGCCGAAGAAGAGGACTTCGGCTGGCAGGGGTTGGGGACCCCCGCCAGCAAAGGTACCTGACGGCGGCGGTGGCAGGGGAGGGTTGGCGGTGGGAGGGGGGGTCGAAGGGGTTGGTGGCGGGGGAGCCAGGGCCAAATCTACGGGGGCCCATGCCTCCGTGGCCCCACGTAGCTATGCCCCTGCTATATTCACTGCTGCTGCTCTGGGCTTGGGCTTTTAAGGAGAGAGTGGCACTGAATTGAGGCATAGCAAAACTTTGGTGCCTCTCAGAAGTTGGCACAAGAAGGTTGCATTTTCTCTGCCTAAATCCAGGCCTGCATGGACCCTATTTGATCTCTGAAATTACCGTCATTTGCCCACTGCTAGAGAGCTGTCAAGGGGGCCCCTGTCTTCAAGAGGGAGATTTTAAGCCACACTCCATTTCTCTCCCACTCTTCCCAGTCACACCCCCAAACCCACCCACTCCACCTTCTTGCTCCACCACCAGGCAGACCTCAGCCGCAGCACCAACAAGTTGTCTCCGCCTCCAGCCGTAGGAAACGCCCTAATAAAATGCCGTCTCCTGCTACCGCAGGACCAGTTCTGCGATAAGAGCTGTGAGATTTTGCAGTTCTTATCGTGAGACTGGTCCTCCAGCAACGCATCTCCTGCTGTCACTGGAAGGGGAGGCTGCTCAGCAGGAGTTCTTCACTTCCCAGTGGGATTGCGGGAGATGACCCGCGAAAGAATGCGGGAGATTGGCAGGTCGTCTGCTAGGGATCCCACTATGGACTCAGAGTAGTATCAGAATCAAGAAAGCCTGTGAGCCGTGAGCAATGCCAAAGAGACAGGGTTAAGGCATTGTATTAAGTAGAGACTGGGTTGATAATTTTTATCTACCGTTGAATGATCTGCCCTACTCCGTTGGTGAGCGTCACCCAGAGGGAATTCAGGGACCATTGCGTGTGCCAATATTAGCTCATTTAATTTCTTTTCTTCTGTTTACTACCCACTAGTTGATCCTGGCACCCGTCTTTCATTAAAAGGAAAAAAAAAAAGTTAGTGTTGTCATAGTAACCTTCAGACTACCTGCAGCATTTGTAAGAGAAGAGGGAAGGGGGAGTGAGGGGGGGGAGTCTATTTTATTGCAAAAATCATTTTCTTTATCAAAGCAGCTTTTCTTGCCTCTGGGGTATAGGGGAAGTATTAGCTCACTAGTATCTCCGTGTGGCAAGGCGGGTTTAACCCATTGCTGCATGTCCACATTCTCTAAGAATAGCAGGGACTGTGAAGTCCAGGGTGTAGTGGAGTAAATCCAGGACTGGCTCAGCCTGACATGGAACTGACTGGCTACCAGAATTCAGACCACCGTAGAGGGCAGCTCTATAAAGGAACATAGATTTATGTTTATTCAAGGTTTTGATTAATCGCCAAATCATGGACAAGCGATTGACAAAAAATATTGTAAAAGAACAAAGAAAGGAATTCCAAAACAAGATAGGACAGAACGTAAACACTCAAGAACACATCATACCTAACCTGTCCACTAATGACAAACTTTATTCATGCCTTGAGACAGCTGAAATAGCGAAACTGTGGCCACAGTCGGAGTGACTGACTCACGGAAGTTAAAGTGCATCTTCTTTTAAGATACAAGCTAAGTGTTTGATATCTTTATGATTTTGTCATGTCCATTTGTGTGGATCCGGTTGAAATTGAACTCTAAGTGGAACTTTTAAAATATTTTGTGTGAAAGGGTTTTTTATGCCTATGAAGATGACTGACCCTGTTTAAAGTCATTTTCACCCAGTAAGATTCTTTATATGGGTGAAGGCAGGGGTGCTGAAGCTTTTGACCTTTCATATCAGTGGCATAGCTACGTGGTGCCACAGGGACCTGGGCCCCCCAAACTTTCTTCTGGGCCCCCCAAACTTTCCTCTGAGCCCCTGGTTTTGCTCACTTTCACTTAAAGGAGCGTGCAGGACACGAGGAAAGGATAAAGCAGGGCAGGCAAGGTGGCGGCGCCGGAGACCGGCATTGGACAAGGCTTTAGCTGGCGGGAATTGGGGATCCCCACCAGCCAAAGTATTTGCTGCAGCAGGGTGGCGGGGCAGCGGGGGGGGGGGGGGGGGGCAGCGGGGTGGCTGACCAAAATTTACCCCCCCCCACCTCAGGCTCTGGCCCCCTCCCACCATGAGGTCTGGCTACGCCCCTGTTTGATATGTTTTGCACGCCACAAGGTTGAATATAGTATATAAAGTATTGTTGCTTATTATATGAGAGAGGACTTGGTTGGGGTTTGTTGTGTACATACTCTTTCATCCTCTTTTTTGTTTGAATAACAGGTAGGTGGGTGTTTTCAGAATCGCATTCAGGTGGAATTTTGACAGTTATCTTTCTGTTCGTCAAGGGCTGATATTTCTGGCATTCAGGTCACAGTGGTTTAGAATATATATAGCATTGTGTAGAAAACAACGCCATGTATGCAATTATTGTATACATTTTCACATACAATAGACTCGTAGGGCCCGATATTCAGCTGGTAGTGATCAGCATTTTGCCGAACGCCACCAGCTTTATATCCTGAAATTCAGTGCCTGGTCTTGACCAGGCTCCGGCATTGGATTTCCAGGTATACGGAGTCGGCGAAAACATAACCGGTTAAGTGTGATAGTTAGCATTTAAATTGCTATGAAGAACGGCATACGCAAAAGACTGTGTTTTATGCGGTTATCATAGCTGGTTAAGCGCCAACTCTACCCCCCAGAATGCTCCCAAAATAGCGGGTTTCAGCTTGGGCGCAAACCGGGCATTTTCAACAACACCAGCCAATTAAGTGCCACTGAACATGCCCGTTTAACCCTGGACGGGCGAATTAAATGGTCAGAAGCCTTTCTCTGCCTTTTAAAACATTTTGTACTCGGGCCCATGAATATTAGAGCCTATATTATAGAACTACACCGATATACGTCAGGTTATTTATTTATTTGTTACATTTGTATCCTACATTTCCCCACCTATTTGTAGGCTCGATGAGGCTTACATAGTACCGGAGAGGCCTTTGCAGGCTCCGGTGTGAACAAATACAGGGTGATGTTGTGGTAAGATCAAGTTCATGTGGCACAGCCACCTTAGGAAATCGGAGAACGGAAGAGTTGTGTTATGTCCATTACGTGCTTTAGTTTGGTTGTGTTGCAGAGATTAGGCATTTAAGTTGGATCGGTAGGGTATGCCTTTTTAAACAGTTTGGTTTTTAGTGATTTCCGGAAGTTTAGGTGGCCGTACGTTGTTTTCAAGGCTTTTGGTAATGCGTTCCACAGTTGTGTGCTTATGTAGGAAAAACTAGATGCGTAAGTTGTTTTGTATTTAAGTCCTTGGCAGCTTGGGTAGTGCAGATTTAGATAAGATCGTGTTGATTCAGATGTATTTCTAATTGGTCAGTTGATCAAGTCTGTCATGTAACTTGGGGCTGCTCCGTAGATGATTTTGTGAACCAGGGTGCAGATTTTGAAGGCGATGCGTTCTTTGATTGGGAGCCAGTGTAGTTTTTCGCGGAGAGGTTTTGCGCTTTCAAATCGCGTTATACCAAATATAAGCCTAGCTGCCTCTAGTTAGGCGTGCTGATGCCGCGCTGAGTGTCAATTCTGTAACGGTATCGGTGCACCAAGATGTCATTATAGAATATTAATGTAAATTCAAACGAATATGCCTACCTATAGATGTGATCTATTACAGCAGGTCAACGGCGGGCATAACTGGGCATGCCTATGTGCGCCATGCAACATGTGTCACTTGTAATATTCTATAATTTGTGCACATAAGTTGAAATCATGCCCATGCTCCTCCCATGCTCTGCCCACATGTATGCCCCCCCCCCTTTCCATTACACACTAGCCCTCTGATTCTATAAAAGGCATAGATCCAAGATTAGCACTCAAAATAATTAGTTATTGGGCTCCAATGATTTAATTTGCACTGGCTTCCCATCAAAGAACGTATTTATTCACAGGATTATCTATGGAAATGTCCCCAAATACATGTTTGGTCTGGTGGGTTTACCACCTAGAAACAGGACCAGTTCCTCCCGATCCTACCTTAATTTACACGACCCAGACTGCAGTGGCCTTAAATATAAATCTACCTACGCCTCCAGCTTCTCCTTCATAGGCACACAACTATGGAATGCCTTACCCAAATCAGTTAAATCAACTCAGAACTATCTACATTTTAGAAAATTACTGAAGACTATTGTGTTCAAGAAAGCTTACCCTCCAGACCCAACCTAATCTCACTTCTTCTAAGTTTCTGCAATTTTCATGGACCCTATTACCTTCTTATGACTTTGGTTATTTTTGTTTATATATGCTACATACATGCCTGTTGTCTTATTATTACATTGTTTAGTCATGATTTTATGAACTGTAACCTACCATACGGTCTTGTGTAAGCCACATTGAGCCTACAACTAGTGGGAAAATGTGGGGACTAAATGTATTAAATAAATAAATAAATAAATAAATAATTATTGGTTTTAACAAGCACTTAATTGGCAGTAATTATGACTAGGATGCCAATCTGGCCGTGTGCTATTCTGTAACAATAGGCACCTAAGTTGAATCGTGTGCAACTCAAAAGGGGTCGTGGCCTTGGGAGGGGCATGGGAGGGTCAGAGGCTTACAGTGTTACAGAATAGCGGGGATCCATGTCCAACATGTGCACCAGGATTTATACCAGGTTTCAGCTGGCGTAAGTCCTCGCGCCCGAATTAGAGCGCAGAATCCAGCACTCAACTCTATTCTATAAAGAGCACTCATCCCAGAGCCCCCTTTATAGAATATGTGTTATCAGTTTTCATTTATTAGGATTTATTCACCACCTTTTTGAAGGAATTCACTCAACGTGGTGTACAGCAAGAATAAGTCAAACATAAGCAATAGACAATTATAGCAGTAAAAATATTCAAATAACAATATAAAGTATGGCATAGTATACTACTTACAATGTCAACACAACATGCAATAAAACATTTTAATAGACAGCATAGAGTATAAGCAAAGATGGAAAATATAGGTAAGAGTAACAGGAGTAAGAAAATAAGGTGCCTAATTTAAGAAAGTTGCACATGAGGTCAAAAAGGTGCTTGAATATTATCTTAGCCAGGGTAGGAGCGGATAAATATGTCCTGCTATAGTATGTGCAGCTGGTGTCACTCTGTGTTTGTGTGACTAGCAAGTTAGTTACTTCTTATTAAAGGCCTGGTTGAAGAGCCAAGCTTTTACCTGCTTCCTGAAGCAGTGATAGTCTTGTGGTAAGCTTTCCAGAGTGGGGCTACTCTGGAGAACGCTCGCTCGTGTTACATCTTGTTATGCCCTTTGGAGAGGGAGTGATTAGAGATACTCCTTGGGAGGACCTTAGTGACCTTGAAAGTGTGTAGACGGCGATCGTGTTCTTCCAGTACTCTGGGCCATTTCCTTAAAGGACCTTGAAGATCAGACAGAGTTTTAAGTTTAACCCTGTATTGTACTGTTAGTCAGTGAAGTTTTTACAAAAATGATGTGATGTGGTCATGTCGCTTACAATCTTCTATTAATCTTGCTGAAGCATTCTGAAGCAATTAGAGCTGGTGCAAACTCTTTATAGTCAGACCATTGTAGAGTGTATTACAGTTATCTAGTCTTGATGTTATCATGGCATGCACAATTGAGACAAGATTTGCCTTCTCAATGTAAGGAGAGAGGCATCGTAGATGTTGGAAGTGATGGAAGCAGCTCTTGAAGGTTGCTTGGATTTGGGGGATCAGAGTAATTTTTGAATCTAGCTTTATTCCAAGATTCCTGGTTCGTGACTTCAGGGAGATTCCGTATTTCCCAAAAGAGAGTTTGCTGTCAGGTATGTGCTTACTTGTGTTAGGAACCTACAGAAACTCAGTTTTACTTGAGTTCAGACAAAATTGGTTGTTTTTAGCCCATTCATGAATTGATGTTAGGTAGTCAGTTTATTCAGGGTTGTGGGTAAGCCAGGTTCAATGGGTATGAGTAGCTGCTCAACATCCGTGTAGATGTAGAACTGTGTCCATTAACTGAATCAGTTCGGCCAGTGACTTGAGGTAGATATTGAACAGAATAGGTGACCGTATTGATCCTTGTGGTACCCTACAGGTCAGTGCTCATGGTGGCAATGAAGGTGCTGCCAAATAGTATGGACAGTTGCCACCTGTTTCTGCAAATTGTGTTAGCATGATATCGTGATCCACAGTGTCAAAAGCTGCTGAAGTGTGGTAGCCGTGTTAGTCCACTCTTAAGGTTATCAATAGAAATCAAACAAAATAAAACATGGAAAAGAAAATAAGATGATACCTTTTTTATTGGACATAACTTAATACATTTCTTGATTAGCTTTTGAAGGTTGCCCTTCTTCGTCAGATCGGAAATAAGCAAATGTGCTAGCTGACAGTGTATAGTGTATATAAGTGAAAACATTCAAGCATTACTATGATAGTCTGACAGGGTGGGAGGATGGGGGTGGGTCAGAGGTATGCATGGGGACATCAAAGCATATCATTGATATTCTAACAGGATGGGTGTGGGTAGGTGAGGGGAGGGTGATCAACAGAGACATACAGCTTTATGGTTTATAATGGGCTAGGAACCCCAGGTCCTTGTTAAGTCCTTTCTGTTGGGTGTTAAAATATTCAATCATTCTGACTTCAAAGGTCTTACGTTCTTGTATGGTTTTAAAGTTACCTTTCAGTATTCTCACTGTGAAATCACTGATACAGTGTCCTGGTTCTGTGAAGTGCTGTCCCACCGGGGTGGGGGCCCTACTGGCTGTATTTTTCATGTGATGTCTATGTAAATTGAATCTTGTCTTAAGCATCTGGCCTGTTTCTCCAATATAGCATCCTTCGTTACATTTTTTACACTGAATGATATATACCACATTGGAAGATGAGCAAGTGAAAGATCCCTTTATGTTGAATATCTTTCCTTTGTGGATGACTTTGGGGTCCTGTGAAATATTTTGGCATAGTTTGCAACTGGATAAATTACAGGGAAGTGTGCCCTTCTGTTCCTTTTCAGTCTGTGATGGAAGTTTACTTCTGATTAGCTTGTGTTTTAAATTGGGTGGCTGTCGGAAGGCCAGTACTGGTGGGGATGGGAATATCTCTTTCAGTAATTCATCCTCCTGGAGTATAGGTTGTAGATCTCTTATGATTTTCCTCAGTTTTTCCAGCTCTGGATTGTATGTCACTACAAGCGGGATTCTGTCTGTGGATTTTTTCTTTTTGTACTGTAGCAGATTCTCCCTGGGTGTTTTGAGGGAGGAGGCAATATTATTGGAGATTATTTTGGGGTTGTAGCCCTTCTGTTTGAAGGATTCAGTCAGGCTTTTAAGGTGTCTGTCTCTGTCCCCTGGGTCAGAGCAGATACGGTGGTATCTTGTGGCTTGGCTGTAAATGATGGATCTTTTTGTATGTGAAGGATGGAAGCTGGAGTTATGGAGGTAGCTGCATCTGTCTGTGGGTTTCTTGTATATGGATGTTTGTATACAGCCATCACTGATTGAGACCGTGGTGTCCAAAAAATTGACTTTTTCTGGGGAGTAGTCAATTTTGAATCTGATTGTAGGATGGTATGTATTGAATGCAGAATAAAATTGTTTCAGAGTTTCTTCCCCCTCCGTCCAAATCATAAAAATGCAATCGATGTACCGGTAGTATTTTAGAGGTTTGGTCTGGTGTGTATTCAGAAATGTCTCTTCCAGCTCAGCCATAAAAAGGTTGGCATATTGGGGTGCTGTCCTGGTGCCCATTGCAGTGCCCATTATTTGTAGATAGATATCATTGTTAAAGTGGAAGTAGTTGTGAGTTAAAATGAATTTGATTAATTTTGTAATAGTTTCTGGAGAGTATTGATGGTCCAGTGTGGATTTTTTTAGGAGTCTTCCACATGCAGCTATGCCATCCGCATGTGGAATGTTGCTGTATAGTGATTCTACATCCATCGTGACCAGAAGGGTGTTAGGTGGTAGTTGCTTGATATTTTTCAATTTATTCAGAAAGTCTGTGGTGTCTTGTATGAAGCTGTTAGTTTTGTGTACGAGAGGTTTCAGAATTCCCTCTATGAATCCAAATATTTCTTCCGTGAGTGTGCCAATACCTGATATGATTGGTCTGCCAGGGTTTCCCAGTTTGTGGATCTTGGGTAGCATGTAAAATGTGCCCACGGAAGGTTGATTTGGTATGAGTTTCTTCAGGTGAGGTTGCGCTTGTGTAGGAAATGTTTTGATAAGTTCTTTCAGCTGTTTTGTGTAATCCTGTGTGGGGTCCTCAGTTAGTTTCCTGTAGTATTTATTGTCTGAGAGCTGTCTGTGCCCCTCTTCAATGTATTTTTGTATGTCCATAATTACCACTGCGCCTCCTTTGTCTGCGGGTTTGATGATAATGCGTTCGTTAGTTTGTAGGGTTCTTATGGCCGCTCTTTCTGGTGGGGTAAGATTGTACAGAATTCTTTTTTGTTTGTTGAAGAGTTGTGATTTAACCCTATGTCTGAAACTTTCTATGTAATTATCCAGTTTGTAGTTTTGTCCCTCCTGTGGGGTGAAATAAGTGTTCTTCTGTTTAAGACTGTATTTCGGATCATTTGATGTCTCTCTATTGTGGAAATGTGCTTTAAGACGCATTTTTCTGAAGAATTCTTCTAGGTCTGAATATAGCTGGATTTCATCTAGGTTATTCGATGGGCAGAATGAGAGCCCTTTGGAAAGCACAGAGATCTCATGTTGTGATAATTGATGGTTCGAGAGGTTTATTATCCCCATTTGGTTTGCATCTGTAAAGGTGTGATCAGTATTCCCTGGTTTGTTTGGGCTCTGATTTTCACATGCCTCAGATGTGTATCCAAGTGTCTCCAAGGTGTCTGGAGCTGTTGGTTCTGCAGAGCTGTAGCTATTCAAGGATAAGCAGTTTCTCTCTCTTTGATTTTGAAGAAGAGAATATAGCTTTATTTCCTTTTTGCGGATAGCAATGTATTGTTTTTCTCCTTGGATGTTATGTAGGTCCTCTTTAAGTTGGTTCACAAGGTGTGGATGTAATTCCTCCATGTTCCTCATGGTTACATCCCTTTGGGTTTGTATTATCCTTTTTTTCTTGTAGAGTTGATGTATAAGTTCATTTCTTAATTTCTGACTAGTGCGTTTGCAGAGTTTCTCTGCATAGTCAGAATTGTAAGTAGTAGCCAAAGGATTTTTGATCCTCAGTCCTTTGGGAATGATGTCATTCTTCTTGCAGATTGTCAGAAAGTAAAGATGACTGTTCACTTTTGTTTCTTTTTCCAAAAGTTTGTTCATTTGCTTTTTCATGCGGCTGTATGCGGTATCTTCCATCTTAAGTAGAGGAGTGTGGTAGCCGTGTTAGTCCACTCTTAAGGTTATCAATAGAAATCAAACAAAATAAAACATGGAAAAGAAAATAAGATGATACCTTTTTTATTGGACATAACTTAATACATTTCTTGATTAGCTTTCGAAGGTTGCCCTTCTTCCTCAGATCGGAAATAAGCAAATGTGCTAGCTGACAGTGTATAGTGTATATAAGTGAAAACATTCAAGCATTACTATGATAGTCTGACAGGGTGGGAGGATGGGGGTGGGTCGGAGGTATGCATGGGGACATCAAAGCATATCATTGATATTCTAACAGGATGGGTGTGGGTAGGTGAGGGGTGGGGTGATCAACAGAGACATACAGCTTTATGGTTTATAATGGGCTAGGAACCCCAGATCCTTGTTAAGTCCTTTCTGTTGGGTGTTAAAATATTCAATCATTCTGACTTCAAAGCTGCTGAGAAATCTAGCAGTACTAGTACCGAGGCAAATCCCCTGTCTCGGTTTCTGTGGAGATCATCTAGTAGGGATACGTGAACCATTTCTGTTCCATAACTGGGTCTGAATCCAGATTGATATTAATCTAGCTTGTGTCTCTCTTCTAGCCAGTCGTTGAGTTGAACACATACGGTTTGTTCTATAAGTTTTCCTAGAAATGGGATGTTCGATACTGACCAGTAACTTTAAAGTTTGTCCTGTTCAAGGTTGTTCTTCTCTAGCAAAGGACACACCACTGTCCTTTCTAATGCTGATGGTAGTTGCCTATTAGAAAGGAGTTCACGATTTTTGTGCTACCTTCTATGAGGCCCATACTTGTCTGCTGCACTATCTTTGATGGGGGAAGGGGGTTGTTTGTCTCTGGCAACTCCTCTGGTCTGCATACTTTTCTCTGTTGGCAGCTGAAGGTGTTAATTAACACAGAGTGGAGACTGCAGCAGATCCCTGGGATGCTATAAAGAGAATTAGCTCATTTGAAACCAATACCATAAGCAGAGAAAAAAAAATTATCAGATCCTTGGCCAAGAAACTTGAGTTCCCATTATATCCTGCAGCATCTTTGAACAAATATAATCAGAAGTGAGTGTTTGATCTTTGGCTCCATTGCTCTTGCAATCTGTTTTTAATGATTCACCTTTACTTTGGAAAATAAATAGAATTTTTGTTTTGATATCTTAATTAGCAGCTCTTTGAGGTGGAAGTGGCAGAGCTAGGCGGTGTAACAGGTTACCATATAACAGCATACAGAGACGGCTGTGCTTATTAAAAGTACATCTAAGTATTTCACTTCCTACCACACTACAGGGAGTGCATGAAAGGGTCTGGGAACACACCCTAGCAGTTTCCAATATCTGGGGAAAAAAAGAGAAAAAGAAGGACCTGCAAGCTCACCAACCAAGCAAAAGGGAAAAAAAACAAATTTATGTATGACATTTATATCCCACATTACCCCAAAAACAAGCTTGAGTTCAACGGGGCTTACAGTTTAGATTAAAAATACAGAGTTTGATTTCAACAAATTGGAATACAACCAATGAAATTCCAACTCAAGGATGTATGACTTTAATAACAGTAAAGCAAAATGTACACTCTTGTAGGTATGACTGAAATAGACTCATATGATCAGGGCTTTTTTTGAGGGGGTACTTGGGGGTACTGAGTACCGGCACCTTTTCCATTGTCTGCTAAAATTGACCCATGGACCCCTAAGTACTAGTGAAAGAGCTCAGGCTCTACACACCAATTCTGCCCTGTCATAGATTCTGTGATTGGTTGCAGGGGGGGCCTGGCTATTGTGGGGTGGGTCCGTCCGTGATCACCCCACCCTTGAAGGGTGGCCTAGCATTTGAGTACTGGCACCTTTTTCGCTAGAAAAAACACACTGTGTATGACTGAAATAGACGACACAGTCCTGCGTTTTGGCTCAAGAAGCGCCTACCTCAGGAGTTAAACACAATCTGGTCTAGTTGACAATACCGGAATTTCAGTCAATAGGTCCAAGTAAAGAAATAATCATGGCACCTCCTTATCCGATAAAAGAGATGTCAAGGGCAGTATCAAAGTTACTGCAACATTCACATGCAAACAGCAATGCGAAATCAAAGGCATCTGATGTAACAGAAAATAATATGTAGGAACTTACACCACCTGCCAATAATCTGCATTTTCCTTTGCTTATTGCACTCTTTAAAAATTATAGTTGGGTGTTGTTTTGTTGCACCGAGGATTAAAGAAAGATCCCAGCTAACCCCTACGTGTATTTTACACGTATGTCCTTGATTTCCTGTACGGGGAAGGACAAACTTGAAACTGGTGCAGAAGTAGGAGGAGAGAAGCTTGAAGAGAGAGGCAGGCGTGTTGCAATGAAGAAATCCTCCAGTTTAAGATTTGTTTCTTTGCAATTGGAGTTGGTGAAGAGGAGGGAGGATAGGCATGGAAGAGACGTATTCTTCAGACAAAAGGGTTTTGGACAATCGTTGTTAGTAAGCTGGAACTTCTGCATGGGTCTCACAACCTTTAGCAGTATTTTAATTTTATTCAGTGTTGAAGTATTGCACCCTGTAAAGATGTTAAGCTGGGGGGGGAGTGGGGTGGTTATGCTGGTAATCCAGTTAGAAGTTGAACAGAGATGCAAAGTTGGGTAGGGCGTGAGGAGGGTTCTAATGCCCATTTTCTCTTTGTTCATTTTTTTAAAATTAATAGTAAAGAATAAAAAGGTCCAGTTCAGACCAGATGTTCTCACAAGGGAGTCCTCTCCTGGAGGCACCCTTAGCCAATTGGGTTTTCAGAATTAGCACAATGTGGCCTAGTGGTTAGGGTGGTGGACTTTGGTCCTGGGAAACTGAGGAACTGAGTTCGATTCCCACTTCAGGTACAGGCAGCTCCTTGTGACTCTGGGCAAGTCACTTAACCCTCCATTGCCCCATGTAAGCTGCATTGAGCCTGTCATGAGTGGGAAAGTGCGGGGTACAAATGTAACAAAAATAAAATAGATACTATTGGAGATTCTACATGGAATGTTGCTATTCCACTAGCAACATTCCATGTAGAAGGCTGCGCAGACTTCTGTTTCTGTGAGTCTGACGTCCGTATGTGCAGGACGTCAGACTCACAGAAGCAGAAGCCTGTGCGGCCACATTGGTGATCTGCAAGGGCCGACTTCTACATGGAATAGCAACATTCCATGTAGAATCTCAAATAGTTGCAACAGTGGAGGAGTGGCCTGGTGGTTAGGGTGGTGGACTTTGGTCCTGAGGAACTGAGTTCGATTCCCGGCACAGGCAGCTCCTTGTGACTCTGGGCAAGTCACTTAACCCTCCATTGCCCCATGTAAGCCGCATTGAGCCTGCCATGAGTGAGAAAGTGTGGGGTACAAATGTAACAAAAATAAATATACATGAAATAAATTTGTATATAATGAAGACCTCTTGTGTGCACATCTATCTCATGCATTTTCATAGTGGTAATCTTGAAATCTCAGCAGGCTAGGAGTGCCTCCAGGAGAGGGTTGGGAAGCGCTAAGATATAGTAGTCCTCGACTCTGTGGCTCCACAGCACAAACCAGGTTCCCTGCTCAGTAAGACGCCTGGGTTTGACTTTTGCATTCCTGGAGAGAAGCCTTCAACTTAGGTCCACCTGTGCCATTAGGAACATCGGGCAGCAAGTTCTCGTCAACGTTGTTGAAAAGCAGTAATATCCTCGGCTTTGTCCCATGTGATGCCAACATGGTGTAGATCTTCTCTGAAGATATGTCACCATGTCTTCCTTGGTTTTCCATTCTTTCTCTTTGTGTTATATGGTGTCTATTGCAATGTAATCTTTGGATATTTTTGATCAGAAAGTTGAAAGATACGGCCAGCTGAGTGCATACAGAGAGAAGAGCCTTATTCTTTAATTGTCTTCTGAAATGCATTTATGTTAAAAAAAAAAACCTTTTTAGAAGGAGAAACATGGACAAACTATGGCAATTCTAGGGTTAGGAGCATTGCCAAAGGAGGATCATGTGATGTGCAATTCTCATCTTACATGAGATTGGTAGTACTGGCGCTCTGGTTCTGTTCATTTTCGAACGGTAAATTCTTGCACTTTACAAAGTTGAATCCTGAGTCATAAGAACATAAGTGTTAGCATAATAGGACAGACCGGAGGTCCTTCAAGCCCAGTATTATGTTTCCAACGGTGACCAATCCAGGTCACATGTACCTGGCAAGATCCCAAAACAGCTTTTATGCTGCTTGTCCTAGAAATAAGCAGTGGATTTTCCCAAATTCAATTCAATAATGACTTATGGTTAAGAAACTGTCCAAACCTCTTTTAAACACTGCTAAGCTAACTGCTTTTACCACATTCCCTGGCAATGAATTCCAGAGCTCAATTACATGTTGAGTGAAGAAATGTTTTTTTTCTGGTTTGTTTTAAATTCACTACTTAGTAGCTTAATTACGTGCCCCCCTAGTCTTGGTATTTTGGGGAAAGAATAAACAAACGATTCACTTCTACCCACTCCGCTCCACTCTGCATTTTATAGACCCCTATCATATCTCCCCTCAGCTGTCTCTTCTCCAAGCTGAAGATCCTTAGTCGCTTTAGCCTTTCCTCACAGGGAAGTCATCCCATCCCCTGTATCATTTTCTTCGCTCTTCTCTGTACCTTTTCTAATTCTGCTATATCTTTTTTGCAGTGCATTTTTTCTAGCAAAAAAGGTGCCGGTACTCAAATGTTCAGCGCTGGGGTGAAGACTGAGGGACCCACCCCACAATAGCCAGGCCCCCTGCAACCAGTCACAGAAGCTATGACAAGGCAGAATTGTTATGTAGAGCCTGAGCTCTTTCATTAAAACTTGGGGACCATGGGTCAATTTTAGTAGAAAAGGTGCCGGTACTCAGTACCCCCAAGTACCCCCTCAAAAAAAGTCCTGCTTTTTTCAGATGCAGTGACCAGAATTGCTGTCACACCATGGAGCAATACAAAGGCATTATAACATTATAACAAGTTAAAAATGTTCTCATGGGCAGAAGGTTTTTGTAACAATTCCAGAGGAAGGAATTGGGTAGAACTCTGCAAAGATTTGTATCTGAGTAGGATGTTTGGATAGCAGGCGTTTCATTTACTTTCATTAGAAAGAGCACATTGGGAGTTTGAAGAAAAAAGAAATCTGCTCACGCAAACAGCAGGCTTATAGAAAAAGAATAGCTTTCTGCTTTTATTACTTCCAAATACATGATTCATCTCCTTATGCATGAATGCTATCATCACAAAAATTGCTCCCATTAGAAATATAAAAGATAGAACATCCTCATTTAGTAATAGTTTAGCAGGTGGGTAAGGTATGGTGCAGAGATAAGAAGATAACTAGGTCTGGTCCAAATCAATATATATAAATTGCGAGTGTCGTACTCACTCGCAAATGTGCAGTAGAGACCCTCTCTGTCCCGCCCTCGCGTCAATACGTGATAACGGGGGCGGAACAGAGAGGGTCTCTACTGCGCATTTGCGAGGGACACCGCTGTCGCTAACACTCCCCCCACCCGGAGTCGCCGCCGCCACCCACCTTCCACCCGGTCGGGCCCTCGCTCCGCTATTGAAACAGCGAGGGCAGGCAGCACACAGCTCTGCTGAGCTGCCGTCAGCCTTCCTTCTTCTTCTCTGCCTGTGTCCCGCCCTCGACCGGGTGGAAGGTGGATGGCGACGGCTCCGGGGGGGGGGGCGAACTTGGAGGGGGAGCGGCAGCGGCGAACTCGGCAGCGGGGTGGGGGGCCTTTCAACCCCACCCTTCCTATACTAGCCCGTTTTTACGGGCTGAACGGCTAGTGTAGACATATTTGCCCTAGATATTTATTCCTTTGGATTTAACTCACACCTTTTTCAGTAGTAGCTCAAGGTAAGTTACATTCAAGTACATTTCCCTGTTCCCAGAGAGCTCAAAATCTAGTTTTGTATCTGAGACAATGGAAGATTAAGTAACTTGCCCAAAGTCACGAGGAGCAGCAGCAGATTATCAGTCCAAGTGATCTAACCAGGGAGTTAGTGACCACTGGGGGAGTAGGGGGAGGTCATCCCCGATTCCCTCCGGTGGTCTTCTGGTCATTTAGGGCACATTTTTGTGGCTTGGTCATTAAAAAAAAAGGACCAAGTAAAGTCGGCCAAGTGTTCGTCAAGGACACCCTTCTTTTTTCCATTATCGGCCGAGGACGCCCATGTGTAAAGCACGCCCCAATCCCGCCTTCGCTATGCTTCCAACACCCCCCCCCCCCCGAGAACTTTGGTCGTCCCCGTGACGGAAAGCAGTTGAGGGCGCCCAAAATCGGCTTTCAATTATGCTGACTTGGGTGACCCTGGGAGAAGGATGCCCATCTCCCGATTTGTGTCGAAAGATGGGCGCCCTTCTCTTTCGAAAATGAGCCAAATAGTGTGCCCTCTTTCAAAAGAGTGCGCACTCGACAACTCATTCACTCCATTGAAAGAATAATTTCTTTTGGAAGGGAGGCTTTGAATCAGTGGCATATCTATGGGGGGCCATGGAGCCTGGGCCCCTGGTTTGGCTAGCAGGGGTCCACAACCCTTGCCATCTGAAGCGTTTGTCCCACACTGGTCTCGCTGCATTGCCTACCCTACTCTTCTCAGTCACGGCACATTTCTTTAGTTTCTCATAGGCACTCTGTATAGGGCTAAAGTTATAATAGAGTACCAAGAAAAACATTCAAAAATGTGCTGATTTTGTTTCTACTTTATAAAGAATAAATCAAATACACAGTGACGGTGTTAAAAAAATTATTAAACTGCCAGGCAAAAATATCAGAGCATTCGACTTAGAATAAACTTTTATTTTATAAAAATGAGGCAAAAACATTCAGCTCTTGACCACATTAAAGCTCCTGCTATTATCAACTGGATGTCATCATCTGCCTGAGACAGTTTTTATATACACAGAACAAGCTACTCATAAAATACCTTAAATGTCAAAAACACTTATCTGAGAGACTGAAGTGCCGCGTTTGATTACCCAGCTTCAGCTGAGTATTCTGATATTTTTGCCTGTTTATTATCCTTAGTAAAGTACAAATGTTCTCAAATTTACATTTGCTCTGAAGGGGTAAATAATAGGGAAGGGCAATGATATGGTGACACAGTCACTCCAGGTTACCCAGAATGCAGTGGTACGAGGGTTATCAGAGCGGGGGGGGGGGGGGGGGGAGGGAACGACGACAGATATGATTATGTTACCCCTGCCCTGAAAAAATACCATTGGCTGCCAGTAAAGTAACGTATGCAATTTAAGATTTTGACTCTAATCCGTAAATGTATTTACAGAGTGGCGCCTCCGTTGTTATTAGCCTTGTTGAAGATTTATCATTGTCATGTCCCCTACCTCAGTACAAGCGGCGTCCTCGGGCTGTGCGGGGTCCTGTCGACATGCACACTTGACTGGCACAGCCCTGAGCCATGTGTGTGTAGTTCTTCTCTGGCTGCAGGCTCCTTGATTGCTTTGCTTCCATGCACCTGGCTCTGCTCTCTCTCTCTGCCTGGCTTCCAGGCTCTTTGATTGCTTTGCTTCCACACACCTGAGTCTGCTCTCTCGCTCTCTGCCTGGCTTCCCTTGCTTCTCTCCTATTGGTCTTCCGGTTCTTCCTTCCCCTGCTCTTGTCCTATGGCTGTGCTCCTTCTCCCTGCTGATGTCAGACGCCAGCACTTTATCAGCTGAGCTCTTCCTGGACTCCATGCTTTGGCTTCTACTTTGGTAGGTGTTACTTGTTCAGTGGTGTGCTTCTTCATACTTTGTCCCTCGTTGCTGACTTTGCCTGTACCTGGATTACTCTCTTGACCTGCTGCCTGCCTACTGACTTTGCCTGTACCTGGATTACTCTCTTGACCTGCTGCTTGCCTACTGACTTTGCCCGTACCTGGATTACTCTCTTGACCTGCTGCCTGCCTACTGTCTTTGCCCGTACCTGGATTACTCTCTTGACCTGCTGCCTGCCTATTGACATTGCCCATACCTGGATTACTCCCCTGCCTGCTGCCTGCTTTTTAACGTTGCCTGTACCTGGATCACTCTCTTGCCTGCTGCCTGTCTGGCCGTCACGTTCACCACCCTGCTTCCTGCTCCATCTCATAAGCCCTGCAGGCCGCCCGCACCTAGGGGCTCAACCTCTGGGGAATGGCGGTCAGCGCAGGTGAAACCCAGGGTTGTCCGGCCGCCAAGCAGAACCTGGTCCGAGTACCGGGCTCAGCAGCGCTCTACTTGGTGCAAGAACTCACAAGTCTGACAATCATACACAGCGACCCCTCCGCTTTAGTGATCAATTGTTGGATGTTTCGTCAGTGAAGCAGGTTCACTTAAATGACAGTCAGTCGAGGATGTTTCAGGGGGAGGGTGCTAGCTTATGGAATCAGTTGCTGGAGAATATCCATAAATTGGAAAATTATTTATAATTCTGGAAACATTTAAAGGCTTTTCTGTTTGTTAGTACTTTGATTTCAACTACGAGTGACAGTTGAGATTTGGTTTAGTGATTATGGGGATACTGATGACCAGATCAGGGCATTTTCCAGACTTTTCCCTGGGACAGCGCCCTCTGGTGTCCTCCTCAGGCTACGGCAGTCCTGTGTTTATCACAACATTCATAATGAATATGCATGAGGTAAATTTGCATGCACTATCTCCATTGTATGCAAATCTATTTTATGTATATTTATTGTGGGTATCCTGAAAACCTGACTGTCTAGGCGTGTCTTGAGGACTGGGTTGAGAACCTCCAGCCTAGTACAAGGTCAGCAGGCCAGAGGAAAAGCCTAGACAAACCTTGGAATCTCAACCTTAAATACCACTCCTGGCCTAGAGAAAGCAATTTAAGCAGTATTCACCAACTGGCGTCTTGTAGTAAGATGTCATCCCTTTACTCCCCTCCCTCCCTCTTTCCTCCTTTTCACCTTCTCCTTTCCTATGAGCTTACCATCTCCTTTTCACATCCTCTGCAACCTCTTTCCACACTCACAGACCTGTCCCTTTCCTCCATTGCTTCCACCCTCCACAGTCCCCTGTACCTTGCTCTACCTCTCAACAATATGCTGAATTGTTCCACCCAGTATTCCATGACTGCCAAAAACGCAAACAAAATACTGGGGATTATTCAAAAAGGAATACCTCTGTAAAGGTCCCTGGTACAACCACAACTTCAGCATTGTATGCAGTTCTGGTTGGCTCATCTCAAAAAAGATAGAGCATAACTAGAAAAGGTTCAGATAAAGGGGGTGGAATACCTCCTTTGTGAAAAACAGCTAAAGAGCTTAGGGCTTATCAGCTTTGAAAATAGCGGACTGAGAGGGGAGATGATGGAAAATCATGAATGGGGTGGATTATCTAAACAGAGATTGATTGTTTAGTCTTTCAAGCAAATTTAAAACATGAGGACTGACCTTGAAACTAATAGCTAGTAGATTGAAAATAAATTGTAGAAAATATTCTTTCATGTGGTGCTTAATTAAGCTGTGGAATCCATTACCAGCAAATGTAGTCAAAGTACCTAAAATAGCGGGATTCTAAAGATGTTTGGACAAGTTTTTGGAAGAAAAGTCCATATAACATTATTAGCCATCACGTATTCCTTGATCTACATTTTAGGCTCTGCTGAGTAATTGTGCCCCAGACTGGACCCTGTCAGAGCCAGAATGCTGGGCTTGATGGACCTTGACTCAGCATGGCTTATCTTAAATTCTAAATCCCTTCCCAGCTGTCATTCATACAATCGTTAGCCCCTTCCCTCCATCCTGACATTCTTTCCTTGTCTACCTTCCTCACTCCAGACACTGTTCTCTTCTCTGATCATATCTTGTGGGACTCTCTCCCCTTGTCACCTCCACTCTTAAGAAGTTCTTCATCCCTCCCCCTCTTTTTTATAATCCCTCCCTTCTTCTGGAGCTCTTCTCATTTTTTCAACCCTTCCATCCACTTTTTCCTCCCTTCTCACCCCTCCTTCCCTTCTTCAGACACTCTTCCTTCTCTTTTCTTTCTCTGTAGACAACCTTCCGTTTGCCATCAGTATTCTGAGTTGCGTTGGGGTTTACCTCCCATGTTCATACCATCTAGCATGCTGCAGCGATTTTGTAGAGCAGGCAGTTTCAGTGAGACTCTCATGGAGCCTGCCTGCCCTGCGTGACTGAAACAACAAGATTAATGCAGAACACTCAATGGTACGAACATGGGCGGCTGACTCCTGTGCAGCCTAGGAGAAACATTGCTTCCAACTCTTCCTGCTCTGGGATCGAGCATTATTGTAGACTTAGCTGCTAGGAATGGGCTATCATTTGCGATGCACATTTTATTGAAAGAGGACCCAACTTGGCCACGTTTCGGCTTTGCCTTTGTCAGGGGTCACCAAATTCTTTTTTAAAAGTGTAAAGGATTCACTTCAACAGAGTGAAGTTCATCATCCACCACGCGTACAGTGAACTAATCACTTAGATAGCAGCCAAATGACATAGGATGATGAGCCCAATTCTGTTGAAGTGAATCCTTTACATTTTGTTTTGAAGAATTTGTTGACCCCTGATGAACGCAAAGCCGAAACGTGACCAAGTTGGGTCCTCTTTCAATAAAGTTTGCTTTGATGACCTCCAGCTCGTTCTTTCGTCCTTGGATCATGTTTGCTGTTTGCGCTGTTTTTCATGTTATTACAGAGGTTCTTCTCTCCTGTTTATCATTTGCAATGACTTAGGAAACACCCATGATATATCTCAAAGCACATCTTGTGATTTTTGGGTCACCAATAGTGCTCACACTTCCTAAAGGGTGTGTTCTTCTTAGGTGCGCTATTTGCCTAGAGTGCACACACTTTTCCTGGTGGTTTGCACATGCATATGCTATCTGAGGTATTTGAAACTGTGATGAGAAAAGGCTAGCAAGGCTTTTTTGGGAGGGGGTCATTTGCCACCCCTTAAGGACACCTATATTTTCATAGTACAGTTTAATGTTAGCAGTGATGAAGATACCACAGGGAAAAGCAATCCCAGTTATTAAAAGGGCAAGTCTTTAACTGGGCACCATGTATGCACCACTTGCGTGAATAAATGTACACAATAACTGTACATTTGCAGGTAAGTGTACATTTTCCCATATCAGTGGCAGAGAAGCCAAAGCGCTATTCTGTGAGGATGACCATATATGGTAAAGTGCATAAATGCAAGAAGGTGTTTGCATGGGCGGAGCATGGATGGCACTGCCCACTTTCCCCTCTAAGCTGAGTCCTCCACCTACAGTCCTGCCAGTGGGTGGTGCTGTTTCACTGTCTCATTTTCAATAATAAGGGACAGGTGAGCTCTGCAGGACTTCAGGGAATCTGCCTGTCCCTAGCAATTGAAAACTCAATATTGAAGCACCGCCCCCCAATGGCAGCAATGCAGTTGGAGGACTCTCACTCTGCTTAGAGGGAACAGTGGCGGTACCACTTACATAGACCCTGTATAGGTCCCTGGTGTGACCACAACTTCACAGTACGTTATGCTAGTATTCTATAGTAGAACCTGCAAGTTATGTATGCCCTTACCACGTTTAGGCATCCAGAATTATGCAAGGTCTCTAGCTGGTGTAACTTAAGTTGTGTAAATATAAGGGTAGGAATGCAGGGTTACACTAGTATTCTATAATGCAATCTGGGTGCCAAGATTCCATTATGGAATAGACTGTCACCATATGGCATTCTATAACCTGTGTGCATAATTTCCCGATACTTCCCTGCCCTGTCCATGCCCCCCCCCCCCCCCTTGAAGTTGTGTTTCTCACGATTTCAGGGGATGATCCCTTGAGCCACAGCTGAGTTGGCACTACCCAGCCAACCTGAGGGTAAGCTAAGCCCTGACTGGTGGCAGGCGAATCACCCAGGCTAGGCACAGAACAGACTGGAGCAGGCGCTATCAGGCAGACCTGAGTCAGGACAAGCTGGAGCGGAAGATTCGGCTGGAGCTGAGGGAAAAGATGGAACTAAGGACAAGGCTGGAACAGAAGACTTGGCTGGAGTCAGGCCCAAGGTGCAGCAGGTCAGGGCTTGAAGCAAGGCTGGAGCCAGGAAACAGGACAAGCTGTAACTCACTCTAGGAACTACAAGGCGACTTGTTGCAGGCACTGGTAGGGAGGTAGAAGCTTCCTTATAGGGAGGTAGAAGCTTCCTTATATTCCCTCCAAACAGGAAATGATGCTTTCAGCGGATGTCCAAGTCTCTCCACTGCTGACCCTTTAAAACTGACCCCCCCCCCCCCCCAACCATAGGAGCCAACTTTTCAAAATTATTGGGGGTGCTAAGCCCAATGAAAATAACTCCTCCTTGGACACATACAAGGAATTTTCTCAATATTGGGGGTGCTTAAGCACCCACACACCCACAGAGTCGGCTCCAATGTCCCCAACCTTCTCGGGAAACTGGCCATGGATCCCGCAGAGGCCCACCGAGGCCAGCCACAACGCCTCCCGTCGGCAACCAGATAAGCGCGCTGGCTGCAAATTTGGGGACACAACTTTCTGGAATTAGAGGGGTGTGAACATAACACTTAAAAGAACATGTTTCCCTTTCATTCATTGACATGTTTAGCACATACCCAGCAGGCCTCAGAAAATGAATTTTGCATCTTTATTAATGCCAGCCAGCCCTCTGATGTGTGCTAGCCTGGAGCACTGACAAGCAGACGAGAGGTCGTTTGATCAGAGGTTCCTTCCTGACATGAAGTGCTGTGCTGCTCCTCTGATAAGTCATGTAGGGGATGAGGGGAGCCTGATCAGAAGCTGCCTCCTGTGATTTGCACCTCCCTGCCCTGGCTCTGGCCTCCACAACATTCCTGATGCTGAGCTTGTTGCCAGGCTGAGGGGGTAGTGAGGAGAGAAGAGGATGAATGAGATTCAGGTGTTTTATTGATTAAAACAAGCACAAAACCAAATGATTTTGCTCTGCTTGGAACCTTGCTTTTTTTTCTTGGTGCCAACCAGTGCCTCAATGGGCATTACACGTTATTAGCAAGGCTAAACCCCCCGATGAATAGAAATCAAATCAAAGAAAACTGAAGATCACGAGTCATAACTGTAAGAGGAAGCACCTGCTCTCTGCCAGTCTCTCCTTGGCCACTAAGCCTTCTTATTAAAGCTCTTATTGTCCCAGGGATTAGGTGTCTGTTTGGGAAGCATTGAGTGAAACCAGGGAAACTAGCGCCTCTGTCTTACTGCAAAAATATGCTGCCTTCATGCCCTCTGTACTGTAGCTGGTTAGCTCATTTCACAGCCCAGCTGAAACCAACCTACTGAGCGCTGGAGACCGCTATGGGCATCAATAGCTCGCTTTCGTGGGTAGTCTGCTGTTTTAAAGGTTAATACTACCATAAATTAATTTGTGATTCTGTGGCTAGCATTCAGTGTACCCCAGGGAACACTGCTGATGTAGCGAGTAAAATAGAGTGTCGCTTATCCGATGTTCGCTCATCTGGCATTCTGGATCGTTCGACATACCTAGCGCTTGACGTCACTTCATTGTTAATGAGATGCATGCAGGTTTCTTTCTCGTTTAGCTAGAAGGCAACAGTTGGGCACATTGAGGGGTCCTTTTACAAAGGCGCGTTGAAAAATGGGCTGCGGTAGTGTAGGCACGTGTTTTGGGCGCGCGCAGAATCATTTTTCAGCGTGCCTGTAAAAAATGCCTTTTTTGGGGGGGGGGGGGGGGGGAATGGATGTGCGGCAAAATGAAAATTGGTGCACGTCCATTTTGGGTCTGAGACCTTACCACCAGCTATTGACTTAGCGGTAGACTCACGCGTTAACCGGGCGGTAACGGTCTATGTGTGCCCAAATGCCTCATTACTGCCTGTGCGCCAGAAAATAAATATATGCACATCAGTAATTGGTTGTTGGTACCCAATTATTGATTGTTAATGGCTTGTTAAGCTAAGTTGATGCGCGTCTCAGCGGTACATCCAGAATTTGCCACCTAACTTCAGGCACTATACATAGAATCCACATTTAGGTGGGCTCACTTATACCATCAATACACCTGGCATAAGTAGACATGTCTTTCAGGCATATTGATGCCATCTTACACTAAAATTCTATACTACTACTTAACATTTCTAGAGCGCTACTAGGGTTACGCAGCGCTGTACAATTTAACAAAGAGAGACAGTCCCTGCTCAAAGAGCTTACAATCTAATAGATAAGAGTGAGACAAATATAGGACAATCAAGCCATTGTGACATCACTGATGAGGTTGGCTCTTAGGCATTGGTGGAATGAGGCATTATGACATCACAGTCTCAGCTCTGGATACCAGAGACTGAAACTCTTCACACTAAAGGGGGAAGTGGGCCAAGTATAGGACAGTCGAGCCATTGTGACATCACTGATGAGGTTGGCTCTTAGGCATTGGTGGAATGAGGCATTATGACATCACAATCTCAGCTCTGGTTAAATCACTGCTATATGTAATACTACTACTACTACTTAACATTTCTAGAGCACTACTAGGGTTACGCAGCGCTGTACAATTTAACAAAGAGAGACAGTCCCTGCTCAAAGAGCTTACAATCTAATAGATATATCTAATTCTATAGGGAAAGGGATTTGATATGCCGTCTTTCTGTGGTACAATCAAAGCTGTTTACATATTTTATATACAGGTACTTTTTATGTCCCTAATGGAATCACAGTCTAAGGGATCCGTTTACTAAGGTGCACTGACAAGTGGCCTTCGCTGGTGTAGACGAAAGTATTGGATGCGCGAAGGTCCATTTTTCAGCGCACCTACAAAAAAAAGGCCTTTTTTTTAAAGATAAAAATGGACGTGCGGCAAAAAAAAAATTGGCGCGTGTCCATTTTAGGCCTGAGACCTTACCACCACCCATTGACGTAGAGGTAAGGTCTCATGCGTTAACCGGGCAGTAATGGTCTACGCGCATAGAATGACGATTACCGCCTAGTTTCCGCCACGCACCGGAAAAGAAAACTTATTTTGCAGCATGTGTTAGTAAAAGGGTCCCTCTGAGAATGAACGCCTTCTGTGCGTGTTTTTATAAAAAAAAAGTTCACTGCCCACACAACTACGGCACCTTAATGTTGTCGCCCTGTTACAGAATTGCCTCTACAGGGTGTTTTATTCGACCTTGTGACTTAGAAAGCTGCAGGTTTACTAATAAAAGCTTACGCTAACGTCCTGCATCGCATTAGTGACTCCTGAACTGTTACTGTTACACGGGCGTATTGTACTCTTTTGCACCTTTCTCTTTCCTTCCCCTCTGTCATTACTCACCAACTACTTCAACCTAAATGTATCTGATTGTTTGTTACTAGATTGACGTACGCCTTTTTAAACTGATGTAAGCCACATTGAGCCTGCCCATGGGTGGGAAAATGTGGGATATAAATGCTCCAAGTAAAATAATAAATAATAAAACTGAACAGGGAAAGATACAAAATGAGCCACGCTCAGATGTGGGGGGAAAAGTGTTGTAAAGTCAGGTTCTAACATTGCCTGTTTATCAGACGCACTGTTCTGCTCAATATATCCTTGCAAAAGAACATTAGGTCCTCCAAACAAGTTCGTCTTTCTATCAATATCCAATTTCATCTGTAATTTGTTTGGGGACTTTGATTCCTGAGCTGGACGGCTCAGCAATATCAATATGGTAATTCCGCTTATAAAAAGAAACGGAGCATGTACAGAGTATTATGTTTGTACTTTTCGAGTCAATATTCATGCACCCAAGTACACTCATGTTTTTAAAAGAAAATCAATGAGGTGGCCCCAAGTTTGTGAGTGCGTGTGTGATAAGAACAAGTTGTCATTTACATTCATACTCGTGTTTGGAAGGTAAACACAGAAGGGAATTTTAGAAAAATAATTTGAGGTAAATATTCAGTCAGTGATGGTTAGCGTTTGTTTGGGGGTTTTTTTTGGCCGTTGCTGGTGTTATGCCCTAATATTCAATGCTGGCAATATCCAGGCATATCATTGAATATACAAGAGTGTGCGGAGGGTCCACCAATTATGGCCAATAGAACTGTGTTTTATGTGATCCAATTTGGATGGCTCCCTTTTATTTATTTGTTTGGATTTTGCTCACACCTTTTCTGTAGAAGCTCTAGGTGAGTTACATTCAGGCAGTGGCGTAGCAAGGGGGGGGGGGCGGGAGGGGCGGTCCGCCCCGGGTGTCAGCTCGGGAGGGGGTGCTCCCTGCCAGCTCCCCCCCCCCCTCGGCGAATCGACACCCCCCCAAGCCTACCTTTAAAAAGAATATCGGAAGTCGCGCCTGCCCTGTACGTACAAGAAATGTGGACCGTCGGCTCTTCCCTAGCTCTGTCCCGCCCTCCGCTGATGCAACTTCCTATTTCTGCAAGGGCAGGACAGAGCGAGAGAAGAGCCGACGGTCCACATTTCTTGTACGTGCAGGGCAGGCGCGACTCCCGGTATTCTTTTTAAAGGTAGGGTGCGTGAGCTGGTCGTCGGGGGGGGAGGGGGGTGCAACGGCGAACCGCCCCGGGTGGCAGCCCCCCCTGCTACGCCACTGCATTCAGGTACACTGGGTATTTCTCTGTCCCTAGAGGGCTCACACTCTAATTTTGTACCTGAGGCAATGGAGGGTTAAGTGACTTGCCCAAGATCGCAAGGAGCAGCAGTGGGATTTGAACTGGCCACCTTTGGATGTCAAGATGGATAATCTAACCACTAGGCCACTCCTCCACGCACCTTATGCAGTTAACATAGCCAGTGGTTAGAGGGGGTATTCAGCGGCACTTTTTGCTTTGGTTCTGTCTCTAGACTTAGAAGAGTTGGCAATATCATGGTTTTTGCCTTCCCTTCAGTTAAGGGAAAGAAGCGATTGGCGATTTTTGAGAAAATCATTGGCTTTTCAAGCAGCAAGACTTTGGAGGGATCTTGTTAAATTTTACTCATTTCCTCAACAGTATCTTATACTTAGAAGGAAGCTCAAAACATGTTTATTTAAGAAATTGATTTCACAAGAAAATTAGTAATATCAGGTTTGTGATATTGTATGTAAGGTTTTTGTAATTCACAGGGATTGTCCTGGCCTCTTGGCCGTTTGTGATCCGCTTAGAACTGTGAGGTGATAGCGGGATATAATTCAGAAATGTATTGTAATGTAATGCTGAATATCACTGGACAGCCTGGCACAGGAGCCTCTCATGCCTGGTTTATTGTGTTTTGATATACTGTGCTTGATAAGCATTTCAGAATAGTTTACAATAATAAAAAGAAAGCTAAAAAGGAAAAGGAAAGAACTCCAGTCTAAATATAGTTAAAAGTATCTAATCATTCAAACCAGAGCTAACCACACATCCATCAAATAAGCACAATCAAATGCCACTAACAATCTAAAGCACATTCATTCAGAAATAAAAGCTTGTGTGCCAGTACAAAGGGCCAGATTCTATATATAGCACCTGAAAATTCCACGTGGAAAAAAACCTCCTAGGCGTATTCGATAAAGTACGTCTAAATTTTATAGAATATGCCTAATATTCTGCATGGTTTATAGAATATGCGCCTATCCGCCTGACTAAATTTAGTCGTGGGCAGTTGATTCAAGTAAAACTTGGTGTAAATACCAACGCCCAAATTAAGCGTGGAGCAGGTGTATGCTATAACAATGCGCATAGATTTTAGATACGTCCATGACCTGCTCATGCCACACCCATGGCCATGCCCCCTTTTCAACTGTGCAACTTAGAATTTGTGCGCAGCACGTTATAGAACACGCTTAGATGGTTGTGCATGCAAATTCTAATGTCAAGTAATGTCAGTAATTGCTTGTTAAGTTGCATTTATCAGCACTGATTGGCTTGTTATGTAATTAAGTTGCATGTACAAATCCAGAATACGACTGGATTGGCGCACGCAATTTAAGTCGCATTATATAGAATCCAGGGGTAACAGTCTAAAGTCCATTCATTCAGGGTAGAAGTATATGAGCTGTCACCGTGCAGTGATCCTACCTTCCTTGAGTTTCAGTCGTCATTTGTTCAAAAGCTAGAGTGTAGAGAAGGGTTTCCAAAAACGTCCTAAGTAGAGAGGTGTGGTAGCCATGTTAGTCCACTCTTAAAGGTTATCAATAGAAATCAAACAAAATAAAACATGGAAAAGAAAATAAGATGATACCTTTTTTATTGGACATAACTTAATACATTTCTTGATTATGATTTCCGATCTGATGAAGAAGGGCAACCTTCGAAAGCTAATCAAGAAATGTATTAAGTTATGTCCAATAAAAAAGGTATCATCTTATTTTCTTGTCCATGTTTCATTTTGTTTGATTTCTATCAAAAACGTTCTGAATTTTTGTGTTCGGGTTCTGCCCGAAGTGGTTCAAGGAGAGCGTTTCATAACGTTGGCGCTACAAAGAAAAAAGCACTGGTGCAGATACTAACATATCTAGCTACTGATGGTACTGGAAGGGTAAGTCGACATTCATATAGAGATCGGAGCAACCTTTTTGGTTTATATAATGTAATTAAAGGGGATAAAGAAAGAGGAGCTGCAGTATGGAATGTCTTATGAACAAGAACTAAAATTTGAAACCAAATTCTGAATTGAATGGGAAGCCAGTGATAACGCATGAGTGGAGGTGACACTGCATCAAATTGGCAGGCATGGCAACGAAGATGGATAGCTGCATTCTGTAGAGCTTGAAGTTGTTTATAGTATTCAAAGTTATTCTTGTGTAGATGGAATTACAGTAATCAAGCTGTGATGTAAGTAAAGCTTGGAGTAATGTATGGAAGGACGCGCCATTAAAATAATGTCTAACTGAATGCAATTGTCTCCGAATGAAAAATCCCTTTTTTTTTGCCAGTAAGGAAATATGGGTTGAGAAAGATAATTGGTCATCTATGGTCACACAGATATTGAAAAGAGCGTACAACTGGAACTGATTTGACAAACAGAAAAAGAAATAATGATGGGTGTTCAGAGTTAGCCAGGATCCAGAGGTTTTGTCCAGATTAAGGATGTGAATGCAGCCCCTGGAGTGGATTGAGATCAGTGCCAGAAAAGGCAGTGTAATGTATGAATAAAATGTTATCTGCATAATAGAAAGCACTAATAAAGTCTCGGATAACAGATCTTAGTGGGCTAAGAAAAATGTTGCAAAACAGAACCCTGTGGCACACCGCAGTGTAAAGAAAAAAGTCTCGTCTGGCGAAGTTTATCGTTTATTGAGTTTACTAGACCACTTAGTTGTGACCAAATCAAAGCGGTTTACAGTTAAAATTGTATTTGTTTCCATACCGGACTTGGCGATCGCCTTTACGGTTCTATGTAAGCCACATTGAGCCTGCAAATAGGTGGGGAAATGTGGGATACAAATGTAACCAATAAATAAAGAAAATATATTAGCAGCGACTGCAAATAAGCGGTTCTGTGAAATTTAAACCACTGTAGTACCTGTCCTGTGATGCCAATCCTTTGTTTTATAAGCAAAGTATGGTCAACTAAGTCAAAGGCGGCTGACAGGTCTAAAGACAATATCAGCACTATGCAGCCACTGTCTACTATCGAATGAACTTCACTAAGAAACGCAGTGATGAATGTCTCAGTACTATGACTGGATCGAAATCCTGATTGATGAAGAAGTAAAATTCAAATGTGATCTATAAAAGATGTTAGTTGTACAAATGCTATATTCTCAATAAGTTTGGCTAGAAATGAAAGATTGGATACTGGTCGATAGTTTGATGGAATGGATGGATCTGTTGTGGCCTTCTTCAAAGAGTTTTTAAAATTGCATGTTTCCATGGCATTGGTTCCAACCCTAGTCCAAGGCTGTCATTGTTGATGAAACTAAACAACCAATATTCTATAGGGTTCTTTGTTAAAAAACCGGAGTCAGTTATTATATGTATCTCCACTAAAGACTCCAGAACTTATAAACAATCTTTTATTTTATTAACAATAAATATATCAGTCACTCATACACAATTACATATATTCACCATTACATATATTGTATAACATGGTTTCACTTGAATATCCTTACGTTACTGCCATCCATATATTTATACACAACAATGTGTGGTTATCAGTGATTCTCTCAAGACCAGTACATCAAGTCATGAAAACAAATTTAATCTGATGCCAAGTACTCAATCATTACTTCCATAATATACGTGGGTTCTAAAAGAAACCCACGTGATCTATTGTTCATTGTTCCATTAAAGCATCGATCAAAACAAATGTATGTGGGGTTGGACTGTGCTGCCAACCACAGTGATGTTATTTGTTGAGAGTAAATATCGCTGAAAATGTCCAAAACCCACTCAAAATGGAGGCTAGGAGCGTGTATCCAAGTTTGAAAACATCTCTCTATGCCAGTTCCTCGATGCTGATCGGCATTTCGTCTCCTTCGTCAGGAGGAACCACAATAATAATGTTATCTCAGGCTGCGCACCGCGTGGGAATCGGCCGGACTTCCGCCCCAGGACCGCATCACCGGAAACACAGATTTGATTTCAGAAGAGGTACCTCATATATGTGTAGTCCTGCACACACTGATTTGAAGGGGGCATGGTCTGGGTGTGGGATGGGCAGACTATAAAATTATACGTATATTTTTCCATTTTCTGCAATGGAATTACCAATATATTTTTTAAAATGTTGATGTTAGAATTTACATCTCTCCAAGACACGTATAACTGTCAACGAACAGCTCACTTGGACCTCGGATTTGGAGGATTCATTGAGTGGAGAATGTTGTCCATCCCTCTGGTGTACAAAACCACCTCCGACAACAAAAATATTGAGTCTTAGAGCTTGGCTTCTTAATTGACTTTCTTAGACATGTGATTTTTCAGATTCTGATGCTTGCATACGGAAGTGCTGATACTTGTGTACAAAGTCATGAGTCGTTTCATTTTTATAAAATGGCTGTTCTTAAAGTACATGCCACCAAAAACAGGTATCCTTCCTGTGACATTATACATATTTCACAAAAGGCCCCATGTTCAGTGAACCTTTTGTAAAATATGCCGCAATCTTTGAACATCTCATCCTGGATGTCTGGGAGACTGGGTATCCAAATGGCAGACGACGTTTCATGTGAGCAAGTGCAAAATGATGCATGTGGGAAAGAGGAACCCAATCTATAGTTACCTGATGCAAAGTTCCACATTAGGAGTTGCCGACCAGGAAAGGGATCTAGGTGTCATCTACTACTACTACTACTACTTATCATTTCTAAAGCACTACTAGACGTACGCAGCGCTGTACACTTGAACATGAAGAGACAGTCCCTGCTCGGCAGAGCTTACAATCTAATCAGGGCAGAAAAACAGGACAAATAAGGGATAAAGATAAAGAGTAGCAAGATTCCGGAATCCCAAAGAGTAGCAAGATTCCATGCAGAATCTCAAAGAATAGCAAGATTCCAGAATCCCAAAGAGTAACAAGATTCCATACAGAATCTCAAATACTGCTACTACTACTTATCATTTCTATAGCGCTACTAGACGTACGCAGCGCTGTACACTTGAACATGAAGAGACAGTCTGTGCTCGGCAGAGCTTACAATCTAATTAGGACAGACAAACAGGACAAACAAGAGATAAGGGAATATTAAAGTGAGGATTATAAAATAAGGGTTAGGAGTTAAAAGCAGCATCAAAAAGGTGGGCTTTTAGCTTAGATTTGAAGACGGCCAGAGATGGAGCTTGACGCTAACAGAAAAAATTCTTTTAATGTGTTTTGCTGTAGCCTGTAGCCATGCGCTGGATGTTAAGGGCTTAACCCTGTTTAGTAAAAGGGACCCTAAAACTCTTTCCCTCCAATACAGTGCCAAATATACTGACTGGACACACAAGGAATGCCAGGCATGACAATTTTATAATCTTAAAATGTTTTCTATGATTATTTATTTTAAAAAATATATGCAAATGTATAGTACTATAACACATAAATGCTACAGAATTTGCAGACTTGCTGCAGAATCTTGAAAATTTCACCACAGGAAATCAGGGTGTAGTATGTAATATTAAATGGAACCTCCCCCCCCCCCCCCCCCCACACACACACACACAGCAGACGGTGATGAATACAAAGACCACTGGAATATCCACAGAAGCTCTATGGCTGTATTCTCGAACCATCTCTTGTGATGATCTATGCTTTTACACTCCATCGGGGCTTTTTTTGAGGGGGTACTTGGGGGTACTGCACCTTTTCAATCGTCTGCTAAAATTGACCCATGGACCCAGTGGTGTGCTGGAGCAGGCTCTCACAGACTCTCGAGAGCTGTTTGTTAAGTTTTTAAGAATTTTGGGAGCCGGTTCTCCATGGCTACTTTAACAAATGTGGGCTTGGGCCCCTCCTGAATTCTCTTTTACTTTGCTGGCGAGAGAGAGCCCCCTGTTAACAATTTACCAGCACACCCCTGCATGGACCCCAAGTTTTAATGATAGAGCTCAGGCTCTACACACCAATTCTGCCTTGTCATCGATTCTTTGACTGGTTGCAGGGGGCCTGGCTATTATGGGGTGGGTCCCTCAGTGATCACCTCACCCCTGAAGGGTGGCCTAGCATTTGAGTACTGGCATCTTTTTCGCTAGAAAAAACACACTGCACTCCATGCAGTCCTCCGGTTCGTACTGTTGCGATATTATATGCATATTTACAGGAAAGTTACAAAGTTCTAAAAACCAGGCAGGTCAATGTGTTAGCGGTAGAATTCCTAGCTCCATAAATCCCTGTGTATGCATCTCTTCAAATTTACGTTGTCATCTCAAGCTATCACAACTGTGATGAGCTTCCACTGGCCAAAGAATCCCCGAACGCATCATATATTTTATCTCTGCTCCCTAACTTTATCACACCATTATTTTGATATACTGCGTACATATTTATTGGTTTAGCTGAAGTGATAATACATATTTAAAAAAAAAAAAAAAGCGTCCATAACCTTAAAGGCAGGCCGTGAAGAGAAAGCAGTAAGATTTACGATGGGTGTAAATGTCTGGAGAGGTAACAATTGAATAATTGAGTGTTGGCATATAGCCGCTATTGTTACAGCTTGTGAAACTATGTCAAGGGACTTGCAAGTCAGCCCGATTCATTCCTTTTTCCTCTCTTTACTTTTCTTTATTTAACTAAACACATTAACACACACTGCCACAAATATTCTCAATACAGAACAGTCTGCCACAAATATTGTCAATTCAGAACAATCTGCTACAAATATATGCTTTCTCTTCGTAAACTGTTGGCAGGGCTTGTGTTAATGTATATTTATTTTATTTATTAGGATTTATTTACTGCCTTTTTGAAGAAATCCACTCAAGGCGCGGTGTACAGTAAGAATAGATCAAACAAGAGCAATAGGCAATTAGAGCAGTAAAAATATTCGGACAACAATACAAAGTATGGCGTGGTATACTACTTGCAATGACAACATAAAATGTACTAGAACATTATATTTGGTAGTGAAGGGTAAGGCAAAGTTGTAACATATAGATGAGTAAGAAAGTAGGAAGAATTAGAAAGTAAGGTGATTGATTTGAAGAAAGTTGCACATGAGGTCAGAGAGATGGTTAAATATTATCTCAGCTAGGGTAGGAGTGGATAAACATGTCCCACTGCAGTATGTGCAGCCCGAGTCAATGACTAGCAAGTTAGTTACTTCTTCTGTTAAAGGCTTGGTTGAAGAGCCAAGCTTTCACCTGCTTCCTGAAGTAGAGGTAGTCTTGTGTTAAGCAGAGCCTTTCAGGCAATGCATTTCAGAGTGTGGGGGCTACTCCGGAGAAGGCTCGCTTGCGGGTATCACTACTACTACTACTACTATTTAGCATTTCTATAGCGCTACAAGGCGTACGCAGCGCTGCACAAACATAGAAGAAAGACAGTCCCTGCTCAAAGAGCTTACAATCTAATAGACAAAAAATAAAGTAATCAAATCAATTAACGCGTGTTAAAACCGCTAATGCGCCTATAGCGCGCCTTTGTAAAACACAGCCCATAGTATTTAGAGGAATAACTGAAGACAAGCTAACTGCTGACAAGAGGAAAGAGTATAATACTTTTGAGGTATTCTTAAACTTAAACCTCAAACATTACCCTGATTTTTCCTTGTGGGAACAATTATTTGAAGCAGCGGGTACCTCAACCAGCTCAATTTTGGTCGACTAAAGTCACTCTGTAGAGCTTCAGTTTAGCAAATCTGGCCTAATTTTACGTCCTTGTGTTTCTTGAATTGAGAAACACGCAGAAGCCACACCTCAACTTCAGGAGTATCAGAAAAAGGGAAGTATGCACGTCAACTTCAAAATTTACCAAGATTCATCAAGACAAGAGAAATGCAATTAAAAGTGGCAAACCTGTGCATGGCTATATGGGAGATTCCCAGAATATGCTCCTACTCCCCAGAGCTGCCAGATGTTATGGATGCTGTAGAGCAGGGGTGGGCAACCATGGTCCCTGAAGGCCACAACCCAGTTGGCTTTACAAGATTTCCGAGGAAAGGGAGAGTAGGAGGAGTAGGCTCTTGAACAACACCAGTAGGCGACGTAGATAGGAACAATCTCTTTATTTAAATATACACTCGAGTCGATTGTTCCTATCTACGTCGCCTACTGGTGTTGTTCAAGAGCCTACTCCTCCTACTCCCCCTTTCCTCAGATTCTACTTTTCGTAGGAATTTGTGTACCTCCACCCTTGTGGTGGTTTGGCTTGCTTTACAAGATTTCCACCATGCATATGCATGAGGTCTATTTTAGAGGTACTCGGGGTCCACAGGCCAGTTGGGTTTCTAGGATATCCCATAGATATCGTGTAATGTCTTTTGGAGAGGGTGTAGCTAGTGAAAGTCCTTGGGAGGACCTTAGTGTCCTTGGCGGTGTGTGGAGGATCATCCTATTCTTCAGATAAGATCAATGCTGATGACATTCAGTTTTCCCCCTGTCTCTGGTTCTTCTGATAAAACATTGGAATTTTTGCCATTTTCTCTGCAGACTATTAATACTTGGACGAATGCTAACAGATTGAAACTGAGGGGCCCATTTACAAAGGCACGCTGAAAAATGGCCTGTGGTAGTGTCAGCGCGTGCAGAATCATTTTTCAGTGCACAAGTAAAAAAATGCCATTTTAAAAATTTGGGCCTAAAATGGACGTGCGGCAAAATGAAAATTGCCACGCGACCATTTCGGGTCTGAGACGTTACCGCCAGCCATTGACCTAGCGGTAAGGACTCACGTGGTAACCAGGCGGTAATGATCTATGCGTGTAAAATGCCAATTACCGCCCGTGCGCCAGAGAATATAAATATTTTCCAGCGCATGTAGCGGACGTGCGTCAAAAATGAAATTACCGCAAGGGCCACGAGCTAGCCGGGTGGTAACTCAAACTTGATGCGCATTGGGCTCATGTAGGCGCCTACATGGCTCAGTAAAATGGCCCCTGAATGTCTCTAAAACACAAGCGTTAGTGCTTTCATATTCCTCCCCAGTGGAGTTTCCAGTTGATTTAAGACAGGTGATGATACTGTTCTGATTCAAATTGAGATTAAGTATCTAGGTACTATAACGGACTCTACCTTGTTGTTTCAGTCACATATAGAAACTTTGGTGAAAAGGATCTTTTTTTAAGCTAAGTTGTTTTGTAGATGGAAGGACCTACTTTCTAGTGAGAGTTTTAGAACAGTACTTCAATCTAAGCTGCATTGAGCCTGCCATGAGTGGGAAAGCGCGGGGTACAAATGTAACAAAAAAAAAATCTTTGGTGTCTCCTTTATTTCATTATTGTAATTCGCTGTTTTGGGGTTTGCCTTTATCTTTGTTGAAACCTTTACAGGTGGTATAAATATACAAGTATAACAAAAATTAACTGGTGCTGAAGCAAGTGACCCTCTTCTATTTTAATGGGAGAAATGAGACCTCAGAAACCTATAAAAAAAGGTCTTGTTCATATTAACTGAATAACAGAACGGTTCTCTTTCATTGGTCCCCAAAAATCTCCCTCTTCTTTTATATATGAAATGTGCTACCCATGTCATGCACAGTATTTCAAAACATTTTCAAAAAACACTGGTAAATTGACACCAGTGAATCGGGTGATATGCAATGTCAAATAAAAGACTAGCACTTATCTTCTCTCATGCCCAATGGGGCCACCGTTTCACTTTGGTAAGCTTCCTCAGGGGCTTCGTCCTGTCAAAACCTCACCACCCAAATAGTTATCATTACACACTCTTCATTTCAAAGTCTTGATTGTCAAGATAATAGCTGTAAGCCCTTCCCAGTTTCTTAATTAAGTCTGTGTGTGAGCATGGCTGTGTTGCCTAGGTCCCTCCTCTCCTTGTAAATCCACCCTATCCCAGTCCCCTCTGGTCTCACCATTCTGCTAGAGACTTCTTGGGCTGACCAGCTGTCCTCCCAGGAGTTGTCCTCCTCCACTGGGCTCCTAGTGCTAGCCACACCTATGGCGCATTCTCCCTCACAGGGCCCCTAGTACTAATCACACCCCAGAGACCTTCTCCCTCGACGGGCCTTTAGTGCCGATTGCACCCCAGAGGCCTTGACCCTCAAGGAGCCTATGGGTTTCTCCCTGCCAGGGCTCAGGCTTACTAGCCCTTAACAGGGCTCTGCAACCACCAGTACCAGGGTCTCCACTTACAGGGCTACCTCTACTCTTCCTAGCGGTAGGCACCAATAGTGCACCTGCAGGCCATTTTATTCTGCCCTGAGCTGCTCCCAAAGGCCTTCTTGCGTTTAGCAATGCTCCCAAGGGCTGTCATTCTTCCTGTCTTCAGGAGAGCTTCTAAAGGGTACTCTACCTGCTGGGGTTATTATTACAGGGTTGTACAACCACCAGTAACGGTTTCTCCACAAGATGGCTGTTCACCCTCTCAGCTAGACCCATCAAAGATAATTCAGCACAAAGCAAACTTTCCTTTTCCCACAGTGAATTCCGAACCATGCCACCAGTCTCCCCCTCCCTTAAACTTATGGGGAGCAGGTTTTCCAAATCCCTTATTCTGATCCAGCTCATCTCCATTCAGTTTGTGTGTATCATTTATCCCCACAAGCTTTATTCCCTTCATTGAATTAATCCTCTCAAAATGTGTAGAAGTACTCCCAGCAGCCTGTCCGCCTGTTGCTATTTGTATGCAGGCAGAGCTGTGGGCCCCCCCCCCCCCAACTGCAATGTAACAATGTTCAATCAGCTACATTCCTGTGCAGTTCCTAATAAGGCAAGCTAAAAGTGACAGTTATGAACTCCCCATTCACCTTAGAAAGGATAAACCTGTTTGTGTTATAAAAGCACTTTACCAAGATTTCTTCTCTCTCCTTATCCTCAATAAACCCACCCCAGATGACAAGGTGTGATAAGAAATAAATTTCCAGATCTCTGAGGAAGCGTGGTGATGTTTTCAGTTAAGCGTACCTTCTGAAGATCCAACCGTTTTAATCATTATTTAGTAGGAGATGTTGGTGATTAATGATTATATTATCTTCAAAGAACAGTTGCCCGCTGAAGTTTGTAGCTCCTCTCGGTGTTCAGCATCCCTCCTGCCCTTCCCCATCCCATGTGTCCAGCATCTGCCAGGACTCCAGTGATTGGAGGGAAAGGGTCACATGCAGGCCTGACCTATCCGATAGTGCAGAATGCATGGCAGGAAGTGACAGCCAGCTTTGGAAATGTGCTGGAACTAATATGTATATCTATATACTCTGGGGCCAATATTCAGACCGGAGGAGTTAGACTGCGCTAAGCCTGGATTTTCAATTCCGGGCCATTTCTGGTGTCCGGTATCGAATATCCAGTTTACGTTTGGGTGGTTTGAAGATAACCGGCTATGTCAATGTTCAGACGTGGCCGGTTAATCTTCAAACCGGCCAAAGATATTCCAGGGTTTTATGTGGCCGAATATGTCACTAAACCCGTTTTAAAAATTGGCAAATGGGCGGTTATATCGCATGATATAGCTGCCTATCCACTAGCTGCTAACCAGGAATATTCAGCGAGAGATAGCTGGTTATTCCCCACTAAATATCGGCGGATAGCCGGATATATCCTGTTTAACCGGTCAGCATCCGTTCCTTTTCCAGATATATATATATATAGATATAGAAAGATACACACATACTACAGAACAACTTGAGGGAACAAGAGAAACACCTAATCACACTGACCACCCTTCAACATCTTCAGTCCTTCTGTGACTGTTCTCTTGTGCTTGACTGCTTAAATATTTTAAATTTAAATGCTTTACTTTTTGTCTATTAGATTGTAAGCTCTTTGAGCAGGGACTGTCTTTCTTCTGTGTTTGTACAGCGCTGCGTACACTTTGTAGCGCTCTAGAAATGTTAAATAGTAGTAGAAGTAAAGTGACTTGACCCAAAATCACAAGAGACGTCAGTGGTAGCAGCGGAATTTGAACCCCCACCATCTCTCGCTCTCGAGCTCTGCCACTGTGCTGAATGGGAAACATTCTAATCTCGAGAAGTAAAAAAAATCTCACGTTGTCCTACATAGTAACATAGTAGATGACGGCAGAAAAGGACCTGCACGGTCCATCCAGTCTGCCCACTTTTTTGTGTATACCTTACCTTGATTTGTACCTGTCTTTTTCAGGGCACAGACCGTACAAGTCTGCCCAGCACTATCCCCGCCTCCCAACCTCCAGCCCCGCCTCTGCCATCCAATCTCCGCTAAGCTCCTGAGGATCCCTTCCTTCCGAACAGGTTTCCTTTATGTTTATCCCACGCATGTTTGAATTCCGTTACCGTTTTCATCTCCACCACCTCCCGCGGGAGGGCATTCCAAGCATCCACTACTCTCTCCGTGAAAAAATACTTCCTGACATTTTTCTTGAGTCTGCCCCCCTTCAATCTCATTTCATGCCCTCTCGTTCTACCGCCTTCGTATCTCCTCAGTCTGAAGGATAAAAACGAGAAATATTTTTGCGAACAAGAACACATTTTGTGTTATTTCCCATAAAATTCAGATTTCATGATACAGTATTTGCAGCTTTCAGAGCTGTCAACTCAACTCCTTTCCATTTGGCAATAGAAATAACATTTGTGTCACTGTCAGGCATTCTTGGTAGAATATATTTCAATGAACAGTTAAGACATCTTTTTCTATTCTCAAATCTCTCTTCAGAGCTGTCTAATGTTGCGAAGCTGCCAGTTCTGTAGTAGAAGGTTCCTTTTTTTTCAGTGTATATTGTTTGTTTGTTTTTTCATTATGCTCTGCTAAAACTTCCCTCAGCAGTGCATTTGAATGGAGGATAAAACGTTCTTTTTTCTCTCTGAAATGTCCTAAAGCCCCTCATTAGAGTTTTCACATTTTTGCGAGTCTGGCATTGGCCCATATGAGGCTTTGCAATTGTAATTCCCAAGCTCAAGACTAGAACATGCTTTCAGCATTACCGTAGATTGGACCGGGGAGCCTTATATCAGAGCGTGTTGATAGGAGAAGACCAGGTCACAGAAGAACGCAAGAAAAGGAAAAGGGCAGAGGTATTTTAACCATCACCACAGAGTGGCGATTGTCTTTCCGCTTCTTTTCATGGTTGTTTCTTTATTCTCTTAAATTGATCTCTTTTGAGCATGACTCACTGGACACACTGGGGATAATTCTATAACATATTATGCACATAATTGATTAGAATAGTGGCATTAATGTGCATACATCCTCAAAAATGTGGGATACAAATGTAACAAATAAATAAATAAATAAAAAAAACAACAACAAGGGAAAACATGCCACTCCCAAATAAGAAATTGAAACAATGAAAAGGAGTGTTCTAATCAAGAAAAAGTAGTGGACACTATCCAGCTCATTTTCGAAGGAGATCACCGGCCATCTTCCGATACATACATAAGTACATAAGTAATGCCACACTGGGAAAAGACCAAGGGTCCATCGAGCCCAGCATCCTGTCCACGACAGCGGCCAATCCAGGCCAAGGGCACCTGGCAAGCTTCCCAAACGTACAAACATTCTATACATGTTATTCCTAGAATTATGGATTTTTCCCAAGTCCATTTAGTAGTGGTTTATGGACTTGTCCTTTAGGAAACCATCTAACCCCTTTTTAAACTCTGCCAAGCTAACCGCCTCACAAATCGGGAGATGACCGGCGATCTCCTAAAGCCGGCCAAATTGGTATAATCGAAAGCCGATTTTGGTCGGCGCCAACTGCTTTCCATCGTGGAGCCGGCCAAACTTCAAGGGGGTGTTTCGGTAGGGTAGCGGGGGCGGGACAGGGGCGTGCGTTGAGATGGCCAGCTTCGCCCAATAATGGAAAAAATAAAGCCGGCCTTGACGAGCATTTGGCCGACTTTACTTGGTCCCTTTTTTTTCAGGTTCAAGTCCCAAAAAACTGCCTGAACTGACCAGATGACCACCGGAGGGAATCGGGGATCACTAATCCCCTCCCACTCTAAAAAACAAAAAAACAAAAAACAACTTAAAAATTTTTTTTTGCCAGCCTCAAATGTCATACTCAGGTCCACTGCAGCAGTATACAGGTGCCTGGAGCAGTTTTAGTGGATGAAGTGGACTTCAGGCAGGCGGACCCAGGCCCATCCCCCCCTACCTGTTATACTTGTGGTGGTAAATAGGAGCCCTTCAAAACCCACCTGAAACCCACTGTACCCACATGTAGGTGCCCCCCTTTACCCCTTAGGGCTATGGTAGTGGTGTATATAGTTGTGGGGAGTGGGTTTTGGAGGGGGGTTGGGGGGCTCAGCACCCAAGGTAAGGGAGCTATGCACCTGGGAGCTATTTTTATTTTTTTTTCACTTTCTAGAAGTGCCCCCTAGGGTGCTCGGTTGGTGTCCTGGCATGTCAGGGGGACCAGTACACTACGAATCCTGGCCCCTCCCATGATGAAATGCCTTGGATTTGGCTGGGTTTGAGATGGCCGGCTTCGGTTTCCATTATGGGCAAAAACCAAGGCTGGCCATCTCAAACCCGGCCATCTCTGACATTTGGGTGGCCCCAACTGTATTATCGAAAAAAAAGATGGCCGGCCATCTTTTTTCGAAAATACGGTTGGCTCCGCCCACTGGTGGAGCCGGCCCCGGAGATGGCCGGCCATGGAGATGACCGGTGCCGTTCGAAAATGCCCCTCCACGTAAAACTACTAAAAAAATCTTGAACAACAAGGAAAATTCCCTGAAGTAAATCTAGCTTGGAGGCATCATATAGCAATTATATCAGATATAAAATCTCCTAGAGGCCAAAGCTATTCCAGATCTGCAGCATGTGTACTGATCATCTGTCTTCAATGCTATAATGTCTTTTTAAAATTATTTTATTATAAACAATCTTTAAAGGAATTTTAAAAGTCAAAGGGGTCTTTTTACTAAGCCACGTAAGTGTCTACGCATGCCCAACATGCCCCAAAAAGGAGTTCCTGCCCGGCTACCGCGTGACTCTTGCAGTGATCTCATTTTTGGCGCGTGTCTGATACACGCGTCCAAAAAAATAATTTTTAGTTTTGGACATACGTATCGGATGCGCGCCAAGTGGCATTTGACGCACGTAGGTCATTACCGCCCGGTTACCATGTGAGACTTTACAGCTAGGTCAATGGCTGGCGGTAAGGTCTCAGACCCAAAATGGACGTGCGGCAGTTTTGATTTTGCCACACGTCCATTTTCAGCAAAAATGTTAAAAAAGGCAGTTTTCGCAGGCACGCTAAAAAATGAATCTGCGCGTGCCCAAAACACGTGCCTACACTACCACAAGCCATTTTTCAGCGCACCTTAGTAAAAGGAACCCCGAATCAGCATCTCCAGTACTTAACTGACACAGAGCTAGCACAGTGTTGAAGGGAAGCTAGATTTACTTCAGAGAGTTTTCCCTGTTGATGATCAAGATTTTTTGAGTAGTTTTTACATGGTTTCCACTACTTTTTCTCGATTAGAACACTCCTTTTCATTGTTTCAATTAATGTGCATGCATAAATGCCAAAGTTCTGCTTAAGAAGTATTCTATACATATGTGCTTATGGGTTCCTTTTTCTAAGCTGCGGTAAGCACTAACGCATGCTTACTTCATCTAAGAATGCCTTACCATGGGGCATGGTTATTTATTTATTTATTTATTTATTTTATTTTTTTGCTGCATTTGTACCCCACATTTTCCCACCTATTTGCAGGCTCAATGTGGCTTACATTATTCCGTCATGGCTTTCACCATTTCAGAGTTAGAGATACAAGTGTGATGATACATAGATAACCTGGTTAGGCATCCTGTGGTAACTTTTGCATGATCATGTGCTACCCACGCGCTAAAGCATAAAAAATTATTTTTTTTGCGCTGGGGGCAGGCCCTGTGCTAATCTGTTAATGCAGCTACATTGCCGCATGTTAACCAATTAGCTTGTGCTTCGCGCATGAGCCCTCACTGCCTACACAACAGTTGGCGGAAGGGGCTCATGCTTTGCCAGAGCTTTTTCTAAAATGTTACTAGACTGAGCATGTCCTGATTTCTCAATTCTAACCTTTGCATTCTATGTAAAATGGGACTCCATGTGTATAGTTTATATATGTTTGGATTTAGCTCACCCTGTTTGAGTAATGGTTCTAGGCATCTTACATTCAGGTATGCTAGAAATTTCTCTGCTCCTGGAGATCTCACAATCTAAAGTTTGCTCTCAAGGCAATGGAGGGTTAAGTGACTTCCCCAAGGTCACGTGGCGGTGGAGAAGCATTTTCGAAAGGGACGTCCAAGTTGCGATTTGGATGTCCTTGCAAAACAGCGAAATCCAGGGGCGGGGAAACCTGTATTTTCGAAACAGGATGGACGTCCATCTTTCGTTTTCGAAAATACCATCAGGGACATCCAAATCCTTAAATTTGGACATCCCTAGATTTGGACGTCCCTAGACAAGGACGTTTCTGACTTTGGGCGATTTTCAAAACCAAAGATGTCCATGTCAAAAACGTCCTAATGCAAGCCATTTGGGTATGGGAGGAGCCAGCATTTGTAGTGCACTAGTCCCCCTGACATGCCAGGACACCAACCGGGCAACCTAAGGGGCACTGCAGTGGACTTCATAAATTGCTCTCAGGAACATAGCTCCCTTACCTTGTGTGCTGAGCCCCCCCAAAACCCACTACCCACAACTGTACACCACTACCATAGCCCTTAAGGGGGAAGGGGGGCACCTAGATGTGAATGCAGTGAGTTTGTGGTGGGTTTTAGAGGGCTTGCTGTTTCCTCCACAAATGTAACAGGTAGGGGGGTACAGGCCTGGGTCCGCCTGCCTGAAGTGCACTGCACCCACTAAAACTGCTCCCAGGACCTGCATGCGCTGTCATGGACCTGAATATGACACGACATATTTTGAAAGATGTTTTTTGAGGGTGGGAGGGGGTTAGTGACCACTGGGGGAGTAACGGGAGGTCATCCCCGATTCTCTCCGGTGGTCATCTGGTCATTTTGGGCACCTTTTTGTGCCTTAGTCGTAAGAAAAACACGTCCGGGTGAAAACGTCCAAGTGTTCATCAGAGACGTCCTTGTTTTTTTCAATTATGAGTCAAGGATGTCCAAGTGTTAGATATGCCCAAGTCCCGCCTTCGCTACGCCTCCGACCCACCCCCTTGAACTTTGGCCATCTTTACAATGGAGTGCAGTTGGAGACGTCCTAAATTGGGTTTCTATTATACCGATTTGGACGTCCCTGGGAGAAAGACGTCCATTTTCCGATTTATGTCGAAAGATGACATCCTTCTCTTTCGAAAATGAGCCCAAAAGTATAGCAGTGGGATCTGAACACTGACTTGTCTGGTTCTTAGTCTATTACTCTAATCGCTAGGCTACTCCTCCGCTTTCCCCAGGAATTAGGCACATGGGCAGGATAAATAGGAAAATGTGCATACCATTAAAAGCAAAGCTGCCATGATAGAAGCGTGCTGAGAACCAGGTCCGGTGGAACACGGTAATCAGAGTATGCATGGCAGAGGGGCGCCAACATTCGAGGGGTGCTAGAAACTGCCATGCATACCACTTGTGCTGTGCTCCACTGGCCACTACCGCTGAAGGCCAAGGCCCAACCTGGTGGTGTAGTGGACTCCGGCTGTGGAGGCAGGAAAGAATCCCACTCTTTCCTGCCTGCTGCTGCTATTCAATCTCTGTTTTGCTCTTCTCAGCAGCCGTTTTTTAAACACTGTGGTGCCGCCCCGCAGCGCAGAAGAGCAAAGCAGATACGGAGTAGCGGCAGCAGGCAGGAAAGAGTGAGATTCTTCCCTGCCCCCGCAGCGGCCACTTCACCACCAGGGCGGGCGGGCCCTTCAAAGTAGGAGTGTAGTGTGTGGGTCTTGTGGTATGCGGGAGGGGGATGGCAGGGACGGCAGCAACTACAGCGGTGTGGTGGGGGGGCAGGTTTTGGCATAGTATAAGATAAACCAATGGACTGCATTAGGGGCTTATAGCCCATTTAGTTATGTTTAAGCAAATGAGAGATCTGCATGAAAGAAAATATTATTATTTTGACTTACGAAAACCACGTCCCTGAAACATGCTCAAAATGGAATAATCCATTTATACAAAAGAGATGAGGTGAAGATGTGACTTCATGTATCCCAATGAAAGAAGAGTTTAATTTCCTTCCAATCTTTATAACACCAGGCTTCCCAAGATAGATTGCAACAACAGTTAAGATGAACCCATCAGTAAACAGGATATCCTCACTGAAATTTGGCCATGTATTACTGTATTGTGTAGAAAAAGGAGTACAAAATATAACTTTTATTAGTTCTGTTTCCACCAGCTACAATAATTTTTATTTTTATATATAATTTTATTATATGGGAAGCTTTCAAATAAATTAAAAAGCTATCGAGTACAGGTGGATGTGGAACAGGTGGATGTGAAGCGTCTGTTCACGCTTTCCAAAAATACTAGGACTAGGGGGCATGCGATGAAACTACAGTGTAGTAAATTTAAAACAAATCGGAGAAAATCTTTCTTCACCCAACGTATAATTAAACTCTGGAATTCGTTGCCGGAGAAAGTGGTGAAGGCGGTTAGCTTAGCAGAGTTTAAAAAGGGGCTAGACGGTTTCCTAAAGGACAAGTCCATAAACCGCTACTAAATGGACTTGGGAAAAAATCCACAATTCCAGGAATAACATGTATAGAATGTTTGTACGTTTGGGAAGCTTGCCAGGTGCCCTTGGCCTGGATTGGCCGCTGTCATGGACAGGATATGGGCTCGATGGATCCTTGGTCTTTTCCCAGTGTGGCATTACTTATGTACTTATGAGTAAAAAAACAAAACAAAAATTTTGTTCTTCACTTTTTAAGGCACTGGGCTGAAAAGGGGGATGGGGTGGCAGAAGAGGGCGTGGAGAAAAGAGAAAGGAGATGCTGGACAAGGGGGAGGGGGGCACCAGAGACCCAAGCACCGACCCTGCTGTGGACCCCATCAATTAATAATACCCTCTCCTCTTTGTACCTCTCTTTCCCTACTGATGTGGCAAGCAGGGTTCTGAAATACTGTCAGAACCCGATCCAGAATTCCTATAAGGTAGCAGCTGTTCTGGGTTATTGATTAGATAATCAGGTTTGCCCACAGCAGTACCCCTCATAATTCATTAGAAGATGGACAGCAAAGGCCGTCTAGAGATCCATAAGAGCAAAAACTCTTCTGTAATCAAATAGTCAGTGGAGTAGGCCTGATTGATGGCTGCCTGGTGCCAATGACATCATCTGTATGGACTGTCACCAGGATGAGGTCACCCCAGTGCATCAGCAATAAAGAATGAATTAGTATTTCACCTGGGGCAGTGAATGGGCTACTTCTGTGCTGTAAATCCTTTTCCATTTTTGCTCGGCTTTCCGAAAGACAGTTATGCATGAATTGCTGTCATCAAAGCCGGAACATTTTTCTGCCTGAAACTTTCATATTAATGTCCAAAAAAAATACAGAACCCACACAAGTGTCTAGAGCTAAAATATATTTGAGAGATACTGTCAACCATTCAGGTTGACTAAATCCTTCCAGCGTATATAGGGACAGGCTTATGAACCTCGACATGTGTACGCTGGGAGAGAGGAGACATGATAGAGACGTTTAAATATCTCAAGGGCATTAATGTACAGGAAGTGAGCCTTTTTCAACTGAAGGAGAGCTCTGGAACGAGGGGGCATACGATGACGTTAAGAGGGAATAGGCTTAGGAATAATCTAAGAAAGTATTATTTTACGGAAAGGGTGGTGGAAGCGTGGAATGGCCTCCCGATGGAGGTTGTGGAGTCTAGGACTGTGTCAGAATTTAAGAAGGCATGGGATAAGCACATGGGATCGCTTAGGAAAAGGAAGAGTTAGGGGTTACAGACAGTGGCGTTCCTAGGGGGGCTGACACCCAAGGCGGATCGCCAATGCGCCCCGCCCCCCGGGTGCAGCGCCCCCGGAACAGCGCGATGCCCCCCCCGGCAAAAGAACCCCCAATCCCCCAGCAAAAGAACCCCCCGGGTGCACGCCGCTGGGGGGGGGGGGGGTGCCGCGTGCCTGCCGGCTCTTCGTTTTCATGCTCCCTCTGCCCCGGAACAGGAAGTAACCTGTTCCGGGGCAAAGGGAACATGAAAACGAAGAGCCCCCCAGAGGCGTGCACCTGGGGCGGGCTGCCCCCACTGCCCCCCACCTTGGTACGCCACTATTTACAGAGGATGGGCAGACTGGATGGGTCATATGTAGGGTTACCATTCGTCTGGATTTCCCCGGACATGTCCTCTTTTTGAGGGCATGTCCGGGGCGTCTGGCGGATTTTGCCCGCACCCACATTTGTCCGGATTTCTGGACAAACGTGGGCGTGGGCAGGTGCGTGCATGCGGTGGGCGTGGGCGGGCGATCGGCGCCGTGGGTCTGGTCTCCCGTCCCCTCCCCTTCCTTACCATGTTCCCTGGTGGTCTAGTGACGTCTTCAGGGCAGGAAAGAGCCCCCTCTTTCCTGCCCAGAGCGCTGCCTCCCCTGTCCATCATCCTTCTCGGTCTGGCTGGGGATTCAAAATGGCCGCAGAGAGTTGAACTCTCGCGAGGCCGCTTCAACTCTTGGTGGCCATTTTGAATCCCCAGCCAGACCGAGGAGGATGCAGCAGGCAAGGGCAGGCAGCGCTCCGGGCAGGAAAGAGGGGGCTCTTTCCTGCCCCGAAGAGAAGACGCTACTAGACCACCAGGGCTAGATAGTAAGTGAGGGGGGGTATGTGACGGGGGGGAGGGGACTATGTGACGGGGGGATGGTGAATAGGGGGCCGAACGAGGACCCGAAGGGGTGTGGTGGGGCAGGGCATGAGGCGTGGCGGGGGCGGGGGTGGGGTAGGGGGCGTGACATGTGTCCTCTTTTTCAGAGGACACAAAATGGTAACCCTAGTCATATGGCCTTTATCTGCCGTCATGTTTCTATGCTCTATATAAGAATTCTCAGAGAGACTTGTTCCTTCTTTTTCCAGGAATGTCCGCAGCTGCTTCAGACTGAGAAGATTTTAGTTCCTGTGGATGTGGTCAAGCCTATCACCCTAAAAGCAAAGAACCTGCCGCAACCACAGTCTGGCCAGAGAGGATATGAATGTATTCTGAACATCAAAGGCAACGAGCAGAGGGTGCCGGCTTTGAGGTTCAACAGTTCCAGCGTGCAGTGTCAGAACAACTCAGTGAGTGAAATGTTCTGTGAGAGCCATTGTGGGCGGTGTGTTGCAAGTCAAAGAAGGAAAACAGAGAAAAAGCCACTGAATTAAGTGCATTTAAATCAGTTTTTAAAAAAACCCAAAACAGAAATCCCCACTGCTGAATGAATTCGGATTTATTTCTCATGTGCAAAAATCCTGAAGGCAAAGTATGCATCCAAGATTTAATATCCCACGGCCAGTCATGATGGTTTTAAGGAATAAAGAACCTCAGAGATCCCAGCCTCAGGCCAGGGAAGAGAAGCTCAGGAAGCCTCTTAGTTCGGGGAAGGAATAGCCTTGTTGGCAGTAGCTTCAGACTCAGTTCACTGCGGAGCAGTTTTGGTGCTGTGAGCAGGGGCATTTCTAATTATGCTAAGCGAAGCGACTGCCTCAAGTGTTGAATTTTTGCGGTGACAGAAAGTGTCCCCAACAACATGCCCCTGCAGCAGTGACCTCTCTTGCTTCCTATCACCCCAAGCCCTCATCCCACATCAGTTGCTGCCACTGCCGCTTCCTTTTATATGCGGCAGCATTAATTTAGCAGGGATTCATTGCCAGAGAATGTGGTAAAGGCAGTTAGCTTAGCAGGGTTTAAAAAAGGTATGGATGGCTTCCTAAAGGAAAAGTCCATAAATCATTATTAAATTGATTTCTAGGATAAGCAGCATAAAATGTATTGAACATTTTTGGGATCTTGCCAGGTATTTGTGACCTAGATTTGCCACTGTTGGAAACAGGATGCTGGGCTTGATGGACCTTTGGTCTGTCCCAGTGTGGCAATACTTATGTACTTATGAGAAGCTGTGGGACCTTCCACCTTGCGTGCACTGCTAAAGGCTCTGCCGGTTCTTCTCTTGGTGATGTTCACTTCCTGCTTGAGGGGCATGACCTACAAAACCTTTAGCAGCACACACAAGGTAGAAGGCTTCATGGCTTCTCTCTGCTTTATTCTCACTGCCACACATTCCAGGATGCAGCGGTGGAGGAAGAAGAGAGGTATGAAGATGGATCAGTGCTTGGGAAGTAGTGGAGATGCTGGATGAGAGAGGGGGGGAATGAAAAAGAGATATGTTTGCTTAGGGATGGAAGGGAAGATAGGAGAGATGCTGGAATGAGGTGGCGAACAAGGCTGGGTTATGGAAGAGGAAAGAGAAAGGAGACGCTTGACAGGGTAGGGAAGGGAAGGTGGATGGTGATGTGGTGGTGGTGGGGATAAATAGGGACACCGAAGAGAGATAGTAGTAGTGCCTGACCCTGCCCATTGAAATCAGTGTTGCAAGTTCCATAATGCAGCAGGACGGGGTGCTCAGAAAGCAAGGGCTGTCCCAAAATCTCCAGCCTAGAAATGGATAACTTGCCATCTCTGTGGCTGTGAGCTTGTCAAAATGGAAGTTCCCAAAAAGAGAGAAGCAAGACAAAGTGACAGTGGGGCCATATTCAGACCATGGGAGTTAGCTGGGCCTGCCTTCCATGGTTGACGGCAAACCCAAAGATTCAATGCTGAAGAAGAGGTGAAAGTGGAAGATACTAACTATGAGGGAAGGAGGGAATAGAGAGAGGGAGAGATTGACCATGGCGGGAAGAAGGAGGTGAGAGGAGGGAGATGTGTATTTTGAGGGGGGGATGGGGAGAGGGGAGTAGCTGCACTGTTGGAGGAAGAAGAAAGGAGAAGGGGACAAGGAGATGCCAAGCTACAAACTGGCGGGGGGCGGGAGAAGGAGAGAGAGAGAGAGAGAGAGAGAGAGAGAGAGAGAGAGAGAGAGACCAGATGGGAAAGAAGAGAGGGGAAGAGATGCTGGACCTAGTCATAAATTTGTTATAAATACACCGGCCAATGTTCAGCCCGCGGGAGGCAGGCTGGCTAAGTCCTGTGATTAGTGCTGAGCCCCGATATTCAATGCCGGGCCATTTCAGGTGACAGGCATTGAAAATCCAGGGTTTTTTTTTCGGCTGGTTTAAACTTAACCACCCAAGTTAATGGCTAAGTTTATAGCGTCCAAAGATGGGACTGCTATTTAGGTGGTCCTATTTGACCGCTTAACTTAGCTGGCAATGTGCTGAATATTCACGGCTAGCCGGACATATCGCACAATGTAGCCGGTTAGCCGCTAAATGCTAATATTCAACGGAGATAACCAGCTATCTCATGCTGAATTTTAGCGCTTAGCTGGTTATCTGCTATTTAACCAGCCAGGAGCCATTCCTGGCTGGTTAACTAGTGCTGCATATCGGCCAGACAGACTTTTTCATATTAATTTTCAAAAAATTGATGGAGGCAGGCAAGGGGGTACATGGGAGCTTCCTGTGGGTGGGTGTTCACCATTAGGGGTGCATAGTGGGGAGAGGTTGATCACCATGGGGGGCACACTAAAGTGGGTGGGGGGGACACAGCGGTGGAGATGGAATGGCACAGTGAAGGTTCGCCTACAGCATTAGATACCCTAGGGCTAGCCCTTGATGGTCCCCAGTGAACCTCTAGCTCTGTTCTTGTTTCTTTAGCCTCTGGAGCTGTTACAGATCCTGTTTAGAGAATAGGTGGTCCTGATCACCCTGCTGGAGATATACAACTATACCCAGCTTCTCTTTTACTCATCTGCATATCCTTTACAGCCTTCTCCGGGGTGACTCCCAGGTCCACCCCGATCTTCCCAGGGCCCTCACTCCAGGTGCCCAGGGTTTCCAGGTGCTTTTTGGTCTCAAGCTCTGTGCTGTGACTGGGACAGTGGGAACGAGCTGCACCCACTCCTAAGTAGCTGCTGTTACTGCTAATTGCTCATATGTTTCTCCTTATAGATTGTCCTGACTTGGGCAATCTCCATCTTCTATTCTTTCTTGAGCTTAGATGGCTAGGGTCTATGAGGTGGATGGGCTCTAGCCATAGGAGCCAGCTCTGTGGGTGCTTGAGCACCCCCAATATCAAATAAATGTAACAGTGTCCAAGAAGGGTCATTTCCATGGGGTTTAGCATCCTCAATCATTTTGAAACGTTTGCTCTTTTGGCTGTACCCTCACATGCAAGGTCAGCCGCTGGGGAGGTTAGGAGCCAAAGACAATGATTTCAACTATGCTAAGGGGTTTTATACCCCTGGCAAATTCCCTCTAAAACTAGTTTCTACTCCTCATTATAATACTAGTCTCAGGGGAAACTGCTCTCTAGCAACCAAACACTATAGTAACGTGAAAGTATATGATTCCCTAAGGTCTCTACACCAGCATCAAGTACAGTTTTAAAAAAATATAATATTAATTTTTCAAACTGCAACTTCCTGTAACATTCCTAGTCGGCATTATAAGATATTCAGCAGCCAGTGACCAGTTCTTCATCTGGGAATACTATGCTCATTTGTAACAGCTCATAAAACACAGCGATTGCTCATTGTTGGTATTTAATTCAACAGAATTGTGTACCTTTTTATTTTATAAGCATCCCTGGGTCCTCATTGATGAAAGGTCATTAGAAGGGGGAGGGGGTGTTTGACTCTGCCTCCACAATCGAGATCCTTTCTACTTGTAATGGTTATGTCATGCTGTTCTTAACAGTGGTCAGTGACGGTATAAACTATGGACTGTACACGTGTTGCCTGAGTCTGTGGCTCACAGCACTTGTTTCTCCTCCACAGTCCCTGTAATACTGCTGGTTCGGATTTCAGAGCGCCTGCTGCATGTTAGGGTTCTGTATTCTGCTTCCAAAGAAAGCATTTTGCAAGGCGTCTTGCTCAACCGATGTAAGCTGTCACGGCTGATGCATGCAAAGGTTGGTCACACCTGGCTGCAGAAACCCCAACACAGTTCTATTGCTGTCAGTGGTCTTGAGTGCAGGAAACTCACAACCAGCCATGAGAAGTGACATTTGGATACACTCATATATTAGTATTTTACTAAAGAAAAGTAAAAAAACAAAAAACAAAGACAGAATATACGAGAGACACCAAGGTGTCCTCATTTTCTAAGAGAGCCAGGTCAAGTTTAGACTGATTTCAACTGATCCTGGCTAGATCATGTGCACTAGTTTAGGTTCTTAGGAAATGGGAACTCAGAAGAATCGGTCAAAACCAGGGGTTCCCGACCCAGTCCTCAGGACACACCTAGCCAGTCAGGTTTTCAGGATATCCAGAATGAATATGCATGAGCAGTGGCGTTCCTAGAGTGGCTGACACCCAGGGCGGATCACCGATGCGCCCCCCCCGGGTGCAGCGCCCCCCACCCCCGGCGAAAGGACACCCCCCCCCCCCCGGGTGCATTTTTACCTGCTGGGGGGAGGGGGTGCCGCGCGCCTGTCTGCTTCGCTCATTCCATACTCCATCTGCCCCGGAACAGGAAGTAACCTGTTCTGGGGCAGAGGGAGCATGGAACGAGCGGAGCAGACAGGTGCGCGGCGTGCACCCGGGGCGGACTGCACCCACCGCCCCCCCCCCCCCCCCAGGAACACCAATGTGCATGAGGTAAAATTGTGTGCACTGCCTTCATTGTACACAGACCTATCTCATGCATACCCAATGTAGATATCTTGAAAACCAGATTGGCTAGGTGTGTCCTGAAGATGGAACTGAGATCCGGCAGTCTAAACCAAGGCCCTGAAATTCAAAAGCTAAAATCTTAATGATGTCGGCCATTATGTGGATAATGGAGGCAGTTCTATAAAGGAGCACCATGCGTTGGGCATCTCAATGGTGCCCACTGACCACCAATTGTATAATGGTATCTGTGTGAGTAGATGCTATTATAAAATGCTAGGGTAACTCAGTATCGGTGCTACCTTACATTTGGGTACCCTCATTACATAATTGATAGCACCTAAATGCCCTGTGGATGCATGTAACTTACAATATTCTATAAGTTATGTGCATAACTAGGAGCCCCTCTCTTATCTGACCCCTTACAGTACGTACTGTACTAATGCACGTAAATTCCAGATTTCTCAGCACCTATTGCACATGGAGTGGAGGAGTGGCCTAGTGGTTAGAGCACCAGACTTGACATCCAGGGGTGCCTTGTTCAAATCCCACTGCTGCTCCTTGTGATCTTGGGCAAGTCACTTAACCTTCCATTGTCTCAGGTACAAAATTAGATTGTGAGCCCTCCAGGGACAGGGAAGTACCTAGTCCACCTGTATGTAGCTCACCTTGAGCTACTACTGAAAAAGGTGTGACCAAAATCCAAATAAATACCTATGGGAGCCTAGTTATAGAAACATAGAAGCTCGACGACAGATGAAGGCCAAATGGCCCATCCAGTCTGCCCATCCTCTGGTGCTTCGATACTGTGTTTTCAAACTCTAGGAAAGGCAGGTTCCCTGGAATCCTGCAGATCTTGCCTGTCCCTCACTACTGAAAATGTGATAATGAAGCAGCACCCCCTACTGGCAGGGCTGTAGGTGGAGGACTCCCATACAGCTTAGAGGGAACATTGCAACCATCTACATACCACCACTGAAAATTCACAGGTTTTAGGCACTAAGAACACCCTATTTGCAACTTCTACTACTACTACTACTTATCATTTCTGTAGCACTACTAGACGTATGCAGCGCTGTACACTTGACCACGAAGAGACAGTCCCTGCTCGACAGAGCTTTCAATCTAATTAGGACAGACTTGTTTGTCCTGTTTGTCTGTCCTAATTAGATTGAAAGCTCTGTCGAGCAGGGACTGTCTCTTCGTGGTCAAGTGTACAGCGCTGCATACGTCTAGTAGTGCTACAGAAATGATAAGTAGTAGTAGAAGTTGCAAATAGGGTGTTCTTAGTGCCTAAAACCTGTGAATTTTCAGTGGTGGTATGTAGATGGTTGCAATGTTCCCTCTAAGCTGTATGGGAGTCCTCCACCTACAGCCCTGCCAGTAGGGGGTGCTGCTTCATTATCACATTTTCAGTAGTGAGGGACAGGCAAGATCTGCAGGATTCCAGGGAACCTGCCTTTCCTAGAGTTTGAAAACACAGTATTGAAGCACCAGAGGATGGGCAGACTGGATGGGCCATTTGGCCTTCATCTGTCGTCGAGCTTCTATGTTTCTATAACTAGGCTCCCATAGGTATTTATTTGGATTTTGGTCACACCTTATCTCTTGTTTGTCCTGTTTGAGATAAGGGAATATTAAACTGAGGATGATAAAATAAGGGTTCTGAACAAGTGAATAAGGGTTAGGAGTTAAAAGCAGCATCAAAAAGGTGGGCTTTTAGCTTAGATTTGAAGACGGCCAGAGATGGAGCTTGACGTACCGGCTCAGGAAGTCTATTCCAGGCATGGTGCAGCAAGATAAAAGGAACGGAGTCTGGAGTTAGCGGTGGAGTAGAAGGGTGCAGATAAGAGAGATTTACCCAGTGAACGGAGTTCCTGGGGAGGAATGTAGGGAGAGATGAGAGTGGAGAGGTACTGAGGAGCTGCAGAGTGAATGCACTTATAGGTCAATAAGAGGAGTTTGAACTGTATGCGGAAACGGATAGGAAGCCAGTGAAGTGACATGACATGAGGAGAGGGCTAATATGAGCATAACGACACTGGCAGAATATTAGTCGTGCAGCAGAATTTTGAACAGATTGAAGAGGAGAGAGATGGCTAAGTGGGAGACCTGTGAAGAGCAAGTTGCAATAGTCTAAGCGAGAGGTGGTAAAGAAAAGGAGCACCTCCTCATTTCTCTATAGAATACTAGAGTAGTAGGTCGAAAAAGGCACATTCCCGTTCACCAGCTATACAGCTAGTGTAAGTGTTCACGCCTAGATTGTGAAATAACAAGCATAGGTGATAGCATTTTATAGCCTACGTGTGTAATTGTGCACCCCACACGTACTCCAGCTAAGAAACTTCACCCATGAGAATGTTCGCCCACAAATTACCCTCCACCGTTTTTACAGATTCTACAGAATAGCTCCCAGCCAGAAAATGGTTATTGCTGCCCTCATGTGTTCATAAGCACATGTAAATGAGTAGAATAACAGCATTTATACACATTCTTGCTGCCCAAATCTAGGTAACTCCATATAGAATCACCTTCCAAAATGCTATTCTCTATGCTCCCTTAAAAAATTCACCTCTCAGTACTCAGCTGTAATTCTACACCAACGGTCTTTCTAAAGACCATCGTTGCCTATCGCCGCTATTCCTGGATTCTCATTTGTTGAAACAAGTATACAGACTCCTGATGCAGGCCTTCTGGGCGAAACACATTGTTGTGTTGAGTCATTTTGATTTTCAATAAATACTGCTTCAGTTCAGTACTACTGTGGTCCTGCCTTTGGAGATCCTGGTTTTTATTCCCACTTTCCTCTTTGTTTGAGTTTCTCCGTGGGATCTCTTGAGTTTCCACATACGTGGATTCTCTTTGGACTTTTATGTACAATAGGAAATAATTTATAGTTTTAAAGTATGATGCTAAGCTTTGGGGTCCTTTTACTAAGGTGCGCTAACCGATTTAGCACGCGCTAAAATGCTAAGAAGCACATTTTATACCGATGAGTTTCTTAGCATTTAGCATGTGCTGATATTAACATGCACTAAATCCATTAGTGCACCTTAGTAAAAAGACCTTTACGTATTTTTAAAGGAATCATTCTGGGAAGGGTGATCATAATTGGGGTTTGTTTGTTTTTGAACACTAACTTTTTATTTAAGTTTTACAAAATACAAAAATAACCGTCTCCCAATACAGAAGCAACCCCAAGCCATACATGTTGAGGTAAGAAACAAACAATATATTATCCTTATAATTGCAGAGTTAGCATAGCCAGCCTTCTCCAACCAGTCCAACAGACTACACACATCCCCCACCCCTCCCCCTCCCTATAAAAAAATCAACCCAAAACAGGACTACTATCCCTCTAGTCTTGAGGATAAGCGTGAAAGTGTGGAAGCATGGGCCCAATCAAAATGAGCCGAAAAAGTCGGCACTGAAAGTAAAAGCATCAAGGAAATATCCACATAGAAAGACAAAGGCATCAATTCCTGTTACTGGAACCCGAATCTGGCAATCCTTCATCCAGCCCTGCAGGCCTTTGCACAGGGACAAAGTTCTTCATAACATATTTGCTTATCATAAGTAAGGTCAGTAAGGCTATCCTACTTTGCAAAAAACATCTTCCCAGCAACCAAAGTTGTGTCTCTTCATTGTCTGCTTTCATGGTCAGCAGCAAATTCCCCTTACATTACTACATTCATGTACAGTATTCTCCTGCCACACATATCTCTGTTATGACTCCATATCTGCTTGTCTCTCCAACAGAAGGGCAAGCTGACATGAGATTCACATTCTGTGTAATTCTTATTATTTAGCTTCTCAGTGACTCTTAACCTGTTCATAGCCTGTTCACTGAGGCCTAGCTTTGCTCATAATTCTCAGTTACTGTTGTAAAGTTATTTTATGGTTCATGACCTGCATGTCCCATATAAACACCTTCCAGGTCTTAGCTATAGACATTTTAGCAGCCAAGATGAGTAAGTGCAAGACAACTCCCTTGCATTATCAAAGATCCCTGAATAAACAGATCTCTACAATAATGAAATCTGATCTGTTGGAGGTGGGTTGTCAATGTATTAAAGTTCCCTGAAGACCAGGGCTGGTAATCTTTTAGACGGGACAGTGCAGATACGTTTTCCCTCCTACCTTATATAGAGACTGCATCCCTACCCAAGCCTCCCGAAGAGGGCTTAAAAAGATATGGGTTGAGCTTCCAAGGACCCAAGGATCTGTCCCCCAGTGCCTCATTGCTCTGCCCCTCCCATTTCAAATTTCGCTACAGGAATCCATCTTACCCTGCATCTTCCTCATGATGGAGTTTAATTGTCAAAATCTCAAGTTGGTGGTCTAGAGACCTCCATTAATTGAAGGGGATTAAGGCTAGAGTTTTTCTCAGGGCACTGGTCTTGGCAATGGGTTAGCATATATGCACAGGGTTACTTTCTTGAGGGCTCTTTTAATATATTTTTGGCATAACTACAAAGAGAAAAATGACCAAATTCAAGAGGAAATGAGTCTGAAGCTATGCAAAGTGCAAAGGAAAACTTCCTGTCAAAGGTTCTGTAAAAGTTGTACTTTTAAAAATGGTATGACAGTAATATTACAGGGTCAGATGGCAGCAGGGTCTATTCAGAAGACAAGATGTGAATTTGCATTCACTGCTGAACAAAGTAGGATGAAATAATTCCCTCGTCGCCTCTCTCTGAAGGGCCATCTTTCAAACTCTGCGTAAGGAAGAGTCCTCATATTAAATTAAAACCAGTTAATGGATTCGCTTTTCTTTTTATTTCTTCGCTAAGTGCAGCAAAATTAAAAAGCCGGAATTGATGGTTTTGATGCTGTTCAAAGGCAGGAGGGCTCTGCTGTTTAAATGGATTTATTTGCCAGGGTTTTTGCTGTACTGTGTGTGAACCGTGAAGACTGAAGGGATAGGATATTGGGGTTCTCATCTCGGTATTTGAAAAACTTCTCAAATTCTAGAAAGTGGGATCCTTGTGTCTCAAACCAGGTAGGAGTGGGAGGGGCAGGGGCTGATGGAGGCTTTAGCTGACATGGCCAGTTGAGTTTTCAGGATATCCACATTGAATATACATGACATAAATGTGCATTCACAGGGTTTCCAGTTATGCAAATTTAGCTCACACATTTTTCAGTGTGGATTTCCTGATTAGCTGTGAGACAGGTTTGGGAATTCCTGTTCTATTACAGGCATAGTAGGAATCCAGCATGTACCACATCTGTAGACTTGTATGACCATAAATGGCATTAGGTACCCCACCCCTCTGCAATTCCTTTCTTCTTCCATCCTACCCCCCCCCCTCCCTCCCAATTAAAGTACTTAGTTGCTGGGAATCTCCAAGCCAGCTGTAGAAATCTGGAGTTTATCTGGATCACCTAAAGCACAGCGGTTAGCAGCTCAAATGGCCACTGTTGCAGTGGCCCCACAAACTGTTTTGCTATGTAGGACTTGAACAGCTGTAGCTGTTAGAGAATATTTCTCACTAAATGAATAATTGTCACGATTGTGGTCGTGACCCCTCTCAGACTCACCTTATTTCCGGCGGTCAGCTTCTGAGCTGGCTTCTGTCTGTTCTTCCTGAGTTAGTTCTGTCTCTGTCTCTGTGTGCTGGCTGCTTCCAGCATGGCTCTGATTACTCAACTATACTGCACCTGTGTGTGTTAAACCTCTCTGTGCTTCAGTATGCTTTCTGCCTGTGTCTTGGTTTGTGTTCCTCTTGCCCTCTGGTGGCCAGAATCGGTGGCTGCCATAGACTTTCCAGACTTTCTTTCTGGTCCGATCCAGATATTCCAGCCCTCCAGACTTGGTTTGAAGTTTGGCAGCTAGCCTCACCCGTAGCTGCCTCATGATTCCTGCAGCTGAGTTTCAGCTGCTGATGGGTTTATTATCACCTGGAACCTTCTGAGTTTGCCTTTGCATCGTCTAAGGTCCCTGGTTTGTTGGTGCTTTGTTGCACTTCTGCCTAGTCTGGTTTCTTGTTTATTTCCTTGTCTGTTTCTAGTTATCTGTGTGTAGTTTAGCTTAGGTTTATTTCCTTACTTCCCTAGTCTTGTTTCTGGTCTGTATTGTCTCTTGCTTAGTGGCTGCTCTGCAGCTTTCAGTCTTGTCTCTTGCCTGTCAATATTTGTACCCTGTTTTAGTGGCGGTTCTGCAGCTTTCAGTCTTGTCTCTTGTCTGTCAGTATTTGTACCCTGTTTCAGTGGCTGCATGGCAGCTTTCAGTTCCTGTCCATTTCCTGCTTTGTGTAGTATTGTCTGTCTGTGAGTCCTAGCCCAGTTTCCTGCCTTGCTGCCCATGTATATTCCTTTCCCCTCTGACCCTCAGTCCCTGTTCAGCCTGGTTGGTATCCAGTGCCTGCCCTGTCCGGTAAGTCCTGCCGGCCGCCTGCACCCAGGGGCTCAACTCCTGGGGAAGGGTGGTCAAGCGCAGGTGAAGTCTAGCTGTTTCTGTCAGAGTTCTGCCTTGTCTCTGGTGTGGGGTGGTTTTGCCTGCCACTGCTGCTCCACGGCAGTGGCCAAAGGGCTCAAGAACCTAGTTTCTGCCTTGAAAGCCTGACAATAATCCTGTAATTTAATGTAGGTTGACAGTAGAAACCTGCCCAAAAATGAGGATTATGGGAATCCCGCAAGGATGAAAGAAATTGCTACTGGATTGCCATGGGGATGGAAGATGATGTCACGGGATTCCTGAGGGGATGGAAGAAGTTGCATTGGCATTCCCACTGAAGTATAGTCAAAATCTCTGGTGACACTAGCATGAGGCTTGGAATAAGCTGAATGAGACAACTGGAGCACCAGAATAAGACTTGGAGCACTTGTTGGTTGCATAGTGAATGCTACCCAAAAAACATGTGGGGGGCTGTTGGGGTTGGGAGGAAAGGGAGGGCTAACTAATAGCATCAACTTCTTTGGGTTTGGGCGGTGATGGAGATTAATTGCGGGAATAGGTGGGAATGGAATGGATCTTAGTGGGTACAGGTGGTTATAGATTAGATTCTAGTGGAGATGGGCGGGGATGAGTGAAATTTCTGTCCCCATGCAACTCTCTAGTTGACAGCTGGCTCTGACTTTCTTGAGATATCCTGAGTGGAGCTCAGTTGTGTGCTCAAGAAAAGAACAAAGAATACACAGACAACACCCAGTGCAACCGGGGAAGATGAATGAGGAAGAAAATACATGGATGCTGAGATTTTATACATCATCTCCCTCCCTCTTGGATAGGTTTATATGTTTTGCAATTTGGATTTAGCTCGTGCCTGTTTAGTGATAGCTCGGTGTGAATTACATTCAGGTACAACAGGCATTTCTCTGTCCCCAGAAGGGGTCGATATTCAGAGACGAGGAAGCAGAAGAATATGAATTGAGGTTGCAGGGCAATAGTCTTAGCAGTAACACCAGGAAATATTTTTTCACAGAGAGGTGATGGTTGCCTGGAATGTCCTTCCAGTGGAGGTGTTGGAGATAGAATTTTAAACTGTGTGGCATAGATACAGAAGATTCCTAAATAGAAAGAGGACAGTATCAAAACAAAACTTGATGATAAGCTGCTCCCAGCCATGGGCTCAGATAGTCAAAGCTGTCTAAATGCTGCTAAATTTCAAGAGCTGGCTTGTTCAGCGGGGTTTAGCTGGGAAGGAGCTCTCCTGCCCACTACCAACCCTTTTGAGTATTGAACCCTAAGTTTGTACCTGAGGTGGTGAAGAGTTAACTGACTTGCCCAAGATCACAAGGAGCGTTATTGGGATTTGAACCCTGGGTTCCCTGGTTCTCAGCCTGCTGCCTTAACTGCTATGCTGCTACTTCATTCTCTGATTGTTTGTCTGTATCTAGATCTATATCCATCTAGCTATCTACTCATATATTACCACTAGGTATCATTTCTACAGTGTTCTATCGGTCTATCTAGCCATCCAATGATTATTCTTGCATTGGTTGTGCTGGGAATTTGCTTCTCTGCTTTGCCATGCCTATAGCATCATTGTCAAGTGAAAGACTTTGATATGTAATGCCAAAGTCCTACCAGAGCCAACTCCTCATCCAGTGATAGCAGGTGCCAGTTGAGCTCCGTGTGACCCGCTGTAATTCCTGCTTTTATCCTCCATTGAACTAAAGACATAGATCCTTTGTAAGGCCTTGGCTGAAGTATCTGTGCTGGGTGCCCCCAGTCCCCCACTGAGCACTTAATGAGCCTCCAAATAAACCAGTCTTTCAAACTGGGAATTTAGCTCCTCCTTCCTGGCTAACACAAAGACCCTGCTAGCAGGTTGTGTCAGGACCCATAAAGGAGGTGTTAATAGACTGACACAAAAGAAACACAAGTAAATAAGACTCTGCAATTATAATTTTAATCCAAAAGGTATAAATCAAATATTACAACAAGAAAGGCGATTTAAGAATAAAAAAATGAAACTGGAGGGCATAGAGTTTAAAAGACAAGTTGATGTTTGGTAGACTGACCATGTGACTCCGTAACAGCAGGGAATGACTGAGCTTGGCCTGGTTTTACTTGCATTGCATGAGTGAGCTTGTAATTCGGCTTTGAGTTGATTTGATGCTCTTTGGTCATGCTATATTTTCAACAATCTAGTTATTCCTGTGTCTTGATCTAACTTGAGTTTCTCCCAGGCTGGTATTGTAGAAATCATATGTTGAGAATGCAATACTGTCACTTCCTGGATAAGTGCTTTTCAGTTTTAGGCTGCATGTTTTTAAGTATCTTTGAAAGATACCACAGTCTTCAATATTTTTATGCTTTAAGGTTATCAATAGAAATCAAACAAAATAAAACATGGAAAAGAAAATAAGATGATACCTTTTTTATTGGACATAACTTAATACATTTCTTGATTAGCTTTCGAAGATTGCCCTTCTTCCTCAGATCGGAAATAAGCAAATCTGAGGAAGAAGGGCAACCTTCGAAAGCTAATCAAGAAATGTAATAAGTTATGTCCAATAAAAAAGGTATCATCCAGTGGCGTTCCTAGGGGGGCTGGCACCTGGGGCGGATCGCCGATTCGCCCCGCCCCCCCTGGTGCAGCGCCCCCTCCCCCGGCGAAAGGACACCCCCGCGAAGGAACCCCCCCCCCCCAGCCGGGTGCACAGTAACCTGTTCCGGGGCAGAGAAGAAGCATGGAACAACGGAGGGCAGGCGCGCGCGGCACCCCCCCCCGGCGGCGTGCACCCGGGGCGGACCCCCCCCCCCCTAGGAACGCCACTGGTATCATCTTATTTTCTTTTCCATGTTTTATTTTGTTTGATTTCTATTGATAACCTTTAAGAGTGGACTAACATGGCTACCACACCTCTCTATTTAACATGTAGAACCCCAAAGAGTAGCAACATTCCATGTAAAATCCCAAAGAGTAGCAAGATTCCATGTAGAACCCCAAAGAGTAGCAACATTCCAAGTAGAATCTCAAAGACTAGCAAGATTCCATGTAGAATCTCAAAGAGTAGCAAGATTCCATGTAGAAGAAGGGCAACCTTCGAAAGCTAATCAAGAAATGTATTAAGTTATGTCCAATAAAAAAGGTATCATCTTATTTTCTTTTCCATGTTTTATTTTGTTTGATTTCTATTGATAACCTTAAGAGTGGACTAACATGGCTACCACACCTCTCTACTTATGCTTTAAGGGCAATCAATGCCAAAGGACAGGCACTATAGACTAGATTCCATATATCTTGCCTAAAATTTTGGTGCCAAAATGAAATTCACCTAAGTCCATTCTACAAAGTAGGCCTTAATTTAGAATATAGAATAAGCCTAAATTTCTGCACGGTATATAGATTAGGTCGAGCGACCATGACAGTGCCTAACTGTAGGCTTGGCCATTTATGCCAAGTAAAACTTGGTGTAATACCAGCGCCTAAGTAAGGCGCAGAGCAGGTGTATTCTATAAACCTGCTCCTAGTTTTCCAGAATGCTCACAACTTGACCGTTCCATGCTCAAAGCCACATCCCCTTTTTGGAAGCGCGTATTAGAATTTACGTGCACCATTTTGCAGAATAGGCTTAGCGGGTAATGCGCGTAAAGTCTAATGCCAATTAGTGCCGATAATTGCTTGTTAACATCCAATTATCAGCGCTGATTAGCTTGTTCAGCATTATACCGAGGGCAGGTTGGTGGGGATGGTCTGCCTCAGGTGCACGCTGCAGGAGGGTGCAGGGAGCAGCCACGCAGCTGTTGGCTCCATTGGGTCCCTGCTTCTTCTGATGTTACTTCCTGTTCTGGGGCAGAGGGTGCAGGGAACCGGTGAAGCCGACAGCCATGCAGCTGCTCCCAGCACCCCAGGAGGTAAGAGCAATGCACCAAGGGGGGGGTTGGAGGTGATGCGCCGGGGGAGGATGACGCTGCACCCGGGGGGGGGACATTGCACCCGGGGGACGACACTACATCCATACATCCATGGGGGGGGGGGGGTGCAGCAGTGATCTGCCCTGGGTGGCAGCTGACCAAGAATTACCACTGATACCACTGAGCTTGTTAACTAATTAAGTTATGCACATTGTTATGGAATACTCTTCGATTTCCGCACAGAACTCTTGGCACGATATATAGAATCCAAGGGTATCTGTTTAATAGAAGGAATTTTAAGGTTGTCACTCTCACATGGTTTTACCAATTTGATTGGTTCATACCAATTCAACTTGTTTGCCAAATATATAAAGAAAGGGCAGTGTAAGCAATTTCAACTGTACAAAGAGAAATAGGTAGCCAGTACTCTTAACATCAGAGCACTGGCTTCCAGTCTCTGCAAGGACTCCTTATAAACTTCTAAGAATAATGCATAGTACTAGACGCTTGGGTCTTCCTTCATTTTTAAGTCAGCTGCTCATTACATACACTCCAAGTTGAGTTCTGTGATCAGCCCAGCAACGTTTACTAATGATCCCGTCTTCTCATCAAATTAAGTCTGTAACTGTACATTTATTTATTTATTTAACACATTTATACCCCACATTTTCCCACTAGTCGCAGGCTCATTCTTCTCTTATATTAACATAGTAACATAGTAGATGACGGCAGAAAAAGACCAGCACGGTCCATCTAGTCTGCCCACGATAAACTCATATGTGTATACCTTACCTTGATTTGTACCTGTCTTTTTCAGGGCACAGACCGTATAAGTCTGTCCAGCAGTATTTCCCGCCTCCCAACCACCAGTCCCGCCTCCCATCACTGGCTCCGGCACAGACCCCGTATAAGTCTGCCCTCCCCCATCCTAGCCTCTCAACCACCAACCCCTCTTCCCCCCTATTGTAGGTCCCTCTCTTTGGAACAAACTTCCTTTTCATCTGCAACTTGAGCGTTCCTATGGAATATTTATGGAAGGTTTAAAAATCTACCCTCCCCCCCCCTTCCCGATATTCAAACTATTTAACCAGCCAACAGCGGCAACTAGCCAGTCAAATGGTACTTTGGCCGGCTAAGTGCTAATATTCACCACGAGATAGCCAGCTATCTCTGCTGAATATTAGCTCTTAATGGCTAGCCGGATGACCGGCTATGTTGCAGACTTAGTTGGTCCACGCCGATATTCAGCATCTGGATGGCTATGTTTGGTGACCAAATATGGCCATGTCAGTAGATGGAATATCTTTGGCCAGTTTGAAGTTAACTGGCCAGCACTGAATATCGGCTTGGCTGGTTAAGTTCAAAGTAGCCAAAAATAAACTGGTTATTCAATGCCAGTCACCGGAAATGGCCTGGAATTGACTATCCGGGCTCAGGACTGACTGCGGGAGTTAGCCGGGCTAAGTCCCGTGGTCTGAATATCGGGCCCGTATTTCTTTTGGAAAACTTTTGCTAATTAAGTTTGTTGCTGCTGGGGCGAGGGACTCTGGCGTGCAGGATCTCAGAGCTGTTTTCTACTCATTCCTTTTGCACTCAATTATTTTTGTATTGTAAACCGTATAGATGTGTTCTCGATATGTGGTATATGAAATGAAATAAAACTTTAAACTTACATGCATCACGTGGCAGGCTTGAGTGCACCAGCTTACACTTGCTATTGACATAGCGGAAGAGGGCGTGTCAATGCCAAAGTACGCTAGTATTCTCTAATGGAATCTTGGTGCCAAGATACCGTTGTAGATTTGGTGCTAGGCATATGGCACTGGGATGCCTAAACTGAGGTGCTAATTTATACACTTGCCCCAATAACTTTTGTGCTCTTAAATTAAGATGAATTTTTAGCTGAAAACATAAGAGGGGCATAATCGAACGGGGACCACCATCTCTAAGGGATCCCATCTCTAAGGACGGCACCGCGAAGGGGCGGGAAAACCCATATTATCGAAACAAGATGGGCGTCCATCTTTTGTTTTGATAATACGGTCAGGGACGCCTAAATCTCAACATTTAGGTCAACCTTTAGAGATGGTCGACCTAAATGTTGAGATCGCCGACCTTAGAGATGGGCGACCTCGGTTTTCGCCAATAATGGAAACCGAGGACGCCCATCTCAAAAACGACCAAATCCAAGGCATTTGGTCGTGGAAGGAGCCAGCATTCGTACTGCACTGGTCCCCCTGACATACCAGGACACCAACCGGGCATCCTAGGGGGCACTGCAGTGGACTTCCTAAATTGCTTCCAAGTCCATAGCTCCCTTCCCTTCTGTGCTGAGCCCCCCCAAAAAACCCCAAAACCCACTCCCCACAACTGTGCAACACTACCATAGCCCTTATGGGGCACCTACATGTGGGTACAGTAGGTTTCGGGTAGGCTTTGGAGGGCTCACATTTACCACCACAAGTGTAACAGGTGAGGGGGGGGATGGGCCTGGGTCTGCCTGCCTGAAGTACACTGCACCCACTAAAAACTGCTCCAGGGAGCTGGGTATGACGTTTGAGGCTGGCAAAAAATGTTTTTTTTCATTTTTTTTTGGGGGGGGGGGGGGGGAGGGGTTGGTGACCACTGGGGGAGTAAGGGGAGGTCATCCCCGATTCCCTCCGATGGTCATCTGGTCAGTTCGGGCACCTTTTTGAGGCTGGGTCGTGAAAAAAAAGGGGCCAAGTAAAGTTGGCCAAATGCTCATCAGGGATGCCCTTCTTTTTTCCATTATCGGCCGAGGACGCCTATCTGTTAATCCTAGTGGTTAGGGTGGTGGACTTTGGTCCTGGGGAACTGAGGAACTGAGTTTGATTCCCGGCACAGGCAGCTCCTTGTGACTCTAGGCAAGTCACTTAACCCTTGTTCAGAATTAAGGGGTCCCGAGCCCCCCCCCCCCAAGAAGGCTTAAATGACCTTAATCTGACTCCATCTCTAAATAGCCCTAGAACTGGGGCAATCAGGGGGGTTGTGAAGTTCTAAGAGGAGTTGCCACTGAGAGAGACGTTAGACCTAAGAGACCCGCATTAGTCCGCCTCTCAGCACTGGCAAGAAACAGATACCAGCCTTATGACAAACTGGATTTAGGTTACAAGTTATATAATGCAGCGAGTGATAGCCTGATACAGCAGAAGCATTTATACTTACAGCCTTTCATCATTAAGTTAAGCCCACAAATCATCATTTGGAATAAGGATTTTATTTGCACATCAGACTTTAATCAGGTACATTCAGCAGACAGATTCTGGATACAACCGGACAGAGCCCTGCCGTCTGACAGAAGCGTTGGGGCGGATACCAAAGCTATGGCAAATTGTCCCCTCTTTTATACACAAACTCTCCATAGAAGTCAATGGTGAGATACCTAGCTCTCAATTTCTGAGATGATACTTTCCCACACAGTCTTATCAGCATGTTTTGAGAAGCTTTGAGATAACAGTTCCACATCTGTCTGTGTCGCAATACTTTTTACGCCATCTTAAGAACCCTGTATAACCTCTGTAGCCTTCTATACAAAACTAATAGACTCCATTTTGTTCATCTGATTTAAAGTGACAGTTGTACCTGTTTGTGTCAGAACTCATGGTTCAGACCTGCTTTTTACAGATATTTGGCCTAGTCAGTACTTTAGTTATTTTAGGCTTCATAGCCTTGGCCCTCACTATTCCAGTGGTAGATCCAAAGCTAGACCATATATTAACACCCTCCATTGCCCCATGTAAGCCGCATTGAGCCTGCCATGAGTGGGAAAGCGCGGGGTACAAATGTAACAACAACAGCACCCCCGTCCCGCCTTCGGTACACTGCCGACATGTCCCCGTGAACTTTGGTCGTCCCCGCGATGGAAAGCAGTTGGGGGCGCCCAAAATCTGCTTTCGATTATGCCGATTTGGGCGACCCTGAGAGAAAGACGCCCATCTCCCGATTTGTGTCGGAAGATGGGCGCCCTTCTCTTTCGAAAATGCCCCTGATAGACTCCTAGATTTGGCTAAGAGCAGTGGCATACCTACCTTTTTTGCCACCCGGGGTGGAGCAGCCGCCTCCTCCAGGTGCATCACATCCCCCACCCTCCCTCCTCCGAGCAAGGGGGTGGCTGAGCAGTCCTGCCCCAGAACAGAAAGTTGATGTCAGAGGGAGCAGAGGACCGGCTGAGCCGACAGCGCTCAACTGCTCGGCGCACCCCCAAGCTGTCAGCACCCGGGTCGGACCGCCCCCACCGCCCTGCCCTTGGTATGCCACTGGCTGAGAATAAAAATTCTTTATTATCTATGTTTGAAAACCTTGTTGGTCTTGGCCGGCTCCATTTGTGCTTTCCATGATGTGTCTTGTGATTTTTGGACCCTCTCTTTGCTTTTGTTCTTCTTACCTGTAGGATAATCGCAACTCTGAGAACAACGAACTGAAACCAGTTTACTGAGCCAGAAAGGAATTGTCTGGCTTAGCACAACAATGCAGCTCACAAACCTGGCTATTAGGCTGATCTAACATAGCATTTTTATCTTAACCAGAAAAACAGCTAAACCAGAAGAGAGATCTTTTTCGGTATCTTGTTTCAAAAAGAGGGAATCCTCATGCGTCTGCATCCTTATATTTGTTATGGAAAGGTTTATTCTCTCTGGACACATGTCGTGTTGTGAAAAATAAGGTTCTTTCTTATGCATTATTGAGACAGCTTTACAAATGCAAGCTTCCAGCTGTTGTTCATTATTCAAAATTTCATTTTTCTTTGTTTATTTGCAATGGTTTCTTTATGGAATGGGGAGACACTGGTGTCTGCCACAGCACAGACAACTAGTTAGAACTCCTGAGTCACTTTGTGCAATATACAACACAGAATTCCCTAAGACAGGCAGTGGTAAATGCATTTTCATATCTGAGAGATGAACAATGTTCTCGTATTTTAATTTAGAGAGCTGGTACTGTGTACGTCAGCCACAATCCAGGGACTGACAGGAAACTCTGCTCCTCTGTCACCATGGAAATGGCTTTTACCATCTCAAAACATTCTTGTTTAACAGTTAGCTTTGATTTCTCCTAGGTTCATCTGTGTTAGGTTCATCTTGCATCTAGGAGATTTTGTGAGGAATTGCCTAGGTAAACCCTAGTTCCCCTTGAGGCACGTCCTCCCTGGGGGTCACCTCAACAGAGCTGAGGCTAGAAAGCATAGGCTGGACAGCCTGGCCCAGATCAGGAAGAATAAAACTTTTGAGTAAGGGAAAGTCAGAAAGACCTGGAAGTAGCTGAAGGAAGACTCTAAACCCTTCCAGTCAGTGCCGGTGTTGGGGGAGGGGGGCAACGGAGGGTTAAGGGGTCCTTTTACAAAGGCACGCTGAAAAATGGCGGTAGTGTAGGCACGGGTTTTGGGGGCGCGCCGAGCCATTTTTTAGCGCGTCTGTAAAAAAGGCCTCTTTTTTTTTTACTCCCGAAAATGGACGTGCAGCAAAATCAAAGCTGCCGCACATCCATTTTGGGTCTGAGACCTTACCACCAGCCATTGACTTAGTGGTAAAGAATCTGGGCGGTAATGACCTACGTGAGTCAAATGCCACTTTGCACGCCAGAAAATAAAAAATATATTTCTGACGCGCGTCGAAATTGAAATTACCGCAAGGGCCACGTGGTAACTGGGCAGCAACTCCAATTTGGGGCCCGTTCGGTGCGCATAAGCGCCTACATGGCTTAGCAAAAGGGCCCCTAAGTGACTTGACCAATATCACCAGGAGACGTAGTGGGAATTGAACCCAGTTTCCCAGGTTCTCAACCAACTGCACTAACCATTAGACTACTCCGTCACCTCAGTGTCGTTTCCATAAATGGCTTATGAGAATCAGTTGCTACTGAACATACAACAACATGGGTACGAGTCATGCATTTTGATGTACTGCTTTTTTTTAGTACAATCAAAGCAGCTTACATATTATATTCAGGTATTTTCTCAGTCCGTAGTGGGCTTATAATGTAAGGGGGGAGGGGGTGTATCAGTGGGTTGAGGGGCCCTTTTAACTAAGCCGCCTAGGTGCCTACACGTGCCCAATGTGTGTCAATTTGGAATTACCGCCCGGCTACCGCTTGGCCTGGGCAGTAATTTCATTTTTTACATGCATCCACTACACGCAAAGGAAAATAACTTTTATTTTCTGACGCGTTGCGCTAACCGAGCTGTAAAAGGCGTTCATCGTTCATAGATCATTACCGCCCGGTTAATGCATGAGACCTTACCACTAAGTCAACGGGTGGCGGTAAGGTCTCAGAACCAAAATAGATTCACGCCAATTTTTATTTTGCCGCACATCCATTTTCGGTCAAAATCTAATAAAGGCATTTTTTTACAGGTGCGCTGAAAAATGGATCTGTGCATGCCAAAACACACACTTACACTAGTGTAGGCCATTTTTCAGCTCACCTTAGTAAAAGGACCTCTAAGTGACTTACCCAGAGTCCCAAGGAGCTGAAGTGGGAATTGAACCCAGTTCCTGACCCAATGCCCTAATCATTAGGCTACATTATGAGGAAAGAAGGTAACAGAAAAGTGTGTGAGGGGTGAGTGAGGTGAGACATGGGAATAGAGGGGAGGGGGAAAGAGTGGGAAGAAAGCAAGATGGTGGGAAGGGGGGTATAAGAGCAGGATGAGAAAGGAGTGAGAAGGAGAGAGATTGGGGTTGACAGAAAATGAGGAGGGGAGGAAGGAATCCAGGAATGGTGTAAGAAGAGCAGAATGAAGAAAAGGATGAGGAGTTGAGAAGGGAAAATAGTAGAAAGTGATAGAAAAAGAAGGACGAAAAGTATTAAAGTATTTGCTGCTGAATAAAAGAGATAAAGAAGGAAGAGAGAGAGAACTGAAAAGAAAAATGGAAGGAGACAACGGAGACAGAAAAAATAATGAACTAGAGAGAAGGGCAGTGAATGGGAAAATGGTGCTTAACCAGATGCTGCAAATGTATGTGGAGGGTGTGACCTCTGGGACCTTGTCTTCTGGAAATCTACTCACCAAAGAACTTCTGTTGGTCAAGCGCAGAATCCGCACACCCCCCCCCCCCCCCCCAGAAGATAACTTTGTTTTCTTTCTTTTCTCTTGTCTTAGTACTCTTATGAAGGAATGGATATTAATAGCCTGCCAGTGGAGTTGACGGTAGTGTGGAATGGGGATTTCAGCATTGACAACCCAGCCCAGAACAAAGGTAAAGCATCGTTTCACTTTGTCCTTGGAAGTGGTAACCTTAGCAACAGGCCGACTCTTTTTCACAACCAAGAAAGCACCAATTGGGTTTCCTTCACATTTCTGTTTAATGATTTCTTTGTTAATTCAGGGGGGTAGTTATCAAGCTGCGTTAGAGAACTAACCTTCATTATTTGTGCTTTAACATTTATTATTAGGCTCAAATGCAGCAATATTTTGGTTACCCCAAAATAATGAGGTGCAAAACATGCAAATGCATGTAAATCAAATGATTACTATGTAAATACTACAATGTGGCTTACTACTACTACTTAACATTTCTAGAGCGCTACTAGGGTTACGCAGCGCTGTACAGATTAACATAAATTGACATAAAGGACAGTCCCTGCTCCAAGGAGCTTACAATCTAAAGGGCGAAATGTCAAGTAGGGGCAGTCCAGGTTTCCTGAATAGAGGTATGATGGTTAGGTGCCGAAGGCGAAATTGAAGAGGTGGGCTTTGAGCAAGGCTTTGAAGACTGCCAATAGTAGTGACCAGAGCACCCCTACCCCCCACCCCAGGCCCTTTTGAAGGCTCTCCTGGTGTCTAATGGTGTTGGTGCAGGCAGGAGTAAGCTCCTGTCCTTGATAGTGCCTTCATCCAAATGGTGCCAGCGACCCCTACTGGTAGTCTTGCAGTACTTCTACTGGAGGTCATGTTTCCATATAAGGAATATATTGGCAGTACCGTGAGAGTACTACTAAGGATCACCAGCACCGTTTTGGGTGAAGGCACCGGTGAGGGCAGGAGTGAATGGGGATTGCCCCAGGAAAGGGGGCTTGGGGCAAGGGCTACTGCCTTGAAAGGGGGTCCTCAGATTGAGGGAGGAGCAATTTTCAGGAGGGTGGGGGGTTGGGCACTAGGGGAGCCCTTTGGATTGGGGAGGCTGGTTATGGCACCACAAGAATGGAGCCTTGATTGGTGGTAAGCCTAAGAGGGGCCTTCAGCCTTGTGGGTGGGGGGAGGGGGCGGGGGCGCTTAGGCCACCATTATTGCTGATGGGTGCTGGCACCTTTAACATGCAGTCTGAGTGTGCCGGATCACGGCTTGGCAGTTTGATGCTCATAGACCCATGGAATAGCACTGCTTGTGAGGTGGCTCGCAATCAAGTAATTCATTGCCTAGTGGTTAGTGCAGCGGACTTTGATCCTGGGGAACTGAGTTTGATTCCCACTGCAGCATCTTGTGACTCTGGGCAAGTCACTTAACCCTCTGATACCCCAGGTACAAATAAATACCTGTATATAATATGTAAACCGCTTTGAATTTAATTGCAAAAACCACAGAAAGGCGGTATATCAAGCCCCATTTCCCTTTCCCTATTTGAGATTCTACATGGAATGTTGCTACTATTTGAGATTCTATTGCTACTATTTGAGGTTCCACATGGAATGTTGCTAGTGGAGGAGTAGCCTAGTGGTTAGTACAGCAGACTTTGATCCTGGGGGAACTGGGTTCAGTTCCCACTTCAGCTCTTTGTGACTCTGGGCAAGTCACTTAACCCTCCAATACCCCAGGTACAAATAAGTACCTATATGTAAACCACTTTGAATGTAATTGCAGAAACCACTGAAAGGCAGTATTCAGTTCCCTTTCCCTTGCCCTTCATTTGCCACAGGAGTCAAGGCGTAGTAAAAACTCACCTGTTACCGCTCCTTGATAACTTCCCCCCTCAGTGTCTTTTGTAAATTCCATGTTTTTGCACATCATGTTACTTTGCGTAATTGAGCGGTCTGTCTTGCGCGCTACCTCTTCCTGGTCTGCGCTTGCTCTTTTATAGGGTGATTTTTAAGTGTGGTTGAGCTTATGCATGGTCATGCTCTTCTTCAGTGATAGATGCAGTGGCAAACAAGGTGAGGGGGGGGGGAGGCTTGTCAGGGGCTATTCTGAGAAAACTGAAGCAATAATGAAAAATAAGATATAACGGAATTAGAAAAGGTTCAAAGAAGACTAAATGATAAAAGGGATGGAACTCCTCTCGTATGAGGAGCTCACAATCTAAATAGGACAGACAAACAGACAGAACAACTGAGAGGTAAGGGATAAAAGGTACAGGGCAAGTGAGTAGTGGTTAGGAGTCGAATGCAGTGTCAAAGAGGTGGGCTTTTAGCCTGGATTTGAAAACGGCCAAGGACGGAGCTAGACGTACAAGCTCGGGAAGTCTATTCCAGGCATGAGGTGCAGAGTCTGGAATTAGCAGTAGAGGAGAAGGGGGACAGACAGGAGAGACAGGCTACCATTAAGACATCATTTTACCACTAACTTGTGCTATTTTAGCACAGGTCCCATTTTAGGCAATGAGACCTAGTTACTAATAACTGGGGTTAACAGTAAAATAGTGTCTTAACGGTCGCCCACATTGATAACTTCCCCCTTTAAAGAAAAGAGCAATGTCTGTAGAAACTGAAATCACTACTATATGTAATAAAAGTGAGCCAAGTATAGGACAGTCAAGCCATCATGGAGCACTGACAGCAGTTATGAAAGTTAAGTTTTTTTGTATAAAAAGATTTAGAGTCACAATTAGAAGAACAAGGTATCTGTTAGGATTAAAATGCTTTACAGAGTTTTAATGACTTGAAATTGGGGTGTTTTTAATGCCAGTGAGTCGCCTTGAAAAATCCTGACACCTATAAAAATAAATAAAAGGTGGAGGTATGGTTCTGAGGCTTTTTTCTCCTCCCCCCCCCCCCCCCCAAATTTTTGTCTTACTCTATATTTAAATTGTATGTTTAAGTACATAAACTGGACATTTGAGTTAGAATTGTGAGATATATACAGTCTCTTTCATTCTCTATTGGTATTGTGGTTACTATTCAGTATTGAAATGAGGTATTATGACCTCACAATATCAACTCTGGTTACTTCTATATATAATAAAAATGAGCCAAGTATAGGACAATCAAGCCATTGTGACATCACTGATGAGGTTGGCTCTTAGGCCTTGGTGGAATGAGGCATTATGACATCACAATATCAGCTTTGGTTATTGGAGACTGAAACTATTCACACTAAGGGGGGGGGGGGGAGTTATCAACATGTGTTATTTTACTACAAACTTGTGTTGTTTTAGAACAGGTTCCATTTTATGCAATGAGACCTAGTTACAAATTGTAAAACAGCACATTTTAACGGTAACCACGTTGAGAACTTACTGCCTTATTGGTAAAATAACTCATCTTAACCGTAGCCCATGTTGATAACTTCCTCCCCCCCTTAGTGTGAAGTTTCAGTCTCCAATAACCAGAGCTGATATTGTGATGTCATAATGCCTCATTCCACCAATGCCTAATTGCCAACCTCATCAGTGATGTCACAATGGCTTGATCGCCCTATACTTGGCTCATTTTTACTACATGTAGCAGTAACTCAGTGTGTTAGTGCATCTTAAACAAATTAAATCAATAATGTGATGTAATTTATTTACACTTAGACCGCTTAATGCCAACATTTAGTCCAAAGCGGTTTATAGAAGAGAATGAAATACAACAAGGAAGAAAAATTATTAAAAGCCTAAATAAGACATTTTTGAAACAGATATATTTTTAATTGTTTATGAAAAGAAACATAAAAATATACCCGAGTTAGAAAAGATGACAAAGCATTCCAATTATGAATCCCTTGATAAAAAAACAGACCTTTTGTAAATCCTTGTATATCGAATAAACTTAAATGATGCAAAACGTAAACTAGAATTGTCTTTTAATCTAGACAAATGTCTGACCGAGAAATGAAAGATCAGACATCGACTGTGAATTAACATGTAGTAAGTCAGTTATATGTTGAAAAGTTCTAACGTATTGACATTTTTTAAATTAAAATAAACATATGAAACAAAGCTGTAAAAAGTTCAAGATATCAGGAACTAGTCTAAGTTACAGGATGTGCAGCAAGCTAATGTTAGAGCTTTCCATTGCCACTACTGCATCAAGGGGTTAATTCTATAGCTGTGTCTATTTGGAGCCTATTCTTCAAAGAAAAGTAGGCACCATTAGAGGACAAATACGCATCCGTATTTTAGGCGAGACCCCTGTTCATCAGCAACAAACTTACAAAGGTCTTTTTAAAGACCATATTCATTTCAACCTCTGTTGACCTATTGGATGGTTTTAGACTCCAAAGGGAAGCATTTATTGGTGGTTGTCGAGTCTTCAACCACCAATAAAGTTTGTCCTTTTGAATCCTTGAAGTATTGCTGGTTTGTTCTTGGAAAGCCATTGTCTACTTCCTACTGTTGTCGTGTTTTATACTTCCTGTGGGATTGCAGTGTTCTTCTACTTCGGTGGACCACCTTTCTGCTCTCTCTGGCATTTAGACATAAGCACTTGCACCAGCTGTATGGCTGGCATAAGTTCTTGTGCCTAACCGATAGGTGCATATATACCTGATTATTCTATAAAGGAAATTAGGCCTCTACATTCCTTTATAAAATCGGCATCACATAGATGCCCTCAATGTACCTAAATGTAGTGCACAGTCATAGAATTACCCCTCACAGTGAGTGGCTGCCCCGATGAAGGTGACCAGGACTGGAAGGAAAAATGAAATAGACCCTTGGATGGATTTTCTCCTAACTCAATTTCTTTCCTGTTCCAATAGTCCATCTTTACAAGTGTGGGGCCATGAGGGAGAGCTGTGGCCTGTGCCTGAAGGCGGACCCTGACTTCGAATGCGGCTGGTGTAAAGGAGAAGACAAGTGTACCCTCAAGCATCACTGCCAAGTACCAGATAACCAGTGGCTGGAGTTTTTGGGCACACAGAGAAAGTGTACAAATCCCAGAATAACTGAGGTGAGCCATTATCACTCCTTAAACTACAGTGATCCAGTGTTAAGTGGTTTGGAGAAAATCCCAATTCAACAAATCTTGATCTGCAGCCTTACAAGTGCCAGACCCCCAGCAGAAATCTCTGAGCTGGAGTGATTGACTTTGAAAAGGTGGGTATGAGGTTTCTCCTGAGCAGGGGCCTCTGTGAAAGGCTGGACTCAGTAAAGTTGTGAAATCTTCCTTTCCTCACATTATTGCCTTTTACTACTCTACCTGAATGTAGTAATTCACCTTGAACCACAACTGGAAAGATGTGAGCTAAATGCAACCTCATTACTTGTCATTTGGAGTTGACTTGCTTTTCTTTTTCTTAATTGCAAGTGCCTGTTATTTCTTCGAAACGGATTCTTTTTGGTATCCTTTCTCAGGCTAGCAAACTCGATAGAGCCTTGGTGTGAAAAGGCAGAACAGAACGTACTCAAAACCAAAGAAAAAACATAGGAAATGGAATCTTGTAAATTTCATGTAGGTTTTATGAAAAATGTCTTCATACCCCTGGATGTTTTTAGACATGTGATGTGGACAGCCAGCTGCTGCAGACCTGAATATATAAAACAAGTGACTCGTACAACAAGGTGGCCCCCAATTAGCCCGTGGACCCCCTGCCTGATGGTATATCTGCTCTAGGACTCACAGAATGGTTGAAAGGCAGAAGATTTTTGGCAAACTTCAAACACTTATTCTGCTCTATCTCCTTCGGAGGAATTAAAACAATAATAACATAGAGGGTTTTTTCCAAAGGCGAGGTGGTGTTTTTAGTGCACGCTAAACTTAGAGATGCCCATAGGAATATATGGGCATCTCTAGCATTTAGCGTGCACTAAAATCGCTATTGCGCCTTTGTAAAAGGCCCACATAGTGATAGATGGCAGATAAAGACCAGTGTGGTCCTTCCAGTCTACCCAACAAGGTGACTAGAGTCGTAGCTGGTTCTCTGTGCAGAACATACAGGTTACGACCTCTCTGCCTTTGTTAAGGACTATACCTGCCGCTCCATGAAGGTCACACTATTGTAACCCTTGGAACAGGGACCCATTCTACTAGGCATGCCCCTCCCCCCTCCCAGTTACTTTGCTTCCCTCCCCCCCCCCCCCCCCCCCATACCTCATCAATCAATAACCCTTCTGCACACAATTGTGGGATAACCTTAGGCCGCAGCTTGGTTTATTAACATTTAAACTTTCAATTAACATCAGCAAATGTTAACCCCACCCCCGAGCTACAGTTGTCAAAGCATAACATCAACAGCTCCCTCCCCCCACCGCTTGCCATGATAGCAAAGCAGCAACTTCCATTTCCTGCTGTCACCGCAACTCTTCCTCTGACCTGTGTGGACCTCCACACATTTATTCCGGGTCACCTGACCCACCTTTAATGACCTAACTCATCCCCATGAGCCATTGCTTCTGTAGCTCGGGTTTTTGCCACTGCGACAACGCCAACACCATTTGCCTAAAAAACAAAATTCTACAACAAAAGGAAGCCTCACCCCTTTTAAATTAAATGTAAGGGCGGGAGGGAGGGCAAAGCCGCCTCCGAGGATCAGGAAACGCCCTGAGCCTCGGAGGAAGCCCAGACTTTATTCCCTCCCAACTGCCCTTCCCCCGGCAACCTCTCCTCCAATCAGTTGCTAGAATCGGGCTCAAGGGCTGGCTGGATGGCCTCTTTTAAGCCAACCAATCATTCCAGCCCCTGACCCCGCCGGCCGAGTACACTGACCCCCCCACCCCCCACCCATGCACTCAAACCTCCCGCCCAGAGCCTTCCCAAACAGGCCCAGAACTCTTCCACTGGCTGATTCCTCACCCTGCGTCAGCCAAAGGGCTGCTGAAACAGAAAAGTTTTCAAGTTTGCCTTCAAGGATTTTAAAGAGGGGTCACTGCAGAGATGAATGGGAAGTGAGTTCCAGACAGCGGGGGAAAGAAAGAAAAAAGCAGTATTTCTAGTGGATTCTTAGGGCTGGGAAGAACGAGAGGATGATCGTTAATAGACTGGAGAAGCCTTGCCAGGGAGTAAGGTATTGTTAAACGCGCAGGATAATCTGGGAGACCAATTCTGAGTGCCTTAAAAGGAAGAAGAGCTTTTTTTTAATAGATTATACGTTTTTCGACACGTAACCAATGAAACTGAGTAAAGTTGTTACAGGTTTTGAGATCTTGCCAGGTATTTGTGACCTGGATTGGCCACTGTTGGAAACAGGATTCTGGGCTTGATGGACCTTCGATCTGTCCCAGTATGGGATTAGTTACGTACTTATGTACTTGGGATTCTAAATGGAATGCTGCTACTCTTTGAGATTCTGCATGGAATCCTGTCACTCTTTAGGATTCCAGAATCTTGCTATTCTTTGGGGTTCTACATGGAATGTTGCTACTCTTTGAGATTCTGCATGGAATCCTGTCACTCTTTAGGATTCCAGAATCTTGCTATTCTTTTGGGTTCTACATGGATTGTTGCTACTCTTTGAGATTCTGCATGGAATCCTGTCACTCTTTAGGATTCCAGAATCTTGCTATTCTTTGGGGTTCTACATGGAATGTTGCTACTCTTTGAGATTCTGCATGGAATCCTGTCACTCTTTAGGATTCCAGAATCTTGCTATTCTTTGGGGTTCTACATGGAATGTTGCTACTCTTTGAGATTCTGCATGGAATCCTGTCACTCTTTAGGATTCCAGAATCTTGCTATTCTTTGGGGTTCTACATGGATTGTTGCTACTCTTTGAGATTCTGCATGGAATCCTGTCACTCTTTAGGATTCCAGAATCTTGCTATTCTTTGGGGTTCTACATGGAATATTGCTACTCTTTGGGTTTCTGCATGGAATCCTGTCACTCTTTAGGATTCCAGAATCTTGCTATTCTTTGGGGTTCTACATGGAATGTTGCTACTCTTTGGGTTTCTGCATGGAATCCTGTCACTCTTTAGGATTCCAGAATCTTGCTATTCTTTGGGGTTCTACATGGATTGTTGCTACTTTTTGAGATTCTGCATGGAATCCTGTCACTCTTTAGGATTCCAGAATCTTGCTATTCTTTGGGGTTCTACATGGAATGTTGCTACTCTTTGAGATTCTGCATGGAATCCTGTCACTCTTTAGGATTCCAGAATCTTGCTATTCTTTGGGGTTCTACATGGAATGTTGCTACTCTTTGAGATTCTGCATGGAATCCTGTCACTCTTTAGGATTCCAGAATCTTGCTATTCTTTGGGGTTCTACATGGAATGTTGCTACTCTTTGAGATTCTGCATGGAATCCTGTCACTCTTTAGGATTCCAGAATCTTGCTATTCTTTGGGGTTCTACATGGAATGTTGCTACTCTTTGGGTTTCTGCCAGGTACTTGTAACCTGGATTGGCCACTGTTGGAAACAGGATCTGGGCTTGATGGACCTCCAGTCTGTCCCCCAGTATGGCAACATTTATGTACTTATGATGTATTTCTAGGATTGGTGTCACTGATGTTTCTGCTACTGCAGGAGTGTGGTGCAGATGTAACTTCCGTTTCCTTACGTTATTGAAACATTGTAGCCAGCTAGAAGTGCTAGTGGTTCCCAAACTGTGCGCCATGGCACCCTGGTGCACCTCAGCGAACTCTCAAGGGTGCCGCGGCACATCACTCCCTACTTCCACCTCCTGCAGGTCCGGCATGTGCTGGATTCCTGCTTCTTGCTTCTTTCCCCGCCACCACTGCAGTGCTTGCGGCTTATATTTTCGGGCATCCGTGATTCACACAGGCACTGCAGAGAGTTCCCACTTCCGCGTCCTGCCCTCACAACAGGAAGTTGCATCAGAGAGGGACGGACGCGGCAGACTGGGAAGGCACTGGAGTGCCTGTGTGAATCGTGGACGGCCCGAAAATGTAAGCTGCAAGCACTGCAGCAGCAGTGGGGGAAGGAGAAGGAAGCGGCAGCGATCCTGGACCTTCGGGAAGGAAGGTAGGAGCGATGCTGGATTTGGGGATGGTGTGCTGGTGTGAGAGGAGGGACCTGCAGGAAAAGGGAGACCTATGTGGCTGGGGGGGGGGGGGTTGGAGACCCATCTGGCCAGGACAGGGGGGGTGGGGTGACCCATGTGGCCGGAGGGGTTTGGAGACCCATGTGGCCAGGCTGGGGGGTGGTGCGGAGACCCATCTGGCCAGGATAGGGGGGGTTGTGTGTAGTGACCCATATGGCCAGGGGGTGCCACGGAGTCCCATGTGGCTTGGGGGGGGGGGGCGAATACCATGACCCGAAAAAATTTGGGAACCCCTGCTCTATGCTGTTCCTGTCCTGGAATGTTAACATAGTGCTCCTTGCAGGCATTTCCATTTTTCTGAGCCCCCTCCCCTCAAAGACAGTCCTGGTTTCTGTCATGAAATGTCCAAGGAATTGGGTACCACTTGCAAGCAGCTCCTGGAAAGCGTCTTGGAGCAGGTGGCGAATGCTGCTTCCCAGCAGTTGTCAAAAAATATATATCTAAGACTAGACAATGAAAAGGAGAGAAGAGAAATATCCGAGGTTGCTTACTGTCTCCTGCATTTATATTGTCACTCAAAGAAATTAGAGGACCTATAAAACTGCCCAGAGGCAAAATTGCATATTTTAAAGAATGTCACACAGAATCTGTAAAGTCATTCCGCTGTCAGCAGTGGATATAAATTGAGACTGGAGGCATTTATTATGATACACCAGCTGCTTGGCAGTTTATGGCTGTTCAAATTCACTCTTCTGCATTCCAAGAATTTCGGGTCTGAACTGCTTGAAATCAGTGTTCTGGGGATGAAGAGGCAATCAGTTTTGTCACATCCAGCTTAGCGTTTCAAAAGTCCATGTGGCAAAATAGCCACCCTGAGGTTCTTAAGATTTTGCTGTAAAAACCTAAGTGAAAAGCTTAAATGGAGCTGTCATGTGACACAGGCACCAGATGAAGGGTGATTTGCCATCCCTCCTGGCTACCCAACTTTTGTAGAACAGAGATTCCCCTAGAGGTAAAGACCTTGATGGATTACGCATGGCCCTACAGACTGGCTGATTTTTAGGAGGGTTGGTCAATGCTTTTTTTCTTTTTTTTTTTATAATGTCAGCTGCAATGGCTGAATTAAATTCAGATATTGAACATCAGTGCCCAGATAGCCCCTAATTCTATAAACTTGCATGCACAATTTTACGTTTAGCAGACAAAGTTTTGCATGCAAGTTATTGAATCGTGTCAGTTATATATACAATTTAATAGTTAGCTGCAGATTGGGTTAGCAGCAAATTTTGGGCTATAAAAGGTGTTAATTGGCGCTAATTGAAAATAATTACCAGTTACACGCTAACTGCCCTTAGTTTTCTTCAAATTGTGTGTGAAAAATATCCAGTGGATGTGGGAGGGGCATGAGTAGGTCAGAGAGCTGCCTGGCACTTTCACGCATTAGTTATAGAAGTTATGTGTCTATCTAACAACAGTTAGAAGCAAGCTTATACACCAGCCATTGAGCTAGCGTAACTGCTCACACCTGAAGTTATGGTAACAACTGCAAACTTAGGCTAGTATTCTGTAATGGCACTACATGCGTACTTCCAGGGCTGCCGAAGGGGGGGGGGGCAGGGGGGACAAAATTCCCCAGGCCCGGGCCTCCAGGGGGTGGGCCCGGCGTCAGGGTCAGGCCGCCGGCGCTGCAGTTCCTGGTCTCACCTGCCTGCCTCCTTGGCTCCGGGCCCCCTACATTCGAAGCAGCAGTCACAGATCGCCTCCCTTCGGGCCTTCCCTCCCTGTGTCCCGCCCTTGCGGAAACCGGAAGTTACATCAGACGAGGGCGGGACACAGGGAGGGAAGGCCAGAAGAGAGGTGATCTGTGACTGCCGCTTCGAATGCAGGGGGCCCAGAGCCGTGGAGGCAGGCAGGTGAGACCAGGGACTGCAGCGGTGCGGCAGCAGCGGGGGAGCGATGGGGGGGCGGCAGTGGCGGGGGGGCGGAGGCTGGGCAGCCTTGCCCCGGGCCCGGCCTAGTCTCTCGGTGGCCCTGCGTACTTCTAAAGAACCTCAATATGGTACCACAAAGAGTATTATATAAATTGAATTTTGTTTGGATATTGCTTCTTGCTTCTCTTAATATTTTTTTGTTTTATTTATTTATTTATTTATAGTACATTTATACCCCACATTTTCCCACTAGAGCAGGCACAATGCGGCTTACAAGGTTACATAAGGTTACAACTCATTGAGGGTAGAGATACAAAAAGACAGTAAAATGGGTAGAACATGAAGATAATAAAGGATGCATGACGAGGTTGATGCAGTTGGTGGTTTAACAAGGTGAAGTCAAGTAGATGAAGGTGAGGACTTATTGCGACTGGTTGGATAAGCTTTCTCGAATAGAAATGTTTTTAAGGATAAAAACAATTTTAAAAAACCCATAAAAAATAAAAAATTAGGAGGTAAAGACCTCATTTAAACCTAAACCCCACTCTTTGAAACTTGTTGTTTCTTGCTTAGGGGGTTGGCCAAACAAGTCATCATAGGTCTTAAAAACCTCCTGTTACCATTGCTGACCAATAAAATTAAACTCTTTTGTATTCACATTAACAATAACTTGTCCAACAATCGTGTATGAAAAACGGCTTAGCTTGAGTAGTCTTGCTCGTAAGCTAATCCAAATGATCGTCTGATGGTTGTATTATGAAACTTTACTCCGACGCTGTCAAATGCTCAATGGGGAGGGGGGGTTCCAATGGGGTCCCGTTTTGCTATGGCTTCTTCCGGAGACCCCACCTTCCTTGACGATCTGTTAATTTGGATGTTTTCACAGCAACATCCAAACAAAATTCAATTTTCAATAGGAATGGATCCTAAGGAGCTTAGCTGAGATTGAGTGGCAGAGCCAGCCGGTGGTGGGAGGCGAGGATAGTGCTGGGCAGACTTATACGGTCTGTGCCAGAGCCAGTGGTGGGAGGCGGGGCTGGTGGTTGGGAGGCAGGGATAGTGCTGGACAGACTTATACGGTCTGTGCCCTGAAGAGGACAGGTACAAATCAAAGTAGGGTATACACAAAAAGTAGCACATATGAGTTTGTCTTGTTGGGCAGACTGGATGGACCATGCAGGTCTTTTTCTGCCGTCATTTACTATGTTACTATATAATACTCTTTGTGGTACTATATTGAGGTTTTTTAGAAGCATGCTATTTAGAGTATGGTTCTGGGATACATCAACCTTATTTGTCGTTACTACGTGTGTACTTGCCAATATAGAATTCGCAGTTACTCCTGAATTCTATAAAAGTTGCTAAAATTGTACGCACAAATTTGGGCATGCTCCCAATTTGCTTGCGTAATTGAATTGGATAATGAGCTAATTAGCGCTAATTGTCTTGTTAAGCAATTATTGGCACTAATTAAGATTAATTAAAATATACGTATGTACATTTAAGCATGGGATCTGCATCTATTTCACGTTTTGAGTTCAAAAAGCGGGGTGCGGAAATGTTTGATCGCAGGCTCAAAGTGGATTACATAAGTCTGTAGTGCAAGCTACAGTACAAGAAGAACAATTATACAAATTGAGAATAAAGAAATAAAATAACAATTAAACAGCAAAAGACAAGAGATAATAACAGGTAATTATAGTCCTCGGGTCTGAAATTTATAATAATAGTTAATTCTAGTTAAGTAAAACCAGTCTATGTTAATTCCAGAGTTTAAGTATGCATTGGGTGAAGAAACATTTTCTTCGATTTGTTTTAAATTTGCTACACTGTAGTTTCATCGCATGCCCCCTAGTCCTAGTATTTTTGGAAAGTCTGTTCACGCTTTCCAAAAATACTAGGACTAGGGGGCATGCAGTGAAACTACAGTGTAACAAATTTAAAACAAATCGGAGAAACGTTTTCTTCACCCAACGCATAATTAAACTCTGGAATTCGTTGCCGGAGAACGTGGTGAAGGCGGTTAGCTTGGCAGAGTTTAAAAAGGGGTTAGACAGTTTCCTAACGGACAAGTCCATAAACCACTACTAAATGGACTTGGGAAAAATCCACAATTCCAGGAATAACATGTATAGAATGTTTGTACGTTTGGGAAGCTTGCCAGGTGCCCTTGGCCTGGATTGGCTGCTGTCAGGGACAGGATGCTGGGCTCGATGGACTCTTGGTCTTTTCCCAGTGTGGCTTTACTTATGTACTTAACACGTGTTTTTTTCTCCTTTTAAAGATGTTTTTGTCCTTTTATCTTTGTGTTTCAGATCATTCCTGTGACTGGCCCTCGAGAAGGGGGAACAAAAGTGACCATCCGCGGTGAGAACCTGGGCTTGGATTTCAGTGAGATTAAAGACTACGTCAAAGTGGCGGAAGTCAAGTGCACCCCCCTCGTCAAGGAATATATTCCAGCTGAGCAGTAAGTGGGTGCGCAAAATCACGCGGAAAATTGAAGGTTAGACCGTGGTCTCGTTACGCAGGAGAGGCCCCTTTGTGTTTGGCTTTCACTGTACAAAAACTAAGGGGTCCTTTTACTAAGTTGTGTGACCGTGGGAGGGGGCATGGGCGGATCAGGGACATTCCCAGAATTTAGGCGCAACGTTACAGAATAGGGTCATTTATGCATCAAACTGCCATTAGTTGTGTGCCAGCTTTTCAGGTTTCAGCAGGCGTAAGCGCGCGCGTCAAAGTTAGGTGTGAGATCCACGCTAAGCTAGTATTTTGCAAAGGGCGCTTTGGGCTCGATTCTATATATGGCACCAAAAATTAACACACGCTAGGCAACTACGCCTAAGCGTATTCTAAATACCGCACGTAGATTTAATGTGACTAAATCTCCACATCAGGGGTGTAGCCAGACTTCGGCGGGAGGGGGGTCCAGAGCCCGAGGTGAGGGGACACATTTTAGCCCCACCCTGGTGCTGCAGACCCCCCCCCACCATTGCCGACCCCCCGCCACCGCCACCAATTTTGATGACCCCTGCTGACAATCCTCTCGACCCCCCCCTGCCGCCGTCGTCGCCGTGGGCTACCTTTGCTGGTGGGGGACCCCAATCCCCGCCAGCCGAGGTCCTCTTCTTCCCCCGAAGGCTTCGCTCTTTCTGACATCCTGCACATGCAACGTGCAGGACGTCAGAAACAGAACGAAGCCTTCGCGGGAAGAAGAGGACCTCGGCTGGCGGGGATTGGGGTCCCCCGCCAGCAAAGGTAGCCCACGGCGGCGGCAGGGAAGGGTTGGCGGTGGGAGGGGGGATCGAGAAGGTCATCGGCAGGGGGGTCCAGGGCCAAATCTACGGAGGCCAAGGCCCCCGTGGCCCCACGTAGCTACGCCATTGCTCCACAAGTCCATTTATGAAAAGCTGGTGTAGATCCCTGCGCATAAATTTACGCGCACTGGCCTTTTACAAGCAGCGCTACCGATTAGCATGCGCCGAATGCGAAGAAGCCTGTGGGAATTGAATGGGCTTCTTCGCATTGAGCACACGCTAATCGGTAGCGCCACTTGTAAAAGGAGCCCTTAGTAGCCTAGAAATTATTATGAGAAGCACAAGAATATACACACCTATGCATTGATACGGAAATAAAGAATATCAATAGAAATCAAACAAAATAAAACATGGAAAAGAAAATAAGATGATACCTTTTTTATTGGACATAACTTAATACATTTCTTGATTAGCTTTCGAAGGTTGCCCTTCTTCGTCAGATCGGAAATAAGCAAATGTGCTAGCTGACAGTGTATATAAGTGAAAACATTCAAGCATTACTATGACAGTAAAATAGATACCATTGGAGATTCTACATGGAATGTTGGTACTATTGGAGATTCTACATGGAATGTTGCTACTACTGGAGATTCTACATGGAATGTTGCTACTATTGGAGATTCTACATGGAATGTTGCTATTCCACTAGCAACATTCCATGTAGAAGGCTGCACAGGCTTCTGTTTCTGTGAGTCTGACGTCCTGCACGTACGTGCAGGACGTCAGACTCACAGAAGCAGAAGCCTGCGCGGCCACATTGGTGATCTACAAGGGCCGACTTCTACATGGAATGTTGCTAGTGGAATAGCAACATTCCATGTAGAATCTATAGAAATCAAACAAAATAAAACATGGAAAAGAAAATAAGATGATACCTTTTTTATTGGACATAACTTAATACATTTCTTGATTAGCTTTCGAAGGTTGCCCTTCTTCGTCAGATCGGAAATAAGCAAATGTGCTAGCTGACAGTGTATATAAGTGAAAACATTCAAGCATTACTATGACAGTAAAATAGATACCATTGGAGATTCTACATGGAATGTTGGTACTATTGGAGATTCTACATGGAATGTTGCTATTCCACTAGCAACATTCCATGTAGAAGGCTGCACAGGCTTCTGTTTCTGCGAGTCTGACGTCCTGCACGTACGTGCAGGACGTCAGACTCACAGAAGCAGAAGCCTGCGCGGCCACATTGGTGATCTACAAGGGCCGACTTCTACATGGAATGTTGCTAGTGGAATAGCAACATTCCATGTAGAATCTATAGAAATCAAACAAAATAAAACATGGAAAAGAAAATAAGATGATACCTTTTTTATTGGACATAACTTAATACATTTCTTGATTAGCTTTCGAAGGTTGCCCTTCTTCGTCAGATCGGAAATAAGCAAATGTGCTAGCTGACAGTGTATATAAGTGAAAACATTCAAGCATTACTATGACAGTAAAATAGATACCATTGGAGATTCTACATGGAATGTTGGTACTATTGGAGATTCTACATGGAATGTTGCTATTCCACTAGCAACATTCCATGTAGAAGGCTGCACAGGCTTCTGTTTCTGCGAGTCTGACGTCCTGCACGTACGTGCAGGACGTCAGACTCACAGAAGCAGAAGCCTGCGCGGCCACATTGGTGATCTACAAGGGCCGACTTCTACATGGAATGTTGCTAGTGGAATAGCAACATTCCATGTAGAATCTATAGAAATCAAACAAAATAAAACATGGAAAAGAAAATAAGATGACACCTTTTTTATTGGACATAACTTAATACATTTCTTGATTAGCTTTCGAAGGTTGCCCTTCTTCCTCAGAAGAAAGTGAAACAGCAGCTCAGTGTTTAGAGTTTGGTAATGAAGGCCAGCTGTTAGAGTTAACCTGCTATAGACAGGAATGCACAGGAGCCTGGATTAGCCAAAGCTGAGCTTCCTATCTCTTCTTCTGCACGGCAGGATTGTCTGCGAAATGGGAGAAGCCAAGTTAAGCCAACATGCCGGTTACGTACAGGTGTGCGTGGGAGACTGCAGGACTGAATTCAGGGCCAGATCGTCACAGTTCTACTACTTTGTGGTAAGTCTGAAGTCAAAAGAAAGTGAGTGGATGACTTTATAGCCATTATTAAAGAATGCATAAATCATAAGGGGCGAATTTATCTCAGCTTTATGACGTTCGCTCCTATCTGTTTTTGGAAATACGGGTGCTGTTATTTTGTTTAGCGTATGGACATATATTTAGATTTTTTTGACAACATTTTTCAGTCAACGGATATCGTATTATTTTGTTACAGATTCCTAGTGAACTTTTTTACTATCTTGGTTTGATAAAAGATATAAAATGCTGGTTTGATGTAAAAAAAAAATAAATAAAACTAAGGAAACAAAAATTAGGAGTATTAATGATGTATAGAGATTTTAAGTGAGCCGAATTTTTTGCTAAACTGACTGAGATTAAGCTCAGCTGTGGTTACAGCCTAAACTGAATTCTCCTTTATTCCGTTTTAAAACAAAGTTTTTCCTATTTGTTGTCTGGATAAGACATTCTGGTGTGATCATATAGTTCCCTAGGCATCTGATATATACATATTTTGTATTGCAAGATTGACTGTGTTTTTGTGATTTTTGCATATATTTTTGTCTCTCCCTCGGGGGTTCTTATTTTTGTTAGTGATTATAAAAGAATAAGCATTATAGAGACAGAAAATATTGAAAATGAAAACAGAAAAACCATCCCCCCCCCCCCCCCCCCCGATATTCAGCGCTATTTGACTGGTCAGAACGAATGCTGACTGGTTAAATAGCGCTTAACCGGCTGTCTGCCGATATTCAGTTGGGGATAAGCAGTTATCCCCGGTTAGCGGCTAGCTGGTTATATAACTGGCTAAGTCTGAACATTGACTTAGCCGGTTATCTTTAAACCGGCCAGATATATAAACCAGCTATTCAATGCCGGTCACCGAAAATGGCCTAGCATTAAATGTTCGGGCTTAGCACTGACTGTGGGAGTTAGCCATGCATATAAGCTAGTAGTCTTGTCCTCTCCCTCAGAGAACGATTGTGCTTTTTCTTGCTTTCTTGAATTCAGATACAGTCCTCGACTCCACCATCTCTGCTGGAAGGCCATTCCATGAAGCCACCACATTGGAGCCGACTCTGTGGGTGCTGTGGGTGCTTGAGCACCCCCAATATTGAGAAAAATTCCTTGTATGTGTTCAGGAGAGGTCATTTCCATTGGGCTTAGCACCCACAATAATTTTGAAAAGTTGGCTCCTATGATACACCACCCTTTTCCTACAGAAATATTTCCCTAAATTACTCCTGAGTCCGTCCTCTTTCACCTTCATCCTATGCCTGAGGATACCAGAGCTTCCTTTCAATTGAAAGAGGGTCATCTCCTGTTCATTTATGCCATGGAGGTATTTAAACATCTCTGTCATATCTCCGCTCTCCTGCCCTTTTTCCAAACTATAATTATTGAGCTCATTAAGTCTGCCCCCTTTGCTTTACAACAAAGACCACTGACCATTTTAGTAGCTGCGCTCTGGACAGACTCCATCCTGTTTATGCTTTTTTGAAAGCGTTGGTCTCCAGAATTGTACTCAAAACTCCAAATGAGATTTCGGCAGAGACTTAAACAGATCCACCCTTGCCTCCTCCTTCCTGCTGGCCATTGCTGTTCCTATACACTCAAGTAGTGATGTGCTGGTACATTTTTAAAAATGGGCTCTCTCTCTGGGCATAGCGAATCCTGCAGTTTTTTTTGGGGGGGGGGGCACAGGGGTGGACTGTGGGTGGCAATGCATTCCCCCCCCCCCAGTGTGTGTGCTCTAGGCATACCTTTGCTGGCAGGGTTGCCAAATCCTGCCAGCCAAATAAATGGACCGATGTCGCTCCCCCGCTGCTGGTTTCTGGCTCTGAGCAGCATGCCAGGACTTCTGTGTGCGAGCATGAGTGAAAGTCCCGGCATGCTGCTCAGAGCCAGAAATAAGCAGCGGGGCTAGGCATCCCTGCCAGCAAAATAAAAGGGAGTTCAGGAGGGGGCATGAGCCCAAATTTTGGGAGCTGGTTGTTAAAATAGCCACGGGGAAGGGGGGGGGGGTTATATTGCCAGAACCAAAGCTGAAACTGAAATTGTTGCCCTCCATCCTACTGGGTCAGCCCCTTCCCAGCAGAAAACCTGTCTCCTTGGGCTGCTCACCAACACTGCCCTCCCCCGAAATGTAGACCCTCCCAGGGCCTATCTTCAAAACCCTGGTGGTTTAATGGCCTCCTCAGGTCAGGAGCAAACCCAAATTGCTCCTGCAGGCTCAGACAAAATGGCTGCAGTGACTTCCCATGGCAGCCTTGCAAGACTGCCATGAGAAAACACAGCAGCCATTTTGAAATTGGAATCAGCATGTGCAGAAGCAGTCCCTAGTCGCTCCTGCCATGCCATGCTTGCCAGTTTGACTGCGGAACTGGTAGAGGCAGGAGCAACTCAGAATCGTTCCTGCCTCAAAGAGGCCACTAGACCACCAGAATTGCCTATAGAGGGCCTACATGTGGAGGGAGGGAGGAGTTGGTGGATGGCCTAGGGGCAGGGACCGGTTTTCTGCCAGGGGGAAGCTGGCTCTGCAGGATGGGGGAGGGCTAGGGCAATACTCAGAGCCGTAGCGAGGGGAGCTGACACCCGGGGCGGGTCGCCGCTGCGCACCCCCCCCCCCGGGTGCAGCATGGCGCACCCTCCTCCCGCTGGAGCGCACCCACCCGGAGCGCATACCTCCCCCCCGGAGCGCATAGCTGCGGCGAGGGACGGACGGGAGGGCCGATCCGCCCCGACTGCATGTTGCTGGGGTGTGTTGGCTCCGCGCTGGTTCACTGCTCTCTCTGTCCCGGAACAGGAAGTAACCCCCCCGCCCCCCCCTTCCTACGCCACTGGCAATACTTTCAGCCTATGGGGAGGGGGGGAAAGGACCGCACAGAATGGTCACAAGGTTGGAGGCAGAGAGTTTCAGTTTCAGCTGAAAATACACTTACACCTTCGGCTAAAACCGAAGCATAGCCCAATTTGGATTTTGGACTGGTTTCGGTGCCAAAACTGAAATTCGCTCTGCTTCTTCTGTTCAGCACTCTTCAACAGCATATGTTCATCCCAAACCCCTGGCACCCTCCTGAAAGCAGCTCATGTTTCCCCCACCCTCCAACACCTCCCAAATACGACGCTTGTTCCCCCAACCCTCCTAACACCCCCTAGAGCAACAAGACCCTTCATCACAGCCTCCAACAGCAAAACCTTCTGTTTACACATCTAGATTCTTCAAATATGACCCCCTCGATCATCGTAATTCCCACTCTCTGTCCATGTAAGAAATACACCAAAATATTTACATTTCATTGTAAACCAAAATGTCTGATATACCCGTGTTGGGAGATCATGATCCAGAAAATTCTCCTTGCAAAGCGTACAGCTTGACTTTATGAAAATATATTTTTTAAGACAGGCAATTTCCATTTCTGAATATAGGATCTCTTCTAATATGATAAAAAAGGGACAAATTCTCCAAGCAGGCAAGCCAAGTTTCTTAAATTCAACGATTCATGTGCTTCTTCTTGCAATGTGTTGTGACAATGGCATATTTCGGCATTCATTAACAGTAGATTACGATGGAACGCCTATGGGGAATGTATGTGATATCTGCACAGGTTTCTAATGAGCTGGTAATGAGGGGGCTTTTGAATGGAAGTGCTATCAAAAAACTGACTTGCTGCACCCATTCTTTGTTATTTTGGTTTGAAAGGCCACTTTTGTGAAAGCATCTTTCTTCTCTGGCTATGGCAGTCTCCTGTTAGTGAGAGATTTGCATTGTTTTTCATTGCTACCCAATATGGCAGAAGTCTTGTGACAAGAGCTATTGACGATGGGGCATCTGTCTGTCTACCTGTCCCTCCAATCTGTATTCATGCTATTTATTTATTTCAACAATCAAGCAATGAGGCGAAAACAACAAGGATTTTCAAAGTTTGAGGATCTTTAATGTAGTCTCAAATTCAATACATATAAGACCCGACATGGCCGTGTTTCAGTGTGCGAGCCTGCCTGAGGGGTCAACAAACCTGTGAGCATATGTTGGTGAGAATACAGGTGACATACGTTGAAAAAGGGTGGTCCAGTGGTAAATAATCGCTGTGCCCTGTGCTCAGCACCTACATCTCCACGTGCTTTAGGATGGCCACCACCGCAGCTGCCTGTGAAACTCGAACATTTTACACTCTCTCTTGCCAATAGCATACCAAGGAAGGGGCGGTGGGGGGTGGTCCATCCTGGGCAGGCAGCAAGGAAGTGCATGGAACAGTCACACGGCTGTCAGCTCCGCCAGTTCCTTGCCCCCTCTGACGTTACTTCCTGTTCCAGGGCAGGGGACCGGTGGAGTTGACAGCTGCACAACTGCTCTGTGCACGCCCAGGTGGTGGGGTGATTCGCTTTGAGGGGGGAGGGGGTGATGCACTTTAGGGGGAGGGGGCGTAGCGACGACCTGCTCCAGATGGCAGCCACTTAGGTACACAGCAAAGAAAGACAGTGCGATGTCGACCATGCACCCAAAGGAGACAGGACAAAGTGGTAGAGTCTTAAGTAGGTTTTAGTGATCAAGTACGCCACTGCCTCTCAGGGGCGTATCTGCGTGGGGCCACAGGGGCCTGGGCCCCCGTAGATTTCGCCCTGGACCCCCCTACCATTGACCCTCTCCACCTCCCCCTCCCGCCCCCGCCCGCCCGCCACCAACCCGTTGCCGATCTTTGCTGGCGGGGGACCCCAAGCCCCCGCCAGCCGAAGTCCTCTCTTCCGTGCAGGATGCAAGTTGCAACGCTTCCTGTTCTTCTGAGTCTGACGTCCTGCACGTACAACGTGCAGGACATCAGACTCAGAATTTGGAACTCAGTCTGACGTCCTGCGCGTTGTACGTGCAGGACGTCAGACTCAGAAGAACAGGAAGCATTGCAACTTGCAGCCTGCATGGAAGAGAGGACCTCGGCTGGTGGGGGGGTTGGGGTCCCCCGCCAGCAAAGGTAAGTGACAGCAGTGGGGGAGGGTTGGCGGCGGCGGGAGGGGGTGGAGAGTGTCATTGGTGGCGAGGGGGGGGGGGTCTGGCAGTGGCGGGGGGGGTCCGGAAATGGCGGGGGGGGGGGATCGGTGGCGCCGGGGGGGGGGCTAAAATGTGCCCCCTCCCTCTGGCTCTGGCCCCCCCTACCGCCAGAGTCCAGATACGCCCCTGCTCTCACACACCATTTATTTCACCCATTTCAGCAAACACACTTACAAGAAGTTTGGATTTAGCTCATACCTTTTTTAGGTAAATCTCAAAGCGAGTTTACATTCGGGCACAGTAAGTATTTTCCTGTCCCTGGAAGGCTCACAATCTGTTTATACCTGAGGCAGTGGAGCGTTAAATGATTTGCCCAAGATTTCAAGGGACAGCAGTGGGGTTTGAACTGGATTTTCCTGGTTCTCAGCCTGCCGCTCTGATCATCAGGCTACTCCTCCACATGTTCTTTGTGTTGGATTATTTGTAGCAAATAATTAGCAGATTTTAGTACACACAGCTTCAGCTTTAGAAATGTTAATTTCTTTCTTCATCTCTCTCTCATTCACCCCTGAATAATTCACTGCTGAGTCACTTTAAAGTTGAAGTAACAAAACATCTGTTTACTCACAGTTTGTAGTTAGATTATAATCAGACAGGCTTATATATACATATTACTATACATTTGTATTATCAGCTCCTTCCATGTGCTTAGATGGTAATGGATGCTCACACCACCATAGATCCTCTCAGGTTAGGAGAGATCATGAGCTCCATGTGCTCCATGTGCTGCATGTGCTGCATCTACCCCCACAGGAAGTTGCATAGCTGTGTGACCTCTCTAAGTAATTCACATCAGAGGTCACAGAGTAATCACAGAGAAATAATAGGTGACAGTCAATGCATGTAAAATACAATTACATTCCAACAAACCCCTTCTCATGCATAACTGTCATGCAATTATTTATTCATACAAAGTCCAAGCTTTATACGCAGATTCACAAAATGTTCTCTGGGTAACGGTTTGGTCATGATGTCAGCTGTCATCTCACTGGTGTGACAATAGTGTAGACTGATGACCCCTTCTTTCGCCAACTCTCGCACGTTGTGGTATTTCGTTGCGATGTGCTTGGTGCGTGACTGAACCTTGTCATTCTGTGACAGTCGGATGCAGCTCTGATTATCTTCCATTATCTGGATTGGTCTCTTTTCAGCTATTCCGAAATCCAGCAAAAGTTTTTCAATCCACATCAGTTCTCTGCACGCTTCCGATACGGCCACGTATTCAGCTTCTGTAGAAGACAAACTCACAATACTTTGTTTATGACTGGCCCATGAAATTTGTACATTTCCATACATAAACACATATCCACTTGTGGATTTATAATCAGAATGATCCCCTGCCCAATCTGAATCACAGTAACATATTAGTTTTGGATTACTATTGGCTGAAATCTTTAATTTACAATCAATGGTACCCTTTAAATACCTTACCATCCTTTTAACTGCAGTCCAATCTGATTTGGTAGGTGAGCTGACCCTTCTGCTCAAAATTCCTACTGCATTTGCTATATCAGCCCTGTATGTGGTAGCTAGATATAAAAGCTTACCTATGGCTGATCTATATTGGATGTTATCTGGTAAAGGTTCTCTTACTGTTTCATCCTTCAGAAAATCAGTGATCATGGGAGTGCTTACAACTTGGGCATCTTGCATACCTAAACTTTCAATAAGCTCATTTATTTTCTGCTTCTGGCTTAGAAGATAAGAACCATCATTTTGTTTCTCAATTTCTATACCAAGATAGTATGACACATTACCAAGTTCTTTTATCTCAACATTGTGGTTTAAACACTTTACAATGTCCTTGTACTCTTGCTCACTTTTGCTTGCAATGAGCAGATCATCAACAAAAGCTAAAATGTATGCATATTGTCCATTTGTGCACCTAGTGTACAAGCATTTATCTGCTTCACCTTGCTTAAATCCTAAATTTGTCAATATTTCATGCAATTTTTCATCCCAACATTCTGCACTTTGCTTTAATCCACAAAGACCTTTGTTTAATTTACACACTAGCTGTCTTTGTTTTGTATTTATGAAACCTGTTGGCTGTTCCATGTACAAGTCTTCAGTTATATCTCCGTGAAGAAATGCTGTTTTCACATCAATGTGTTTGACTTGCATGCCTTTTGAGACTGCAATGCTCAGAAGTGTTCTTATTGTCGTGTGTTTCACTACAGGTGCAAACACTTCATCAAAATCTTCTCCATATTTTTGAAGATATCCCTTTGCCACTAATCTGGCTTTATACCTTTCCACTTTTCCTTGTGCATTCCTTTTTAACTTGAATACCCATTTGCATCCTATAGCTTTCTTGCCAGGAGGTAATTTTGTAAGAATCCAAGTATTATTTTTATCCAATGCATCAATTTCTTCTTGTGCAGCTTTACGCCATTCAGCAGCTTCTTCTGCTGACATTTTCTCAATCTCATCCCATGTTAAGGGCTCTTGAGCTTCTGCTGACTTTGTTAGGTAAGACAGTCTTGGGGGTGGAACACCTTTGTTTTCCCTGGATGAGCGTCTGACAACAGGTTGGTCTGACCTTTCCGCATCCTCTAAATCTGAGAGTCCTTCTCCAATTGATTCCCCTTCTCCAACTGTACTGTCTTCTTCAATGATCCTTTCTTTGTCTGCTTCCTCTGCCTGTTCCTCGTTAGATACAGGTGAGTTGCTTTCAGACATCTGCCTTGGTATGGCATTTATATACACTGGCATGTCTATTATGGTTCTAGTTTCATATTCTGGATGATAAGGCTCATCTGGGATAATCCAGCCTTTATCAACCCTTTTGTTTTCATCAAAATATGTAACATGTCTTATGCCAACAATGCCAGTTTTCAGATTCAAAATTCTATATCCTTTGTGTCCTGGAGCATAGCCAACTAAAATGCCCCTTTCTGTTGTGGAATCCAGCTTATGCCTTCTTTGCTTTGGTACATGAGCATATGCTGTACTTCCAAATGTTCTTATGTGTGACAGGTTTGGCTTCCTACCATGCCATGTCTCATGTGGTGTGCGCTCAGCGCCTTTAGTTGGCATTCTGTTTTGTAGGTACACTGCTGTGAGAATGGCTTCCCCCCATAGTCTTTTAGGGAGATTGCTATCTGACAGCATACATCTGGTCATTTCCACAAGTGACCTAAATTTTCTCTCTGCAACAGAATTTTGCTCTGGTGTATAAGCTACTGTTGTGATATGCTGAATGCCTTCTTGTTCTAGAAATGTGCGCATGCTTTGTGAAGTGAACTCACCACCATTGTCGGTCTGAAGAACCTTTGGTTTTCTTTCAAATTTATTGCTCACCATGGCTACGTATTTCTTCAGCATGTCTGTGACTTGACTTTTTTCTTTCAGCAAATAGGCCACACAGTATCTAGAGAAATCATCCAAGAATATTAGCACAAATCTGTTATTTCCCAATGATGGGATATTAAACGGTCCACATAAGTCACTGTGTATTAAGTCCAGCACTTTATTACTCCTATTTCCTGTGTATGCAGGAAATGAGGGTCTCACACCTTTTTGAGTAACACAGTCTATGCATTTCTCCATTTTACCAGCATCTGCACTTATCTGAATGCCGGTGGCCAGTTGCTTACTGTAAAGATCCTGGATCACCTTAGAATCACGATGTCCCAGGCGGCGGTGCCAGATTTCCAGACTACATTTACCATCATTCTTCCTTACTTGCGCCATATGTGAGGCTTCACCTGAAATGTTCAGCTTATAAACATCATTATGCATAAAAGCTTCAGCATACACTTCATCATTTTTAGAGATTGTGCACTTACTGTTTTCAAAATGAATCACAAATCCCTTCTTATCTAATGTAGATACACTAAGCATATTGCAAACTGCTTGGGGAATATACAAGACATCACTTACAGGAATTTCTTTAACTTCATTAGACACTTTGCATTTTAAGAATCCAATACCTTTTGCTTGGATCTTAGCAGTCCCTGCGTTTGCAGTTTTAAGAATACCTTCCTCTGGACACATTTCCTGAAAGAAATCCTTACAATTGGTTAAATGGCATGTGCTCCCTGAATCCAAAATCCAAGTACTTTCATTTGAATTATTATTTACCATAGTCAAAGATTTTTCTGCCATTAGAAAGCCCTTGTGTTTATCTTTGTCCTTCATACATTTCCTGGTTTGAAAATTCTTTAGTTCCATTGGCTTAGGTGAGCTAGAGGGAGTGTTTTGTGTTTCCTTACACCATTTAGATACATGTCCCTCCTTTCCACATGAGTAGCAAATCAGCTTGCCCTTGGGTGGAGTTTTCCCATAGCTCCGCCTTCCTCTGTTCTTTGCCAAGAAATTTGTTTCATTTCTCTCTGACTTGCTTTGAGAACACATCTCCTCAGAATCATTTATTATGCATTCCTGCCTTAGTTTTGATGTTGTCTGTTCAAAAGATTGCCCTTCAATGGCCTCATTTACAGACCTAAAAACATCAAACTTCTTTGATAGTGAGGTAAAAAGAAATGCTCTTTTCAATGCATCACACATGGGAATTCCAGAAAGTTCTAACTTTTGAAATGAAGACATAAGATGCATAATGTGATCATTACATTTACTTTTATCCCTTAATTTGGTTTCATTCAACTCTGCCAGCCAAATTGGTTGCTGCTTTGCATATGTAGTTGCATACATAGTTCTCAGTTTATATAAATGTCCTTTGGTGTATCTTTTCCCTCCACTAATATGGCTTGTTTCTCTGAGAGAGCTTCCAAAAGCATGCACTTCACATAATAGTTTGCATTGTCCCATTCAGCCATATTTTCAGCTGTTCTGTCTTGGTCTAAGCATATATCTAATCTTTTTGCTCGAAGGAGACATATGAATCTTAGTTCCCACTGCTGATAATTAAACTCAGTTAATTTAGGCACCTTGAGAGAATAGAACAATGGTGAATTTCCTCCCTCAGCCATTTTCTTAGCCTTCTGTCTGCTGTGTGGGGGGAGAGAGAGAGAGACTGAATCTTTCCTTTAAAACTTAAGAGAAAAATGTGGCCTTTTTTTCTGCCTGGTAATATTTCTCTTCTTTTTCAATTCCTGGACCCTGGGCCCATAACCCTTTTGTTGGATTATTTGTAGCAAATAATTAGCAGATTTTAGTACACACAGCTTCAGCTTTAGAAATGTTAATTTCTTTCTTCATCTCTCTCTCATTCACCCCTGAATAATTCACTGCTGAGTCACTTTAAAGTTGAAGTAACAAAACATCTGTTTACTCACAGTTTGTAGTTAGATTATAATCAGACAGGCTTATATATACATATTACTATACATTTGTATTATCAGCTCCTTCCATGTGCTTAGATGGTAATGGATGCTCACACCACCATAGATCCTCTCAGGTTAGGAGAGATCATGAGCTCCATGTGCTCCATGTGCTGCATGTGCTGCATCTACCCCCACAGGAAGTTGCATAGCTGTGTGACCTCTCTAAGTAATTCACATCAGAGGTCACAGAGTAATCACAGAGAAATAATAGGTGACAGTCAATGCATGTAAAATACAATTACATTCCAACACTTTGATCTCAGAGAGACGGCAAGATGTTGTCTCTCTATGTTAATATAAAATAATAATACTCATTAAAAACTCCAGCATCAATTGCAGACCCACATTTCTTTTCTTTTCTAACAACGTGGACGTGATAAATTATTTCCGTACCCTGCTGAAACACGAAGGTCTTCACAGTCAGCCTAGACTGAATGCCATCATCCTACAGCCGTAGAAATGATCGGTAGCAAACTGACTTGGTTAGGAACTGGTTGATTGGAAGGTGACGGAGGGCAGTGGTAAATGGAGCTCCTTCTGAGGAAAACGATGTTACCAGTGGTGTGCCACAAGGTTCAGTTCTTGAGCCAGTTCTTTCTAACATTTTTGTAAGTGATTTTGCAGAAGGGCTGTCTAGTGAGGTTTGCCTCTTTGCGGATGATACCAAACTCTGCAAAAGGGTAGACACCCCTGATGGTTTGGTTAACATGAAAAAGGACTTAGTGAAGCTAGAGGAATGATCCGGAACAGTGCCGTAGTGGGGGCGGCTGGCACCCGGGGCGGGTCGTCGCCGCACCCCCCCCTCCCCGGGTGCAGCGCGGCGCCCCCCTCGGCGCGCGCCCCCTCCTCCGGCGCGCACCCCCCCTCAGAGCGCATTTTACCTTACTTTGGCAGCGAGGGGCGGGAGGGCCGATCCGCCCACGTCGCTGGGAGCTGCGTCGGCTCCATTGGTTCCTTGCTCTCTCTGCCCCGGAACAGGAAGTAACCTGTTCAGGGGCAGAGGGAGCAAGGAACCAACGGAGAAGACACCCCCCCAGCGGCGTGCACCCGGGGCGGACCGCCCCACCGCCCCCCCCCCCCCTTCCTACGCCACTGATCCAGAATTTGGCAGCTAAGATTTAATGCTAAAAAATGCAAGGTTGTGCATTTGGGCTGCAAAAACCTGAGGGAACGGGACAGTTTATGGGGTGAAGAACTTTTTTTGCACGAAAGAGGAGCAGGAGTTGGGTGAGATCGGATGTGATGATCTTAAGGTGGCCAAACAGGTAGAAAAGGCGATGGCGAAAGCTAGAAGGATGCTTGAGTGCATAGGGAGAGGAATTGCCAGTAGGAAAAAGGAGGTGAAGATGCCCCTGTATAAGACTCTGGTAGGACCTCATTTAGAATATTGTGTACAATTCTGGAGAATGCATATTCAAAAAGATATAAGCAGGATGGAGTCTGTTCAGAGGACAGCTACTAAACTGGTCAGTGGTCTTCATCATAAAGCATATAGGGACAGACTTAAGGGTCTCAATATGTATACTTTGGAAGAAAGGGAGATTTGATAGAGACATTTAAATACCTACACGGCATAAATTTTTCTATTATATTTCCACTATCCATGATGTATTGTAAGCCACATTGAGCCGGGAAAATGAGGGATACAAATGCAATAAATAAATAAATAAATGCACAGGAGGTGAGCCTCTTTAAATTGAAACGAAGCTGTGGAACGAGGGGACATAGGATGAAGATGAAAGGGGGTAGACTCGGAAGTAACCTTTGGAAATATTTCTTCCCAATGGAAGTGGTGGGGACAAAAACAGTATCTGAATTCAAAAGATCTTGGGACAAATACGTAGGATCTATAAGGGAGTGATAGAGAAAGTAGATGCAATGGATGGGCAGACTGGATAGTACATAAGTACCGCCATACTGGGAAAAGTTAGGGTGGTGGTGGCCTAGTGGTTAGGGTGGTGGACTTTGGTCCTGAGGAACTGAGTTCGATTTCCACCTCAGGCACAGGCAGATCCTTGTGACTCTGGGCAAGTCACTTAACCCTCCATTGCCCCATGTAAGCCGCATTGAGCCTGCCATGAGTGGGAAAGCGCAGGGTACAAATGTAACAAAAATAAAATAGATACTATTGGAGATTCTACATGGAATGTTGCTACTATTGGAGATTCTACATGGAATGTTGCTATTCCACTAGCAACATTCCATGTAGAAGGCCGCGCAGGCTTCTGTTTCTGTGAGTCTGACGTCCTGCACGTATGTGCAGGACGTCAGACTCACAGAAGCAGAAGCCTGCGCGGCCACATTGGTGATCTGCAAGGGCCGACTTCTACATGGAATGTTGCTAGTGGAATAGCAACATTCCATGTAGAATCTCAAATAGTAGCAACAGTGGAGGAGTGGCCTAGTGGTTAGGGTGGTGGACTTTGGTCCTGAGGAACTGAGTTTGATTCCCACTTCAGGCACAGGCAGCTCCTTGTGACTCTGGGCAAGTCATTTAACCCTCCATTGCCCCATGTAAGCCGCATTGAGCCTGCCATGAGTGGGAAAGCGCGGGGTACAAATGTAACAAAAAAAAAGACCAAGGGTCCATCAAGCCCAGCATCCTGTCTCTGACAGCGGCCAATCCAGGCTTCAAGAACCCGGCAAACCCCCCCCCCCCAACCCCCCCCCCCCCCCAAATTTAATAATGTTCAATGGACTTTTCCCTCAGGAATCTGCCCAAACCCCCTTTAAACTCCGTAAGGCCAGCTGCTGTCACTACATTCTCCGGCAACGAGTTCCAGAGTCTAACTACGCGCTGAGTAAAGAAAAACTTTCTCCTATTTGTTTTAAATCTACCACATTCTAGCTTCATCTTGTGTCCCCTGGTTTTCTCGTTGTTTGAAAGTGTAAACAAACGCTTCACATCTGTCCACTCTAATCCGCTCATTATCTTGTAGACTTCTATCATATCACCCCTCAGCTGCCATATGGTTTTTATCTGTTTTTATGTTTCTTCTTTGACTCCCACAAGCACAGTACTCAGTCCAACATGCAGGCCCTTCCTCATGCCCACTGGAGCGCTTCTCAAACAGCCAACAGTATAATCTGTACTTTTGACCTTTGAACTTTATGCTGAAATTCAAAAGGTTTGTGCACTGTGTAGGCTGTGAAACCAATCTCCAATCCTGTATGTATTAAAACACCTTGCCACGCCTCTGCCTACAAGACCGGGTAACCCCCGCAGTTATGACCAGAAGAAAAGGTGGGGAAGGGCTAACACTGAAACTTGCAAAGAAGTAAAATTAAGACACTGATAATATCTGATTTCTTTCAAGGTCGGTAGTATACAATCACGTATAAAAGTACGATTTTGCAGTTTTTCGGATAGTCTAAGCGGTATGATGTGTGCGCATGAAGCATGATAGGGACAGATACGATTCGTAGAGCTAGCAGAAATAGGAACTTTCACTGTCAGAGGTAGACTTAGAGATGAATAATAATAATGTAAGTAATGGCAAGTCGGAAATTCCTTTATACCTCTTGGAGGTGGGAAGACTTTGAGGCATCTGTTCCTCATCCTTCTTAGAAGAAAGCCCTACATTTAAATGCAGATGTTGGTTGTTCACTTGGGACCAAAGGGAAAGTTATTCTATTAAAATGCTAATGGAAGAAGAAACTGTAACTCCATGTTTTCATCTGTGCAGGGTTGCTTCCTGCTGCTGTTCTTTATAACAGGATATCTGCACTTTCAACACTCTCATTCTATCTTGATTTAGAAAATGAAGGGAGAAAACAGTCCTTTGTTCTCACAGAGACAGCAAGATGTTGTCTCCATGTTATGGATTTTGAGTCAGAACATATGAAAGGGAAGGGAAAGGGAACTGGGACTTGATATTCCGCCTTTCTGTGGTATTTTGCAACTACATTCAAAGCGGTTTACATATATACAGGTACTTGTTTTGTACCTGGGGCAATGGAGCGTTAAGTGACTTGCCCAGAGTCACAAGGAGCTACAGTGGGAATTGAACCCAATTCCCCAGGATCAAAGTCCACTGCACTAACCACTAGGCTACTCCTCCACTAGCAACATTCCATGTAGAAGCCTGCCCTTGCAGATCAGCAATGCGGCTGCGCAGGCTTCTGTTTCTGTGAGTCTGACGTCCTGGACATACGTGCAGGACTTCAGACTCACAGAAACAGAAGCCTGCGCGGCCGCGTTGCTAATCTGCAAGGGCAGGCTTCTACATGGAATGTTGCTAGTGGAATAGCAACAATCCATGTAGAATCTCAAATAGGGAAAGGGAAATGGGACTTGTTATACTGCCTTTCTGAGGTTTTTGCAACTACATTCAAAGCGGTTTACATATATACAGGTACTTGTTTTGTTCCAGGGGCAATGGAGGGTTAAGTGACTTGCCCAGAGTCACAAGGAGCTGCAGTGGGAATCGAACTCAGTTCCCCAGGATCAAAGTCCACTGCACTAACCACTAGGCTACTCCTCCACTCATTCCACCAATAAGAGCCAACCTCATCAGTGATGTCACAATGGCTTGATTGCCCGATACTTGGCTCACTTCTGATATAGTGATGTCATAAGGGAAAGGGAAATGGGACTTGATATACTGCCTTTCTGAGGGTTTTGCAACTACATTCAAAGCGGTTTACATATATTCAGGTACTTATTTTGTACCAGGGGCAACGGAGTGTTAAGTGACTTGCCCAGAGTCACAAGGAGCTGCAGTGGGAATTGAACTCAGTTCCCCAGGATCAAAGTCCACTGCACTAACCACTAGGCTACTCCTCCACTCATTCCACCAATAAGAGCCAACCTCATCAGTGATGTCACAATGGCTTGATTGCCCGATACTTGGCTCACTTCTGATATAGTGATGTCATAAGGGAAAGGGAAATGGGACTTGATATACTGCCTTTCTGAGGGTTTTGCAACTACATTCAAAGCGGTTTACATATATTCAGGTACTTATTTTGTACCAGGGGCAACGGAGTGTTAAGTGACTTGCCCAGAGTCACAAGGAGCTGCAGTGGGAATTGAACTCAGTTCCCCAGGTTCAAAGTCCGCTGCACTAACCACTAGGCTACTCCTCCTATATACACATCTTTCTATCTTCTCACCTACTTGCCCTTGAAAATATGATGTCTATGACCCTAGATTCCTGACGTTTCCTTGGAAACGAACTGTCTCATAATACCACCAACACAATCTTATGCCATAGCTAGCAAAGTTAATCCAGAACATCATTTGTTATCGATAATCCAAACAAGATATCACAGTTAACGTAATCAACAAAATATATCCTGCGCAAAACAGTAAGCGCTTCCTCCCCCTAAAATAAATTACTGAATAGTTATAAAAGATGTCTTCCTATATAATAATTCTCACCTCCAATGTTCTAATGTGCCTGGGACCGTGGATCCCTCGGAAGTGGTCTGCTAGGCAGCTTAGAACATACTGATGTCAGTGACGTCACTGACAGCTGATTCCCAGGCAAGGGGAGGAGTAGGGAAACACACGCGTGTTTCCCTACTCTTCCCCCTGCCTGGGAATCAGCTGTCAGTGCACCGCTCCTTGCCACTTTGGAGCAAGTGGCAGGGAGCGGGGCAACACAGAACACCCCCCCCACCTGAAGAACATCAACACCCCCGCCCCCCCCCCCCACACACACATGTCACTCCCTCCCTCCCTCCCATCCCATTCAAAGAGCGCGCGTCCCACCGGGCGCCGGAGGCTCAAGCCACACAGGATGGTGGCAGCATGCAAAGCCTGACACAGAGCGCAGGTAGAGCGGAGGGAAATGGCCACGCCTCCCTGGGGACCCGCCGCGGCACTCACCGGGCCCTCTTCATGCTGCTGAGGTCACGCTGATCACCGTCCGATACCCGACTGTGCACAGGATGCTCCCGCCACCACCCGCTTCCGCTCAGCGCCCTTCTGATAGGCTGAGGGAAGCTAAGCCGGAGAACAAGATGGCGGCTCCTCCATTCCCCGCTCCTCTCTACTGCTCTGTCCGAGGAGGTTAGTGCGCAGGCGCGCGGGGTGGGCAGGGTATGGGTGGTGAGTGCCTGAGTGGCTCTCGCGAGAGTTCTGGGAAATGCGCGGGAGAGATAAAATAGCGAGCTGAGGCGATGGCGCTTAGTTAAGGCGGGACTGGATGGAGACGGAGTGGGAGGGAAGCTGGAGTAGATGCAACAGCACAGTTAATGCAGTGAGTAACCGGCTAGGAGAGAGGGAGGGGCGTGAGGGGCCCTTGAACTGGGAGGGAGGGGCGTGAGGGGGCCTTGAACTGGGTGGGTGGGTGGGTGGGAAGGAGGGAGGGGGGTTTGGAACTCAGAAGGAAGGAAGGGAGGGAGGGATGTCTGGAACTCAGAAGGAAGGGAAGAAGGGAGGGAGGAGGGTCTGGAACTCGGAAGGAAAGCAAGGGAGAGGGGTCTGGAACTCGGAAGGAAAGGAGGGAGGGAGGGAGGTAGAGGGGTATGGAACTTGGAAGGAAGGGAGGAGGGAGGAAGGGAGAGGGGTCTAGAACAAGGGAGGGGGGACTGGAGGGAGACAGGGAGGGAGGAAGGGTGGGATTACCTTGCTAGCACCCGTTTCATTGCCTACCGAAATGGGCCTTTTATACTAGTATACAATAATGATTACAGCCATAAATACAGCCTTCTTTGTTATGCGTAGCTGTTAGATAAGTTCCTCATAATTTATAATCATCAAGCATGAACATAATCAAACATGCAATGTTTTCTTCCAACTTTCTTTGCAAATGTTCAACATAAATAATGACATTACAAGAGCACTTATTTGGAGCAGCCAAACTGCTACCATAATCCATCTGAGGATCCAAACTGAAAATGTGGTCCCCAGAACCCGACTCCTAACGTGAAACCTTGCACTACATGAATATAATTCGGGTTCCTCTTTCCTACATGCATCACTTTGCACTTCCTCACATTAAGCGTCATCTGCCAATTAGGTGCCCAGTCTCGTAATTTTTCACCATCCTCTTGTGATTTAACCCTTTGAATAACTTGTTGTCATTAGCAAATTTAATGACCTCGCTAATTACTCCCATCTCTAGATCATTTATAAATATGTTAAAAATGATCAGCACAAATTGACATTAATTAGAATTTATGTGCACTGTTGTCTAAGCGTATTCTGTAAAGTGGTGCACGTGAATTCTAAGTCGCGTAGTTGAAAAGTGGGAATGGTTATAGGCGTAGAATGGGCGAGTCATGGGCGTTTCTAAAATCTATACGTGTTGTTATAGAATACACCCTCTCCGCACTTAATTTAGGCATCGGGGATTTACATCAGGTTTTAGTTGGTATAACTGACCATGAGTAAATTTTAATCATGTGGACTGGCGCTTGGCATATTTATTTATTTATTTGTTGCATTTGTATCCCACATTTTCCCACCTTTTTGCAGGCTGATTGTAGCTTACATGGTACTGTAATCGGTGTTAACCGATTTTGGTATGAACAAATTCAAGTTGCGATTAATATCAAGGTGATATTATGGTAGAGTGAGATACATGTATGGTAAAGACAATTGGGGAGAACTTCGAGAGGGAAAGGAAGAGTTAGGATAAGTCCGTTACAATCTTTGGTTAAGTTGTGTCGCAGATGTCCAGGTTTTTTATGTTGGGTTGGTGGGGTATGCCCTTCTGAACAGTTCTGTTTTTAGTGCTTTCCGGAAATTCATGTGTTCGAGTGTGGTTTTTACTACTTTTGGTAGTGCGTTCCACAATTGTGTGCTCAGGTAGGAAAAGCTGGAAGCATAGATGGATTTGTATTTGAGTGCTGCTTGGGTAATGGAGGTTTAGGTATGATCATACTGATTTTATGGTGTTTCTGGGTGGTAGGTTGATGAGGTCTGTCATGTATCCCGGTGCCTCGCCGTAGATGATTTTGTGAACTGTTGTTCAGATTTTGAATGCGATACGTTCTTTAATTGGAAGCCAGTGCAGTTTTTCTCGGAGTGGTTTGGCGCTGTCAAAACATGTTTTTCCATATATAAGCTGTGCTGCTGTGTTTTGGCGGTTTGAAGTTTTTTTATGATTTGTTCTTTGCATCCCACATAGATTCCGTTACAGTAGTCTGCGTGGCTTAGTACCATTGATTGGAGAAGGTTGCAAAATATTTTCCTCGGGAAGAATGGTTTCATACGTTTTAATTTCCACATTGAGAGAAACATTTTCTTTATGGTGAGTTTAGCTTGGGACTCTAGTTGGAGGTTTCGGTCGATTGTTACTCCGAGAATTTTCAGGCTGTCTGAAATAGGGAGGGTGTATCCTGGGGTGTTAATGTTTGTGGGTTTGTATGTGTTTTTATTGGGATGAGATGATGAGACAGTGTGTTTTTTCTGTGTTGAGTTTTAGTTGGAATGCGTTTGCCCATGATTTCATGATGTTTAAACTGAGCTTGATTTTATTGGTGACTTCTGCTAAATCATGTTTGTAGGGGATGTATAGTGTGACGTCATCCGCGTAAATGAATGAATTAAGGCCATGTGTAGATAAGGCTTTGACTAGTGGGACCATCATAAGGTTGAAAAGGATCGATGATAGTGGGGATCCTTGTAGTACTCCGCAGTCTGGTTTCCAGGGTGACGAAATGTTGGTGCTTGATTTCACTTGGTATGTTCTGGTGGTTAGAAAGCCCTTAATCCATGAAAGTGTTACCACCAATTCTGAAATGGTCTAGGAGTCTTAGCAAGATATTATGGTTAACCATGTCGAATTCTATGTACCACGCAGAAATTTAAGCCTATTCTATAAAATTTAGGCATACTTTAGAGAATACGCCTAGGTGTGATATTCAGGCGCGATATATAGAATCTAGCCCTAAGTGTGAAAAAATGTGTGCTAAAGAACTTTTCTTTGCATAATTGTAGGGGACAATGCTGGCCATGTCCCCAACAGTTATTGTAAAGTATTCACATTTAGGACTAGATTCCGTAAATGCCCAAATTTAGGCACAAAACTAGAACACCAAGTGCCATTCTATAAACGAGGTTCTGAGTTGGGTGCATTAATGCCAGAATCTGGGCCCAGTTTTGGACAAGAGGATTTTTTCCCAACAGAAACCTGGTGTAAATGCTCGTTCTTAATTTGTTTCAAAATGCATACCCCACCAACCCAACTTAAATGCCTGAACTCTGCAACAGAACAAAACTCAAGTACGTAACGGACATACCTCAACTCTTCCGCCTTACGATTCCCTAATGTGGCCAAGCTACATGTACTTTAATCCTAACATAACATCACTTTGTATTTGTTCCCCGGAGTCCTCAAACCTCTCCGGTACTATGCAAGCCCTGCAAATAGGTGGGAAAATGTGGGATACAAATGTAACAAAATAAATAAATAAAATTAGGGCTGGATCTACTCTAGAAGTGGTTTGGAAGTGGTTCAATATGGAACTGGCAATTCAGTTTTTATTAACTTTAGGTGCACCGTTGAATCACATCAGAATCCCTTTGCCGATATGAACTGAAAAGTCTGCTGACTGGGCTTAAAATGAAAGCTGAACCAGTGGAATAGACATCACAGATTCTGATGCGATTCAACTGTGCAACTAAAGTTAAGTGTTTTCCTTCTTTAAATTATATAATGTTTTCATAGCTGGGGAGGTACTACAAAGAGCAAATAAAGTTTTGGACGATTATTGGATCTTTCCAATCTTTTGTAAGGGAGGTTTTTGTTGACCAGTGTTGACTTTTTGACCGACCACATTGTGAGGCAAATAAAAAAAAGTGTGCAGTCCTACTTTAGTGGTCTGGGTCTTGAATGAGAGCTTTTCCTCCATCCAATTATAATTCCAGAAAAGGATGTCACAATTTGAATGGACAAAACATCCTTTCTCCAGGTTCACCAAATCATCAAAGATGTGTGCACATCTGTGCTTAGTACACATGAGCGAGGCATATTTTCAAAGCACTTAGAGGCTTATTTTCAAAGCACTTAGCCTCCCAAAGTTCCATAGAAACCTATGGAACTTAGCCTCCCCAAGTGCTTTGAAAATATGCCTCTTAGCCTTCCAAAGTTCCATAGGTTTCTATGGAACTTTGGAAGGCTAAGTGCTTTGAAAATATGTGGGGCTTGCATAGGACTATGTGGACAGAAAAGGGATGTCCAAATCGGGACATTTACAATTTCGGTATTTTACCAAAGGCTCCCTGAATATGAAGGCTTTTGTAAAATATGCATAAGCACATCAAGGACCGCACCTGTATTTGACCAGCAAGAACAGCCATTTTACAAAAAACACATGAAAAACAAAGGAGCAGCCTCATGCGGGGTGTTATCCATGTATGTGGCAATACTTACACACGGACTGATGCCGATTATTGCATCCTACGTATGCAGTTGCCAAATTTTGCAAAACTGCATTTACAAGAGGAATCAGTTAAGAAGCCAAGTTCTAAATCTTAAATTTGTGACATTGTAGGCAAGAGAGAGAGAGAAGCTCAATCACCCCTTGCTCAACTCTGAAAACTCAAGATCATAATGAGCTGACAGCTTGCATTTATGTGTGGTTTGTAGGAGTTGTCAGTTCCAACAGGGAGTTTTTAAAAAATATATATATTGGGAAGTACACATGTATTTTAAAGTCTGCCCATGGCACGCCTAGAACATGCGTCCATGGAATATGTATGTGTTACGAATACATACTGTACAGGTACAGATAAAGTAGCAGCTTTTCTAAAATCATTACATACCCATGTATGTTCACTAACACATGTAATTACTGCATAAAATGTCTAAAAATGACCTCCGTATTGTCGGTAATTGTAATTTTGACTATCACTTCATTCTTCCCAGACCTTAACTCTATCACATCTGACGCCTACTCGGGGTCCACTGTCAGGTGGGACACAAGTGACGATTACAGGCACTTACCTGAATGCAGGAAGTAATGTGAACATCATGTTTGGAAAACAGCCGTGCTTGTTTCACAAGTAAGTATGAGCATCGCTTCTATAACGTGTGTTAACCTTGTCCAACTTTTGACAGTCTAAAGCATGTTGGATCTTCTTCTTTGTGAGGCTTCTCATGGATGTAATCAGCTACTTTTAACTGCTAGGTGAAGGCATTTTTGACAACTTAAAATGTTAATGACCCTGAATGGGAGGGATGGCAGTAGACCATCTGAAGAAGGCTGAATCTAGTTGAACCCCCAGATCTTTTTCTAGCTAATAAACTAAGGTGATGCTTGGGTTTAAAGGCTTTCTAGACAAATCCATCTGACTTTGAAAAGACGCCTATAATCATGTGTTATGGCTTCTTCATGAGAGCACATGGAACTAGCAGAGAGGATCTATAAAGGAGAGGAAGGATTATAGGGGCCCTTTCACTAAGAAGCGCCTACGCTTGTACAACGAGCGTCAAATTAGAACTACTGCCCGGCTACCGCGTGGCCCGGGCGGTAATTTTAATTTTGACGCGCGTCCAAAATGCGCGGCAGAAAGTAATTTCTATTTTCTACCGCATGACACTAACCGGGTGGTAATCGCCAGTGTACACAATTAGTCAATGGGTAGCGGTAAGGTCTCAGGCCCAAAATGGTCATGTTCTGATTACATTTTGCCACATGTCCATTTCCGGCGAAAAAAGGCCTTTTTTGCAGGCGCGCTGAAAAATGGACCTGCGTGCGTCCAATACATGCGCCTACACCAGCACAGGCCATTTTTCGACACATCTTAGTAAAAGGGCCCTGTAATGCTTAGCAGTTGGAGTGGATGCGAAGATGGGATAGGCTGTAGGGTCTTTATCTGCCATCATGGTCTATATTTCCGTGGAGAAAAATAGCACAGGGACATTATAAAATATCATTGAGGTCAATAAAAAATGCTTAAGGGTCAAGTTTAAATGGGCAGGACAGGTAGGAGGTATTAAGCTGATAACTGGTACTTAACAATTAATTAAAGACACTAAATGGTTTTAATTAGAATTTACATGCACAACTTGCTAGGCGTATTCTATAACGTGGTGCATATAAATTCTAATGTGCACAGTTGAAAAGGGGGTGTGGCCATGGGCGGGTTGTGGGCATTTCAAAAAACTATCGGCACTATTATGGAATACACCTAATCTGCACTTAGGCGCTGGTATTTAGGCCTGGTTTTAGGTGGCCTAAAAAGGTGCACCTAAATTTTAGCGCAAGAACCACACATGAGCGTATTATATCGACTACGCCTAACTTTAGGTGTAGTTTATAGAATCATGCTAACTGTGTGGTTTTATGGCACCAATTTTTAAGGCACCATATATAGAATTTTCCCCTAAGTTTATAGAAACAGAAAAAAAAAAAGCAACACTGGGCCTTCAGGATAGAAATAACGGTCATCCTTTAATATGAAAATGACCCGACACGGGCCGTGTTTCGGCGTAGAAACGCCTGCCTCGGGGGTCAGAATGGTTCTTATGTGTATAATATGGAATAATGGAAATGAACCACGAAGTTAGGGCATATTGCCTACTACGTTGTGATTGTCCGTTTAATCAAACAGAACGCCGCCTGTGAAAAAAAAAAACCGCCAAAATTTGATTAAACGGACAGTCTCAACGTAGTGGGCAATATGCCCTAACTTTGTGGTTCATTTCCATTATTCCATATTATACACCTAAGAACCATTCTGACCCCTGAGGCAGGCGTTTGCATGCCGAAACACGGCCCGTGTCGGGTCATTTTCAGATTAAAAGATGACCGTTATCTCTATCCTGAAGGCCCAGTGTTGCTTTTTTTCTGTTTCTGCTTGTATGCTGTTTTTACCCCTCTCTTCTGTGACCCCCCTAAGTTTATAGAGCACCATTAGTTATGTGCGCAAGTGACAGTGTTTAGGCGTGAATAATTACGCCAGCTTTGGACATGGCTATAGAGTACTTGCTCAGTGCTCATTGTGCTCTTTCTTGAGTTGATTCTACTCTTAAGTGCATCCATGCTCATTGCTGCCAGGTTTATATTCACTAGCAGTTTTCAGTGCGGTAATTGCTAAGAACATGCTGGGCACACTCCCAATAATTACCGTACAGCCTTTACACCTAGCAGATTTCATTTATGTTGTTAAGATGCACTAAAGATAGCCCACTTTTGTAAAAAAAATATTTAAAAAACCTTGCAAGCGCATAAGACTCATATTTTCCAAGGGGTCGATTTAGGATCCTAACTCATTTGGACGTCAGCCCTATATGGTTTTTAGTTTGATGTATTTTATGTGAATGTTTATTGTTTTTAAAATAGTGAAATCTGGATTTTATGTAGATGTTCCTTGATTTCATCATCTTATAGCTCTGCCTTGAGCATTTTGGCAAGGTGGCACGTAAGAATTCAATTCATCTTAAATACCTCAGTCAAATTAAGTTTGTCATTTTCTAGGATGCTGGGTACTGGAATATATAGATGAGCAACAGTGTGTAGCTTACTTGGAAAAAAAATGATCATTAGAGATAATATATCTTTTAACATCTTTTGTCTGCATGAAAATGATTATTATTCTGTGAGTAAAAGATTAATTTCCAGCCAGGCTGTAGTGCTTCAGGCTTTCCGGCCTTCAAGATAGTTTTTAAAGGTAAATTTCCTGTGGTGTTTGCCTTTACAAGTCAGCTCGCCAACCACTGTTATAAAGATCTCTTCCCTGTATGGCATAAACCTGTTAAAATCTGCACTACCCAAGTTGCAAAGGACTCAAATACAAATCAACCTACGCATCCAGTCTTTCCTACATTAGCACACAACTGTGGAACGCCTTCCCAAAAGCCTTGAAAACTACGTACGATCACCTAAACTTCCGGAAAACACTAAAAACTAACCTGTTTAAAAAGGCATACCCTGCCGATCCAACATAAATGCCTGATACCTGCAACACAACACAACTAAAGTACGTAATGGACATAACACAACTCTTCCATTATATGATTCCCTAGTGAAAATTTGCCCAACAATAGCCTCCAAAATTAGCCAGTTATCTTACCTGCTCAGGGGGACTTCAATTATCGACCTGTTAGAATCTTCTTAGAAAGTAAATGGCTGTTCCAGGACAGAGTGAACTCCCTCAGGTACTTTACGTAAAAATGATTTGTCTGTACCTACTGAGTCACATTCTTAAGCCTTGCATCAATATTTTTGAGTTGTTGCCAAGGAATGGCCACCACTGGTTAAATTCTTCCAAGAGTTTTATTTTGCTTCTTAGACGAACGGCCAAGGAAATTATCTGTAACACTACGGCCTCAACCGAGGGCGTTGAGACTGTGAAGGTGTCTGTACAGGTGGACAAAGCCAAGATCCATCAAGAACTGCAGTTTGAGTACGTGGAGGATCCAACCATCCTAAAGATAGAACCGGAGTGGAGCATTGTGAGGTACAATTATCTCTTCATCAGCTCGTTTTGATTCAGGCTATAATCCAAAAAGTAGTAAGTGTAACTATCTTGGTGTATGTCAAAAATCTAGGTCTAGATCAGTGGTTCTCAACCAGTGTGTCTTTAAGAGTTGGGAGGTGTGTCACCAAAGGTTTGGCATACTGTAAACAGCAGTGGCATAGCTATGGAGGGCCTTGGCACTTCCAAATTGGCTCTGGGGTCCCCGGTTTGGCTGGCGGAGGTTCCCAACCCCCGCTAGCTAAAGCGTTTGTCCCATGCTGGTCTCACATTGCCCTGTTCTGTTTTCAGTCGCTGTGCACGCCCCCCCCCCCCCTCACCAGCCAAGGTACCTTCACAGTGGCAGCAGGGGGGGGCGGAAGCAGCGGCATGGGGGCAGAAGCGGCAGCAGGAGGGCAGTAGTGGTGGCTGGGGGGGGAGCAGGGGAGCGGAAGTGGGGGCGGGAAGGCGGACCAAAATGTGCCCTCCACCTTGGGCTCTGGCCCCCTTTCCGTCGAGGTCTGGCTATGCCCCTGGTAAACAGTAAACTTGTGCTTTTCTTAGAAACCATCTGTTCCTGCAAGCTGGGGATTCCAGGGATCCTGAAAGTCCTTCTGCCTCCCCACTACACACAATGATAACTGTTGCTACCAGCCCCAACTGGAAATATTTCAAGTCTTCTGTCTATTTCTGTTTGCAACATAGTTTCTGAGTAGCATATTTACAGGGTTTGGTGTTGCTTCACAGTGTCTGGCAGTGGAAGGATTTTTGTGTTGCTGTTGCTGAGGTCCAATCTCAGTTTTAAATGGCTAAATTCTTGTAATAAGTTTGAACACTAAACACAATATAAACAAGAATTTTTATCTACTCAACCGTCATAAATATTTATTGTAACACTGAAGGGAAAGACGTCAGAAACTTTTTAGCTTCGGCTTCAAAAACACAACTGGTTCACTGTCTTGCTGCTGAGCCGCTTCGCCATCAGTCGGAAAAACCTCTGTGTAACTTATCTTATAATTACTTTTCATTTAATAATTCCAATATTATCCACAAGTTTTAGATTTTTTTAGTTTAGAAATTAAAAAAAAAAACTAAAAATTGCCCGTAGTGGAGGAGTAGCCTATGGGTTAGTGCCGTGGGCTTTGATCCTGGCAAACTGGGTTCAATTCCCACTGCAGCTTCTTGTGATCTTGGGCAAATCACTTAACCCTCCATTGCCCTAGGTACAAAAAACTTAGATTGTGAGCCCTTTAGGGACAGAGAAAGTGTCTGCATATAATGTGTACAGTGCTGCGTTCATCTAGTAGCACTATAGAAATGATTAGTAGTAGTAGTAATTACGTATGTAAATGAAACTTGCATACATATGTAAATGTAAACCGCTATTCTGTAATTATGAGCTAAAATGGCTTAGTGAGTAATTGCAAGGGAGTGTTTATGGGGAAGAGGCATGGGCGGGACTTACCCTGGCATGCTTAAATTACATAGGGGTCCTTTTACAAAGCCACAGTAGAAAGTGGCCTGCGGTAGTGTGGGTGTGCGCTGGCCATTTTTTAATGGGCCGGGAAATGTGCGCAAAAATTAAAACTAGCACATGCCTATTTATGGCCTGAGACCTTACTGCTAGCTATTGACTTAGCAATAAGGGTTCACACGCTATCTGCACGGTAACCATACAGCGAGCACCAACGTGGCCACGCTGCCGATTACCGCCTGGAATGCCCCCCGCGGTAGAAAACATTATGTATGCATAAATAGTAAGCTAAATAACATAAAAATCATATAAAAATATATAGATAAAAGACGCAAAAAACATATTTTAAAAGAAGAAACCTGCAATGTAGTCACGACAGATGTACATTATCTAATCATACATAGAGAGCTAAAAGAACTTAGACACCTAAAATTAGACTACAATGGTTGAAAAACACGAGTCAAAACCACAACTATAAAAAGATATTTTGCATGAAAGAACCGCTAAGTAAAACATAAATAAGATAATAATGTAAAGCTATAACAAAAAATATGCCAGTAGAGATACATGAACGTAGCTTTTACCTTATAGTGTTTGTCCAATGGAGATATACAGGGTTAGTTCCTTATTGTAACACTGAAGGGAAAGACGTCAGAAACGTTTTAGCTTCGGCTTCAAAAACACAACTGGTTCACTGTCTTGCTGCTGAGCCGCTTCGCCATCAGTTGGAAAAACCTCTGTGTAACTTATCTTATAATTACTTTTCATTTAATAATTCCAATATTATCCACAAGTTTTAGATTTTTTTAGTTTAGAAATTAAAAAAAAAAACTAAAAATTACCCGTAGTGGAGGAGTAGCCTATGGGTTAGTGCCGTGGGCTTTGATCCTGGCAAACCGCGGGAGGTGGTGGAGATGAAACGGTAACGGAATTCAAACATGCGTGGGATATGCATAAAGGAATCTTGTGCAGCAGGAATGGATCCTCAGAAGCTTAGCTGAAATTGGGTGGCGGAGCAGGTGGGGGGAAGAGGGGTTGGTGGTTGGGAGGCGAGGATAGGGGAGGGCAGACTTATACGGTCTGTACCAGAGCCGGTGATGGGAGACGGGACTGGTGGTTTGGAGGCGGGAATACTGCTGGGCAGACTTATACGGTCTGTGCCCTGAAAAAGACAGGTACAAATTCAAGATATGAGTTTATCTTGGGCAGACTAGATGGACCATGCAGGTCTTTTTCTGCCGTCATCTACTATGTATGTTACTATGTTACTATAAAACAAACCTCTTATTGGAATAAATCAACATTAGAAAATGTTACCATAATTGATTATCACTGTAATGAATACTAAGTAAAAAGATAAAGGGAAAAAGGGGGGAGGGGAATGGAAATGAAGGAGGGGGGAGGAAAGAAGGGAGAAGGAAGTAGGGGGAATGAGGGAGGAAGAAGGGAAGGGAAAGGAGGGGGCAAAGGGGGTCAGGGAAATCCAAGACAGGCTTAAAATCTTCCGAGTGGAACTGAGTAACTTGGCAACTATGGTGTGTTGACTTTAACACTGTTCATTTATGTATCTGGATGAAGACTTAGCTACTTGCATACGTAAATAGGTTGTTTGAAATTTGTCTATCCTGTATGTGAGTAAAGGAAAAGCCGTATTCTTCAATGTGCATACTTTCCATCGCATTTTTATTTCAGCATTTCTAAAGAGGGGTTACTCTGGGGGAGGTAATAAGATGCACGGTTTTGCATTTTCAGAACTACAAGCATTATTTTTTTTTACAGAAAAAGGACCAAAACAACCCACAGATGCAAATTTGTGCATGCACTTTCTGCTTGGAAACTAGTAAAAAAAAATCCTTTGGAAAAAAAAGTACCCGCAGACTTTGCATCAGAATGCACAGTTTTAAAAACTGTACGTTAGTGGCTTAATTATTGTTTGTAGAAAGAGAGCTGTGGCATCTGTTACATACATTAATAAGGCTGGTTCTATTATAGTTCCAGCCACTGCAGAGAGCATATCGCTGGCAAGATGGTTTTATGGTAACTTTATGGTCCGGGCAAAAGGACCAATTGCGTGAAATCCCGGAACGGCTTCTGGTTTCATTGCTGAGAACATTGTTGAGATTCTGCGCTGCCTCCAGTACTCGGTGCAAAAACTGGATGTGAATCTGTTATTCAGGATTACAATATTTCCCTAAACCTCGCAACACAACGAAACCAAAGCTCATAACAGACTCTACGCAACTCTTCCCCTCTACGATTCCCCAATGTGCCTATAACACATGAACCTTATTCGTCTACTACAACTCTCTGTATTTGGTTCACTACCGGAAATGGCGATTGCCTCTACGGTATAATGTAAGCCACATTGAGCCTGCAAATAGGTGGGAAAATGCGGGATACAAATGTAACAAATAAATATAAAATAAAGACATAATCAAAGTCCACTTTGTGCAGTTAGCGGCCTCTAGATTTTATGAGCTTAGCTTTGGAGGTACTGCAGAGATGCTTGAACTTAGCTGAAACAGATTCCCAAGGTAAGCGAGAGATCAGTTATCTTTAAAAATGCAAGATGCCTACCTGAGGTGATTTCAGAGACTGGTGTCACAACCTGACTCTATAAGAAATTCTAAAGAGGTGGAAATAATGTGTACGTAAATTTCACAATAAAAGCACTTATGCACATGAATGGCGTTAATTAGCATAAGGGCTAAGCGCAATTCTATAAAATGCATGCTTAGTTCCCTTACGGTCTAATTCTATAAAAAGTGCTAAAGATCGTGTGCACAAATTTGGAACACATGCCCGATTTGCATGCGTAATTAAATTGAATATGGAGCTAATTAGTGCTGATAATTTGCTTTTTAACAAACAGTTATTGGCACTAATTAGAATGAATCAAAATGTACGTGTGTAAATTTAGGTGTGGGAATGGAAGGGTCACGGGCCGATTGGGGTGTTCCTTTTGGTTATGCGTGTATAGAATAAGGTGGGACCTGCGTGTAATTTAGGAATGAACATTTGCTGCACGTTTCCATTGGTGTAAATGTAGTCACGGTTCACGGATATAAGCGCTATTCTGTAAACTGTGCCTAACTTTGGGGCCCTATTACAAAGGCGTAATAAGGGCCTTCGTGCGTGCAGCATGCATCAAATCGGCATTACTGCCCAGCTAGCGCTTGGTGCCCGCTGAAAACCCGCAGTAGAAAATAATTGTCTATTTTCTACCACGGGGCATTCCTGGCAGTAATTGGCAGTTGGCATGTGCTGGATGGTTACCGCACTGGTAACACGTGAGCCCTTACCACTAAGTCAGTGGGTGGCGTTAAGGGCTCAGGCCATAAATAGACATGCGCTGGTCTTCATTTTGTCGCACATCCATTTCCTGGCCCGACAAAACCCCCCATTTTTTTCCAGATGTGGTGGAGAAATGGTCCAGCGCTCATCCAATACATGCGCCCACACTACCGCAGGCCACTTTTTGACGCGCCTTTGTAAAAGGGCTCCTTTTAAGCGCGGTTTATAGAACGCTGAGCTTTTTTTTTTGCCGATTTTTTGGCGCCATATATAGAATGTAGTCCTTAGTGCACAAATGCAAAGGGGGCATTAATGTGGGTGGAGCATGGGCACGCCATGGACATTTCGCCTAGCATCATGTACAACTTATAGAATAATACAAGTTGAGTGTGTGGCATGGCATACTTAGGTCTGCCCACTTACACCTGCCATTGAGTTGGCATGAGTGGCCGAGCCTCTATTCCGATGCACCAATGCTGTCATGCTTGTTTTCTATAACCAGCTTAGGCAAACCTAAGCGATAGAATTGGCACCAGTGTCTAGGATCGCTACCTAAGAGATTTGCTCAGCCCAACCCCATTACAGAATCTTTGAATTGACAGGAAGTCATCAAAGTTTGAGTCCTAGGCAGCTTTAATTTACTGTGGAGTTAACTGAAGGATAAGGTGTCGCTATTTCCGGTTTCTAGGACTGGTACAGTGTGATTTCTCTGATTGCCAATATATTTAGGGGTCTGTTTAGTAAGCCATGTTAAGAAGGTATTAATGCCCCACCTTGAGGTCTGGCTATGCCCCTTTCTGAGAGCACTGGCAGTGTAATCCACCTAGGGATGTCATCAGTCTACCATCCCCTAGATCTGACCTTCATCTCTGATGGAACAGTGGCCCAAATGTTAAGTTCCTTTCCATCATCAGAGTCAATTTTTGCTGGAATTAGCATTCCCAAGGCAACCCCCCCCCCCCCCTTCAAGGTTTAAAAGAGAACATAAGAATAGCCATACTGGGTCCATCTAGTTATATAATAGGTATAACATTATTATTAATAACAACCTTCAAACAGGCAGGTTTTCAAAACTTTCTGATACCGACCATAGGAAGCCTGTTTTCTCAATTCCAAGGGCAAAGGTTAGGGTTCTTCAGCTTGAAAAAGAGACGGATGAGGGGAGATATGATTGAGGTCTACAAAATCCCGAGTGGTGTAGAACGAGTAGAAGTGAATCGATTTGTTACTCATTCCAAAAGTACAAAGACTAGAGTGGACACTCAAGGAAGTTACATGGAAATACTTCTAAAACAAATAGGAGGAAATATTTTTTCACTCAACGAATAGTTAAACTGTGGAACTGTTTGCTGGAGGATGTGGTAATAGCAGTTAGCGTATCTAGGTTTAAAAAAGGTTTAGACAAGTTCCTGGAGGAAAAGTCCATAATTTGCTATTGAGACAGACATGGGAAGCAACTGCTTGCCATGGTATTGATAGCATGGAATTTTGCCATGATCTGGGTTTCTGCCAGGTACATGTGACCTAGTTTGGCCACCGTTGGAAACAGGACACTGGGCTGGACCCAATATGGCTACTCTTATATTCCACAATTCTGGCCCTGTCCCCACTTTACAAAATCATGCATTCTTTCGTATTTCTTGAAAAACATTGTCCCTTGTGCTCACTGGCATTGCTTGTTGACTTGCAAATAAGACCGAAGCTAGCAACATTCAAGAATGCAGCAGGAAACGAATCATCTGTATCCATGTGGAACATTAACCTGTCTTTGGATGCCTCGAGATGATAAAGCTTCCGTTGAAAATTCAGCCTCAATGCTAGCTGTGAAAGCATTCTGCAATGCTAATAACAATTATAATAATTTTACATGTGTTGTCATCTGTTCAGCATCCCAACGTGCTTTACAGTCCCAGCCTTTCAGAAACCCGTATGCAATCATTTGTTGGGCAGACAGCATAGCGGCATGCTTCTGGTGTCTGTTTACCAAAATGGCCTCCTAGTGCAGTTGAATCAGCTGGGGCTCAGACCAAGATTTAAATGCTAATGTGTAGAAGTCAGCATCATTTGAGGTAATAAGACTAAAGGAAAGTACAGTTAAAGTGCATTAGATAATTGATGTACCAATGCTGTTAATGAAGTGCTAGTATAATGACCCATGGCTGCTTTAAAAATAAGTGGCCCAGAGGGGGGGAGGGGGTGTGGTTGGGGGGGGGGGTGATTGAGATTTCCTTTAGTTAAAAATTAAAAATTGAAGGTTTTTTTTTTTAGATTTCTAAATGTAACTTGAAAAAGTGGGACAAAAGTGTTAAAGTTGATGGAATATGTTTGTATGAGTCGAATTTCAGTACACTACTTGTATTGTTCATGGAGTTTATTGTTCTGTTATCAAGGTTAATAAAGACTTCATTCAAACAAAAACAAAAATAAGCGGCCCAATAGTCAGTGACACTTATCCAATCCTCGATGAGTGCTGCGACCCAGATATTATATGGCATTATTTATTAAAATATTTGCTTCCTATCAATCTCCAGTTCTAGGCAGGGAACAATTAACCTTGTATAATAAATAATCACTTGATAAACAGTAACTATCATGCCACATATCCATGCATTCCTCCCTGACACAAGCATAGAAATGTATCACCCTCTAGCTCCCCACTGAAGACACAATTGATTCCCTCTGGCACTTGCCAGGGATACCAGTGGTATAGTGTCAAGGCAGGAACAAGCCTTCTTTGCTTCCAGCCCAACTGCAGTGAAGCAAAGGTAGCTGTTATCCCTGAGCAGGAAACATTAAAGCAAAGGTTGGAATAAGCACAGACGATCTCTAAAGAGAAAGGAAGGGATAGTAGAGATTAGTACATGGTATGGCTGGGCAGACTGGACAGGTCATAAGGTCTTGCTATGTTTCTAAAAGGGCAAACAAGGATTATTGAAAGCAAAGAGCTTGACAAGAAGCAATGTTCAATTCTGGGACCAGTCTAGGTTTGCTCATACTCCACATAGTGCTGAGGAGGCGTGTACAGATATTCAGAGGAACTATCTAAATAGTGCCTCTGAATACCCTGGTCAGCAGCTGATCTCTTAGAGAGAACAATTTCTGAGCAGGAGTCCTCCAACTGCATTACTACGAGTGGGGCGGGGGGGGGGGGGGGGGGTTTCAATCACTAGGGACAGGCAGGTTCCTTGGAGTCATGTAGAGGTTGTCTGTCCCTCACTATTGAAAACGTGATAGTGAAACAGTCCCCCCATCACCACCACCACCACACTGTGGAGGACTCCCGCTTAGCTTAGAGGGAACAATGCCTGATAGTAAATGACAGCCGCAGGATACAACCCCTGCTCTAAGGTATGCATATTCAGGACTTTGTCTCTTCTAATACATTTTCTAGCGCAGACCCCCATACCATTTTTGCTGCTTTCCTCTGAACCGCTTCAAGTCTCTTTATGTCCTTAGTGAGATACGGCCTTCAAAACTGAAAACAGTACTCAAAGCGGGCCTCATCAGCAGTGCATTTTTTCTAGCAAAAAAGATGCCGGTACTCAAAAGCTAGGCCACCCTTCAGGGGTGGGGTGATCACCGAGGGACCCACCCCATAATAGCCAGGCCCCCCTGCAACCAGTCAAAGAATCTATGACAAGGCAGAATTGGTGTGTAGAGCCTGAGCTCTTTCATTAAAACTTGGGGACCATGGGTCAATTTTAGCAGACAGCTGTACACCATACACAAAAGACAGTCCCTGCTCAAAGAGCTTACAATCTAGATAAGACAGGAGACAGACAGAACAATTAAGGGTAAGGGAATAAAGAGGTGAGGATAAAAGGACAGGGCAAGTGAGCAGTGGTTAGGAGTCAAAAGCAGTGGTAAAGAGGTGGGCTTTAAGTTTGGACTTGAAAACAGCCAAAGAGGGGGCTAGACGCACAGGCTCGGGAAGCTTATTCCAGGCGTGAGGTGCAGCAAGATAAAAGGAACGGAGTCTGGAATTAGCAATAGAGGAGAAGGGGACAGATAAGAGAGATTTATCCACAGAACGGAGTACCCGAGGGGGGGGGGGCGTAGGGAGAGACAAGAGTGGAGAGGTACTGGGGAGCGGCAGAGTGGATGCACTTATAGGTCAATAAGAGAAGTTTGAATTGAATGCGGAAACGGATAGGGAGCCAGTGAAGTGACTTAAGGAGAGGGCTAATATGGGCATAGCAACTTTGGCGGAAAATGAGTCGCGCAGCAGCATACATTTTAATTCATTCTAATTAGTGCCAATAACTTTGTTAAAAAGCAAATTATCAGCACTAATTAGCTCCATATTCAATTTAATTACGCATGCAAATCGGGCATGTGTTCCAAATTTGTTCACACGATCTTTAGCGCTTTTTATAGAATTAGACCGTAAGGGAACTAAGCATGCATTTTATAGAATTGCGCTTAGCCCTTATGCTAATTAACGCCATTCAGGTGCATAAGTGCTCTTATTGTGTAATTACGTGCACATTATTTCCACCTCTTTAGAATTTCTTATAGAGTCAGGTTGTGACACCAGTCTCTGAATTCACCTCAGGTAGGCATCTTGCATTTTTAAAGATAACTGATCTCTCGCTTACCTTGGGAATCTGTTTCAGCTAAGTTCAAGCATCTCTGCAGTACCTCCAAAGCTAAGCTCATAAAATCTAGAGGCCGCTAACTGCACAAAGTGGACTTCGATTATTTATTTATTTATTTTATTTGTTACATTTGTATCCCGCATTTTCCCACCTGTTTGCAGGCTCAATGTGGCTTACATTATACCGTAGAGGCAATCGCCATTTCCGGTAGTGAACCAAATACAGAGAGTTGTAGTAGACGAATAAGGTTCATGTGTTATAGGCACATTGGGCAATCGTAGAGGGGAAGAGTTGCGTAGAGTCTGTTACGAGCTTTGTCCAGTCTGAGTGCCGGTATCGGGCAGTCACTGCACAGCCCGATGCAAGCTGAATATTGGGGAGTAGGTGTCTAATTTTCTTTATAGAATAGGCTTAAAATAGGCACCATAACCAATGTCTATAGTAGACGTTTGATTATAGAATTACCCTTCTTCCTCCACATTGAAGAAAGTTGGGTGCCCAACTTTACGTTTAGCACTCAAATTTGGATGCAGAATTTATAGAATAAGGTCAGTTACACATCTAACTTAATTGTTTAATTACATGCTAATTGGTTTTAACAACCACAAATTGCCAATAATTGGTGTTAATCTGTGTTAATTGTCTCTAATTGGCAGTTAGGTGCATGACAGACCTTAGTTGGTATTCTATAAACTAAGTGCACCATGCTTTCCTTGCCTTGCACTATGGGCTCCTTGCACTTATGCACTATGGGCTCTTTTTACAAAGCAGCATTAGTGATTCTTGTGCAGTAAGTGCGATGAAGCCCATAGGAATTGAATGGGCTTTGTTGAATTTTCCGCACTCAGAATCACTACTGTGGCTTTGTAAAAGGAGCCAATAGTGCATAAGTGCAAGGAAAGCATGGAAGTGGGAGGGGCATTGTGGGGGAGGGGGTTCAGGAGTTATGTGCACAGGTTAGAGAATAGTAGCAATTTTGTACCTAACCGCCTACAGTTAAGGAAGAGCATTTATACCAGTCATTTGGCTTTCGTAAATGCTTGTGCCTAAAGTTAGGTGCAAAATGGTGGACATACTGACTGGAGGATGTAGTAACAGCAGTTAGCATATCTGAGTTTAAAAAAGGTTTGGGCATGTTCCTGGAGGAAACGTCCATAGTCTGCTATTGAGACAGGCATGGGGAAGCCACTGCTTGCCCTGGGATTAGTAGCATGGAATGTTGCTACTCTTTGGAGTTCTACATGGAATCTTGTTACTCTTTAGGATTCCAGAATCTTGCTATTCTTTTCAGTTCTGCATGGAATGTTGCTACTATTTGGGATTATGCCAGGTATTTGTGACCTGGATTGGCCACTGTTGGAAGCAGAATATTGGTCTAGATGGACCATTGGTCTGACCCAGTATGGCTACTCGTATGTACTAGTTTTGTTAAATGGCAATTCTGTGTGGAACTTCCATTGTAGAATTTATGGTTAGCACCTACATTTCGGTGACCTTTTGAGAACGTCCCCCGTTGTGTCTCCCTCCTTTCTTTCTCTCTCGTTCCCGATTTCTCTTAAATTTTCTCTCCTAGATTCTAATCTGAACAAGAAGGAACAGCGAGTCCCATAACATCCACATATGATTAAACCTTAAAAATATGACATCTTGTTATGGGTTTTGTATCGTTGTACTGTAAGTTAATAACTTTTAATGGCGCTCCTGTGAGAACTGCATCATTGCATGAGCAACATTAAGGAAAGGACTTTTGTGGGGAGGAGGCACTGGAATAGTCCATTGTGTGTAATAGAATCTATTGTTCCAAGTGTTTCTCTTAAATCACTGAATACAGCCAAACATTTCTCGACTAGTATGAGGCAACTCTCCTTTCCCTAGTCTGCAGTATTTTATGAGGCTCCTTTTATTTTTCCGCAGTGGTAACACCCCCATATCAGTGTGGGGAGCACACCTGGATATCATCCAGAACCCTTGGATCCGAGCCAAGCACAATGGAATGGAGAACATTAATGTAAGTAATGGGGATGGTATTAGCTTATTAGTGTATCCAAAAGTATGTTTATGTATGCAATGTAGGATATTTTTATTTTTGTTACATTTGTACCCCACACTTTCCCACTCATGGCAGGCTCAATGCAGCAGGCAAAGGAGGGTTAAGTGACTTGCCCAGAGTCACAAGGAGCTGCCTGTGCCTGAAGTGGGAATCCAACTCAGTTCCTCAGGACCAAAGTCCACCACCCTAACCACTAGGCCACTCCTCCACTCCATAGGAGAAGTTGAAGTGTAAGTTGGACTAGCAGGGTTCTTGTGTAGTAAGTAAAGTTTTCTGGTTGTGTCTCTGAGGGGTCCTTTTACTAAGGTGTGCCGAAAAATGGCCTGTGCTTATATAGATGCATGTATTGGGTGCACGCAGATTCATTTTTCAGTGAGGAGAGGTTAAGACGGCTAGGACTCTTTAGCCTGGAGAAAAGGTGGCTGAGGGGTGATATGATAGAGGTCTACAAAATAATGAGTGGAGTAGAGCGGACAGTTTGAGGCTGGCATAGAGGCTGGCAAAAAAATGATTTTTAATTTTTTTTTAGGTGGGAGGGGGTTGGTGACCACTGGGGGAGTAAGGGGAGGTGATCCCCCATTCCCTCCAGTGGTCATCTGCTCAGTTGGGGCACGTTTTTGAGGCTTGGTCCTAAAAATAAATGGACCAAGTGAAGCCGTCAAAGTGCTCGTCAGAGCCTGCCTTCTTTTTTCCATTATCGGCTGAAGCCGGCCATCTCGTTACCACGTCCCCGTCCCGCCTTCCATACCCTGCCGAAACGCCCTTTTGAAGTTTGGCCGGCCCTGCGATGGAAAGCAGTTGAAGCCGGCGAAAATCGGCTTTCGATTATACCGATTTCGCCGGCTTCCGGAGATGGCCGGCCATCTCCCGATTTGTGTTGGAAGATCGCTGGCCTTCTCGTTTGAAAATAAGCTGGCTAGTGGCCTAGTGGTTAGAGCACCAATCTTGCAATCTAGAGGTGGCTGGTTCAAATCCCACTGCTGTTCCTTGTGATCTTGGGTAAGTCAATTAACCCTCCATTGCCTCTGGTACAAACTTAGAGTGTGAGCCCTCCTGGGACAGAGAAATATCCAGTGTACCTGAATGTAACTCACCTTGAGCTACTACTGAAAAAGGTGTGAGCAAAATCTAAATAAATAAATACATACACATCTCTGAAATCCAAGCACAAGCATTTACACTAACCAGATGGCTGATGCAAGTGCTCACACCTACCACACCCACACATCTGTACTTGGTTAGACTAGTATGGCAAATGTCCAGCAAGAGTTTTATTTCAATAAAAGTCTTTAATAAACCAAATATAAAATGTGTCTATGTTTATTAAAAGCTTGCCTTATTGCAATCTTATCCAGAGCCAAATCGAGGCCACATCAACTCTACTCCAACTTTGCTCCAACTGGGTTCACCGAGAGGGTGGAACTTGGAAGAGAACCAAAATAGACCAGACAACAACCACAAAGGGTAAGAACACTAAAAAAGTTTTATTAGGACCCAGGGTCCTAATAAAACTTTTTTGGAACTTTTTTTGGTGATCTTACCCTTTGTGGTGGTTGTCTGGTGTATTTTTGTTTTTTTTCGCTCTCTTTGTTGTTTTCTGTTTTTTTTGCGGGAGATTTGGACTCTCTTTTTGTTGGGTTCACCTAGAGGGTGCCATTTTATAGAGTAAAGGAAAGTAGATGCCTACCTTCCTTTAGGCACTATGGAAATTTTTTCTGTAATTATTAACACAGCACTAGTAAATTTAGAACGAATCAGAGGAAACGTTTCTTCACTCAACGCGTAGTTAGACTCTGAAATTCGTTGCCGGAAAAAGTGGTTAAGGCGTTTGACTTAGCGGAATTTTAAAAAAGGGTTGGACGGCTTCCTGGAGGAAAAGGCCATAGAATGTTATTGAATGGACGTGGGAAAAATCAGCTATTTCTGGGATGGGCGGGTCAAATTGTTTGTTCTTTTGGCCGCTGTCGGTGACAGGGTGCTGGGCTCGATGGACCCTTGGGTGTCTCAGCATGGCGATGCTTATGTACTTATGCACTAACCTGGTGGTAAGTGGCGCTATCCGGTTACTGCCAGGTTACTGTGGGAGCCCTTACCACCACCTCAATGCATGGCAGTAAGTGCTTCCCTCCCCCCCCCCCCCCCCCCCCCCCCCGCCCCCCGGTATGACTACATGGTAAATGCAATTTCACCACATGGCCATGTCGATTTTCAGCCTTTTTTAGCTCCTGCGGCAAAACAGCCTCCGTCGCTACCGCAGGACCCTTTTTACTGCAGCTTGGAAAAAGGACCTCTTAAAGAAGAGCCTACAAATGGTGTCCTCTAGGCACCCGTTTATAGAAATACCCTTATTTTATAAATTATTTTCCAAAAGGTGGTATTCTTTCTATATAATCTTCAAAATAATTGTAAAGAAAAAAATGGGATAAGCATAGTAACATAGTAAATGATGGCAGATAAAGACCTTAACGGTCCATCCAGTCTGCCCAACAAGATAAACTCATTTTACATGTGATACTTTATACCTGAGTTTGATTTGTCCTTGCCATTCTCAGGGCACAGACCATAGAGTCTGGCCAGCACTGTTCTTGTACTAAGTTCTGAAGCTAATGTCGAAGCCCCTTAAAATTTACACTCCAGCCCGTCCCTATCTATTCAGTCACAATCAGAGCATAGACTGTAGAAGTCTGCCCAGCACTGTTCCTCTACTAGACGTTCTGAAGATTCTGGAATCCTAAAGAGTTACAAGATTCTGCAATCCCAATTAGTAGCAACATTCCATGTAGAACCCCAAAGAGTAACATAGTAAATGATGGCAGATAAAGACCTGAACGGTCCATCCAGTCTGCCCAACAAGATAAACTCATTTTACATGGTATGCGATACTTTATATATGTACCCGAGTTTGATTTGTCCTTACCATTCTCAGGGCACAGACTGTAGAAGTCTGGCCAACACTGTTCTTGTACTAAGCTCTGAAGCTAACGTTGAAGCCCCATACTGCCTCAATATTTGGGATGATTGGTGGTCCTTGCGATATCTATGATGCTCCCTGAAGAAGCCGGTGGAGGGTGAACCCAGTTGGAGCAAAGCTGGAGTAGAGTTGATGTGGCCTCGATTTGGGCTCTGGCCAAGATTGCGATAAAGCAAGCTTTTAATAAACATGGACACATTTTATATTTGGTTTATTAAAGACTTTTATTGAGATAAGGCTCTCGCTGATGTTTCTGAATTTCTGGAAAAGCCCACACTGTTGAGACTGGAAAAAGTATCTGAGATACTTGGTTTTCTTCTGGACTCTTCTTTATCGCTGAAACCCCAGGCTAATGCAGTGGTCAAAGCAGTGTTTCATAAATGACACCAATTTAGGAATATTTGTACATTGTTATCAGAGAAATATTTTTCTTTATTTTTTTAATTTATTTATTTATAATTTTCACAAAAATACAAACATATCCAGTTTGCAAGGTAATACAGAGAAATATTTCAAAGAAAAAATAAATGCTATATCTAGCATATATTAAACAAAACAATCTTTTCACTCTTCCTTAGACCACCAAAGGGTGGAGGGAGGGGACTAAACAAATTTAAGGAGAAATATAATCCTGAAGAAAAAAGAAATTGCTTCAAATTGGCACAGTCCTGTTTGTAAATTCTTCTTTAATTGCTGAATCAATTTTTTTATTCAGTTAGATGGAACTTTAGCGTCCAGAAAAGACTTTAGTTGAGGTGGCTAAAAAAAACAACGTATTTAATGCCAGACATTCGAATTATGCACTTACAATTGTATACCAAAGTGAAGGTTGCTCCCAGTGCTCTCACTTCATCTCTTAGTGCAAGGAATTGTTTTCGCCTTTGCTGTGTTGTTTTTGTAACATCGGGATAAACCCAGATTTTTTGTCCATAGAACAGTGTGGAAGAATATTTAGAAATATTTTTCTATATTAGTTCAATCTGTTATTTTCCAGCTAAGATGGCGTTTAGGAAGAAAAGATTTGATCATACCGCTCCAGGGCTTAGTTAAGCTACTTCCCATTGAGGCTCAAATTTCCTTTAAGTTGGCCTTCTATATTTATTAGATGTTTGATGGTTTCTGTCCAGATTATTTGGTAAAATAATTTTTTTCCCTTTGGCTCCTACCCTTTCTAGGGCTGGAGATCATCGTCTCCTGTATTTTCCATCTTTCATGGAGTAAAATATAAAAGACCCTTACAGTTATCTTTTTTCTTCTCTACTACTACTACTACTACGACTACTACTATTTAGCATTTCTATAGTGCTACAAGGCATACGCAGCGCTGCACAAACATAGAAGAAAGACAGTCCCTGCTCAAAGAGCTTACAATCTAATAGACAAAAAATAAAGTAAGCAAATCAAATCAATTAATGTGTACAGGAAGGAGGAGAGGAGGGTAGGTGGAGGCTCAGTCCACCAATAAGAGCCAACCTCATCAGTGATGTCACAATGGCTTGATTGCCTGATACTTGGCTCACTTCTGATATTGTGATGTCATAAGGGAAAGGGGGAAAGGGAAATGGGACTTGATATACCGTCTTTCTGAGGTTTTTGCAACTACATTCAAAGCGGTTTACATATATTCAGGTATTATTTTGTACCAGGGGCAATGGAGGGTTTAGTGACTTACCCAGAGTCACAAGGAGCTGCACTGCACTAACCAATAGGCTACTCCTCTACTACTACTACTAGTACTATATAGCATTTCTATAGCGCTACAAGGCGTATGCAGCGCTGCACAAACATAGAAGAAAGACAGTCCCTGCTCAAAGAGCTTACAATCTAATAGACAAAAAATAAATAAAGTAAGCAAATCAAATCAATTAATGTGTACAGGAAGGAGGAGAGGAGGGTAGGTGGAGGCCAGTGGTTACAAGTGGTTACGAGTCAAAAGCAATGTTAAAGAGGTGGGCTTTCAGTCTAGATTTAAAGCCTTAATTGTTCTGTCTGTTTTCCTGTCTTATCTAGATTGTAAGCTCTTTGAGCAGGGACTGTCTTTTTCATGTATGGTGCACAGCGCTGCGTATGCCTTGTAGTGCTATAGAAATGATAAATAGTAGTAGTAGTAGTACTCACGCAGCACACGTCAATGTGGCCACGCTGCCGATTACTACCGGGAACGCCCCCAGGGTAGAAGATAGATATGTATTTATTTATTCATGACATTTATACCCCATATTAGCCCAAAATAAATTCTAGTTCAATGTAGCTTATAAACAATAATTTTGAATAAAACATAATGATGTACAGAATATGATACAAATTACAATAAGTTCCAGAAGCAAATGAATACATGTGCAGTAAAGTAACCAGGGATTTAGACTACCTCAAGGACAAACAAACAATTAAGGGTGGATAGATGAGAGCTTAGTTAGGCAGGACTAGATGGGAAAAGAGATTAAGAAAAGGCTGTGGGTAAAATTCCAATAGGGTTCTTTGCATTCAGAAAGGCCAGACTGAAGAAATGTGTTTTTAGAAGACTTCTAAAAGTTGGGTAAAAATCTATAAACTTAATTGATTTAGGAAGAGAAATGTATATTTTTACCGCAGGAAACAATGCACGCCAACTTCAAAATTACTGCCGGGTGGGAACGCTAACCTGGGCGGTAGTGTCGATTTGGTGCACGCTACATGCGCGGTAGCCTTACCGCTGCTTTGTAAAAGGGCCCCATCGTAAGGGAAGCCATTGATTGACCAGCTGTCTTCTTCATACTTTGCAACGGCCCAACCAAAGCCATGACTGGGTATCACGCAGGACTCTATAAGCCACTCTGTGACCGGTAGCAAAGCAACATGTGTCAGCCATGGCTGTCGGTGCGTGTCCTAACTCTGTGTGAAGAAGCTGCTGACAGGTAGTGTTGAGAAAACAAAATGGTGATCTTTGCATAACCCATTCTTAGTGCAGAGCATTTAGCAACCAGCTACCTTTTTATTGTTCACCGTTTTGGCCGTTCCTTTCTCTCTTTGAAAGTTCACCACCATTAATCTCGTTCAGTGGCAGATTAAGACATCACCATCTTTTCTCCCCTAATGGCTTCTTTGGAGCTATCAAATACAAGCTGGACATACACAGCACTCGTTTCTGAACTCCGCTTCAAACGTGCGCGCTGGTAATTCAAAGGAGAAAGTACTTAGGTTCAGGGCTTTCTATGACAGAGAATAGAATCCCATTTAGCAGCCTTAGAGGGTACATCTGGCCTAGCAGTCTCTTAATTCTTTATCTAAATTGCTTTTTTTTCCTATACTGATTTGGGCTGAATCAATTCTAATGCCTCTATTACCTTCCCCCCCCCCCCCTCACCCCCTCAAAAGCTATGAAATTGTCTTCATCAGCTCTTCCAACAGCTAGAAACAGTAACTACAGTCTGGAAATGAACTCAAACCTGGATGCATTTTCATATGTGATCGCACCAGCTGGGAATGTAGTTGCTTACGCTGCATTTGAATAAATCTTTAGCTTTACAGCCAAGCACATCTGTCCCGTTCAGTCCACTGTGCTTATCTTTGGCTCTGGTATCTCTGCAGGAAAGAATCGGCATCGTATTTTTAGCTCCACATGGGAAACGAGGATTACAGTCTGCGATAGCATTGTAAACTGGGTAGCACAATAAGAATTTGCTATATTATCTGCATGTGCATTGCTTAAAGAATTCAGCGTTATGGGCCAGTACGGGGGCCTCTGCGTTGCGTAGATTTCACCATTAAATTTGGTTCTTAAGCCATTTTCCTTTTCTATAATTTCTTTCTGTTTGTGTCTCAGGATGAACACCTGCTTCCAATCGCAGGGCAGTTTCTGATGTGGATGCAAAACAGTAATTTCCCTTTTTCTTCCTACCTTGTCCCCCTGTGGCTTGAGTCATTCCAAGTTTGTCAGCTGGAAAAGTTATTGAATGAACACAAGGCTACAGTATAGCCCAAGATTAGACTCTTGGTGTGTCTGCTCAACCCAGTCTCACAAATATTTGGTTTTGACATCTTACAAACACATAGGGGCTGATTTATTAAGGGCCTTCTTCCATTCCGTCCTTAAAAGGAAAAACCAACTTGTTGCTTGGTTAGGTCAAGCTAGTTTCAAGAGAAAACTGGTCAGAGGGGTTAGATTTGCACAGTTTGTCATGATCAGTGCAGTTTTTCTAGTGAAAAAGGTGCCGGTACTCAAATGCCAGGCCACCCCTTCAGGGGTAGGGTGATCACTGAGGGACCCACCCCACAATAGCCAGGCCCCCTGCAACTAGTCACAGAATCTATGACAAGGCCGAATTGATGTGTAGAGCCTGAGCTCTTTCATTAAAACTTGGGGATGATGGGTCAATTTTAGTAGACAATGGAAAAAGTGCCGGTACTCAGTATCCCCAAGTACCCCCTCAAAAAAAGCCCTGGTCATGATGCTCTAGAGCTAGAAGGGTGAATTTTCAACCTCATCTCTAACAGCAGAAAAGTTTGCAAGATGCCATGTGATCCTCAGGCTTGTGCTGCGGTTCAGGGTTATGCCACAGTTGAACTTTCAGAAGAAAGTACAATTTGGAACAGATCTTTGCTGAACTGGTCTTTCTCAAAACCTATTACGTTTTAATAAGCCACGTTTGATGTGATGTCAGTACTGGGAGTCCGGATGCCAACAGCTGAGTCACTCATTTTAATGTTTGTGTACAGTGTGTCACTTAGGGATCTTTTTACTAAAGGCAGTAGATTTTGCTCGTACTGCACATTTAAAGCAAACATGAATGTATGGTGAGTGCAAAGCCTGTACAGGCACACAGTTAATGCACAACCACTACGTTACATGCCTGGGCTAATAGCAACGGTCATCTGTGCTATTGGCCCAGGCATACAATGTGTAGCTATGCGTTAACGAATAGCATGACAGATACACGCAGTGGCACTTCCCATTCCTAGTCTTCCCCGATACAACATACCATCCCCCCTCATGAGGTCCCCCGACACAACATAGCCCTCCTGTAATGAGGTCCTTACCACCCCGACACAATATTGCTCCAAATGAGGTACTGAACACCATATGACACAACGTTTCACCCCTTGACGATGACTCTGACACCCTCTGATATATTGTACCCCCTGCAACACCCTGACACACACCGACATAGTAACCCTGCCCCCGCCACAAACCTCATACTGCCTACAAAACCTTGACCCTTCCCGATCAACACCCTGACCCTCCCCCCCCCCCCCCCCCCAAATATCAGCTCTGACACTCCTTCTTGGGGATACCAACACAATGAGCCCACACGTTCACAAAAACTGCCCTTGAACCCCAAAACTCTGCGTCGCCAGAGCCTAACCCTCCCCCACCCCTGATTTCTCCCTGGGACTTACCCAGGGGCAGTATTGATGGCCCGTGGTGCCACCTGATGGTGTGCAAATTCAAATGGCACTGATGACCCCTAGCTTTAGTCTTGCAGTACTTTCACTAGTGGTCATTCTTTCATTTAAAGAGCTATCTTCCTTATAGGGAGAGATGGCCCCCCCACTATAAGACTATCATTAGGAATCATCAGCACCATTATGGATTTGGGCAATAACTAGCCATTACTGTCCTAGGGTAAGTTCTGGGAGGGGGGCCAGTTGGGGATGAGGAGATGGTTGGGATTTATGGGGTGGAGCTTTTAGGTAAAAGGGGTGGGGGTTTTGAAGGGGATGGGCTCATTATATTATCACCCCAGTTATGAATAGGAAGGTCAGAGGCTATCGGGGTGTTGATCAGGAGGCAGGATTGTGTCAGGGAGTGGGGTCTATGTCAGGGGGATATTGGAATTGGATTCAGGGGGTTTAACCGGCTGATTGTGGTAAGTGGTGTCATAACTACCTCACCAACTCACCCAATTATTACAGTCCACCTTATATCCTGCCTAACACCTTCCTTCTCTCTTCCCTCACCTAATCTTTGTACATCACAAATTGTGTCTGATATCATGGAATGATTATGTCATAACCAAACTCTGTAAGCCACATTGAGCCTGCAAATAGGTGGGAAAATGTGGGATACAAATGCAATAAATAAATAATAATAATATCTGTGTCGAGGGGAGAGGGTGCACGAGGCTAGGAAGTGCACTGGCCTGGCATGTTACATTTGACAGCTGTATTACTGGACTGCCAGTCCAGTAGCACAGCTGTCAAATAGTAACCAGACCGCGTGCATGCATTGGTAAAAGGCTCATCTAGAACCGAGTATGTCCTGATGTGAATGTCTAATTCCGATCTCCATGTAAATTGGGCTCCTCACATTAATGTACTTTTTTGTTTGTTTTACTGTATGCAAAAAAGTTTAACATTGTGTTTAGTGCACAAGCTGAAGTGAATTAAAATCAGAAGAGAAACGAGGCATTCAGTCTTATTGTATGAACTGCTTCCAAAACGTGGAGCCACAATCTGACATTTGGCACTTAAATGAATCCTCTCCCCCTTCCCAAGCGGCAAATGTCTTTTGGCATTTACCACACCGTTATGGTCACATTTGAGTCTTCAGTCAAGACCCAAATGCTGGCTTGATAACTTTGATTTATGGTAGGTTCTCTTGTGAATAAATCTTTAATTACCTCATTAATGTCCCCCGTCACCCATGAGAATAAGGAAAGGTTAATCTGGATATGAATATTCAATAAGGAAATCATGTCTTCTCTTATAAGACCTTATCAGCTCTCATGCCTGGTGTTTTAGTATCAAAAAATATCTTTAGGTCCTGTTGGGAGATACAGCAGGGCTAGATTCTATATACGGTACCTAAAACTTTAGCGCAGAGAAAAGCGCTATTCTATAAGCCGTGCTTAAAGTTAGGCGCAGTTTATAGAATAACACTTACATCCAGGACTCGCAAGGCGTGGCTGGGTGCAAATTAGGCGCATATCCTCATTTTTCTATAACATGCGTAAATACCAGGTATGCTCGTACCGCCCTTGCGCCTAAATTTATGCACATGAATGCCACTTAAATCTATTTAGTGCCAATAATTGCTTGTTAAAAGCCAATTTGCACTAATTGACTTGTTATTCAATTAAATTGCACGCAAAATTTTTGATGGCTTTATATAATTAGGGGGATAGCTGTGTAATATACCCCCCTGTTTACTAAGCCGCGCACTAATGCCGGCATAGCCCATTCCCCTTGAATGGGCTGTGTTGGCAGTGCCACAAGGCAGGGGCATAGCTATGTGGGGCCTGGGCCTCCGTAGATTTGGCCCTGGACCCCCCTGCTGATGACCCTCTCGACCCCCTCTCCCGCCGCTAGCCCGCCGTCGCCGTCTGCTACCTTTGCTGTTTCTGAGTCTGACGTCCAGAACGAAGGAAGGACCTCGGCTGGCGGGGGTTGGGGTCCCCCGCCAGCAATTGTAGGTGACGGCGGGGGTGGGTTGGCGGCGGGAGGGGGGTCGAGAGGGTCGGCGGCGGGGGGGGGGTCAAAGTTGTTGGTGGTGGCAGCGGCAACAGGGGGGTCAGTGGTGCCAGGGGGGGCTAAAATGTGCCCCCTTACCTCAGGGTTTGGACCCCCCTCCCGCCGAAGTCTGGCTACGCCCCTGCCGCACGGCAGCCACTAGCGCAGCTTAGTAAACAGACCGTTTCCCATCTCCTTCCTGTTTTGGAAAACTTTATTTCTTGGAAGGATTCTCCTAGTCACTGATGCTTTTCATTTCCTTTGGGTTATGTGTCGATCTGTGCCTGGAAAAACTTTCAACATCAGTGCATAAATCATTTTTTATTACTGCGCAATATCCAGTGGGTGTTCTATTAATAATATATCTAAACTAAGTGGAAAGAAATATGGTGAACCTACAATTATGCTGAAAGAATATAATAATTTAGGTAATTTATGGAAGAGTATTATTAATACCAGGACTGTTCTCTTATTTTGTGTCTCTGGAAAAAAAGACATTGTTGACTCAGACCCTAAATGAATGTCTAGAATTTGGTTGTAATTCTATTAATATTAAAAACTAAACTTTATGTAATACTCACTACTTTCAACAGAAACTAATGCCAAAGGTGATTTTAAACTTGGCATTTCTGCAAGACCATGTGGTATTTCTCATCTCTCAAAGCAATATTTTCGTACCCTGAGCCTTAAGCATCTTGGGGTTTCCCATATGTTGCCTCATTGCTGCCCATAAACAGTAAGGTGAAACCTAGGCAAATAGAAACAGAGATATGATTGGTTCATACATGTCATGTGGCTCATTATCATCACTACAGATGTGCAAACATCTCGCTGTGAAAATCTGAGCACAGTGTGCTTTTCAGCTAGGTTCCATTTAAATGAAAAGTTCCACCTGCATCTTCTCTGGGAAATTCGCCTTGTCTGGGCTATCTGAAATTTAAAAGAAATCAGAAAAAAACTAATCTAGCAGGAAAGCAGGAAAAATCTGAACATAAAGCTAGTGATTTTCTGCCAAAGCATTAAGGAACAATTCAACAACACTTTACATATTTCTAGGTTTGAGGGATTGTTCAGGGAAACCTATTGAGAAATTATCGTACAGATATGGTCTCTTGGTTTTCTACTCGATTTTCATTGGTCAGACTCCAACCTGAATGGCTTTTTTGCTAAAGTAGGTTAAGCGGTTGATGTGGGAATTCGGATGTATTGACAGTTAACACAACAGCTTGACACGTTATCAGGCAAAAAAAAATCTCACGTTGGCTGACAAATGTGGAATGGGGCAGGGAATGGAAAGAATTGTGCCTTGCACTTTTCTTGCACATTAACTGTTAACACTGCAGATTCAGGTGTGGTAAAAGTAATTTCCAATGGGAGTAACTCACTTGTGATAACTCAATACTGCAAGTTGGTCAATCATGAGGTATATGAATAGCAGTGCTTGCGATTAGAGAATGGAGAGTGGGAAATGGACCAATGACTCCAGGAGAACGGGAGATAAGATTTCAAAGAACCACTTTATTCAATGACTCGACACAGAAAACTGTTTCGGCCAAAAGTATATTGAGACGCCGCGCCAACAAGATATTATAAAGGTCTTTTTCAAGACCACTCGACCTCAAGTTTTTATTTGGGAATACAAGAATCACCAAGACTCCTGAGGCAGGCCTTTTGGCCGAAACACAGTTTTCTGTGTCGAGTCATTGAATAAAGTGGTTCTTTGAAATCTTATCTCCCGTTCTCCTGGAGTCATTGGTCCATTTCCCACTCTCCATTCTGTGCTGTTATTTTTACGTGGGAGTTAGTGTTCATCCACTTAGGTGGATTACTCTCTGCGATTAGAGAATGACACGGGGACAAAGTTTGTCCCTGTCCCCACCCCGTCCCCGTGGGTTCTGTCTCTGTCCCCACCCTATCTCCGCAGGTTCTGTCTCCATCCCCACCCCATCCCCGCACGACCTGTCTCCATCCCCGCCCCATCCCCGCAGGTTCTGTCCCCACCCCATCCCCGTGGGCTCCGTCCTCATCTACAGAAGCCTTGAACACTTATGATTTTGTGTTTAAATCTTTTTATTAAAGTATAAAAAGGAACAATATGCTGTGCAACTGTTGTGTATAAATTACAAATAGAAAACAATAATAATGGGCAGCTATAATAACCTTCCTTCCCACCGCCATCCTCTACCCTTCCAACTAGAAAATGACAAAGGGACAAAGTTTGTCCCCATCCCTGTGGGCTCTGTCCCCGTCCCCATCCCCACGGTTACTGCGGTTCCACATCCCTGTCTCATTCTCTACTTGCAATCAGCCTTACAAACTATGGGGTCCTTTAACTAAGGTGCGCTGAAAAGTGGCCTGCGCTGGTGTAGACGCGTGTCTTGGATACACGCAGGTCCATTTTTCAGCGCATCTGCGAAAACGGCCTTTTTTGGGGGGATGAAAATGGACGTGCGGCAAAATAAAAATTGGCGCTCATGCATTTTGGGCTTGAGACCTTACCGTCACCTATTGACCTAGTGGTAGGTGATGGTAAGGTCTCAGGCCCAAAATGCACAAGAGCCAATTTTTATTTTGCCGCAAGTCCATTTTCAGCCCCCCAAAAAGGCCTTTTTCACAGGTGCACTGAAAAATGGACCGATTACCACTCGGTTAACGCCATAAGCCAGAAAATAAAATATATTTTCCGGCGTACTTAGTGGCTTAGTGTAAGGCCCCTATGTTTTTCACACTGCCCGGGAGCATCGGGCTGCTATGCACATGCTCCATGCCCATCTGAATGCCTAGTTGCAAAGTACACACGAACTAACTGAATATTGCTTGGATTGATGTGTGCATCATGTGTTCAGATATGCATCTAAGGGGCCCTTTTACTAAACCGTGAAAGTGTCTACACGCTCCCAAAGTGCCCCAAAATGGAGCTACCATATGGCTACCGCTTGGCTTTTGCAGTAATTTCATTTTTGGCGCGCATTCCGATACGTGCGTCTGAAAAATAATTTTTATTTTCTGCCACGCATATCGGACACGTGCCAAGCGGCATTTGGTGCGCTTAGGTCATTACCACCAGGTCAATGGCTGGCGGTAAGGTCTCAGACCCAAAATGGACACGCGGCAATTTTCATTTTGCCGCACGCCCATTTCGGCAAAAATTTTTTAAAGGCCTTTTTTTACAGGTGCGCTGAAAAATGGTTCTGCGAGCGCCCAAAACCCGCTCCTACACTACCGCAAGCCATTTTTAGCTCACCTTAGTAAAAGGACCCCTAAATGACTAGAAGACCAGCATTTGCACATTCTTAACATCTATATCTAGGCAGCTCAAGCCCAGACTCAAAACCCACCTCTTTACCGCTGCTTTTGACTCCTAACTCACTTGCCCTGTCCTTTATCCTCACCTCTTTATTCCCTTACCCTTAATTGTTCTGTCTGTTTACCTGTCTTTCTAGATTGTAAGCTCTTTGAGCAGGGACTGTTTTTTGTGTATGGTGTACAGCGCTGTGTATGCCTTGTAGCGTTATAGAAATGATAAGTAGTAGTAGTAGCTCCTTATAGAATTATCCCCAATATGTATGAAGACATCTTAATAGAGAACGAACATAAGGTGTAATAAAAGATTTGGGTTGGATAATTGTGAGTGACTAACTTGAAGGAGAAATTGCATGCACAGTGGTGTTCCTTGGTCAGCTGCCACTCAGGGTGGTCGCCACTGCGCACCCCCCCCCCCCCCGAGAGCAGCATGACCCCCCCCCCCCGGCTTGCATTCTTCTTGCCTGCTGGGGTGCAGGGAGCAGCCGCGCGGCTGTCGGCTCTGCCGGTTCCCCGCTCCCTCTGCTGTTACTTCCTGTTCCGGGGCAGAGGGAGCGGGGAACCGGCGGAGCCGACAGCCGCACGGCTTCTCCCAGCACCCTTCCTGCAGCGTGCACCTGGAGCAGACTGCCCCCACCGCCCCGCCCTCGGTACGCCACTGTGTGTACAGCTGATCTCAGTGTGTGTGCAGTAAACCGGCAAATTGTAATTATAGTTATTGCATTGGCATGCAGCGGGTTTTCTCATAGAGGTCTATATTGTCATTCTTTTTCACTTTAGGTTTGTGAAGTGTTGAACTCTACAGAGATGAGTTGCCAAGCGCCAGCACTGGCTGTGGGTGCAAACCAGCAATCTGACATTCCAGAGCGTCCAGAAGAATTTGGCTTCATCTTAGATAATGTCCAGTCTTTGCTGATCCTGAACAGAACCAACTTCACCTACTACCCTGACCCAGTGTTTGAGCCTTTCAACCCATCGGGGATATTGGAACTGAAGCCTGGGACGCCTATCATACTGAAGGTGGGAAGACAGGGGCAGAAAGATCCATGGCAATTAGATGGTCTCGTAAGGGTAAATGGCAGCACCGGTGGTTAGGAGGCGGGGCTAGTGCTGGGCAAATGGCAGATACAAATCAAGGCCAGGTCTACATATAAAGTAGCACATATGAGTTTATCTTGTTGGGCAGACTGGAAAACTCTTTTTATTGGAAAAAACTAAAAACAAATAACATACAAATCAAAAACAAGCCCCTAGCTATACACGGTCCTCCTATCTATGTACACCCCCTCCCCCTCCTCAATAGTACAGTGGAAACTGTTTATTAGAAAGACCAAAGAAAAAAACCGGACATGCAAATCAAACCCCAGGCTCCTAGCTAGACATGGTCTGCCTATCTATGTACACCCCCTCCTCAATAATACAATGGATCAACCCCCCCCCCGACCCCCCACAACCCCTTCAGACAACTGGCACACAATCCCCTGGGAAGCATGTCCCCTCATGGCGGCTTAAGCCTCACGTGTCTCCACCACCTCGAAGCCACCCCCACCCCTTTTTCCACCCTTTCCCACTTCGCCGCTTCCTGCACCGCCCTTACCACATCCCAGCTGACTACCTCCGCCGGCCGGACCTCCTGGTACAGGGACACCCTGCAGCGCGCCATCCAGAGGCAGTACCGCAATATCACCGAAATCAGAAAGCGTGTTACCGGATCCCCGCGTCCCTCTCCACCCTCTGGGCCATACACCCAGTCCGCATAGCTGTAGTTGCGGAAACTGGGGATCTGCAGCAACGAGGAAACCCGGTCAGAGACCTGGACTGTAAATGGGCACCTCACCAGGAAATGCTCCATCGTCTCTTCAGTTCCAGCACATTCCTCCCGTGGGCACCCTCTATCCCGCACATTGCGATATTTCAAATTTCCTCGGACGTACAGTCTACCGTGAAAGGACAGCCACGCCAGGTCTTTATACTTCACCGGGATGCGGTTCGAAGCAATCAACCGTAACCCCTGCTGCATCCGTGGGGCCGGCGCGTCCCTCAGCGCCAGAGGAGCTGAGAACACCTGCGCCCGTACTCTGTCCGTCCAGACCCCCCGTTGTCCTGCCTTCACCTCCCCCACCGTCAGCCCCCACACCCTCACCAATTTCACTAGGGTCTTGCAATAACTCACCCCCCCCGGAGCCCCCCTTCGCAGTGCCACTACCCTCCCCCCCTCCCGCCATAGGTCCCAATATCTCGGCCACCACTGCAGGACACTCCTAGCCCACCCCGGTGGCTCCCGCCCTACCGCCCTCCCCAGATTGAACTGCAGGAACAAAGCGCTGAAAAACAGGACTGGGTTTATCATGCCCACCCCCCCCTCCCTCCTAGGCAGATAGGTAACATTCCGTTTTACCGGATTCGTCCTGTTGCCCCAGAGCAGCCGGAAGAACACCCCATACAAGGCCGTGTACCGGCTCTCCGGCAGCAGGCAGATGTAACTGACGAACAGAAACAAAGGAACTAAGTGTGCCTTGATGAGCTGTACCCGCTCCCCCATGGTCATTTTCCACCCCTTCCATCTATCCACCCTCCCCTTCACTTCTTGGAGACACCTATCCCAGTTGTAGAGCCTATAATCCCCCTTCTCGAAGTATATTCCCAAGACCCGTATACGTTCCACAGCTGTAGGAAACCTACCTCCCAACTCAAATTGCAGCCCCTGATCCCCAACCCACAGGCTATTGGACTTTTGAAAATTGACCTGCGACGCTGTTGCCTGCGAGTATTCCTGGATCAGGTTCTGCAATCTACCTCCCTCCCTCTGGTCCGCTACCCACACTGTAACGTCATCTGCATACGCCACGACCCTTAACTGGTTATTGTCCCCCACCTCCACCCCTTCCAGCCCCTCCGCCCCCCCCTTCTCCAGCCGTCTTATAAAAGGGTCGATGGCGTATGCATACAACAGCGGGCTGAGTGGGCACCCCTGTCGGACCCCTGCCCCTACCTCAAACCCCTGCCCTCTCCACCCGTTAACCAGGGGAAAACACCCCGCATGCCGATAGAGTAGCTGTAATTGCTCTATCCAACCCTTCGGAAACCCATAGCGCTCCAGAATGCTCCATAGGACACCCCACTGCACTCTATCAAACGCTTTTTCCTGGTCGAGTGTTACCAACAGCCTACCATGCCCTCCCACTCTACTGCGTTCTACCCCCTCCCGCACCCACGCTGCAGCTTCCAAGACCCCTCTCCCTTTAACCCCACATGCTTGCGAGGCTGCTAGCAAATCCCCAGACACCTGCCTCATTCTCTGGAATAGCATTCGCGCAAAGATTTTTCGATCCGTATTAAGCAGTGCTATAGGCCGCCAGTTGGCCAGCATCGCCGGGTCCTTCCCCTTACTTAGTAGGATAAGAGCCGCCTCTGTCAAGGAACTAGGCAAGGAACCCTCCAACTGGGCTGCCCCCCATACCCTCACCAGGATCGGCACCAGCTGCTCCTTAAAGGCCTGGTAGAACTCAGTTGTTAGCCCATCCGGCCCCGGCGAGGTCTTCCTGTGGAGCGCCCCGATGGCTTCCTCCACCTCCTGTTCTGTCCACGGGTTCAAGAGGGCCTGAAGCTGGGGTCCCCCGTGACCTATCCCCGGGGTTCCTTCCACATAACACTCCATCTGCTCCATATCAATCTGCTGGGCTGAAAGGAACGCCGCAAAGTGGTCCCTCACTGCCCCCAGAATCCCCTCCTTGGTGTCCTGCAGGACCCCCTGTGCATCCCGCACCCCCTCCATCACCCTGCGCGCCCTCCGCTCCCGGCAGCATGCGAAGGGGTCCGGGCTACACATTTTCCCGAAGTCCCGCTCATACACCAAGGAGGTGTAGCGGTTGTACTGTACCTGCTCCAGGAGTGCTTGGAGATCATGTATTTCTTCCTCCCTCCCCCCTTGTGAAATCAATGTGTCCCTCTTTTTCTTTATTGCCATGCCCAACTTTGTCCTTTCCCTCCCCTCCCTTCTCGCCTGTCTGAGAAAGAATCCCCGCGTTCGTCTTTTCACTGTATCCCACCACTCCCCCAATGACTGAAATGCCCCCTGCACTGACACCTGATCTTCCAAAAACCGGCGGTACTCCTCCCGCACCTGCTCGCTACCTAACCACTTTAAATTTAGTCGCCATAACCCCCTCCCTGGCCTCTGCGCTGCCGCCCCCCCCACCTGAAGGAGGACCATGTGGTGGTCTGAAAAGTCCACGTCCACGGTTCGTGGACCCCCCAGACAAACCCCCTTCTTTACCAGGAATCTATCGATTCTACTTTTACACTGCCCTCGAAAGAACGTGAACCCCTCCTGTTCCTCACAGAAGGCCACATGCGCGTCTACCAGCTCCGCCTCCCGCATGATCCCTGCCAGCCTCACCCCGTCATAGCCCACCTGTACCGATCGTCCCCCACTATCCTTTTTCCGCAATATGGTGTTAAAATCTCCCCCCCAGACTACTTGGCGCGAAGTGTATAGGTAGGGCTTGATCTTTCCAAAGAGGAGCACCCTTTCCTTCTTGCTTTGGGGCCCGTACACATTCACCACCCTCAGTGCTCTATCCTCCCAAATCGCATCCACAACAAGACATCTCCCCACCCCCAGCTCCACCACTCGCTGAATATTCACCCGGTGGGACTTAAATAAGATCCCCACCCCACCATACCTCTCCCCCGCCAACCCCCACACCGAGGGACCCCACTTCCAGGCCCGTCTTGCCCGCCTGATCACCTCAATGGACCGCAGCCGAGTCTCCTGGAGCAGGAAGCAATCTGCTTGGACCCTCGCGAACCAGTCATACGCTAAACCCTGCTTCTTCGGAGAGGCGATGCTGGCCACATTCAGCGTGGCAAATGTCAACACTAAGCCTGCCATCCTCATTGCGAGTCACGGGTCTGCTCACTCCCAACTTCTTTCCTTATCTCCTGGGATACCCCCTTCTTACCCTGAAGCAGGTCCTCTGCTATGCGGTCTACATCATCCCCTGCCAGATCCCCCTCCCCCCCCCGCAGCCGTCCTGTCTGCACCTTACCCCCCCCTCCCCCTTTCTTCCTTCCTTTCTTCTTTGCTCTATCCGGACCCACACCCTGATCCCTCCCTCTCCCCTCTTCACCCCCCCCCCCCTACCTCCTCCTCCGAGTCCTCCACCTCCCCCAAGTCCTCCAAGTCCTCCAGATCCTCCTCTAGCTCCACTCTGTCCCCCCAAGCCTGCACTTGGGCCTTCACCACCTGCCCGGCCCCCTCAGCTTTCCTCTTACTCCCCTTTCCCCTCCCTCCCTCCCTTCCCTCTTCCTCCTCCCTCACCCCTCCCCCTCCCCCCAGAGCCTTCCCGCCCTTCTTCCTACCACCAGTACCCTCCTCCAGTGCTTCCTCATATTTCCGTTTGCCCTCTCCAATCCCCCCTGCCGCCCCCTCTTCCTCCATTAACTCCACCTCTTCTCCTTCCCCCTGTTCTTCCTCCTCCCTCCCAACCTCCCTATCCTCCTCCTCCTCCTCCAACACCTGAAATCTGTTCCCCCCCCTCTTCCCCTGCAGCGACCCCTCCCTGCCCACCCCTACTTTCCCCCCCCTCCGAAACTTCCCTTTCCTCTGTGGCACTTGTACCCACTCCCCCTCTCCCCCCTGCTCCACTCCTGACCCAGCCCCCTGCCGCCCCCCCTCCTGCATCCCCTCCTTCTCCCCCCCTTGCCCCTCCCTGCCTATCACCCCCTGCCCTATCCCCTCCTCCATTACCCCCCCTCCCCGTCCCTTCCCCCACATATCCCACTCGTTATGGGCCGCCCTAGGGCAGTTCCGATATGCATGGCCTAACCCGCCGCAGAGGTTGCACCTGATCGCGGTGCAGTCCTCTGTGGCATGCTGATCCCCGCATCTTCCACACTTTACCACTGGGCATGACATGCTGAAGTGCCTAAACGAACCACATCTGAAGCACTGCCGCGGCTGCCCCTTGTAAAAGCACAGTATCCTGTCACGACCGATAAAGGCAGCCGAAGGAATGTGCTGGACCACATGGCTCTCCTGTCTCAATTTGACCAGGGCTCCCCAACCTCCTGCCCAAACCCTGCTTGGATCCGGTAACTTTGTAAGTGGGGATCTCAGCTCCGCGTACCTCTGTAGCCAGTAGGCTAAATCTGCCCCAGAGATAGACTCATTTCTCACGAGCAGGGTGATCTGCACCAGGTCCGGCTTGCTGACTGGAATGGCCCTGAGGTCCCGCCACTCCCCCTTTCCCCTCACCCCCTCGTACCTTTCCCAGAATATTTCCATCCCCCTCTGGGTCATGAAGCTCAAGTCATATTCTGGGATGTTGATGGGGTGTATACACGCGTAAAAGTCCTCGGGTATAAACCCCATCCCCATCACCAGCCTCAAGACCCGATCCCTGGAGGGCATTGCCCCCTCCCCTATCCATTTGAGCTGTACCACATTTCGCCGCTTAGGCAGCTGTCCACCCCCTGTCCCCGCTCCCCCCCAACCCCTCCCTGGGCCCTCAAAACCACCCGATCTCCCCCCCTCCCTCCTTCCCCCTCCCTGGACTACTGCCGCAAAGGACTTGGACCCCAGCCCCCACCGCCCCCCCTCCACACTTGTTCCAGCCCTTCCCTCTGCCTCCCCCCCCTTCTGTCCCTCTGCCCCTCCCCTCATCCCTCTCCCTTCCTCAATATCCACCGCCCCCTCCCCCTCCCGTTGTCCCCCGTCCCCTTCCCTCTCAGACAAACATCCAGCAACGTCCATAGTCAGTTCTGCGGCTTGGGCTGCCTCCAACTGATTGTCCTGCCCATCACCACTTCCTGGAACGTCCCTGCTCGTCCCTGCCACTGCAGGCTCCAGCCTCTGGGCTAATCGCCTCCTCTCCTCTGTCTCCTGGCGATACTCTGGCACCTGCCCAGTCAGGTCTGCAGCTGGCGATACCAGACTCCCTGCTCGCTCTGCCCCCGAACTCCCTCCAACCTCCGGCACCAGGGGCGAAGCCTCCGGAACTCCGCCGCTCCCCTTGGCTCCTCGCTCCCAGCCGTCCTGCTGGCAGGTCTGCTCCACCACCCGCTGCACATCTGTTAGACTTGCCATGTCCACTTCTGTAGTCAACGAAAGTCTCTCAACAATCGGGTTACTTCCCCCTTGCTTCTGGTGCAGTCCCTCCTGCGTTCTCCCAATGGCTGGCGCTTCCCGGGGGCATGGCTTGTCTGTTCCTGATTCCGCCACAGGCTGGCTGTTAGCACCCCCCGATTTCACCTCTTGTAATGGACAGCTGGTCAAATGAGCTCCCAGCTGCTGCCCGCTCCTATTCCTCTCTCTCCGACCCCTCTCCTGTAAACCGCCAGCTACTCCATGCTCAGGGAAGACCTCCCCTGCTCCCGGACTTCGTGGGCGGGGCTTCTCCAGATGCCATGCTGCTTCGGTTTCCACTTCAGTCATTGCAGACCCGGCCAAAAATACCGGAGTCTGCCTCTGCTGACCCTTTTCCAACAGGGCTTCCTTCACGGCAACTGTCTCTGCTGTTTGCACAACTGCAGGTAAGCCCTCTGAGACTTCGACCACCACCTCTGTAGAAAACAGGCTGCTACCTGCGTCTCCCTCTGCTGCCTCCATTATCTGGAGTTTTGAAAAGTTACTGAGTTCTGTCCTCCCCTCCACAGGTAGGATCTCTACTCCAGCCCCCACCTCAGAGCCATGTCCTGCCGCTGCCTCCTTATTCTCTGGCTGCTGGGTAAGTGCTCTAGACTGTGTTGCCAACTGTCTCATGTATTTTAAAGTGGGGTCACCTCTGAACCCAGACAACTCTTTTGAGTCTAATGCTGCTGAAGACACTGAAGCTTGCTGCAACTGTAGTGTTCCTGAACCCCCAGACTGTGGTATTGAAGCCATCCTTTCTCGGTTAACATAGAGCTCCCTCAAAGGATTCACAGAGCCCTTTTTTAAACAGTTCAACAAGTGTTCTTTTTTCCCCAACAACTTTGATATCCGGGCTTCCTCTTTAACATACATTTGTCTGTGCTCCGCTGGGGCAAATTTACACATAGTTCTTGCCATTTTCAGACGTTTTCCTAGCTCCACTACTTCTTTTTCCACCAGCTTAATTCGTCTTACAATATTTACCACACTACTTGCTGGATCATCAGGGTCATAGCTCACTTCAAGGAACTCCTCATCTGACGATCCACTCTCCTCACTCTCACTCTCAGCTGCCTCCAGCAAAGGCTTCTGGCAAACTTCCATCGCCTCTTCCTTCTCCCTTCCTTGGAAGCGCCCTTCTGGGGCCTGTACTATCTTCCTCCCCCCTCCACTGTCTTCTCGCTTACCTTCCGCAAGCTGGGCCATGGAGGGGGAAATGCTCTGGTGGCCTCCACTGGGCTGCTTCTCCCTTCGGTCCACTGGACTCCTTTCCCTTCTCCCGGTAGTCAAACCAGGGAGAGAGCCACTCCTTTCGGCCTTCTGGTCCCGGGCCCCAGGAGGCCCCATAGCCTGGGACTTTCCTGAGGCCTTCTCCCCAGGGACCCTCCTCATCTTTGGGGAGGGAGCTAGGTCTCACTCCCTTTCCACTGGAAGTCAGCAGAGCTCTCTAAAACACCTCCTTCCTCCTCAGCAGACTGGATGGATCGTACAGGTCTTTTTCTTTCGTCACTTACTATGTTACTATGGTTAAAAGGATTTAATGGGTAGGAATTGCTCCTTCCTAGTTAAATCCCTCTGGACGGCTCTGCCGTTGATATTCAGTAGGGATGGGCAACCCAAACATTTTCAGTTCATTTCATTTCTCCTGTTGTTGGCAGCATTGTTCATTTTGGGCCCCTTTTAGCAAGCTGTGGCAAAAGGGAGCCTGCGCTTGCATCGGCATGGGTTTTTGACGCGAGCCGAGCCTCCTTTTTACCTCAGTGGGTAAAAGTTAGGTCTTTCTTTTTTTTAAGAAATGGCCGTGCGGCAAGTGAAGCACTTGATGTACAGCCAATTGGAGGGGGGGGGGGGGGGGGGAGGTCCTTACTGGCACCCTAGGGATTCATCTCCCTGATTTCTAAAATCAGTATCAGGATGTTCACAGGCAGCTGAAAACAATGGGACTGTGGATAATGCTTGACCTCTATTGTATTTTGGGCACTCACTTGATAGGTCTTTCAGTAACAGCCATAGTTCTTTGGTTTACTCACGCCTTGAGGCAGCTACTTCATAGCAAAACTCTGGCCAAAGTCGGTGTGTTGGACCGATCACCAACAAAAGCAGAAAACAAAAAATATAAAAATAAAAATAAAATATATATATATAAAAACGTCAAAATTTAAAATTAATCATAAAATATGTATTTAAAAGATGAATCCATCAAAATCAAAAAATTACATAAAAAGGACGACACTTTGGATGTAAAAATGAAGAATCAACTTTATTAGCCGTACGGCCGAAACACAGCTGTGTCGAGTCCCTTTCTCCCTGCTACAGTCTGGCTAATAAAGTTGATTCTTCATTTTTACATCCAAAGTGTCGTCTTTTTTATGTAATTTTTTGATTTTGATGGATTCATCTTTTAAATACATATTTTATGATTAATTTTAAATTTTGACATTTTATATATATATATATATATATTTTTTTTTTTTTAAATATTTTTTGTTTTTTGCTTTTGTTGGTCATCTTCGCTGTTTTGTTTCTTGTTGATTTCCTTGCGAAGACTGGTTTCTTCTGTTTTTTGTACTACCTTGGACTGATCACCTACACGTTGTTTCCTACCTGCACTTGGAAGTTGAATTCAGTTAAGATATCTTTTCACTTCTTGTTTTTGGATCCACAGTCAGTTCTGTGAAGTTTTAGCATTTGGCATCAAAGAATTTAAGGGTTTTTTTGCCAATGATGAGAAGGAACCCATTGACTTTTTCCAACCTTTGTTATTGAAAGCAATTATTCGGGTTGGAGGTTGGGTCGGTTTCAGAGGCTTTTTCCCTTTTTTACTTTTAAAACTTAATGCACTTCACAGAACTTTAGTTTCTTTAAATTACTATTTTGCCATCATTTCAGAGAGATTATTGTGTCGTACTGTATGTAGTACTCTCTTTTCCTTTGTTGGGATATATTGCATGTGCAGATATGTACATGCAGTTGCCCTGTATGCTCAGCGCAAGGCTGCCCTGGGAGTCTCAGCATGTTTATGAGTGTGCCTGTGTAATTGTTGTTTCCGGTTTACTGCTGTGTGTCACAGTTGTAGTCTGCTTTGGCCAAAGAAAGCATGGAGAAAAATACTTCAAGTTTACCTGCTTGATTAGCATGTGGTTATATGCACACAGGATTGGCCGAGCAATGCACCAAAGGCTTGAGCGTGGATTTAACTCGCGTGGCATAAATTTCCGCAAATCATATTCATCTCTTCAACAAAGCCTACAAAAGTCACCCTCAATGAAACAAATCATTCCTTAAACCACCCAAGTACACCAAAAAAACACTTCTCACACGACCTTACCTAACACCTTCCATCTAAATCCTCTTTCACCTGTGCTTATGATCGACTGTTTTTAAATCATGTAACGACGTTATCATATCTATACTCTGTAAGCCACATTGAGCCTGCAAAAAGGTGGGGAAATGTGGGGTACAAATACAATAAATAAATAAATAAATAAATAAATAAATAAATTATATATTAGACAGGTCATTGAGAATTCCACGTTGGCGCAATAAAGGAAGAGTTGATTTTGCCGCTAGAATAATGCAAAGAATTTTTTTGCCAAAGTTCTGAAAAATAGGAACAGTCGCTGAAGTGGATATGTTGGGAAGGAAAGTGGTTTGGCCCATAAAATAAAGTTCAGCGTGTGTTATTAAGCGGCAATTATTGTGCGCTCATCTCCCGCAAAGTGAGCCAAACAGAAAAACACCACTTGTCCTCATATACCGTCTACTATTCACGGCACTTTTTCTGCACTGTCTTGCTTTCTGGCATCACTGCTTTCCAGCCTTCCTATTTCTCTCTTTTTTTTTTTGTCTTATTGTAATTTATTATTACAGCATTATTTAAAATGACAAATTAGTGGTTGGGGCAGTGTTACTTTTGCTCATAACTGTTTCCTGACTAAAAATATGTATTAATGAGTCAATTCCTCAAAAAAACCCTAAAAACAATGATTTACTTGAACAGACAGACACTGCTAAGCAAAAATGCCGGTTAACGAGCACATCTGCTATAACTTTTATAACTGCGGAGATTAATAAGCACCACAGTTTCTTCAAGACATTATTATTATTATTTGCTGCATTTGTATCCCACATTTCCCCACCTATTTGCAGGCTCAGTGTGGCTTACAATATGTTACAACGACAATCACATTAATAGGATAAGAATTTCAGGATATAGATACAGATAAGGTGCATAAGAATATCATGGCAATCATATTAACGGAATAAGAGTTTCAGAATTGTTACAAATAAGGTTCATAAGAATATCCTGTAGGATTAGGGTGGATAATAGATAAAACATTACATAGTGATATCAGGACAAGATAAAAACCCATCTATTCAAACAAGCCTACCCCAAAGACCCAGATTAATCTCATGAACCCATCTACCTTACATATACTGAAGAGAAAACGACATTGACCCAGAATCTATCTCCCACCTTACCCTCCTCTATCACCTGTCTCTACCTACCTACCCATCCATCCTTCTATTATGTTATACTTAATTTCCTACTTTACATAACAAAATTCTGTGTTACCTATCAAACATATAAACGGCGAGTGACCGTACTCACTCGCAAATGCGCAGTAGAGACTTCCCTCTCTGCCCTGCCCCCGATTCAATACGTGATGATGGGGGCGGGACAGAGAGGGAAGTCTCTACTGGCATGCTGCAGACGTTGGAACCGCTCCCCCCTCCCTCGGAGTCGCCGCCGCCCCTCCATCTGGCCCGAGCACTGTGAACTTACATCACCCCGCAGCAGCAGGCACATCAGCAAAGCTGCCGTCGGGCTTCCTTCTCTGCCTTTGTCCCGCCCTCACCGACGTTACGTCACACGAGGGCGGGACACAGGCAGAGAAGGAAACCCGCCCCGACGGCAGCTTTGCTGATGTGCCTGCTGCTGCGTGGTGATGTAAGTTCACAGTGCTGCTCGGGCCAGGTGGAGGGGCTGCGGCGACTCCGGGGGGGGAGGGGCTCGGAAACCCCCCCATTCCAAAAGTAGCCTGTTTTCACGGGCTCAACGGCTAGTTACTATGTAAGCCACATTGAGCTTGCTTTTAGTGGGAAAGTGCGGGATACAAATATAATAAATAAATAAATAATATTCAGTAATGAGGATGTAATTAAAATAAACAAATTAAGAAAGTTCCCAGTGGCGTAGGAAGGGGGGACGGTGGGGCGGTCCGCCCCGGGTGCACGCCGCTGGGGGGGTGTCTGCTCCGCTGGTTCCCGACGCAGCTCCCAGCAACGTGCAGTCGGGGCGGATCGGCCCGCACCGCTTTCCGATGTAAGTACGCGCTCCGGGGAGAGGGGTGCGCCAGGGTCGCTTTACTCATACTACCCCTCTCCTCAAGTCGCTTCACTGGCTCCCTATCCGTTTTCGCATCCTGTTCAAACTTCTTCTACTAAGCTATAAATGTACTCACTCTGCTGCTCCCCAGTATCTCTCCACACTCGTCCTTCCCTACACCCCTTCCCGTGCACTCCGCTCCATGGATAAATCCTTCTTATCTGTTCCCTTCTCCACTACTGCCAACTCCAGACTTCGCGCCTTCTGTCTCGCTGCACCCTACGCCTGGAATAAACTTCCTGAGCCCCTACGTCTTGCCCCATCCTTGGCCACCTTTAAATCTAGACTGAAAGCCCACCTCTTTAACATTGCTTTTGACTCGTAACCACTCGCCTCCACCTACCCTCCTCTCCTCCTTCCTGTACACATTAATTGATTTGATTTGCTTACTTTATTTATTTTTTGTCTATTATATTGTAAGCTCTTTGAGCAGGGACTGTCTTTCTTCTATGTTTGTGCAGCGCTGCGGATGCCTTGTAGCGCTATAGAAATGCTAAATAGTAGTAGTAGTAGTAGGAGGAGGGTGCGCCGTACTGCACCCGGGGGGGGGGGGGGGTGTGTGCAGCGGCGACCCGTCCCGGGTGTTAGCTGCCCTCGCTACGGCACTGAAAGTTCCATAATAGTTGTATCTGGTGTAGTTTAGGAGTCAGTATGTTATGGGGGATCCTTATTTTACGTCTTTTTGACAAGTAAGTCTTCAGTAATTTCCGGAAGGTTGTCACACGAGGGCGGGACACAGGCAGAGAAGGAAACCCGCCCCGACGGGTCAAATCATGTGTTGTTTTTATGGTGATCGGTAACACTGTTATTGCAAAAACAAATGCGCATGCATATAGTCATCCCTCCCATTAACAGCATGATTTGTCTGCATATTATATTTCCATCGTATTTGTTTGTTGCGTGCGGCAAAATATTTTCTTGTTAGTCTCTTACTACGGTCGTTATTCTTCTGCAGCTGTACCACAAACATTCTGCATCTGGCGCTGAGTGTGCCCGGTCTCTTTCACAGGGGGGGGGGGTGAGAAGAGGGGTTGACAACAGACTGTGCAATAAACATTTATTCTGGGGAAAACTTAGAGGGTCTTTTACTAAGGCGTGGTCACGTTTTTGTCGCGCACTAAAATTGTGGGTGCGCTAAACGTTAGAGACACCAACGCATTCCTATGGGCGTCTCTAACATTTAGCGTGCCCACAATGTTAGCGTTCGCTAAAAACGTGAGCGCGCCTTAGTAAAAGACGCCTCAAAAGAGCTGGAGGGACAAATTTCATTTTCTGGGATGAGGAATTTGATCACTTTATCTTAGATAAGGAGTATCTAGAAGGAGAGAAGAGGGGATAATATATGTTGTACTCTGGATGGCGGTTGGCTTAGCAGAGTTTAAAAAGGGGTTAGACGGTTTCCTAAAGGACAAGTCCATAAACCACTACTAAATGGACTTGGGAAAAATCCACAATTCTGGGAATAACATGTATAGAATGTTTGTACGTTTGGGAAGCTTGCCAGGTGCCCTTGGTCTGGATTGGCCGCTGTCGTGGACAGGATGCTGGGCTCGATGGACCCTTGGTCTTTTCCCAGTGTGGCATTACTTATGTACTTATGATCTTAGGCAATGTATTTTGCTTGCCTTAGCTTTGAAATCACCTCTGCTGACTGATGCCTAGTAGAGGTCCTACATCAGACTTTTGCTCTCTGTCTATTCGGTGTGGAAGAGTATGATACAGATTTTGGTCTTTGAGGCCCCAGAAAGGAGAAAAGAATCCATGGTCAGAGCATTAGATTGAAATTCAGGAAAAATCATGGCATATAAGCCTAAGACGCCTGTCCGTTACTTTACTCTCTGAGGAATCTTGGGCAAATCACCTTGTCTGCATTAACCTCCAGGATTTAGTAGGGGAAAAAAGTCATTTATCATATTCTGTCTTTCCCCTTATAAGGTTAACTTTTTAAACTGATAGTTAATGAGTTCAAAATGTATTTTTGCTTGTTTTTATTATTTTTTTAAAAAGAGTAAAAAAAAACTAAGGGGTCCTTTTACTAAGGTGCGCTGAAAAATGGCCTTAGGCGCAGGTTTTGGGCGCGCACAGATCCACTTTTCAGAGCGCCTGCAAAAAATGCCTTTTAAACATTTTTGCCGAAAATGGACGTGTGGCAAAATCAAAATTGGCGTGCGTCCATTTGGGGTCTGAGACCTTACCGCCAGCCATTGACCTAGCGGTAAAGTCTCACGCGGTAACCGGGCGGTAGTGACCTACACGCATCAAATGCCACTTGGCGTGTGTCTGAAAATAAAAATTATTTTTCGGACGCAGGTATTGGACACGCACCAAAAATGAAATTACCGCAAATGCCACGCGGTAGCCAGGCAGTAACTCTATTTTGGGGCACATTGGGCACGCGTAGACGCTTACGTGGCTTACTAAAAAGGCCCCTTAACATCCATGTATTAACTCAAAAGCATTGCTCTAGCAGGGTGGAATGGGTGAGGACTAGTTATTTAAAGCCAATGGATGTCTGTCAAGGCTTAGTCCTATTTTTTTCTTTAATTTCTGCTGGTTACACAGGGCAAGAACCTGACCCCTCCAGTGGCTGGCGGCAATGTGAAACTGAACTATACAGTACTGATTGGTGAGAAGCCGTGTACCGTCACCGTGTCGGATGTCCAGCTGCTCTGTGAGTCTCCCAACCTCACTGGGCGACATAAAGTGCTGGTAAGTGGGTTGGACCCTGTAGGGTCCCACTGTCTGTAACAGTTCTAGGTTTGGGGTCTTCCCAAGTGAACTCAACACAGAGGGATGGGGCAGGGGAGAAGGGTCATCATATGTATTTGGTGGATTCAGTTTTGAAATCTTCTCCCCTCCCTAGGTAGTACGAACATGAGTCACTAACATTTCAATCACTTGAATGTTCTATAAAAGTCATAAATGTGTGGAAATATTGAGGTAACCCAAGAAGACAGGAGGAGGCCTCCATGGAGAGTCAAAGCAAAACAGCAAACGTAGAGGCTGACAAATGCGCAAACCAACAGGGAGATAATATAAAAAACCAGTTTATTCAGAATATTCACATCAAGGACCTGACACGATCCGTGTTTCAGCGCCAAAGCACCTGCCTCAGGGGTCACAATCAACTTTCTCTGAGAAGAAGCTGATTGGCTTGAATGATTCCTTTATGTATGCAAGTTAATCCACAGAGAGAACAAAAGAACAGCCAACCGATCAGCAAACACCATGTGGATTAACTTGTTTTTACATTATGTTGCAATGGCGATAACCATTAACGGAATGATAAGTACAGAGAAGAGTTACATTTAAAGGTACATAAGAATATCAAGCAAATTAGATGTTAAAGATAAAATATCAAGTGAATTAGGAGTAAATAAATAATTAATTCATAAGAGCAAGGACAAGGTAAAACGTTCAATAATGTCAATGTAATTAAAGTAACCAGGTTAAAGGAATGAATGTTGATTTGTTCTGGTGCTTTTTTGATGTCAAGTCTTTTATGAAGGATTCTTGTTATAAGTCTCTTTGAATAAGTTTGTCTTTAGTAACTTCCGGAAGGTTAGTAGATCATGCGTTGTCTTTATGTTCCTTCGTTACCCTCAGATGTATGCCGTCCAGCCCCGTCGCTTTGTGCATCTTTAGTTTACCCAGCTCCTCATGAACACAATCCTCTGAAAATTGTTCAGGGACGCCCACTCCTCCTTTCCTGTTTGTGTTTGTCCTGCTCCCGACCCTTCAGCTATGAACACAGAGAAGAAACAATTGTTAAGCAATTTTGCCTTATCTTTATCAGCTTCTACAGATTCCTCCCCAGTTTAGTAGCAATTGTGCATGCTGAAATTTGCGTGCCATATATAGAATCTGTCCATTACTATCTGTGACCAGCATTGGCAGGGCCGGCTCAAGGGATTGTGGTGCCCTGAGCCAACTTCCTTTTGTGGCCACCTCCCCCCCCCCCCCCCCCCCTCCAAGGCATCGCTTCCAGCTACCCCCTCTCCTCCCTCCCATGGGTTTAGCAACTCTCCTTTCCTTGGGCGAGCTCCCCCCCCCCCCCACAGTCCAGTCTCTCTTTCCTCCCGCTCATCGTCCTCCCCCCAGATCTGGCACTGCTCCCTCACTTCTTTCACTTACCCACAGTCCTGTAAAGTTTAATTTGGTTGCCAGCAACAGCAGCATGATAGGCTGCCTCCAGCCAGTCCTTGGGTCTTCCTCCTGCCTCCTCTGATGCCATTTCCTGTGAGTGAGTTGCAGCAGAGGGAAGACCTAGGGGGTGCCTGAAGGCAGCCTGTCATTCTGCTGCTGTTGCTGCCAGCCACTGATGTAAACTTTATAGGACCACGGCGGGGGAGTGAGGGAGCAGTGCCGGACCCACAGGGAAGGGGAAGAGAGAAGGGGGGAGACTGGACTGGGGGAAGGTGTTGGGGGAAGAAAGGTTTTAACCTGTAGGCCACGGGAGGTCAGAGGCTGAGTATTTTGGTGCCCCTAATCACTGGTGCCCTGAGCCACAGCCTCACCTGGTCCAGTGGTTAAGTCGGCCCTGAGTATTGGGTGCTGGCCACGGTGGTTTTCCGTGGATTTGCTGGCAATCACAGTGAGTCCTACAGTAAGAACATTTTACTTGCAAGATTTTTATCAAATCTTGAGCGTATTCTCACCCCCTGTATTATTGATTAAAAATATATTGCTCCTTAAAAATACAAAATTGATCACAGATCTGGTTAAGATGACATTTTAAGAGCAGCATTTCAGCCACTGTGACTGAAACAGCATTTCCTTCAAACGTTCTCGAGCTGGTGAATACCCTTATTATATGGTATCTAAACAACTGTAAGGCATGAAATTAATTTCCAGATTAAGCATTTTTCATTCCCACGTCGTCTTGGTTTGCTCTGGATAAGGCGCCCTTGGGTTGCCCTTTAACCCTTGCTGAGCCGTCTCCAAGGGCTTCACCTGCAGCTTGAACTCCTTAAGATGCAGTATCAGAAAGCAAAAGTATTTGAGCGTGAGCGTGTCCGGTCATTAAGCTCAGTTTTTGTGTGTAGAGCTTCCACGTTCCTGGCTGCGCTGCCTAGAGACTGTGAAGGATACTTGCAAACCTCATTTTCTGCATTTCTACCTCCTTAATTTTACTGCAATTAATGAATACACGAATTAAATGCTTTGCTAGTAGCAAAGTCGCAGAGAGCATAATTTTCTGAACTATTAACATGGGCAAATAGTGATTTACATATGTAAATTAGCTATTTGAAAATAGGTTTTAAAGTCAGCACGTGAAGGGCAGTTTTATAACGAGTATGCACCTGTAGTTACATGCACCAAGTGCTGAGATCATTCTGCTTTATTAATGACCCGACACGGGCTGTGTTTCGGTGTGGCTAATCCTGCTTCTGGGTCGATTCCACCAAGCAACACTGGGTGCATGAGTGGTTGCTTAAAATGTAGTAGCTCAATACAGTGATAGTCTGCTCTGGTGAAACAGAACTGAAGGACTAGAGCGGAGCAGAATGCCAAAAAATTGCACCATTTCATGGTGTTTCGCTCTATTTCACCAGAGCGGACTATCGCTCTATTGAGCAACTACATTTTGAGCTGCGGTAAGAATCCAAATTAGTGTCAACACCAATAATTGATTAACAGCTCCTTAACTAACTAATTCCATGCACATCTACCCTGCACTGCCCTGGAGAAGTGGCCTAACGGTTAGTGCAGCGGGCCATGATCCTGGTGACCTGGGTTCAATTCCCACTGCAGCTCCTTGTGACCTTGAGCAAGTCACTTAACTGTCCATTGCCCCAGGTACATAGATTGTGAGAAAGTACCTGCGTATGATGTGTACGACGCTGCGTACACCTAGTAGTGCATGGGAGGAGTAGCCTAGTGGTTAGTGCAGTGGGGGAACTGGGTTCAATTCCCACTGCATCTCCTGGTGACCTTGAGTGAGGCACTTAACCCTTCCTCCAGTGGAGGAGTAGCCTAGTGGTTAGTGCAGTGGACTTTGATCCGGGGGGAAATGAGTTCAATTCCCACTGCAGCTCCTTGTGACTCTGGGCAAGTCACTTAACCCTCCATTGCCCCTGGTACAAAATAAGTACCTGAATATATGTAAACCGCTTTGAATGTAGTTGCAAAAACCTCAGAAAGGCGGTATATCAAGTCCCATTTCCCTTTCCCTATTTGAGATTCTAGATGGAATGTTGTTATTCCACTAGCAACATTCCAAGTCAAAGCCTGCCCTTGCAGATCAGCAACGTGGCTGCGCAGGCTTCTGTTTCTGTGAGTCTGACGTCCTGCACGTATGTGCAGGACGTCAGACTCACAGAACCAGAAGCCTGTGCGGCCGCATTGCTGATCTGCAAGGGCAGGCTTCTACATGGAATGTCGCTAGTGGAGGAGTAGCCTAGTGGTTAGTGCAGTGGACTTTGATCCTGGGGAACTGAGTTTGATTCCCACTGCAGCTCCTTTTGACTCTGGGCAAGTCACTTAACCCTCCATTGCCCCATGTAAGCCGCATTGAGCCTGCCATGAGTGGGAAAGCGCGGGGTAAAATAAGGGCTACTATATGGTGTACAGTTGGGGGTGGAATAGCAACATTCCATGTAGAATCTCCAACAGTAGCAACATTCCATGTAGAATCTCCAATAGTATCTATTTTATTTTTGTTACATTTGTACCCTGCGCTTTCCCACTCATGGCAGGCTCAATGCGGCTTACATGGGGGCAATGGAGGGTTAAGTAACAGAGTGAGAGTTACCTAATGAAAGAGGTGCTATGCCACATTTTAGCAGCATTATTGACTGCAGTTACAGTGGTTTATATCTGAGGGTACTCTACACACAAAAATTATATATTATATTGGTGGAATATTGGTGAAATACTGGTGAAACAACTGTTTGTTAAAGCACTTTTTTGAAGTAGGTGGCTTTTGAGTCCTGGTTTGTGTATACAAGCAGTTGAATGTTACCAGAGACATTGATATTGTGAATTCGTTTTCTGCTAGTGGAATAGCAACATTCCATGTAGAATCTCCAATAGTAGCAACATTCCATGTAGAATCTCCAATAGTAGCAACATTCCATGTAGAATCTCCAATGGTAGCAACATTCCATGTAGAATCTCCAATAGTATCTATTTTATTTTTGTTACATTTGTACCCTGCGCTTTCCCACTCATGGCAGGCTCAATGCGGCTTACATGGGGCAATGGAGGGTTAAGTGACTTGCCCAGAGTCACAAGGAGCTGCCTGTGCCTGAAGTGGGAACCGAACTCAGTTCCTCAGTTCCCCAGGACCAAAGTCCCCCACCCTAACCACTAGGCCACTCCTCCACCATTTGTGCGCAGAGATGCTGGTACAGAATTGGCACTCGTCCTCTCCACTGCGGCACCCAACATGGGGCATCCAGTTATAGAACTGCCCCTTTTGTTTTTACCATGCATAATTTTAACTACACTTAGGTGAAGCATTCCCAGTTGAGTTGTGGCGGCAAAAAGAGAACGGACCGCTTGCCTGTTCACTTTTTGGGACTGGTTGAGTTTTGGGCAGGATCAGAAAATAACATGCGCTGATTGAACCTTTGGGTTTACTTGCTTTATATTCTGAATAAAATCTTCCTGCAGAAAAAGAGGTGAAAATATGCATAGGGACTTCGTACCCATAGCAGGTTTTCAAAGCTTAAGCACCAATTTTAATGAGAAAAACATCAAGGAATCTTTCACGTGCTCATCTTCCAATGTGGTATATATCATTCAGTGTAAAAAATGCAACAAAGGCTTCTACATTAGAGAAACAAGGCAGATGCTAAAGAAGAGATTTAATTTACATAGACACCATATGAGAAATGCCAGTACCAATAAAGATGTCACACCTGTGGGGCAGCACTTTACAAAACCAGAACACTGTACCAGTGAGAATCCTGAAAGGAAACTTTAAAACAATACAGGAACGTAAGACCTTTGAAGTCAGAATGATTAAATATTTTGATACCCACCAGACAGGACTTAACAAAGATCTGGGTTTTTTAGCCCATTATAATCCATAAAATTGTACTGCTTTGTCACCCTCCTGTCTCCATGCATATCTCCCTGTCCCTCATCCACCCGACTCTTCCTGTGTCTCACCTATCCACCCCATCCTGTTAGACTGTCACTACATAGTAACATAGTAGATGACGGCAGAAAAAGACCTGCACGGTCCATCCAGTCTGCCCAACAAGACAACTCATGTGTGCTACTTTTGTGTATACCCTACTTTGATTTGTACCTGTGCTCTTCAGGGCACAGACCGTATAAGTCTGCCCAGCACTAGCCCCGCCTCCCAACCACCGGCTCTGGCATAGACCGTATAAGTCTGCCCAGCGCTATCCCTGCCTCCCAACCTCCAGTCCCGCCTCCCACCACTGGCTCTGGCACAGACCGTATAAGTCTGCCTAGCGCTATCCCTGCCTCCCAACCTCCAGTCCCGCCTCCCACCACTGGCTCTGGCACAGACCGTATAAGTCTGCCCCGCACTATCCCCGCCTCCCAACCTCCAGCCCCACCTCCCACTACCGGCTCTGCTATCCAATCTCGGTTAAGCTCCTGAGGATCCTTTCCTTCTGAACAGGATTCCTTTATGTTTATCCCACGCATGTTTGAATTCCGTTACCGTTTTCCTCTCCACCACCTCCCGCGGGAGGGCATTCCAAGCATCCACCACTCTCTCCGTGAAGAAATACTTCCTGGAATGCTTTGATGTTTCACTTCTATATACTGTCATGTACCAGCATTTACTTATTTCCGATCTGACGAAGAAGGGCAACCTTCGAAAGCTAATCAAGAAATGTATTAAGTTATGTCCAATAAAAAGGTATCATCTTATTCCCTTTTCCATGTTTTATTTTGTTTTATTTCTATTGATTACCTTAATGAGAAAAAAAAAGCAGTGTTCATCAATACTGCAGACTTTGTCAAAATGACTATTTTGTTTTGGCAAAACACAGGGTTTACTATAATTTACAAAGATATATTTATAAACATTACATTAGAAATGGAATTACCACCTAGGCTGTGCGATCAGAAAGCTTTATGTGTCTCTTGAGTACCGAGGGTATTGGCTTTCAGTTTTGTGGCTTTTACTAAAACATGCAGACCATTCAAGGATGAAGGCAAACCAAGCAACCGTCTTGAGTTTCTAGGAAAATTATACCAGTCCCAGATATTCTAGTAGGAATTGTAATAGATCTGAAAATCCAAAATCTGTCTTGGCTTTTCTGAGTACATAAAGCAAATCTGAAAAATCCTGCCAGAGTGCATGTTCAAGTTTGAAATTCATCTGAATTTGCATGCCTAAATCAAAAATCTGCAAATCTGGCCACCTTCTGGAAATTAACTTAGTAGGTGCAAAATTAAGCTCATTAGCTAGTTAGCTAACCAGGTGGTGGGCTGAATATTGGAATTTATTTTGCAACTCCACTTCTGTGACAACGTCCTTCCGAGAGCATTCCTGCGCACTCAGTCCTCCCCCCCCCCCACCTCCCAGAACAGCTCTCTCCTCAAGAGCTTCCCACACAGAAGGGACTCCAAAGCTTTCCCCCTTCCGAAAGCCCTCTACCCATCATTCTGTAGGATCTCTGGGCCTAAGTCAGAGGTTCCCTGGTGGTTTAGGGGTCACATGGGCAGGAGCCATCCTCAGTCACTCTTGCCAACTCCAGATGCAAAATGGCAGCCATGATCTCTACAGAAACCTAGCAATAGCACCACGAGACTATTGCTAAAAGACAAAGCCATCGTTTTGTATCCTGAGCTGGCAGGAGCATGAGCGATTGGGAATTTCTGCTGCTCGTACAATCCTAGTCCACCAGGGAACCCCTGATATAGGTCAGGGGGGCCCTACAGGTGGGTGCTAGGGGACCTATTGGAGGTCTTTGCTGGGGGATTTGGGAGGAGAGATGCTCAGGAGGTGGATTTGCAAAAATAATTCAACCCGCCACCTGGTTAAGGTAATTGGGTATCGGGCTGACCATTGCACCTACCTGGGAAGTGGCCAGAGCCCTATAATCAATGCTGGTTCACAGATAGATACCAACACTGATTATTGGGGCTGGATTTAGACTGTGCACCATGGGCTTAACATTGGGGTGATCGTCTTTACTGTATAAGAAAGGTATTCCCAGTTCCACTGCCACTTTGTTGACTGTGTAGTTTTTTTCTGCGTCTGATGAAGTAAACTCTTTCTTCAGTAGGAGGTTAGGGATAAATATTAGTACATTTTTGGATTGGCTGTCTATTAGCTGTTGATCCATTAATTGCTCTCCTAAAGGGCACGTCACAATGTGTTTAGTAAATGGCTGAGACCTGTGACAGCGGTGCATCCATCCAGGTATTCATCTGCTTCTCAGCTGAGAGAGATTAACTCTGACTCCTCAGTGGAAGAACGAACAGCTGCCAGCACATTCCCCATGGTTTCCACGTCTGGCTTCCATCCTCCCCTGGTTCATGGGGGACGATAACTGACCCACTTCGGGATGGCTCGGGAGCGTAAAGCTTTTCTTTTCAATGGTCTTTGTACCTTCTTGCATATTTTCACCAGACTGACAAAGCCCAGTGAGTGGTCTGAAGCCCTCTGCCAATGTTCCTTTTTCTCCAGATGCAAAGAGTTAGTTTAAGTGGTACCAGATTGTGTGCCTGTGAAGTGAGTTTGTCATGTTTTCCCTTTGGATTTTATGCTGAGAAGGCATGTCAAAGCCTATTATTTAAGAACCATCGCTGCAAAGAAAGAACAGAGGACACCACATTGGCATTAAAGCAGTTTGGTTATGTTTCCAAATACTTCTGTACATTGTAGGAATATTAATAAAGGAACAGCTGTCAATCATCAAACGATGGAATCCTAAATCCTCATCAATGATCGTGTCTTGAAGTGAGTTTTTTTTTTATATGTCAAATGAAACGTCTGCATTTTATAAACTGGTATCGCTCACAAAAAGGATCCATGTAAACATGAACCAGTCTGATATTCAAAGCACTTGTCCAGGGATAAGTACATTGATATTCAGCACCATTATCTGTATAATGCCTCTGAAAATCAATGAAGACAGCTCCAATGCTATCTGGATTGTGCCAGGGCGATTGGGAAGAATGAGAGCAGAGCAGGAGTTATCAGGATTGTTATCCTAAGCTGTCCAGATAGCAGTGCTGAAACTCATCATGCACCAGATATTACCAGGGGTTGGTGGTTACTTGCTTTGTCTGTTTGTCTCAACTCTGTCTCTGTACAGTGCCGTGTGTACATGGAGGGGCATAATCGAACGGGGCGCCCAAGTTTTCCTGAGGGTGTCTTCACAGGACGTCCCCGCGAAGGGGCGGGGAAACCTGTATTATCGAAACAAAATGGGTGGCCATCTTTCGTTTCGATAATATGGTTGGGGACGCCTAAATCTACACATTTAGGTCGACCTTAGAAATGGTCGTCCCTAGAGATGGTCGTCCCCAATTTTCGGCGATAATGGAAACCGAGCATGCCCATCTCAGAAATGACCAAATCCAAGCCCTTTGGTTGTGGGAGGAGCCTGCATTCGTAGTGCACTAGTCCCCTTGACATGCCAGGACACCAACCGGGCACCCTAGAGGGCACTGCAGTGGACTTCAGAAAAAGCTCCCAGTTGCATAGCTCCCTTACTGTGTGTGCTGAGCCCCACAATACCCTCCCCCAAACCCACTCCCCACAACTGTACGCCACTACCATAGCCCTTACGGATGAAGGGGGGACCTAGATGTGGGAACAGTGGGTTTGTGGTGGGTTTTGGAGGGCTCACATTTACCACCACAAGTTTAACAGGTGGGGGGGGATGGGCCTGGGTCCGCCTGCCTGAAGTGCACTGCAGTACCCACTAAAACGTCTTCAGGGACCTGCATACTGCTGTCATGGAGCTGGGTATGATATTTGAGGCTGGCATAGAGGCTGGAAAAAATATTTTAAATTTCTTTTTAGAGTGGGAGGGTGTTAGTGACCACTGGGGGAGTAGGGGGAGGTCATCCTCGATTCCCTCCGGTGGTCATCTGGTCTTTTAAGGCACATTTTTCTGGTTTGGTCGTAAAAAAAAAAAGGACCAAATAAAGTCATCCAAGTGTTCGTCAGGGACGCCCTTCTTTTTTCCATTATTGGCCGAGGACGCCCATGTGTTAAGCACGCCCCAGTCCCACCTTTGCTACTCTTCCGACACACCCCTGGGAACTTTGGTCGTCCCCACAACGGAAAGAAGTTGAGGGCGCCCAAAATTGGCTTTCGATTACGCCGATTTGGGCGACCCTGGGAGAAGGACGCCCATCTCCCAATTTGTGTTGAAAGATGGGCGCCCTTCTCTTTCAAGAATGAGCCCACTAGTCACACTATAAAAGTATTTATTTGTAGTATTTTGTAGAAAGGCGAGTGCAGCTTGAAACATTTGGCAGATACCCAGACTACAATGGAAATCATTCCCTGATGCAAACAAGATTGTCAAAAGATTGGCACCTGTTGATTTATGACAGTCCCTTAAATTTACTGAAATGTAAGAGTCTGGACGGGAGATTTCAAAACCCAACTGAAGGTCCTATTATTTCATACAATGGGTAGAGACTTAAATCATTTGGAGCAACAGAATGCCTTGAGTTCCAAGAGACAGTCTTCTCTTGTCATGAGCAGTATTAGGGTGTACCAGGGAGATGCCCTTTCTTGGTATAAGTTATGTACAATACCAGAAAGGAGGTCAAAGGCTTGGTAGCATAATGCCAACTGAGTTTTTCACTCACTTTGGAAGCTAAAGAGATTGAGACCATTTTTCTCTAAATCTGTCTTTTGTACTTTGGTTCAATCCTTTGTCCTCACCAAATTCGACTATTGCAATTCCATCTATGCTGCTTGTCTTATATGTAGATCTCCTTGCTTCGCCAAAGCCACTCCTCTTTTAAATGAGCTACATTGGTTACCAATAAGAGATAGAATATCTTTCAAATTAAGCATTTTCATTCACCAAATCCTGGTTGGTCAAGCCCCATCATATATGAATAAACATGTTATTTATAGGTGATATATTAAATAAAATAGGAATGTGAGCCCATTGTCAGTTTCCTGTAATCAACCACAAATGGCCTATGACAGTGGTTCTCTGGGCAAACCTAGCTAGTTAGGTTTTCAGGATACCCACAATTAGTATGCATAAGATAGATTTGCATACATTTATCTCATGCATATGCATTATGGATATCCTGAAAACTTGACTGGTTGGGTATGTCTTGAGGACTGAGTTGAGAACCTCTAGTCTCCAGGAATCTAGCTCTGTAATTTATTGACAGTCTATACTGGCAGCTTCCAAGATGTGCAGCAAAATCTAAGTGAAGTGTGACCTTAAGTATCATCATGCAATGATAGGAATCCTTTTTAGTAACTTTCTCAGTCAGAAAAGCTTTTGATGTCACACCAGCGAGAATCAAAAATCAATGGAAAATGTTCAGTCCAACTCTGGTTTGCCCACAGGCTCGAGTAGGTGGAATGGAATTCTCCCCAGGGATGGTCTATATCACTCCGGACAGCCCCCTGAGCCTGCCTGCCATTGTCAGCATCGCTGCAGCTGGTGGGCTGCTCATTGTTTTCATCGTGGCTGTGCTGATCGCCTACAAGCGCAAATCCCGTGAAAGTGACTTGACCCTGAAGAGGCTACAGATGCAGATGGATAACTTGGAATCCCGAGTTGCCCTGGAGTGCAAAGAAGGTAAGAGGGTGTGTGAATGATGCTTAGCTACAGACAGCTAGACCTAGTTTAACTGATTTATCTGGGTTTTTAGGTTTTAACCAAACACCGATAAAGTGGTGCAAATAAAGAACTCTCTGAGCACACCACCCGTACTCTCATCCACTCTCTCATTACCTCTCTCATTGCCTCTCACCTTGACTACTGCAACCTACTCCTCACTGGTCTCCCACTTAACCATCTATCCCCCCTTCAATCTGTTCAGTACTCTGCTGCGCGTCATATCTTCCTCCTAGACCGATATGCTCATATCACCCCTCTCCTCAAGTCACTTCACTGGCTTCTGATCAGGTACCACATACAGTTCAAGCTTCTCTTATTAACCTACAAATGCACTCAATCTGCAGCCCCTCATTACCTCTCTACCCTCATCTCCCCTTACGCTCCTACCCGTAACCTCCGCTCACAGGACAAATCCCTCCTCTCAGTACCCTTCTCCACCACCGCCAACTCCAGGCTACGCCCTTTCTTCCTCGCCTCACCCTATGCTTGGAATAAACTCCCTGAGCCCATACACCAAGCCCCCTCCCTGCCCATCTTCAAATCCTTGCTCAAAGCCCACCTCTTCAATGTCGCCTTCGGCACCTAACCACTACAACTCTATTCAGGAAATCTTGACTGCCCCAACTTGACATTTCGTCCTTTAGATTGTAAGCTCCTTCGAGCAGGGACTGTCCTTCTTTGTTAAACTGTACAGCGCTGCGTAACCCTAGTAGCACTCTAGAAATGTTAAGTAGTAGTAGTAGTAGAATAAGTATTTACTAGATAAATAGCAGAAAACCACCACTTCCCCTAGTATTCCCTCACCCCTCCTCTGACTTGTCTTGGATTCGCCACTCAGTTTTTGTGTCTTTTCTGCACAGACGTACATATTTGTTTCCACCAGAAAAGGTACCCATCAATGTTACCTGTGGCACAAAAGACGCGAATAAATTCCAATAGTTTGTACCTTGTAAGAACCCGTAAGGAAGGTAATATGCAGAAGAAATACATGCTAGTAATAATCAGGTCAGCCATATCCAATGATCTAGCAATTGTGAAACATATGAGTTAAAAATCCAGTTATGACAAGCTTGACCTGTTTCGGCCTAAGAGTCTGCTTCAGGGGCACATCAAAGAAAACCATCACATAGAAACAAGAACAAAACAAATAAAAATGTAAAAAAAAAAAATCAAAAGTAAAATGAAATAGAAAGGAAGAAAAATAGAATTAAAGATCGTTACTGTAAACAAATATACCCAGAATCTTACTATCCAGATGCTATTTTGTCAGGATTTGGGCTAGTTTTGTTTATAATGATCCGTAGTCATCTAGGTGTCTTTATAAAATAGTCTATCAGTACAGTAGTGACTTTCTATTTCAATTATGATTGTTTGTGATGTAAGCGATTGTATTAGTATTGTACTGTTGTTTAAAAAATAAATAAAAATTAAAGTAAAAAAAAAAACCCTCCAAAATCTATAAAAATAGGCACTTTCCTTCCCTATTTACCTACACCAAGTCATTAGTAGGCGTGTGCAGCTCGAAGATTTTCATGTCATGTTGTTTCCTTGTCATTTACAGGAGTGTTCATTTTGTTTGGAGGGGGGGGGGGGGTGACATTTTTTTTTTGTTACAGGAGCAATTTGTTAAAAGTGCACGCTCTTTCAAAAGATTGTCAATAGAAATCAAACAAAATAAAACATGGAAAAGAAAATAAGATGATACCTTTTTATACATTTCTTGATTAGCTTTCGAAGGTTGCCCTTCTTCGTCAGATCGGAAATAAGCTTATTTCCGATATGACGAAGAAGGGCAACCTTCGAAAGCTAATCAAGAAATGTATTAAGTTATGTCCAATAAAAAAGGTATCATCTTATTTTCTTTTCCATGTTTTATTTTGTTTGATTTCTATTGATAACCTTAAGAGTGGACTAACACGGCTACCACACCTCTCTATTTAACATGTAGAACCCCAAAGAGTAGCAACATTCCATGTAGAACCCCAAAGAGTAGCAACATTCCATGTAGAAGAAGGGCAACCTTCGAAAGCTAATCAAGAGATGTATTAAGTTATGTCCAATAAAAAAGGTATCATCTTATTTTATTTTCCATGTTTTATTTTGTTTGATTTCTATTGATAACCTTAAGAGTGGACTAACACGGCTACCACACCTCTCTATTTAACATGTAGAACCCCAAAGAGTAGCAACATTCCATGTAGAACCCCAAAGAGTAGCAACATTCCAAGTAGAATCTCAAAGACTAGCAAGATTCCATGTAGAATCCCAAAGAGTAGCAACATTCCATGTAGAATCCCAAAGAGTAGCAACATTCCATGTAGAAGAAGGGCAATCTTCGAAAGCTAATCAAGAAATGTATTAAGTTATGTCCAATAAAAAAGGTATCATCTTATTTTATTTTCCATGTTTTATTTTGTTTGATTTCTATTGATAACCTTAAGAGTGGACTAACACGGCTACCACACCTCTCTATTTAACATGTAGAACCCCAAAGAGTAGCAACATTCCATGTAGAATCCCAAAGAGTAGCAAGATTCCATGTAGAACCCCAAAGAGTAGCAACATTCCAAGTAGAATCTCAAAGACTAGCAAGATTCCATGTAGAATCCTAAAGAGTAGCAAGATTCCATGTAGAAGAAGGGCAACCTTCGAAAGCTAATCAAGAAATGTATTAAGTTATGTCCAATAAAAAAGGTATCATCTTATTTTCTTTTCCATGTTTTATTTTGTTTGATTTCTATTGATAACCTTAAGAGTGGACTAACACGGCTACCACACTCCTCTACTTTCAAAAGATTGCAGACTATTAATGGCACTCGAGAAAACATTTCCTTTGTCATTTCAAACAAATGCACACTTCTAGTTGTTAAGCGTATATTTTTACTCTTGTATAGCCTATAGAGTTTTATTAATACCTGTTTCTTGTATATAAAGCTGTTTTCCCCTAAGGAGGCACTTTTCAAACTGTCTGTATTGGCACAAGAAACATTCGTTCTTTTTTTCCAGCAGGCTGCAGAAACAATTTATATTTTATTCTATTTATTTATTTATTGCACTTGTATCCCACATTTTCCCACCTAATTGCAGGCTCAATGTGGCTTACAAAGACCTGTTATGGCAACGCCATTTCAGGGTAAAGAGATACAATTGGTGTTACAAATATATTAAGAGTAACAAGGCTAACGGTCGATCGAATCAAGCAATTGTGGGAAGAAGGCAGTTATAGTAAGGGAGGAGTGATGAAGTGTTGTGGTTAGTTATGGGTTCTCATGGTAAGCTTTGGTGAAGAGATAGGTTTTCAGTGATTTAGGAAAGCTCGTTATTTCGTTAATTGTTTTCAAATGGTTTGGAAGTGTATTCCACGTCTGCGTACTTATGTATGAAAAGCTGGATGCGTGAGTTAGTTTGTATTTTAATCCTCTACAGTTAGGGAAGTGAAGACTGAGAAAAGTGCGGGCAGATCTTTTAGCATTTCTGGATGGAAGGTCCACAAGGCCAAGCATGTAGGACGGGGCGTCTCCGTCAATAATTTTATGAACAATCGTACAGATTTTGAACGTGGTCCGTACTTTAAGTGAAAGTGTACGCACGCTCTTGACCGAAATTGTAACCATTACAAAGTCTTCACGATTGCTTGCACCTGTTTTTTTTTTTTTTCGTTCCATTTGGTATAACTTGAAAAGTGTGCACAGAGTGTTGAAAATGCACATAACGTTTTGTTTCCTGACCTAAATGTTCCCCAGGAAGACTTGCTCTCTAGGGGGTCCTTTTACCAAGCTGCGGGAAAAAAGGCCCTGCGCTAATGGCGGGGGGCCGTTTTTCCCATGCACCAGGGCCTTTTTTTAGCACAGTAGGTAAAAAAGCCCTCACACACATGGCCACGCTGAAAGAGAACTCTTACCGCATGGCCATGCGTCGGGGAGCCCATACCACCACCCACTGAGGTGGCAATAAGAGCTCTTGCGCTAACCTGGCGGTAACTGGGTATTACGTGGCGATGCCCGATTACCACCAGGTTATTGCCAAGCCAGCCATTTCCGGGGGGTTTCTTTATCCCCCAGAAATGGCATGCGCTTGGGGCGGGACTACCGCTGGTGGCCATGTTGGGCCGGTGGTAGTCCCGGAAGAGCGAGCTGTAAGCTTACCACCACTCCAGGGGCGTAGCCACGGGTGGGCCTGGACGGGCCCAGGCCCAGCCACTTTTGCTCCAGACCTGCCCGGCCTCTTCTGCCCGCTCTCCCCGTCCGCGTGGTCTGCTCACTTTTACTGCCCTGAAGCACCGTTCTCCCTCCAGCACCGGCGATTCCCATAGCCAGCCTTTTGCCAGCGTGCGTCGTCGGGGCCTCTTCTCAGGCACGTCCCACCTACTCTGCAACTTCCTGCGTCCCACCTTTGTGGAAAACAGGAAGTTGCAGAGTAGGCGGGACGTGCCTGAGAAGAGGCTCCGACGATGCGCGCTGGCAGAAGGCTGGCTATGGGACTCGCCGGTGCTGGAAGGAGAACGGCGCTTCAGGTCAGTAAAAATGACCAGAACTGACCATGTGCAGGGGGCTGTCACGGGGGGGGGGGGGGGGAGCGGATGGAGAGGAAATGCGGCGGTAGGCGGGGGGGGGGGGGGGGTGGTAGTGGGTGGAGAGGAAATGCGAGGCCTGTGGCCACCCAGTCCACCTCCAGGCCCATCTAAAAATTAAACTCTGGCTACGCTACTGTGCCACTCTGTAAAAGGGCCCCTAGAAGTCCACATATTGTGGAAAAATGTACAGACATTTACTCACATTGAGGGCAGACAAATTTCAGATTACCGATCGACACAGATAGGAGGAAATTCTATAAATGGCACTCAAAATTTGGTGCCGGAAATAATCTCACCCTTTATAGAATCACATTTAGTGGCGATTCCCGCGCCTAACTTTAGGTGCCAGATTTATGCCTGCTGAAACCTGGTGTAAATGCTGGTGCCCAGGTTAGGTGCGCTGAGGCCATATTCTATAACTAGGTGGGCAACTTTTCAGAATGGCCCTGACACGCTCATGGCCACTTCCCCTTTTGAGTTCCGCATTAGTAGAGTTAGGCGCCGTGCCTTATAGAATAGCAGCCAGACGCAAACGTAATGAATGCCAATTATTGATAGTTAAGGGCTTGTTACTGAATTTAATGCACACGCAGCTTGGGCACGTTCAAATCTGTGCACGCAAATCTGTGCACTGTATATAGAAGGGCGACGAAAATGATAAAGAGGTTGGGACGACTTCCCTATGAGGAAAGGCTGAAGGGCTAGGGCTCTTCAGCTTGGAGAAAAGATGGCTGAGGGGAGATATGATAGAGGTCTATAAAATAACGAGTGGAGTGGAAGGGGTAGACGTGAATCACTTGTTTACTCTTTCCAAAGATACTAGGACTAGGGGGCACGCGATGAAGCTACAAAGTAGAACATTTAAAATGAATCAGAAAAAAATTTTCTTCAATCAACGTGTAATTAAACTCTGGAATTCATTGACAGAGAATGTGGTAAAGGCGGTTAGCTTAGCGAGGTTTAAAAAAAAGGTTTGGATGGCTTCCTAAAGGAAAAGTCCATAAACCATTATTAAAATAGACTTGGGGAAAATCCACTGCTTATTTCTGGGATAAGCAGCATAAAATGTATTGAACTTTTTGGGGATCTTGCCAGGTACTTGTGACCTGGATTGGCCACTGTTGGAAACAGAATGCTGGGCTTGATGGACCTTCGGTCTGTCCCAGTATGGCAATACTTATGTATTTATGTAATCTAGGGGATTAAGCTTGGAGGCTTGCCACAAAACAAGTGATTTATTCATTGCCCTTTCTTAGTTGTCAGTTCCCCCTCTCCCACTGAAGATCATTGTCTTATTGTTATTCGTAATGATATTGAAGTATTCCTTCTGTTATAGTTTCACTGTGAGGTTCTCTTTTCTTTTTTTTGTTTCAGCCTTTGCAGAGCTTCAGACTGACATTCACGAGCTCACAAGTGACTTGGATGGAGCTGGGATCCCCTTCCTGGATTACCGAACCTACACCATGAGAGTTCTCTTTCCGGGAATTGAGGACCATCCTGTTTTAAGGGACTTGGAGGTAAAAAGAAACAATATTTTTTTTCTCTCCTAATCATCTCAACCACACACTGTACTTGCGCCTGTGTTTGGCAGGGAAAGGAGAGTCCCTTAATCGTGTTCACGGTTTAGAACGTTCGCGGATTTCATGCCTCTAGAGGTAGAAGAAAATTAAAATACTATCTCACTTTTTTTTTTTTGGTACTATGTGATGGATTCTGCAGGTTGTTAATTTCGTCTCTCATTTAAGAGATTTTTCTACACTTTTGAAAATAAAATATGTCCTAAGTGGGGTCCCAAAATAGTTACTTCAGGCATGATATTCAAAGGGTTTATACTCCTAACTTTGGGGTCCTTTTGCCAAGGCATGATGAAAAGTGGCCGGCACTGTGGTCACTGCATCAGTTTTCCTTGCGCTGTGGCCACTTTTAGCGTGCCAGTAAAATGGCCATGCTTGTGAGGTTTTTTGTGATGGCCATGTGCTGATTTCCCCATTAGCGCATGGCCATTGCTACCCCTGCGCTAATCGGGTAGCGCGTAGTAAGGTGTCTACACTACCCGATTAGCACAGGCACACCTACTCTCCACAGCGAAGGGCAACGAAAATGATAGCGGGGATGAGACGACTTCCCTATAAAAAAAAGACTAAGGAGGCTAGGGCTTTTCAGCTTGGAGAAGAGACGGCTGAGGGGAGACATGATAGAGGTATATAAAATAATGAGTGGAGTGGAACAGGTGGATGTGAAGCGTCTGTTCACGCTTTCCAAAAATACTAGGACTAAGGGGCATGCGATGAAACTACAGTGTAGTACATTTAAAACAAATAGGAGAAAATATTTCTTCACCCAACGCATAATTAAACTCTGGAATTTGTTGCCGGAGAGCGTGGTGAAGGTGGTTAGCTTGGCAGAGTTTAAAAAGGGTTTGGACGGTTTCCTAAAGGGCAAGTCTATAGACCACTACTAAATGGACTTGGGAAAAATCCACAATTTCGGGAATAACATATGTAAAATGTTTGTACGTTTGGGTAGCTTGCCAGGTGCCCTTGACCTGGATTGGCCGCTGTCGGGGACAGGATGCTGGGCTCGATGGGCCTTTAGTCTTTTCCCAGTATGGCATTACTTATGTTATCGCATGAGTCTTTACCGCTAGGTCAATGGATGGCGGTACGTTCTCAGCCCCAAAATGGACATGCAGCAATTTTCATTTTGCCGCTCCTCCATTTTCAGCAAAAAATTTTAAACAGGCATTTTTTACAGGTGCACTGAAAAATGGATCTGTGCGTGCCCAAAACACGCGCCTACACTACCGCAGGCCATTTTTCAGCGCGCCTTTGTGAAAGGGACCCTAGGTTAGGATCTGATGGTGGCTCTTGAAGCGTCGTCACTGCCCTAGAATATAATATCTCCTCTCCTTTAGTGAAACAGCAGGTCTCACCAGTGAGACGAGGATGATACCAGACTTTGAGATGCAGTGTAAAACTGACAAAAAAAAAACCTGTTTGATTTTGATGGTCATCAAACATATTTGGTATTTATTTATTGCTTTCATTGTGACCTTTCTTGGAAAGAATGTGGTTCTCCTACAGACTGTTGTGCCTAATTGGAAGTAAGTAATTAGTAACAAAAAAAACCCCTCCCCACTGTTTTCATAGTAGGAACCCCTTAGAAGTTAATTGCTGGGAAAAAAAAAGTGCACATTGCAATTTCTGTTCTGAGCAGGTTACATACCGCTTTCGTTTCCAGATTTCCTAATTAACTGCTACCAGGCGCCGGCAGAAATCAGGTTTTGCTGATGTGCACTAGCCTGGAGCTAGGCAGTATTAAACATTCAGCAAATAAGTTCGGAGTAATTGTTAACTTTGCCAGTGCATTTGTGTGCTGTCTGTTAGAAAATTAACAAGTACACTTTTGCAGCAAGACAATTATTAAAAAAAAAGAAAAGAAAGCATTTACCAGAGTTACTGGGAAATGCCAAGATTATAGACGATAAATATCTGGAAGGTAACTGGAGGCTCCAATTCACTATCAACTCAACAGAATGTTGAGTATTATTAGAAAAGGGATGGAAAACAAGCATGAGGATGTTATAATGCCGTTATATCGCTCCATGGAGCGACCGCACCTGGAGTATTGTGTTCAGTTCTGGTCGCCTCATCTCAAAAAAGATATAAAGGAATTGGAGAAGGTGCAGAGAAGGGCGACAAAAATGATAAAAGGGATGGGACGACTACCCTATGAGGAGAGGTTAAGACGGCTAGGACAGCCTGGAGAAAAGGCAGCTGAGGGTGATATGATAGAGGTCTACAAAATAATGAGTGGGGTAGAGCAGACAGATGTGAAGCGTTTGCTTACGCTTTCTAACAATAATAGAACTAGGGGACACAAGATGAAATTAGAATGTGGTAGGTTTAAAACAAATTGGAGAAAGTTTTTCTTTACTCAGCGCGTAGTTAGACGCTGGAACTCATTGCCGGAGAAGGTAGTGACGGCAACTGGCCTTGCTGAGTTCAAAGGGGGTCTGGACAGATTCCTGAAGGAAAAGTTCATTGATCTTTATTAAATTTTGGGGTTTTGCCGGGTTCTTGGGGCCTGGATTGGCCGCTGTCAGAGAGAGACAGAGTGCTGGACTTGATGGACCTTTGGTCTTTTCCCAGCGTGGCAGTGCTTATGTAGTTTTGACATTTCGATTTTCTGTTGCTTTTTTTTACGATAACAGTTGCAGTGTGCCGAATGTAGCAAAGACAGTCAACTGAAGATCAAAGGGGCCCTTTAAGTAAGCCGCGTAAGCGTCTACGTGCGCCCAACGCGTGACAAAATGGAGTTACCGCCAGACTACCACGTGGCTCTTGCGGCAATTTCATTTTTGGAACACGCCCGAAAAATCATTTTTATTTTCGGACGCACATATAGGACGCGTGCCAAGTGTCATTTGATGCGCGTAGGACATTATTGCCTGGTTATCGCGTGAGACTTTACCACTAGGTCAATGGCTGGTGGTAAGGTCTCAGAAAACTTTTTTAAAAAGGCACCTGGGTGAAGTGCACTGCACCCACTAACAACTGCTCCAGGGACCTGCATACGGCTGTGATGGAGCTGGGTATGACATTTGAGGCTGGCATACAGGCTGGAAAAAAAAGTTTTTAACGTTCTTTTTTTTTTGTGGGAGGGGGTTAGTGACCACTGGGGGAGTCGGGAGGTCATCCCCGATTCCCTACGGTGGTCATCTGGACAGTTGGGGCACTTTTTGGGGACTTGTTCGTGAAAAAAAAGGGTCCAAAAAAAGCGGCCCAAATTCTCGCTTCTGCCGCCCTTCTTTTTTCCATTATTGGCCGAGCGCGCCCATCTCTCCTCGGTCGATAAACACGCCCCAGTCCCGCCTTCACCATGCCTCTGACACGCCCCCATCAACTTTATTCGTTCCTGCGACAGACTGCAGTTGGAGGCGCCCAAAATCGGCTTTCGATTATACCGATTTGGGTGCCCACGGGAGAAAGGCGCCCATCTCCCGATTTGGGTCGAAATATGGGCGTCTTTCTCTTTCGAAAATAAGCCTGTCTAATATTCCTTAAACAAACATGACATTGGACCTCTTATTGAAAATGCAGTTTTTCTTCTTGTTATTGCATAATGGACTTCCAAATTACCTGGTAGATAAAGCCATTGTGTCTACTCTGAACACAAAGCACGAGGAGGCTGTAAATACCTGAGCACATGTCGAAAATATTGGGTTAATAAAGAAGACAATGAAATTCATAGTATTATTATTCAGTGTGAATCAAGTGGGTAGGAGTGACCCCTGTTCTGTTAATGCACACTGACCGGGTCCTGCCCGGATGTTTAGTGACACTTAACTGGCTAGTGCCACTGAATGTGTGCTCAGACTGCCTCAGTGCATAGGAATATAAGCGTTGCCATACTGGGACAGACCGAAGGTCTATCAATCCCAGCATCCTGTTTCCAGTGGTGGCCAATCCAGGTTACAAATACCTGGCAAGATCCCAAAACAGTACAATATATTTTATGCTGCTTATCATAGAAATAAGCAATGGATTTTCCCCAAGTCCATCTTAATAATGGCTTATGGACTTTTCTTTTAGGAAGCTATCCAGACCTTTTTTAAACCCCGCTAAGCTAACGGCTTTTACTACATTCTCTGGCAACGAATTCCAGAGTACAGTGAATAAATATTTTCTCGGATTCATTTTAAATTTACTACTTTGTAGCTTCATTGCCTGCCCCCTAGTCTTAGTATTTTTGGAAAGAGTAAACAAGCGATTCACATCTACCCAATCCACTCCACTCTACTACTACTACTTAACATTTCTAAAGCGCTACTAGGGTTACGCAGCGCTGTACAATTTAACATAGAGGAACAGTCCCTGCTCAAAGAGCTTACAATCTAATAGACAAGTGAACGGTCAGTCCGATTTTATAGACCTCGGTTAGTGTTGGGGCAGTCTGGGAGTTACCTGATTAGCAGCGATCTTCAATCCACTAACCAGGTAACTTTATTTTGGACAGCAAAAAAGCTGTCCTTCACTTCTTCAGGTAACATAATATAGTAACATAGTAGATGACGGCAGATAGAACTTTATTATAAGGGACCCACATATAAGAGCCAGTTGGCTATAGTGGACTAATTTTTTAGTCCCGGCTGAGAGAATAGGATAGCCCATGTATTTCAGTTTGGTTATAGTGGACTCGGTTATAGTGGACTTCCGGTTACAAGAGACCATTTTATACAGTCCCAAGTCTTCATTGAACCATGTATATATGAGACTGACACGGCAGTTACACTACGAATGAACTGACCGATGGCTTTTCCTAATTCAGCCGTGTATAGAACGATGTCTGACAAACATTAACGAACTGCGCTAGATTTGGAAGCAAAAATCGTTATAAACAATGACATTAGACAATAGACATTGGGGGGGGGGGGGTTCCTTTTTTCTTGTATATCCTTGCAAATGTGTAGTAAAATTAGGTCAAACTAAATACGCTTTCTTTTCACCAGAACAACTGAAATCGTTTATAGCACTGAAACAACTGAAATAATGTATAACCTGGAGATTACGCAGTCTTTTCTTATAGTTTAATTATCTACTAGAATACTTCTCTAATTCGTTATTTTCCCCCCACCAATAATTTGGGGTCTAAGAAAAGGAATATAATATTCTGCTAATGGAATGATTGAACTCTAATCTTTCTGTTTTTCTTCTTAATTTTCGCTTAAATGATTGACTGCAAATGCTTAGAGTGTTATTGTATTATTACCTGCCTGTATTTCTGTTACAAGGGTGTCCTTGTTAATTATAATTTAAAACAATAAATAAAGAATTAAAAAAAAATAAACAATGACATTGAAAACAGTCAGTCTTATGTGCCAGACTTAACCTTGCAAAACAAACAATAAATCGGGTATGGCAGGAAAGAGAAAAGCTAAAACAGGGGAATGAAGGGTCGGCGACTGCATTAATGCACAGTTTGGATATAAGGGACGATTTTTACAAGTCCCCAGAAGTCCCTTATAATGAAGTTCTACCAGGGGCGGAGTGACCACTTGGGCAACCGGGCAGTGCCTGAGGGCCCAGAGGCTCTGCCCGGTTATCCACCGCCACCGCCATAGCACACTGCAATCCTCCCCGGACCTACCTTGCAGGTTCTGCGGGGGCAGGAAAGAATCCCACTCTCTTTCCTGCCCTCTGCCGCTACTCTGCATGATGATGAGCTGGGCTGGCGCTACCATGTTTTAAAAATGGCAGCCGAGACCCTCGAGATTGCTGCTGTAAGTCTCGGCAGCCATTTTGAAAAACACTTGTAGCCGCCGGCACCAGGCAAAGTAGCAGTAGTGGGCAGGAAAGAGTGAGGTTTTCTTCCTGTCCCTGAAGAAGCCACTAGACCACCAGGCCCTTCAAGGTAGGACCAGGGAGGGCGGCGGAGTGGGAGGGGAGCAGCGGCACAGCGGTGGAGCGGCGGGCAGAGGCTGGAGGGGGGGCCCAATGACCTTTACTGCTCAGGAGCCTCGACCACTGTCAGTCCGCCCCTGAGTTCTACTTTAGTTATCCGGCACCGGTTCGGATATCGATGGTGCCTGGATAAGTGCCAGCAGCTGCCCAATCCCTGAATATTCAGCACCAGTATCGGGGGACAGTTCCGTGCTGAACATTCAGGTATAAAATGCCCGCGACGTCCAGCATTTAATAAAATATTTTCTATTATGTAAAAAGAAATCATAGAAACATAGTCAATGACGGCAGATAAAGACCTGAACGGTCCATCCAGTCTTCCCAACAAGATAAACTCATTTTACATCCCGCAACTTTCTCAGTCTGCACTTCCCCAGCTGCAAAGGACTAAAATATAAACTGACACACGCCACTTCCTTCGCTTACATGAGCACGCAGCTGTGGAATGCATTACCTATTGACTTGAAATCTATTGACGAAGTAACCAACTTCCGTAAATCCCTGAAGACATATCTCTTCAACAAGGCCTACAAAGAAAACCCATAGCCTTACTAAACTACCTCGCCAACCCAACCAGTCAAGAAAATCTACCTTCTAGACCTACCCACCCAACTCTCTTCTTTTTACATTACTAATTGTATTTGACATCCTGGAATGACAATGTCATAACAGAACTCTGTAAGCCACATTGAGCCTGCAAATAGGTGGGAAAATGTGGGATACAAATACAATAAATAAATAAACTCATTTTACATGGTAGAATTCATCATAAAATAAATCATTTTATGGTGAATTCTTGCAACATGTACATGAGCCAAATTGCTTTTGCGCCTGACATATGTACTGTACTGCCTAAGAACCAGAGGTTCCGAAGGGTTTTAATTTTTACATTTTGTGCCTGTGAACAAAAGCGCTTAGCACGTGTGACCCAAAGAAATGCATTTAAAAAAGAATATATTACATAATAACGCAATAATAATAATTCTAACAATATGCAGTGCTAATCAAGAGACAAATTACATGGTAAAAAGTCTTTGGCTCAAACAGTTTACATTTTAAGCTTGGGCGCCGGCGGCCTGAAAACTTTTTCAAGATTGCATGGGGACCAGTGGATAGTAGAGGAGAACAGATATCTCCAGGTTTCATTGTTTTACTTCTAATCGTTTGGCTACGCTGTGAACCCACAGGGTACATCTCAGCAAGCACAGATGTTCCGTCTGCTCGTCTGCCAAAAGAGGTGTTACTTGGCAGACTGGAGCAGTGAAGGCTCGTTCCATCACGTTGAACGAGGAAGCTTCTAATGTATTGGGTTTACAGAGGATTATGAGCCAAAGTGCGCTATAGCGTGTTAACGTAAAGAGACAGAAGGGATGCCTGGGCTATTGTGCCTCTGGTTACCTACCACATGGAGATAAGTACTTCAGTTATAGAGTTTTGTTTACATTTGTACTGGGAGAGAATGCCAGCTGCTCCTTCGTTAAGGGGAATGTTGGTTGAGGCTCTTAGGCCAACGAAAGTCACCTGCTGCAGAAGGGTCTGGGAATCCGGCACTCAAAGCAGCCTGCGTCTCATAGGTGGTGCTGTTTGAGGGCTTCTTTTACTAAGCGGCGGTAAGCCCAACGCGGACTTACTGCTCGCTATAACAGAAGTGTTGCCAGGCTACTGCAGCAACCTGGCGGAACTTCCCACCCCTACCGTTCCATCATTTCCATCACTACAAAAATGTATTTATTTTTGTAGTGCCGGACTGTACCCGGCGGTAATCAGGCAGTGCCATGCGCTGTCCGGTTACCGCCAGGTTAGCATGGGAGCCCTTACTGCCACCTCAATGGGCGGCGGTAAGGGCTTCCCCCAGAATGGTCGCGCAAGTGCTTTACTTGCCGCCCGGCCATTTCCTACAGGAAAGCGAGACCATCCCTTTTAGCAGCTGGGGTAAAAGGGGGCCTCGACATGCGTTTAAACACGTTCCGACACCAGCGCCAGCTCCCTTTTGCCGCAGCTTGGTAAAAGGGGCCCTATGAGTCTGTCTGCAGCTTTGTAACCCTCTATTTTCTTGCTAAAAGTACTCATGAATATATTCACTGCCTTAAAAAAAAACCCAAAAACCATCAGAACGGCATCGTAGAGGTGTCCGTCCCAAGCAGTGAATCCTATGGCGAAAAAGGAGATGTCCAAGTACCAAGAAATGCAGTCCGAGACCAAGAAAATGTGGTAGAAAGCAGGGCCGCCAAAAGGGGGGGCAGGGGGGTCAAAATTTCCCGGGCCTCCAAGGGGGGCCCCGCACGGCAGTTCCCTCCACCCACCCCCCTCCATCCACCACTGGGCCGGGCGCCCCTGAATTGAAATCATAGTGCCTCACCTCGACCGCGCTCTGTTTGAAAGAAGCGCAGCAGCGGCAGTCTGCAGATCACCTCCCTTCGGGCCTTCCCTCCCTGTGTCCCGCCCTCGTCTGCCGTAACTTGCCCTCCAGGAATAGCAAAAAATGCACTGTACCCAACTGTACTTCACTTCATTAGCCCTTATGCCTGCAGGTGGTTCAGTATGTGGGCTCAGTAGGCATTTTGTGGTTGGGGGAGGCGCTCACTCTTTACACCACACGTGTACCAGTTAGAGTGAGATATGGACCTGTGTCCCCTTCTCTACCGTCCACTGCACTGACCACTAGGCTACTCCAGAGATCTGCTTGCTGCTGTAAGAGGAATGACCATTATATGCGAAGCTGTCATACAGTCTGGCATGTACTGTCACTTTCACCTCTTAGGGGGGTGTGAGGATGTCAGTGACCACTGGGGGATTAAGGGGGGGGTCATGCCCTTTATCCCTCCAATGGTCATCTGATGAGTTTAGGCACCTTTTTGGACCTTAGTCATTACTGAAACAGGACTAGCCAAAAAGCGTCCTGTGTTTTTGCCCTGGACATTTTTACAATCAGTGGCATAGGAAGGGGGGGGGGGGCGGTGGGGCGGTCCGCCCCGGGTGCACACGCTGGGGGGGTGTTGGCGCCGCTGGTTACCTGCTTTCTCTGCCCCAGAACAGGTTACTTCCTGTTCCGGGGCAGAGAGAGCAGGGAACCAATGGAGCCGACGCAGCTCCCAGAGACAACGTGCACTCGGTGGGGCGGAGCACCAGCGGTAATGATGTACTCCGGGGGGGGGGTGCGCGCGCCGAAGGGGGGGTGCGCCATGCTGCACCCGGGGGGGGGGGGGGGGTGCGCAGCAGCGACCCGCCCCGGGCGTCAGCCGGCCTCGCTACGCCGCTGTTTACAATGTTCCATTATTGCAGAAAAAAAGTCCAATATGACTGTAAGACCCATAGAAGCATATTTTAAAAGCCTTTAATTTTACAAAGTTACATAGTAACCTGTGAAACTTTGTAAGTCTATGAAAATAAGCCTCAGAATGTAATATAAATGTAATGCTATAATTTTATATAAAACAGGAACCAAGGCTAAAATGTTTTGCAGACTACATTATGATCTCAGAGCTACCAGGCCAAGCAGATTTTCAACTTCCTTTACAGAGCACAGACTAGAGTGCGCATCCAGGTTGGCACTGTGGAAATCGGGATTGTAGGGTCTGCTATACTACTACTACTACTATTACTATTTAGCATTTCTATAGCGCTACAAGGCGTACGCAGCACTGCTAGAACTGTGCATTAGGTTTGCATTTCTTCTTCCTCCTGAATAATTGAACCGCCTTCTTCCTGTGACAGGTTCCCGGATACAGACAGGAGCGGGTAGAAAAGGGCTTGAAGCTGTTCGCACAGATGATTAACAATAAGGCATTCCTGCTGTCCTTCATCCGCACGCTGGAGTCCCAGCGAAGCTTCTCCATGCGGGACCGGGGTAACGTGGCTTCGCTCATCATGACTGTGCTACAAAGCAAGCTGGAGTATGCGACGGATGTCCTCAAGCAACTGCTGTCTGATCTCATTGACAAGAATCTGGAGAGTAAAAACCATCCCAAGCTGCTGCTCAGGAGGTAAGATAAATGGCATATGCGTTTAAGCTTCCACTGAAATGCATACGCTGCTACCCTTTTAGGGAGCAGTGTATAGAATCTGGGTGCCCCCCCCCCCCCATCCTCTTCTTCTCCCCTCCTTCTACCCTGTCCGACTTGTACGGTAACTTCAACGTATGAATGTATGTTCTATCCTATCTTGATTTGCGGTTCCTTTCTATACTGTTTGGTTTGATTACTTTCATAAACCGCCTTGGCCTTTTGCCAGTAAAGGCGGTATGTTAAGTTCTACAATAAATAGACAGTAGCGCTTGAGGATTTACACGTGCTGAAACCTGGTGTAAATCCTTACGTGCAAGTTGGCTGTGCAACCCCAGAATTCTACAACACTGCGCCTAAATATTTGGAATGCTGCGGATCCGCCTATACCATGCCCCTTTGGGGTTGCACGTGAGACACTTTGGTCGTTCAGCGTTATAGAATTGCGCACAGGCAGATGTTTGCATTAAGTTCAAATTACTGCAAATAATTGGTGCTAATTGGCTTGTTAACTAATTAATTTGGGTGCACATTTGCCTTGCACGCCCAAATGTAAGCGACCTTTATAGAATCTGTGGGATAGCGCATAAATGCAAGGGGGGCAATAGACATAGACAGGGCTTCCACTGACATAGTTAGCTTACAGAAAACTTTACGTTACGCTCATCCATGCTGCATTTACAGGGCCGCACTTATGCCAGGTCTGTGGCTGGTGTAACTGCTGGAACGTTAATATAAGGCAAACCCATACCAGCTTACACTAGTACATAAGTGCATAAGTATTGCCATACTGGGACAGACCGAAGGTCGATCTAGCCCGGTATCCTGTTTCCAACAGTGGCCAATCCAGGTCACAATTGGAAAGATCCCAAAACAGTACAATGCATTTTATGCTGCTTATGCTAGAAATAAGTAGTGGATTTTCCCCAAGTCCATTTTAATAATGGCTTATGAATTTTTATTTTAGGAAGCGAGCCAAACGTTTTTTAAACCCCGCTAAGCTAACTGCTTTTACTACATTCTCTGGCAATGAATTCCAGAGTTTAATTACACTGCTACTTACAATCAGGGTGCCCATATGCTTTTATAGAAAAGGCCCCCACAACTTATCCTCTGGGCACCTACATGGAGGTGTCCAGTTGTAGAATTGCTCCCATACCTCCAGATTCTATATAGCACGACTTAAGTGACTCACTCTCTCTTCCCCTCACGTCTGGCACGCTCCTCCACTAAAAGGAGCGTGCTGGACGTGAGAGGAAGAGAGAGCAGGGCAGGCAATGCAGCGCTGCCGCAGACCAGCGCTGCACAAAGTCTTCAGCTGGCAGGGGCCCAGAGCAAATTTGGGGGGGGGGGCCCAGGCCCCCATGGCCCCACCTAGCTATGCCATTGCGGTACGGATATTTACACCAGGTTTTCAGCGACACAATTGGCTGTGCCTACCCTGGCTCTATGCACTGTGCTATAAACCGCGGCTAACTTTAGGTGCGGTTTGTAGAATAGCGCTAAGCCTGTTACGCCATTTACAGAATCTGGGAAATGTTGTTGTACGCTTTTACACTGCTGCAAAGTTAATCTTAATGTGTACTTATGTTTAAAAATGATTAAATTTGTATGTACCTTGCAATTCTGCCTCTGCGTCACCTAAACTACACCCCTTGAAATGCTACACACGGATTGCATAAAATGAGGTTCAACGTTTGGGGGTAATTTCATAAGAAGTCGCCTGGTTCCATAGGGGGCAGTAACGCATCCTAATGGTGCATTTCTAGTCATTCACATGCCTAATTGACCCGTTTCTTTCTAACTAAGCATGCACTTTACAAGTGGGATGAGTTTTAGCAGAGCTCGGATAGGGTTCATTTACGCATGTAGATTATACAATACGATAGTCTATGTACATCCTTTAACAATCTAGGTGCTAGAATAGTAGAATAAATTCCATGAGGCACAGGTGTCCCTTTGTAGAATTAACCTCGTTTTCTGTATGTGCTTTTTATGCATACAGTCGGTCACACAATTATGTTAAATCCCATTAATAAAACAGGTTTTGCGTGCAGAGAAACCTTTATCAAATTACCCACCGCATCTATTTGTGTCTGTGCTTCTTCACATCCCCCCTCTCCCATTCCCCCCCCCCCCCTCTCTCCCTCCCTCCCTCTTTTCTTTCGCATTCTCCAGTAAATTGTCTCTGTTCCCTGGAAACCTGAACCAGTAGTGAGTGAAAGCACTAGAGCCAAGAGGCTGGAGATTTGCTTATTCTGCTGAAAAATAGAAAGGGAAGGGTGGGGGGGAGTTGCCCATTGGACAGTAGTAGAGCGTAGTTGTCCCCGATGGCCGGCCCTGTCTTTCAGCTTTGGAATTGTAAATAAGGGACTTTATACCCATGACCGGGACCAGTCTGCCTTGTAGTTAACCCTTTGCATGGAGCGTAACAGGATGCGCCAAACTGGTTTTGCTTAGTTTGCAAGCAGAAGAGCAGCAAAGTGGACCCTAATGTAACTCATGGAAGCATCATCTGAGATAAAGTAGGCATCCTTTTGTACAATCAAGCGCCACTCTGCTTGCCTTGAATGTCAGGACTCACTTATACGTCAGTGCAAACTCAAACAGCTGGAGCCGTGTCTGTTTATAGAAAGCTCAGAAAAATCAAATCCTCTAAACACCCGGCAACACAAGAAGCGTTGATGCCCTGGTTCCTTGAGGTGTATGTTCCTGCTAATCCTAATTACCGTTACTTCACATCTGAAAGTAAATAGTAGGCGTGTGCATTCATTTGAAACGACATTGGAAGTGCCAACATCATATCCCATGACATTCAAGCATGGGCAAATGAAAACGAGCAGAAAATAACCACGAAATTTCATGCCGGCAATAGTTCATGCTCCTCTGAAAAAGCATATTTCGCAAAGAGTGTGCACTCTTTCCCGATAGTGCATACATACCCAAACCATCGTGCATGTGCAATTAATGGGAGAGAATTCACAGTCTTCTTGAATAGTGTGAATTCTTCACAAATAATCATATTCTTTTGAAAGAGTGTACACTCTTACCGACATTGCTCCCGTGAGAACAGAATGATAAAAAAAAGAAAGACAAAAACAAACAAACATCCCTGGAAATGACACAAAATGAAAATATTCTAGCTACATCCTAGTAGATAGTCATCCTGCTATGTAGCTAGGCCTTCGTCCTCTCTACTACTACTACTACTACTTATCATTTCTATAGCGCTACTAGACGTACGCAGCGCTGTACACTTGAACATGAAGAGACAGTCCCTGCTCGACAGAGCTTACAATCTAATTAGGACAGACAGGACAAATAAGGGATAAAGACAAAGAGTAGCAAGATTCTGGAATCCCAAGGAGTAGCAAGATTCCGGAATCCCAAAGAGCAGCAAGATTCCGGAATCCCAAAGTCTACTACTACTACTTATCATTTCTATAGCGCTACTAGACGTACGCAGCACTGTACACTTGAACATGAAGAGGCAGTCCCTGCTCGACAGAGCTTACAATCTAATTAGGACAGACAAATAAGGGATAAGGACAAAGAGTAGCAAGATTCCGGAATCCCAAAGAGTACCAAGATTCCGGAATCCCAAAGAGTAGCAAGATTCCATGCAGAAACTCAAAGAATAGCAAGATTCCGGAATCCCAAAGAGTAACAAGATTCCATACAGAATCTCAAATACTACTACTACTACTTGTGATTTCTAAAGCGCTACTAGACGTACGCAGCGCTGTACGCTTGAACATGAAGAGACAGTCCCTGCTCGACAGAGCTTACAATCTAATTAGGACAGACAAACAGGACAAACAAGAGATAAGGGAATATTAAAGTGAGGATGATAAAATAAGGGTTCTGAACAAGTGAATAAGGGTTAGGAGTTAAAAGCAGCATCAAAAAGGTGGGCTTTTAGCTTAGATTTGAAGACGGCCAGAGATGGAGCTTGACGTACCGGCTCAGGAAGTCTATTCCAGGCACATATGCTCTCTTCTGGATTCCAGTTGGTTGATAGAGTAACGAGCCACTATTCATATCTGATGTTCAAGGTTCACGTAACCTGGACAGCCCTTTTCATAAACTGAGATACCAGCACACATACAGTGGGGGAAATAAGTATTTGATCCCTTGCTGATTTTGTAAGTTTGCCCACTGACAAAGACATGAGCAGCCCATAATTGAAGGGTAGGTTATTGGTAACAGTGAGAGATAGCACATCACAAATTAAATCCGGAAAATCACATTGTGGAAAGTATATGAATTTATTTGCATTCTGCAGAGGGAAATAAGTATTTGATCCCCCACCAACCAGTAAGAGATCTGGCCCCTACAGACCAGGTAGATGCTCCAAATCAACTCGTTACCTGCATGACAGACAGCTGTCGGCAATGGTCACCTGTATGAAAGACACCTGTCCACAGACTCAGTGAATCAGTCAGACTCTAACCTCTACAAAATGGCCAAGAGCAAGGAGCTGTCTAAGGATGTCAGGGACAAGATCATACACCTGCACAAGGCTGGAATGGGCTACAAAACCATCAGTAAGACGCTGGGCGAGAAGGAGACAACTGTTGGTGCCATAGTAAGAAAATGGAAGAAGTACAAAATGACTGTCAATCGACAAAGATCTGGGGCTCCACGCAAAATCTCACCTCGTGGGGTATCCTTGATCATGAGGAAGGTTAGAAATCAGCCTACAACTACAAGGGGGGAACTTGTCAATGATCTCAAGGCAGCTGGGACCACTGTCACCACGAAAACCATTGGTAACACATTACGACATAACGGATTGCAATCCTGCAGTGCCCGCAAGGTCCCCCTGCTCCGGAAGGCACATGTGACGGCCCGTCTGAAGTTTGCCAGTGAACACCTGGATGATGCCGAGAGTGATTGGGAGAAGGTGCTGTGGTCAGATGAGACAAAAATTGAGCTCTTTGGCATGAACTCAACTCGCCGTGTTTGGAGGAAGAGAAATGCTGCCTATGACCCAAAGAACACCGTCCCCACTGTCAAGCATGGAGGTGGAAATGTTATGTTTTGGGGGTGTTTCTCTGCTAAGGGCACAGGACTACTTCACCGCATCAATGGGAGAATGGATGGGGCCATGTACCGTACAATTCTGAGTGACAACCTCCTTCCCTCCGCCAGGGCCTTAAAAATGGGTCGTGGCTGGGTCTTCCAGCACGACAATGACCCAAAACATACAGCCAAGGCAACAAAGGAGTGGCTCAGGAAGAAGCACATTAGGGTCATGGAGTGGCCTAGCCAGTCACCAGACCTTAATCCCATTGAAAACTTATGGAGGGAGCTGAAGCTGCGAGTTGCCAAGCGACAGCCCAGAACTCTTAATGATTTAGAGATGATCTGCAAAGAGGAGTGGACCAAAATTCCTCCTGACATGTGTGCAAACCTCATCATCAACTACAGAAGACGTCTGACCGCTGTGCTTGCCAACAAGGGTTTTGCCACCAAGTATTAGGTCTTGTTTGCCAGAGGGATTAAATACTTATTTCCCTCTGCAGAATGCAAATAAATTCATATACTTTCCACAATGTGATTTTCCGGATTTAATTTGTGATGTGCTATCTCTCACTGTTACCAATAACCTACCCTTCAATTATGGGCTGCTCATGTCTTTGTCAGTGGGCAAACTTACAAAATCAGCAAGGGATCAAATACTTATTTCCCCCACTGTATGCACATGTTTGACCCTGGTAAGCTATCATAGTGAACGCAACACAAAATGTAGCATCCAATTTAGGAGATGATTTTTCCTCACAGGAAAGAGAAGCAATATCTGGTAATGCACCCTCTCTCCCCCTCCCCCCTCCCACCCCCACCCCAACCATTCTGTTTAGTGTAGCTCTTCTATATCTCCCACACCCGATAGCCTGCTCAGTACTATACCAAGGGTGGAGCAGTGAGGGTGGTCCACCCCAGGTGAAGGCAACAAGGGGGTGCACCGAGCATTTGCAGGCTGTTGGATCCACCAGTCCCCTGCCCCCCTCTGACATTACTTCCTGTCCCGAGGCAGGAACCAGCAGAGCAGACAGCGTGTGACTGCTCTGTGCACCCCCTGCTAGGAGGAAGGGTGGTGGGAGTGATGCACCTCGGCATGAGGGGGAGGGGGGAATGTGGTACCAAGCCAGGTACGCCACCGATCCTGCTCCATGTTTAAATAATTTAAGCGGTAAGGATTTCTGCACATACATAGGCAGACCGATTAACCCCCAGATTCTATAAATGGTGCTCAAAGTTGCATGCAGATTTGGGCATGTGCAATTTAGGGGCGTAGCCAGACTTCGGCGGGAGGGGGGTCCAGAGCCCGAGGTGAGGGGGCACATTTTAGCCGACCCCCCCCCCCGCCACCGACCCTCTCGACCCCCCCCCCTCCCGCTGCCAACCCGCCGTCGCCTACCTTTTCTGGCGGGGGACCCCAACCCCCGCCAGCCGAGGTCCTCTTCTTCCCGCAAAAGGCTTCCTTCTGTTTCTCATGTCCTGCGATGTCAGAAACAGAAGGAAGCCTTTTGCGGGAAGAAGAGGACCTCGGCTGGTGGGGGTTGGGGTCTCCTGCCAGCAAAGGCAGGCGACGGCAACGGCGATGGCGGGAGGGGGGCCAGGCCCCACGAAGCTACGCCACTGGTGCAATTTAATTGAGTAAGGAGCCACTTACTGCCAATAAGTGCGTATTAACAATCAATTATTGGCACTAATTAGCAACCTTTTGGATTTATGTGCGCATCCTGCGAAATGCTATTCTACAAAGATGAACGCGCAAATCTTTTATTTCGTAACTGAAAAGGAGGCGTGGCCATGGGAGAAGCATGGACGGGTCAGGGGCATTCACTAAAGATGCATGCAGTGTCATTAGGTGTAAATCCTCATGCCCAGAGTTGTGCACGGATCACGGCGCTACGCACTGTTCAGAGTGCTGTTTTTGGAATAGTGATCAGTGTGCATTTTTTTCAGCGTCCAAATGTGGGTGTCATTTATTGAATCCAGGGCTTTTTTTGAGGGGGTACTTGGGGGGACTGAGTACTGGCACCTTTTCCATTGTCTGCTAAAATTGAGTCAAGGACCCCAAGTTTTAATGAAAGAGCTCAGGCTCTACACACCAATTCTGCCTTGTCATAAGGTTCTGTGACTGGTTGCAGGGGGCCTGGCTATTGTGGGGAGGGTCCCTCAGTGATTACCCCCACCCCTGAAGGGTGGTCTAGCATTTGAGTATGGGCACCTCTTTTGCTAGAACGCATTGGCTAAAAGGGACCCATGTGTAGGTGATCAGGCCATTGTGACATCACTGATGAGGTTGGATGTTAACCATTGGTGGAATGAGGCATTATGACATCACATTATCAAAAGTGAGCCAAGTATAGAACAATCAAGCTAATTACAGGGGTTAACAGTAAAATAACGTCTTAACAATAGCTCATGTTGATAAGCCCCCTAAATGAAAGAAAAAAGAAATGCCTTTAGAAATCAAAATCACTACTACATGTGATAAAAGCAAGGCTTTTTTTGAGGGGGTACTTGGGGGGACTGAGTACTGGCACCTTTTCCATTGTCTGCTAAAATTGACTCAAGGACCCCAAGTTTTAATGAAAGAGCTCAGGTTCTACACACCAATTCTGCCTTGTCATAGACTCTGCGACTGGTTGCAGGGAGTCTGGCTATTGTAGGGTGGGTCCCTCAGTGATCACCTCACCCCTGAAGGGTGGCCTAGCATTTGAGTACCGGCACCTTTTTTACTGGTAAAAATGCACTGATTGAATCTAATCCTAAATTAAGTAATGGAGCATGTACTGATGACTCACAGTATTGTAACAATACACTAACTACAGTGGTACTAATATGTGATATCATGTGATATAATTCACTGGACACCAAAATTTATTGTGACTCCAGTTCTACCATGTAGTATCTTCTGATGAGTGGACTAATGCCAAGGTTGCAGCTTAACATTTTCTGGACTTTATTATGTATTTAAATGTACAGGATAGGAAGTCTCAGTGTCTCTTTTCTGCATGGATAACTCCCAGGAATAACATGATTCTTTGGTTGCCTTCATGCTTCTTTCCAGGACGGAGTCAGTTGCAGAGAAGATGCTCACCAATTGGTTTACGTTCTTGCTGTACAAGTTTCTGAAGGTACGGAGGAGGGAAAGGGGTGGAAACTGAAAGCAATAGATAACCTACAGACTTCTAAGGTCTGTGCCCTGAAAATGGTAGATACAAATCAAGGTCAGGTATACAGATAAAGTAGCACATATGAGTTTATCTTGTTGGGCAGACTGGATGGACTGTACAGGTCTTTCTCTGCCGTTATCTACTATGTTACCATCAGGGGCATTTTCGAAAGAGAAGGGCGCCCATCTTCCGACACAAATCGGGAGATGGGCGTCCTTCTCTCAGGGTCGCCAAATCGGCATAATCGAAAGCCAATTTTGGTCGTCCTCAACTACTTTCCGTCGTGGGGATGACCAAAGTTCCTGGGGGCGTGTTGGCAGTGTACCGAAGCTGGGACATGGGCGTGCTTAACAGATGGGCGTCCTCGGCCGATAATGGAAAAAAGAAGGGCGTTCCTGACGAGCATTTGGCTGACTTTACTTGGTCCCTTTTTTTTCACAACCAAGCCTCGAAAAGGTGCCAGAACTGACCAGATGACCACCAGAGGGTATCGGGGATAGCCTCCCATTACTCCCCCAGTGGTCACCAACCCCCTCCCACCCTAAAAAAAAAACTTTAAAAAACTTTTTTGCCAGCCTCAAATGTCATACCCAGCTCCATCACAGCAGTATGCAGGTCCCTGGAGCAATTTTAGTGGGTATTGCAGTGCACTTCAGGCAGGCGGACCCAGGCCCATACCCCCCTACCTGTCACACTTGTGGTGGTTAATGTGAGCCCTCCAAAACCCACTCGAAACCCACTGTACCCACATGTAGATGCTCCCCTTCACCCCTTAGGGCTATGGTAGTGGTGTACAGTTGTGGGGCATGGGTTTTTGGGGGCTCAGCACACAAGGGAAGGGCGCTATGGACTTGGGAGCAATTTGTGAAGTGTACTGCAGTGCCACCTAGGGTGCCCGGTTGGTGTCCTCGCATGTCAGGGGGACCAGTGCAGTACAAATGCTGGCTCCTTCCACAACCAAATGCCTTGGATTTGGTCGTTTTTGAGATGGGCGTCCTCGGTTTCCATTATCGGCGAAAACCGAGGTCGCCCATCTCTAAGGTCGACCTAAATGTTGAGATTTTGGCGTCCCCGACCGTATTATCGAAACGAAAGATGGACGCCCATCTTGTTTTGATAATACGAGTTTCCCCTCCCCTTCGCGGTGCTGTGGTTAGAGATGGGCGCCCTTAGAGGTGGTCGTCCCCATTCGATTATGCCCCTCCACGTTACAGAGGACTCTGTGGTTTTAGACTTGATCTGCCTTTGGTGGCTTTAGCCTCACTGGGAGGAACTGATTCATATTACTTCATTATCTGAAGCCATGAAGGACAGTATGACAATATTCATAAAGAAAGAAAGAATAATTGAGGCAGTGAGGAGGAAACTCCATAGCAGGTCAAGGCACCAGAAATTTAACACAAACACAGATTAAGCCAAGCTAGGACAGAGCAAGTGTTGACAAAGTGATGTCCTTGTAGCTGGTGTAACGCAGCAATGCAGTCTGGAAATAAAAGAATCATGGTTTCCCTGTCCTCTTTTTCTTTCTAAATTAAAGTAAACACAACAGACTGGTACGTAATTGTACCTTTTACATACCATTTAACAGACAACATATTGACAAAATAAAATTTTTACAGTTTCCCCCCCAATGCAACCCCTTACTTCTCTTTAGTGACCTTTCTTTATTAGTGTTGCAGACTTCACTGGCTCCCTATCCATTTCCGTATACAATTCAAGCTCCTCTTATTGACCTATAAGTGCATTCACTCTGCAGCCCCTCACTACCTCTCCACCCTCATCTCTCCCTACACTCCTTCCCAGGAACTCCGTTCACTAGGCAAATCTCTCCTAATTGCACCCTTCTCCTCCATCGCTAACTCCAGACTCCGTTCCTTTTATCTCGCCACACCTTATGCCTGGAATAGACTTCCTGAGCCATTACATCAAGCTCCATCCCTGGCCGCCTTCAAATCCGGGCTAAAGGCCTACCTGTTTGATGCTGCTTTTAATTCCTAACTTCTCACCTGCTCGTAACCTTTATCTTGCCTTCCTCTCTTCAATAGTCCCCTTTCCCTACGTGTCCTATCTGTCTGTCCTACCCTTATTCCTCCTGTCTGTCTATCCTGATTTAGATTGTAAGCTCTTTTGAGCAGGGACTGTCTTTTCTTCATGTTCAATTGTGAAGCGCTGCCTACGACTGGTAGCGCTATAGAAATGATTTATAGTAGTAGTAGTAGAAGCCTGCCCTTGAAGATCAGCAACACGGCCGCGCAGGCTTCTGTTTCTGTGAGTCTGACGTCCTGCACGTACGTGCAGGACGTCAGACTCACAGAAACAGAAGCCTGCGCGGCCGCGTTGCTGATCTGCAAGGGCAGGCTTCTACATGGAATGCTGCTAGCGGAATAGCAACATCAACATTCCATGTAGAATCTCAAATAGTAGCAACAGAATCTCCAATAGTAGGAACATTCCATTTAGAATCATTCCTATGTGTCCTATCTGTCTGTCGGACACTTATCCCTTATTGGTCCTGTCTGTCCTGATTTAGATTGTAAGCTCTTTTGAGCAGGGACTGTCTTTTCTTCATGTTCAATTGTGAAGCGCTCCGTACGACTGGTAGCGCTGTAGAAATGATTTGTAGTAGTAGTAGAAGCCTGCCCTTGCAGATCAGCAACACGTACGTGCAGGACGTCAGACTCACAGAAACAGAAGCCTGCGCGGCCGCGTTGCTGATCTGCAAGGGCAGGCTTCTACATGGAATGCTGCTAGCGGAATAGCAACATCAACATTCCATGTAGAATCTCAAATAGTAGCAACAGAATCTCCAATAGTAGGAACATTCCATTTAGAATCATTCCTATGTGTCCTATCTGTCTGTCGGACCCTTATCCCTTATTGGTCCTGTCTGTCCTGATTTAGATTGTAAGCTCTTTTGAGCAGGGACTGTCTTTTCTTCATGTTCAATTGTGAAGCGCTCCGTACGACTGGTAGCGCTGTAGAAATGATTTGTAGTAGTAGTAGAAGCCTGCCCTTGCAGATCAGCAACACGTACGTGCAGGACGTCAGACTCACAGAAACAGAAGCCTGCGTGGCCGTGTTGCTGATCTGCAAGGGCAGGCTTCTACATGGAATGCTGCTAGCGGAATAGCAACAATAACATTCCATCTAGAATCTCCAATAGTAGCAACATTCCATTTAGAATCATTCCTATGTGTCCTTCTACCCTTATCCTTATTGGTCCTGTCAGTCAGTCCTGATTTAGATTGTAAGCTCTTTTGAGCAGGGGCTGTCTTTTCTTCATGTTCAATTGTGAAGTGCTGCGTACGACTGGTAGCGCTGTAGAAATGATTTGTAGTAGTAGTATATAATCCAACATATTTTTGAAGGCTCTTTCCGCATAGCCAGGTCCCTCCAATACGTAGAGCAGAGGGCTTCAAAACCAACAACACTGATATCTTAAGAGTAACAATGGCAATGAGCAGAAGTGATAATGTTGACTTTCAGTGACTTAAATTCTGCTCGGGTGGAGTTCAGGGGGAACAAAGGGCCACATTGATAGTTGTTCCCATGTCTTCTAAGATGAACTTCCCCCACTCTGAGGGTCCTTTCCATAATTGTTGCTTATTAGTCTAAATTTAACACCAAACCTTGGAGAACAGTTTTATAACAATCTTATTGCAATAAAGAGCATAATCTAACAACAAGCCTATACAGTAACACAGCGAATGATGGCAAAGACCCATGTGGTCTATCCAGTGTGCCTAACAAGGTGGCCAGAGCCGTGCCCGCCAATCTGTGAGGCCTCCAGTCACCCATGCTTAAACAACCTATGGAGTGGAAGAGTGGCCTAGTGGTTAGAGCAGTGGCCGGTTCAAATCCCACTGCTGCTCCTTGGGCAAGTCACTTAACCCTCCATTGCCTCAGGTACAAACTTAGATTGTGAGCCCTCCTGGGACAGAGAAATATCCAGTGTACTTGACTGTAACTCACCTTGAGCTACTACTGAAAAAGGTCTGAGCAAAATCTAAATAAATAGGGGTCTGTAATTTGAATTTCTGCCACTGCTGAACAATGGCCAGTCTTCACAGGGATGGTTTTAGACAATCTGGAGTAGGCTATATATCATGGTAATATGGAGGCTTCACCAGGGTAAGGAGTTCTGCTCCTGAAGAGCCTCAAGCAGGCTTGGATTTTAAGACACTCAAATTTTTATCAGGCACATGTTCTGAGAATTAAGTTCATTTGCATAATTTGGGTCATCCTGTAGCCATCAGAGGTTTTTAACCCTGGATATTCAATGCCAGATCATATCCGAGCACTGGCATTGAATATCTATAGCAGAGATGGACTGACCCGAGGGCACAGAGCAGTTGGGGGACCCAGTACCTCCTCCCCACATGACCAATATCTCTCTCCCCTCCATCACCCGGTCTTGTACTCCCCCTCTCCCACTCCGGTATCTCCCCTGTCTGCCTCTCCCCCCCCCCCCCCCCTGCATTTACCTCAAAAGTTTCTTTTTCTGTAGAAGGTCCCAGCATAGGTTGTCTGCCACTGACCAGAACCTTCTTTATGCTGCGGCCTGCCCCTTTCTGATGTAACTTCCTGCTTCCGCAAGGGTGGGACGTGGCAGGCAACCTATGCTGTGACCCTGTACGGAGAAAGGAACTTTTGATGTAAATATGTGTGTGTGTGGGGGGGGGGGGGGGGGGGGAGAGCTGTTTTAACCCTGGATATTTGAAGCCAAGACCATGCACGATTCCTGGCACTAAGTATCTGGGTAGACCTAGCAGTTAAACGGGCACTGACTGATATTCAGATTGGTGCTTGGTTAACTCACAACATAAAGAGGTCCTTTTACCAAATGGCAGTAAAAGGGAACCTGTGCGGTGGAATTGGCGAGCGGGTTTGCCATGCACTGAGGCCCCCTTTTACCGCCGCTGGTAAAATTTTTTTTTTTTTTTTGTTAAGGAAGGAAATGGCTATGCAGTAAGTTAAACACTTGCTGTGTGACCATTTCCTGTGGGGAGGGGCCATTACCTTCTGTTGAAGAGGTGTTAGGGGCTCTGGCGGTAGCTCAGCAGTAATTGAGTAGCTTGTGGCGCTGCTCGATTACCGCCGAGCAATGTCCCGGTGCTAGAAAATGTAAAAAAAATATTCTTCTGACTTTTTAAATCACTTTGAACATCGACACCATCTGTTTTTTATGACATGAAATATTCCACAAGTCATTTCAAAACTAATTTTTTTTTGCACTGGAAATCATTAGATCAGGTCACCTACCAAGAATGGTGGAACTTATTCTTTCAGACTTATAAATATGAAACATACCTTGCAAAAAAAAAAATCATTTACATTTGCTCTGCACGAAAAGAAATGCTTCCCACTTTTATCTTACTTCAAAGATTCCTAGTGTGACATGTTGTGCTAAACAACGCTTAACTGCTCCTCTTTAGGTACATATGGCCTTTGCATGTAAAGTATCTTTGCTATGTACCTTCCCCCCCCTTTTTTCTCTCCCCCCCCCCCCTTTATTGATTTCTTACCAACTTTGTACAATTGTTCACTGTTACATAGTTGTTGCTTCCTGTTTGTATTTGTGTTGAAAATCAATAAAAATACTAAGACCAGAACTATCAAAAATCCAACTTTAAGCAACACAATCTAGTCCTTCTCTGTCTTTCCCAGTGCCTGGATCCATTGGTGTCTTGGTTTTAAACCTCACATTTACATTAGCTATAATTAAAATCAGGGCACCTAGCGCGCTGCCTACAGTTTGAGCTCTGACAAGATAAATTTTACCGCCCGTGTCTGGTGGAAATAACACATGAAATAGTGTTAATTAAACAAACAAATAATTAGACAACAGATATATATTTGCGCCTGCCTGCTGGGTCTGGGACTGTACATTTCACATCAAGAACCCAATTGTGAACTGTTAAAGAGATTGATGATCAGATTTATATGGAAATGGACCCAAGCTATCGGACTAATTTATGGGGCAGGCCAAAAAAGTGGGCTTTGTCTCCATTTGTTTTCTCCTGTAGGACTTGTCTTGGGTTGTTGCATATGGAATTATGCAAATCTATTCTGCGTTTCTGCAGTGTGTTCCTGGGGGCATAAACTCAGAATATATCCCACACCCTTGCCCATCGCATATACCCAACTTCTTTCTAAGTCTCCGACCACAGCTGCATTGCGCTATGTGCGATACAAACATGGAACATTACTGCAGAAAAAGACCTAGGCAGACCATCCAGTCTGCCCACGCACCCCAGGTGCTCAGCTCCCTAGTTCCTTCCTCCCCCTCAGCGATCATGTGTTTCTGTTTCATTCTTTATTTACTGAATCCACAGTGGGGCTTTTTATCAGTCAGTCTCCAAATTGCTCAAACTTCATGTGTGCAATACTGGTGAGCAAAAAAGATGTGGAGGGGCATAATTGAAAGGGGCGCCCAAGTTTTCCTGAGGATGTCCTCACAGGACGTCCCAGCGAAGGGGCGGGGAAACCCGTATTATCGAAACAAGATGGGCGTCCATCTTTCATTTCGATAATACGGTCTGGGATGCCCAAATCTTGACATTTAGGTCGTCCCTAGAGATGGTCGTCCTTAGACTTGGTCATTTCTGATTTTCGGCGATAATGGAAACTAAGGATGCCCATCTCAGAAACGACCAAATGCAAGCCCTTTGGTCGTGGGAGGAGCCAGCACTCGTAGTGCACTGGTCCCCCTGACATGCCAGGACACCAACCGGTCACCCTAGGGGGCACTGCAGTGGACTTCAGAAAATGCTCCCTGGAACAAGGTTTCTATGGAACTTTGGAAGGCTAAGTGCTTTGAAAATATGCCTCTATGTATGTTACTATGTAAATCAAACTTGGGTATACATTTAAAATATCACATACCATGTAAAATGAGTTTATCTTGTTAGGCAGACTGGATGGACTATGTTACTATCAGGCTTATTTTCGAAAGTGATCGCTGGCGATCTTCCGACATGAATCGGGAGATGGCTGGCGATCTCTTAAAAGCGGTGAAATCAGTATAATCGAAAGGTGCTTTTTTGACACCTTCGCCGCTTTCCCCGTCGCCAAGCCGGCAAAAGATCAAGGGGGCGTGTCGGCGGCATAGTAAAGGCGGGACATGGGCAGGCATGGGCGTGGCTACCAGATGGCCAGCTTTTGCGGACAATGGAAAAAAAAGCGGCGTTAATCAGTATTTCGCCAGGTTTACTTGGTCCTTTTATTTTCACAACCAAGCCTCAAAAAGGTGCCCCAACTCACCAGATGAGCACCGGAGGGAATGGGGGGTGACCTCCCTATACTCCCCCTAGTGGTCATCAATCCCCTCCCACACTAAAAAAATAAAACTAAAAACCTTTTTTGCCAGCCTGTATGCCAGCCTCAAATGTCTTACCCAGCTCCCTGACAGCAGTATGCAGGTCCCTGGAACAGTTTTTGTTGGTTGCAGTGGACTTCAGGCAGGCAGACCCAGGTCCATCCCCCCCCCCTACCTGTTACACTTGTGGTGGTAAGTGTTGAGCCCTCCAAACCCCCCCAAAACCCACTCTACCCACATGTAGGTGCCCCCTTTCACCCATAAGGGCTATGGTAATGGTGTAGAGTTGTGGGGAGTGGGTTTGGGGGGGATTTGGGGGGGTCAGCACCCAAGGTCAGGGAGCTATGCACCTGGGAGCTATTTGTATATTTAAAAAAAAATTTTAGAAGTGCCCCCTAGGGTGCCCAGTTGGTGTCCTGGCATGTCAGGGGGAACAAGTGCACTACAAATGCTGGCTCCTCCCATGACCAAATGCCTTGGATTTCGCCGGGGTTGAGATGGCCGGCATTTTTTTTCCATTATCGCTGAAAAACAAAACCGGCCATCTCAAACCCGGCAAACTCCGGCATTTGGCCGGGCTAAACCGTATTATCGGAAAAAAAGATGGCCGCCATCTTTTTAGATAATACGGTTCTGGCCAGCTGTTGCGGCACCGCAAAAATAGATCGCCGGCAATCTATTTCGCCGGCGCCGTTCAATTATGCCCCTTCACGTTACTCTTTGGGATTCTACATGGGATGTTGATACTAATTGGGATTCCGGAATCTTGTAACTCTTTAGGATTCCAGAATCTTCAGAACTTTTAGTACAAAAAAAAGTGCTGGGCAGACTTTTACGGTCTGTGCCCTGAAAAAGGTAAGGACAAATCAAACTCGAGTATACATTTAAAGTATCTTGTTGGCCAGACTGGATGGACCGTATAGGTCTTTATCTGCCGTCATCTACTATGGCTAAGCACCCCCAATAATTTTGAAAAGTTGGCTCCCGTGATCAGAACTACAAGTCCCTGCATGCAATGGGGAAAAACCCCAGGACTGGATCAAACCTGTCGGGTGAATCATCCAGTTGGCAAACTGGAGTGGAGGAGTGGCCTAGTGGTTAGGGTGGTGGACTTTAGTCCTGGGGAACTGAGTTCGATTCCCACTTCAGGCACAGGCAGCTCCTTGAAACTCTGGCTGGGCAAGTCACCTAACCCTCCATTGGCCCATGTAAGCCGCATTGAGCCTGCCATGAGTGGGAAAGCGCGGGGTACAAATGTAAAAAAAATAAAATAGATACTATTGGAGATTCTACATGGAATGTTGCTACTATTGGAGATTCTACATGGAATGTTGCTATTCCACTAGCAACATTCCATGTAGAAGGCTGCGCAGGCTTCTGTTTCTGTGAGTCTGACGTCCTGCACGTACGTGCAGGACGTCAGACTCACAGAAGCAGAAGCCTGCGTGGCCACATTGGTGATCTGCAAGGGCCGACTTCTACTTGGAATATTGCTAGTGGAATAGCAACATTCCATGTAGAATCTCAAATAGTAGCAACAGTGGAGGAGTGGCCTAGTGGTTAGGGTGGTGGACTCTGGTCCTGAGGAACTGAGTTTGATTCCCACTTCAGGCACCTGCAGCTCCTTGTGACTCTGGGCAAGTCACTTAACCCTCCATTGCCCCATGTAAGCCGCATTGAGCCTGCCATGAGTGGGAAAGCGCGGGGTACAAATGTAACAAAAATAAATAAATATTTAGATCCCATCTCAGCTTATTGTGATTCTGCTAAGCCACCTTGAGGGCAAAGTTCAAAACCATTCCCTGCCCTGTTTGTGGCTTAAATTAGGCACCTTGTTCAAACTTTACCCTCATAGTTGAAGGAGTTCCTGCAGGAGACGTTTTGTCAGGATATGCTGCAGTGCACATACTTTCAAATTTTCTAAATTACATACATTGCTTTGGCTGGAAAGAGGACTCAGGGGAAAGCGAGAACAGCTCTCTCTCCCTTGCACTTTTCCTGGGTCAGTTGCCAAAGCAAAATGACTTCAATTATGGACACAAACCCTCTGGGTAACCAGTACCACAAAGCTTATACCACTGCGGCCAGTTTAATTATTGCACCCTTTATCTCCTGAGATCCAGCCATAATACAGTGAATTAGAAGAATTCACACTGCAGGTTGCGAAAAAGCTTGTTTTCCACTCAGTCACTCACCTTCTTGCTGTTGGCCAAAAGACAGATCTGATAAGGACCAGAGGCAGGCCAGCAAGAAGCAAGGCATTGCTTGCAGATAAACTAATTACACGGCAGCCAGGTACCAGAAGCAGGGAAGCCTTTCTCCAAGATTATTAATGTTTTCTTCAGGATTTACTAGAAGAGAATCTGGCCTGTGTCCTGCACGTGTTTGGATCACAAATTAAGTGGCAAAGGGGGATAGGGGTGGGGGGAAGACTAGAATAGCCATCAATAAAGGAAGGTACTAGGAAGGAGGCAAAACCCGATACTGAACTAGAACAATAAATGAAGAGGATTTGGGAAAGAAAAAGACAAAGCAGTGGGACGAAGAAACATGAAAGAAGTGCGTTCTTGCTTTAGATAGCATCTGCCATGTTGCAGACATCTGAAAAATGTTCCGAAACAAAGAACTGGAAAATGAAGAAAAGACCATAAAACGTCTTTGTTTTCTGATACTGCAATGTTCTGCTCTGAGCCTGGGGGTGGAATCAGCTGCAAAATATATGTTATAAATGTGTTGCAGTATTTTAACAATGAAATAACACAGAAGTGCTCTGGCCATCAGCTGATAACACCAACGTTTGAAACGTGTTTTCTGCTGTTCAAATCAATTAAGTAGACCTTAACTTATAGTGTGGGGAATACTTCTATCATCAGTTCATTATCTTCCCAAACACATATTTATTGACTTAATTTCCTTTAAATTCATCAAAAGAAAAAAGCAACACTGGGCCTTCAGATCTAGGACAACAGGAGTACTTTATTAATCAATGACCCGACACGGGCCGTGTTTCGGTGCCAACAAAGGCGCCTGCCTCAGGGGTCGATGTACTGTTGCAATGACGTGCAGATGACAAAACACGAGTGCCTTAAGGCACTGCGAAGTGTTCTACTGTATTCGCTATGGCGAAAAAAACGCTAATAGCGCTGACTCCAACAAAGAACCTTCTCCTGTGTCGTATTTGATTATATGTTGTTGCGCCGGAAAGCGCTAAAAAGCGCCGGCTCCGACAAAGAATTTTCTCCTGTGTGGCAAAAAATATTTAACAGTGTCGCTACCAATCATTACTTCTTAGTACTCAGGGATCCTCAGATTTTCAGACATTTTCCACCATGCGGGGATTGTACCCCAAATTGTAATGGTGTCCTTTACATCCTCATGGATCAACCCGTATGTAACTTTTTTTTCAATTTCTTCAATTTTCCTATTTTATATAAATCATTATTTCAATCTTATAAGCGTTACTTAGCTTCAGATTTAAATTCTTCTGTTCAAAGGCATTGAGGGTAATTAAAAGGATGAGCGCTTGGTTTACTTGTACCGCAACCAAGATCTGTAATAATCTATGCCCTAATTCAAGAGTCACTCGATTCTCTTATCTGCCACCTTTTTCTTAAATATTAGTATAAGTTTTCCTGATATATAGTATGTTTTGCCTCCATATTGTGGACTAAAGATGAGCATAAGATCATGATTTGATTTAATTATATATGTAATAACTATTTTTCCTTATATTATAATGACTAATAGTCATCTTTGCTATCTCAAGAATTATACTTGAAATATATTGTAAATGTGATAAAAATAAAATTAAAAAAAAAGGATGAGCACTTCAGCATATAGGAGGCCCTAAGCCTCGGAAAGTTTGATCATTAAACTCAAAAAATATGATAACACAACTTTCAACCCTCCCTCCAAAAAAGACAATTCTGTAAATAGAGGGGTCCTTTTACTAAGATGCACTGAAAAAATGGCCTGCGCCAGTGTAGCTGAGTGTTTTGGGCGTACACAGATCCAGTTTTCAGCGCGACTGTAAAAAATGCCTTTAAAAAAATTTTTGCCGAAAATGGACGTGCGGCAAAATAAAAATTGGCGCATCCATTTTGGGTCTGAGACCTTACCGCCAGCCATTGACTAAGCGGTAAGGTCTCTCGTGTTAACTGTGCGGTAATTGCCTACGCACGTCAAGTTTGACTTACCACTCAATTTTCGCCGTATGCCAGAAAATAAAATAGATTTTCAGGCGCCAATAGCGGACACATGTCAAAAATGAAATTATCACACGGGCCACGCAGTTGGGTGCATGTAGGCGCCTGCATGGCTTAGTAAAAGGGCCCCACAGAGAGCTTGCTGTTTTCCTTAGCACATAAGCATCGCCATACTGGGAAAAGACCAAGGGTCCATCAAGCCCAGCATCCTGTCTCCGACAGCGGCCAATCCAGGCTTCAAGAACCCGGCAAACCTCCCCCCCCCCCCCCCCAAAAAAAAAATGTTTTAATAATGTTCAATGGACTTTTCCTTCAGGAATCTATCCAAACCCCCCTTAAATTCTGTAAGGCCAGCCGCTGCCACCAAATTCTCCGGCAACGAGTTCCAGAGTCCAACTACACGCTGAGTAAAGAAAAACTTTCTCCTATTTGTTTTAAATCTACCATATTCTAGCTTCATCTTGTGTCCCCTGGATCTATTATTGTTTGTAAGGGTAAACAAACACTTCACATCTGTCTGCTCTACTCTGCTCATTATCTTGTAGACTTCTATAATATCACCCCTCAGCCGCCTTTTCTCCAAGCTGAAGAGCCCTAACCTTCTTAGCCTTTCCTCATAGGGAAGTCGTTCCATCCCTTTTATCATTTTCGTCACCCTTCTCTGCACCTTCTCCAATTCCAATCCTTAGATCTATGTAGACCTGAGGCTCATAGGATCCGATATACCAGTATCTGCTTAGCTGATTCTTCGTTGCATTCTTCCAGGGTGGATGATGTGGACATCTTTCTTTCTTTGGTTATGAAGCTGTAAGACTTCTTTTAAGGATTTTGATGCTTCATGGTATGAGATCAGGATGTATTATAAGAGCAAACGTGTTCGGCTCATATTCAAAAGAAGTTGTTCGTTCATTGGTGGCAGTTGAGTGTATAACTTCCCTACCCATTAATTTATAGCCTCTATGGGGATAATTTTATAAACAGTGTGATAAGTTGAGAGCCTACTAGGCATCCAACTGTAGGCGTGGAAATGGATGATAACAGTAGTTCAGTGCCAAAACAGGGGTAAAATGACAGGTACGTGTGTAAATTCCCTTAGGCGCTATTCTTATTTATTTATTTATTTATTATTTCAGTCATAATATACAAGCATCCACTTGTTATATGAAACAGGGAAAATTATTACTATAAAGAAAAAAATATATAATAATGCATTTATCCCTTCCTTAGACCACCAAATTCAGGAGAGTGGCTAATAAGACGAGGAGATCAAATTAAGTAATCATTAAAATTAAGAAGAAAGGCCGAAGCCTAAATATTAGCCAAAGCTATATAATCTTAAACAACCGATTATGCAGATATTACATTCCTAGTCACCCTCTTCAGGTCCAGAAAGGATCTAAGCTGTTCTGGTGCAAAAAATGACATATGTGGTGATGGCAGTTCTCTTGCTGGAGTTTGCAAGTCCTGAAGGGAAGGGAATCTCGAACCCTCCCGAGATGGTTACACTGGACGCCCTCTGGCAGGCAATTGAGAGGCTGAGCTCTTCCATTGATAGATCAACTCAGGAACCTGTGAATTTGGTATCTACAGTGGGGCAGCTTTCTAAGTCGGTGGACAAACTGCAAAGGGGGGGACCACTTATGCCATGTCTATGGCTGGTGTGAGTAACTGTACCTAAATGGGCATTCCTACAGTTCTTGCATGCACTTTATATTTATTTATTAATTTATATGTATTTATATCCCACATTTTTCAAACTGGTTCTGTTCAATGTGGCTAGCAAATAAAGTTTGAAGGAGCGAGATTATGTTGCAAAGATTTGACGTTACAAACAATGAGGTTTAGAGGATTTACGACATGAAGGGGATGACATTGGGGAAGTTAATACAGTGAAAAGATTAAGTCAAAGGGCTGGGAAGTCCAAGATAAAATAATAAAATAGGAAACAATGAGATGGCATAATGGTTGAGCGTGATGCGGTTGGTACTTCGTGGTAGCTTGGTGTGGAACGTTTTGTGTATGTTTTGTTGACCTTTGTTATCTTTGGATAGAATTTCCTGAACAAGTAGGTGAGGAGTTTTCAAAAGCTGGTGTAAGAGGTCAGGGTTTTTAGGGACCTGGGCAGTGAGTTCCACCACTTGGTGCTTTGGTAAGGGAAGCTCACTGCATGCACCAACTTATAGATGAGATTGTGAAATCTCGGGCAATGGAGGGTTCAGGTAGTTCCTTGCTTCTGAGTTTATGTTCTTCAGTGGTAGATGAACCGGGGTTGACATATATGCAGAGGCATCGCCAAAGATCATTTGGTCTACTGTGGTGCATAGTTTGAAGGCTACGCGTGCTTTGATCAGGAGCCAGTGTAGGGCCTGGAGTAGTGGGTTCGCTCTATCAAAGTCTGTTTTTTGGAATATGAGTCAAGGTTTTTAGGGACCTAGGCAGTGAGTTCCACCACTTGGTGCTTTGGTAAGGAAAACTCACTGCATGCACCAACTTATAGATGAGTTTGTGACATCTCAGGCAATGGAGGGTTCAGGTAGTTCCTTGCTTCTGAGTTTGTGTTCTTCAGTGGTACCCTGTTTCCCCGAAAATAAGACAGTGTCTTTTGCTCCCAAAGATGCACTAGGTCTTATTTTCAGGGGATGTCTTATTTTCAGGGAAACACAGTAACATGATTGGATTATTGCAGTTCTTTACTCCAAGGCTTACCTCAATATCAGCTGCAGAGGATACAAGCTGTTCAAAATACCGTACTGCAGTAAAATTGCAGCTTCTTAGAGAAAATGGCCACTGCAACTTTTAGCAGTAGCTTCCTAGAATTTTAGCAGCCTTTTTAATTTCACAGCAGCAGGACAAGAAGTCAGCATTAAGTAAATTAAGGGGAAGCCTTGATACAGCTTGGTGAAACATGAGTCGGCACAACAATCCCTCTACAACGAAAAAGAAGGAGACTGAACAGTACAGTGCACAGAATCTCCATTTACCTACCGTAAGATAAGTACAGCATTCTAAGTAAGCTTAGTCCTTAGGGTTCCTAATACCCCCTTCTTCCCCTTTCCCCCCATGTACCTTCTGTTGGGACACTCACCCAGTTTTAAAGATGTCAGGAGGCTGCCGAATGTCTGTGGGGAAGGGCAGCGGCGGCTCGACTTCAGCCTTTCCCTTCAATGTCCCACCCTCGTGGAAACAGGAAATACCTCATCAGAGGAAGGCGGGACACTGACGGGAGAGACTGGACTCGAGCTGCCGCAGCGACTTAAAATAACAGCTGAGCTTTAAACGCAGAGCGGCGTGTCCGGAATGGAATGGAAGGTAATATGTCGAGGAGTTGAGGGCGGTCTCAGACGGGGGGCGGGAGGCGGAAGATACAATTTGGAGCTAGGTCTTACTTTCGGGGGAGGCCTTATATTTAGCAATTCAGCAAAACCTCTACTAGGTCTTATTTTCAGGGGATGTCTTATTTTCAGGGAAACAGGGTAGATGAACCAGGGTTGACATATGTGCAGAGGCATCGCCAAAGATCATTTGGCCTACTGTGGTGCATAGTTTGAAGGCTACGCCTGCTTTGATCGGGAGCCAGTGTAGGGCCTGGAGTAGCGGGCTCACTCAATCGAAGTCTGTTTTTTGGAATATGAGTCTGACGGCACGTTTACATGTGCAAATTCCACATTTAGGCATGACCGTTTACACTAGCCATAGACATGGATGTAGAATTGGGTACATAAGCTAGTATTCTGAACAGATTTGGCACACAAATGTGCCATTATTGAATACTAGCTGAGCGCCCAAATTTTGGGTGTCTAAGTTTTAGCACTCTTTATAGAATTGCCCTCTATGGGACGGATTCAGTAACTGTGCTGGAAAGATCTGTACTGAACTAGCATTTTATAAAGGGTGTTCTGTGCTGAGTCCCCTTTATGAAATACTAGCTTAGGGTGGATTTCGCTCCTAACTTTAGGCGCCAGCATTTACGCCTGCTGTAAATGCTGGTGCCTCATTTTCAGCAGTTGGGCGTGCAAACGACAGTATTCGATGACATCATGTCTAACTTCTAGGAATGCCCCCTGATCCGCCCCAGGGTCGCCGAGAGACATGGCCAGGCCCGGGGCAGAACCGGACCGCTGCACAGCACCCCCATCTCACACTGCCACTCCCGCTTACCCCCTTACCTTTCCGTCTCTGCCTCCAAGGAGGGGGGGGGGGGACCCGGCACCGGGAAGCGCAGGCCATTTTTCAGCGCACCTTAGTAAAAGGACCTCTCAGTGTGTATATACCAGTAGTCTTATTGGAAAGTACATATTAGTATTTGCTAAACGTCTATTCAGCATCATTGACTATCCTTATAGCAGCACTGTATATACAGAGTAAGTAAAAGGCCACTGCATTATTACAGATGCTGCTGTGGTTGTATATTGACTCCATTGTGTATAATTTGTCTTGTTTATGGTATATTTATTGTTGAATGGTTTATTATCTCCCTTAAGCATAAATTGAAGAGGATGTCTATAAATCCTGACCGCCTCTGGAAACGAAAGAGCTCTACTTCTTAGTGGGCCTCCACACCAAGCACGGTTTTGCTAATCCTAGAACCTGAAGTACAGAATGTGGATCAGAATAGCTTTATTTAGTCTCCATATTCCAAATAATGGTGCTCATTTAAATTGACACTCAAAAATTCCATGCCACTTTTGCCCCAGAGCACAGCAGAAGGCAACACTCATCATCATATCATTAATGTCAATATCAACACACACTTATATGCTATCGCCCTCCCCAATCGGGTCCAGTGCAGTTTACACCATCTGATTCCGTCTTAAAAACAGAAATGTTATAACCCTAAATATACCAGGCATGGATAAACATATTAAAAAGAATCAACAAAACAAATAACTCTTAATTTTCTTACGAAAAGAAAGGTAGTTAACGTGAGTTCTAATATTAATAGGAAGCACATTCCAATAAGGTATTGTAAAATCAGAAAAAATGGTTTTAACTATCTTAAAAACTCAGACTCCCTTCAAAATAGCCAAATGTAATATCAGCAGGTTATGTAATCTCTAAGGAAACCTGCATAAAGGAACACAAATCAAATTGTTAAGTAGAGAAGAGGAAAGACCATAAGTAGCTTGAAAAGTAGGCGTGGAGGGGCATAATGGAACGAGGTGCCCAAGTTTTCATGAGGGCGTCCTCGCAGAACGGCCCCGCAAAGGGGCGGGGAAACCCGTATTATCGAAACAAGATGGGCGGCCATCTTTCGTTTCGATAATATGGTCAGGGACGCCCAAATCTCAACATTTAGGTCGACCTTAGAGATGGTCGACCTAAATGTTGAGATGGTCGACCTTAGAGATGGTCGTCCCTGGTTTTCGGCCATAATGGAAACCGAGGACACCCATCTCAAAAACGACCAAATCCAAGCCCTTTGGTCATGGGAGGAGCCTGAAATCGTAGTGCACTGGTCTCTCTGACATGCCAGGACACCAACCGAGCATCCTAGGGGGCACTGCAGTGGACTTCACAAAGTGCTCCCAGGTGCATAGCTCCCTTACCTTGGGTGCTGAACCCCCCCAAAATCCACTCCCCACAACTGTATACCACTACCATGGCCCTAAGGGGTGAAGGGGGGCACCTACATGTGGGTACAGTGGGTTTCGGGTGGGTTTTGGAGGGCTCACATTTACCACCACAAGTGTAACAGGTGGGGGGGATGGGCCTGGGTCCGCCTGCCTGAAGTGCACTGCAATACCCACTAAAATTGCTCTAGGGACCTGCATACTGTTGTGATGGAGCTGGGTATGACATTTGAGGCTGGCAAAAAAGTTTTTTAAAGTTTTCTTTTAGGGTGGGAGGGGGTTGGTGACCACTGGGGGAGTAAGGGGAGACCATCTCCGATACCATCCGGTGGTCATCTGGTCAGTTCCGGCACCTTTTTGAGGCTTGGTCACAAGAAAAAATGGACCAAGGAAAGTCGGCCAAGTGCTCGTCAGGGACGCCCTTCTTTTTTCCATTATCGGCCGAAGACGCCCATCTCTTAATCACGCCCCAGTCCCGCCTTTGCTACGGTGCTGACACGCCCCCGTGAACTTTGGTCATCCCCGCGACGGGAAGCAGTTGAGGACGCCCAAAATCGGCTTTCGATAATGCCGATTTGGGCGACCCTGAGAGAAGGACGCCAATCTCCTGATTTATGTTGGAAGATGGGCGCCCTTCTCTTTCGAAAATAAGCCTGAAAGCGATTTATTAAAAAATTCTCTGCTATACCGGGAGCCAATGTAACTAAATTTGAAACACTATCGAATTTCTTAAGGTTAAAAATCAGCCTAATAGCTGTGTTTTGAATCGATTGCAGTTTTCTCAGTAACTTAACAGACAAATTCAATTAAAGCATGTTACAGTAATCTAAATGCGGAAGAACTAACATTTGAACTATAAGCAAATTGATTAAAGTAAGACCTTATTAATCTTATTTGCCTTCATTTGTAAAGCCTTTTCTTCCAGAGTTGACTCATTTGTGGTTCAAAGATCACAGTGAATATAAAATTACTTCTACCAGCAAAGGTTTTAACTTGCATTAGAACTATGCTTAAGTTTTGAAGTGAAACTACAAAGCTATGCAATTCTCTACAACTATTTTTATTACATTTGTACCCCGCGCTTTCCCACTCATGGCAGGCTCAATGCGGCTTACATGGGGCAATAGAGGGTTAAGTGACTTGCCCAGAGTCACAAGGAGCTGCCTGTGCTTGGAATCAAACTCAGTTCCTCAGTTCCCCAGGACCAAAGTCCACCACCCTAACCACTAGGCCACTCCTCCACTGTTGCTACTATTTGAGATTCTACATGGAATGTTGCTATTCCAACATTCCATGTAGAAGTCGGCCCTTGCAGATCACCAATGTGGCCGCGCAGGCTTCTGCTCCTGTGAGTCTGACGTCCTGCACGTACGTCCGTGCAGGACGTCAGACTCACAGAAACAGAAGCCTGCACAGCCTTCTACATGGAATGTTGCTAGTGGAATAGCAACATTCCATGTAGAATCTCCAATAGTAGCAACATTCCATGTAGAATCTCCAATAGTATCTATTTTATTTTGTTACATTTGTACCCTGCGCTTTCCCACTCATGGCAGGCTCAATGCGGCTTACATGGGGCAACGGAGGGTTAAGTGACTTGCCCAGAGTCACAAGGAGCTGCCTGTGCCGGGAATCGAACTCAGTACCTCAGTTCCCCAGGACCAAAGTCCACCACCCTAACCACTAGGCCACTCCTCCACTCCACTATAGTGACAAGCAACCCATGACTCCCCATAAGAAACTCATATTTATTTATTTGTTACATTTGTACCCCACATCTTCCCTCCTATTTGCAGGCTCAATGTGGTTTACATAGCGCCGTGGGGCGAAAGCCTCCTCCGGTCAATAAACAAATATAGAGCAATGTATTACAAATGAAATAGATATGTACAGACGCATTAGGAAACATAGAGAGGGAAGTTATATAAAGTTCACTAAGGTCAAAACAAGCCTGGGTTTACTTGAGTCGCTGGATTCAGGTGATTAAGTTGGATCATTAGGATATGCCTTTTCGAACAGATAAGTCTTTAGTGATTTCCGGAAGTTGAGGTGGTCGTACGTAGTTTTCACGGCCTTTGGGAGTGCATTCCAGAGTTGTGTACTTATAGATGAGAAGCTGGATCCATGAACTGATTTTCTATTTGAGTCCTTTGCAACTAGGGTGGCGGAGATTTTAATAAGAGCATGATGATCTGATTGAGTTTCTGGTTGGTAGGTCTAAAAGGCCAGACATATATCCTGGGGCATCACTGTATATAATTTTATGGACCAGGTGTGATAATGTATGTATTGAGTGGAGGAGTGCCATAATGGTTAGTGCAGTGGGCTTTGATCCTGGTGGACTGGGTTCGATTCCCACTGTAGCTCCTTGTGACTTTGGGTGAGTCACTTTGGGGCCCTTTTACTAAGGCACGCCGAAAAGTGGCCTGCGCTGGTGTTGACGCGTGTTGTGGATGCGCGCAGCTCCATTTTTCAGCACGCCTGTGAAAAAAGGCCTTTTTGTGGCCGAAAATGGATGTGCGGCAAAATTAAAACCGGCATGCATCTATTTTCAGCCTGAGACCTTACTGCTACCCATTGACTTAGCGGTAAGGTTTCATGCGCTAACCGGGCAGTAAGCGTCAGCACGCATAAACTGCCGATTACCGCTGGGTAAGCGTCACGTGGTAGAAAATAGAAAAAAATTTGCTACCATGTGTTTTGAACGCACGTCAAAAATGGAATTAACATACAGGTGTCCCCATGCATAGCTCCTACCCACCCCCACCCTGCTAGACTGTCAATGAAATGCTTGGATGTTTCACTTATATATACTATCTACTACCACATTTGCTTATTTCCGATCTGGGGAAGAAGGGCAACCTTCGAAAGCTAATCAAGAAATGTATTAAGTTATGTCCAATAAAAAAAGTATCATCTTATTTTCTTTTCCATGTTTTATTTTGTTTGATTTCTATTGATAACCTCAAGAAACGAAATATTTCAAAGTATACGCTGGGTGAAGCGGTCCACTGAGCAACAGTGTGAACCGAGTATCTGAAGTCTTTTCCTCGTAACATATAAAATATTATGCAGAGAGATTTACTTGCTAGCAGTGGACTTAATATTCTCTAATGTTAGCAATGGCAGCTGAAGGCAAATCTCATATACTTGTAAAATAACTGGCTTCTTTGGTGTTTGTTTTTGGAAGGAATGTGCAGGAGAGCCGCTTTTCTCCCTTTTCTGTGCGATCAAACAGCAGATGGAAAAAGGTCCCATTGACTCGATCACTGGGGAAGCCCGTTATTCCCTGAGTGAGGACAAACTCATCAGGCAACAAATTGACTACAAGACACTGGTAAGTTCTCCAAGGTATGGACCCACATGTTACGTAAGGGATTAAATCATTCTGGGGGTGTGATTTCATCATGAATTGGTTGAAATATAGCATGGTGTCCTGTTAAGTGCGAGAATGTTATACTGTGATGGACCCACAAGGCTGATTAAACAAGATGTGATGGAATGGAGGTGTTCCTGACCTATGATTGGATGTCTACTCAGTATAGCAGTGCATTGAACCAGCATTGCTGGGTTTCTGAGGTCTTTAATCGGTTTGTTTATATGATGAACACGGATTGAAATGATATAATGAGTTATACAGACTGGTTTCCACAGTGGTTGATTTTTTGTTCAGACAGATCTAGACATGAGGAAAGGCTAAAGAGGTTAGGGCTCTTCAGCTTGGAAAAGAGACAGATGAGGGGAGATGTGATTGAGGTCTATAAAATCCTGAGTGGTGTAGAACGAGTAGAAGTAAATCGATTTTTTACTCGTTCCAAGTGTACAAAGTCTAGGAGACACTCGAGGAAGTTACATGGAAATACTTTTAAAATAAATAGGAGGAAATATTTTTTCACTCAACGAATAGTTAAGCTGTGGAACTCTTTGACGGAGGAAGTGGTAACAGTGGTTAGCATATCTGGGTTTAAAAAAGGTTTGGACAAATTCCTGGAGGAAAAGTCCATAGTCTGCTATTGAGACAGACATGGGAAGCAACTGCTTGCCCTGGGATTTGTAATATGGAGTGTTGCCACGATTTGGGTTTCTGCCAGGTACTTGAGATCTGGCTTGACCACTGTTTGGAAAACAGAATGCTGGGCTAGATGGACCATTGGTCTGACCTAGTATGGCCTACTCTTATATTCTTACGTTCATATGTAATCTCTCTTGCTTGCTTTTCAGATAACTGTGTGTGTTCATCATTATAGAGGGTATATGCTAAAATGTCCAGTGAAATACTGGATGGTGGGACAAGTTATCAGCCTCTGAAAATCCCTCATGCTCTCCCTATTCCCTAACCTACCGCCAATCCCACTGACTCCACCAACATGGTAATCTGGGATATGATCTATTCTTCATCCATACACTTTGAGGACATGACAGTCTCTCTAGTCTGCTCCCCCCCCCCCCCCCCCCCCAGTGCTAATGCCATGAAAGAAAGATATTGATGGGGTTAGGGGATGAAGATGAATCATTTAACACACCTTCAAACATGTGCTAAATGTCCAGGGACCTCAGTAAATTTAACAATTCTTTGTACATAGGGTGATGAAAGGTTGTAAGCCAGTTATCTTATTTGCATATTTTGCGTGTACCTGCATTGGCGAAACAGGAGCTCGCTGTAGAGCGTACCCAATAGCTTGAGCCACAGATGAGATAAGTGCCTTTTGTATCTCTAATAAAGAATTTGATAAGTGGATTTTTCAAATCTATTATACAAAAATCTTCAAGAAAAAGAATCTCGTATGGAGAGGTTTTTTGACTTATGACGATGCTTGCCAGAAGTTCGCATCCGAAAAAGTTAAGTTTCAAAGGTGAACTCTGAGCAGCGAGGCATCCAGATTTAAAAAAAACATATGTGTATGCCAAGCATCTGAAGTCTTTTCAGCCCATTTAATTAATTGATCTGAGAGAGATTTACATGCAATAAATAGGCAGTGGAATTATATTCTTTAGCAACTATCCAGGTTGTGTTTAAATATGTTTTTATATGAAATATGATCTCATCAGATCAGTCTTCTGAAGGGAGAATATAGCAAGTTAGTGTTTATGGAGGAATCACTCATGATGGGGCATAGCCACGGGTGGGCCTGGACGGGCCCAGCCACTTTTGCTCCAGGCCCGCCCAGCCTCTTCTGCCCGCTCTCCCCGTCCGCATGGTCTGCTCACTTTTACTGCCCTGAAACGCCGTTCTCCCTCCAGCACCGGCAATTCCCATAGCCAGCCTTCTGCCAGCGCGCGTCATCGGGGCCTCTTCTCAGGCGCGTCCCGCCTACTCTGCAACTTCCTGCGTCCCACCTTTGCGGAAAACAGGAAGTTGCAGAGTAGGCGGGACGCACCTGAGAAGAGGCTCCGACAACGCGCGCTGGCAGAAGGCTGGCTATGGGAATTGCCGGTGCTGGAGGGAGAACGGCGCTTCAGGTCAGTAAAAATGACTAGAACTGACCATGTGCATGGGGCTGTTGCGGGGTGGGGGGGGGGGAGGTAGCGGAAATTAAACTCATCATGCATTGGTGACAGTTAGTGGCTCAATTCAGGGCTCCGGTTTCTGGGGTCCTAGTGGAAGCTCTCTAGTTTGTGGCCACTGGCTCACAGCTTTCACTGTAATGAGTTGGCCAAAGGAAACTGGGAGGGTATAAAATAAGGAGGGGAAACCCCTTGGTGTTTTCAAATGAAGGATCGAGCTGGCAGCAGGATCTCAGTCCTAGTTTGTGTTTCAGCTAGAAGCCCCAAGGAGGAAACTGTCCAAAAAAAAAAATAATAATGAGTGGAGTAGGTGTCTGTTTACACTTTCCAAAAATACTAGGACTAGGAGGCATGCGATGAAGCTACAAAGTAGTACATTTAAAACGAACCGGAGAACATTTTTTTTCACTCAATGTGTAATTCAACTCTGGAATTCTTTGCTAGAAAATGTGGTAAAGGAGGTTAGCTTAGCAGAGTTTAAAAAGAGGTTTGGATGGCTTCCTAAAGGAAAAAGTCCATAGACCATTATTAAATTGGACTTGGGGAAAATATTTCTGGGATGAGCAGCATAAATGTTTTGTACTTTTTCGGGATCTTGCCAGGTATTTGTGACCTGGATTGGCCACTGTTGGAAACAGGATGCTGGGCTTGATGGCCCGTCGGTCTGTCCCACTATGGCAATACTTATGTACTTAAGTAAATAAAAACAGATGATTCTCATATCTAAGAGGAAGTGGCAAGCACAGTGATTCTTCTGTTGCATATCAGCTTTGCGAAAAGCAAACTTCTGTCAGACAGGTTATTGTGCAAATGGTCTGTAAGACTGATGAGAATGAATCAATGTTGTAAGCCAGAGGGAGTATAAAAATATAGCCAGTAAAAATTATGGAAGGCTTGTACTCGAATTCGATGAATGTTAATCAGTTGATTGTAACTTAAGTTACACAGTAGTTATTCTTGCATTAATTGTATGTTGTAATGTCAGAGCTTTTCATTTTTCTGCTATTTGCAATAAAAGTCACAACAACATCTCCTCGGTTTAGCAGTTTCATCTAGTTAACAAGCAACTTACCTAGCTATACTATCTGTTCAGTTCTGCTTTTGTTTTGAAAAGACATGAAGCCATCACAAACACTGGTTGTTTCATTAGGACCCTCATTTTAGAAAGGACAGAGAGGGAAATTCAGACATCTAGGTTGGATCAGTATTTTATAAGAGCCTTTTGCACATGGAAGGATCCCCACATCCAGAGAGAGAAGTGATTTTAAAAAGCTTCAAATCAGTAAGTAAAATGTCCTACCCAAGTCCAAAAGTGCATGGGAGCAGTTTCTTAAACTCCCTGCTCCCCAATGTCAACACACACCCTTATTCCTCCCCCCCCCCCCCCCCCCCCCCCCCCCAGGATAGTGGTCTTCCTGCCATGGCCCTCTGAAGGAATCTGATTTCCCCATCTCCTCAGACAATCATCCAATCCCCACAACCTCCACAGGCATCCATTGCCCCCACAATCTTGTGAAGGTGTCTGATCCCCCACACCTAACCCATTTTGAGTCAGAATGAAGACTCTCCCACCCATCTGAAGACTCTCCCACCCAGTGGCGTAGCCAAGGGTGGACTTGGGTGGGCCCAGGCTCACCCACTTTGAGCTCAGGCCCACCAGTAGCAGCACACCTATGATGTGGCCGGCAGAGATTCCCAAGCTGGAAACTCCCAACAACTGTCCCTCCTGCATACCTTATAAATAGCAGATCTTCGCCTGCAGGAAGCAGCGACTGATACATACTGCTCGCACCGGCCCCACAGCCTTCCCTCTGACGTATTACCACCTATGCGGAAACAGGAAGTTGCATCAGTGGGAAGGATGTGGGGCCTACATGAGTAGTGTGTATTATTTGCTCCTCACTGAAAATCTGAAATTTAAAAGGTGTGCAGGAGAGACCAAATCACCTATGGGATGGGGTGGGGTTCTTCTGCCCACCCATCTTGGGCCCAGGCCCACCCAAAATTGGGTGTTTGGCTACGCCCCTGCTCCCACCCATCTGAAGACTCTCCTACCCATCTTCCCCCAGCATATAGGAAAGCACTTCTAAGGTTCCACCCCACACACACACACATACACACAAACCTATCTCCAGCCTTACCGGGGATTCCTGGTGTCTAGTGTGAACAGAAGCAACCCTCAGTTGTTCCTTCTCGTCCTGTTTCTGAGTTCGAAATGGTGTTGGTGACCTCTAGCGGATCACGTGCCTTAGGAAGGGAGTTCGGAGGGATTAGATGCCTGAGTGAAGGAGAATGAGAGTGAGCAGAATTGGGGTGCCTTTGGAGGGGGGGAGGGGGTGATCTGGGGGGGCCATCCTTTGGAATTTACACCTGCTCCTTCAAGAAAGCAGTTCTTTGAGCCTAGAGGCAGATGTTAATGCTGATGTGTGTTTTTCCCCCCTATCTACCCGGATTCCTCTTGTATAATGGGGAATCCATGTTGATATGTTAGACAAGCCCAAACCGCTCCCTCTACCCACCCAAATCGTACCACCTCCTCCTCCTCTCCACACCTCCTTCCATAGTAAATATGATGAACATTATAGCCCCATTTCTACAGTTGCGTTTACACATGTGTGCTCATCTACACGTATAAATTCTGTTTTTTTTACATGTAAGGATACTTCCAAAATAAAGACCTAGATATCAATGGCTGTGTATGAAAGCAACTTTACTCCTCCCCTCTCTCATTTCTATCCATAACATCAAACATATAAAAGGCAAGTGACCGACGCACCTGCAAATGCGCAGTAGAGTTGGAACGCTGAGAGTGCAGAAGTCCAAGCCCCGCTTCCACCAGCAGTACAGCCCAATAGGGAGGAGGGCTTGGACATGGGCGTGGAAATCGGAGGAGGAGGGAGCAGGGAGGGAAGGAGGGGGCGGAACTGAGGGAAACAGACGCAGCGATGGAGAACTGACGACACCACGACGGCGGAAAGAGGGGAGCGACGCCGGGGGGGTCAAAGGTGGTGGCGGAGGGTACGGCAAAATGGCGGCGGCGGGGACGGCAGGGCACAGGAGGTCACAATCGCGGTGGATGGGAGCCCGAGGATGGAGGGTAGGGGAGAGAACAGTTGATGGACACGGGTGGATGGAGCGGATGGGAGGGGGGAGAGGAGGGTTGCTGGACATTGGGGGAGGGCAGGGGAGAGCAGGTTTGGTGGATGGGGGAGGCCATAGGAAAACAAAAAACTAGCCTGTTGTTACGGGCTTAACGGCTAGTTCCTCTATGTACTATGGGAAGTGGGATTTTTATCCATTAGACACCATTTCTCTGTTTGCCTCCTTTGTTTTATCGGTTTCTATTGGTTGAAAACTAAAATCAGAAACCCCCAAAAGTCAAGTTTGACACATCCTTTCCTCTGTGGTCTACAGGAGAACCAAACTTGTCAAAAAATATATTTTAAGTTAGTCCCAAAACAATGGTTCCACCTACAATTTTTTGCTGAACCTTTGTTGGTAGACGTGAGACTTGTTGAAATTTCCTGATTAAAGAGTTCAATCTTTGAGCAGCTTGTCTTAGGAAAAAAATCTTGTGGATTTAACACAGAGAAAAATGTCTCGACATTGCTGAGCTGCTGCTGTAATTCAGACCGGGAATGACAGCCCAAGGCTCTGCTGTTGGTAATTTAATCTTGGTTATAATTCTCACCTTCAACAGTAAGGTAGACTTTTTAAGAGGACAATGTTATAACTGGTTACCTGGATTTAGAAGACAAAAAGACAACCATTGTATAACTACACAGAGGCATCTTTTGGCAGTGGGGCTGGTGGTGGACAGATCGGGAGCCCCACAGACACAGTCCAGATGCAGTGAAAATCATAAAGAAACTTTCTTACTGAACAGGCAAACAAAATAGCAGTCTGTTTCTGTCACCAACTCGGAGATTAACATAGTAACAGTCACATTAGCAATGGTTTCTCCTCTCTTCAGCAGTCCTGTCTTGTCAAGTTTCTACAGCACAGTTCAAGTCACTTATACCGAAATCTGGGTGTGGCTTTGGTTAGGACATTCGGATCTGAGCATTCATTCATTCATTTCAGTATTTATATACTGCTTAGACCTAAGTGCGGTCTGTCCCTAGTGGACTCACAATCTAAGTAGTACATTCACATTTTACTGCTATTGTACCTGGGGCAACAGAGGCTTGAGTGACTTGCCCAGGGTCACACGGAACTGCAGAGGGAATTGAACCTGGTTCCCCAGGATCTCAACCCACTGCTAACCATCAGGCAGCTGTGGGAATCGAATCCGGTTCCCCAGGTCAGCCACCTGCTGCACTAATCATTAGGCCACTCCTCCACTCCACTTTGTACCTTTCCAGTCTTCTGTTCCTTCTTTTGTAACCCCTGGGTAGTTACTTTTTACCCCTAGGTGCACGCCTTGGAAATAGGACCACTCTTTGCTTCCCTGGGTCTCCCCCCACAGGTACTTGGGAGGATTCCTTCACTCCCAGTCCTCCTCCAGGAGACCCTCTGTCCACACTTTTATGGCAGACACATTTTTGGTCAGACAGAAAAGAGACGTTCTGAGTAGGGATGGTTTTGGAGACATATTTGGAAACTGAGTGTGTTTTATTTAAAAATACATTTCATGAGTAGTAGACATAGACTGATGTGAGCTTTGTTCTGAGCTGATTAATAAGCTGATAGTAACGTACACAGAACTCTTGACTTTTTGAAATGGAGCTGAGTTGTGGGGGCTGAACTGAATTCACAGCTAGTTGAGTATCCTGCTAAAAACTGACACAGTAGTATTGATTTCAGTCTACAACAGTGTAGGGCCTTGTTTAGAACACAGAGCTGAAGAACTGCTGATCACAGCTAAATTTCCTTTTGCTTTCATTCATGATTTGATCTTGAACAAGTTGCAGAGATCAACATTCAAAATAGGTATACAGTTAAAATTGGCTTTTAAAGTGTTCCCTTCTGCATAGACCAGCTTTTTTCAATGTGTGCCGCGGACAGGGGCGGACTGACTGTTCAGGCAACCGAGGATCCAGAGCACTGGGGGGGGCCCAGTGCCTCCCCCTTTATGAACTCAAATTTCTCCTGTTTTTCTTCCACTCTGTTCTCTCACTGTCCCCCCATCTACCTTAAACCATGTCTTAAATAATGTTCCCCAGTAGCAGCAGTAATTCACACCCACTGCTTGCAGCCTGCTCGGAGATTTTCTTCTGCCCCAGTCCACCTCCGCATAAACAGGAAGTTGCGTCAGAAGGGGGCAGGTCATGGCAGAAGAGAGGCTCCAAGCAGGCTGCAAGCAGTGGCTATGAATTACTACTACTTCCGGGGAAGATGTTGTTTAAGGTAGACTGGGAGGGGAACAGCTTGGAGAGAAAGAGAGAGGGAGAGAGGTTGCACCTGGAGATGGAGGGGGAAGGGAAAAAAAGAGAAAAATGCTGGAACCATGAGGAGGTGGAGGGAAGGGAGGGAAGAAAAAGAAAAATGCTGGACCTGTGGGAGGGGGAGGAAAGAAATAGAAAAATACAGAACCTGGGGAGTGGAGGGGAGTTATGGAAGAAAGAGAGAAAAGCCATGAACTGAAGAGGGGGAGAGCCTATGGACCAGAGGGGCACAGGGGGGAGAAGTGATGGACCCGAGGAGGGTAGATGATGAACCTGAGAGGAAGGAGGGAAGAAAGAGAGATAGAGTGATAGTCTCAAGGGGGTAGGAAGAAATGATGGATCCAAGGGGTGGAAGGGAAGAAGGAGAGATATGATGGACTTAAAGGTGGAGGGGAGGGAGAAAGATGTTGGGCCACAGGGGCAGGGAAGGAGGGAAGAGAGAGAGGAAGAGATGGCCATGGGTCAGGGAGGGAGGGAGGGATTAGAGAGAAATGATACAAGGAGATGGGGGTGAGGGAAGAAACATTCAGATGTCGGGCTACAAGGGAGGAAGGGAGAATGGGTGGGGGGGACAGGAAGGGATGCTGGCCAACAAATGGGGGATGGAGGGAGGAGAGAAACTGGGAATGGGAAAACCATGAGGGAGAGGTCATGGGGGGTTGTCAAGGAGATGAGTAAGAGGAGGATAATATGTACAGAGTGTAAAAATGCAGTAATGGGGAATAGAGGAAAGACAGAAGGGATTAGGAGGAATGAGACAAGAACTGGGAAAACTAGGGGATGAGATAAGGAGATGGAAAGTTGATAGAGGGGTGAGAAAGCGGTTGAAATCTGAGTTGACAGAAAAAGAAATTGAGGAAAGAGCTAAAAGAGAAAGATCAATATGTCAGAGGCAGATGCAATACGGGAATGGAACAAGTCAGGAGGAGAAATAAGAAATGGACAGCAGCCCCTGGAACATGGGCAGAAGACAGAGAGGAAAGCAGAAAAGAAAAATTAGGACAATTAAGGTAGAAAGATGTGTTTTATTTTGAATTTCTTAAGTAGATTATCTTAGTTTAGGAAATGTACATCGTGGATGTCTTTGTATTATGTTCAGTATAAGAGGAAATGCATTTCTGTTTTTATTTCTCCCATGTTGTGGTACTTTGACTTTCTGTGTCTTTATATCTCTTTTTCTAATTTGCGATCATGCTCTGCGTTTGGTGAGGGTCTGTCTGTGTTTTGTATGTGACTGAGGTGTAGAGATCTGTATCTGTCCCATTTGTTCTATTTTACTAGAAGGAAGAGGTATATTGGTGTTTTGGGGCCCAGAGTAATATTTGTAGTGCTGCCTATTCATTTGTAAGGTTCTTGTTATTTAAACCATTGGAATTAGTGCTACTGTTGTATGACATATTAGTACATGCAATGGAACTACAGTGTAGTAAATTTAAAACAAATCGGAGAAAATGTTTCTTCACCTAACGCATAATTAAACTCTGAAATTCGTTGCCGGAGAACGTGGTGAAGGGGGTTAGCTTGGCAGAGCTTAAAAAGGGGTTAGACGGTTTCCTAAAGGACAAGTCCATAAACCACTACTAAATGGTCTTGGGAAAAATCCACAATTCCAGGAATAACATGTATAGAATGTTTGTACGTTTGGGAAGCTTGCCAGGTGCCCTTGGCCTGGATTGGCCGCTGTCGTGGACAGGATGCTGGGCTCGATGGACCCTTGGTCTTTTCCCAGTGTGGCATTACTTATGTACTTATATGTATGTACTTATGTATGTTAGGATTTTTTCAGGTTTTGTATTTTTTCACAATGTGCTTAGCAGTGGAGAGTTTTATTTTGCTATTGTTGACATGAAAATTCTATGTTTTTGAATGCATGTTATTTGTGGCTAATTTTGTTATCTTTGAAGTGTTTTGTTGCCCTTTTGCCGCCAATAACAATATTCAACTGTAACAATAACACAGTGATTACAAATGTAATTATTGAACATGAAACATAATCTTAATTCTCATTTGTTAAATAACATATATATATCCTTTAAAAAAAATGACAGTGCCTTGACCATTTTTGTGCCTTGTCAGTGTACCGCGAGATGAAAAAGTTTGAAAATCACTGGCCTAGACAAATTTTGAACACACAGAGCAAGGTGGGGCCTGATAGCCGATTAGTTAAATATTTTCTGGACAAATCTGAGTGCTACAATAACAGACCTAAATCTTGCCCATTCACTGTTCAGCCATCCCTCCTCTGCCCTTGGGCTAAATGCCAAAAACAACAGCAGAAAGACACCCCCCCCCCCCCCATCTGATCCTATAATTCCTTCCACCTCTCTCTCTCAGCTAGCAATCCGTAAGCATAATAATAACAGTGGCCTAGTGGTTAGGGTGGTGGACTTTGGTCCTCAGGAACTGAGTTCGATTCCCACTTGGCACAGGCAGCTCCTTGTGACTCTGGGCAAGTCACTTAACCCTCCATTGCCCCATGTAAGCCGCATTGAGCCTGCCATGAGTGGGAAAGCGCGGGGTACAAATGTAACGAAAATAAAATAGATACTATTGGAGATTCTACATGGAATGTTGCTATTCCACTAGCAACATTCCATGTAGAAGGCTGTGCAGGCTTCTGTTTCTGTGAGTCAGACTCACAGAAGCAGACGCCTGCGCGGCCACATTGGGGATCTGCAAGGGCCGACTTCTACATGGAATGTTGCTAGTGGAATAGCAACATTCCATGTAGAATCTCAAATAGTAGCAACAGTGGAGGAGTGGCCTAGTGGTTAGGGTGGTGGACTTTGGTCCTGGGGAACTGAGGAACTGAGTTCGATTCCCACTTCAGGCACAGGCAGCTCCTTGTGACTCTGGGCAAGTCACTTAACCCTCCATTGCCTGCCGCATTGAGCCTGCCATGAGTGGGAAAGCGCGGGGTACAAATGTAACAAAAAAAAAAAAATCTGAGAAGCAATTCTACCCTTCCCTCCTCCTCCTCAATGAATCAATGAAAATAACCAGCCTGATATCCAATTCCAGCCGCCCTCTGCTATTCCCAACATATCCTAACCATGGAAAGAAAATCCGCTGTTTACATCCCCCACCCCTTCCTTCCCAGCACTTACTCAACAGGAAAATAAAATGCACCCTAGATCTGCTACTACTACTACTTAACATTTCTAGAGCGCTACTAGGGTTATGCAGTGCTGTACAGATTAACAAAAAAGGACAGTCCCTGCTCCAAGGAGCTTACAATCTAATGGGCGAAATGTCAAGTAGGGGCAGTCCAGATTTCCTGAATAGATCTGCCCTAGATCTGCCTTCCACTGTTCTATCTGCACCCCTCTTAAGCCCCCGAATTATCCATAGCTGAGCCGACAGAAAGCCTCATCCTTGCCTCCTGTTGGCTTTCATCCCAGCATTGCTCTGATAGCAAAGCGGCAAAGTTCAAAGCATTTACATTTCCAAAATATGACCAGTAGATTACAATTTCATTTCTGTAAAGGTGAGTCCAGCGTTGTCAGGTCCGGATGTTTAGCATAAAATGTTTATGCAGGCCTTGATAATTCCATGGTAAAAGCCGCAGTGTAAATCCCTGTGGTGATGCTGAGGTACCAGAGATGTCGGCTCGCATTATACCGGGCTAAACAAAACACTGCTCCCTGTTGTGAGCATGGCATGCCACCTTGTAGAACATAATACATTATATTAAGAAGTGTGTATAGATTTCACATACGTGGTTGGCAGGTCCAACATGTTTTCCATATTTATTTCTCAGAAAACAGCTCAGCATTTATGTGTCTCTTAATGACAATTACTTTGTCACCAGCCTGCTTAACCTCTGGTGCCATCGCTCGATCAGTTTACAAACCTTCTTAATTTCATTGCTTAATCGTTGAAAATACTTGGTATACTACTACTCTTGTAATAGAAGCCACATAGGAGTGGCCTAGTGGTTAGGGTGGTGGACTTTGGTCCTGGGGAACTGAGGAACTGAGTTTGATTCCCACTTCAGGCACAGGCAGCTCCTTGTGACTCTGGGCAAGTCACCTAACCCTCCATTGCCCCATGTAAGCCGCATTGAGCCTGTCATGAGTGGGAAAGCGCGGGGTACAAATGTAACAAAAATAAAATTAAAATAATCTAAAAAGAAAAGAACAAAGAAAACAGTGTCACATCATGATCGGACAGTGATCATTTACAAAACCCATCCATCCAAGATTTAAAATATTTCCAACAACTCTCAACAATCCTGCATACACAATCAGCTTGGAATGCCCTCCTGCGCGAGGTGGTGGAGATGAAAACGGTAACGGAATTCAAACATGCGTGGGATAAACATAAAGGAATCATGTTCAGAAGGAATGGATCCTCGGGAGCTTAGCCGAGATTGGGTGGCAGAGCCGGTGGCGGGAGGCGGGGCTGGTGGTTAGGAGGCGGGGATAGTGCTAGGCAGACTTGTACGGTCTGTGCCAGAGCCGGTGGTGGGAGGCGGGGCTGGTGGTTGGGAGGCGGGGATAGTGCTGGGCAGACTTATACGGTCTGTGCCCTGAAGAGGACAGGTACAAATCAAGGTAAGGTATACACAAAAAGTAGCACATATGAGTTTATCTTGTTGGGCAGACAGGATGGACTGTGCAGGTCTTTTTCTGCCGTCATCTACTATGTTACTATGATAGGTCCAAACTAGTGCTGTCTGATTCAGTCACAACATTTTCGATTCGGTACAATTCGATTCTTTTAAAAAATTTGGTTTTTCGATTCAATTTGGTTCGATTTAACTAGATTGAAATAGTGAGGCCCACATGCTAATATTATAACACAAAGGGTAAAAAAAAAAAAAAAAAAACCAAAAACCAGGCACCAGCAATTGAAGAAAGGCAAACTTCAATGTGAGCACACCATGCTGTGTTACATCATGTGAAACGTTTGGTGGCTGGTGGCAGAAGAAGCAGCTAGTAGTGAGTTTTTAAAAAAACTCGATTAAAAAAAAAAAATGAATCGAATCGATTTGCCGAAAATTATTCGAATTGATTCGAATCGCGAATTGGACAGCACTAGTCCAAATACTCGTTGAAAAAGATACGTTTTTAACTTCACTTTAAACTGTTTAAAAGACACTCCCCCCCCCCCCCCCACCCATAACTCCACGGGGAGCTCATTCCACAGAAATGGAGTACGCCGAAAAAAATGCGCTCCCCTGTGTTACTGTAAGGCAAGCCTGTGACCTCTATGGGAGGGGCTAATAGCAAAGCACTGACGGACATCAAAACTCTAACTGGAACATAGGGGCTTACCATAGGGGCCAACTAAGGGATCCCCTTATGCAACACTTTATCCCCCGGATTCTATATAGCACAACTGAAATTGCGCACACAAATCCGGTCGTATTCTGCATTTGCAATTGAATTACTTAAACCAAGCAACGCCAGTAATTACCCCTTAACAAGCAATTGTTGACACTAATTGGAATTAATTCGAATTTATGCACACAACTTGCTAGGCATATTCTGTAAAGTGGTCTGCGTAAATTCTAATGTGAGCTGCCAAAAAGGGGGTGTGGCCAAGGGAGGGTCAGGGGCATTCCCAGAAATTAGGCGCAATGTTATTGAATGTTTGGATTTGTGCAGCCAACTGCCATCAGTTGGACACGACGATTTACACCAGGTGTGTCAGCCAGCGTAAGTCCTCGCACTCAGTTGGGCGTGGGAATCCACTCTAAGTGCTCTTCTATAAAGGTTGCTTAGCACAGATCTCAGTGGTTCTTAACTTTAGGTGATGTTTACTGAATCTGGCCCTAATTGTCTAAGAGATGTAAGTGGAATGTCAGGATATGTTAAACAATAATCATAAGTACATAAGTGTTGCCATACTGGGACAGACCGGAGGTCCATCAAACCCAGTATCCTGTTTCCAACAGTGGCCAATCCAGGTTACAAGTACCTGGCAGAAACCCAAAGAGTAGCAACATTCCATGTAGAACCCCAAAGAATAGCAAGATTCTGGAATCCTAAAGAGTGACAGGATTCCAAGCAGAATCTCAGAGTAGCAACATTCCATTTAGAATCCCAAGTACATAAGTACGTAAGTAATGCCGTACTGGGACAGACCAAAGGTCCATCAAACCAAGTATCCTGTTTCCAACAGTGGCCAATCCAGGTTACAAGTACCTGGCAGAAACCCAAAGAGTAGCAACATTCCATGTAGAACCCCAAAGAATAGCAAGATTCTGGAATCCTAAAGAGTGACAGGATTCCAAGCAGAATCTCAGAGTAGCAACATTCCATTTAGAATCCCAAGTACATAAGTACGTAAGTAATGCCGTACTGGGACAGACCAAAGGTCCATCAAACCAAGTATCCTGTTTCCAACAGTGGCCAATCCAGGTTACAAGTACCTGGCAGAAACCCAAAGGGTAGCAACATTCCATGTAGAACCCCAAAGAATAGCAAGATTCTGGAATCCTAAAGAGTGACAGGATTCCAAGCAGAATCTCAGAGTAGCAACATTCCATTTAGAATCCCAAGTACATAAGTACGTAAGTAATGCCGTACTGGGACAGACCAAAGGTCCATCAAACCCAGCATCCTGTTTCCAACAGTGGCCAATCCAGGTCACAAATACCTGGCAAGATCGCAAATAGTACAATATATTTAGTCCATTTTAAGAATGGCTTATGGACTTTTCTTTTAGGAAGCTATCCAAACCTTTTTTTAAACCCCACTAAGCTAACTGCTTTTACCACATTATCTGGCAACGAATTCCAGAGTTTAATTATATGTTGAGTGAAGAAATATTTTCTCCAATTTATTATTATTTATTGCATTTGTACCCCACATTATCCCACCTTTTTGCAGGCTCAATGTGGCTTACAGAGTGTTGTTATGATGCAGTCATTACATGATCTTAGATACATTTGTTTTAAATGTACTACTTTGTAGCTTCATTGCATGCCCCCCTAGTCCTAGTATTTTTGGAAAGAGTAAACAAGCGATTCACATCTACGCGTTCCACTCCACTCAGTATTTTATAGACCTCTATCATATCTCCCCTCAGCCATCTTTTCTCCAAGCTGAACAGCCCTAGTCGTTTCAGCCTTTCCTCATAGGGAAGCCATCCCATCCCCTTTATCTTTTTCATCGCTCTTCTCTGTACCTTTTCCAATTCTACTATATCTCTTTTGAGATGCTGTGACCAGAATTGCAAACAATATTCGAGTGCAGTCGCACCATGGAGTGATACAAAGGCATTATAACATCCTCGTTTTTATTTTCCATTCCTTTCCTAATAATACCTAATGTTCTATTTGCTTTCTTTGGCACCGCAGCACACTGACTTTCTGCTGCTCGACCTTGCAAAAGAACAATGTGATGAAAATGTTGACCCTTGACCCCTTTATGGGTGCAGCTCTATAACTAGGTGCCCCAGTGCTACATGGGGGGGCACCTATGGTAAAGGTTTCTGCTATAGAATACTAGTGGGAAGTAGACCAGGCTGCCCAGGAAAAATGTGGACATTTTTAATGCTGATAAAACATTTATTTCAGAGACTCGACAGACCTGTGTTTCGGCAGTGAGCCTGCTTCAGGAGTCTTCATATAATATCTGAGCACAGATAGCTCGTTGTCACTGCAATTGCGTTTTCCCTACAAAGGTCTTTTTCAAGACCATTGTTTTACCAATTGTACCAACTAGCAATCACCCATTTGTGTTTTACAGATATTATATGAAGACTCCTGAAGCAGGCTCACTGCCAAAACACAGGTCTGTGTCGAGTCTCTGAAATAAATGTTTTATCAGTATTAGAAATCTCTGCGTTGTTCCTGGGCAGCCTGGTCTTCTTCCCACTATCCTTGTTTGTTTGCCTGTCCTCGTGGGATTTCAGTGTTCCTCTGCTTCTGCAGACTCTCAATAGAATACTAGTGTACACCAAGTCAATGGAAGGTGTATCAGAAGGATGCTAGGGTGCATAAGGAGGGGTATAACCAGCAGACAAAAGAGGTGTTGATGCCCCTGTACAAGTCATTGGTGAAGCCACACTTGGAAAGGCATTTTCGAAAGAAACGTCCAAGTTGAGATTTGGACGTCTTTGCAAATCGTCCAAATCCAGGGGTGGGGAAAACCGTATTTTCGAAAAAAGATGGACGTCCATCTTTCGTTTCGAAAATACCGTCAGAGACATCCAAATCCTTAAATTATACCGATTTGGACGTTTCTGTGAGAAGGACGTCCATCTTCCGATTTGTGTCGAAAGATGGACGTCCTTCTCTTTCGAAAATGAGCCCGTTGGAGCATTGTGTTCAGTTTTGGAAGCCGTATCTAGTCCAAAATGTCCTACTTTTTCTACTCATTTTCGCTTAACAACATGCATTGTGCAATTTAATGCTTTGATTTGATACTGTCCATAAAACACTTCAATGTTAAAGCTATCGGGGCTTCTGTTTACTGTGAATTTTGACCCTTTTTGTTCCTCAGGTTCTAAACTGCATGAACCCTGATAACGTGAACAGCCCAGAGATCCCTGTGAAGATCCTGAACTGTGACACCATCACTCAGGTCAAGGAGAAGATTCTAGATGCCATCTTCAAGAATGTGCCCTGCTCCCAGAGGTCAAAAGCAGCAGATATGGACTTAGGTATGCGAGAACATCTGACGCTATTCTTACTCCATGCTATTTCGACCAAAACTATGTTCTTTCAATTATTCTTTCACCCTTAACTACCAGAATGGATTACTGTAACTTAATATACCTCGGTTGCGCTCACTCTCAGTTGAAGAAATTACAGTCCCTCCAAAATACAGCAGTCAGACTCCTCTGTCATGCCAGTCGATACGATCATGTTACTCGTTTATTACAGAAGCATCACTGGCTGCTAGTTGAACATCCTATTATATTTAAACTTCCTTTACTCACTTTCAAGGCTTTTAGGATTGGTTTGCCCCTTTATCTGTCCTCTCTCACCATCCCATATTCTCCATTCTGGCAATTTTGTTCAATCAATGACCATGGTCTGGCATAGGAGCCAACTTTTCAAAATGATTGGAAGTGCTAAATCCAATGGAAATTGCACCTCCTTGGACACAGTCAAGGAGTTTACTCAATCTTGGGGGTGCTCAAGCCCCCACAGCACCTACAGAGCTGGCTCCTATGTCATCTGGTTGTCTGTGGTTCCAAACTGGCTCACTTAGGGAGTCTTCTACTAAAGCTTAGTTCGAGTTATCTGCAGCAGGACCCATTTTATTCCTGCGGTATGCCTATTCAAAAAGGTATACCACAACGATTCAGCCTAACTACCAGATAAAGAAACTCAAACCAGAACTAGATAAAACCCAACTCTCTATACTTGACTACCAAAGTCTACCCTACCATGAATGAACTTTAAAACAATACCACCCTATCTTCTACTCCGAATATGAACTCTTTATACCTGACTGTTTAATCTATTATGCCAATCATGATCTCTAATGTAATACCGCTGTATCTCTCACTCCGGAAATGGCGATCGCCATGACGGAACAATGTAAGCCACATTGAGCCTGCAAATAGGTGGGAAAATGTGGGATACAAATCCAACAAATAAATAAATAAATAAAAACTGCCCTCATTCTATAGCTTGTGCATGCAAATTTCCGTGATTGTCGCAAACTTGGGCGTGCAACTTTCTAGAATTAGGGGATATATGGGCAGGTGCATGTTTGCCCTGCTTTATCCAAACACCAACTCTGGCAATGTCTCCCGTGGTCTGTGCAAAAATATGCACATAACCACCATTGCCTGAGTGTAAAGCATGTAGAAATTCTTTATTCGAACGATGTCTGTGGCACCTTTGGAATACTGTGTCATATTCCGTTCACTAGCAGAACATTGTGGAGACAGAAATGATCATGTAAAGAGGAAGCGAAGTATTAGAAAAGTAAGATATGAAAAGGATTAACCAGATGCAGCCTCTGCATCTTAGGCTGAAGGGGCGGATTAGCGATGTACATAAGAAGGGAAATGGATTAATGCCAGTGTGCTGTTCACAATCATAATTAAAATCTAAGCTGAGAAGTTCTGGGTAGAGGCTGTGTAGGGGGTACGCTCGTAAGCAATCTGGGATGGCTCTGGAATACTATGGGTCAGGTACAGCTGTGGAGCAAACTGTGAAATCCCCCCCCCCCCCTTAGTGCTGATTTCCAGTGCTAGGTGCTTAACTTAGAGGACTCAGAAGGCGTAAAATGTGTCAAAAAGTTAAGCAACTCTAGTGTCTAGGTCATAAGAACATAAGAATGGCCATACTGGGTCAGACTAATTTTATTTATATACTAGCCGTTGAGCCCGTAAAAACGGGCTGGTATTGGGGTTTTCCTTCCCCCTCCCTCCCGCCTCCCCGCGAGGTCGCCACCGCTACCGTCTCCCCCCACCACCCCCACCCCTACCCCTGGAGTTGCCGCCATCCCTCCATCCGGCCTGGACCTTCTCTCCGCTACTAAACTTACACATTCATTCGCCGGAATGCAGCACTCACATCAGCTGAGCTGCCGTCGGCCCTTCCTTCTCTACCTGTGTCCCGCCCTCCTGTGACGTAACGTCAGCGAGGGCGGGACACATGCAGGGAAGGAAGGCCGACGGCAGCTCAGCTGATGTGCATGCTGCGTTCCGGCGAATGGATGTGTAAGTTTAGTAGCGGAGAAAGAGGGCCCGGGCCGGGTTGGGGGGGGGGGGGGGAACGGTAGCGGCGATCTCAGGCGGGCGGGCGGGGGGAGCGGTATCAACCTCGGCGGCGCAGTTTTCTCTCTGTCCCGCCCTCGTCATCACGTATTGACGTGGGGGCGGGACAGAGAGGGAAGTCTCTACTGCGCATTTGCGAGTGAGTCGGTCACTCACCGTTTATATGTTTGATTTATTTATTTATTGCATTTGTATCCCACATTTTCCCACCAATTTGCAGGCTCAATGTGGCTTACATTGTTCCGTCATGGCAGCCACCATTACAGAGTAAAAGATACCATTAGTATTACATAAAGAACATGGGTGACGTAATAGAATTAAGCAATCAGTATGCAGAGGTCGTATTCGGAATAATAGATAAAGCGTAAATGCGATACAGTTCTTATGATGGATCGTTGGAATATGCTTTGTTGAAGAGATAAGTCTTCAGTGATTTATTTCATAAAAATCTGTCAGTTGGTGGGTTGGTTCAGCTGCAAACTAAGCCTTAAGAACCTATGCTGACATTGAGGCTTCTATGCTGACACTGAGGCATTTTGCAAACAGTGTTTCACGCACTATGAGGATAATTCTCAAAAAGTTGCAAAACGTTAGCTGCTGGGTTGATGCAGTTTGCATATGCGTAATGGTTTGCACACGCATGCACTATCAGTAAAGAGCGTGCACTATGAGGTCCTTTTACTAAGCTGCGGTAAAAGGGGGCCTGTGCTAGCGTCAGCGTGTGTTATTAACGCGCGCTGAAGCCCCCCTGTATCATAGCGGATGAAAGGCTGCCTTTTTTCTGAAATGGCCGTGAGGTAAGTGAACCACTTGCTGCGCTGCCATTTTTGGGGGGAAGGGAGAGCACTTACCGCCACCCATTGGCAGATGTGGAGGGGCATAATCGAACGGGGCGCCCAAGTTTTCCTGAGGGCGTCCTCGCAGGACGTCCCTGTGAAGGGGCGGGGAAACCCGTATTATCGAAACAAGACGGGCGTCCATCTTTCGTTTCGATAATACGATCGGGGATGCCCAAATCTCAACATTTAGGTTGACCTTAGAGATGGTCGTCCTTAGAGATGGTCGTCCCCGGTTTTCGGCGATAATGGAAAGCGAGGACGCCCATCTCAGAAACGACCAAATACAAGCCCTTTGGTCATGGGTGGAGCCAGCATTCGTAGTGCACTGGTCCCCCTGACATGCCAGGACACCAACCGGGCACCCTAGGGGGCACTGCAGTGGACTAACTGATGCACTAACTGAATGGAAAAAGCCCTTCCCTTACCGATCCCTTAGCGATTCGGAAAAGAACGGGCATGCATGAAGGAAACCGCATGCAAATGAGCTACTCGCTGTTAGCTCATTTGCATACGATTTCCTTCCTAAGGAGGGGAAGCCAGTGCAGAGAAGCCAAGCATTACGCGTAGCTGCTCTGCGCATGCCAAAGACTGCTTCATACATGCAGACAAGCTGCGTGTATATAGCTGTGTACACCTTAGAAAAATACAAGTCCAGGTGAAAACGTCTAAGTGCTCGTCAGGGACGTCTTTATTTTTTTTTTTTAGAGTATGGGTGAAGGACGTCCTTCGCTATGCATCCATCCCTGCAATGGCAGTTGACGATGTCCTTCACTATGCCGTCCAAGGGGGCATGCGATGAAGCTACAATGTAGTAAATTTAAAACGAATCGGAGAAAGTTTTCTTCACTGAACGTGTAATTAAACTCTGGAATTCGTTGCCAGAGAATGTGGTAAATGTGGTTAGCTTAGCGGAGTTTTAAAAAGGTTTGGACGGCTTCCTAAAGGAAAAGTCCATAGACCATTATTAAATGGGGAAAATCCACTATTTCTGGGATAAGAAGTATAAAATGTTTTGTACTTTTTGGGGATATTGCCAGGTATTTGTGACCTGGATTGGCCACTGTTGGAAACAGGATGCTGGGCTCGATGGACCTTTGGTCTTTCCCAGTATGGCAATACTTATGTACTTATGATGTTTCTGTGAGGACATCCATGCCTGCTATGCTTCTGACACCCCCTTTATTTATTTATTTGGATTTTGGATCACAAGTAGCAGTAGTGGGATTTGGACCTGCCACCTCTGGATTGCAAGACCAGTTCTCTAACCACTAGGCCACTCCTCAACTCCACTCCTTTCAAATTTGGCTGTCTCTGTGGGGGGGGGGGGGGGCAGTTCAGGACGTTCAAAATGTTTGAAAGAAGGACATCCACGCTTTCGCTATGCCTCCGCCAGGGACCTGCATACTGCTGCGATGGACCTGAGTATGACAATTCAGGCTGGCAAAAAAAGTTTTTAAAGTTGTTTTTTTCAGGGTGGAAGGTGGTTAGTGACCACTTGGGGAGTCAGGGGAGGTCATCCCCGATTCCCTCTGGTGGTCATCTGGTCAGTTCGGGCACCTTTTTGAGGCTTGGTCGTGAAAAAAAATGGACCAAGTAAAGTCGGCCAAATGCTCGTCAGGGATGCCCTTCTTTTTTCCATTATCGGCCAAGGATGCCCATCTCTTAAGCACGCCCCCGTCCCGCCTTCGGTACGCTGCCGACACGTCCCCGGGAACTTTGGTCGTCCCCGCGATGGAAAGCAGTTGAGGGCGCCCAAAATTGGCTTTCGATTATGCCGACTTGGGTGACCCTGAGAGAAGGATGCCCATCTCCCGATTTGTGTCGGAAGATGGGCGCCCTTCTCTTTCGAAAATGCCCCTGTTAGTGAGCCAAAAGCTGGTCTGGGAATCAAATCCAGGTCTCCTGCAGCTAGTGTTGGTTCTGGGTCACAGGAACAATTTACATGAACATCTACTATAATAAAACTCACCCTCAACGTTCTGAGGACACTGACGTCAATGAAGCCAAGCTCTGACTTCCTTCAAAAAGGTTCGAAGGTTCGTGGTGGTGAAGCCACCAAAATCGCTCCGGGCCCCGCCCTCGAGGGCGGAGCAATGGCAGAACAACGAAGGGGTTGGCAGGGAGGGAGGCAGGGAGGCGGGGGGGGTGGGAAATCGCTCCGGGCCCCGCCCTCGAGGGCGGAGCAATGGCAGAACAATGAAGGGGTTGGCAGGGAGGGAGGCAGGGAGGTGGGGGGTGGGAAATCACTCCGGGCCCCGCCCTCGAGGGCGGAGCAATGGCAGAACAACGAAGGGGTTGGCAGGCAGGGAGGCGGGGGGAGTGTGTGCGGAAAATCGCTCCCGGCCCCGCCCTCGCGTCCGCTCCGGGCCCCGCCCTCGCGTCTAACGTCATGACGTTGGGGGCAGAGCAATGCCAGAAGAACGAAGGGGTTGGCCAGGGAGGGAGGGGGGTGTTGGCGACGAAAACCTTGCTAGCGCCCGTTTCATTTGCTCTGAAACGGGCTTCTTTTACTAGTTTTATAATAAAAATCAGTGTGTGACTAAAAGATAAAAATAAATATTTAAAAAATCAAAGAATAATCTGGATCAGTGATTCTTAAATCTGAGCCTTTAGGCTTCCAGTCAGGTTTTTAGGACACGTCTGGGCCCAAGACAGAGATGAATTTGCATATGTTGATTTCCCTGAAAACCAAAATTGTGTGAGAGCAGACAAATAACCTGAGAAGGTGAGGATGTCCTGACCTTTTACTCTCAGCTATGGTCAACCATGCAGGCTCATGAAGATTATGAAGGAATGATGCCCCGTGTCTGTTCTTTAATCATTGCTGAAAATCTTTGCTGTTGCACTTGAAACCAAGGCGTCATTGATACCGTGTCCTCTCTATGTCAGCTTTCCATCCTTTCTTCTTTCCCTGGCTCTCCCTCCATGTAATGAGGCGACGACACTCATTAGCGATTTCGCATTGTGGCAACTTTTTACTGTGCCAGTGGACACGTGGTGAGCTAATGACCCAATTAATGAGCTCAGAGTTAAAGGAACTTGGCTTTTTCTCACACTGCATTGTATAGATACAGTGAAAGAATGGGCAACAGGAATATTTGTACTGAAACACATCAGGCAGCTTTAATGAATGCCAGCTTCAACGGCCTATCATGAATGTAGACATCAGTCTTAAGAGGATTCTCGGTTCTTGGTCTCGTGTATTTATTTATTTATTTATTTATTTATTTGGTTGCACTTTTACACTGCATTTTCCAAAGGCGATCTATGCAGTTCATAAAGCAAACAAAAGCAAAACCTACAGAGCTGACCTCATTTGATGTCATAACTTTATCCAGTTGTCTATCTAGTTAACAGTCTGTATATGGCGGCACCTGGTCAAAAGAAACCAGACAAAAAAGCTCCAAACAAAAAAAGTTCCCGACATAAAAGTCCCTGACAAAATAGACTCCCGACAAAAGGGCCTGATGAAATAGATTTCTTTTTGAGTGGTACGAATTTGAAGGGTACAAAGAAGTGGAGGAGCCATAAATTACTGAGAAAGTCCATGGCTTGTCACTTGAAAGTCCTGGCACCTGCCTACGGCTTGACTTCGGCTTGGATCCACACTTGGTATCTAGTGAGAATCATAAATCTGCTTGAAAACATAGTCCAGCTTGATTAAGAGTCTATTTTGTCTTGGGTTGTTTTGTTGTGGGTTTTTTTTGGGAGGGTTTTTTTTTTGTCGTGGTCTGTTTTGGTTTTAGTCTGTTTTGTTGGGGGTTTTTTTTGTCGGGGTTTTTTTTTGTATGGTCTATAATGTCGGGGTGCCGTATATGGCAGCTAACTAGATAACCTTCAGCTTTGCCCAAGCTCTGCCCATGGACCGGGGTGTAGCCAGAAGTTGATTTTGTGTGTGGAGGGGGGGGGGGGAGAGGCTGAAAGGCCAAGCATTTCCTCTCAGTCACCCCCTCCCCATTGCTGTGCCCCCCCTCCCGGATCATACCTTTACTGGTGAGGCTGCTCAAACCCCACCAGCTGAAGGTTTGCCGCCAGAGCCCTGCTCGTGCTGTCTGAGAAGCGGGGAAGAAGGCGGGCTGCTCCAGCCTCCAACGCCAGCACTTCCACGCGTATTCAGTTCAAAGACATGAACTGAGCACGCACGGAAGTGCCGGCATCAATGGCTAGAGCACCCTGCCGACTTTCTGCTACTCAGGCAGCACGGGCAGGGCTACAGCGGTGAAACTCTTCGACTGCCAAAATTTTGGAAGGGGTCTGAGTCCACTGCCATGGACTACCCCGCACTGCTTGGATGGGGCTAAAGCAGTCATAGGAAATGTTCAACACTCTGTCCGATTGGGTAATGCTGAACTTCCGTCTCACTGACACTTATCTGGTTAGCAGCCTCTGCTAACGGATATGTACTTTTGACAATCTACCCCTTAATTTCTCTTATTTCATATTCCCCTCTCAAACAGACATTTTAAAAAGCAAGCCATTAAACCCCTGTTAAAACTAGCCTACTTCTCTTTCCTGAGTGAAAGTGACCTAGCCAGGCAACCAATTTTGGGTGACCTGAGCCCTTCCACTGCTGATCCAGCAAGTCCCACAGGCTCTCAACTCCCCTCCCCCCCACCCACGAGTACCCTTTAAAACTTCTACTACTACTACTTAACTTCCGAAGGTCACTGGCAGCAAACTGCAATTCACACACCGTTGCTCGTGGCCAGCCCCAGACCCTTTCCTCTGACACAACTTCCTGTTTCCATGTAGGAGGACTGTGTCAGAGGGAAGGCTCTGGGGTCAGCTGCAAGCAGTGTTTGTGAATCACTGCTCACTGTCAGGAACCTCCAGATGAGAAGTTTTAAAAGGTGCACTGGGGGGAGGGGTCGACAGACTGTGTAAGACGCTGGATCATTGGCAGGGGGAGGGGAATGGAGAGAGCTGCTAAACTGCAGGCTGGGGGACAGTGAAAGGGAGAGATGCTGGACAGCGGGGCAATGCTAGCGGGCCGATGAATCCACTACAAAGGCCCTGGGAAGAACACAGGTCTTCAGCTGGTGGGGCTTAGTGATCACTAATGGCCAAAAAAGGCACAAGGATCCTTCAAAATTGAGAGCGTATCAACTGTACTTTATTGATCAGTGTGTTTCGGCAAGAAATGCCTGCGTCAGGGATCTAAATATGATAAGTGCAAGTGGGTAGACCCCTGCCCATCTGGGGGGCCTACCAGTGGCTATGTCATTATGCAGTAAGGTGTGCATTTCACTGATGCTTGAACAGGAAAAGGTCTAACCCAATGGTGCACCTATTTATGAAATGCTTTCACCCCCTGTGAGTGCAAAAATTTCTCGGAGTGTAACAAGTCAGCCTGGCAGACAACAGTGCACGAAGCTTATTCTGGATGTGAAATCTATTCAGTGCCCTTCGTTGAATAAGAAACAGTGTTATAAAGTAATTACTCCAAAAAAAAACAGGAGTAGGAAGTGGACCAATGACTCCAGAGACCGGGACAGGAGGGTAAAACGAGAAAACCTTTATTACAGACTCGACACAGATCCGTGTTTCGGCCACAGGCCTGCCTCAGGAGTCTCTGTGAGATGAAGTCAAAAGGAATACGTCTGAGAGATTGAGGGGTCTTGAAAAAGACCTGAAAGTTTACATTCTTAACAGCACGAAATTTTGCTCTATCAAACGGAGCTCAGAAGGAAAAGCGGAAGTATCACTTCTCTTTCTGTTTTGCAGTTCCCACTCCTGTTTTTTTGTCTATTTGATTTGTGGGATTTCATTGTTCATCCACCTAGGTGGATTATCTGTCCCTATAAAGTAATTGCTCGTCATTTGCTATTTCACAGGATAAGTGCAACTGAAATAAAGGTCAAGAAATGAGTTGCAGGTGATAACCTTTTATTGGACTGTCTTCACACATTCCTGCTTCTTGTGAATTTGCTTCAGTTCAAAGCTCCAGAGTGCCACACTCTTCAAAACTCCCAGGCTGCCGATTTCATGCATCAACAGAAAGTACAAATCCACAAGTTTTAAAAATTCTTGTGGCGGGCTGTCAAAAAAGGAGGCCTGTGCTGGCTGGTGGGCCTTATCATCAGAGCCAGCTCTCTGGGTGTCAGTGAGTGATGAACACCCCCCAATATGAATCAAGCTCCTTCACTGTGTCCAGGGAAGGGGCATTTCTATTGTGTGTCATGCCCCCAATAATTTTGAAATGTTGGTGCCTATGGACTTCATTCCGCTGAAGAAATAAAGATGCCTGTGAGGCTGTGGTCGCTAGTGAGCAAAGAAGAAGGTTACATAAGTACATAAGTATTGCCATACTGAGACAGACCAAAGGTCCATCAAGCCCAGCATCCTGTTTCCAACAGTGGCCAATCCAGGTCACAAGTACCTGGCAGAGACCCAAAGAGTAGCAACATTCCATGTAGAACCCCAAAGAGTAGCAAGATTCCATTCAGAATCCCAAGTACATAAGTACGTAAGTGTTGCCATACTGGGACAGACCAAAGGTCCATCAAGTCCAGCATCCTGTTTCCAACAGTGGCCAATCCAGGTCACAAATACCTGGCATGATCCCAAAAAAGCTCAATACATTTTATGCTGCTTATCCCAGAAATAAGCAGTGGATTTTCCCCAAGTCAATTTAATAATGGTCTATGGACTTTTCCTTTAGGAAGCCGTCCAGACCCTTTTAAAACCCCACTAAGCTAACCGCCTTTACCACATTCTCTGGAAAATAATTCCAGAGTTTAATTACACGTTGAGTGAAGAAAAAGTTTTGTCTGATTCATATTAAATTTACCACTTTAGCTAAGAAAGGTAGATTGAGGGAAGAGAGAAGGTTGGTGTAAGTCCCCCACACACTACCCCTAAGCAGGTATGTTTATTTTTTAGCAAACAACTCCTATCGTTCTGACTACATTTTGAGAGTGATGCCTCCTCCCTCAGATCAATGCAAAAATAGGCATTTATCCGAGGAACAGATCATTGTTCTCAAATTGCCAATAAGAGCTGTATCCCGTTGCTCCAATAAAAAGGTCACCTACAACGTGCTTTATTTGTTAACATTTATTTCTGCTTATCTAAAAGGGCTGACGTGGCAACCAGTCCACTTTATTCAGAATAAGTAATGGATTGATATATTGTGCTCTCGAAATAGTCTCTGCTAGAACGAATTCTCACAAAATATTATTTCTGTTCTCTGTAAACACAAGATAATTCTAAAAAGCCTCGTGAGGGTCAGGTTTTTACTTGTCGGGCCTAGTTTGCCTCCACGTTTGCCCCATAGGTACTGTCCATCTTGGCATATCATTGCCGGGAAGCCCAGCACCCTGCTACACTCTTAAGTCTGAATTGCATTAAGTACTTTTCCATGGCAACAACTCAAGTACGGAAGCCCTTAAAGACAAATACCCAGGGCCGAAATGGTGAAGGAAGAACAAAGCACAGAAAGCTCTCAGCTGGTGCAAAGTAACGTTATCCAATGAGAGCGTAGATTTTCTGAAGAGCTAATTTTGAGTGATTTTAGTACATTTTCAAAGTACTGGGAAAGCATTGTGAAGGTCGAGTTGTTCACTTTGTAACGAAACAAGAAGTTCTATCCAGAACAAAAACAGGCTGATATTCAGAGGTAATTGTGCATTGATCACTGGAAGGACATTTTTTGAATATATATATAACTTTATCAAGTTCAATTGTACAATTACAATAGAAACAAGTAATAAACATAGTAATACAAGTAATATAGTAGCATAGTAACATAGTAGATGACGGCAGAAAAAGACCTGCACGGTCCATCCAGTCTGCCCAACAAGATAAACTCATATGTGCTAGTTTTTGTGTATACCTTACCTTGATTTGTACCTGTCCTTTTCAGGGCACAGACCGTGTAAGTCTGCCCAGCACTATCCCTGTCTCCCAACCACCAGCCCCGCCTCCCACCACCGATTCTGGCACAGACCGTATAAGTCTGCCCAGCACCATCCCCACCTCCCAACCACCAGTCCCGCCTCCCACCACCGGCTCTGGCACAGACCGTATAAGTTTGCCCAGCACTATCCCCGCCTCCCAACCACCAGCCCCGCCTCCCACCACCGGCTCTGGCACAGACCGTATAAGTCTGTCCAGCACCATCCCCACCTCCCACCACCGGCTCTGCCACCCAATCTCAGCTAAGCTCCTTAGGATCCAATAAACGTAGTTCATAGCATTGTGGAGACAAAGAACTTGTTACGGAAAATTACACAGGAAATCATGATTTGAAATATTAATCTGTTTCTAATTGGCATGTCTATCGAGGCTGATTAGATCCACCGTTCTCTTTTCCTTTTCCTAACAAAAAGCTTTCCAATCGAGGAGGATCACGAAATACATACAGTATCGTCATTATAAGTAATTAAAAATTGTCACAGGGGCTCTGACAAACAGTAATGAAACTCGACCATAAGGCCAGGGTTTCTGTCAATAGTCCTCTGGAGCACACCTTGGAACTTTATCTTTAAGAAAAGCTAGCTCAGAGAGAGAAAACACGTTACCCCTATGGCTCCTACATGAGAAAAGTGAAAGAACTCTGCAAATATTATTGGTCGGGGGCAAGTTCTCCAAGGTTTATGCGAGGCCTCTTCTGTTTCTGATCGTTCTGCAGAAAGAGAAGCCATCATAGGTCTAGTCTGCCTGGAAGGAGTGGGAGAAGTTATCAAGGTTAAGGAAGTCATATTGATAGTTGGTGGAGAGTAGCCAATTCAGCATTAGCATCTGCAACCTTCGGGAGTGTTACTGTCCTCCCCTGTGCTTACTCAAACTATGTCTATCGTATCCATGAGTAGTGGAGAGTGACTGAGAGAGATTAATGATAACAAACTTGGATTACGGTAACAGTCTTCTCCGTGGTATAATATCCTTTTGAGTTAAGGCATCTACAACTAGTTCAGAATACGGCAGTGACAGGATCGAGCAAACACGACCATGTAATCCCTTTATTTAGGGAATGTTTATTGTTTATATATCGCTGTATCCCCTAAACGGGTTCACCACGGATTACAGTGCAGGGCCGCCGAGGGGGGGGGGTAGAGGGGGTAAAATTTCCTGGGCCCAGGCCTCCAAGGGGGCCCCGGCACCGCAGTCCCCAGTCTCTACCTGCCTACCTTCAGCTCTTTCGACAGCCCCCTTCTGTCTGCCATCGGGCCCCCTGCACAGTGCCTCGTGTCTGTGTGAAAGCGGCAGATTGCCTCGGGCCTTAGTTCCCTCACTGTGTCTCGCCCTCATCTGCTGTAACTTCCTATTTCTGCGAGGGCGGGGCACAGTGAGGGAAGGCCCGAGGCGATCTGCCACATTCACACAGACGTGAGGCGCTGCTCGCTGGCGCTGCTGATGAGATTTTTTTTTTAATGCAGGGGGCCTGGTGGCAGACGGAAGGAGGCTGTCGAGAGAGCTGAGGGTAGGCAGGTGGAAACTGGGGACTGTGGCACCGGTAGCCTGGGAGCAGGAGAAGGAGGCGACAGCAGTAGCAATTGGGGGGGGGGGGGGGGGCGCGGCCCTGTTACAGTGTATCAGTAGTTATTACCTTGTAGTTACAGTAGTCAGTCTATGTGCCTACTCTCAGGGTCCTGAATACTGAGCCCCCTCTTATTTCTGGGATAAGCAGCTATTTACACGGGCCAGTGTGGCCGCTTACAATAGCCGGCGATGCGCTGAATGTTTGGGGACAGCTGGCTATATCGTGTGATATAGCCAATTATTTCCCAGCCACTAACTGGGAATATTCGGCGGGAATAGCCGGCTATCCCCTGCTGAATATCACTGTATAGCCGGTTAGGTGCCGTTCCTGGCTTGTTAAATGAATCTTAATATCCTTTGAGGCGACCAGTTTCTGTTATATCACTGGTTTACAGCACTGTTAAATGTTTATATTTCTGATACTGTATCATGTTATCCTGTTACTAACATTTAATCGTCCATTTGCTTATATTTGGTCATTTTGCTATTGTTATGCTGTTAACAAAATTGTAAGCTTTATGCCAAGCCGTGCATCGCCTTGAGTAAATCTCTTTCGCAAAGGAGGTTAATAAATCCCAAATAAAGAAATAATCACCAGTTATATGCCTTGATCTTGCATGCATCTGTGTTCTGGTGTTTGGCTAGGGGAGCAGATGACAGATTGGCATAGTTTACTATCACTTATCATTTTGGTCTGATTTGCTAAAAGATATTGAAATGTTACATGTTTTTCGACGCAGAGTGGAGGCAGGCTAGTGGAGCTCGAATGATCCTACAGGATGAAGATATCACGACCAAGATAGAGAACGACTGGAAGAGGCTCAATACCCTTGCACACTATCAGGTAATGAAAGCAGCAAAGCTCTTCTAGGGTAACATTGGGTCGATATTCAAAGCGGTTTAACTGGCCAGAAATGGCGACCAGTTAAGTCGCTTATTCAGGGTTAACCAGTCGCATTCAGTGGCACTTTAGGGGTCCTTTTACCAAGCTGCAGTAAAAGGACGCCTACGGTGCCATCGACGTGTGGGTTTGCTGCGCATCGAAGGCTCCTTTTTACCACTGTGGGTAAAAGGATGCTTTTTTAAAAAAATGGAAACGGCCATGTGGTAAGTTAAACACTTGCCGCATGACCATTTCCTGGGGGATCCCTTGCTGTCTCCTATTTAGGAGGCCGTAAGGGTTCCCGCCCTAATCCAGCGGTAAAATATAAAAACTTTTGTGAGCAGCAGAAATTGCACATGGCAAACTGTGGCACTAACGCCGGACTCCTTCGGTAGCCCGACAGTACAGCCAATTTGACACATGCCATTGCCGTGGTAGCCCTTCTGCAGCTTAGTAAAAGGGCCTCTTAACCGGCTAGTGCCGGTGAACATGTCCGCTTAACACCCAACTGGAAACCAGCTAATTTGGGGGCGTTCGGGGGGCGGATTCAGTTTCTTCCTAAAAGTTTGGTAGCCAGGTTCGAGGCGTATAATGGTAGGTAAAGAATTCCAGAATGGAATAGTTAATAGAAGAAAATGAGGTGTTGAATAATTTGAAAAAGCGAACATTTCTTGGCACTCGGGGTACCGAATATCAGGATGGGTTTTTTTAACCGCATGGAGTGTCCAAATAAGAAGTCTTTAAATGAGTAGATCAGCATCTCTGAGGTCAGTCCATAGACAATTTGGAATAGTAGGTAGGTGGCTTTAATTGCATGAACCTAGCGACACCATAACACTACAGTTCGTAACGATCACCAAACAACTCCATAACACTACAGTTCGTAACGATCACCAAACAACTCCATAATGCTACAGTTCGTAACGATCACCAAACAACTCCATCTGCTCTTGATTTCCTTCATGAGGTCCTACCACAGGAACCTTTTCCTACCACAACTTGTAACTGTAATTGTTTACTCCAGAGTCAACCAACACCTCTCCGGCACCATGTAAGCCACATTGAGCCTGCAAATAGGTGGGAAAATGTAAGGTACAAATGTAGCAAATAAATAAATAAATATCCTTTTAAGGATGGGAAGCCAGTGTAGGAGTTGTAAGCAATGCGATACTCTGTTGTATTTCTTCAGTCTAAAAATCAGGCAAGCTGATGTGTTTTGGATGAGTTGGAGTTTGGATATTAGTTTAGCTGAGAGACCTTGGTATAGCACATTGCAGTAGTCGATGTGGGAAGAATGTTGGCTCGCAATAACTCATAGGAGTGTGCTAAATGATAAGACACCCATTATATTCCTATGGGTGTCTTATCATTAGCGTGCACTAAATCTGTTAGCGCACCTTAGTAAAAGGACCCCTAAGCAAGCTATTTTAAATCTAACATGCTTTCGGATTGGTAGCCAGTGAAAATCCATAATATATGAAGCCACAGAATCAAATCATCTTCTACTAAATATCAGCCGAACAGCTGTATTTCGCAATAATGTCAACCTTTCTGCAATTTAGCTGAAATATTGCAGCACAAAGAGTTGCAGTAATCCAACTGCAGAAGCAAAACCGCTTATGCCAAAGTCCTAAAATTTCGTTATTGCAACGATGATCTAATTGCTCAAAGTTCTCTGAGCAAATAAAATAACCTTTTGCTTAAATCATTAATTTGCTTGTCAAAAGTCAAATTGGAATCTCAAATAATCCCCAATACGTGAGTGATCGTCTATTGTTAACTTTTCTCCTGTAGTTAACACTAACTTTCTACATGAGACTCTATCAAAAATCCCCAAACCCTAATTTTTTTGTCTTCTGCTTATTTAATTTTAAAAAATGATCAGATGTCCATCTATCTCCGTTAAATCAGCAGTTGGTCCTGATTTCCTATCTAGGTTACAAAATCAGTAGGGTTGGCAATGATGTCCATCGGAAGGAGGGAGAGGAATAAGGACAAACAGAGCTCTCTAAATGATAGTTACACACGCTGCTCTTGTCATTTAGCTGCCACTCATGCTGAGTGGCTCCCCTCTCTCATGCTGCTGGCATTGTTTGTCCTGTGACCGCAGCCGGCCCGGAAGCCCGATAGAAATCTCCCACTATTTATTAACGTGGAAATAATTTGGGCGATAAGCCGGTCACCCTCTTAAATGAGAACCTTGACTGAGGTCCCTGCCATAGAACTGAATTAAGTATCAGGCTGCTGGCTGTCAGCCTGGGGGGGGGGGGGGGGTAGGTGAGGAAGAAGACAAGAGGATTAGAGATTGATTGGAATCGGAGATGAGATAATGAGGACAGAAGTTAATTCTTTGCAGCCTGGGGAGGGCAAGTTCTCCTTGAGAATGCTGTCATTGCTTTGAAAGCTTATTAGCACAGGAGTGGGGGTGTTTGTATGTACTGCATGACTACGTGGGCTTAAAGCAGCTTTGCAACATGTTTTTTGTAAATGTTTAAACAGTTTCCCCAGATCTGCATGCCATGACATGATTAAAATTGTGAAAATACAGTTCCAATGTATTATAAATTGCCCCCACTCCCCCCCCCCCCCTTTGGGGGCTTGGCCCAAAAGTCTGTTTGGTCTCACTGACTTTCAGCTGTCATTCGCATCTGTATTTTATATCTTAACCGAGCTCCATGAGGGCTTTGATTCTTGTAAGAGAAGGTATTTAATATTCAAAGGAAGCGAGCAAGATCGCTCTTCTTCTTCATAAGAGGACCCCTATGGAGCTCATCATTAATCAGCGAGCAGGAAGGGGATAAAATCATCTCGGTCTAAAAAGCTGCAGAATTTGACTGTGTGAGTCACTCAGTCAATCAGATGCGGAATTGGCACCCTGCGCACCAGCCCCTCTTGCAACGAGAACTTTCTAGGTTACCAAATGAAAACAAACGTGTTCCCTTGATGGAGTTCAAGGTATCACAGCTTCCCTTTCATGCTGTTCTCTTGTGCGAAGTTCTGGCCTCCTGCGTGACAAAACCTTTTTTAAACCCTGCTAAGCTAATTGTTTACTACATTCTCTAGCAAAGAATTCCAGAGTTTAATCACATGTTGAGTGAAGAAATATTTTCTCCAATTTGTTTTAAATTTACTATTTTGTAGCTTCATTGTGTGCCCCCTAGTCCTAGTATTTTTGAAAGAGTAAACAAGCGATTCACATCTACCTGTTCCTTTCCACTCATTATTTTATAGACCTCTAACATACCTCCCCTTGACCATCTTTTCTCCAAACTGAACAGTCCCAGCTGCTTCAGCCTTTCCTCATAGAGAAGTTGTCCCATCCCCTTTATCATTTTGATCGCCCTTCTCTGCACCTTTTCTAATTCCACTATATCTTTTTTTGAGATGCAGTGACCAGAATTGCACACAATATTCGAGGTGCAGTCGCATCATGGAGCAATACAAAGGCATAATCGATTTGCATGCAATAAAAAAGTTTCAATGTGCATTATAAAATGTTATAAAAACAAATATATGAAACAGACTGAATAAAAGAAAAAAACACCTGAAAATTAGGTTTAAAAAGCCAAATGAATGGACCATTTTACTAAGCTGTATTACCACACTAAAGCGTTCTGCATTAGTTTTGCTGTTTGCGCATGCTAAATGTTGGGTATTTACTTTCTGTTTTTTGAGGGGGAGGGGTTGCATCAGGACAGAGAATGGGTGTGGATGCATTGGTCAGCCAGGGTGCTGAGCTAACTGGTTGGCATGCCAATAACATGGGAGCCCTTAACATCTCCTACATAAAGAGGCGGTAAGAGCTCCCGTGGTCATTTCTTAAATGGCCGTGCACTACTGCTAACAAAGGATAGACAAGAAAAAAAGCCAAATTTACAGCTACGCCAGAAATGGGCTTAACGCACAGGAAAAACCCACGAAGGACATGCCATACTCATTTCTTAGCACAGCTTAGTAAAAGGGCCCTGAACACTGTTCCTTCTAAATTGAGCGGGAGTCCTCCACCTACAGCCCTGCCAGTGGGGGGTGCTGTTTCACTAGCACATTTTCATTAGTGAGGGATGGACAAGCTCTGCAGGACTCCAGGGAACCTGCCTGTCTCTAGCGATTGAACATTGCAGCACCACTCCCTACTGGCAGCAATGCAGTTGAAGACAGGGCTGCTGAGAGACCCAGCCGGGCCTGGGGCAGGACCGGACCACTGCGACGCCCCCCCCCCCACTTTGGCCACCACCACCGCGCTGCCCCCCCCCCCCCCCCCACTCGGATCACAACTGCACCAACTTGTGCCATTCGCCCCCTTTCCGTCTGCTGCTGTCCTCTCCTGTTCCTGCTGCACATATCACCCAGGATCCGGATGGCTGCGTTAACATGATATCGAGTTAATACAATCATCTGGGTCCTGGGCAGCACGCAGCAGGAGCAGGAGAGAGACCTGTCCCAGAAGCAGGCAGGAAGAAGCTTGTCTGTGCTGGGCCCGGGCCCCCCCTTGAAGGCTGGGCCTGGAGAATTTTGACCCCCCCCCCCCCCCCCAGCAGCGCTGGTTGAAGGACTCCTGCTCAGTTTAGAGGGAACAGTGGCCCTGCATATCTCCTACGGTCTATGCCCTAATCATGACTGAATAGATAGGGATGGGCTGGAGTGTAAATTTTAAGGGGCTTCGATGTTAGCTTCAGAACTTAGTACAAGAACAGTACTGGGCAGACTCAGACTGCTACGGTCTGTGCCCTGAGAAAGGCAAGGACAAATCAAACTTGGGTATACCTATAAAGTATCACATAGCATGTAAAATGAGTTTATCTTGTTGGGCAGACTGGATGGACCGTACAGGTCTTTATCTGCTGTCATTTACTATGTTACTAGTAAACTTTTCCAAAGAACTGTATCTATGCTGCCTATTGGTGATGAAGCCTTCAGCTTTTGGACTTCTGGTAAGGCATCAGCCTGTGTTGTTGAGAGAGTTGTTAGGAGTTTAGTGCTTTATCTTTTCACATGCAGGCCCATCTCATTTTTCCTCCCATTTTACTTGACAGGTACCAGATGGGTCTGTGGTGGCCTTGGTGTCCAAACAAGTAACAGCCTACAATGCCGTCAACAACTCCACTGTCTCCAGGACCTCGGCTAGTAAATATGGTGAGGCTTTCTATTTTCACTCCTTTATTCACAGGAATTAGGGAAGTGTACTAGGGGGAAGTGTCAACAGTACTGTGGTGAAGAAAAGGAAGCCTCACTTTGTCTTAAAATCAGGTCATGGAACTGGAGCTTAGAATCAATTTCGGGCGGAGTTGGAGTCGATAAAAATGTCCCGATTCTGACTCCAGTTTCAAAATAAAAACGTACAACACTGTACTGTATATTTTCATTTGACAGTATTTTTTTTGTTCAGGTTCTTTGTTCAGATCTCACATAAATATATTTTGTGGTCCATTAGTCGTGTACATAAAGCAATATCCTGTGCGTCTGTAATTCTGTAGGAGTCGGAGTTGGAATTGGGGGGAGAAAAACAAAGGAGTCAGAGTCAATGGTTTGATATCAACTCCACAGCCCTTCTTAAAATGAGAAATACAATCATTAAAAGAAAAGATAATAAATCATTAGCGAAGTCAGAGAATGGAGAAAATAGACCCCATCTCATGTTTCTTGTTTTAGTTTGCCTTCTACAGTGGATAGAGGCATAGTCTAGTGCCTACGATCCAGGGAAACCAACGTTCAAATCACATTGACATTCCTTGTGACCTAGAGCAAGTCACTTCACTCTCCATTACCTCAAGCACAAACTTAGGCTGTAGGCTCTCTTGGGAAGGGAGCCATTAGCTGTACCTGAATTTAGAGCTCACCTACAGATCAGAGTTGGAAAGGCAAGTTAGGGGGTATATTAAATCCTAATAAACATGGGAAGGGGAAATTCTCAATATAACGTCTAAATCAGAATTTGGACGTTTTCTGAAAAACGTCCAGAACTTCAGTAGCGAAATGGCCTTTGTCAAAACAGAAAAATATCTATCTTTTTATTTCGAAAATGGCCATTTGCTGGACGTTGTTGTACTCAAGTGCGTCTATCTTTTTAAACCGGTTTGGAAAAAAAATGCCCAAGTGAAAAATGCACAAAATCAAGCCACTGGGATGTAGGAAGACCCAGCATTCTTAGTAAACTGGCCACATAGACATCCCAGCAGAGCAAGTGGGACACCCTAGGGGGCACTGCAGTGGATTTCACATAAAAAGTCCCAGGTACATCACATGGTTGGCACCCACGTGATGGAGTAAACTACCTAGCATAATTCATGCACAAGAATCATGTAAAAAGTTTCAAAGGCTATTAAAAACCCATTTTTTCATCCAGGCCTTTGGTTTTTCCTTCTCTTTTATATCTGAGTGTAGTGCACTTGGATTTCATCAAAGCTTGTGATGATTCGGAGGCCATAAATAAACTGAGAAGCTTGGTTGAGTGAGAAAAAATGGTAGCGGTGATAATGGTGGGGGGAGGGAGTTGATGGAATTTACTCAGAAGACAAAAGAGTGATTGGAGAAGGACTTCAGGGTTCATTCTCATAGCTGGCTCCAGTGGCATACCAAGGGGGGGGGGGGGGGGCGGTCCGCCCCGGGTGCACGCCGCTGGGGGGGGTGCCGCGGCGCGCGCCTGTGGGCTCCGACTTCGCGAACTTCACTCGTTCGCGAAGTCGGAGCCCACAGGCGCGCGCCGCGGCACCCCCCCAGCGGCGTGCACCCGGGGGGGGTGTCATTTCGCCAGGGAGGGGGGAAGGTGTCATTTCACAGGCGGGGGGGGCGCATCAGCGATCCGCCCCGGGTGCCATCCACTCTAGGAACGCCACTGACTGACTCGGTTCATTACCTTTGTGGAGGGGTTAGAAGGATACAGATTAAGATTGCAGAGAAGTGATCTAACTAGGACAACTTGATAAGGCAGTCAATGGTGACTGGAAGTTATGGTTCCGTGCAAACAACAAATGCAAGATCGCGAATATGCGAGCAGAAATTCAAGGGAACTGGGACTGTCTCTCCATGTTCAAGTGTGAAGTGCTGCGTACATCCAGTTGCGCTATAGAAATGATAAGTAGTAGTAGTAGTAGTAGTGAACACGATGGTTAGATACTAATGTGCGGTGAAATGATCTTGCTTGATTATCTAAAAACCAGTATGATGAGGTACTGGCCAGAGCTAGAGGGAAGCTGGGTTACATTGGAAGAGGATAACCAGTTCTAAAAGGATGCAGTCATGCCCCCTTATGGGACATTGGTGAGAACGCACCTAGAATGTGGTGCCCAATTCTGGAAGCCATATTTCTAAGAACATATACAAAGGCTGGAGGGAGTCTACAGAAAAGCTGCTAATATTATACAGGGCTTGTACCTAATATCATATGAAATGAGACTGAAGTACCTAAAACTGTATATTCTAGATGAGAGGGAGGTAATATGATAGAAACAAACACCTCAACAGTATACACATTTGACAAGAAGCAAAGTTTTATCAGAGAAAGAATGCTCTAGAATAGCACCTCCCAAACATGCTTTGAGAGACCCCGACCAATCATGCTTTCAGGATATCTGCAATGAATATGCATGAGATCCTACTTGTATGTCCTGGACTTGCTGTGGTTCCCCAGTACTAGTTTGGAAACCATGACTGTAGAACAAGAGATCATAGTATGAGGTTCCAAGGAGGTAGCGTCAAGAGCAGCATCAGAAAATGTTTCTTCACAGAAGGTTGAGGGGCAGCACATTGAGCACCACCCTGTGCTGAAGCTGGAGTCCAAAATAGCAACCAACTTCAAGAAAGCATGGACTAAGCACAGAGGATCCTTAGATGCAAAGAAATGAAGAGAAACTAGAGATCAGCTAGGGTCCGTCTATTGCTTTGCAGTGCCATTTTTTTGAGACATTATCTTTTCAACCGAAAAGATTTTGCACTGCTATTCAGCACCAGTTCCTGAAGAAGCCTTTTTGATGGGCGAAACGGTGGCCCCGTCGAACTTGAGTCTGTGCTGGATAAGATGATAAGCGAAGTGCTTCCTCTATCATTACAAGTGTGATTTAGCTAAAAGAGAATTTCAGTTTTGAGAGAAGTTTTTGCACTTTTTAATTGCAAGTTAGCACTTTAATCACAATTTAAAAAGCATCACAAAAATATTTTTTTCTATAATAAAAGTTTTTGGAATTTTTAAGCCCACTGATCGAAATCAAACACTGTACACATAAATTCACTGTGACAGTGTTGAAAACCAGAGATGTTTCACCTTTGGTTTCTGAGGGCTTTTCTCCAATTTTCAATAAATAGAAAATATCAGCTGTTTTGTCTATTGCTCTGTGCCTGGAAAGAAATTAGAGAGACAAAATGGTCTTGATCTGAATTTCTTATTCTCTATTTTCCTACATCACCATCCAGATAAAAGCTCTCCCTACCCAAAAGCTATAATAGGTAGGAAAATACATCAAGTAATTTCTCTAGCCTAGATAATGCGAGCCCATGACACATTAGAAGGCTCCATCCTGAATAAGCCCAACATTTCTTCCATTCCCTGACTCGTAATCTAATCAGCATTAATCAAGCCCAGTGTGCATCTCTCCAGGACCAACAGACATCTGAGTAAGAGAAGCATTTGCCGTTTCTTACCTCCAAAAACCCAAGAGTACCATTCTTGTTAAATTCCCAGTCACAGAGCCGGTCTAGTGATTCAATGGGCACATGCCGTGCACTCCCCTAGAGAAGACATGGCAAGTCCACCATTTTCTGGGCTGGCTGGGATGATGTTGCAGAAATATTCGTAGACTCTGTGAAGGAGAGTGGGAACCCCCCCCCCCCCCCGCCCGCCTTCACAAAATGGTGCAGCCTAACAATGGCTTTGGGACCATGGCTTCAGGCTTTCTGATGCAGTCCCTGGATTTTAGATTCAGGGCTAGTTCTCGGCCTGGCTCATAACTGCTGGTCAACAACCGGCACTGCAGTGGCTGCACTGAGTCACTTGGAATTGGGACCATAAAATAGAGGACAGCCAATACAGTAATTGTGAATGTTGCCCAGTGAAGGCCAGCTCCGATTGAGTTGGAAGCCCCGAAGGATCAGGAAGCAGCGTCAGGTCCAAACATTTCACAGTCCCAGTCGAAAACTTCTACTACTTCTACTTCTTATCATTTCTAAAGTGCTACTAGACGTAGGCAGCGCTGTACACTTGAACATGAAGAGACAGTCCCTGCTCGACAGAGCTTACAATCTAATCAGGGCAGAAAAACAGGACAAATAAGGGATAAAGATAAAGAGTAGCAAGATTCCGGAATCCCAAAGAGTAGCAAGATTCCATGCAGAATCTCAAAGAATAGCAAGATTCCGGAATCCCAAAGAGTAGCAAGATTCCATGCAGAATCTCAAAGAATAGCAAGATTCCAGAATCCCAAAGAGTAACAAGATTCCATACAGAATCTCAAATACTACTACTACTACTTATCATTTCTATAGCGCTACTAGACGTACGCAGCGCTGTACACTTGAACATGAAGAGACAGTCCCTGCTCGACAGAGCTTACAATCTAATTAAGACAAACAGGACGAATAAGGGATAAAGACAAAGAGTAGCAAGATTCCGGAATCCCAAAGAGTAGCAAGATTCCGTACAGAATCTCAAACACTAGCAAAGATTCCAGAATCCTACAGACTACTACTACTTATCATTTCTGTAGCGCTACTAGACGTACGCAGCGCAGTACACTTGAACATGAAGAGACAGTCCCCTGCTCGACAGAGCTTACAATCTAGGGCAGACAAACAGGACAAACAAGAGATAAGGGAATATTAAAGTGAGGATGACAAAATAAGGGTTCTGAACAAGTGAATAAGGGTTTGGAGTTAAAAGCAATATCAAAAAGGTGGGCTTGCAAGGGCAGGCTTCTGTTTCTGTGAGTCTGACGTCCTGCACGTACGTCAGAATCACAGAAACAGAAGCCTGCCCAATCTAATCAGAACAGACAAACAGGCCAGATAAGGGATAAGGACAAAGAGCAGTAAGATTCCGGAATCCCAAAGACTACAATTACTTATCATTTCTATAGCGCTACTAGACGTACGCAGCGCTGTACACTTGAACATGAAGAGACAGTCCCTGCTCGACAGAGCTTACAATCTAATTAGCACAGACAAACAGGACAAACCAGAGATAAGGGAATATTAAAGTACCTGGCAGAAACCCAAATAGTAGCAACATTCCATGCTACCAATCCTGGGGCAAGCAGTGGCTTCCATCATGTCCATCTCAATAACCAGACACAATCTTCTACAAACTGACCGAACAGTTCGTATTGAACTACGTTATAAAAAGTAGCAAATAAGAAATCGCATGTTGGGTTTTCTGACTGGATTATATTCTGTTCCTGTTTTGTGGCACTAACTCATTGCATAGCAAGGTGAGTATGTAGGCCACGAATCACAGATGGTCAAACACTCGTCAGGTGCTGAGATAGGGATCTCAACGGAGCCCTTAATTAGGTGTGGCACGAGCTATTTACCACTTCGCCTTGCAGTATGACATCTCACCGTCCACCCATGACATCAATGTAGAGATTTTGTAGCGTCGGTGACGGTGCACAAGCTTGAAGTCTGCCAGAAATTAAATGCCTCCTTTACTCCACAATCAGATGGTTCCTTTCAGCAGGATTTATGCAAGCTTGAACCAGTGAAGTAGATGACACAAAGAATTTACCTTTCAGGCAGCCTTTATTAGCAAAGACATTCGTATTAATCACGGTAGGGTTCCGCCAGGAGGAGGGGGAAGGAAGCTGTCAAGCACAGGCTGGCTGTGGCACCTACATTCCCTCAGCAACTGCAGCAAGTTCGTCTCAGTCGTGAGTTCGGGACTCACAGAGTGAAAAATAGCTGAAGAGCAACACTAGGGCTTGCAGTGATACATGTGCAAAATTCAGCCAGAGGTCAAATCGTTGCTGAAAAATGTGAATTTTGCTATGATCTGGGGACTGCATTTCTGTGCTCCTGCTAAACCTAAACTTATCTCAATAAAAATGGTGAAGGGTCTACATTATAGAGTTCCAAAGACTATCAAGTTTCAGATTAAATGAGATCTTAAATAAACAATTGTGCTCAACCATATTTAGCTAGTTAATAAGAATATAATATTGTTTATTGTATACTGAACAGTTCCACTGTAAGTTATTACTAATTAATGTTAGCTAATCTTTTGATAAGATACTGTTACATGTAAACCGCTTAGAAAGGGGGAAAGGGAAATGGGGCTTGATATACCGCCTTTCTGAGGTTTTTGCAACTGCATTCAAAGTGGCTTACATATATTCAGGTACTTATTTTGTACCTGGGGCAATGGAGGGTTAAGTGACTTGCCCAGAGTCACAAGGAGCTGCAGTGGGAATGGAACTCGGTTCCCAGGATCAAAGTCCACTGCACTGACCACTAGGCTACTCCTGCATTAGCAACATTCCATGTAGAAGCCTGCCCTTGCAGATCAGCAATGCAGCCGTGCAGGCTTCTGTTTCTGTGAGGCTGGACGTCAGCCTCACAGAAACAGAAGCCTGTGCGGCCGGCCGCGTTGCTGATCTGCAAGGGCAGGCTTCTACATGGAATGTAGTTAGTATTTTCTAGCATCTTGAATTCCCTCTCAGTCCTGGGATTGATGACCTTTATTGGTGATGATGGCAAACTTGCCAAACAGGCAGATTGCTAGCCTTCCCTCCCCTTACTTACTACTGCCCTGGTGGTCTAGTGACCTCTTCCGCCTTCGGGGCAGGAAAGAGCCCCCTCTTTCCTGCCTGGAGCGCTGCCCTGCATGCATCCTTCCTGTTGGTGATCTTGGCGCCGATTCAAAATGGCCACCGAGAGTTGAATTGACCTTGCGAGACTTCAACTCTCGGTGGCCATTTTGAATCGGCGCCGAGATCACCAACAGGAAGGATGCATGCAGGGCAGCGCTCCGGGCAGAAAAGAGGGGGCTCTTTCCTACCCCGAAGAGGTCACTAGACCACTAGGGCAATAGTAAGGTAAGGGGAGGGGGGTGACGGGGTGTGTGACAGGGGGGAGGGGAAATTGTGACAGGGGGCAGGGCGAGGATGTGAAAGGAGGTGGGGCGGGGTGTTGCAGGGGGTGGGGTGTGTGGTGGGCGGGGCTTGTGTCCTCCTTTTTGGGGGACAAAACATGGTAACCCTAAACATGTGACTAGTGTGTATGTATGTATAGCTGTCCCACGTTCCCACTGTCTGAACATTTGAGACAGGGAATACATGCTTGTGAATGTGTCTGAGGGAGATGGAGAATCGTCTGTTCTTGATGAAAAATGTAGATCAAACACCAGGTGGGTGCTGATGTAGTGTTCTGCTCTTATATCTCTGCAAGTTACCCGTTCATATGGATTCCCTGGTACCGTACAATGACGCACCCCCTGGGGGAACTTCCAGAGAAATACAAGCTGTAATCCCCAACTGTCTGCCAGTGGAGTGCTTTGATTCAGAGGGAGACCCTGCTGGAGTTTGAGAAAGCCTCACTGCTGATCTAGCAAACCATTTAACGCTGATAGCTCTGAAGTGAAAATGACAGCTTTTGAAGTATGAACCTAATGGGAGCCTTGATTTTCACACCAGCCCATAATCCTGAAAGAGAATGGGGGGAGGGGCAGCATTAATTCAAAAAATTAAATAGAAATCATCTCTTCATATCCATACAGTTTACAGCCAACAATTACTGTGTAGTGCCAACCATTAAATAATTATGAATTTGTGCAAGTCCTTATCCTTATTTTCCTGGTGGATTTCACAGAGATGATGGCTGAGGGGAGAGGGCAGTTCTCTGCCAGACGTGATATTTTGAGTGGGCCTGAGCCCAAAGTGAATAGCACAAGCATAGAACCTCCGAACATCTTAATCGATATAGAGCATAAGAATAGCCATACTGGGTCAGACCAATGGTGCATCTAGCCCAGTATTCTGTTTCCAACAGTGGCCATTCCTGGTCACAAGTACCTGGCAGAAACCCAAGTAGTAGCACCCTTCCATGCTACCAATCCCAGGGCAAGCAGTGGCTTCGCTCATGTCCATATCAATAAAAGACTATAGACTTTTCCTCCAGGAACTTATTCAAACCTTTTTTAAACCCAGATACGCTAACTGCTGTTACCACATCCTCCGGCAAAGAGTTCCAGAGCTTAACTATTGTTTGAGTGAACAAATACTTTCTCCTATTTGTTTTAAAAGTATTTCCATATAATTTCATTGAGTTTCCTCTGGTCTTTGTATTTTTTGGAAGAGTGAAAAATCAATTCACTTTTACCCATTTTACACCACTCAGGATTTTGTAGACCTCAATCATATCCCCCCTTCGTCCGTCTCCTTTCCAAGCTGAAGAGCCCTAACCTCTTCAGTCTTTCCTCATTTGACAGGCGTTCCATCCCCTTTATCATTTTGGTCGCTCTTCTTTAAACCTTTTCTCATTCTGCTTTATCTTTTTTGAGATATGGCGACCAGAATTGAACACAATTCTCAAGCTGAGGTCACTCCATGGAGCAATACAGAGGCATTATAATATTCTCGGTCTTATTTACCATCCCTTTCCTAATAATTCTTAGCATCCTGTTTGCTTTTTTAGCTGGCACCGCACACTGAGCAGACGTTTTCAGTGTATCGTTTACAATGACACCTAAACCTTTTTCTTGGGTGTTGACTCCTAAGGTGGACCCTAGCATCAGGGTTTGTTGTTGTTGTTGTTGTTATTATTATTCCCAACATGCATCACTTTGCATTTCTCCACGTTAAATTTCATCTTCCATTTCGATGCCCAGCCTTCCACTTTCCTAAGATCTTTCTGCAATTTTTCGAAGTCCCACTTGCTGCAGATGGCAGCATTGTTCACATGGTACGCTGTGTGCGGAGTGTGGACTCTTGCTTGTGTTTTCTCTAGCATTCTAGATCCCGCATGTGTTAAGTGCAAGACATGCCCCCCCCCCCAGGTCCCCCTTGCAGTTGTGTGCACAATTTCTAGAATATCATCACTTTCATTAGAATCACAGGTTAATTCAGCCTCTCTTCTCCTATGCATGTGCAAAAATTGAGCATGCGGGGGGGGGGGGGAGCAGTGCAGCAACCATGCAATGGCTGCAGCAAGTAAGGGAGTGAATTGTTCTGGCAGCTGACTGGGCTTGGGGATCCCAGCCACACAGTGGCGTAGGAAGGTGGGGCGGGAGGGGCGGTCCGCCCCGGGTGCACGCGCTCGGGGGGGGGGGGGGGTGCCGGCCCCGCTGGTTCCTTCTCTCTCTGCCCCGGAACAGGTTACTTCCTGTTTCGGGGCAGAGAGAGCAGGGAACCAGCAGGGCCCACGCAGCTCTGAGTGACGTGCAGTCGGGGCGGATCGGCCCTCCCGCAGGTAAGAATGCGGTCCGGGGGGGTTGCGCTCCTGGGGGGGGGTGCGCCGCAGAGGGGGGGGGGTGCGCAGCGGCGACCCACCCCGGGTGCCATTAGCCCTCGCTACGGCACTGCTGCCACACATAACAAAGGTGCCAAAATTTTGGATGGGCCAAGGTCCACCTGCATCTACATCACCATTTCTCTGTATACAAAACCTTTCAGCAGTTAACCATGTATCAGCAGAAACGTTTCTACTGTAGGGCTTGGCAAGGAACTCCTGGTACTAGAGATTTGTGATGTGTGTGCAACACTTGAGATCAGAATCGAAAAAGCCTGTTTCAAATCCATCAGATTGTGAGGGCTTTTTGCACTCTGATATGTTGGAAGGGGAGAATTTGCAGACAGACAAAGCTGAAGGGGGTATAGGGGAGAGATTATTTTTTTCAGCTTCCTGGATTTAGAATTTCATTGTTTCCCCAGAAATGTTATTACATTTTTCAATAGAAGAATAAACACAAGCAGGAAAGTGCAACACATAATAATATGCAAATAAAAAGGTGTTTCTTGATAATACGAACAGTAATGATAAACCAAACATATTAATCAATTATGGTGATTATGGTCCACAAGAGGAGACCGTATCAGAGTCTTTTTGTTGCGTGCACCTGTGAGGCATGCAGAGGCCAATTCAAGTTTGTGATAAAGTAAGACGGACTGCCACCAGAAGCGTTCCGTTATCAGCGAGGCATTCTTCCAGTTTGCCAGTATCATATGTTGTCCAATGGTAATTAGAATACCAAATAATGTTTTATGACGATCTGGTATACAAGCATCAGGTGAACAAGATTTGAGCATTATTAACGATACATTAAGATGAATATTAACCTTAAATATGCAGCAAATGACTTTCCAGATAGATTGCCAGAATGGTTTAATCTTTTCACATTCATAAATCATATGAACAAGCGTTCCTATATGTGGTTGACAGTGCCAACATATACTTGATGTTGCTAACTTAGCACTATGAATTTTTCCGAGGAGTCCGTACGGCTCTATGATATAAGAAGAACATTGATTGCATAATATTAGCTGAAGATAATGGTCTGATCAGAGACTTCCAAAGCTTAAGTTGTGCAGCTTCCGAAATTTGCCGATCAGTATCTGTTTCCCATATCTCTCGGAGTGTATGATTATGTTTGTACTGATGTGATAGTAGTTTCTTATATATAGATGAGGCCATATGACCATTATTTATCAGATATATAGCATGCTGATATATTTATTTATTTGTTGTATTTGTATCCCACATTTTCTCACCTATTTGAAGGCTCAATGTAGATTACATAGTACTGTCAAAGGCGTTTGCCCAGTCAGTGGATAACAAATACAAAGTTGTATAGTGATCGTATGAGGTATAAGTGGAGGGTTGGAATGGATGAAGATTGCGTGTTGTCCTGTTCAGTCATAGCCGTGCTGTGTTGGTAGGTGAAGAGGGTTATGTGAGGTCGTTGGGGTTGGAATGGATGAAGATTGCGTGTTGTCCTGTTCAATCATAGTCGTGCTGTGTTGGTAGGTGAAGAGGGTTACGTGGGGTCGTTGGGGTCAGAATGTATGAAGATTGCGTGTTGTCCTGTTCGATCATAGTCGTGCTGTGTTGGTAGGTGAAGAGGGTTATGTGGGGTCATTGGGGTCAGAATGGATGAAGATTGCGTGTTGTCCTGTTCAATCATAGTCGTGCTGTGTTGGTAGGTGAAGAGGGTTACGTGGGGTCGTTGGGGTCAGAATGGATGAAGATTGCGTGTTGTCCTGTTCAATCATAGTCGTGCTGTGTTGGTAGGTGAAGAGGGTTATGTGAGGACGTTGGGGTTGGAATGGATGAAGATTGCATGTTGTCCTGTTCGATCATAGTCATGCTGTGTTGGTAGGTGAAGAGGGTTACGTGGGGTCGTTGGGGTAGGCCTTTTTGAAGAAGTTGGTTTTTAGTGATTTCCCGAAGTTTAGGTGGTCGTGGATTGTTTTCAGGGCTTTTGGGAGACCATTCCATAGTTGTGCGCTTATGTAGGAGAAGCCGGCTGCGTAAGTTGTTTTGTATTTCAGTCCTTTGCAATTTGGGTAGTGTAGGTTTAGGTAGGATCTTGACGATCAAGATATATAGAAGGTTCATGGGGACTGGCAGTTTTGAGAATATCTATTCTTTTAATACAGTGTGACAGCTGCATCAACTGAAAGTATTGCGTACTAGGCAAGTGAGATTTTGTTTGTAGCTCATGGAATGTTAATAAATCTGGATTTCTTTACACACATCTCCAATTGTCCATATTCCACTGTTAGCCCAGACTTTCCAAAAGAAAGTATGTTTGTTAATTTGAAGTTTAGGATTGTTCCATAGAGGTATCTGAAATAAAGAGGTAATGGGAAAGTCTAATATTCTATCTAAGTTTTGTAAACATACGTTGATATTGTATATAACAGGATTATTACCTTTAAAAGGAACATGAGACATATATATGTATTTATGTATAATGGTATTGGAGAAATTATCAGTTGCTCCAATTGAAGTCATACAGGTATATAGTCCTTTTCTGAAGAGAACCAATAGCAACCTTGTTGTGTTATAAATGCTTTATGATATAACTAGTAAAAAAGCCCCGTTTCTGATGCAAATGAAACGGGGGCTAGCAAGGTTTTCTTCTGTGTGCATGTGGGAGTGTGTGTGTCTCTGCCCTCTCTCCCCTCCCCCCTCTGAGTCCTTCACTGTTACAGAGAGAGCGATTTGATTTCGTGCTTTGCTGTGTTTTCCTTCACTGTTTGTGTTACAGAGAGAGTGAGGGCGGGGCAGACACTCATGGGGAAACCGGATATCTCTCTCCCCTTCACACTTCCGGCTGGAGGCTTCATTTAGAACGGTGGTGCCTTTTATATATAGAGATAAGAAGTCAGGAAACACAAGTCCAATTTTTTCCTTTGGAGCTTTGATTTTTTTAAGGAGATTCTAGGTATTTTGGATTTCCACGGGAAAGAAACCAATAATTTTTCAACTTGCTTATAGAATGAGTTTTGGAACAACACCGGAATCATACTAAGGATAAATTTTACTTTGGGAGTAACCATCATTTTAATGGTCTCAATCCTTCCCCTCCATGAGATATGTAATGGATTCCATTTTACTAAAAGATCTTTGTATCCTGAATTGTATAATGTAAATCTATACTGAGATATCTGAGTTTTTTAGAGGACTATACTAGATTAAAAGGTTGGATTAAGACATGTATGTTTAATGGTAAGACTTCAGTTTTAGACTGATTGATTTTGTAACCTGAGATTACAGAGAAAGATTGTATGAGGGTAAAGAGTGAGGGTAAAGAGACCGTGGGGTTAGAGATATATAACAATATATCATTTGCGTATACAGATATTTTGAAATGTGTGTTTTTATATACTATTCCTGATATGCTGGTTTGAGAGTTGATAGCTAGCATAAATGGCTCTAGAGCCTAATTGAATAAGTAGGGAGACAAAGGACATCCTTGCCTCGTACCTCTTTGCAGGAATATCATATCTGATAGCTGGTTATTAGCAATGATTTTGGCAGTGGGTTACGAGTATAAGACTTTGATTTTAGTTATAAAGTTTGATGATGCTCCAAACCATTCAAGAATTGAAAATAAATAATGCCATTCTACCCTATCAAAGGCTTTTTCTGCATCTAGGGACATGGCTATGATAGGACAGTCTTGAGATCTGGCAATATGCGATAGATGAAAAAATAATCTGGAGTTGTCTGATATTAATCAAAGGCTTTTTCTGCGTCTAGGGACATGGCTAATATTTTTGCATAAATTTTGTAGTCTGAATTGAGGAGAGAAATAGGTCTATAATTTTGTACCAACTGAGGGTCTTTATTTGGTTTGAGTATTACTGTGATAATAGCCTCTTTGAATCTACTAGATGAGACATTTGAGGGATCTAAGGAAGTGAATAGTTGTATTAAAGTTGAGAAGAGTGAATTTTGAAATAATTTATAGAATTCAATGGGGATGCCATCCGGACCTGGTGCTTTGTGTGAAGGGAGATCTTTAAGAGCTTGCAAAATGTCGTCCATATTGAATGGCTTCAAGAGAGTATTATTATCTAAAGAGGTCCATTGTGGGTGTTTAAGATGAGAAAGAAAGTTTTCTATTTTTACAGAGTCTCCGTCTGTCTCAGTCATATAAAGTGTATTATAAAATTGATGAAACGATTTCAATATTTCAGAAGTTGAGGTTACAATTTTATTTTTAGTGGTCTTAAGGGATAACATCTGAACTTTGGTTTTCCTATGTTTAAGATAATTAGCTAGCATCTTGCCACTTTTGTTGCCTCCCATGTAATACTGGGTTTTGGTTTGAAAAATCTCTTGTGTGGCCATTTCACTATCAATGACATTATATCTATATTTGAGCTGATACATTTCATTTAAAAATTGTTTGTTTGAGAAGCTAGAAATTTACTTTCACATTCTTTAATTTGCTTTCCTAAATTGTCAAATGTAATAACTTGTTCTTTTTTTTTTTTTAATATGCTGCTATGGAGATTAATTCACCTCTTAGTGTTGCCTTAAAAGCCTCCCATAATGTTTCTGATGAGTTATTTTGAAAAAATTCAGAAATGAAGTTATTGATTCATACCTTAATCTTTTCATCTTGCAGGAGGTTAACATTTAGGCGCCAGTTAGGGGACCTAGTGCATGTTAGATATGGGTAGGATAAGTTTAGGGAGATAGGGGCACGATTAGATATGACAATTGGATGTATAGCAGCTCCTGAGACTGATGAAAGCAAGGACGTGGAGAATAAAAAAAAATCAATTCTAGAGAAACTATTGTGGGTTGGGGAAAAGTGTGTGTAGTCTCTCGTGTTAGGAAATTTTATTCTCCAAGGATCTATTAAATTAAATTGGCTGATTAAGGATTGCAATGTGACTGCAGCTTTAGAGGTGCATTTGGAGACATGAGAACTTTTATCTAACCAGATATCGGGTGGAAGATTGAAGTCACCAGATATAAGTATGGGGATAGGATCGAAAGAAGAAATTGTGTGAAACAATGAGGGAAAAAAATCTGGTGAATCAGTGTTTGGTGCATAAATGTTTACAAGTAGTAACTGTTGAGTGGAGATTTCTACTCCCTCATTATCAGGTAATTGCTCAGGCACATTGAGCTGTAAATCTTTATGAAAGAGTATGGAGACTCCATTCCTCCTCCCGATTGAAGGAGCATCCATAGATTGTGATAGCCATTTGTAAGAAGAGATTAGCTTACTTAGGTTGGTGATGTGTGTTTCTTGTAAAAATATAATAGATGGTCTGAACTGGAGTGGAGGAGTAGCCTAGGGGTTAGTGCAGTGGACTTTGATCCAGGGGAACTGGGTTCAATTCCCACTGCAGCTCCTTGTGACTCTGGGCAAGTCACTTAACCCTCCATTGCCCCAGGAACAAAATAAGTACCTGAATATATGTAAACCGCTTTGAATGTAGTTGCAAAATACCACAGAAAGGTGGTTATATCAAGTCCCCATTTCCCTTTACAGACTCCTGACGCAGGCCTTGTCACCAAAACACGGTCCATGTCGACTCATTTTGAAGAACTGCTTATTAAAGATGCCCTGCCATTCCCATCAACTCCGCTGTTCGTGTGTTGCTTGGTTCTAGAGTGCCAATACTTACTCGTCTAACTGCAGCATAAGTACTCGCTCTTAAAGTTAGACACATAAATGCAGACTTTATCCAGTATTCTATAATAGAATCTGCACTCAACACACATCATCGTGGTGCCTATCCTTAGGTGATTTATAGAGAATTACTCCCTAAGTGCATGCACGAAAGTAACATAGTAGATGACAGCAGAGAAAGACATGTACGGTCCATCTAGGGTCCATCCAGTCTGCCCAACAAGATAAACTCATATGTGCAACTTTATGTGTATACCTGACTTTGATTTGTATCTGCCATTTTCAGGGCACAGACCATAAAAGTCTGCCCTGCACTAGCCCTGCCTCCCCCAACTGGCTCCTGCCACCCAATCTCGCTAAGCTTCAGGCACCAGAAAAACTGTGGCTTGTGGCCCTGGTCGAAGAATTGTCACTGCAGAAGTTGGAGTGAAAAGGAAAGGGCTGGTAGGTGTTGAGACAGGGCAGGGGTGAAAACTCCAAGCAGTTAGGAATAAAGAGGTCAGCCAGCCCAAAGAGCAGAAGCTGGGTGTGGGAATCGAACCTCACGTCATCCTCAGTCATTTTGCTGAGTGTCCCTTTAAGAGAACAGGACAGAGACTGTTGTAAGAGAATCCAGGCTGTACTTTCTCTAGTGACACAAACAAGCTACTCGGCCTTATTAATATTTGAAATGCTTTTACTCTTACTGAAAGACACAGTGACCTTTCCGAAAAATATTTTCTCCAACTCCTTGTTCTTTTCAACTCGTGGGGGAGAAAAGTCGGAAGGCCAGCGATAATCATTCACGTTGGTGAATGAGCAGAATGAACATGACACTTATCCAGTAATTATGATGGGACTCGGCGAGCATTAACATTGCTCTTCAAAGACACCGTGAGAGTCGTCAGCGATGCTGCTGCTTGTTAATAACCATATAACATACACCATTAAACATGATTAAACAGTACAGCATTGTAATTAGTCATATTAATTTTTGCCAGCTAAGTATTATTTTAAGTACATTGTTTCCACGAGGTCTTTATAAGACGATACCGTACCGTATATTGCCCGATGGTTAACATTCCTCTCAGTCTAGTTGCTTGAGTTTAAAGCTCAGATCGAGTTCTAGCCCCCACAACTTGAGCAGAATGTTGTTAAAGCAGCTGCACCTCCGATTCTATTAATTATGGTCTAATCTGAGTGTAATCTACTCAATTGTTTCGTTCATGGAAACAAGGAATATGCTGGCAAATACGGTCCATCCGCATTAACTCCTGCCGCAGTGCTGTAGACTCAGATTTATCTCTGCCTTTCCCTTCACTTCTTTCACTACCTTCATTCCTAGAATTAGCAGAGAAAGTCGTATTTAGAATAAAAATGTTTGTGTTTGTAATATGACCATTCTTGAGCTTATCAGATTTATCCAGTTCATAATTCTTTGGGTTCGTATTGACCCAATACACCGAGGATGATTTTTAAAAGGATTTCTGCCAGTAAATGGATGCACCCCCCCCCCCCTTTGAAATTTCTCGCAGCATCACATTACGGGAAAGCACACCATACACCCAGATTCTTTATAGATTGCCCACAGCTGGGCACCCAAACTTGGGCACACAGGACAGATGTGCTTGCAAATGAATCAGGTAATAAGGTGTTAACGAAATCAATAATTGGAGTTAATTGGCATTAATTTGGATTTGCATGCACAACTAGTCTAGTCGCTGTTCTCTTACATGAGCGCCTAAATTTTATACTGCACCGCTCAAAAGGGGGACGTGGCCAAGCAGTACAATTTTCTACCATAATGGAACAAAATTAAAACATCCAGGGCTATAAGTTGAATGTTTTGGTCTAGACCCATTTTATTAACGAATAAGCCACAACAAAGTGCCCTAAATGACCAGATGACCACTGGAGAAATAGAGGAATGACCCCCTGGTCACTGACCCCCTCCCACCCCCCAAAGATTGAATAATTAACGATTGTCTACCCTTCAGAAAAATGCTGAAGGTGCATCTCTTCAAGCAAGCTTACCCTAATGACCCAACTTAACCTTATAAGCCCACCCACATAATTCCTGTTCTGAAGATGATTATACATTAAACCATGTCTCCCAAACTCCTTATACTCATCCCCAGTCTTCTCATCTCCATCTTCCCTACACCATACCCCTCCCAATCTCTTTCCTTTTGCCTATTTTGCCTTGTTTACCTTTCCATGTTCAATACACATATCCTTAAAACCTTACTATTACTATGATTACTACAGTCTGTAATATTTCTCCTTACAATACTTTATAATTCTATTTACTATGTAAGCCGCATTGAACCTGCTGTGTGTGGGAAAGCGCGGGGCACAAATGTAATAAATAAATAAATAAATGAAACTGTACATACCAGCCTCCATGACAGCTTCAGATGCTATGGTCAGTCCTGTTAGAGCAGCAAACAGGTCCCATGAGTAGCCTAGTGGTGGGTGCAGTGCGCTATAGGCCCATAATCCACTCTAACTGTTACACTTGCGGTGGAAAGTGTCAGCCCTCCCCAAAACCTACTATACACACATATAGGTGACACCTGCAGCCATAAGGGCTACTTTAGTGGTGTATAGTTGGATATATTAGGGTTTTTTTTGTGGGTTTTGAATGGCGCCCCATACAATATAGGACCTTTTAAGTGAAGTCCACTGCAGTGCCCCTAGGGTGCCCACTGCTCTGCTGGGATGTCTGTGTAGCCAGTCTACTAGGAAAGCTGGCTTCTCCTACATCCCAATGGCTCGATTTTTGTGCATTTTTCACTTGGACATTTTTTTTAATGGTCCAAAAACATAGACGTACTGAGCACAACAACATCTAGGAAATGGTCATTTTCAAAGAAAAAAGATAAGCCTTTTTTCTGGTTTGAAAAGGGTCTTGATTTTTGGACATTTTCAGCAAAACGTCCAAAGTCAGATTTGGATGATATATCTAAAATGCCCCTCTGTGTTACCTTGGCACCGTAAGTGATGCTTTAACTAGTCACCCCTTTATAAAAGTACCCTCCAACCCACTAATTCTACATTATGCGTCACTACTACTACTTAACATTTCTAGAGTGCTACTAGGGTTACGCAGCGCTGTACAGTTTAACAAAGAAGGACAGTCCCTGCTCAAAGGAGCTTACAATCTAAAGAACGAAATGTCAAGTTGGGGCAGTCTAGATTTCTTGAATAGAGGTATAGCGGTTAGGTGCCGAAGGCGACATTGAAGAGGTGGGCTTTGAGCAAGGATTTGAAGATGGGCAGGGAGGGGGCCTGGCATATGGGCTCAGGGAGTTTATTCCAAGCATGGGGTGAGGCGAGGCAGAAAGGGCGGAGCCTGGAGTTGGCGGTGATGGAGAAGGGTACTGAAAGGAGTGATTTGTCTTGAGAGCGGAGGTTACGGGTAGGAATGTAGGGGAGATGAGGGTAGAGAGGTAAGGAGGGGCTGCAGTTGAGTGCATTTGTAGGTTAGCAGGAGAAGATTGAACTGTATGCGGTACCTGATCGGAAGCCAGTGAAGTGACTTGAGGAGAGGGGTGATATGAGCATATCGGTCTAGGCTCCTAACGTTAGATGCTCAAACAGAAGTGAGGCGCCCAGATGGGGGTACCTTGCAGTTAGGCTGAATTGTATGGCACAAGAAAAATCGGGGACACAAGATTCTGGACATAGAGGAAATCTAGGGGCAATGCTGGAAAATGGGTGGATTAGGGACACAAAGGGACGATACTGATCACAGGTGAAGGGATAAGGGCACAGAGGGAGAGATGCTGGGCAAGAAAGGATGGCCATTGAAAAAGCAACCAGGCTGGCTGAATACCAGCCAGTTGACAACCCTATACCTGACTAAAGTGCTGGCAGCCTCATCTATCCAAATGTTTAGCACCAGTATATAAGTACAGCCTGGTGCTGAATATCTGTAGATTCTAAAATATATGTGACTGCTGCAGGCTAAATCTTGACCATGGCCCATCCCAAATTTTGCCCAGTTTAAACAGCAGAACCTTTGGCTGCATTGACATTTGCATGACCAAAAAAGTTAGGTATTATCTGGGTCGTAAAATTGAAAGCAAAGCAGTTATGCTCTTTGCATCACCTACAGGTAAGGATAGGGGCAAAAAAAAGCTCACACTGGCTCATTTAAAGGCCTACTAATAGCTTCATCAGGTCAGTTTGAGGCTCTGAAACAAAAGGGCCTGATTAAGGCAGCATAGTTCTCGACAACTAGACACATAAAAGATAATATATTAATCCACCACAATTCCTGGCCTCGCAGCAAGGTTGAACACCCATGCCTTCTGGGGTCACTGCAGCTGTCTTTGCAGTCACCCCTCCCAAAACCTGTCTACAAATAATTCTGCCTTTCTCTCATACTTTCCCTTGTTCTATTTGTTTTCTTTGTCAACCTGTTTATTTTGTGCCTTTCCCCCATCCTTCCTCTCTTCTTTATTACCTCCCTAAATACTCATGTGGATGCACATTACTCTCTCCAGTGCACCCTCTTACCTCCTGTGAAGAGACAGAGCTCACTTGACTATGATTTACAGGAAATAGTCCTGCATTGTGCACCTGCATTCAGATGATTGATTAGGCCAAAGGCCTGGTGTATAGCCACGGTGCTGTCTACCTAAGAGACATATTTTCCAGTGCTTAACAAACAGCCAAGCGCAGCTTGAGATTAGAGAATTTGGTGCGGACTGACCATACAGGCAACCGGGCAGTGCCCGAGGGCCCAGAGGTTCTAAGGGGTCCAAATGCTCTCTCACCCCCAGAGCCTCAGTCGACCCTCCCCAGTCCCACCTTGAAGGGCCCTGGTGGTCTAGTGGCTTTTTGGGGGGCAGGAAAGAGCCCCACTGTTTCCTGCCCACTGCCACTACTCTTCCCACACTTCTTTGTCTCCACAACCTCCACCGGGAGGCCATTCCACGCAACCACCACCCTTTCTGTGAAAGAATATTTCCTCAGATTCGTCCTAAGCCTATTTCCTCTCAACTTCATCTTATGCCTTCTCATTCCAGAGGTTTCCTTCATTTGAAAAAGGCTCACCTCCTGTACATTAACACCACTGAGGTATTTAAACATCGCTATCATATCCTCTCTCTCCCCCCCCTCTCTTCCAGCATATACATGTTAAGGTTCATGAACCTGCCCCTATATAGGGTTACCATATGTCCGGATTTACCCGGACATGTCCGGGCGTCCGGACGGGTTTTGCCAGTCCACCCATTTGTCCGGATTTCTGGACAAATGGGCGGGCAGGTGGCGGGCCTATCCTAGCCTCCCCTTCCCTTACTTACTATCTACTGCCCTGGTGGTCTAGTGACCTCTTCGGGGCAGGAAAGACCCCCCTCTTTCCTGCCCGGAGTGCTGCCCTTGCCCTGCATCCTGTTGCTGTGACGGTCTCGGGATTCAAAATGGCCGCCAAGAGTTAAAGTCTCGCGAGGCCGCTTCAACTCTCGGCGGCCATCTTGAATCCCAAGACCGTCACAGCAACAGGATGCAGGGCAAGGAGTTCTGGATGGTTGATTGGGATATCAGCAGTGGTGTGCTGGTAAATGTTTAACAACAGGCTCTCTCCCTGGTCCCCCTTTGCGCCCCCCAGTCCCCCTCTGTGCCCCCCCCCAAATTGCAGAGCTGGCTATGGCCGGGGAGAGAGCCTGGGGGGGGGTGGCAGTGCATTCCTCCAGGAAAAAAAATTAAATGATCCCAGGTTCCAATCTAATTCATGTTTAATGTGCGATAAAATGCCGTAAATATATATAAACTTTTAATGTTGATCACCTGATTCTCAAAGTGAACATACTCCAAACACTATAATGAAAATAAAATGATTTTTTTTCTACCTTTGTTGTCTGGTGACTGTTTTTCTGATCATGCTGGCCCAGTATCCGATTCTGCTGCTATCTGTCCTCTTAACTCCGTTTCCAGGGCTTCCTTTCCATTTATTTCTTTCCTTTCCTCCTTTCTTCTTCATTTCTGGTCTTCAGCTTCTGCCTATTTTCTTCATCCATGTGCAGTTTTTCTCCTCTCTTCCTTTTCCCTCATCTCATCGCCTTCCTCACTCTTCTCTCCCCTCCATCCATGTCCAGCATTTCTTCTCTCTTCCCTCCTCTCCCCTGCCCTGCATGCACCCATGTCCAGCAGTGACCCTCCTCTCCCCTGCCCTGCATGTACCCATAGCAGTGACCCTCCTTTCCCCTGTTCTCCATCCACCCATGTCCAGCAGTGACCCTCCTCTCCCCTGCCCTGCATGCATCCATGTCCAGCAGTGACCCTCCTCTCCCCTGCCCTGCATGCACCCATGTCCAGCAGTGACCCTCCTCTCCCCTGTCCTCCATCCACCCATGTCCAGCAGTGACCCTCCTCTCCCCTGCCCTGCTTGCACCCATACCCAGCAACCCCCTCCATCCACCCATGCCCAGCAGCGACTCCCTTTTCCCCCCTGCCACCCCCTCCCGAGTTGTTTTGCGAATTCTCCTCCCTCCCTCCCGATCCGGTCCCTCACCGACTGCTTGTTCTTCGAATTCTTTGGGGCAGGCAGTCTTGCCTGCCCGCTTCCAGCGCTGACTGCCCCCGCTGCCGATTCACGCTTCAAAATGGCCACTGAGACTTCAGCAGAAGTCTCGCGAGGCCGCCTCTGGAAGTCTCGGCGGCCATTTTTAAAGCGCGAACCAGCAACGGGGAACAGTCAGTGCTGGAAGCGGGCAGGCAAGACTGCCTGCCCCGAAGAATTCGAAGAACAAGCGGTCGGTGAGGTGGTGAGGGACCGGATTCAGAGGGAGGGAAGGAGGAGAGCCAGAGCCGGCTCACTGTTTTCAACAACCGGCTCGCAAGCCGGAAGAAAATTTAACAACCGGCTCTTGCGAGCCGGTGCGAGCCGTCTCCAGCACACCACTGGATATCAGGGTGGAAATTAGTTGATTTATATTTGTGTTGCCTAATGTATGGCTTTAGTAGGGGGTAGAGTTTTATTCTACTGTTTGTTACACTCTATTCCAGCAACCTAGTGAGAATGGGGGGAGTATCGATGTATCGTGTGTTTATATTTTTATGTGATGTATTTTGATTTATTGTTATATATGTACACTGTTAGGTCTCTTGTATCATACCTTGGATATAGGCTTTGCCTTCAGAAAGAAATGAGTAAACTGAGATTACATTAGACTGATGGGAAGAGGTACTTCCTATTCCAGATTTCATACCCATAGAGTATGGTGAGAGAAGAAAGTATCAGAAGAAGTAGTCAATGCTGAAAAATGCTCTGCTATCCCATCAGGTTGACTGTATTTGGTATCTGTTTCAGAAAATATGATCCGGTACACGGGAAGTCCAGACAGCCTTCGTTCCCGCACCCCAATGATAACACCAGACCTAGAGAGTGGGGTCAAGGTGTGGCACCTAGTGAAGAACCATGAACATGGAGACCAAAAGGAAGGTGACCGGGGTAGCAAAATGGTGTCTGAGATCTACCTGACTAGACTACTTGCCACCAAGGTAAATGGTTTATTTTGCAAAAGGGGAACAATTTCCGAGTTCCATGGTAACTTCATAAAAGATGCCAGAGAAAGACTACAAGGATCCATTCAGCGGAGATAAATGAACATCTATGTTTTCATATGCATCCTAACACCAGCTCCTTATTCCCCCATGTCTTTTCATTGATCCCTCAACTCCTGCTCAAATATGTTGAAATTTTGTTATAGCGATGGCCACCTCCACCTTGCCGTTTTCAACTGTCTTTCATAAAAGATCAATTGCACACAGAATGTTGAGTATTATTAGGAAAGGGATGGAAAACAAACACGAGGATGTTATAATGCCGTTGTATCGCTCCATGGTGCGACCGCACCTCGAGTATTGTGTCCAATTCTGGTCGCTGTATCTCAAAAAAGATATAAAGGAATTAGAGAAGGTGCAGAGAAGGGCGATGAAAATGATAAAGGGAATGGAACGACTTCCCTATGAGGAAAGGCTGAGACGGTTAGGGCTCTTCAGCTTGGGAGAAAAGGCGGCTGAGGGGTGATATGATAGAAGTCTACAAGATAATGAGCGGAGTAGAGCGGACAGATGTGAAGCGTTTGTTTACACTTTCAAACAACAACAAAACCAGGGGACACAAGATGAAGCTAGAATATGGTAGATTTAAAACAAATAGGAGAAAGTTTTTCTTTACTCAGCGTTTAGTTAGACTCTGGAACTCGTTGCCGGAGAATGTAGTGACAGCAGCTGGCCTTACGGAATTTAAAGGGGGTTTGGACAGATTCTTGAGGGAAAAGTCCATTGAACATTATTAATTTTTTTTTGGTGGTGGTGGGGGGGGGGGGGGGGTTTGCCGGGTTCTTGAAGCCTGGATTGGCCGCTGTCGGAGACAGGATGCTGGGCTCGATGGGCCCTTGGTCTTTTCCCAGTATGGGGTGCTTATGTACTTGTTAAATCATCATCCAGACCCCCTTCTATGTCTTACTGACAGGGCTGTATTAATAATTCCCAGATCCACCAAGACTTATGAGGCTATCGTAAAACAAATCTGGCTTCTCTGCGCCTATCAGATTTGAACTTTAACCCCACTGGAGGACCAATGCAATCAGACCATGCAATTTAGGGATATAACTGCCGCTCTGTGATGTCAGTACCTTATAGGAAACACAATGCTGTCATTTTACTGACGTTTGAGGCAAAACCATTCTTCAGCTTAGTTTTCTCAACCCCTTCATTATTATTGTCTGGCCAGTAGGAATATTTTTGGGATTCTGACACTGCTTTCATCTCCGCCTGACCGCCTCCTTTAGGAATCAACCACCTTTGTGCATGCAAAAATTAGTTTCTGATGTTGTTCCTGAGTATCCTTATTTCAGCTTCATATCATGACCCCTGAAGCTACAACTTCCTTTCCGCCAAAGAGCTTTGCTTCTTGTACACTATTGATACCTTTCAGGTTCTTGACTCCGCCTGTCATACCTTCTCTCCTCACTATCTCACCTATTCTTCTAGGGCAGAGGTTCTCAACCAAGCCAGTCTGGCTTTCAAGATTATTACTGCTACTTACACAGCACTGTACACTAAACATGTAAGAGACAGTGCCTGCTCGACAGAGCTTACAATCTAATCAGGACAGAAAAACAGGACAAATAAGAAATCAGGCAAAGAGTAGCAAGATTACAGAATCCCAAAGAGTAGCAACATTCTGTGCAGAATCCCAAAGTGTAGTAAGATTCCAGAATCCCAAAGACTACTACTACTACTTATTTCTATATCGCTACTAGACATACGCAGCGCTGTACACTGGACATGAAGAGACAGTCCCTGCTCGACAGAGCTTACAATCTAATTAGGACAGACAAACAGGACAAATAAGGGATAAGGACAAAGAGTAGCAAGATTCCAGAATCACAAAGAGTAGCAAGATTCCGGAATCCCAAAGAGTTAACAAGATTCCATACAGAATCTCAAATACTACTACTACTTATCATTTCTATAGCGCTACTAGACGTACGTAGCGCTGTAAACTTGAACATGAAGAGACAGTCCCTGCTCGACAGAGCTTACAATTTAATTAGGACAGACAAACAGGACAAATAAGGGATAAGGACAAAGAGTAGCAAGATTCCGGAATCCCAAAGAGTAACAAGATTCCATACAGAATCGCAAATACTACTACTGCTACTTATCATTTCTATAGCGCTACTAGACATACGCAGCGCTGTACACTTGAACATGAAGAGACAGTCCCTGGTCGACAGAGCTTACAATCTAATTAGGACAGACAAACAGGACAAATAAGAGATAAAGACAAAGAGAAGCAAGATTCCAGAATCCCAAAGAGTAGCAAGATTGCAGAATCCCAAAGACTACTAAGACTACTTATTTCTATAGCGCTACTAGACGTACGCAGCGCTATACACTGGACATGAAGAGACAGTCCCTACTCGTCAGAGCTTACAATCTAATCAGGACTGAAAAACAGGACAAATAAGAAATCAGGCAAAGAGTAGCAAGATTATGGAATTCTAAAGACTACTACTGCTACTACTTATCATTTCTATAGTGCTACTAGACATATGCAACGCTGTACACCGAACATGTAAGAGACAGTCCCTTCTCGACAGCGCTTACAATCTAATCAAGACAGACAGGACGAATAAGGGATAAGGGAATTACTTAAGGTGGCGAATTATAAAACAGACATGGGTACTGAACAAGTGAATAGGTAACTCACGTAACATAGTAGATGACGGCAGATAACGATCTATACGGTCCATCCAGTCTGCCCAGTTGGATGTTAGGAGTTAAAAGCAGCCTCAAAAAAGTGTGCTTTTAGCCTAGATTCGAAGACAGCCAGAGATGGAGCTTGATGTACTTATTCAGGAAGTCCATTTCAGGCTTTCAGTGCAGCAAGATAAAAGGAACAGAGTCTGGAGTTAGCAGTGGAGGAGAAGGGTAAAGATGAGAGAGATTTACCAGAAGAGTTTCCGGGGAGGAGTGGAGGGAGAGATAAGAGTGGAGAGGTACTGAGGAGCTGCAGAGTGAATGCACTTGTAAGTCAGTAAAAGGAGTTTGAATTGCAGGCGGAAACAGATAGGGAGCCAATGAAGTGATTTGAGGAGAGGGTTAACAAGAGCATAGTGACATTGGTGGAATATAAGTCATGCAGCAGAGTTTTGAACACATTGAAGGGGAGAGAGATGGCTTAATGGCAGACCTGAGAGAAGCAGTGGCGTTCCTAGGGGGGCTGACACCCTGGGCGGATCGCCGATGCGCCCCTCCCCCCGAATGCAGCGCCCCCCCCCCCGGATGCAGCGCGGACCCCCCCCCCCCCCCCGGTGAAAGGACATCCCCGCAAAAGAACCCCCCCGGGTGTACGCCGCTGGGGGGGTACCACGCGCACCTGTCCTTTCGTTCCATGCTTCTTCTTCCCCGGAACAGGAATTTTTTCCGTCTTTGTTGAGTCCATCGAGCAATGTCTGGGAATACAGAAACCTTGCTTCCTTTAAATTCAGGACACAAGTTTTTAAAATAAAGTCTCAATAAAGATTCTTTATCTTGTAGAAAAACAAAAGATACTCTCAGGGTTGCTCTAGTCTCTGTATTATCCTTCGACTGTTCTAGAAAGTTTGTCAAGTCTAGCGTTTCAGATGGTGTATCCTGTGCAGAATTTTCCTGTAATGGAGGAGTCTTCACATCCAAGTAGTAGATTTTTTGGATTGGGGGAATTGTTTGTTCAGAATATTTATATATTTCCTTCAAGAATTTAGCAAACATGTCTTTAGGAGACACAAATTGAGATCTTGGAAAGTTTAATATTCGCAAGTTCAGATTTCTTGAGTAATTTTCCATATTTTCTATGGATTAATAGACGATCCCCGGAGATCTGAGCTTGTTGCCGATTCAATTTTTCAACTTGTGTTTCTAGACTGGTCTGCTTTAGTGATATTCCCTCCATTTGAACTTTTAAAGAGTTTATCTGAGAGGAATTATTCAATGATAACGTAATAAATGAGGTACAGACCTTGTGAAGCGATTCCAGGGCTGCCCAAATAGAATCCAGCGACACCACTTGAGGCTTAATCAGCGGTTCAATCGCTAAGGCACAAGCCGTTGCCTGCGCAGTTGTTTCAGGCGTGTTCCCGCCAATTGCCCCAACTAGATCTTCTGGTGTTCGTTGGTCTCCCTGCGCCATCCCAAAGGTCTCCACGGGCAGCATGGACGTCTCCGGAGAGCGCCACTCCTTCGAGCTCTCGTTTCCTTTAGAGCTCGGCACAGCTCCTCCGGGCGTCCGCGGCGGCGTAGGGGTCAAAGGTCCCAGCGGACTGAGCGATATATCGCTCTCCTGAGCGGGGCTCTTCCCTGCCCCGCTAGCGGATACGTCCGCAATAGGAGTTGAAACCAGATATGCGGACATGGACTGCTGCCCAGGTAGGGAAGGAATTTGCTTCGGGAGAGGTAGTCCCCTCGGCTTTCCTTTCCTTTTCGGCATAATTATTATAAGAAATAGCACTATTAGAAAATTTTTCTAGGAGCGTCCTCATCGCACATCCTGCTTAGTCGCCATCTTGAATCCTCCGGCCCACTTTTTATATGGCCCGGTAATTCTAATTTTGACTACTGCAATCTGCTTCTTGCTGGCCTCCCACTTAGTCACCTCTCTCCTCTCCAATCGGTTCAAAACTCTGCTGCCCGTCTCGTCTTCCGCCAGGGTCGCTTTACTCATACTACCCCTCTCCTCAAGTCACTTCACTGGCTCCCTATCCGTTTTCGCATCCTGTTCAAACTTCTTCTACTAACCTATAAATGTACTCACTCTGCTGCTCCCCAGTATCTCTCCACACTCGTCCTCCCCTACACCCCTTCCCGTGCACTCCGCTCTATGGATAAATCCTTCTTATCTGTTCCCTTCTCCACTACTGCCAACTCCAGACTTCGCGCCTTCTGTCTCGCTGCACCCTACGCCTGGAATAAACTTCCTGAGCCCCTACGTCTTGCCCCATCCTTGGCCACCTTTAAATCTAGAATGAAAGCCCACCTATTTAACATTGCTTTTGACTCGTAACCACTCGCCTCCACCTACCCTCCTCTCCTCCTTCCTGTACACATTAATTGATTTGATTTGCTTATTTTTTTTGTCTATTAGATTGTAAGCTCTTTGAGCAGGGACTGTCTTTCTTCTATGTTTGTGCAGCGCTGCGTACGCCTTGCAGCGCTATAGAAATGCTAAATAGTAGTAGTAGTAGTAGTAGCATAATGCATAGGGAGTGGAGAGAGTAGAATGACCTCTGCAGGCAGCAAGGGCTCTAGTCACCTTTCCCCCAAAGCTTTTCTTTTCTTCCAGAGGCTGACTTAGCACATTAGCAGGACTACTACTGCTACTACTTATCATTTCTATAGCACTACTAGACGTACGCAGCGCTGTACACTTGAACATGAAGAGACAGTCCCTGCACGACAGAGCTTACAATCTAATCAGGACAAACAGGACAAACAAGAGATAAGACTTCCTAATTATTCCAATTACAACTATTAAGGAACCCTCCTATCTGTTCATCTTAATTACATCCTCATGACTGAAAATTATATCTTGTCCTGATATCATTATGTTATGTTTATCTTTCAATCCACTTCCAATCCAATATGATTTACTTATGCAATCTTATAACAATCTTGTAACAATTGTAAAATTATTACTCCGTTAATATGATTGCTATGATATTCTATGTACCCATCTGTATCTATATTCGAAATTCTTATTCTATAATGTGTATATGTTGTTGTAATATTTTGTAAGCCACATTGAGCCTGCAAATAGGTTGGAAAGTGTGGGATACAAGTGCAGCAAATAAATAAATAAAAATAAATAAATAAGGGAATATTAAAGTGAGGATGATAAAATAAGGGTCGGGACAAGTGAATAAGGGTTAGGAGTTAAAAGCATCATCAAAAAGGTGGGCTTTTATCTTAGATTTGAAGACGGCCAGAGATGGAGCTTGACGTACCGGCTCAGGAAGTCTATTCCAGGCGTATGGTGCAGCAAGATAAAAGGAACGGAGCCTGGAGTTAGCAGTGGAGGAGAAGGGTGCAGATAAGAGAGAATTATCCAGTGAGCGGAGTTCCCGGGGAGGAATGTAGGGAGAGATGAGAGTGGAGAGGTACTGAGGAGCTGCAGAGTGAATGCACTTATAGGTCAATAAGAGGAGTTTGAACTGTATGCGGAAACAGATAGGAAGCCAGTGAAGTGACTTGAGGAGAGGGCTAATATAAGCATAACGACACTGGCAGAATATTAGTCGTGCAGCAGAATTTTGAACAGATTGAAGAGGAGAGAGATGGCTAAGTGGGAGACCTGTGAGAAGCAAGTTGCAGTAGTCTAAGCAAGACTAAAATATTAGTCGGCTTAGACTATTGCAAAACTGTGCTATGAGAGCCGTTTAATTAGCACATGTGACAGGACCTGAACTAGAGGACATGAAATGAGATTGAAAGGGGGCAGACTCAAGAAAAATGTCAGGAAGTATTTTTTCATGGAGAGAGTGGTGGATACTTGGAATGCCCTCCCGCGGGAGGTGGTGGAGAGGAAAACGGTAACGGAATTCAAACATGCATGGGATAAATATAAAGGAATCCTGCTCAGAAGGAAAGGATCCCCAGAAGCTTAGCAGAGATTGGGTGGCAGAGCCGGTGATGGGAGGTGGGGCTAGTGCTGGGTGGGAGGTGGGGCTGTTGGTTGGGAGGCGGGGCTAGTGCTGGGCAGACTTCTACAGTCTGTGCCCTGAAAATGGCAGATACAAATCAAGGTAAAGTATACACAAAAAGTAGCACATATGAGTTTATCTTGTTGGGCAGACTGGATGGACCGTGCAGGCCTTTTTCTGCCATCATCTACTATGTTACTATATGTCCAGATTTACCCAGACATGTCCTCTTTTTGAGGACACGATCGGGCATCCGGGTGGGTTTTGCCAGCCTGCATGTTTGTCCTAATTTGCGGATGAACGGGCGGATTGATGGGGGCCTCAGGGATATCCTATCCTCCCCTCCTCTCCCCTCCCCTACCTTAGTATGGTGCCCTGGTGGTCTAGCAGTCCCTTGGGGGAAGGAAAGAGCCCCCTCTTTCCTGCCAGGCGCGGCTGTAGACTTTTCTTGCTCCCGGCACTGATTCAAACTGGCTGCCGAGATTTCAAGCGATGGCCTTGCGAGATTTCCACAGAAGTCTTGCAAAGTCACTGCTTGAACTCTCAGCAGCAATTTTGAATTGGCTGCCGGCGTGTATTTTAAACGCAACAGATTGTGTGAAAAATAGGCGGAGCCGTTGGAAGTCTGTTTGGGGGGCTTGGCCACTCCCCTGTTACACACTGAGCTACATCTCTGCGTGGGGTCTGATTATCGGCCCCTTAAGGGCTAGATTCTATATATGGCACCTGAAAAATCAACGTGGACCAAATCTCTGCCTAAGCGTATTCTGTAAGCAGCACCTAGATTTAGGCGCAGTATATAGAATACGCTTAGTTGATATCCCAGCACCTAGAGCTACACGCATCCATTTGCACCAAGGAAAACATGCTGTAAATACTGGCATACAGACTTAGATGCAGAGGGGCATATTCTGTACCAGTGTGCATAAATTTTGGAACACCCACGAAATGCCCATTTCCCTGCCCATAGCCACGCCCCTTTTTGGCTGTGCACATTAGAATTTAGACGCTCTGCATTACAGAATACACTTAGCGACTTGTACGCATAAATTCTAATTATTGCCCAATTAGTGCTCATTATTGCTTGTCAAGTGCTGTTATCAATGCCAATTAGCTTGTTAAGCCAATTAAGTAACGCTCGTTGTTATAGAATATGCTTGGATTTCGGCGCCAAACAGTTGGCGCAATATACAGAATCTAGGGGTAAGTGTATAAAAATTTGTGGTGAACTTCATTAATGTGTTCCCTATTTTTCTACGCAACAGGGCACCCTCCAGAAGTTTGTAGATGACTTGTTTGAGACCATTTTCAGCACAGCGCACCGTGGCAGCGCCCTTCCCCTCGCCATCAAATATATGTTTGACTTTTTGGACGAGCAAGCTGACAAGCACAATATCCACGATCCTCACGTACGGCACACTTGGAAGAGTAACTGGTGAGTGAGGCCCCTGGAGGGCTGCCTAAACAATGCCTTCATATTCTAATTCTCTATTTACAGTTTTCTCGTCTGGTATAATCAGTCAGTATTGTCAGTCCATATAAACTTAGTATGCCTGATAAAACACCACTTAATGGGTCATGCAATAATTTTTACTGATTTCATTGTACATTTTTGCTATGCTGGTTTGGGAGCAGAGGAGTACCTTAGCACCTAGAGAAACAAGTTGTGAGTTAAGGAAGCCTGGGTTCAAATCCTGCTGCTCCCACCGACTTCTGTGGAAATCTCGAAAGGCTGCCGCTTGAACTCTTGGTAGCCATTTTGAAGCGGCGCCGGGAGCGAGAGGTCTGTGGCAGCGCTGGGCAGGAAAGAGGGGGCTCCTTCCTGTCCCGAAGAGGTCACTAGACCACCAGGGCACAACGATAAATTACAGGCGAGATGGGGAGGACAGGACACCCTGAGGCCCGCCCGCCCGCCAACCTGGACAAACAGGCAGGCTGGCAAAACCCACCCAGATGCCCCGCGGTGTCCTCAAAAAGAGGACATGTCCGACTAAAACCGGACATATGGTAACTTAGATGGAAGGAAGCCCCAAAGCCTGTCAACAAGCTGTAACTTCATCAGTTTTGAACAATTGCCTTGTTAACAACCCCCTAATGCCAGCCCTGTCCACAGATTTGCCTCCCTCTCCTCTTCATCCTCCATCCCCTATTCAGAAAAAATGTCATAACAAATAACTAGAGAAAAGAACTCATGAAGATTGCTGCACCCAGAAAGGTGATAAGAGAACAGTTGTAGTAAAGAGATTCTTGCTATTTTGCTTCTGGAGGGCCTTGTTTAGTCCGTCAGACTAGGGTTTATAACAGTGCTTCTACAAAAGCAGTCTGTGAAATTCCTCTTATCACCATCTTCTTAGGGCTGGCCAAACGTTAGGCAAGGCTAGGCAGTTGCTTAAGGCAGCAAAAAACAGCTGCAGTCAAAGCAAAACAATAGACCCTCACAGCACACTAACATAAAGAATTATCAGTTCATACTTTTACCTTCTAAGTGACTCTTGGAAATCCCCCTCATGTATATATTTACCAAACAAAAGATCAGAGCCGGTCTTAGGCAGGGGTGACAGGGGCGGTCGCACAGGGCCCCCACGAAGCTCCCTCCTGCTCCCCGCCACCGCTGTGATCTGACTCCTTGCCTCCCCTCCTCTGAGCCACAGGGTGCCCTCCTGGCACATACACGAAGCCACCCTGGTGGTCTAGTGGCGTCTTCGGGGCAGGGAAGATCCCAAGTCTTTCCGACTTCTCCATATGAATTCTAAAACCCGAAACCTGCTCATAACGTTGTAGAGTAGATGACAATGCGGGAAAAGAGATGTCCGGGTTGGTCAATGTTAATAATATATCATCTGCAAATAACAAGATTCTCGATTCCAAACCTTTGACACATAACCCTATAATTTCCAGATGCTCCACAATAAACTAGGGGCTCTACCACCAATGCAAAAAGCAGAGGCGACAAAGCACACCCCTGTCTTGTGCCCCTGTTCAGAAGAAATGACGGAGAACTTTGGCCATTGACCTTCACTGAAGCACAAGGCGCCGCATATAAAAGACAGAGCCAAGATATAAATTGATCAGCAGTACCCACTCTTTCTAAGACTATCCCAAGTCTTTCCTGCCCGCTTCCAGCTCTGACCCACTTGTTGCTGCAGCACTCTTTAAAAATGACTTTCGAGACTTCCAGCGGCGGCCTCCAGTGGTGGACGTGCGCCATAATTGAAATTAACACAAGGGCCTCACGGTAACCGGGCGGTAACTCCAATTTGGCGCACGTTGGGCGTGCATAGGCGCCTACGCTGCTTAGTAAAAGGGCCCCTAAGAGAGCTACACTGGCTAAGCGTTTGCGGGAGGATCACCTTCAAAACTGTTTGCACCATTATTCAGATACCGCTCGGGCTCTCTTCAGAAATACTGACTCAACCTCTTCGTCTGTTGTCATTATAACTCAACCACACTCCGGGACAACTCACTACTGAAGCTACACATTATAAAGAACATAAAATACAAACATCAGATCAATTCCTTGCTCACCTACTGAGCCACTGATGACTGGAATGCCCTACCAATTCCACTGTGCTCGGATTCGACCTACCTACAACTACAAAAACCCTGAAAGACTCGCCTATTCAACGAATGCTAACCACACTGTCTCGCTAATCTTCAACTCCTGAACCAATATGTCCATCTTCTCCTCCACTTGTGCTCTCCCTGCCTTCGAGCTACTCATTGACCGCTGTCCTGTAAAACTGCCTCGAACCTCCAGCTGGGAATTGTGTGGTATAAACCCTGCAGATTAGATTAGTATCATGCTAAATATGTGATTTTATAGAATTGTTCTGGGAGGGATGATGTTGAGATGATCGGGAGGGGGTGGGGATGATGCTAGGGATCTACAGTCTGTGCCAGAGCCGGTGGTGGGAGGCGGGGCTGGTGGTTGGGGCCGGGGATAGTGCTAGGCAGACTTATACGGTCTGTGCCAGAGTCGGTGGTGGGAAGCGGGGCTGGTGGTTGGGGCCGGGGATAGTGCTAGGCAGACTTATACGGTCTGTGCCAGAGCCGGTGGTAGGAGGGAGGCTGGTGGTTGGGAGGCGGGGATAGTGCTGGGCAGACTTATACGGTCTGTGCCAGAGCCGGTGGTGGGAAGCGGGGCTGGTGGTTGGGGCCGGGGATAGTGCTAGGCAGACTTATACGGTCTGTGCCAGAGCCGGTGGTGGGAGGGAGGCTGGTGGTTGGGAGGCGGGGATAGTGCTGGGCAGACTTATACGGTCTGTGCCCTGAAGCGGACAGGTACAAATCAAAGTAGGGTATACACAAAAAGTAGCACATGTGAGTTTATCTTGTTGGGCAGACTGGATGGACCGTGCAGGTCTTTTTCTGCCATCATCTACTATGTTACTATGTTACTAAACGTTAATTGACAGGGGGAAGGTGCCAGGCTGAAGGCTTATTTGAGGCACCAAACCCCTCTGTACCCTGTTGTCTTGAAAACATCTTGCACAGTTGAGAGCAGGACTCGCACTCTTTTTGCCCATTGCTTTCATTCTTACTTTTTTTTCCTTCTCCATTGCACTTGTTGCAGGAGAGAGGCATCACATGAACCCCAGGGGAGAGAGTGGTGGTGGGGGGACTGTCTCTTGAGTTTTTTCCTCCTCACTGAGGCTGACAGAAATTTCCTAATACTGTACGAACAAACACACACACACACACGTTCATATATCCAGTGCACCAAGAGGCTTTCCACTAATGAAACATTAGCATATTATTACCATTATCTGTGCTTTTAATCTAAGACTGATTGCAGCCACTCAGAGTAAATGAGCAGGAGGTTTATTTAGAAGGGGCTTGTTTTGAAGGGGGGAGGGTGGAAATGAAGAAATGATCTCTGCAATCAGATTAAATTAACTCTAAAGTCAGTTATTTCTGCTTCTTTCTCATTGCTGGTTGCTTCAGCTGGGGCTTGCTGCAAGCACACTGTTGCACTCCTTCCTCATTCAAGGAAAATTCTTAAACTGCAAAGCTTACGGTAGGGCCTGCCAACTGGCCGGTTTGCAATGCCCAGGCCAGCGGCCAGCAGACCCTTAAAATTGGCAACAGAAAAGCTGGATTTTTTTTTTTTTTGTACTCAGGCTTCCTGCGCCCCACAGCCCAGCAGCTATCCCTCCATCCCATGGGTCAGGCACCTGTCCCTTCTCCTTCTTCCCCACCCCAGGCTCCTGCAGATCCAGTAGCATCCCTCCCTCCCTCTCTCTCTTTCTTCCCTATCCCCTAGGAGCCTTCAAAAGCAGTGAGTTGCCAGAAGTGAGGAAGACACACTGTTCTGGCTACCTCAGAGTCTTCTGCCTGCTGCATCCTACCTCCAAGGTGGCCAAAACAGTGTGTCTCATCATTGCCAGTCACTCACTGATTTTGTTTGACTGGTGGAGGGGGGGGGGGGGTGGGGAGGAGAGGACGAGGGAGAGATACTGGGCTGTGGAGTGAGTAGGAAAAAATTGTATTATCCATCCTAGAGAACCCCAATCCCTTAAAAGTAGGAAGCTGAAGAATCACCAAATTGTGCAGATGAGAAGTCCTAGAAAAAAGTATAATAACCAAATTTGTGACTAGAACAGATGTAAGGCCATAAATAGCTTGAAATAGCATACAAACAGATTTAAACAATATTCTTTCCCAAATTGGAGGACAATGCAAATTTGGTATATGAGATGATATACTGTCAAATTTTCTCAGTTTGAAAATTAGCCTGGCTGTAGTATTTTGGGTAAGTTTGGGGCAGTGTTGAGGGACGTTTTTGTCAAAATGTTGGCAACCTGAACCATAGAATGTTATCGAATGGATGAGGGAATAATACAGTATTTCTAGGATGGGCAGGACAAACTGCTTGTTCTTTTGGCCGCTGTCGGTGACAGGGTGCTGGGCTCGATGGACCCTTGGTCTGTCCCAGCATGGCGATGCTTATGTACTTATGTAACCCTAGAGCTTAGAGATGTTATAGGTTTTCTTAAACAGGCAATTCAATGCTTTAAGAAATCGAAGGTCCCTTTTACTAAGCCCCACCTGCTTCCAATACACCTTCTTACCCAGTCTGATTAGATGTTGCCCTCTTTCTCCTACCACCAAATCTAAGATTCTGTAGCTCTCTACACTGGCTCCTGTCTTTTCTGTAGCAGTGTAATAGCCCTGCAAATAGTAGTCAGTATGCTCACAGGCCATGAGGCAGCCATTCCCACTGCTGCAGACTTCCTGTTTTGGGAGGAAGTATGACCCAGAGGAGGGAGGGGCCACTTCAGGGCTTGTGAACATGAGTATAGTCCTGCATCACAAAGCAATGTAAGGGAACAGAGGTTCATTTTAAATGCTTGAGTTGGAAACGGAGATGTTGGGGGTAACTTGTAAACTTGTCAGGTATGGATTAGAGTTAGAAGTAGCAGGTTTGTGAACTACCTTCAAGGAGCTCTGCTTAGACAGCTGGAGGGAACTCATGAGGAAAGAGAGGGTACTGACCCTGGTAATTAAAAATAGCAACAGAGTCTGCAATGCCCACTTGAGTACTCATGATCATTGGACAGTAGGGTTTATAACCATCAAGACAGATGAGTTACATAAAGCTCAAAGTCTTGGATTTAAAACGATACCGAGCTTGGTAAAATAGGGAACTACCTTAAGAATGAACTGACATGATGGGAGGAGGTACCTTAAGAAGGACAGTGGGCTAATCTAAAAGGAGCTTATCTTTGTCTGTAAAAAGAATAAAAGCAAGAGAAAAAAAAAGGAAACCCGGAGTGTCTCTCCAAGCAGGACCCAAAGATTAGCATCCAAAAATGTATTTATTTATTGTGTTAAAAGGATTTGTAATCTGCATGTCATAACATCTTGAGCAGAGTACAACTTAACATACATAAAATCCAAACTATCACAATAAAACAAACAAAACCCGTAAAAAAAGGCAAAATAAACTAAAAGCACCAATACAAATAAAACAAAACTAGAAATCACAAAATACAGTGGGAGTTATTTTAGAAGCCCTATTCGCAATTTCCATGTGGAAATACCAGCATTTACATGTGTAGAACGTATGCATGTGTGAGAACTGATTTCAGAAAGCTGCTCTTTACACGTGGAGTTTCACGCTATGTAGAGATTTCAAGGTGGTGTGATTTGGACAGGGCTGAAATCTACATGTACATAAGTAATGCCACACTGGGAAAAGACCAAGGGTCCATTGAGCCCAGCATCCTGTCTACGACAGCGGCCAATCCAGGCCAAGGGCACCTGGCGAGCTTCCCAAACGTACAAACATCCTATACATGTTATTCCTGGAATTGTGGATTTTTCCCAAGTCCATTTAGTAGCGGTTTATGTCCTTTAGGAAACCGTCTAACCCCTTTTTAAACTCTGCCAAGCTAACCGCCTTCATCACGTGTATTTCCATTTCACTAAAGGAACACAAATGTATGGAGAAAGTTTACATCTGCTCACCAGCATGTATAGATTTTAGCAAAGTGCTTGTTTCAATCAGGGCTTTACATGGGGGATTAAGGGCATCGTTCTTCTCAATCCCACGTGGTTTATACTCACCGCCAAATTGTGACCTCGCTGCTTAATTAGCAGTGCTAACACATACAAGTTTGTGAAATAGGGCAGCTTCACGTAGAAGTAGTGAATTCACCACTTCCCTGTGTAAGTCCCAGCACCTCCATGTGGAAGCTGCCAGGTTTGTGTCGTTCATTTTTTCAACACACTTAAAAGTTAATGTGGCTGAATCTGCCCCACAACACCCTGGCAAATACACATCCGCTCTATTTTTCTAATACACCACCGAAAAGCGAGCCCGCCCCGACCTGGACTTCTGAATTCTAATCTTTATATCAGTGGTTTTCAACCCAATCCTTGGGGCACCCCTAGTCAGGGTTTTCAGGATATCCCCACTGAATTCAAAACCCCCACTGGCTAGGGGTGCCCCGAGGACTGGACTGAAATCTGTACAAGCCTGATCAAATACCTTCAACGGACCACCACGATACTTTTCACTCCTTAATTCTATTTCTTTTCATGACACGGTTAGATTACTGCAATATTATCTACTTAGGTTTTTCTAAATTATCGCTTACTAAACGCCAGATGTTACTGAACACAGCTGTCCATCTTCTCTGGCACTTAGAAAAATTTGACCATGTTACACCTCCTTTACAAGATCATCATTGGCTACCAGTTCCTTACCATATTAAATTTAAAGCATTATTATTGGGCTTTAAGGCTTTCTGTACGGGTTCTGTGAGCTAGAAACAATCACTGTATGCAGTGGTGTGCTGGAGCGGGCTCACGAGAGCCGTTTGTTAAGTTTTTGAGAATTTTGGGAGCCGGTTGTTAAAGTAGGCCTCCCCATGGCTACTTTAACAACTGACTCCCAAAATGTGGGCTTGGGCCCCCTCCTGAATTCTCTTTTACTTTGCTGGCAGTGATGTTGGCCCCACCAGCCAAGTAAATAGACTGCTGCTGCTCCATGTTTCTGACTCTGAGCATCAGGCTGAGACTTTTCATGCAAGCGCAAGAAGGTTCCATCATGCCGCTCAGAGCCAGAAACAAGCAGCGGAGAATGGTGGCAGTCCATTTATTGGCTGGTGGGGCTCGGCAAAGGTATGCCTAGCGTGCCCGCACAAGGGAGGGGAGAGAGAGGCATGTATTCCCTCCCCCCCCCCCCCCCCCCCCCCAAATTTCAGGGCCGGTTATGCCCGGAGAGAGAGCCCGTTGTTAAAATTTTACCAGCACACCCCTGACTGTATGGTACTGTCAGGACCGTTCTTGCCTCAACTGGAATGTTACTCGTTAGAGTGCTTTTTCTCTTTCTGTTTCCCTGTCTTTGGAACTTTCTACCTCTGACTTTACTTGGTGAGCTTAGCAAAAAGAAATGTAAATCCTTCTGGAAAGTGTGGTTATTTCAACAGGCTTATACTAGCAATTAGGAAGGCACATTGGGCAATCTTATACAGTACCTGGGAGGGAGAGTAAAGAGTAAAGAATAAACTGTATTGCTGTTACTTGGTATAATTATGTTCCTGTGTTTCTTTTATGAATGTAATTATTATCTTTCCTGTCAATTATTGGCGTGTTTTTTTCTGTTACCTTGTAAATGATTTTTAAGTAGAGTAAACCGCTTTGCTCGGTTCCGACATTTAAGGCGGTATATTGAGTTAAAGATCATCAATCAAGCTATAATTACTGAAAGCCTGAGGGGCTCTTTTACTAAGCCATGGCAAAAAGTGGAGTGTGGCATTGTGAGTGCGTCTTTTGGGCACACACCTGGCCATTTTTTACCGCCTTGAAAAAGGGCCTTTTTTTAAGGAAAATGGACGTGCAGCAAAATGAAAACCAGCGTGTGTCCGTTTTCAGCCTGAGACCTTACTGCCACCCGTTGACTTAGCAGTATGGTTTCACGTGCTACCTGGACGTTAAGCATGCAGCAGGTGTCCACTGCCGTTTACCATTGTGTAAGCGCCACACAGTAGAAAATAGAAAATATTTTCTATTGCATGTTTTTGTACTTATCCTGATGCAGCCACTGGCGAAACATGGCCTATGCTGGCGGTGGGTCCTTATGCTAATTTAAGATATGTGCAAATTTTGTTAATTTGACGAAAATACTTCAAGAGTTGTTTTTTTTTTAAGTATAAAATGCAGTAAATATAAGCATTAAATGAGTAAGAAGAAAATGGAACTGGTTGGCCTTTGAGAAGGCAGATGAGTCATGGACTGAGAGGTCCACGTGAAACGAGTTGCCACTGAGATCCAAAGTACAAAACAGGGAAATCCTCTACGATGACGAATCACAACTGGCAAAAGTCGAGGCTGACCAAAGACGAATCACTACATCAGGGGTCAAATAGTAAACTCTGTAGGTGAAAAATAATGATAAAATAATAAATAAAAACAATGTGCAAACATATATAACAACTAGTAAGAAAGGCCCGTTTCTGAAACAAATGAAACGGGCGCTAGCAAGGTTTTCCTGCTCTCACCTCTCATGTCGCTGCGCTCCTCCGGGGTTCTACTGCAGGAGTAGAGGATGCAGAGCTGAAAGGCGATGGCTGCCTGCGGTGCCCCGCTTCCTTTTTAACACAGCTGACATCGGACGGAGGGAGGGGGGAAGTTGCAGCTTCATTAGAACATTGGGGTTGCGAATTATGTGCGGAAGGGGCATGGCTGAGGGCAGGTCTATGACTGACAGTGAGTGGTGCTGACAGCCTAGCCTACCAACAGTGCAGGGCTTCAGTGTTTCCCTGCCACAGAGTGAGCTTCAGAATGTTTGAGGTGAGAATTATTTATATAGATGTTCAAAAAATATCATTTAAATTTGAAATTTAAACCATGTTCTTATTAATCAACATATAAACTGAAAAATAAGAAATATGAGATAAAAAAAGAGAAAAAGTATAGAAGGCGCTTGTATGCGTCGAAACACAGCCCTTGTCGGGTCTTTTCTTTATACATATCAGTAAAGACTGTTGGATTCATATCTCCAGTTGTGATTCGTCTTTGGTCAGCCTCTACTTTTGCCTGCTTTGATTCGCCACTGAGATCAACATTTAGTGAGTGAGCTATTGTTCTTTAGAAGATATTAGTGGAGGGTATGTAAATTGAGTACATTTAGATATGTGCATGAACATGCATAAATTATAGTATTCCGTAATTTACATGCATACAATATCAGGGGCATAGCCACACTTCGGCGGGAGGGGGGTCCAGAGCCCGAGGTGAGGGGGCAGATTTTAGCCCCCCCCCCCCCCAGTGCTGCCAACCCCCCCCCCCCCCGCCATTGCCGACATCCCCCGCCCCGCCGCCGCCACCACCAACTTTGCGCCCCCCCCTAACAACCCTCTTGACCCCCCCTCCAGCTGCCAACCCGCCGTCGCCTACCTTTGCTGACAGAGGACCCTAACCCCCGCCAGCCAAGTTCCTCTTCTTCTCGCAAAAGGCTTCCTTCTGTTTCTGACGTCCTGCACGTACATCAGACATCAGAAAAAGAAGGAAGCCTTTTGCGAGAAGAAGAGGACCTCAGCTGGCGGGGGTTGGGGTCCCCCGCCAGCAAAGGCAGGCAACAGCAACGGCGGGTTGGCAGCGGCAGGGGGGGTCGGGTGGGGCGTCGACAGGGGGGGTCCAGGGCCAAATCTACAGGGGCCCAGGCCCCCCTGGCCCCACGTAGCTACGTCACTGGCATACATGTGCATTCCACCCAGACTCCACCTATGCACACACCCACTGGCAAACTACGCCCCATCAAATATGGCGCGTATTTTTCCACTAGTGTTCCATAAGATGTCATTGACATGTATAGGTACCTAGATTATTGTCAATTATGCACCTTCTTGCTCTCTAAAACTAGATCGACTGCTCATACAATTTCCCCCCACAGTGTCTTTTCTTGATGTGCCCTAAAAGGATTAACATGATCTTGAGTTTTAAACTAATTTTCATGTTGGGCAAATACATTTTTCCCTACACAAGTATTTTGTCAATAACGATTGTTTTCTTTGTCATTTCTTGACAGTTTACCGTTAAGGTTCTGGGTCAACGTGATCAAGAACCCTCAGTTTGTCTTTGATATCCACAAGAACAGCATCACAGATGCCTGCCTATCTGTCGTGGCTCAGACCTTCATGGACTCCTGTTCGACTTCCGAGCACCGTCTGGGCAAAGATTCGCCATCCAACAAACTACTGTATGCCAAGGACATTCCCAGCTACAAAAACTGGGTAGAAAGGTTAGCTTTCGTCTGCTGATTTCCTCCTACCTGGTCACTGCAAAATCTCTCCCGGAAGCAAAACACAATGGGGTCAACATTCAAAGCAATTGAACCAGGCGGTTAAATAGCTCCTGGCCAGCTATCTCCTGATACTTAGTTGCACAAAACTGGGTGGATCTACTGAATATCAGCACTGACGGACAATCCTAAATATGTGCAGCAGAGGGGTATTATAGTGGAGGAGTCTGGGCCAATTCAACACTTATCCAGACACCAAAGGTATTTAGTGCCGATGTCCAGCTAGCTAACCGGGGCAAAAAAACCCAGTTCTATCTTTGCCCGGTTAACTGTGCGGGTACAGTCACTGAATATTGGCCAATGCCCAAATACCTTCCAGGTATATCCTAAAGGTTTCTCTGATCCCTCCTCCCTCCCTATTCTGATCCCCCCTCACTCTCCAGATGCTTTTGCTTTGTTCCATTATGGCAGAAAAACATCCAAGTTTTGGGAACACCCAAATCTCACCCTCAACCTCTGCCCCCTTGTGATCTGGATGCAGTGCAGAGAAAAATAGCTCAAATTCGAGTTTCAAAAATTGTGATTAATGCCACTTTATGCCATTTTTGAGCTGTTTTTCTCTGTTGAAAATGAGCACCATAGTTTTCTCTAAGTTTGACACACGCTCTACCAAGCTGTTGTCCATTTGCGCATCTTTCATACAGATTTGTAATTGAATCTGGTTTAACCACCTGCGGGAGGTTGCGAAGTCAAAAGCAGTGACAGAATTCAATAATGCATGGGATAAACACAGAACACTATATAGAAAAAGTATGGAATCCAATTAAAAACTTAAGTGGCCTCATAACTGGAGTGAACTTTGACAGCAGCTTCAGAGATTAGGAATAAGACCATTGCCGGGCAGACTTCTACGGTCTGGGTCCCATAAATGGCAAAAACAGATCAGCTCTTTGAGATCTCAGGGTCAGGGACTGTTGGTTGTTCCTTCATTTCATCAGGTTCCACTTGAGGAAATTCATTCTCTTGTATTCTTTGTTGTGGGGTCTAGTTTTTGGAATACTCTTTCCCTTGCATTGTGTCAAGCCCCATCGTTATCTTTGTTTAGAAAGCAGTCAAAGACTTTTTTGTTTTGTAAGGCTTTTTCTTGAAGAATTTGGAGTTTGCTTGGGATATCAATTGGAGGATGGGGGATTTGTTGTGTTGTTTGTGACAGGGACGTAGCCAGACCTCGGCGGGAAGGGGGGTCAGAGCCCGAGGTGGGGGGGGCACTGTTTAGCTGCCGCTCCCCCGCGCCGCCGCAACCACAACCCACCCACCCCGCCCGCCTGCCCCCTGCCCCACCGCCACATCAGGTACCTTGTTTGCTGGCAGGGGTCCCCAATCCCCGCCAGCCGAACAGTCTTCTTCAGCGCCGGTCAACTCCAGCTCCTTCGTTGTGTGATCATCTGTTTCTGATGCCTTACGTCCTGCACAGGGCTACATGCACGGTGCAGGACGTAAGGCATCAGAAACAGATGATCACAAAACGAAGGCGCCGGAGTTGACTGGCGCTGAAAAAGACTCTTTGGCTGGCGGGGATTGGGGACCCCCGCCAGCAAACAAGGTACCTGATGATGTGTTGGCGGCAGGGGGGGGGTCAAAGGTAGAGGGGGCCAGGGCGTAATCTGTGAGAGCCCATGCCCCCGTGGCCCTACATAGCTATGCCCCTGGTTTGTGATAATGATTTTATGTATTGTTTTATTGTGCTGCGCCCAGATGTCTGGATGGGCGAGTTATAAAGAAGTAAATAAGTCCCGAGGATGGAGTGAGCTTCAGCTGCAACTTCGGTAATTGGGAAGTAGGACTGGTGCCAGATAGACTTCTACGGTTTGTCCCCCCAAATTGGCAGGAAAATATAGACCCTGATTTTCAGTCTGCGGGAGATAGCCGGGCTGCTCCTGCAGTCGGCTCTAAATCCGGATACTCGATGCTGGTCCATTTCTGGTGACCGGCATAGAGTATCCGGTTTAACTTTGGCCGGTCTGATTGTAACTGGCCACGCTGATATTCAGCGCTGGCCGCTACAAGTGAGACCGGCCAAAGTTATTCCACCTATTGTGGTGGCCAAATGTGGCGGCCAAACTTGGCCACTCTCACTTTAAAAATCGGCGGATAGCCGGTTATATCGCCTGCACTAACCATTGGGCTACTCCTCCGTCTTCAGGGCACTGCCCAGCGTTGGTCTCACTTCCCAATTACTGGTGTTGCCGTCTAATCACTGCAAAGCGTGTTTGGTTCCAGGCCTTCTGTACAGGGTTCCTTATACATAGGAAGGAAAGTCAGGCCTGGGACATAGGAGCAGAGCTAAGCGGAGTGTGAAATATATGCACCTAAGTACATATGTACATTTACAGCTGATTCTGAGCAGGAATAACTTATGCATTTGTCTTTGGTAACCACAAGGAAAATTCTGTAAACCAGTTGCTCACCTTTATGCGTGCACTACACATGTAAATATTTAGAATAATGGAAAATATGTATAAACTGTAATGTTCTGCATAAGGGCTATTCTGCAAATACCTGCTTAACTTCAATTGCACACGTTTGCAAGGGGGATGTAAACAGGGGCTGAACAAGGGCAGGTCTCCCTTTTTTGCACGTAACGTCATTAAAGCATTTCAGTCTGCTCAAAATACCTCCATATGTCTTTGGTTGCCAGCTCGTCGCTTCGATCATGTAACTCCTCTTTTTCTCAAGCATCATCTGTATTCATTTTAAGATACTAACATTGTCTCACAGGGTCCTGTGCCGTGGGACTCCATCTTGTTAATCTTCACCGGTCTGCCTGTACGTACTGTCTCGCTCCTTGCGTTCCTGTACTGCCAATCGCCTCCTTCTTCCCTCAGTCTCATGTTGCCCTTGTCATTTGACCTTTTCTTCCCCCCTCCAGTCAGGAAGAACGCTCCTATCAAAACTTTTGCAGGGCCCTAAAAACTCACATGTTTTCTTTCACTTTTCCTAGTTGGGCGTCTGCCTAGGGACAGAGGTGACGTGTAGCTTCCTCCCTGTCCCTCTCTTCCCCTCTCCGCCTCCCTTCTCACCTCTGTCCTTTGATTTTAAAAAGCTGAAAGACGGTATATCAAGTACCAATAAATCGTAATACTGTAAGTTACGCATTTCCCTGCCACACTTCAATGTGGACACTTGCACCAGCTCCGAGGCTGGCGTAATGCAGGGGCCTACATTTTAGGCACATTGATAGATGGTTATACTGGTATTCTATGATGGAATCTAGGTGCATAGGCTCTTAGCAGAATGTACTCCTACTGCACAGCATCAATGCGCCTAAATGGAGGTGACCAGATTTGCAATTGCTCCGCACATGCCTGCATATGCTGTTTGTATACTGGTAGTCAGGGGCGGCCCAAGGCAAGATGCCACCTGAGGCAGGGCCGAGATGCCACCACCCCTCCCCCACCAGCCAAGTTCTGGCATCTCCACACTTCCTTCCTCCGCCCCGTTCCCCAAGTTTACCTACTCTCTTTATGTTCCAAAAGCCAGCGGCGTCAGCAGTTCCCATACGCTGCCCTGCCACCGGCACCGGCCGCCTCTAAGGAAACAGGAAGTTACATCAGAGAGGCGGCCGCAGTAAAGAGAAGAGGAGGGTGCCTGCAGGCAGCGTATGGGAATTGTGCCTGCTGCCGGCGGCTTTTGCAACATGAAGTAAAAAGGTAAACTCAGGAAATGGGGTGGAGGAAGGAAGGGAGGGATGCCTCTCCTGAAAGAGTGCCACCTGAGGCCCCTGCCTCCTCAGGTGGCCTAATGGTCAGGCCGCCCTGCTTATACTTTACCATACAAAAAAGACTGGATTACTGTAATGCACTATACAGTGGTCTGACTACAAAGGGCCTGCACCAGCTCCAGTTGATTCAGAATGCAGCAGCAAGACTCATAGAAGGTTGCAAGCGACGTGACCACATCACACCATTTTTGCAAAAACTTCATTGGCTACCAGTACAATACAGGGCTAAATTTAAAACTCTCTGACTGATCTTCAAGGCCCTGAAAGGAAATGGCACAGAGTCTCTGAAGAATAGGATGATCCTCCACACACCGCCAATGACACTAAGGTCCTCCCAAGGACTTTCACTAACTACACCCTCTCCAAAAGACATTACACGATGCGATACCCGCAAGCGAGCCTTCTCCGGAGTAGCCCCCACACTCTAGAATGCATTGCCTGAAAGGCTCCGCTAAACACAAGACTACCTCTACTTCAGGAAGCAGGTGAAAGCTTGGCTCTTCAACCAAGCCTTTAACGGAAGAAGTAACTAACTTGTTAGTCTCACACACACAAGGAGTGACTCGGGCTGCACATACTGCAGCGGGACATGTTTATCCACTCCTACCCTAGCTGCGATAATATTTAACCATCTCTCTGACCTCACGTGCAACTTTCTTTAAATCAGTCACCTTATTTTCTAAATCTTCCTACATTCTTACTCATCTATATGTTACAACTTTGCCTTACCCTTCGCTACCAATTATAATGTTCTATTACGTATTGTGTTGTCATTGCAAGTAGTATACCATGTCATACTTGGTATTGTTGTTCGAATATTTTGACTGCTGTAATTGCCTCCTGCTCATATTTGATCTATTCTTAACTGTACACCGCCTTGAGTGAATTCCTTCAAAAAGGCGGTAAATAAATCCTAATAAATAAACAAAATAGGCATAAATGGCCCGATATTCAGCAACTGGTGATTAACATTTTGCTGACCATCACTAATGCTAAACCTGGAAATTCAATACCGATCTGTGTCTGGTTCCTGGCATTGAATTTATGGGTTTCCAAAATCAGCTAACACGTAGCTGGCTATGCGATATTGAGAACTTAACCAGGACTGGCTTTTATGCAGTTCACCTGGCCGGTAAACTGCTCAGTATCAGCACTTAACCTGCCAAGTGCTGACTCCACCTCTGCAACACCCCCAGAATAGCCGGATTTCAGTTCCGTGCTAACTGGTTATTTTCAGCTGCACTAGCCGGTTAAGGTGCTGGTGAAAATTAGCAGCTAGCCCTGAGCGGGTGATTTAACCAGCCAGTGAAATCACATGGCTGGTTAAATCACCTTGAATCAGGACCGCCGAGAGACTGGGTCGGGCCTGGGGCAAGGCCGCCCCCGAGGTCGTCCCCGCCACACCACAGTCCCCACCCGCCCCCCCCCCCCCCCCCTCCGTCTGCCACCGGGCCGGGCCCCCTGCATTGAAATCATCAAAGCGCCTCACCTGTCACCTCGCTCCGTGACTGAAAACGCAGCAGCAGCAGATCGGATTGGCCTCCCTTCGGGCCTTCCCAACCTGTGTCCCGCCCTCGCGGAAGTTACATCAGACGAGTGCAGGACACAGGGAGGGAAGGCCCGAAGGGAGGCCAATCCGATCTGCCGCTGCTGCGCTTTCAGTCACGGGGATGACAGGTGAGGCGCTGTGATGATTTCAATGCGGGGGGCCCGGTCCGGTGGCAGATGATCGACCGAGCCGAGGGGCGGGTGAGATCGGGGACTGCGGCGCCGGCCCCCCTTGGAGGCCAGGGCCCGGGGAATTTTGTCCCTCCTGCCGCCCCTGCTTTGAATGCTGACCCTAAAGTTGACAGAGACTCCACAGGAAGGCTAAAGCTCCCTGTTTACAAAATTATGCTCTTAAGTCATGTCCTCATGAAATTTAAATACCAGTGGAGAACAGGTTTATAGGAGGCAAAACGAAGGCCTACAGAGAAAATCCAGATGGAGACACCTCATGAGATGTATATACGGTGACAGTTTAGCACAAGTCTTTGAACGATTGTGCAGGCATTTACGTAAAGGTCCACAGCAGACACAAACAGGCTGCTGTGACAAGTGGCTTGTCATACTCGCTACAACGCAATATAATATGATAAAGCCATCACTGCTGACCTTTCGTTTCTTTCCTCGCTGCCAAATTTATGACACGGCTTGTTTGAGCTTCATTAACGGAGCCTTAATTACATTCTTTGGAATCCGTAAGCAGTTCTCGCACATAAACCCACAACGATGATGGCAAGAAAATGCAAGACACTTGAAAAGGGGGGAAGCCGTTCCTCAGAAGAAGCAGGCTAAATTTCTTAATCAGTCAAGTAAATGTGGGGGATAGGCAGGCTGAACAATGACAACCTGTTCACCAGAACTGACAAGTGAGGGTTTCACAGAAAGGGGGGGATAATTCATTAATATATGTATTTCAACAAACTTGATATACCGCTAAGGACATTCGCTTAGGCATTAAAGCGGTTTACACAATAAAAGTCTATTTAAGTGCAGGGAAGCAACAGGTTGGGTAGGTAGATAAAGGGGAGAATAAAACTAAGAGAGAACGTGCAAGAGGAAGAAGGAATTATGACGGAGGGAAGAAGATAATAAAGAGGTGTGTTAAGTTCCCAAACCTGGTCCTCAGCCAGTCAAGTTTTTGGGATATCCACAATGAATATTCATGAGCAATATTTGCGTGCACTGACTCCACTGCATGCAAATCTCTCTCACGAATATTCATTGTTGATATCCCGAACACCTGACGGGCTGGGGTGCCTCCAGGATCAGGCTTGGGAACCGCTGGCTTAGGTGGAAATTGTGAGTTGGTTTTGAATATGGCGTGGCAGGTCGTTCCATAGTCTGGATCCAAGGTAGCTAAAGGCAGAGTCATGGCTACGGTTGAGGCGGAGGAGTGAGGGTGGTGGAAGAGCGAGGCACCATGATTTAGGAGCCACAATGGGATGCGTTTAGCACCAGTTCCATAATGGCTTCAAGGCAGAGGCCGGTGCTGGACATGATGGGGCTCAGGGCAGAAGCAGTACTTTGGGGATGACTCGATCTTTAGCTCCTTTTCACTCTTCTTGGACACTTTAGACCAATGCAAAATTCAGAAGCACCTTTGCACACTCCACTGCTGGATTTTTTTTCACTTGCACAGAAATCAGGTCTTAGAACCAAAGACAGGCTTACTCTTTCTCTGGTGGTACTGGGAACTGGCCAGCAGACTGTTGCCACCTCAAAACATCTCACACCCTGTAGAGAGACATGATATCCATCCTGTTCCTTTCCTCTTCTCCAAGAACAACTCTATCACAATTCCCTTTGATTTTCTTTTTTGTTACATTTGTACCCCGCGCTTTCCCACTCATGGCAGGCTCAATGCGGTAGGCAATGGAGGGTTAAGTGACTTGCCCAGAGTCACAAGGAGCTGCCTGTGCCAGGAATTGAACTCAGTTCCTCAGTTCCCCAGGACCAAAGTCCACCACCCTAACCACTAGGCCACTCCTCCACTCCTTTTGGACTCTACCACTCTGTCACTCCTAGGGAGAGCCCCAGACCGATGAAGCTGACAGAGATATCAATGTTGCAAAGGACTCCAATGGAGTTGACTAAGATGTGGTATCCTTGGAAAACAACCAGGGATTTAGCATTTATCAATGAAGACCAATTTGAGCAGCTGATTCTTGGATGGGGTCGTAAGATCTAGTACATAAGTATTGCCATACTGGGAAAGACCAAAGGTCCATCAAGCCCAGCATCCTGTTTCCAACAGTGGCCAATCCAGGTCACAAATACCTGGCAAGATCCCAAAAATGTACCATGTTCTTTACAGTTGTCTTTAGGGTCTGTGTTAAATGAGTTAATGTGTCTCTGGAGTTCATGATGGGGGGAGGGAGGAGGAGGAGCTTTTATCTGTAAATGTAAATTGATCACTGTACCTCTAAACCTCTTTTTCCAACAGGGTAATTTGGGAAAAGAGGGGTAAAGAGAAGGATGTATAAATTCTTTGCCTTCCCCTGTTCAGATAGTAACATAGTAAGTGACGGTAGATGAAGACCTGTACGGTCCATCCAGTCTGCCCAACAAGATAAACTCATTTTACATGGTATGTGATACTTTATATGTACGCTTGAGTTTAATTTGTCCTTGTCATTCTCAGGGCACAGACCATATAAGTCTGCCCAGCACTCTTCTTGTACTAAAAGTTCTGAAGCTAACGTCACAGCCCCTTAAAATTGACACTTTAACCCATCCCTATCTATTCAGTCACGATCGGGGCGTAGACCGTAGAAGTCTGCCCAGCACCGGTTTTGCTTCCCAATTGCCAGCATCGCCACCCAATCTCCGCTAAGATTCCGTGGATCCATTCCTTCTAAACAGGATCCCTTTGTGTTTATCTCATGTATGTTTGAATTCCATTACCGTTTTCATCTCCACCACCTCCTGCATGACTTTCTATATATAGAGTTTCAGTAAGTTTGTAAGAGGGACAGATATTGTGTTCAATTCTGGTCGCCGCACCTCAAAAAAGATATAGTGGAATTAGAAAAGGTGCAGAGAAGTGCGACAAAGATGATTAAGGGGATGGGACAACTTTCCTATGAGGAAAGGCTAATGTGTCTGGGGCTCTTCAGCTTGGAGAAAAGGCGGCTGAGGGGTGATATGATAGAGGTCTATAAAATAATGAGTGGAGTGGAAAAGATAGATATGGAGCGTCTGTTTACGCTTTCCAAATATACTAGGACAAAGGGGCATGCGATGAAGCTGGAGTACAGTAAGTTTAAAACAAATAAGAGAAAATTTTTCTTTACTCAGCGTGTAATTCGACTCTGGAATTCGTTGCCGGAGAATGTGGTTAAGGGGGTTAGCTTAGCAGAGTTTAAGAAAGGTTTGGACTGCTTCCTGAAGGAAAAGGCCATAGAATGTTATTAAATGAACGTAGGGAAAAATCCACTATTCCTGGGACAAGCAGTACAAAATGCTTTGCTCCGTGGATCTTGTCGGGTGATTGTGACCTGGATTGGCCACTGTCGGAGACAGGGTGCTGGGCTAGATGGACCTTTGGTCTGTCCCAGTGTGGCAATGCTTATGTCTTATAATAGAAACACTCTTTTGATAATGGATTAAGCAGCCCTCATGTTGGCACTCCCCGAACATGGTAGAGGGCTGTGAATGGAAGAAAAACTCCACTGAGGTTGCCTGGGTTGGTTCCCGTTGTACTGTAGACTGATCAAGGATGTTTGGCAGCTTTCATGAGCACTAAATTTATTAGTGAACGTAAAAGACCAAGAAAGAGTTGTTATACTGCACTGGCCAGTCACTGCTCATTTTCTTGAGTTGAGTCAGACATGAAAAGAACAGACAAAACCGGCAAATGCAAGGACAGCAAGAAGACTTATCACAGATCCTAGCTGCTTCTCCTCCCCACCCCCCTTTCACAAGGAAGGTATAGCCGGAATAATTGCAGAGCTGCGGAGTGTCACCTGCTGAGCTTATCCCGTCTGCCTCCCTGATGCAGTTGTAGTAAATTCAACTGTCATTCCTATGCCAGGTGTTTAAGCTTGATATCTGGAGTGTCAGACAAGTGCCACCTCTGTTGGGCTGTCACCCAGCTACAGAGGATGCTGGTGGGGATAAGAGCAAGTTGAAAGGTGGCATGACAACACCTAGGGAAGTCATGCTCTGCTGCTAGAAATGTTGTGCCAGTGACAGAGGGAGGGAGGGAGGGAAGAAGAGAGAATAAGTGCATTCTTTCCTTGTACGGTTAGTGGGCCACAACAGCAACCCAATATGTTGCGTCTGTTCATGCTTTCCAAAAATGCTAGGACTAGGGGGCATGCGATGAAACTACAGTGTAGTAAATTTAAAAGAAATCGGAGAAAGGTTTTCTTCACCCAACGTGTAATTAAACTCTGGAATTCGTTGCCGGAGAAAGTGGTGAAGGCGATTAGCTTAGCAGAGTTTAAAAAGGGGTTAGACGGTTTCCTAAAGGACAAGTCCTTAGACCGCTTCTAAATGGACTTGGGAAAAATCCACAATTCCAAGAATAACATGTATAGAATGTTTCTACGTTTGGGAAGCTCGCCAGGTGCCCTTGGCCTGGATTGGCTTCTCTCGTGGACAGGATGCTGGGCTCGAAGGACCCTTGCTCTTTTCCCAGTGTGGCATTACTTATGTACTTATGTACGAACTGCAGAGATAAGCTCTCTTTGGTACGATGCAAGTTTTACAGTGAGCATTCTCAGTAAGGGCCCTTTTTACTAAGCCGCGTAAGCGTCTATGCGTGCCTAAATGAATTTACCACCCGACTGCCATGTGTTCTTGCGGTAATTTCGTGTTCTGCTGCGTGTAGCGGATACACGCCAAGTGGCATCTGATGCATGTAGGTCATTACCGTGCAGATTCCTTACCGCTAGGTCTATGGCTAGTGGTAAGGTGAGACACCCAAAATGGACGCACGGCAGTTTTGATTTTGCTGCACGTCCATTTTCGGGGAAGATTTAAAAAAGGCATTTTTGCTACGTGCGCTGAAATATATATCAGCGCACACCCAAAACCCCCGCCTACACTACCACAAGCCACTTTTTACTGCGACTTAGTAAGAGTAAGAATTCTCTTGCCGCATGGCCGTGTGTGTCTGGGTTTTTTTTAACCTGCTGCGGTAAAAATGGCCACTTCTGCTAGCACAGGGCCCTTTTTCCCCACAGTTTGGTAAAAGGACCCCTCAGGTTTTTTTTAAAAAATGTCTTTCCTTTCCAAATAATTCCTAGTGTTCTGTTGGCTTTTGTGACCTCTGCTGAATACTGTGCTGAGATTTCATGTCATTGTCCACTGCAGCAGCACCTACGTAGCTGTGATTGATATTTTGTAAGATGGAACTGAAGTCGTAGCAGCTGCAGAAACATCGGGTTATTGACTTGGTATGAAATAATATTAAAAAGCGTCACTCTGGTGACAGAGGCCAGGTGTACAAATGGGACCTTTTGATTGCCATGTGGATGCCCTCCCTAGAATGTCCAGCAGACTTTTGCTCGCTTAAAACGTTGAAAGAATTTTCACTTGCTGACGCTGGCTGCACAGCATAAGTGGCCTGCGGCAATCAAGCTCTGACCATTCGTTTGCTTCACGGCATCATGCCGAGAAAGAAGCATCCCAAATTTAACCCTGCACTGCAACAGGTTTTCTTCCCTGGAGGGAAGCTTTCAAATCACAGACAACATGAATTTCTGCTCTCTGTCTATCATCAATATATATAAATGGCGAGTGTTGTACTCACTCGCAAATGCGCAGTAGAGACCCTCTCTGCCCCGCCCCCGCGTCAATACGTGATGACGGGGGCGGAACAGAGAGGGTCTCTACTGCGCATTTGCGAGGGACACCGCTGTCGCTAACACTCCCCCCACCCGGAGTCGCCACCGCCACCCACCTTCCACCCGGTCGGGCCCTCGCTCCGCTATTGAAACAGCGAGGGCACGCAGCACACAGCTCTGCTGAGCTGCCGTCGGCCTTCCTTCTTCTTCTCTGCCTGTGTCCCGCCCTTGACGACGTTATGCCCTTGTCACTCTTTACTGTGCACTGGATAAAGAGCCCAGACTGGAGCCTGTAAGCCTGTATTGAATCCGGGTATGTGCGATGCTGCTGTTGGAACTGTGTACTAGAAACCTGCATGGAATAAAAGTCCTTAAGATTGAAGTTACTGGTGGACATCTATTTCTTCATTGTGCCGGGAGCCTGTGGCTGGAGGAGATTGTTCTATCCTTGGCTGCACAAGAGGGGCGCCTGGTTAAATATGCATGAACTTGATTTGCATACACTGCCTCCATGGTATGCAAATCTATCTCCTGCATATTCATTGTGGATATCCTGAAAACCTGACCTGCCTACGGCTCTCGAGGACCAGAGTTGCCTACCCCCTGCCATAGACCATAGAAGTCCGCCGAGCTCTGTCCTCATGTTACAACTACTAGAGTTGCAGTAAAAGTCTGCTCCAGCCTATCCAAATCCAATTTATCATTTGCGGAACAAAGACCGTAAAAGTCTTTCTGGCACTGTCCTCACATTTGAAACCACTGGAGTTTCCGTCAAAGCGCTCTCAAGACCCCCCCTAAACCAGATCGCCATATGCGGGACTCAGATCGTAGAAGCCAACCCAGCACCAACCTTAGTTGATGCAGCCAGAATTGCCATAAGCACCACTTGACATACAAACACATATGCAACCCTTTAAGTTTAGTTTTTTATATAATTTATTTTCTAATTAGAGATCCTTTGTATTCATCCGACGCCTTTTTGAATTCCGTCACAGTTTTCTTTCACCGTTTCCCTTGGGAGGTCATTCCATAAATCTACCGCCCTTTCCTTCTTTTGTGATCCGCATTGAACCATGCAGCTTAACTTCAGAATAGAAGACTAGGGGACACTCGAGGAAGTTACATGGAAATACTTTTAAATCAAATAGTCGGAAATATCTTTTCGCTCAATGAATAGTTAAGCTCTGGAACTCTCTGCCGGAGGATGAGGTAACAGCGGTTAGCGTATCTGGGTTTAAAAAAGGTTTGGATAAATTCCTGAAGGAAAAGTCCATAGTCTGCTATTGAGGCAGACATGGGAAGCCAACTGCTTGCCCTGGGATTTGTAGTATGGAATGTTGATACTGCATGGAATCTTGACACTCTTTAGGATTCCAGAATCTTGCTATTCTTTGGGGTTCTACATGGAATGTTGCTACTCTTTGAGATTCTGCATGGAATCTTGTCACTCTTTAGGATTCCAGAATCTTGCTATTCTTTGGGGTTCTACATGGAATGTTGCTACTCTAAGATTCTGCATGGAATCTTGTCACTCCTTAGGATTCCAAAATCTTGCTGTATCTTGCTATTCTTTGGAGTCCTACACGAAATGTTGCCACGATTTGGGTTTCTGCCAGGTACTTGTGACCTGGCTTAGCCACTGTTTGGAAACAGGATACTGGGCTAGATGGACCATTGGTCTGACCCAGTATGGCTACTCTTATCTTCTTATGATGATAGCCGCTTATAGTAAAAAGGGATTTCAAGATGAGTAGATTCTTCAAGTAATAGATACATGAATTAGATCCGACGTGTGGTGGTGCATCACCATACTGAATTTTAAAAAATCAACGTGCAAAGTTTAGATTTTGATTGACTCCTTTGCTTTCCCTTCATCCACTGTGGGATATTCCTCACCTTGCACCTTTTCTTCCTATGGAATGGAATTAAAGGTCTCGGTGTCAGGCACAAGTTTGCTCTGAGGTGGCAGTGACCGCAGCTGTTTTCATTATGTAATTAAGTGGAGAGCGTTGGGGCATCGTAACGTGGCCGGGATAATGTGCAGTATAGATTTCTGGCAGAGTGTGCTTTTTTTTTTTTTCCATTTGATCTCAAGCCAGACTGCTTTAATCTTTTCCCCCATAAACCTGGCCATGAAATATTTATAAAGAGCAGGGTTTCTCTCCACGGACTGCCTACAGTGCCATAAATCACTATATTTAGATTACAGCATCTGCCGGGATCCCTCAGTTGCCTGGCATGAGGCTGACTCTCTCAGACAGACTTCTAATATCCAGACACTTTCAGGCACAAGCCTGAACCAGAACTAACTTGGACTCGGAAAGATATGGATCCTGGGATACATTTGAAGAACAGTTAATTTATATGTCAGTCACTAATCCTCGGCTTGCAAATTGCACGGGCGTGTAATGGTTATTTGTTAATACATAACAGATTTTTATCATCTGTTTTCCTTGGTATCAGAGCTGTGTCTGCACCCATTCAAGCACCAGGGAACCTTCTATTTACCAAGCTGGTGCTGGAATTAGTTATGCTAAATTTACTTCTAATTAACACATCTGCTCTGCATTTGAACCCACAGAAATCTTGGTGATTCCTTAGTCTGTAGGTTTAAAAAAACATTATCACTAAACCACAGTGATGTATGTGGTCATAAAGGCAAATTTAGAAATAGTTTCATTTGAAAATCATTTTTTAATTTCATTCAGGGCTTGCTTCTGGGTTGAGGGCGCAATCAGGGAGCTGCTATGGGTAACAGCAAATGGGTCGTCTTGTGCTTTGGAACTCCATACGTAGCACAAGATAGTCTGGGATCAATGTTCAAAAGGTTTTAACTGGGCAGGAGACCCTGCTGAGCTTACTGGCTGCTGAACCAGGTAGGGCTGCTTAATATCTCTGCTAACCAGCCATTCCCTAACCAGTTAGGTTAGGGGCGGAGCTAGTACTTAGCTGGTTATGGGAAATACTCAGTCTTCTAACCGGCTAAGTAAGTGCTTAAAGTTAGGACAGCAAAAGTCCATCCTAACTTTATGCACCGAGTTAACCGGGCATCGGTCTGTGCCTGGTTAACTTCCGGACCAGCGCAGATATCTGGATTTTCAGTGCCGGGAATCGTGCATGCCCCAGCATTGAACAGACCAGGGGCATAGCTACGTGGGGCCACGGGGGCATGGGCCTCCGTAGATTTGGTCCTGGCCCCTCCCGCCGCCAACCCTCCCCCACCGCCGTCGGGTACCTCTGCCGGCGGGGGTCCCCAACCCCCGCCAGCCGAAGTCCTCTTCTCCACTGCGCTAACCACTAGGCTACTCCTCCACTAGCAACATTCCCTGCAGAAGCCTGCCCTTGCAGATCAGCAACGCGGCTGCGCAGGCTTCTGTTTCTGTGAGTCTGACGTCCTGATGTGGCGCTTACCCAGCGGTAATCGGCAGTTTACGCACGCTGGCTGCTTACCGCCCAGTTAGCACGTGAAAGCAGTGGGTGGCGGTAAGGTCTCAGGCCAAAAATGGATGCGAGCTCGTTTTAATTTTGCTGCATGTCCATTTTCAGCCACAAAAAAAAATGCCTTTTTTCTAGGTGTGCTGAAAACATGACTTGCGCGTGTTCAAAACACGCGCCTATACCAGGACAGGCCACTTTTAGGCACGCCTTAGCAGAAGGGCCCCTAAATCATTAAAAACACAACACGGCCATGTTTCGCCCTAACAAGAGCTGCGTCAGGGGCTTTTAAAGCACTCTCGATAAATACATTTTAAAAAACATGTTAGTAATAGATCATAAATGAATCATAAATAAATCAAGACCCTTTGTCTTCCAGATTCCGTCTTGTCCTGGGAATTCTGCTGATATTTTTGACGGCCAGCGTTGAATATCCAGGATTAGTTCAGCCCGTAGTCTCTCAGTTATGGAATGTCCTTATATTAAATATCAGCCTGGAACTGTCATTTCAAAACTGATCAAATCCTGGTCATTTCAGGTTACCTACGATTCCCAATTGATTGCCTCCGTTACCCCTCATTCCAGTTTAGTTCTTGTTGTATCCCAAGTCATTCTGTGAGACGTATTATCCCATTTCCCTTTTCTTCTTCCCCGCCTTCTTCATTTTAGCTCCTCTTTTTCTTCCCCTCCTCCCCATGTTTTTAAAATGGTTAATAGCACCACAGTTCTACAATTGTTTGCGGCTGTGGGTGGAGCTTGTGATAGTAACATAGTAACATAGTAGATGACGGCAGAAAAAGACCTGCATGGTCCATCCAGTCTGCCCTATCCCCGCCTCCCAACCACCAGCCCCGCCTCCCGATCTTGACTAAGCTCCTGAGGATCCATTCCTTCAGCACAGGATTCCTTTATGCTTATCCCACGCATGTTTGATTTCCGTTACCGTTTTCATTTCCACCACCTCCCGCGGGAGGGCATTCCAAGCATCCACTACTCTATCCGTGAAAAAATACTTCCTGACATTTTTCTTGAGTCTGCCCCCCTTCAATCTCATTTCATGTCCTCTCGTTCTACTGCCTTCACATCTCCGGAAAAGGTTCGTTTGCAGATTAATACCTTTCAAATATTTGAACGTCTGTATCATATCACCCCTGTTCCTCCTTTCCTCCAGGGTATACATGTTCAGGTCAGCAAGCCTCTCCTCATACGTCTTGTAACGCAAATCCCATACCATTCTCGTAGCTTTTCTTTGCACCGCTTCAATTCTTTTTACATCCTTAACAAGATACGGCCTCCAAAACTGAACACAATACTCCAGGTGGGGCCTCACCAACGACTTATACAGGGGCATCAACACCCCCTTTCTTCTGCTGGTCACACCTCTCTCTATACAGCCTAACAACCTTCTAGCTACGGCCACCGCCTTGTCACACTGTTTCGTCGCCTTCAAATCCTCAGATACTATCACCCCAAGATCCCTCTCTCCGCCCGTACCTATCAGACTCTCCCCGCCTAACACATACATCTCCCGTGGATTTCTACTTCCTAAGTGCATCACTTGCATTTCTTCGCATTGAATTTTAATTGCCAAACCTTAGACCATTCTTCTAGCTTCCGTAGGTCCTTTTTCATGTTTTCCACTCCCTCCAGGGTGTCCACTCTGTTCCAACATTGCTCCCCAGACACAAGTAAGCTGGTACCCCCCCCCCCCTTTTTCTTTTCAAATAATTGTAGTTTTCCAGTGCAAACATTTTTGAATGCGTGAAAATCGTTGGCTGGTCACTAGGGTTGGCTACTAGATCCAGATTCGCCCAACAGGGTTGACCCAGTCCTGGGCTTACGGCGTAGCTACAGGTGGGCCTAGGTGGGCCGGGGCCCACCCACTTAGGGCTCAGGCCCACCCAACAGTAGCACATGTTTAGCAGTAGCTAGTGGGGATCCCAAGCTCCGTCAGCTGAAGACTTCCCCCTGATGGTGACAAAAACGCTGCTCTCCACGATACTGGCACCTGCGCACGCTCAGTTTTCAGCACACACCTGCTGCAGACTGCCAAAGTGGAGAGAAGCATTTTCCCACCAGCTGAGATATTTTTTTGGTGGGAGGGGGAGAACGCTTGGTGCCCACCCACTTCTTGCCAAAATCTGCTGTCTGGCTACGCCCCCCCCCCCCCCCCCCCCCCAGTACATGCAGGGACTTGTAGCCTTGCTTTTCATAGGAAATCCAATGGGAAAATCAGAACCACAACTTCCTGCATGCAGTGGGGTAAGCCAAGAACTGGATCAACCCCGTCGGGTGAATCTGGACCTAGTTGGCAACCCTTGTCACCACCCAGTGATTTTCACGCTTTCAAAAACGTTTGCAATGTAAAACTACTATTATTTGAAAAAACAAATAGGGGGGTACCAGCAATTGAAGGTTTGTGATAAAGCTGGGGGTGGACACTTTGAGCATTTACAGTGACAGTGAAATTCTGATACATTGTATCATTTGAATGATGTTATTTTACTGTGTTTTAGCTCAAACATTTTTAAAATGCAAAAATCGCTACATAAGTACATAAGTATTGCCATACTGGGACAGACCGAAAGTCCATCAAGCCCAAAGCAGTGGATTTTCCCCAAGTCCATTTTAATAATGGTCTATGGACTTTTCCTTTAGAAAGCCATCCAAACCTTTTTTAAACCCCGCTAAGCTAACCGCTTTTACTACATTTTCTGGCAACGAATTCCAGAGTTTAATTACACGTTGAGTGAAGAAATATTTTCTCTGATTCATTTTAAATTTACTGCTTTCTAGTTTCATTGTGTGCCTACTAGTCCTCGTATTTTTGGAAAGCGTGAACAAGCGATTCATGTCTACCCGTTCCACTCCACTCATTTTATAGACCTCTATCATATCTCCCCCCAGCCATCTCTTCTCCTAGCTTAAGAGCCCTAACCGCTTTAGCCATTCCTCATAGGGAAGTCGTCCCAACCCCTTTATCATTTTCGTCGCCCTTCTCTGTACCTTGTCTAATTCCACTAAAATGCAGTAACATCAAAATAGCTTAATATAATTAAATGCTGTTTAATAGTAATATGTAAGTATGATGACAAAATAAGTACGTGAAATTTCTTTGCTGAAATTCAAAGTAGTTGCTGAGAAAACAGCAAAAACGTCTAGGGGGTTACTTTTTCTATTTTTGCCCTGGTTGCTGTCTTTCCGTGTTACACACCTTCAGGGAGAATTTCAACTGAACTGACTTTTGAAGCGGGCAAAGCCTGACTGCCCTTTTAATAAGCTTTTTAAATGATGAGTCTCCTGGTAGGAGAGATGTCATCTTGAAGCCTGGATGAAAATGTGAAGGAAAGAAAGATCACATGTGGCACATATTAAACTTACTATAAGACTTTACCAATGTCACACTCAATCTTCTTGCTTTCAACATAAGTCATGGGGTTGTGTGTGTGGGGGGTGGGTGGGCGGCAAATTGATTTCCCCAACCGCAGTACCCTGGAATGCTCTGTTCTTACTAACCCATGGTTTATTTTAGCTATTTATTTGGATTTAGCTTCACACCTTTTCGGTCATAGCTCAAGACGTTACATTCAGGTAGTTTCTATGGGTCACCCGTTCCTAGATGGGTGGTGGAGAGTAATTTGGTCCTTGGTAGTTCTTTTCTTACTTTAAAGTTTAAAAAATGCTAAATTCATATACAGATAGGGCCTTTTTAAACATACGGAATGGAATTTTAAGACGGATGTAGAGAGGGGAATTCATACGTCCAAGTCAGGACGTTAGCCTCACAGAAACAGAAGCCTGCGCGGCTGCATTGCTGATCTGCAAGGGCAGGCTTCTACATGGAATGTTGCTAGTGGAGGAGTAGCCTAGTGGTTAGTGCAGCGGACTTTGATCCTGGGGAACTGAGTTCAATTCCCACTGCAGCTCCTTGTGACTCTGGGCAAGTCACTTAACCCTCCATTGCCCCTGGTACAAAATAAGTACCTGAATATATGTAAACCGCTTTGAATGTAGTTGCAAAAACCTCAGAAAGGCGGTATATACAGTGGGGGAAATAAGTATTTGATCCCTTGCTGATTTTGTAAGTTTGCCCACTGACAAAGACATGAGCAGCCCATAATTGAAGGGTAGGTTATTGGTAACAGTGAGAGATAGCACATCACAAATTAAATCCGGAAAATCACATTGTGGAAAGTATATGAATTTATTTGCATTCTGCAGAGGGAAATAAGTATTTGATCCCCCACCAACCAGTAAGAGATCTGGCCTCTACAGACCAGGTAGATGCTCCAAATCAACTCGTTACCTGCATGACAGACAGCTGTCGGCAATGGTCACCTGTATGAAAGACACCTGTCCACAGACTCAGTGAATCAGTCAGACTCTAACCTCTACAAAATGGCCAAGAGCAAGGAGCTGTCTAAGGATGTCAGGGACAAGATCATACACCTGCACAAGGCTGGAATGGGCTACAAAACCATCAGTAAGACGCTGGGCGAGAAGGAGACAACTGTTGGTGCCATAGTAAGAAAATGGAAGAAGTACAAAATGACTGTCAATCGACAAAGATCTGGGGCTCCACGCAAAATCTCACCTCGTGGGGTATCCTTGATCATGAGGAAGGTTAGAAATCAGCCTACAACTACAAGGGGGGAACTTGTCAATGATCTCAAGGCAGCTGGGACCACTGTCACCACGAAAACCATTGGTAACACATTACGACATGACGGATTGCAATCCTGCAGTGCCCGCAAGGTCCCCCTGCTCCGGAAGGCACATGTGACGGCCCGTCTGAAGTTTGCCAGTGAACACCTGGATGATGCCGAGAGTGATTGGGAGAAGGTGCTGTGGTCAGATGAGACAAAAATTGAGCTCTTTGGCATGAACTCAACTCGCCGTGTTTGGAGGAAGAGAAATGCTGCCTATGACCCAAAGAACACCGTCCCCACTGTCAAGCATGGAGGTGGAAATGTTATGTTTTGGGGGTGTTTCTCTGCTAAGGGCACAGGACTACTTCACCGCATCAATGGGAGAATGGATGGGGCCATGTACCGTACAATTCTGAGTGACAACCTCCTTCCCTCCGCCAGGGCCTTAAAAATGGGTCGTGGCTGGGTCTTCCAGCACGACAATGACCCAAAACATACAGCCAAGGCAACAAAGGAGTGGCTCAGGAAGAAGCACATTAGGGTCATGGAGTGGCCTAGCCAGTCACCAGACCTTAATCCCATTGAAAACTTATGGAGGGAGCTGAAGCTGCGAGTTGCCAAGCGACAGCCCAGAACTCTTAATGATTTAGAGATGATCTGCAAAGAGGAGTGGACCAAAATTCCTCCTGACATGTGTGCAAACCTCATCATCAACTACAGAAGACGTCTGACCGCTGTGCTTGCCAACAAGGGTTTTGCCACCAAGTATTAGGTCTTGTTTGCCAGAGGGATTAAATACTTATTTCCCTCTGCAGAATGCAAATAAATTCATATACTTTCCACAATGTGATTTTCCGGATTTAATTTGTGATGTGCTATCTCTCACTGTTACCAATAACCTACCCTTCAATTATGGGCTGCTCATGTCTTTGTCAGTGGGCAAACTTACAAAATCAGCAAGGGATCAAATACTTATTTCCCCCACTGTAAGTCCCACTTCCCCTTTCTCTCTCATCTTTGGAGCCCGTGGTCATTTTCCCATCTTTCTCTCCCTCCCTATTGTGAAATGGCATTTAATTGGCTGGGCCTCTCCAGATGTTTAAATGCTGCTATTTACATATGCAGATGTTCCTAGTACAAGGGCCTTAATATCTTTTTCTGTATATTGTTTTGTTTTTTTCTTCCCCAAATATCTGGCATCTGACATGGCATGCACTTTTCATTCTTAAAATGTTATTTTTTGTCAAGTTAATGCAAGGTCATATGTCTCTTGCCTTCGCTTTGAGGAAGGTTGTACTTTGCTTCTTTTTGTTGTATAATTGAAATAATTTACAATAGCAATTTAAATGGTAAAAAAAAAAAAGAGAGAGAAAAGAAAAATACAGGCCAGCCTAGAGGACTTTGGCTGCGTGCAAGTGGTGATTGGCAGAGAGGAAAGAGTAAATGACATTTGCCCAGTTCCCAAAAGAAAACCTGCATTCTGGTTTCCTGCTATTTACATCACACCCTTTGGCAGACGGAGAAGGAGAACAGACTTCAGATCTGTGGAGTCTGACCTATCCTATCACTGTTACAGCTAAAACCTGGAGTGGAACAGGTGGATGTGAAGCGTCTGTTCACGATTTCCAAAAATACTAGGACTAGGGGGCATGCGATGAAACTACAGTGTAGTAAATTTAAAACAAATCGGAGAAAATATTTCTTCACCCAACACATAATTAAACTCTGGAATTCGTTGCCGGAGAACGTGGTGAAGGCGGTTAGATTGGCAGAGTTTAAAAAGAGGTTAGATGGTTTTCTAAAGGACAAGTCCATAAACCACTGCTAAATGGACTTGGGAAAAATCCACAACATGTATAGAATGTTTGTACGTTTGGGAAGCTTGCCAGGTGCCCTTGGCCTGGATTGGCCGCTGTCGTGGACAGGATGCTGGGCTCGATGGACCCTTGGACTTTTCCCAGTGTGGCATTACTTATGTACTTATGTACTCAGGACCAATTACATCAGCCGAGTGTGGTTGGGGGAGACATCCTGAGGCTGCACGCGTTCTGTGGACCTACGGAAGATTTTGGTTCCTAGGTTTTTTTTTCCCCAAATATTAAAGTTCATTAGAAAAATATTGAGAAATTAAAACAGGGAGAGAAATGTGGATTTGCACGTCTGGATGGACGGCATCCCCCTGGCACCGGCTTTTCAAACTGCCAGTTTTCAGTTCTGCAGTCGGATGTGGCAGAATAACTTATTCTCACCTAGACTGACACCGTATATCACATCACCGTCCAATTTCCCTACCACGGAAAATGTTGCCAGGCAGAGCAGGTGTCTCCTCGCTGTTTATACTACACCTGTCAACTATTTTGACTCAGCAGACTTTGGCTCTTAATTATAAAATTGTGTATTGCGCCGTAGACCTTTTCGGCGTACAAAATGTCAAATTGAAAGGAATTAAAACAGTAAATGATGGAGTCTAATTAACCAGTTGACAGTAGAGCACAGCTGCAAGTGACAGTGAGTGATTGCCTTCCACAAAGCTTGTCCGCTTAAACTTGGATTGCACTGACGATAAAGGGCATGTGGAATACCAAAATCTTTAAAAAAAAAAAAAACGAGCAGAGGAAGAAACACGGGGGACGGGGTAGAGGAGTTTTCTTCCTTCTTTAATTATTAGAAGTCATTTGAAAAGCATCGGGCATGTCTAGGTTGCCATCATGTGTAAATGTGATTGTGGAAGTCACTATTGACAAACAGTGATAGATTGCAAGGCAGTGTGTCATGGGCATTTTTCCCTCTAAGCTGAGCGGGAGTCCTCCAACTGCCTTGCTTCCAGCAGGGGGCGGTGCTTCAATATTGTTGTCTTCAATTGCTAGGGACAGGCAGGTTCCCTGGAGTCCTGCAGAGCTTGCTTGTCCCTCGCTCTTGAAAATGTAATAGTGAAACAGCACCCCCCGCTGGCAGGAGTGTATGTGGAGGACTCAGGCTCAGCTTAGAGGGAACTGCGGTTGTGGAAGCACTTTGAGCGGCCTGAGGATTTATAGAGGCATTTTCGATTTTGCAATAGGAATGCACATGTATTCAAGCAAATTTCTCCACTGGCTTTTGCACCTGCTTCCAAGCAAACGCAGTGTTTGAAAACCTGCTTATTTTGGCCAGGATTTGATAGTTATCTGTTTGTTTGGATTTAAATCACAGCTTTTTCAGTAGTAGCTCAAAGCAAGTTACATTCAGGTACACTAGGTAGTTCCCTGTCTCCACAGGGCTCACAATCTAAATTTGTAACTGAGACAATAAAAGGTTAACTGGGGAATTCTGGATAGGTCACCCAGAGTTAGGCGCCAGGATGATCTGCACTAAGGGGTCCTTTTGCAAAGGGGCGTTAGCGTTTTTAGCATGCAATAAAAATAAGTGCCCGCTAAATGCTAGAGACGCCCAAATATTCATTAAAAAAATGCTACCACGCCTTGTAAAACAACCCTAAATGCGGTTTCTATAAAGGCTGTTCCGTGCAGAACAGTCGTTATAGAATACCAGCTAGCCTGCATTTCACGCCTAACTTTAGGCGTGAGCATTTATGCCTGCTAAAGACTGCTGTAAATGTTCACACCCAACTAATGGCAGGCGCAGAAATGCAGGTATTCTATAACAGTGTTTCCCAAGTCCGGTCCTGGAGTCCCCCTTGCCAGTCAGGTTTTCAGGATATCCACAATGAATATGCATGAACTCGATTTCCATACACTGCCTCCATTATATGCAAATCTCTTTCATGCATCTTCATTTTGGATATCCTGAAAACCTGACTGGCAAGGGGGACTCCAGGACTGGACCTGGGAAACAGTGCTATAAATTATGACTGTAACTATGTCCTCTGCCCATGATCACCCAAACTCCGTCTATGTGTGCCCCACCAGCAAAGTGCACGCTAGTGAAGGTAGTGCGTAAATCAGGTGAAACCGTATTGCTATTTACGCACGAATGTGTTCACATGTGTGCGTCAATGACTAGACTAACAGCACATATGCAAATCCTTGCTGCCTAACTTTAGATGGCTCCTTAGAGAATTACTTCCTGTGTGTCTGACAAAAGGGTCAAATGCTTCTCTAAGCTTTCAGCTTCAATTGTGGAAATCTGTCATCAGCTGCATCTTCCTACATGTTTGAAAAGGATCAATAAGCCTCATAATCCTCAGGATACCGGAGCTAAAGTTTCCCGTTTACGTTTCATTCAGTTCTAAAACACTGTGCCAAAATTCTGGGAACACCCTTGCCCTGCTTATGCCCCTCCTGTGGCCACACCCCCTTTGGAGTGGTACTCTATGACAGGGCTGCTGAGAGACAGAGCCGGACCCGGGACAGGATCACCGCTGCAGCTGCCCCCAGGCCTCTCCCTCGATTGCTCGTTCGGGCCGCCCCTGCATGTGCGTAGCCAGACGTGAAAGATTGGAGGGGCCAGACCCGAATGTTGGGGGGGGGGGGCACATTTTGCCTCATCTCCCTGCCCCCCGCTGCGACTCCACATACCTTGGCTGGCGGGAATCCCCAAATTCCACCAGTAGGATCCTTCCTTCAGTGCTTCCCCTTGTGCTCGAGTATGCATGACATGAGGGAAAGCACCGAGCAAATGCGACGGAGAACAGCACTGGAGGAAGCCTTCTGCTGGCGGGGCTTGGGGACCCCCCCGCCAGCCAAACCAGGGGCCCCAAATCCAATTTGGAATCCTGTCTGCTCCTCCATGGCGCCTGTCTTTCTCTTGCTCCCGTTGGGACCGGGGTGATCACCGGGTCCCGCCAGGAGCAGGAGAGAGACAGACCCCGGCACAGGGCCACGACCTGGGGGAATCTTGCCTCCCCCCTGCCCTCTTCTCAGTGGCCCTGCTCTATGAAAATTAGGTACCTCTGCTATAGAATCGGACGTAGGGTAAATAATGCCAATTATATGATTGTTATCACGAATTTAGCAAATTTTGACCAGATTCTATTTATGGCGTCTAAAAAATCAGCACCAAAATAAGCATGTTTTGGACGCATGTCAAAAATGGAATTACCGCCTGGGGCACGCGGTAGCCAGGAGGTAGTTCGAATTTGACACGCGTTGGACGCGCATAGGCGCCTACATGTCTTAGTAAAAGGGCCCCTAAGATTACAATGGTAGTTGGTAATTAAGGAATTCACTTCAAATAAATAAATGCTGACACTGCATTTAAAATCTTAATTCCCAGGTACAGTGGTGAAGGGGAGGGGGCACCAAACTGGTTCACACAGGGCCCCTGCAATTGCTAAGGGAAAGGGAAATGGGACTTGATATACCAACTTTCTGAGGTTTTTGCAACTACATTCAAAGCGGTTTACATATATACAGGTACTTATTTTGTACCAAGGGCAATGGAGGATTAAGTGATTTGCCCAGAGTCACAAGGAGCTGCTGTGGGAATCGAACTCAGTTCCCCAGGATCAAAGTCCACTGCACTAACCACTAGGCTACTCCTCCACTCATTCCACCAATAAGAGCCAACCTCATCAGTGATGTCACAATGGCTTGATTGCCCGATACTTGGCTCACTTCTGATATTGTGATGTCATAAGGGAAAGGGAAATGGGACTTGATATACCGCCTTAATGAGGTTTTTGCAACTACGTTCAAAGCGGTTTACATATATTCAGGTACTTTTTTTGTACCAGGGGCAATGGAGGGTTAAGTGACTTGCCCAGAGTCACAAGGAGCTGCAGTGGGAATCGAACTCAGTTCCCTAGGTTCAAAGTCCTCTGCACTAACTATTAGGCTACTCCTCGGGATTCCGGAATCTTGCTATTCATTGGGGTTCTAAATGGAATGTTGCTACTCTTAGAGATTGTGCATGGAATCTTGTTAATGGGACTTGATATACTGCCTTTCTGTGGTTTTTGCAACTACATTCAAAGCGGTTTTACCTATATTCAGGTACTTATTTTGTACCAGGGGCAATGGAGGGTTAAGTGACTTGCCCAGAGTCACAAGGAGCTGCAGTGGGAATCGAACTCAGTTCCCCCAGAAGTAAGGGATACCTTGTAGAGGAGTGAGGTCTGCTGATAGCAGTTTCCTCACATTACCTCCACCATCCCTCATCCGCCTTGACAAAACCTGCGACACTGCTTTAAGTTACCTCCGGGCCATGTCTCTGGAATGACCTCCCTCATCATATCCGTGACCAACCCGCCATATCTACCTTTAAACAGGCTTTGAAGACTCATCTTTGCATCATGACTTCCTGTGTCCTTGTCTTTTTTTTTTTTTTTTTTGTCATTTTCCTGCTATCTTCTCCCTCTTCTTTTCCTTGCCCTCCCCCTACTTTTTAAAGTGATCTCTCCTTTCCCTACTTTTAATGTTTTATTATTATACGCAAACCACTTTGAAGCCTGTACCAGGCCCATTGCAGTATATCACGTTTGCATTTATTTATTTGTTGCATTTGTATCCCACATTTTCCCACCTTTTTTGCAGGCTCAATGTGGCTTACAGTATGCCGTAGTGGCGATCGCCATTTCCGGAATGAGAACTACAAAGTGGTATTGCATTAAGTACATAGATGGTAGAGTGAATTATAGATTACTACTACTACTACTACTATTTAGCATTTCTATAGCGCTACAAGGCATACGCAGCGCTGTACACCGTACACAAAAAGAGACAGTCCCTGCTCAAAGAGCTCACAATCTGAAATGGAATGTTGCTAGTGGAATAGCCTAAATACATATAAAGCAGAGTTTTTTGTCTATGAGGGAAAAGTCTCAACCACTACAGCTATATTCTATACACCTGAGTGTTCATTTTATAGCCTGTAGAAAAAGTCATCATAGACTTGAAAAACCCTCGATTTTTTTCTTATATAGAATTTTTTGTTTTCTTTATCAAAAAGTAAAATCACTTATCTTGCCAAATATTCATTTGGACAGGCGCTTAGTCCAATTAGATCATGAAATTGCAATGGTTCCTACGGTCCCGTTTCGAGTCTCTTCGTCAGGGAACCTTCTTGCACCTAAAGTACTGCGCCAAAAATAACTTTGTTAGTTTATGACTAAATCAAAGCAGGAGAATTTTAAATAATGTATTCTTACACTTTTGTGAACTTATATTATAATCATAATACCTCACAGACCAATCATGTCATCGTACCTTTGTTAGTTTTCCTCTGAGGAAGATCGTGTCTTCTGTAAAGAAATTTGTTGGCGTCCTCACCTGACTTTGTAATACAATTAAAAGGGAGCTCTAACCAATCCTGCATTAGAACGTCATGTGCTGCACTTGTGACTCAGTCCAATCACTGACTGATACGTCACAACTCAATCAAATAGTTTGAAAAAGGTGCAAGAAGGTTCCCTGACGAAGAGACTCGAAACGGGACCGTAGGAACCATTGCAATTTCATGATCTAATTGGACTAAGCGCCTGTCCAAATGAATATTTGGCAAGATAAGTGATTTTACTTTTTGATAAAGAAAACAAAAAATTCTATATAAGAAAAAAATCGAGGGTTTTTCAAGTCTATGATGACTTTTTCTACAGGCTATAAAATGAACACTCAGGTGTATAGAATATAGCTGTAGTGGTTGAGACTTTTCCCTCATAGACAAAAAACTCTGCTTTATATGTATTTAGATTATCTGGTATTGACAGCAGAGCATCTGCGATAGTTGCATATAGCTAGTGGAATAGCAACATTCCATATAGAATCTCAAATAGTAGCAACAGAATCTCCAATAGTCGCAACATTCCATGTAGAATCTCAAGTAATAGCAACATTCCAGAATCTCAAATAGTAACAACATCCCATGTTCCACTGACCACTAGGCTACTCCTCCACTAGTGACATTCCATCTAGAAACCTGCCCTTGCAGATCAGCAACGCGGCCGCGCAGGCTTCTGTTTCTGTGAGTCTGACGTCCTGCACGTACGTGCAGGACGTCAGACTCACAGAAACAGAAGCCTGCGCGGCCGCGTTGCTGATCTGCAAGGGCAGGCTTCTACATTACTACTACTACTTATCACTTCTATAGCGCTACAAGGCATACGCAGCGCTGTACACCATACACAAAAAGAGACAGTCCCTGCTCAAAGAGCTTACAATCTAGATAAGACAGGTAAACAGACAGAACAATTAAGGGTAAGGGAACAAAGAGGTGAGGATAAAAGGACAGGGCAAGTGAGCAATGGTTAGGAGTCAAAAGCAGTGGTAAAGAGGTGGGCTTTAAGTCTGGACTTGAAAACGGCCAAAAGACGGGACTAGACGTACAGGCTCGGGAAGTCTATTCCAGGCGTGAGGTGCAGCAAGACAAAAGGAACGGAGTCTAGAATTAGCAGTGGGGGAGAAGGGGACGGATAAGAGAGATTTTTCTACAGAATGGAGTACTCGAGGGGGGGGGGGGTTTAGGGTTCAATTAGATATCAGTTTATTTCAGCGTGAGAAATAAGGTGGTGGTGTATTAACATTCGTTAGTGACAAAGCTACTGAAGCAGTCAGGTGTAGCGAGTTCGGTTTTGTCTAGTTCTGGAAGAGTTTCGTCGTCTGGTATTTAGGATGGATCATTGTGTTATGCCTTTTTGAGCAGGTTGGTTTTTAGTAATTTTCGGAAGATTGTTAGGTCGTGCGTTGTTTTTATGGCGTTTGGTAGTGCGTTCCATAGTTGCGTGCTAATGTAGGAAAAGCTGGATGCATATGTTGATTTATATTTTAGTCCTTTGCAACTGGGGTAGTGGAGATTTTGGAACGTGCGTGCTGACCTTTTTGTGTTCCTGGTTGGTAAGTCAGTGAGCTCTGACATATATACCGGGGCCTCACCAGGGCCGTGACTAGGGTCTCCGGCGCCCCCCTGCAGTTGGCCCCGCGCCCGCCCCCCCTGAAAACGATCGCTACACTACCCGCCCTCTTCTCCCCAGATCCTTTCTTTTTGTTTAAATTTACCTCTGTCCGGCGGCAGCGTAGCGTTAGTGAGAAGGAGGCGGCGCTCCCCCGCCCCGACGTGTCAGTCTTCCCTTTGCTCAGTTCCCGCCTTCTTCTGACGTCATTTCTGATGTCAGAAGAAGGCGGAACTGAGCGAAGCATGGTAAGCATGGTGCGGCGGGGCGCCCCCCAGAGGATGGCGCCCTCCTGCCATGCTTACCTCGCTTACTGTGTTGGCACGGCCCTGGGCCTCACCGTGAATGATGCATAAATAAATAACGTACCTCACCATAGAAATAATCAGCGTCTCCCAGTACCTGTGCGTTGCCATGTGGAAAGTTCCTCGTAAAGTCCTCAGGGCGGGTTTCCGTTGGTGGACATCCTCACGCCTAAAAGTTAGGCGCGGATCACAGTGCTAAGCTCTATAATATAAATGGTGCCCAATGAGCTCCATTTACTGAGTGGCACTCGTTTGTTTTCACGCCATTTTTAAAATTTGGTCTTAGACTGTGCGTCATGGCCACAAACCCCTTCACCTCTTTGAAACAGTTGTTTTTTGCAGGTCAGGTTTGCGCAGCTTGACTGGAGTAATTTGCCTCATGGGGTGACATGGCTTTGGTCTGCTCCACACAGCGTTGCTTGACCCTTTCTTCTGCCTCCAATTCGCCCAGTTTACTGGTAAGAAGTTTCGGATGGGCGATGATACGGTCCCCAGTAATCAATAGAAATAAAACAAACTAAAACATGGAAAAGAAAATAAGATGATACCTTTTTTATTAGACATAATACATTTCTTGATTAGCTTTCGAAGGTTGCCCTTCTTCGTCAGATCGGAAATAAGCAAATGTTGGTAGATGACAGTATATATAAGTGAAACATCAAAGCATTTCAGTGACGGTCTAACAGGATGGGGGTGGATAGGTGAGAGACAGGAAGAGGGACAGGGAGATATGCATGGAGACAGGAGGGTGGCAAAGCAGTACAATTTTATGGTTTATAATGGGCTAGAAAACCCAGATCTTCGTTAAGTCCTGTCTGGTGGGTGTCAAAATATTTAATCATTCTTACTTCAAAGGTCTTACGTTCCTGTATTGTTTTAAAGTTCCCTTTTAGGATTCTTACCATGAAGTCACTGGTACAGTGTTCTGGTTTTGTAAAGTGCTGCCCCACAGGCGTGACATCTTTATTGGTACTGGCATTTTTCATATGGTGTCTATGTAAATTAAATCTCTTTTTTAGCATCTGACTTGTTTCTTTTCCATGTTTTATTTCCATTGATTACCTTTAAAAGTGGACTAACACGGTCCCCAGTAATGTAATCCTTGCATGGCCAATAACACCAGTAACCTCTGCTTTTCCACTTCCTTTCAAATGCTGGAGAGTGACACCAGTTTCCAGCTTCTCCAACACTTTTCTTGTACTTGGGAGATGAGTTTAATGAATTTGTCTCCTGCCTGCCGTATAGATGTGTTCAGGTTATTGACTAGGTCATTCTGCGACCTACTCTTCTTGGTAAGGTTTTTGCTTTTTGTTCTTCAGTGCTTTTGTTTTAATTAACTTTTTGATTGAAGACATTATCCCTGATTCGTTCTGCCACTTTCCCTCCACAACAGGTAAGCCCTCTTCAACGTCAGAGTGTTTCCACTTCATGCTCACAGCATAAAGGGTGTGAGACGGGTCAGACTAAGAAGCTTTTCTGCAATCTTAGCCTCATCTTTTATGCTGTCTACCATTCACATGTAGCTGCTCTTGCTCTTGGCCTACTGGTCTAGCTTTCTCTGATTCTGTAATAGATGCCAGCTCTTCAGGTTGCAGTCATAGCATTAACGTTCCTTGATGCAAACACTCTGTCTCCCCCCACTGCAACTCTTGTGATTCTGGGCAATGGAGAGTTAAGGGGTCCTTTTACTAAGCCACGGCAAAAAGTGGCCTGTGGTAGTGTGGGTATGTGTTTTTGGCGCTGGGCCAGTTTTTACCGTGTTTGGGGTAAAAGGGCTTTTTTTCTCAATAGGCCGTGAAAAGGGCCTGCGGTAAAATTGAAACCTGCCACTGATCTAGCGGTAAGGGTAGGGTTACCATTCGTCTGGATTTCCCCGGACATGTCCTGTTTTTGAGGGCATATCCGGGGCGTCCGGCGGGTTTTGCCCGCCCGCCTGTTTGCCCGGATTTCTGGACAGACAGGTGGGTGAGCGAGCGGCGCTGTGGGTCTCCCCTCCCCTTACTTACTATCTGCCCTGGTGGTCTAGTGACCTCTTCGGGGCAGGAAAGAGCTCCCTCTTTCCTGTCCAGAGCGCTGCCTTGCCCTTCATCCTTCTCAGTCTCGGCTAGGGATTCAAAATGGCTGCCGAGAGTTGAAGTCTCACGAGGCCGCGTCAACTCTTGGTGGCCATTTTGAATCCCCAGCCGAGACCGAGAAGGACGCAGGGCAAGGGCAGGCAGCGCTCCGGGCAGGAAAGAGGGGGCTCTTTCCTGCCCCAAAGAGGTCACTAGACTACCAGGTCAGTAGAGAGTAAGTAAGGGAAGGGGAGGGGAATATGTGACAAGGGGGAGGGGAGGTGACGGGGGGGGGGGGGGGCAGGGGAAGGGAATATGTGACCCGGGGGAGGGAAGGGAATATGTGACAGGGGACGGGATGAGGATCTGAGAGGGATGTGGTGTGGGCGGGGCAGGGGGCATGGTGTGGGTGGGAAGGGGCGGGGCAGGGGCATGACATGTGTCCTCTTTTTCAGAGGACAAAATATGGTAACCCCAGGTAAGGGCTAACATGCTACACATGCGATGACTGGTCAGCACGCACCAACTGCCGATTAATGCCGGAAACATCGCGTGCGGTAGGAATAAAAAATAATATTTGTCCGGTGGTATAGGTGCGTGTCAAATCCAAAATTACCACCAGGGGGTGCACTAGCCTGGTGGTAATTTGCCTAACGTGCCTCTGATTTGCCCAGAATCACAAGGAGCTACAGTGTGGGGGTGGGGGTGGGGGAAACAAATTAATAACATACATTTATTTGTGAAATTAATTGTGATTAAAATTTTAATCGGAGTGCAGCCCTAGGTTTATGGGTTTAAAAATCCATATAGTATAGAGATATTACACAAAAAGCAGAAACTGCCATAAACACAGAACATCTCAAAGTGAATATATATATATATGAAAGAAAATTTAACATTTCTGTTGGGACTTTCTTAACAGCAGCATGCAAAATAATTGTATTTTGCAAAGATTATCTCGAAAACCCCTCACTTTCCAGTTAAGACCTGTAACGGATCCATTGTATCTAATCGCTACTTATCTTGGGCAGAAACTTTTAACTAATTTTTCCCGCTGGTTTCCGCACTTTTTTCCCCCCCCCCCCCCCCTTTGTTCAAAACATTCCATTAGTTCTGAAATCGGTAAGAAAAATGCCCTGATTTTCTCTGAAAACTCTATCGCATCACCCAACCCTCTGAGAAACCTCAGCCTGAAACTGGCCTAATGTGTTTCTTACCCGCTGTCCCAGATTCACTTTCACCGCACGAGACAGCATTGGACTTGGTGTGGAAAGTGTGCAGCTTAGCTCCTGTGTATTTGTAAAAGCCTCAGCATGACCATATGCTGTGAAGGAAGATAAAGTAGACTTTTGTGTACCTTGAAAGCGAGATAGGAATGGAACAATAGGTAATTTTCTTTCCCAAATGCCTTTTCTTGTTTTTCTGCATTTGGTGGAATGTAAGGGACGCTTGAATAGTGGACCTTTTTATGCTTTTATCAGAAGACTCGGTTAAAAAAATAAAAATAAAAAAATTTGCTGTATTTTCCAGGCAGCAGACCTGGTTCTTCTAGCCTTACAATACCCGCGTTTCTGCTTGAAATCAGTCTCCTGACCCGCATTTCATCGACTGACATTGCTGAATTGGTGGGATTTCGGTGAAAAATAAAAAATATATATTTTGCAGTTAATACAGATTAGGCACTTCTGAACCTGTGCTCCTTATTCCTATTTATCATTTCTATAACGCTACAAGGCGTACGCAGCGCTGTGCACCATGCACAGAAGACAGTCCCTGCTCAAAGAGCTTACAATCTAGATAAGACAGGTAAACAGACAGACCAATTAAGGGGGTAAGGGAATAAAGAGGTGAGGATAAAGGACAGGGTAAGTGAGTTAGGAGTCAAAAGCAGTGGTAAAGAGGTGGGTTTTGAGTTTGGACTTGAAAATGGCTAAAGACGGGGCTAGACGTACAGAGTCAGGAAGTCTATTCCAGGCGTGAGGTGCAGCAAGACAAAAGGAACGGAGTCTTGAATTAGCGGTAGAGGAGAAGGGGACGGATAAGAGAGATTTGTCTACAGAACGGAGTACTCGAGGAGGAACGTACGTAGGGGGAGACAAGAGAGGAGAGGTACTGGGGAGCGGCAGAGTGAATGCACTTATAGGTCAGTAGGAGAAGTTTGAACTGAATACGGAAACGGATAGGGAGCCAGTGAAGTGATTTAAGGAGGGGGCTAATGTGAGCATAGCGACTTTGGCGGAAAATGAGTCGCGCAGCAGAGTTTTGGACTGATTGAAGAGGAGAGAGATGGCTAAGTGGGAGGCCAGTAAGAAGCAGGTTGCAATAATCAAGACGAGAGGTGATAAGAGTGTGGATAAGGGTTCTGGTAGAGTGCTCAGAGATGAAGGGGCGGGTTTTGCTGATGTTATAGAGAAAGAAAGGACAGGTTTTGGCAATCTGTTGAATATGGGCAGGAGTTCGCAACCCAGTCAGGTTTTCAGGATATCCACAATAAATACGCAGGAGAAAGATTTGGGGGTCGCGTCTACACGCGCCCAACGCACACCAAAATGGAGTTACCGCCCGACTACCGTATGGCTCTTGAGGTAATTTCATTTTTGGCGCGCATCCGCTACGCGCATCTGAAAAATATTTTTTTTATTTTTGGACACGCATAGCGGACAGGCTCCAAGTGGCATCTGATGCGCGAAGGTCCTTACCGCCCAAATTCTTTACCACTTGGTCTATGGCTGGCAGTAAGGTCTCAGACCCAAAATGGACACGCGGCAATTTTGATTTTGCCGCACATCCATTTTTGGCAGAAAAGGGCCTTTTTTACAGGTGCACTGAAAAATGATTCTGCGGGCGCCCAAAAAACCCACGCCTAGGCTACCGGGGGCCATGTTTCAGCACGCCTTTGTAAAAGGACCCCTTAGATACTCATGCATATTCATGGTGGATTCCTTTAAAACCCTTTAGTGTCCAATGTTCCCGTAATAAGCCATATGGGAACAGATTGATGGGAACACTGGACACTAAAGGGTTAAACCAGAGTGGCTTGGTGTGTCCTGTTGTATAAAACTTTGTGCTGTATCATTGGGATAGACCTCAAAACTCTTTAGCTGAGCTTTTATTCGCAAATGTAAATGGATTCGGTTTCAGGACCCAGAGGTACTGTAAATAGTGATTTTATCTACAAGAGGCTTTAAAAAAATTAGCCCAGTAGAAAGGGTAATAAGTAGAGGCTTCTTGCAATGTACTTAACTATTAATAGGTCCAAATTTCTCGAGTTCGGAGCAGAGTCCTTATTGCCTAAGCAGTCTGAAGCTCCAGACAAGCCATCGGCTCGTATATGACATTATATAGGCGTTGATTGGATTTAAGAATTGAAGAGCGTTTAAATACAACAGATCGATGGATTCATTGGAATGAAGGAACTTTTTGACGTTATGCCCACTTGATAACTCAGGGCAATAATTGGTTGGGTGGGGGTAGCAGAATTGAATTTGATCATCTGGTAATGCATAGAACCTGTTTGGGGGGGCTCAGGATAAGAGTATTGTTAACAAGGTAAAATGAAAGTGGGGTGATAGGAGGAGTCCTCAATCTGTATAAGTGAGTTAATTTAATACATGTTGACAGGATTGAGCTTATTTAGCAAACAGGAAGGGTATGTATGTTGATTAAGGTTTTTAATAAACTGATTGATAATTGAAAACGATTTCTGGAGCACAATTAAAACAAGGGAGTATTATATTATACAACCAGCAGTATCAAAATGCTAATTGTACAGTATATCTCGCATGGGGTCTTTAAAAACAGTGCAAACATAATGGAGGAGATTCTATACATGGCACCTAAAAAATCAACGCTGAAATCAGTACCGACTAAGTGTATTCGATAATTGATGCCTAGAGTTAGGTGCCGATTATAGAATACGCTTAATTGATATTTCAGCACCTCCATTTATACCAACGAAAACGTGGCGTAAATCCCAGCGCGTGGATTTATTTATTTGTTACATTTGTATCCCACATTTTTCCACCTTTTTGCAGGCTCAATGTGGCTTACATTTACTGTTAACGGCGTTAGCCAATTCCGGTCTGAACAAATACATGGTATGAATGATTACAAAGTGATATTGTGGTATGATAGGTAATTGGGGGGAACTTAAAGAGGGAGAGGAAGAGTCAGGTAATGTCCATTACGGTCTTTGGTTGTATTGTATCACAAGCGTTCGGTATTTTATGTTGGGTCGGTGGGGGTATCCTCTTCTGAACAGGTCTGTAGTGCTTTCCGGAAATTTAGGTTGTCGAGCGTAGTTTTTACTGCTTTTGGTAGTGCGTTCCAAAGTTGTAGGAAAAGCTGGATGCATAGGTATTTGAGTCCTTTACTGCTTGGGTAGTGGAGGTTTAAGTATAAGTACATAAGTAATGCCATGCTGGGAAAAGACCAAAGGCCCATCGAGCCCAGCATCCTGTCCCCGACAGCGGCCAATCCAGGCCAAGGGCACCTGGCAAGCTTCCCAAACATACAAACATTCTATACATGTTATTCCTGGAATTGTGGATTTTTCCCAAGTCCATTTAGTAGCGGTTTATGGACTTGTCCCTTAGGAAACCGTCTAACCCCTTTTTAAACTCTGCTAAGCTAACCGCCTTCACCACGTTCTCCGGCAACGAATTCCAGAGTTTAATTATGCGTTGGGTGAAGAAATAGTTTCTCTGATTTGTTTTAAATTTACTATACTGTAGTTTCATTGCATGCATGCCCCCTAGTCCTAGTGTTTTTGGAAAGCATTAACAGACGGTTCACATCCACCTGTTCCACTCCACTCATTATTTTATAGACCTCTATCATATCTCCCCTCAGCCGCCTTTTCTCCAAGCTGAAGAGCCCTAGCCACTTTAGCCTTTCCTCATAGGGAAGTCGTCCCATCCCCTTTATCATTTTCGTTGCCCTTCTCTGCACCTTTTCTAATTCCACTGTATCTTTTTTGAGATGCTGCACGCTATATGAAATCCTGGGGGAATGCCTGTTCTAAGATCCATACCCTTTGCAGGGCATTCCCAATGAAGTGGGTGGCAGGGTGTTAACCCGTTCCCCCCTGTCTTATACATTCTTAGGGGTCCTTTTACTAAGGTGCGCTGAAACATTGGCTGCGCAAGTGTAAGCGCGTGTTTTGGGTGCGCGCAGGTCCATTTTTCAGCACGCCTGTTAAAAAGGCCTTTTTAAACTTTTTGCCGAACACGGACGTGCAGCAAAATAAAAATTGGTGCATTCATTTTGGGTCTGAGACCTTCCTGCCACCACATTGACTTAGCGGTAAGGTCTCACTTGTTAACCGCTAATCATCTACACGCGTAGATTGACGATTGCCACCTGGTTTTAGCCACGCTCCAGAAAATACAAATTATTTTCCAGCGTGCGCAGCGGACATGCTTAAAAAACAAAATTACCGCCCGGGCCACGCGGTAGCCGGGCGGTAACTGTGAATTGACACGTGTTGGGCGCGCAGAGGCGCCTGCACGGCTTAGTAAAAAGGCTCCTTAGACTCATAGCTCAGTAGAAATCCATTTTCAATAAGAGACATAGCAAGCAAAAATGCCTGTGATTCTAAATCTATATATATAAAAGGCACTTTGAAGCCTCAAGCCGGAAACTTGAGGCGCCCGAGATATCCAGTTTGGCCTGCAGGCTCCAGTCACTGTAGCTCCGCCCTCGCGTCAAAACGCGATGACGTTGAGGGCGGGGCGGCCCTCGCAACCACGTCACTGAGGGACGAAGGGACGAAGAGGAGAGGTGTGCAACTCGGAACGGAGGCACGGAGGGGGTGTCTGCAACTCGGGAGGGAGGACGGGGGGGGGGGGGGGGGGGGATTACCCTGCTAGCGCCCGTTTCATTTTTGCCAGAAACGGGCATTTCTTACTAGTAGTCTACATATTTTCACTTCATCAAATCATTTCATTCAGGATAACTTCTTTTGGCTGTCTCTACTAATCCCTATGTGCCAGCTCATGCTCTTAGGTCTCTCAATTCTAACAAATTAGTTCTCTCGTCACGAGTCTACACGCTCCTCCGCTTTTTAATTTCTTGTTCCGAAATGTTGGAATGATCTACTGCCTAGTATCCATTCTGAACACTCTTTCTAAGTTCAAGGCTTTGCTTAATGCTCATTTTTTTAGACTGGCCTTTCGGGTGACCGACTCACAAACCTTGCAGGACATAAGCCTTGGGTTTCTTTTGGATGCACAGTTGTTATTATCTTTTTGAATGAATGAGACTCTTTCCTGTCTTCAATGGAATTCTTTTTATGTTTTTTTAATGTTACGTCTTTATTGTAAACCCTGTTGATTCACACACTGGAAAATGTGGTATATTAAGTGTTAAAATATTTTAAGTGTTAAGTATGTATCATAAATGACTGCCTTATGCTTTCCTACTCTGTGAGTATGTGCTGCACAGTATTCTTTGTATATTCCAAGTGATATGTTTAGCATAGAGAACACAGCTATAGCTTCAGAATCCTGTTTCACTGAGCAGTAACAGAGGGGATCATAACACAATGACATTAGTAGGCATGTCCTGGAAGTTACTCGGCAGGTGCTCACGGGACAACCCAAAGATTATTGGTATTGAAACATTTTTATGCGCATAATCAACCTTGTTCAGTCTATTAATTGCCTACAGCTATTGAACTTGGTAATGGCTGTTACATGATTTAATTTAGATAATGTATTTTTTTTAATTCTACCTTTCTGTGAATTCCCTAGACCCAACTTACTTTACACCACCTTTCATTTTGTCCCTCTGTGCAAGATGACCAACCCCTGGCACCTTATGTGAGAGCTTTAATTGAAATAGCTTAATTTGGTTAGCAACAGATTTGCCATGCTTTCCTTCTCAAATGCACTCCTGTCTCTCCTGCAACTTAAGTTTCCCCAGTGCAGAGCTACAGGTGGGTAGATTGGTATCTTTCAAAATGTAACTCAGCAGATAAACTGAGCCACTGGAGGGGGAGAAGGTGCTATGGGGGTAGGATTACTACTACTACTTATCATTTCTAAAGCGCTACTAGAGATACGCAGCACTGTACACTTGAACATGAAGAGACAGTCCCTGCTCGACAGAGTTTACAATCTAATTAGGACAGACAAACAGGACAAATAAGGGATAAGGACAAAGAGTAGCAAGATTCTGGAATCCCAAAGAGTAGCAAGATTCCGGAATCCCAAAGAGTAACAAGATTCCATACAGAATCTCAAATACTACTACTTCTACTTATTTCTATAGCGCTACTAGACGTATGCAGCGCTGTACACTTGAACACGAAGAGACAGTCCCTGCTCGACAGAGCTTACAATCTAATTAGGCCAGACAAACAGGACAAACAAGAGATAAGGGAATATTAAAGTAAGGATGATAAAATAAGGGTTCTGAACAAAGTGAATAAGGGTTAGGAGTTAAAAGCAGTTTAGTTTGTGGAAAGAAAGTTAGAAGGTTAACAGATCCTGTGATGTTCTGGGAAGGGGCAGAACTAAACTTATGCAATGAATGATGAGGGGTCATTTATTGCCCAGGTTCACTCTCGATTGGGACTTGTCTCGGCAAAGCTGAGAAGTAGAAACTAAAAAATTCCGTTTTGCGGATGACATGAAGATAGCCAATAGAGTGGATACCCTGGAGGGAGTAGAAACCATGAAAAGAGAGCTCCAAAAACTAGAAAAATGGTCAAAGGTCTGACCGTTAAAATTTGATGCCAAGAAGTGCAGTGATGCAGTTGGGGTGCAGAAATCCAAAGGAGACGTACCAGATAGAGGAGAGAGATTGATAAGCACAGCTCATGAGCGGGACCTTGGGGTGATGGTGTCTGAGGATCTCAAGGTGACAGAACAATTTCGACAATGCAGTGGCCATGGCCAGAAGAATGCTAGGCTGCATAGAGAGGAAAGGAGGTGTTGATACCCCTGTACAAGTAACATAGTAACATAGTAGATGATGGCAGAAAAAGACCTGCACAGTCCATCCAGTCTGCCCAACAAGATAACTCATATGTGCTACTTTTTGTGTATACCTTACTTTGATTTGTACCTGTGCTCTTCAGGGCACAGACCGTATAAGTCTGCCCAGCACTATCCCCGTCTCCCACCACCGGCTCTGGCACAGACTGTACAAGTGTGCCCAGCACTATCCCTGCCTCCCAACCACCAGTCCCGCCTCCCACCACCGGCTCTGGCACAGACAGTATAAGTCTGCCCAGCACTATCCCCGCCTCCCAACCACCAGCCCCGCCTCCCAATCACTGGCTCTGGCACAGACCGTATAAGTCTGCCCAGCTCTATCCTCGCCTCCCAACCACCAGCCCCGCTTCCCACCACCGGCTCTGGCACAGACCATATAAGTCTTCCCAGCACTATCCCCGCCTCCCTACCACCAGCCCCGCCTCCCGATCTTGACTAAGCTCCTGAGGATCCATTCCTTCAGCACAGGATTCCTTTATGCTTATCCCACGCATGTTTGAATTCTGTTACCGTTTTCATTTCCACCACCTCCCGCGGGAGGGCATTCCAAGCATCCACTACTCTCTCCGTGACAAAATACTTCCTGACATTTTTCTTGAGTCTGCCCCCCTTCAATCTCATTTCATGTCCTCTCATTCTACCATCTTCCCATCTCCGGAAAAGGTTCGTTTGCAGATTAATACTTTTCAAATATTTGAACGTCTGTATCGTATCACCCCTGTTTCTCCTTTCCTCCAGGGTATATATGTTCAGGTCATCAAGTCTCTCCTCATACGTCTTGTAACGCAAATCCCTTACCATTCTCGTAGCTTTTCTTTGCACCGCTTCAATTCTTTTTACATCCTTAGCAAGATACGGCCTCCAAAACTGAACACAATACTCCAGGTGGGGCCTCACCAACGACTTATACAGGGGCATCAACACCCCCTTTCTTCTGCTGGTCACACCTCTCTCTATACAGCCTAACAACCTTCTAGCTACGGCCACCGCCTTGGTGATACCCCACTTGGAGAATCGTGTTCAGTTTTGGAGGCTGTATCTTGCTAAGGATGTAAAAAGACTTGAAGTGGTTCAGAGAAAAGTGATGAAAATGATATGGGGTGTGTGTCGCAAAACATATGAAGAGAGACTTGAGGATCTGAACATGTATACCCTAGAGTAAAGGAGAGACAGGAGTGATGTGATACAGATGTATGAAAATTTGAAAGGTATTAATTTACAAACCTTTTCCAGAGACGGGAAGGTGCTAGAACTAGAGGACATGAATTGAGGTTGCAGGGACGGCCGACTCGGGAATAATGTCAGGAAGTACTTTTTCACAGAGGTGGTGGTGGAGTTGAAAACAGTAACGGAACTCAAAAAATGCATGAGATAAACACAAAGGAATCCTGTATAGAAGGCACGGATTCAAACGTGCAATAATCCTTCACGATAAATCTTAATACTATAGAATCACAAAGTAGAAAATTATATATATGTCATACTTTGATTAAGTGATTGTTCACAGTGTATTCAATTAAGTCTCTTTGTTTTCTGCGTTGCTTATTGTGAAGGGAAGGACGGCTAAGGGTTTCGGTCTGCAGTATGAAGGACCCAGTGAATGAAAAAGCTTGTCCACCCTCTTTAGCTACCAGATATCTGGATAGCTGAATTGGGTGAGCTGTATTTCTGAGGGTCTTAGATATTCAGTATTTAAATGATTACACTGTGTATTAGTATTATTGTAGAATTTCTTTATTGTGATAGACTTTGATTCCCTTGGTATGTGAAGGTTGTGTGTGACTTGCATACCAGAGGGCGTGGGGATTTGTGAATAAGAGGCACCTACATGCGTACAATCAGGGGCGTAGCCAGACTTCGGCGGGAGGAGGGTCCAGAGCCCGAGGTGAGGGGGCATATTTTAGCCCTCCCCGGCACCACCGACCTCCTCCTCCATTGCCGACAACCCCCGCTATTGCCAACACCCCCCGCCATTGCCGACCCCCCCGCTGCCGCCACCACCAACAAGACCCCCCCCCGCCGCCGACCCTCTCGACCCCCCCCCGCCACCAACCCTCCCCCGCCGTCGCCTACCTTTGCTGGCAGGGGACTCCAACCCCTCCAGCCGAGGTCCTCTTCTTCTTTCGTTCTGTGCAGGACGTCAGACTCAGAAACAGAACGACGGAAGAAGAGGACCTCAGCTGGCACGTCAAATTAGAACTAGCTCCCGGCTACTGCGTGCCCCAGGTGGTAAGTCTAATTTTGACACGTGTCCAAAATGCGCAGCAAAAAATAATTTCTGTTTTCTACCATGTGGCACTAACTGGGTGGTAATTGCCAGCGCGCTAACGTCTACCACCCAGTTAATGCATGAGACTTTACCACTAAGTCAATGGGAGGCGGTAAGGTCTCAGGCTCAAAATGGACGTGCGCTGATTTTTATTATGCTGCATGTCCATGTTCAGCAAAAAAAAATAGGCCTTTTCGCAGGTGCGCTGAAAAATGGACCTACGCGTGTCCAAAACACGTGCCTACACCAGCACAGGCTATTTTTCTGCACGCCTTAGTAAAAGGGCACCTACGTTTTTGGACACCCAGGTCTGTGGCAGTTGGGCAAGCAGTGGATGGTATTCTATAGCATCACTCCTAACTCCTTGATCCGCCCATGCCCCTCCCATGGCCACACCTCTTACGGAGTTGCTCGCTTTGAAATTTAGGCGTGGATTTTGTAGGATAGTACCTAGGACAGATGAGTGCATATCTGCAAGTGGTTGCCAATTACTATCAGTTACTGAATGTTGATTTTATATATTTTTGTTACATTTGTACCCCGCGCTTTCCCACTCATGGCAGGCTCAATGCGGCTTACATGGGGCAATGGAGGGTTAAGTGACTTGCCCAGAGTCACAAGGAGCTGCCTGTGCCTGAAGTGGGAATCGGACTCAGTTCCTCAGGACCAAAGTCCACCACCCAAGGCCACTCCTCCACTGTTGCTACTATTTGAGATTCTACATGGAATGTTGCTATTCCACTAGCAACATTCCATGTAGAAGTCGGCCCTTGCAGATCACCAATGTGGCCGCGCAGGCTTCTGCTTCTGTGAGTCTGACGTCGTGCACGTACGTGCAGGACGTCAGACTCACAGAAACAGAAGCCTGCACAGACTTCTACATGGAATGTTGCTAGTGGAATAGCAACATTCCATGTAGAATCTCCAATAGTATCTATTTTATTTTTGTTACATTTGTACCCTGCGCTTTCTCACTCATGGCAGGCTCAATGCGGCTTACATGGGGCAATGGAGGGTTAAGTGACTTGCCCAGAGTCACAAGGAGCTGCCTGTGCCTGAAGTGGGAATCGAACTCAGTTCCTCAGTTCCCAGGACCAAAGTCCACCACCCTAACCACTAGGCCACTCCTCCACTGTTGCTACTATTTGAGATTCTACATGGAATGTTGCTATTCCACTAGCAACATTCCATGTAGAAGTTGGCCCTTGCAGATCATCAATGTGGCCGCGCAGGCTTCTACATGGAATGTTGCTAGTGGAATAGCAACATTCCATGTAGAATCTCCAATAGTATCTATTTTATTTTTGTTACATTTGTACCCCGCGCTTTCCCACTCATGGCAGGCTCAATGCGGCTTACATGGGGCAATGGAGGGTTAAGTGACTTGCCCAGAATCACAAGGAGCTGCCTGTGCCTGAAGTGGGAATCGAACTCAGTTCCCCAGGACCAAAGTCCACCACCCTAACCGCTAGGCCACTCCTCCACATTGCTTATCCAACTGGAACAGCTTTTGACTTTTTACAAATAAACCAGGTATAGGCAGTCCCTTATTTCTAATAAGGAGCTGCCTGTGCCTGAAGTGGGAATCAAACTCAGTTCCTCAGTTCCCCAGGACCAAAGTCCACCACCCTAACCACTAGGCCACTCCTCCACCTCATTAACTAATTAATTTGAGCACCCAACTTTGGGTGACCCATATAGAATCTGGTGGCAAGTGTGCTGATACAATATGCAGCTTTTGCCTTTACTCTTTCCATCCAGGCAGGAATCTGTCAAGCTGGTCCTTCCTTAACCATCGACAGCCTGCAGCCAAAAGATCAAGGTGACCTCCCCTGAGTTTCTCAAGTGTTACTCTTAAAGCAGTCACTAGGCATCAAGATTAGATCAGTATTGGGCTCAGCCTTCCAGGGACATTAAGGATGAAAGTGCTGCTAAAGTCATATTCAGTTACATTTAGAATGTCGGATGTCAAATTTATTTCATATACTGAATATAAAATGGAGTGAAGTGGAGTAGAGGAGTGGCCTAGTGGTTAGAGCCCCAATCTTGACATCCAGAGGTGGCTAATTCAAATCCCGCTGCTGCTCCTTGTAGTCTTGGGCAAGTCACTTAACCCTCCATTGCCTCAGGTACGAGCTTAGATTATGAGCCCTCCAGGGACAAGGAAATCTCCAGTGCACCTGAATGTAACTTATCTTGAGCTACTACTGAAAAAGGTGTGAGCAAAATCCAACTAAAGTAAAATAAACAGAAGCCCCCCCCCCCCCCCCCCCCCCCGGTATTCAAAACTATTTAATCAAACAGGAACAGCTTCTGGCTGCTTAAGTAGAGTTTAAGCGCCTAACCACAGATATTCAGCATCAAACTGGTTATGTGGAGTGGTCAAAATAGGCGGCTTAAATAGCAGGGCCTATCTTTAACTGCTACAAAGTTAACTGAATATCGGCATAGCCGGTTAACTTCTTAACGGCCAAAATAAACCTGGAAATTCCAACGCTGGTGGCCTGAAATGGCGCAGGATTGAATATCTAGGTTTAACGCCAGCAGCGGACAGCAAATGCACTGCCCACCACAGGCTGAGTATCGGGCCCAAGATATCCTACACTGCTAACGATAAGATTATTAAGAGGGGAGGAAAATACAGAATGTGACACTTGCAAGAAGAGAACCAAAAATTACAATAAAAATCCAGTATTAGGATAAAAAACACATCCAATCAATCTCAGCAATTCGCACACATAAGTGTATTATATTAGGCTAATAGTCAAATATTGAAATAAAACACTGCATACTAATTACCATTACTTAGAAACACGCAAGCACATTAGGAAAGTGAAGAAATAAAAGACAAGCCTGTTGTCTGAACAGACGGGGAGAGGAATCTTGGGGTGATAGTATCTGAGGATCTGAAGGCAATGAAACAATGTGACAAGTCGGTGGCACTAGATAGAAGGTTGTTAGGCTGTATAGAGAGAGGTGTGACCAGCAGAAGAAAGGGGGTGTTGATGCCCCTGTATAAGTCGTTGGTGAAGCCCCATCTGGAGTATTGTGTTCAGTTTTGGAGGCCGTATCTTGCTAAGGATGTAAAAAGAATCGAAGCGGTGCAAAGAAAAGCTACGAGAATGGTATGGGATTTGCGTTACAAGACGTATGAGGAGAGACTTGCTGACCTGAACATGTATACCCTGGAGGAAAGGAGGAACAGGGGTGATATGATACAGACGTTCAAATATTTGAAAGGTATTAATCCGCAAACGAACCTTTTCTGGAGATGCGAAGGAGGTAGAACGAGAGGACATGAAATGAGATTGAAGGGGGGCAGACTCAAGAAAAATGTCAGGAAGTATTTTTTCACGGAGAACGTGGTGGATGCTTGGAATGCCCTCCCGCGGGAGGTGGTGGAGATGAAAACGGTAACATAATTAAAAAATGATAAACATAAAGGAATCCTGTTCAGAAGGAATGGATCCTCAGAAGCTTAGCGGAGATTGGATGGCAGAGGCGGGGCTAGTGGTTGGGAAGCAGGGCTAGTGCTGGGCAGACTTCTACGGTCTGTGCCCTGAAAATGGCAGATACAAATCAAGGTCAGGTATACATATAAAGCAGCACATATGAGTTTATCTTGTTGGGCAGACTGGATGGACCGTACAGGTCTTTCTCTGCCGTCATCTACTATGTATGTTACTATGTAAGACAGTGAGAGAAAAGTGGAAATAACGCTAGTTAGAGAGACCACCACAATCTCAAGTAGGCTGAAGCAGGCAGTTAAGTTCAGGTCCCCTGCTTTGATGTGCCAAGGTCTTAGGCCTGACTTTGATCCTTCCAGTGTTTGTGCGTCCATTAACTGTTCCATTTCATCTTTCCCAGGTACTATGCGGACATTGGCAAGATGCCCGCCATCAGTGACCAGGATATGAACGCTTACCTGGCTGAACAGTCACGCATGCATATGAATGAGTTTAACACCATGAGTGCACTCTCTGAGATTTTCTCCTACGTTGGCAAATACAGTGAAGAGGTGAGAACTGAAAAAAATGGAGGGCAAAGAAGCATAGAACCTTTTGGGATTGTTATCATTTTAGACACTTTCACTAGTGCCATGTTATTTTGATATATATGTCCAAGAAGCCAAGCTTGCAGGATCATTTATTCCCTACCTACTTGTTTTAACGTCATGAACATTACTTGCCCTGTGGAATTACACATCTACGCAATGCAACTTTTGTGCATAATTCTCCACCTCCACAGATTGCGCAGAATTCTGCCTTTCCTGTATAGAATTCTGTGCAGTCTGCTGTTGCTGGGCAGCACAGATCAGCTCAGTTTCCTGCTGCCTCCATCCCACCCTGTTCTGTGAGCAGGTGGTGCACAGCTGCACATCAGGCCACTTCCTCTTTTTTTTGGCTACCATGGTCCCCAGTGGTTCCTTTATGTTGCACAGCTGTACGGAGGCCCATACAGTCCAAAGGAACAGTCAGGCCCAAGACGGCAGAGGAGGAGGAAACAATCCATTGTGCAGCTCCTCCTCTTGCCACACATTTGGGGAGGGGGACAAGAAATGCATGAGGCATGGAAGGCGGTCAGAGAAATGTGAATGGAGTAGGTGTGGGTGGTGGTGATGGGGAACTGGGAAAAGGTGGATGGAGTGTGGAGGGGGGGGGGCTGATAAAAGTGGTTAAAGTGTGTGTGTATTATAGGAGGGGGTGGAGGGCTGCAGGAAGGTGGATAAGGCTGAGGGCATCAAGCAAGGTGGATGAGGTGGTCTGTTCCATGAAGGAGGAAGGCTGGAGAAAAGTGGATTGTGTTCGCGTGTCATGGGGGGAGGAGCTGGAAAAAGGTGGATGGGGGATAAGTGTATCATGGCAGGGGGGAGGGCTGGCAAAAGGTGGATGGAGGCAGAAAAAATTAAGGTACAGGTTTGCCTGAAGGAGGGGGAAGAGAACTTGGGGATGGACCGAACAGGGGTCTTGCTGGGAGATAGGGGAGAGCACAGAGAGGGAAGTGACAAATGTGAGATGAGGAGAGAGAACTCTAGAAGGCAAAGTGCTATGAGAGCAAAGAACAGGTGAACAAAAAGAGACTGGAGGAGGGGGAGAAAAATTGGAGGTATTTTCCCTGGAGAAAAGGTAGAGAAAGCCAGAGACTGAACATATCAGGGGAAGGGTACAAGCTAAGACGAAATAGAGAAGGTGGAACCTGAGGAGAGACTGCTGTGGTGGTAGGTGGTGATATTTCATGCCTGGGCTGAGAAGCCAGCCCTTATAATGGGGGAATTCTGCACAAGAAAATGGCATTTACATTGTGCAGAATTTTCTGGGGGTTTTTACGCAGAATTCCTTCAGATTAAATATTCTAAAAATAAAGTTGCAAGGTAAGGGCCAGTTGGTGTGGGGTTCCCTTTTCTTTCCAGTTTTAATGGCAACGGGGAAGCAACTTCAAAAAAGTTCTCAGTTGGTGACAAAAGGATACAGTTTGGTTACTTGACAAGATCTGGTAGAAGATCACCATTTGATGTTGGCCAACTTATAGACGATGAATCAACTGATGTTAGCGGTGATTAGGTGGCAATGCCAGTAATTGGGAAGCAAAGCCAGTGCTGAGAAGACTTCTACGGTCTGTGCCCTGATCGTGGCTGGACAGATTCAGCTTCAGAAGTTGGAGAACAAGGCCAGTGCTGTGCCCTGATCATGGCTGAACAGTTTTGGATGGGCTGGAGTGGGGCTTTTTAGGTGCTTCAATGACAACTTCAGAAGTTTTAGAACAGGGATAGTGCTGGGCAGACTTCTACGGTCTATGCCCGGAAAATGGCAAGGACAAATCAAGATCAGGTATATATTTGAAGTATCACATCATACCTTATGTAATGATTTTATCTTGTTGGGCAGACTGGATGGACCATACAGGTCTTTATCTGCTGTCATCTACTATGTTACTATGTGATATTTGACTTATAGAATTAGAGTCAAGCTATCAATATTAACTTACAAAGTTCTCCCCTCCCCCTCCTGCCCCTCTGTGGTTTTCTTGGTATGACACAGGAGTGGTTTGCCATTACCTTCTTCTGAAGCATGCAGGGCTAAGTGATATGTCCAAGGCCAGAAGGATTTGAGCCTGAAACTTAAGTGGATGCATAACCCAGATCATTTTCTCCAATGCTGCAGTCTCCCAAATTTTCTGGATCCTTTTTCCCTTGGTGGATGGGAGCTGTCTTTTCCTGTGCTTTGTTGTTATACGCATAGCATCCAAGAGCAAACAATACACCAGTGAGATCTGGCTCACATGAAGTTTCCGGGTAGAATCATCCCTCAGAATCAAGCCTGGAAGAGTGGAAAGAATCTGACTTTTCATGATATGCTGAATTGGCGTATGAACCTCTTTCCAAAACCTTTGAACAGTAGGACATTCCTATCGAAGTGATTGATGGTGCCCACAGAGCATCACTTCTGTGAAAGCAATGTGTCAAGGGTATCCGAAATGCAATAGAAGATTTAAGAACTGTCAAATTCTGCACCAGAAACTATCTGTTCTGGCCCCAAACCTTCTGTCCATGTGACGTTTCAATCTCCTTATCAATGTTTACTAATCCAAGGCAAATTTGGGTTAATTAGACCTTCCTTCCTTCCATTGGGTTAAATCATCTTAAGCACATAAGCACCGCCATACTGGGAAAAGACCAAGGGTACATCAAGCCCAGCATCCTGTCTCCGACAGCGGCCAATCCAGGCTTCAAGAACCCGGCAACCCCCCCCCCCCCCCTCAAAAAAAAATCTTAGTCCGCTATCTTCTGTCATGGACAATTTACAGCATAAACAGCACTGCATGTTTCATCTTATGGTACGTTGTCGTCTTTTTTTTATAAAATGTTTATTTATTGAGTTTTCAAATACAACCAAGCAAAAATGCTTGTACAGAAAAGTAAAATATTTGCTGGGTGGGAATCAACCCGGATTTAATTAAGGAAATAGGAAAATACAGTCACTTGTTAACAGCACAAGTCCACCATAACTGGGAATCCAAAATTTGATTGATTGTCTTCAATCAATCAATCAAATAAAAATACCATACACTTGCTTAAGAGGAACGAACTAAATTAAAGAGCCTCTAAACGCCCCCAGAAACTGAAATTGTTACAGACATCTGCTTTCATTTATTTTATCTTGCAGTGAGAGTGAGGGACTGGCTGTATCACTGATCCATGTTACTGCATCTGATAATCTGTTCTATACAGACCTATTGCTTGCATTCCCATATGAAAAATCAAATTAAAATGATAAGTAACATTTTTCAGAACTCTTCATACTGTACCAGACATAATGACCACATAATCAGAACGAAGAATTTTTAATAACAGAGGCCAGCTAATTGGTAATGCTATTGAAAAACACTGTACCGAAGGTTCTCAAAGGATTGAATACCAACATATGGTGGAAATTGCAGTGAAGTTGTAATTAATATATTGTGGGACTTAAGCGCTGTAATTACGTCGCGGCACAGGGCTTGAAAGACAAAAATATTTCTCCTTCATATGAGCTTTGCCAACGTATCAACAACAATAGAAGCCATCGGTGATGAAATGAGGCATTTTCTACAAGTGCGGATACGTGGATGGGTTGAAATGAAACATCAGTCATACCGAATTCAAATGTCTTCAATTTTCCATGAAGCATTTTTTTTTCTTTCTGTGCTGATTCAGAGGATGGCAAGAAGACCGCGATTATTTGCCGTGGACACCCGGTTGCCTTCACCTCTAAAATATCTACCTCTTTTGTATTTACGTGGCCCATCTCTTTTCTAGATACCATAAATGACTGATCATAGGACCCATGGGGGGAGGGGCGCTACTTTAGATCGAGTTCTTACGGGAATCAGGATGTGGTGCAAGGGTACCGGTGATAGAGCTGCTTGGCGACACTGAGAGGAACGGGAAAAGTACAGAGGAGGGTGAGAAAAATGCTTAAAAGGATAGAACACACCAAACAAGGTGAAGGTGACAAAGAGACGGAAGCTAGACAATGTTGAAGATGTGGCCACTGTTATTCAAACATCAAAAGACTCGACACGAGTCATGTTTCGGCCACAACCTTATTCTCACATCAAAGTATGAGCATGCATTCATTTTGCAAGTGGATACACACTCGTACTTTGATGCAAGAGATTTCTTTGTAGATAAGGTTTCTCATTCTGTAATACAAGATTTGGACAGCTAGTGAGTGCTATAATACGTCCTGTGGAAGACTCCTGATGCAGTCTGTTGTGGTCGAAACACAAATCGTGTCGAATCTTTGGATGTTTGAATAAAAGTGACTACATCTTCAACATTGTCTACCTATTGTTCTGTTTGGCTTGCCATTCTCTACGGAAAAGGGATATAGAATACCTCACTTAACAGAAATGCTAAAAAGTTAGGGCTCTTCAGCTAGGCGAAGGAATGACTGCGAGGAGATAGAAAAGAGATTAATAAAATCATGAGCAGGTTGGAACTGTTTTATACTGCTTCAGATAGTACTAGTATAGGGGAAACTCATTAAGGAGTCCGCTTTACAAAGGTGTGCTGAAAAATGGCATGCGGTAGTGTAGACGTGTGTTTTGGTTTCGCGCAGAATCATTTTTCAGCGCACCGGCAAAAAAATGCCTTTTTAAAATTTTTGCTGAAAATGGACGTGTGGCAAAATGAAAATTGCCGTGCGTCCATTTGGGGTCTGAGACCTTATCGCCAGCCATTGACCTAGCGGTAAAGTCTCATGTGGTAACCATGCGGTAATGGTCTACGTGCGTAAAATGCCGATTACCGCCCGCTCGCCAGAAACAAAACATTTTCCGGCACGCATAGCGGATGTGCATCAAAAATAAAATTACCACAAGAGCCACATGGTAGCCGGGTGGTGACTCAAAATTGATGTGTGTTAGGCATGCGTAGGCTACTACGCGGCTTAGTAAAAGGGCCCCTAACACTAGCAAGTAATGCCTTTACCCCAGGATTCTATATAAGGTGTGGCAAGTAGCACATGTGAAATTGTGCATGCAGCTAATTTACGTGCGCTAGTCAATTGAGTAATGAGCCAATTAGTCATGATAATTGGCCGATAACAGCCAATTACCATCACTAATTACAGTAATTGAATTTATGTGCGCTTCCTTTTAGACGTATTCTAAAAAGAGACGCACGTAAATTTCAACATGCTTAGCTGGAAAGGAGGCACGGCCATGGGAGAAGAAATGTAGGCATATCAGGGGTGTCAATCACATATACATGTGTGGCTACAGAACTTGGGAAACACACGTACATTTAGGCGCGGGCATTTAGGGAAGGGAAGAGGAAATGGTATACCGCCTTTCTGAGGTTTTTGCAACTACATTCAAAGTGGTTTACGTATATTCAGGTACTTATTTTGTACCAGGGGCAATGGAGGGTTAAGTGACTGGCCCAGAGTCACAAGGAGCTGCAGTAGGAATCGAACTCAGTTCCCCAGGATCAAAGTCCACTGCACTAACCACTAGGCTGCTCCTCCGCTCCAGCATAAATGGCTGCACCTAAATGTACGTGCATTTCCCCAGCCTGTGCATTATTTTATAAACCGCGTGTTACAGTAGACGCAGTTTAACATGCTTTAATCCAACGTGCCTACATTTAAGACACCTTATATTGAATCCGGCCCTTGGGAAGTGGAGATGGTTAAGAAACACCGTTCTAGAATACTGACCATATTATCACAGAACATTGCAGCACTTAAGCCATCAGTGTGTATGATAAGGTTGTTTGATCAGATTTACGAGGTTGTGTTTCATCTTCTTTCCTTTGCTTTGATAACAGATCCTGACAGCTTTAGATCAAGACGACCAGGCTGGGAAGCAGAAACTTGCGTACAAACTTGAACAAGTCATTGCCCTCATGAGTATAGACAGCTGAAAACTGTCCTTCCAGGGTACCCTGGGAGGAATAAACCAAGCCGTGCCTCAGTCAAGATCATCATCTTTACCAAGTACAAGTTTTGATTGGCTGTAAGCAGAGTCACCTGACCAGCTCTCCCATGCTCCCGGTCTGAAGGGAAGTCACCGAAGAGACTTCACTTTGGGTTTACGATACTCAAGCACAAGGTCTCTTGCTCACAGATCCCAAGTCATCAAACCATAGGAGTATCAGTGTGGGAAATCGGAAGGTCTTATCTGCTGTGCTGCTTGTAGCTTCCATTGTTGCCATAGATTCATTTGGATGGGAATGAAGTCAGTATTAATACATTTTTAACTAAGAACAAACAGAAATACAATTTATTTATAATTGGAAACCACCTCTGGTAGCGAACCACTACTTTTTAATAAACCCTAATAAACTGACTGGACATCAAGGTGATGGGTTGGAGCATGGAGACTGGTACTGCATTCATTAAAAAAAAATGTCGACATGTCAACTCCTAGCGGTAGCAGAAGAGAAGAATTTCTCAGCAACTCGAGCCGTCTTTATTTCAGAGTTACATTTTTTTTTTTTAACTGTGCTGTTGTGAAGAAATGAAGATGCACCTTGCAAAGTATCTGGTCTCTCATCGATCCTGTATTGCAACCAAATAGTTTTATTGATTTTTTTTAAAAAGCTATCTTTGTTTTAAAACAAAACGAGGGAAAGATTTTACCTTACACCTAAAAGGGTGAACTTGCTTTAAAATCTGGACCTAATAAGACAAGAACATTTTAATAAGGGTAGTTTTCATGGTTATTGCTACAAATCTTGAAGGCCAGTAGCTGTCTCTCCAGCCTTCTGAACTAGTTTAAGGACTCGCATATACATCCTAGAACTAACTGTGCTGTTACGTAAAAACATTATGGGATTTTGGCGCTAGTTCAGCAAGATTTCACCTCTTCTGGCAGTATCAAGTTCAAAATGTCTCTTGTAAATCCAACAGGCAGGACCAGTCTGATCACCATGTTTACTCCTTCCCTTCAACCCTTGTTTTGACAACTTCTTTTAGAAGATGAATCGCTGAGGACCAAGTCATCATAAAAGCTCTTTTTAACTTTCAGGGTTTCTATATGGACATTTTTCAAAATTTTTAAATTGTTGTATGGAAAGTGGTTCTGGAGCACAAGAATCAAAAAAATCAACCTGCACAATACGGCGTGGATCTTGAAGGAGAAACAAAATGGCTGGTATCCTTGAATGAAGAGTTGAAGGCAGCTGTGAAGTGCTTCAGCACATTCAACCGGGCTTGAGATTGTTCAGAACTAAAGATGGCATGTCGAGCGTATGAAGTCCTGTGTGTTTTGAAGGCACCCCCGCTCTTTCCAGACCATCAGTCTCATGCATGTTAGTTGAGTCTTCCTCGTTAACGTTAGCCCAGCATATGGTAATAGCATTTTTGCTCCCTTCCCACATATGTTGGCTGTTGGGTCTTTGCGGTTAATGGAGGTCATGAAGCGGTTCCTCCAGCTTCTGAGCAATGGACACAGCAAAGAGTTTTGTGAAATGTTTTTCACTAGTTCATTACAGGAAGCTTCTTTAAAACCATGCCTTTTTCATTGAAATTGAACCTTGTTTTAATGGTTTCTATAATCAGTAGCTCATTGGATGTATCCACTCCCCATTAAAAAAAACAACCCAGCAACATGGCAGTCAAGCATCTATTACATGTCATCAGGTGATGGACATTAGCCAAGAGGTGAGGCCATATTTGATCCAGGTGAGCTTTTCCATCTTGAACCAATAAGTTGGGGTTTGTGGTAGAGGCTTTTCTATTCTTTTTTTTCTTCATTTTTTTAGTTCAGTTAATTGTGCATCTTCCTGGGAGATTTCCATTGTTTTGTTTTCATGAAAAGAACCAAGCAGCCTTCATCTACTGCCTGCCTAAATGATTTGGGAGATCAGGATAACAGGACCATCGCAGCCAATGAACCCAAGTGAATGAAAAAAAAAAAAAAAAAAAAGAAAATGTTTAAAAATAAAGAAAAACGAAAAACCAAAGGTTTTGATGAAACAGAAAGTTCCACAATGAGAAATGAATGCTATTCTCTTTACTTTCTCACTGGGGGGCAAGAATTGTAAGGACAAGCTGGCTTCATATCCGATTGGCACATTTCAAAGAGGCTCGTTCTCAATGCACATAGACTTACAAAAGTTACTTAGGTCACTCACGTAACTTTGTAAATCTATGTGCTTTGAAAATGAGCACCTAAATGTGCTACCAGCTCATGGATTTTTGCACATAGTAAAAAAAAAACTAAAAGAAAAATGTTGCTGATTCAAGAGTGTGATTTGCACAGCTGTAGAGAAAAAAAAACTGTAATGTTTTGTTAGTTTTTTTTAATTATTATTATAATTATCATTAATTTTTTTGGGGCCGGTACATGATCTTTTATTTTTGAACTTTCTGAAAACTGAACACCTCAGAGAACTAATGAATAATAATATTTGATAAAAGAACATGAAAAAAAATTACCTTCATTTCAATGTGGGCCACCGTGAGCTTCAAAGCTGCTTTGTCTACCTTTGTTAACCTTCTTTGTGTTTTGTTTGATTTTGAGATCTCTGATTAGTCCTTCCTGCCTTGAAACCCTCCAGACTTCTGCTGTTAATACGTGGGACTCCCCCAGGATTCCCGAGGGAAACTATGACAATTTTTTTATTTTTATTATTATTATTATAGCGCATGTTAAAATATAATTAAATCCAAGAGAGACAAAAAAAAAAGCCTTGCAAATGATGTGGATGTGGTCTTACATTTAGTTCCTTTTTTTTTGTTTTGGCGTTTGCCTGGAAGCATTGATCTGCGTACTATGTCATGTGACTTTAATCTCTGTTAAGGTGGAAGCTTTATCTGAACTTGGCACTGTGCATGATTGTCAGTCATGGTATAAGCCATGTTTTAGGCACAAGAGGGAGTATTAAGGTTGTTAACACATTTTCTTTCTGCGGTTTCTGTATTAACGAAGGGGTCCTTTTACAAAGGCACGCTGAAAAATGGCTTGCGGTAGTGTAGGCATGGGTTCTGGGCACGCGCAGATCCATTTTTCAGCGTGCCTGCAAAAGCCTTTTTTTTTTGCCGAAAATGGACGTGCGGTAAAATCAAAATTGCCGCCCGTCCATTTTACGTCTGAGACCTTACTGCCAGCCATAGACCTAGCAGTAAATAATTTGGGCGGTAATGACCTACACGCATCCGATGCCACTTGGCGTGCGTCCACTACGCGTGCCTGAAAATAAAAAATAATTTTCAGACCCGCGTAGCGGACATGCACCAAAATTGAAATTACCACAAGGGCCACACGGTAACCAGGCGGTAACTCCATTTTGGCACGCATTGGGCGCATGTAGGCACTTACGTGGCTTAGTGAAAGGGGCCCTAAGAACCGAAATGTAGTGTGAATTGCTTGCATTTAACACCACCTGCCAACAGAGGGCGCCTGCCTGCAAAGAGTTTTAGTGGATTGTGTAGCAAATGCTCTTTCTCAATTACTATAGCCTAGAGCAGCATTTCCCACTGAACCACCAAATGTTAAAATTTGAATCAATGCAACTAACATAAAATTGTATGTGAATGTTAATTGCTAAATTTGTGTGATGACAAATGTTGAGAGAATATTTTTTGACCAGTGCAAATTTTATACCATATTCGGAAACCGTATCAAGCTCAATTTGTTATAAAAACTAGAAATGCACTGCCCAGTAGGGCTCTGAATCGTAATGTTTGCACTCAGTTTAGTCTTGGGATTTTGAAATTTCCAGAAGGTACAGGTAGCTGTGAACATCGCATAGATCAGGATGCTGCTCTGGTTAACTTTGTTTCAACCTGTGTACTGAATTTATTCTGGAGTTTGTCATCTTTTTTTTTTAATTAAAACAATAAATTTATATTGGAAAACTATTGAAGAAGCAGAAATTGATCAGCTGGTCCCCGTTCAGTCTTCAGCATCTATTTTGGAATCTCCATGATTTTCATCGGTTTCCTGTGCATCCAATTCATTTTTACATTGAGGAAAATCTGCAAATCTTCAGCTTAGCACTGTAAGATCTTTGATGTGTGGGCCAGCTGTAATTAAGAAGTCAATTTCCATGTCATTGCTCTTAAACACTTAATGCTCTTCGAAATTGGTAAGCAGTATGATGTGTTCACCTTTGTAAGTACTGGAAAATAAGGTAAAGGAGCATTTGCTTTGGAAAAGACAGAAAATTAATTCCAGCGTGAACGTGTGAGGTGTATACAATACTTTGCTAAGCCTCATTGCCTCTCGGATGCCTCACCACGTCCATATTAAGGTGGTTATGCGAGTTTTCAGAAAGAAAAATAACATTTTCAAAATAGTGGTGAGCTTTCGATGGTATTAGTGATGACTTTAATGGTGAACGAAGGTGGAAGAATGACAAGCTGACCTTCATATCAGTGGCGTAGCCATAGGTGGGCCTGGGTGGGCCAGGGCCCACCCACTTAGGGTTCAGGCCCACCCAACAGTAGCACACATTTAGTGGTAGCTGGTGAGGATCCCCAGCCTCCACCAGCTGAAGACCTCCCCCTGGTGGTAATGAAAACGCTACTCTCCTTGATACTGGCACCTGCGCATGCTCAGTTTTCAGCGCATGCCTGCTGCAGACTGCAAAGGTAGAAAGAAGGGTTTTCTCGCCAGCTGAGATATTTTTTTGGGTGTTGGTGCGGGGGGGGGGGGGGGGGGGGACACTTGGTGCCCACCTACTTCTTGCCTAGGCCCACCCAAAATCTGTTGTCTGGCTACGCCCCTGCTTCATATGATGGAATATCTCCCAAGGGGATAGAAGCAGGGCTACTGCATGTTTGGTAGCCTTATGGGGAAGTTCCAGTTCAGCTTTTAAGAGAAGGGCAATTTTCAGAATCCTTTTACCTTTGCTCCAATAAATAGCCATCTGAAAGCTGCTGTGCTTAACCTTGCTAACATGTACAGGTTTCCACCTTGCACAGGTTTTTCATTAGATTGTGAGGGATTGTGTCCCAGGACATGTTTAGTGTGGAAAGAATAATAGCATGTGTATATGACATTTTCAAAAGTATACTTACTAGTTTCTCCACTGCCTGTGAAACAGCAGGTACAAATTATGCATGCCTTTTCAGGGGAAATTTTTATAAGGGGCTCGAACGTATAGAACTGCATTTTATGTGCTCAAATGGGTTTTCAAAAACTTGCTCAGGGGTGTATATACTTAAAATGTAAGCACACAGAAACATAGCACCTACCTTTATGATATATGCATAGGCAAACACAGATGTGGATAATAAACCTAGCAAGGGCGGGGTTGGCAATTATACGCATATTTTATAAAATACGCACATATGTACCTTTTGTAATGGCACATGCATGTACACAGTTGTAGCTGCCTCGGAACCAATGTTCCTCTGAGATGTACGGGAGTCCTACAACTCTATTCCTGCCAGTAGAGGGTGCTGTTTCAGTGTCAAATTTTCAATTGCAAGGGACTCTGTAGGACTCTATGGAACCTGCCTGTGCATTGTGATTGGAAACACGATATTGAAGCAGCACCTTCTACTGGCAGGAATGCGGTTGGAGGACTCCTGCACAACTTAGAGGGAACATTGCTTTGGAACAGGAGGAAATGTGTACAATCCTTGAGGTAATTTATTATTAAATAGGTACAACATATGTGCCTGTGTAATTTCTTAGGCTAGGTCATGAATACATAATTGAAGTTAGCTCATTTTCAAAGTGGTATTACCAGGGTAGATTCCCTGTGAAAATTAATAACAAGCTACAAAATATAAGCACTGAAAATGCCCATGTACTTTGCAACTACCTGGGCTAAGTAAAATTGGTCCATAGATGTCATGTACCCTCTGGTGCCCCATTAGGAACTGTGGCAACCCCTGAGGGAGTCTGTTGGCTGCAGGGTGATAGAATTGTTAAACAACCAGCTGTGTATAACAGGTGGGTTGTACAACTTTAAAGCATATCTAAACGAAAGGCAAAATAAGTAAATCAAAATGGTGAAAAGAAGTCAGTTTGAAGGAAGGTTGGGGAAGGTTACATCATTCTTCGAAGTACACGGATGAGAATGCAAAGCTAATCAAATCTGAGATGCCCAAGTGGATACATAGCTAACGGTGCTCTTTGTCGATTCCAGGTTGACTGAATGGTCCAGCTCGTCTTTATCTTATGTACCGTTGCCTGCTATGTTACTATAAGACATTGTTCCAGCCAGTACATGGGCATTCATCACAGGGACAGATGTGTCTCATGTGGACACAGAAATATCATTAAAAAATCCTCAAACATTTGTAGCCTAGAACCTTTTAACCTCTTCGGCAAAACTTCCAATCTACTGATTCAACATGAGGAGGTTTTTTGGGAAGGTTTCAGACAGGAAGATATATCTCAATCTCAGTTTCAATCTCAGTATTTATAAACTGCCTAACTTCGAAAACTGGTTCAAAGCGGTAATAGAAATAAGAGATCAAAGATCAAAATAGAATTGAAAAATAATATACAAAAACATTTAAAAAGAGAAATACCAATATAAAAAGAAAGCAATAAGGACTCTGTAATGGCCAACTTTAGCTACTTTTGAAAGACAAAAGATTGAAAGAAAGACAGAGCATATACATAGGCAATTGCTTAACATAGAATAGAATTGCATTGCGATATTGGGCTACCTGATATGAGAAAAAAATTACAAACATTCTCTTGAACTCTCGTACATGAAGGGAAACCCCAATATAAAACAGTTCTTAGATCGAAAAGTCTTCGTACATGATGAGATAGAGACCATGTCAAGTAACTGAACCATTAATAATTTTAAAGAGAAAATGTGATATTTTAAAAATAATTTGAACAGATACTGGAAGCCAATGTAAATTCTTAAATACTGGGGAAACCTGATCAAATTTCTTTAATCTAAAAATTAATCTGTCGAGGGACCTGCCCTTTGTGCCTATGGAAGACATGGATTACTACTACTACTTATCATTTCTATACCGCTACTAGACGTACGCAGCGCTGTGCACTTGAACATGAAGAGACAGTCCCTGCTGTACAGAGCAAGATTCCGGAATCTCAAAGAATAGCAAGATTCCGTGCAGAATCCCAAAGAGTAACAAGATTCCAGAATCCCAAAGACTACTACTACTTATCATTTCTGTAGCACTACTAGATGTACACAGCGCTGTACACTTGAACATAAAGAGACAGTCCCTGCTCAACAGAGCTTACAATCTAATTAGGACAGACAAACAGAAAAGAGTGAACCACTTGTCAAGGGGTCTTTTACATCACAAGACATGAGTTTGCAGGTATATATTGTCCAATATGGAGACAGGAAAATATCTACTCTGGTTGCATGTAAACTCACCTTGAGCTTCTACTGAAAAAAAGTGTGAACTCAATCCAAGTGTTTTCCCGAATCCAGATTTGGGTGACGTACACTGAATGGGCACAATTTGACCGCAATATTCTCATTCACTTGCAAGTGGACTTGCAATTGCCATCACAGTTCCCTCTAAGCTGAGCGAGAGTCCTCTGCCTACAGTCCTGCCAGTGGGAGGTGCTGTTTCACTGTCACATTTCCAATAGTGAGAAACTGGCCACCTCTGCAGGACTCCAGGGCACACCTGCCTGTCCTTAGTGATTGAAAACATAATCGAAACATCGCCCCCTACTGGTACCAATGCAGTTGGAGGACTCCTGCTGAGCTTAGAGGGAACAGTGATTGCTGTCTTACTGCCTGCTGCTACTCCAGCAGTCTTGATGTTTGAATTACACAGGGGTGGAAGGTGTCATGAGAATATATCATCTGCCATCCGGATACCACTTCAGACATCTGCTTAGAGGACCCTGCACAGTTAGTGGAAACACTGTGTCTTGTTCCCATCTGTTCTGTTCAGGGAACACTAAAGAAAAAGTTTGATATTATCCCCCAGATTCTATAAAGGTTGGCCAAATTTAGATGTCATAAGTTGGGCACAATCCTGAGAAGATGTTCATGCAACTTGGTTAACGAGCCAATTAGCAGCAAGAATTGGGTGCTAGTAATCAATTATTGATGTTAATTGTCACTAATTTATTTATTTATTTATTTATTTGTAGCATTTGTATCCCACATTTTCCCACCAATTTGCAGGCTCAATGTGGCTTACATTATGCCGTGATGGCGATCGCCATTTACGGGTACAGAATTACAAATGGTATTGCATTAAGGTGCATACATACATGGTTAAGAAGAGTGCATTGTGGTATTGTATAGTGGTTTCTGAGTGACCTCCTTTTCCGGGTACAAAATTACAACTGGTTTTGCATTAAGGTGCATACATACATGGTACAGAGGAATACATTATGGTATTGCATGGAGGTTTCTGAATGATTGACATATCTGGGTACAAGATTACAAATGGTTTTGCACTAGGTGCATATCTATATGGTAAAGAAGAGTACAATTATGATATTGCATAGAGGTTTCTGAGTGATAGAATGAATTGTAACTTAAGTTGGCCGTCGGCTATAGAGAGATCATTAACAACATAAGAGGGAGAGTGGTGGTATGTATTGTGTAGCTTTCATTAATAGCAATGAGGTTAAACAGTCAAGTAACAAGAGTTCGGTTTTGTCTAGTTCATGTAAAGTCTAGATATTTTGTATATAAGATAAAATATGGTAGGCCTTCTTGAACAGGTCAGTTTTCAGTAGTCTACGGAAGATTGTTAGGTCATGCATTGTTTTTATGGCCTTTGTTAATTTGGATAAGCAAGCAGGAAGCATGCGCATATTGTGAACTCTTATGGTTACTCACGCCTTGATACAGCATTAATAGCGAAACCTTGGCTGTAGTCGGTGTGTTTGCCCGATGGCCTACTTGTTGCTGTGCACCTGCACTTGAAAGCTAAGTTACTCTTTTAACTTTCAAAATATAGAACAGGAAAAGTTCTCTACGATGACGAATCACAGAAGGCAAAAGTAGAGACTAATAGACGATTCACCACTGGAGACGTGAGTCCAACAGTCTTTATTATATCAGAGATAGCGACCCGACACAGGCCGTGTTTCGACGCTAAAAAGCGTCTGCATCAGGGGTCAATAAATACACCAAGTAATGAATGCTTAACGAAGAGTCCTACTTGTATATGTGTTGTCAACTCACTGATCACGTAGCACCAAACAGAATATGCTGGATACAAACTATCAGAGCTTTTTAGCGTCGAAACACGGCCTGTGTCGGGTCGCTATCTCTGATATAATAAAGACTCTTTTAACTTTCACATGCTGTACGGATCCCGAGCTGATTCTGTTGAGCTTTTAGCATCTCTTCATTTTGGATCTAAAGGGTTTTTGCCTAAGATGATATAATCCCCAGCAGAAGTTTTCTCAACCCTTGTTATTACTAAATGACTACTTGGGTTGGAGGTTGGGACTAAATTCAGAGGCTTTTCCCTTAATCCCCTTTAAAACAGATGCACTCTACAGAATCTATAGTCTATTGTTGAAACTACTATTTTTTTGCCATTACACGAGAGTTTTGTTTCATTGTGTACTTTAAGACCCTCTCTTCCTCGAGTTGTGATATATAACTAATTAGGATTTGCGCACACATCTGATTATGCGCTATTCTGTAAGACTGAGAGCCCACATCCCATAGTCTGTAACCCCAAAAAGGGGCGTGGCCATGGGAGGGGCATAGGTGGCTCAGGGGCATTCTGAAAATTTACACGCAGTGTTATAGATACCGGGAATGTTCGTCCAAACTGGTTTCAGCAGGCACAAGGCATGGGAATTGAAGCTACATGCTTCATAAGCATCGCCATGCTGGGACAGACCAAGGGTCCATCGAGCCCAGCCCCCTGTCACCGACAGCGGCCAAAAGAACAAGCAATTTGTCCCGCCCATCCTAGAAATACTGTATTATTCCCTCGTCCATTCAATAACATTCTATGGCCTTTTCCTCCAGGAAGCCGTCCAACCCTTTTTTGAAGTCTGCTAAGTTAACCGCCTTAACCACCTTTTCCGGAAGCGAATTCCAGAGTTTAACTATGCATTGAGTGAAGAAAAATTTCCTCCGATTCGTTTTAAATTGACCACACTGCAGCTTCATCGCATGCCCCCTCGTCCTAGTATTTTTGAAAAGCGTAAACAGACGCTCCACATCGACCCGTTCCATTCCACTCGTTAGTCTGCTATTGAAATAGACATGAGGGGAGCCATTGCTTGCCCTGGGATTGGTAGAATGAAATTTTGCTACTATTTGGTTTTCTAGCAGCTACTTGTGACCTGGATTGGCCATTGTTGGAAGCAGGATACTGGGCTAGTTGGACCACTGGGCTGACCCAGTATGGCTATTTCTCCTTTGTAACCTTCAGGCCCACGTTTTGGAGGCATCTAATGGATTAGTGCTTGGCTTAGGCAGATAGGTATCATTCTGAATCATCACAGTGTTTGCAATATAATTCAGATGGCTGGATTGCAGGGCCACATAGAATAAGCATGTGATTCTGGTTTAGCAGAGAAAGCCCTGGGTTTTCAACTTGTTCCTGCTTCCCCTAATGCATCAAATTGGAAACGGTAATGGGATGCTCACTTCCTGTACAAAATAACATTGCAGTCACTAAAATTCTTGGTGAACTGAATACCCAAAATATTGTGTTAACATATCCTGAAAGTATTGGAAAGAAATGAGCTGAATGTAATATGCTCCTTGTGGCATCTGTTACATGACACCTATTCTTTCTTCATCCCAGCATTGGTGAAAAAGCAGGAACAAGCATTAGAAACCCAACAGGCACCTAAGTGCTGGGAATCCCTACCAGGATGGCACAGCCGTTTGCAACGTGTAACTTTCCTTTCTCCCTCTGATCTCCTTAATTATGGTATGTGAACAAATTAGCAACATCATCGTGCAATCTGCAGTAGATCAAGTCTTTGCAATAAATAAAATAAGTAAATAAGAAAACAAAGGGGTCCTTTTACTAAGCTGCGGTAAAAAGACCCCTGCGGTGCTGCGGCTCGTGGGTTTGCTGCTTGCTGAGTCCCCCTTTTACAGCAACGGGTAAAAGGAATTTTTTTTTAATGGAAATGGACATGTGGTAAGTTAAACCAGGGGCGTAGCCAGACAGCAGATTTTGGGTGGGCCTAGGCAAGAAGTGGGTGGGCACCAAATGTTCTCTCCCCCACTCCCACACCCAAAAAATATCTCAGCTGGTGGGAAAATGCTTCTCTCCAGTCTCCACGCTGAAAACTGAGCATGCGAAGGTGCCAGTATTGTGGAGAGCAGCATTTTCATTACCATGTGCTACTGTTGGATGGGCCTGAGCCGTAAGTGGGTGGGCCCTGGCCCACCTGTGGCTAAGCCACTGAGTTAAACACTCGTCATGCATTCATTTCTTGGGGAAGCTCTTACCGCCTCCTATTTAGAGGACAATAAGAGCCCCCGTGCTAACCCGGAGGGAACCAGGCAGCGATTATTACTGGGTAAGCCCCCAGTGCTAAAAAAAAAATGTTTTTGAGCACCCTAAATGGTGCATGGCACACGCCGACACTACTGGTGAGCTCTGGTAGCCCGGTGGTAGAGCTGATTTGCCACACACCATTGCCACAGTAGCCCTACAGGCAGCTTTGTAAAAGGGCTCCAAAACCCCCTGTTGGTTCAGCATTAGTTCTAAGTCCTGGGCACCATTATTTTGAAAAAAACAAAAATATAGAGAGAATGTAGAAACATTACTTGGTAACCTTGTTTTGAGGAGTATGAAAGAAACGTGACTTCTTCCATAATGCAGAGGAGATGGTCAGTGGATTGAAGCTAAATTCCTCTCTACTATTTTTGTTTTAAAACTGGTTTTGTGTTTGGTTGCCGTATGACTTTGTCCTCACCCCTACATTGTAAGCCAACTTTTTGATTATACTTCCTCTCAAAGACTTACATGTGCTGTAGATGGGCAATTAAAAACTGCTAAGGAAGACATTTGGGAGAAGTGTCATAGACTTTGATGGAAATCTACTGGAGACAGTGAATTTATAAAGGGGATTAAGCAGAAAGGATGCCAGATATCTGCCAATTAAGAGGGAGATTTGTGAACTCTGATTAAACTGGAGTTGCAGTGTATGCGTTGAAATTTAAGTAATATGAGCACATTACAGTATACCTTAGTAGAAAGATGTTAGAACTGCATCGAGAATGGTTTTGCCACAGCTAACGTTAGCCGTCTTGATAGAATTGTAGATTTGAAACAGTTACGGGTCTCTGATTGTAATCTCTGTTTTTCCATTTGAGCTGTTAGACACACCGCTGTCTACAGCAATCTAATGGAGGCTTAAGGTCCAAACAATGACACTGCAAAAAAAAAAAATAGTCCCAGCAGTAGAATGTAGGATATGGCCAACATGATGACGCTCCATTGACCATGAGGAGCTACGTCAGTCTATTTCATGTGATGTTAGGAATCCAAATGTGAACCTTAGAAGACTTGACATGGGTCATAATGCCATGCCTCATTAGAAGATGCCAACAATAAAAAATCAAACAGCCAGGCTGGAATCATTTACCGTTTCCTATATTGCTAGCTCTCTCTGGTACATCAACCTTGATGGTGAGATGCAACCTTTGTTACTCTTGAATGTGTTTCATGACTGTCACAGCTTGTAAGTAGGCCCCATGATGTCCTTACCAGTTTTGCAAGAATTATTTGATTTTACCATTGCTCTATAAACAGGTTTCTAAATAAAATGTTAGAACAATTGACTTAGGATTGACTTGGCTAGTGGCACTTACGATCAAGGACAATGTCTCACTTAAACAGGTGTCCCTACTGTTCAGACAACAGTTTGCTCAATTTAATTCAACAATTATGTTTTTCCCAACTTAATTTTCAGATTTAATTAGTTATAAATCATAAAGCTGATTATTTTCATGGCTTATCAATACAGTTTTGTTGTATAATATTACTGTCCAATAAGGATGAGGAACGTCAACTTTTAAAAGTCCTTAGGAGGGTGACCTAAGATGCGGAGAGAGAAAGATAGAGATAAAACAGTCTTGTAACCTGCTAATGCCACAAACAGTTCTAAGCGGGTAACATTATATCAAGCCAGGGACAGCCCCCTGGGAATATGCTGAATCTAGTAACAAGCAAATCAAGATATAGAATCTAATACATATTTTTGAAACAAGAAGGTTTTGACTTTCTTTCTAAAATCTAAATAGGATACAGCAGAATTAAAAATAGCCTTTAACATTTCATCTCTTATTCAAATTCACTAGAGTCTGAATTTTTAGGAGCTTGATATGGGAACTGGAGAAACCTGGTAACACCAGACAATATGACTTATAAAACCATGAAAAGCCCAAAATACAAAAAGGTAGAAACCTCTACATGTAGTCCAAAGCAAGAGTAGAGGATACCATAATACACAACCAGTCCAGTCAACGGGATGAAGTCAAAGAGTCCTTTATTCAAAACGGCAATAACTGGACCTGACACGATCCGTGTTTTGGTGGTAAAACCGCCTGCTTCAGGGTTCACAATAGAACTGTTTCCAGAAGTCCTCTAGGGTCCAGCAGCCTCCCATGCCTGAAGAAGAAAAGAATGATGGACTCTTTGATTTCATCCCGTTGGCTGGTTGTGTTTTGTGGCGTCATTTACTCTTCATAAAGCCATGAAGCATTGTCTAGGGAAAAGTTCAAGGATTATAGATTAATGATGATCAGATGCGTATCAGAGCCTTACTCATCAGAGAAGCTTAGGGGGTAATTCTTTAACTTGATGCCTCAATATAGGTGCCACAATGGCACGTGCTGAGCGCCAATTCTATAACAGCATCTGGGTGTACCAGAGCCGTTATGGAATGCTAGTGTGAAGCTGCTTTCGCACACCAAAACTTAGGTGCACCTACTTAGGGAGGGTCAACGACTGGCATGTTGGTACTCTGAAATACACCATGCAATTTGCATAACCGATAGTATCCTATAAGTTGTATGCATCACGTGGTAATGCCTGTGGTCTATCTGTGCTCTGCCCATGTGTACATCCTCTAGCAGTTACACACTATGGACCAGATTCTGTAAATGACATCTAAAAAATGGGTGCATCCAAAAATAGCGCTTATGCTAGTCTGTAAACCACACCTAAAGTTAGGCCCAGTTTATAGAATAGCTCATAGGGCCGGGGAATTCGCCTACATTTAGGCGCAGCCATTTACACCACTGAAAACCTGGTGTAAATACCTTGACTAAATGTAGGCGCATTCCCCCGAATTCTATAACCACGCGCATAAATTTGTGGAACATCCCTGACATGCCCACATTCCTCCCATGGCCGTAGAATACACCGGAAAAGATGCACGAGTAAATCCCGATTATTGCCTGTTTGTGCTGATAATTGGTCGTTATTGTCTTGCCCATTTGGAAAGTCGTCATTGACCAAATTGACTTTCAGGTCCAGTGATTGAGGTCAAGAGACACAGTTGCAGAAAACCTTTCAATGGGGGGGGGGGGGGGGGTAAAATTCCTTTAAAGTTAAAAATCCTGCAATATCTCAGAGATGGTGCTGTTAGATAAAGCTTCTACCTATAACATGACTCATTTGTAATAAAACATATCCTTAGAGTCCAGTGTTACTGCGAGCCTCAATGAAAAAAGAAAAAAATACATATTAGGAGGTTTTTCTTATTGTGAAATGAACAAACAACTGATAAAAAAAAATAATACTATTTAAATTGGAAAGAATTGTATCTTGGTAAAGGCAAGTTTATGTAACTTTGTTATAATTAATTGTATACCTGTGTATGTAAATATAATGCATTCCTATTTTGCAGTCCAGAATGGAAAGAAAAACTATTTGTAATATAGAATAAAGTTTATTTAAAAAAGTGATTGTGACTTCTTCACTCTGGATTCCTTCCTTGACCCAGATTGGTTTATATTGCCCTATTTGGAGGGGGTTGATTGAAACATACGTTAATTGTCTGGTGACTGTTTGGCGCTGCCAATCTAGAAAGCTTTCTTAGTCCTGCCCATTTAATAAAAATGGAGGGTGAGAAGGAAGACTGCAATTAGGGAGTTTTAAGGCCGTGGCCATTGGCAAGTACAAACCATAATAGAAGCAGTACTGACTTACAGGTATGATCAAGTTTACTTCTTGAATTGTTTGATCTGTATTTAAAAAAATAGTATAAACCGGGTGGGTCACAGGTTCTCCAAATAGGGGGTGTTATTGTTTACATATATAATAATATAGTAAATGACAGCAGATAAAGACCTGTACGGTCCATCCAGTCTGCCCAACAAGATAAACTCATTTTACATGGTATGCGATACTTTATATGTATATCCGAGTTTGATTTGTCCTTGCCTTTCTCAGGGCACAGACCGTAGAAGTTTGCCCACCACTCTTCTTGTACTAAGTTCTGAAGCTAACGTCGAAGCCCCTTAAAATTTACACTCCAGCCCATCCCTATATATTCAGTCACGATCAGGGCATAGACCATATAACTCTGCCCAGCACCGGTTTTGCTTCTCAATTACCGGTGTTGCCACCCAATCTCCGCTAAGATTCCGTGGATCCATTCCTTCTCAACAGGATTCCTTTGTGTTTATCCCACGCATGTTTGAATTCCATTACCGTTTTCATCTCCACCACCTCCCGCGGGAGGGCATTCCACATATCCACCACCCTCTCCGTGAAAAAAATACTTCCTGACATTAGTCCTGAGTCTGCCCCCCTTCAACCTCAATTCATGTCCTCTAGTTCTACTGCCTTCCCGTCTCCAGAAGAGGTTTGTTTGATTCTGAATTCAAGAAAGCTTGGGACAAATACATTAGGATCTCTAAAGGAGAAAAAGGAATAATAGGTGGCATGGATCGGCAGACTAGATAGGCCATATGGTCTTTGTCATCATTTTTCTCTGGGGTTTTCAACCCCGTTCTCGGGACACACCTAGCCAGTCAGGTTTTCAGGATACCCACAATGAATATGCATGAGATCAATTTGCATACCATGAAGGTAAGCATGCAAAGCTATCTCATCCATGCTTACCTCCATGGAGAGTAGGTATGGATGGGCAGACTGGATAGGCCATATAGAGGGGCATAATCAAACTGCGCCAGCCATCTACATGGGCGGCCATCTATATGGCCAGCGCCGCAAACCGGTCCCGAACCGTATTATCAAAAATGATGTCCGGCAATCGTTTGTTTCGATAATACAGTTGGGGCCGGCCAAATGTCAGAGATGGCGGGGTTTGAGACGGCCGGCATCGGTTTTTGCCGATAATGGAAACCGAGGCCGGCCATCTAAAACCCCGCCAAATACAAGGCATTTGGTCATGGGAGGGGCCAGCATTTGTAGTGCACTGGTCCCCCTGACATGCCAGGACACCAACCAGGCACCCTAGGGGGCACTGCAGTGGACTTCAGAAAAAGGTCCCAGGTGCATACCTCCCTTACCTTGGGTGCTGAGCCCCCCAAACCTCCCCAAAATCCACTCCCCACAACTGTACACCACTACCATAGCCCTTAGGGGTGAAGGGGGTATAATGGGTTTGGAGGGGGGGTTGGAGGGCTCAACACTTACCACCACAAGTGTAACAGGTAGGGGGGGGGGGTTGGACCTGGGTCCACCTGCCTGACGTGTACTGCACCCACTAAAAACAGCTCCAGGGACCTGCATACTGCTGTCAGGGAGCTGGGTATGACATTTCAGGCTGGCATAGAGGCTGGCAAAAGAATGATTTTTAATTTTTTTGGTGTGGGAGGGGGTTGGTGACCACTGGGGGAGTAAGGGGAGGTGATCCCCTATTCCCTCCGGTGGTCATCTGCTCAGTTGGGGCACTTTTTTGAGACTTGGTCCTAAAAATAAATGGACCTAGTGAAGCCGGCGAAATGCTCCTCAGAGCCAGCCTTCTTTTTTCCATTGTCGGCCGAAGCCAGCTATTTCATAACCACGCCCCCGTCCCGCCTTCCATACCCTGCCGAAATGCCCCCTTGAACGTTGGCCTGCCCTGCGATGGAAAGCAGCCATCTCCCGATTTGTGTCGGAAGATGGTCGGCCTTCTCCTTCGAAAATAAACTGGACAGTCTTTATCTGTCTTCATTTTTCTCTGCTTCTCTTTCTGGGGTCCTTTTACTAAGGTGCGCTGAAAAATGGCCTGTGGTAGTGTAGGCGCGTGCTTTGGATGCGCACAGATCCATTTTTTCAGCGCACCTGTAAAAAAAATGCCCTTTTTTTGGCCGAAAATGGAAATGCCGCAAAATGAAAATTGGCGCGCATCCATTTTGGGTCTGAGACCTTACCGCCACCCACTCACTTAGCGGTAAGGTCTCACACGTTAGCCAGGCAGTAACTGTCAACGAGCATAAAGTGGTAATTACTGCCCTGTTAGTGTTGGAAAACAAAATATATTTCCCGATGCACGTAAAAAATGAAATTACCACCCGGGCCATGCAGTAACCGGGCAGTAGTTCAAAACTGATGTGCGTTGGACGCGTGTAGTCACCTACACGACTTCGTAAAATGGGCCCTTGTATGTTTGTGTCCTCAATGAGGAATATGAAGGGCAGAGGGGAGGCTGAGGATGTGGATTTTCTTGGTGGCAGTCCCTAATTTATGGAATAGCCCCCCCCCCCCACCCCCGAGGTGCTGAGACATGAAGTAGATTATAAAATCATCCTTAAGGGGCTGAAGACTTGCTTAACTGGGGAGTGAGGAGGCTCTTTGCAGTCAGAAAAGATAAAAGGAATATATTGTATTTATATTTACTGAATGCGTTTACACTCCTTTAAATAGTTTATTTGACTGGGGAAGCAGCCCATGAATTATTAAATAAATAAATCTGATTTAGACTGATTCAGTCATTCAAAAGTGGAAACATATTGACCTATTCCGAGGGACTAATGGCGATCATTGCCTCAGCCTTTGAGTATAAGACGTATAATCTTCCCTTGGGATGAATATGTTCCATGTTAGACCTTCTCATATTTATCACTCACACTATTTACATGCATCGTATGTGAGATCGATAACTATAATGTGGGCCTTTTCCTGTGCATTTGTCCATTTTAGACAGGTTGTAGAAATAGGAATCGAGACACAGATCAGTGCATCTCAAATTTCACCAGTATTTTTAGAACAGAATCTGTGTAGGTTCATTCAGCAGTGGAGCTTAGGTGAATCCCGGGCAGAGTTGCAATTTGGGTAACAGGCTATAAAGCAGAGAAATAATAAAATGTTGACGTTTGCTATGTCACCAAATATAAATGAGGGACGTGAGACTAGGCTACTAACAGGCTTATTTTCGAAAGTGATCGCCGGCGATCTTCTGACATAAATCGGGAGATGGCCAGCGATCTCTCAAAAGCGGCGAAATCGGTATAATCGAAAGCTGCTTTTTTGACACCTTCGCCGCTTTCCCGTCGCCGCGCCGGCGAAGGTTCAAGGGGGGGCGTGTCGGCAGCAGAGTGAAGGCGGGACATGGGCGGGCATGGGCGTGGCTACCAGATGGCCGGCTTTCGCAGATAATGGAAAAAAAAAGCAGCGTTAATGAGTAGGGATCCTCAGAAGTTTAGCGGAGATTGGGTGGCAGAGCTGGTGGGGGGGGGGGGGGGCAGGGCAGACTTCTACGGTCTGTACCGTGAGAATGGCAGATACTAATCAAGGTCAGGTATACACAAAAGGTAGCACATATGAGTTTATCTTGTTGGGCAGGCTGGATGACCCGTGAGGGTCTTTCTCTGCCTTCATCTACTATGTTACACGTTACTATGTCTTAGGCCTCCTTTTACAAAGCTGTGTTAGGGGCTGCCCATTCAAAGTGAATGAACTGTGTTGGCATGATCGCACCAGCAGCCACCAGCGCGGCTTTATAAAAGGGGACTTTAGTGTTTAGTGCGCTCTAATCGTTAGCGCAAGCTAAATCCGCTAGCGTGCCTTAGTAAAAGGGGCCGTTAGTTCTCTGCGGATTACACTAGCAAGAATTACCGAATCCTCAGTAATTCAGAAATTACAAATAAAAATCATCAAATACCAATTTGGACATTTTTGTGAGAAAAAACATCCAAATGCAGTTTTTAATGCCACTTGTCGGGCGTTTTTCTCTTTTGAAAATGAGCCCCTTGGACATTCTAAAAAGGCATCTGCTTTCTACAGTCAAGGGGGACTTGAGTTTGCCATCCCATAGTGAACACAGAAATATTGACTTTCTTTCTGCGTCATTTTCACTAGGGAAAACCATGGCATAAGAGTCAGAATAAGACAGGATGCTTCAAGCAGAGGTTTATTGTAGAAAGGATAAGGGAAAATTCAAAAAGAGAGAAATTTACGGCAGACACAGACCACGTTTTCCCCACAGTACAACGTATAGCATATATCGAAGGGGTCTTAGAAAGCTCAGTAGTGTCCTTGCAAGATCCGTTGCAATTAATCAAGATTCCCTCAGTGCAGGCAAGATACATTTTTAAAAAGAGTTACTGTAACCAAACAGGGTGACTACGGACTCCGCTTGATTGCTGTTCTGGAGAAAATACGAGGCAATTAATGGAGAACCGGTGAGCTACCTTGAAGGCCACTGAAGAATTTACAACAATCAAGGTGGGTTTATCAATAATAGGTCTTGTCAAATAGCCCCATCTATTTCTGTAACACTGTGAACAGATCCTTAGATACAGCGAAAAAAGGTGGGAATAATTTATTTGAACTTTGTTTTGGTCTTTGAGATGTGAAGTGTTTTCGTACAGGGATTTTAGAGATGAAACAGAAAGAAAAGAGAATAGGGAAATAAATGATTACACCTGAATAACATTGGGAAGGGAACTTTTGAAGTAGGATGCAGGACTTAGGGTTCAATAATTACTTTGTATCCTCAGGATCTTGAGACACCCTGATCTTGAAGTCGTAAGTCCAGTATTAACATCCTTTCTTTTTCTTTTTGTTTAATGTCATTCCGCATGTCCAGCTAAGGAATCCTTTTACTAAGCTGTGGTAAAAATAAAAAAAAGGTCCTGTTTTTTGCCACGCGCTGAGGCCCTTTTGACCGTAATGGATAAAAATGCCTGAAAATAACAAAGAACACAGTGAAGATGACACAAGGATATAAGTCTTTAGACGATGTTTAAAAACTCCAAATTTATTGTGTAGCTCAATAGACACGACAAGTCCAGATCAATAATGTAACTCAAAGAGACTCGACACGGCCGTGTTTCAGCCAACCGGCCTGCCTCAGGAGTCTTTATGGTCTTTGGAATTATCCGTGGAAGAAAGCTGTGTCTGTCGATCTGTTACCAGATGGAAACCTTGCATTTGGAGCTCAACGCTCAGAAAACTACGTTGAGCGGGGTCGGCAGTAGAATGTTGCCTCTTCCTAACGTAAAAACATGCCATGCCATTGAGGTGGCGGTAAGGGCTCCCACGCTAGCCTGGTGCAGCGCCGCCCGATTACTGCCGGGTTAGCGTTGTGCTAGAAAACAGCCAGCCATTTTCCCTAGCATGGCCAATGGTGTGTGCCAGGGCTGGAACTACTGCCGATGCTCGCATTGGGCTGGTGGTAGTTACAGATTAGTGTGTGGTACGCCCGCGTTGGGCTTATGGCCGCTTTGTAAAAGGACCTCTCAAGTGATTTAATATAAAAGCCTTTTTTTTCTGGCCTACATTAAATTAAACATAACTCTCAAAAAATTCAAAAACTGTGCAGAGTATAGAAATTAGAAACTATTCATTTTAAATCAATACTCTGTATCGCAGTTGCAAATTTAGCACTCATATCAATTGTTTATGTTCATTAAAAAAATAGCCTCAAGAGTCCTTTAACTAGGACACCAACTGAAATGGCTAACATCATAGGCTCCTCCACCTTCTGAAAACACCTACAGAATAAAAACTTGGGCTCTCTGGATGACATCATTCGAGGCTTCAGTCCCAGGCACAGCCAATCAGAATGGAGGCATGGACCCAGGCAGCTTCATGGAATGTTCATGGTGCAAATTATTTTATAGGATAACTGTATATTAGTTACTCCTACCACCACCATTTGTTACGTATATAGTACATTCTAATTGTTGCCAGTTAGCACCCGATTATTGAAGCTAGCTGGTTCATTACTCAATGAAATTGTGCGTGCAAATTGGGCGTGTGTCTAAATTTATGCATGCCATTTTGAGTGCCATTTATAGAATTTGAGGGATAGTGCTGCAGTGGTTAGAGAGATTTTCAGTATCACCAGGGTTTTTTTTTTTTGAGGGGGTACTTGGGGGTACTGAGTACCGGCACCTTTTCCATTGTCTGCTAAAATTGACCCACAGACCCCAAGTTTTAATGGAAGAGCTCAGGCTCTACACACCAATTTTGCCTTGTCATAGATTCTGTGATTGGTCGCAGGGTCCTGGCTACTGTCGGGTGGGTCCCTCAGTGATCACCCCACCCCTGAAGGGTGGCCTAGCATTTGAGTACCGGCACCTTTTTTGCTAAAAACAAAACGCACTGAGTATCACTATCTGCCACTGAAAATCCATAGACAGGGAAATTAGGGGCCCTTTTACTAAACTGCGGTAAAAAGGGGGCCTGCGCTAGAATCAGCGTTTGTTTTTAACACGCACTGAGGCCCCCTTTTACCACAGCAAGTAAAAGGTGATCTTTTTCTCAAAAAGAAATGGCCGTGTGGTAAGTGAACCACTTACGTGCAGCCATTTGGGGGGGAGCCCTTATTACCACCCACTGAGGTGGTAGTAAGAGCTCCCACAGTAGCCCAGCAGTAACTGGGCAGCGGAAATGGTGAACTCTGGAGGTGGGAACTACTGATGGGCTCCTGTGGTAGCCCGGTACTAGTTCTGGATTGGCACACAGCACGCCCATTGCAGCACGCCAACCCATTACAGAATGCTAACATAAGTCTGCACTTCAATGCCCAACTTTAGGTATCAGCTCATAGGGTAGCTCAATGATTGGTGCACTGTAGATTTTACACGCGCAATTTATAGAATACCAACTAATAGCAGTTATGCAGATAACTGCTAACTAATGCCAAATAACACCAAGTATAGCCAAGAATTGATAGCTAATGCCAATTAGCAGCTAATTAACATATTAAGTTATGCATCCAACTGACAATCTCTCTATATAAAACGCACCTCCAGCGTTCTAATGAAGCCAGAAGTTGCAGTTGTGTAGACCGCTTTTGCCCATGAGTGTGTGCCCCGCCCTCACGTTACAATGTGATGACGTCAAGGGCGGAGCACTCACACTCACCAACTCACCGTGGGAGGGAGAGAAGGAGGGAGGGTGGGGGATTACCTTCCTAGCGCCCGATCCATCATGACGTCGAATCGCATCGCTCAGACGCATAACGGGCCTATCCACCACCCGAACAACATCAATCGCCGGTGCAGAGAAATGTGGCTGTCGTCAGCACAGGTACGTGACAGCGAAGGGGGAGGGTTTTCTGCGGGAAGGGGGGTCGACAGGGTTGGCGCTGGATGGGTCAAAGGAGGTGGTGGCGGCGGCGGTGGGGGGGATCAAAAATGGTGGGAGGGTTGGCGGTGCTGGGGGGGGGGGCTAAAATGTGCCAGCTCACCTCGGGTTCTGGACCTCCCTCCCGACGAAGTCTGGCTACGCCCCTACTAGGCATAAAGTTGGGTATGCAGGTTTAGAGAATTAGGGAGTTAGTGGTGACTGCTAAATGTATACTTCCATTTGAATATTGACCCCATCCCCCTAATTCTACAAAAGTCACCAAAAAATGTGATCGTAAATTTGAGCACACACCCAATTTGTATGTTCAATTTAATTGAAGAATGAACCAATTGGCGCCAACAATTGGCTTTTAACAAGCAATTATTGATGCTAATTGAAATCAATTATCAAGTATGTGCTTAAATTTATGTGCGTGATACGCACCCAAATTTTACGCATGCCCAGGAAAAGGGGGCATGGAAATGGGAAGGTTATGGGTGTTGTGGGGCAAAGTGTGGGTGTGGATTTGAGTTACTTGTTCAATTATAGAATTAGGGTGTTCTGCGTATAAATTTAGGTGGGGTCATCTGCACCGTGTTTTCGCCGATGCAAACGGATGCACCTAACTTTACACGCGACCCTTGCACTTAAGCACTATTCTATAAGCCACACCTTTTTGAAGGGATTCACTCAAGGTGGTGAACGATAAGAATAAATCAAACATGAGCAATAGACAATTACAGCAGTAAAAAATATTCAAATAACAATACAAAGTCTGGCATAGTAGACTACTTGCAACGTCAACACAATATGTAATAGAACATTTTAATTGACAGCGTACCATGTCATTGCAAACAACAGCCCATCCCTATCACGGACTCCATAAGTGCTTTTGACTTTCAGGTCTCGTGACTAATTAAGAAAGTCATTCCATAAATGGGAAAGTTCAATGAAACAGCTCTAATAAGTAGCATAAAACATAGCACTATAACACTCTTCCTTCCAGTAAGATCTTTAGGACCCAAATTTCTAGCTGTAAAGCACTCTCCGAAGACGGTGCGACTCCCCAGAAATCAGCTTTAAGGTTATATTGGTAGGCACATCAAGCCTCTCCACCTTCTTGTACCACCCACGCCTTTCCTAACCTAAAATTAAATCGGTGCTTCTGTTTTCATCTGTTGCAGTCTTTCTCATTTGCTTTGTGGGTAGTGTACAAAAGCGTAGCCTGGGCAGGAGAAAGCAAGATTGATGGGTTTTCAGACGATGGTACAAATGCAATTTGTGAAGGCGTTTGGAAGAATGTCTCCTTATTGATCGCAAGCGTCTCTCCACTTTCTTTTACTTGGTGGGGGGGGGGGGGGAGTTGGGGGAGGAGGAGGAGGAAGGGAAGAGTCTGCCTGAAAGAACCTCTGTACTAAACAGAGAGGCAGAAGCAAGATGGCCGCCACTGGAAGCTGAGAAACCATGACATCCTGGAATGACTATGTCATAACAAAACTCTGTAAGCCACATTGAGCCTGCAAATAGGTGGGAAAATGTGGGATAGAAATGCAACAAATAATAATAATAATAATGAGAAGTGATTTTCTTTTTTAAAACTACGATAACATAGGTAAGGCCAGAGAGCTGGAAAGTGTTGAATGTTACACCTAAAGCAAAAGGCCCTGATTCAGTTGACTAGGAGCAATTTATTTAGGCAAAGAAAAAGAAAATAGCTTTGAGATATCAACAAATGACAGAATGCAAATCTGAAAGAGGTGAGCCTCCTATGATATTGACAAATGTCTCCCTGAAAAGATTACTTATGGTCAACCTGCATGCCAAAGCCGGTACCGCAAGACACACCACTGCGTGAGAACAGGCTGCTTCAACGGCACGACCTGTGGGACAGAAGAAGCTATGTACCCATACGTGCATATGTAATGTTATTAGTTATGATGTCAAGTATTAGAATATATATGTGTATTAAGATTAGAAATGTAAACATAAATGCACCTGGCTGCGGCCAAATAAACTCCAAATTATATCCGAAATAGACTCCAGTGTAATTAATAGTCGACACAAGAAGTATGACTGAGCGTGTGCCGAGTGCCCACGTTGTGAGATATCAACAAATGACAGAATGCAAATCTGAAAGAGATGAGCCTCCTATGATATTGACAAATGTCTCCCTGAAAAGATTACTTATGGTCAACCTGCATGCCAAAGCCGGTACCGCAAGACACACCACTGCGTGAGAACAGGCTGCTTCAACGGCACGACCTGTGGGACAGAAGAAGCTATGTACCCATACGTGCATATGTAATGTTATTAGTTATGATGTCAAGTATTAGAATATATATGTGTATTAAGATTAGAAATGTAAACATAAATGCACCTGGCTGCGGCCAAATAAACTCCAAATTATATCCGAAATAGACTCCAGTGTAATTAATAGTCGACACAAGAAGTATGACTGAGCGTGTGCCGAGTGCCCACGTTGTGAGATATCAACAAATGACAGAATGCAAATCTGAAAGAGATGAGCCTCCTATGATATTGACAAATGTCTCCCTGAAAAGATTACTTATGGTCAACCTGCATGCCAAAGCCATTCAGACCAAGTGATCGTTTCAGTTGCCTCTTTTTAAGATAAAGAAGCTGCCGTACTCGCTAATAGGCCTGCCAGCGGTAAAATTAGATTCTAAACCAGGGGTGTCCAACCTCGGTCTTCGAGAGCTGCAACCCAGTCAGGTTTTCAGGATTTCCCCAAAGAATGTATTTGCATGCACTGCCTCAATTGTATGCAAATAGAACTTATGTATATACATTGGGGATATCCTGAAAGCCCAACTGGGTGCGGGCTGAAGTTGGACACCCCTGTTCTAGACCCACGTTTATTGAACGGATCAAAGAATTGAACTGCCATGTGAACCAGTTCAAGGCAGATAGACCAGTCCTTATTTTAGAACCTATATCTGTCAGGTTCTCAGGTTCAGAGCCCGCGGGGCCGGGCTCTGGAGCAAACGTGAGCCCTTGGGCTGCTGCCGAGGAGCGACAGCAGCAGGCAAAACCCACCAACCAACACTGGGCAAGCACACCGGCAGGGACTGCAGGCACTGCCCAGCGAACCGGAACACATGGACTGGAATCCCCCGGACTGGAGGACACAGGACTGGAACACACACCGGACCGGAACACACTGGACTGGAGCGCACCAGACTGGAACACACCGGACCGGAACACACTGGACTGGAGCACACTGGACTGGTCCGTACAGCTTCACCTGCACTTAGCTACTAAGCCCCCCAGAAGTTGAGCTCCTGGGTTCGAGTAGCCGGCAGTACTGGATACCGGATGACACAGGGACCAGGACTGGAAACAGAAGTGCTCCTAAACCTAAACTGATCTACGTGCTCCCAAGCCCTAAACCAGCAGGAGTGTTCCTAACAGTAAACTGACAAAAGGACTTCCTAAGCCCTATACTAAACAGGAGCTCCTAATCCCTGCTCAAGAAAGGGACTTCCTAAGCCTTAAACTAACAGAGCAGGGAACTAAACACAAAGCTAACACAGCTGCTACTAAGCACCAAGCTACAAGCAGAGCTTTACACTAATAAGCTAAACACAGAACTAACCAGCTACCTAAGCACTGCTCTAGCAAGCTAGAAACAACTAACAAGGTGCTTCCTAAGCACTACTCTGGCAAGCAACCAGAAGAGCTCCTAGCACTAAAAGGGAAGACAGGGGAGCCACAAGGAAAAAGCAGGGAAGCTAACACATAAGCCAAAAGTGATTCTAAATCACCAAACACCAAAGACTGCAATGCTCCCAATAGCACAAACACCAACTCTGCAGTGTTCCTAACAACACCAAACCCTGAAGTACTTCTATCAGCAACAGAGCTTCCAAAGCCCTACCCACAGCAATGCTTCCAAAACCAAGAGGGAAAAGCAGGGGAACCATAAGGGAAAAGCAGGAAAGCTAAACATAGTCACCAGTGCACACTGCACTAACACTAACCTGGCCCTTAACAAAAGCAAGCAGGGAAACTAGACACAAAGTCAGAAGTGCACACTGCACCACCCTACCTAAAGCAAACACCACCATTGCAAAGGCTCTGAAGGAAAGAACCCACTTCCTTATCAAGGCCCTCCCAGATGATGTCACTCTCCCTAGACCTAGGCAAAAGCACACTGACCCAGAGAGGCCCAACCCACACCAATGCAACCCTGTGAAGCACTTGAAGCCAGTACACCCAAAGAGAGGTAGAGCAACTCAGGCAACACACACACAGGTGCAGTATAGTGAAACAATTAACCCCATGCTGCTGGAAGCTGCCAGCACAGAGAGACAGAGCCAGCTAAGAAGCTGACTCCCAGGAAAGAGGTAAGTTTGAGAGGGGTTCTGACCCCAATCATAACAATATCCCGATGCATTGTGGTATTTCTAACATTTCAAAACAGCACTGCAGATAGGAGAATGCAACGGAATGAATGTTTCTAGAAATCCAGGGCTGGTCTAAATCCTCCTCTGTCCTTAAGGACTGGTGTTAGTCGTGCTGGGGTCCAGGGCAGAAAGCTGGGAGGGGACCCCAGGTCCACCTTCTTCAGCTTCAGACATTTCTGGGGCCTGACACCAGAGAGAGGGAGGGAGGGGAGCCAGACACCTTTTTTGCAATTGACATCCCTGTCATGGTGTACAACAAGTTAGATATAACCAAAGGGGGCTTCCCCCCCCCCCTTCTATATAAATTAGGAACACTGTATCTTGCTTTCTAATTACATCATCCTTAAATTTCCTTGATACACATGAGATTCCTTTGTGTCCTATGTAGAACTCTATTTTATAATTTTATGGAAGAGTCAAGTCCAGTTTTCTTTACAGTCATTTGAATGTGTTTCTCCCCCCCCCCCCCCCCCCCCCCCCCCAACTCTTAAACATGTCACTTATTTGAAAGAGTTATAAAACTGGTCAGAGAAGGAAGAACCAGATTAAGAAATGTCAAACCAGAGCTTAACGATGCCAGGACAGCCTGGAACGTTGACAGAACGTCAAAGCATTCAAGATGCACCATAGCTCTGAAAATTCTTACGGAGGGACGGAAACCTTCCCAGTCTTTGAGAGCTCACAGCTACGTTTTCCAGCTCTCAATGTAAATGATAATATAGCCTCTATGGTGTGGAAATACTGAATTATGTTGGTTTTGCAGTATATATGATACATTTTAGGACACCAGGTGTATGAGTGTATAACCAATTTGCTAGTCCCATGATTTGATCATGTATTCGATGAATCACCTTTTCATAGTCTTTTTAAATCAATTGGATTAGCGCCCATGATGGAGACCACCAGCAATTATAAATCACAGCCAGAAGGGCAGAAGCTTTTATGGCCAGTGTCATGTTAGAATGGAAAGCCATGGAGCCAGAAAAAAAAGGGACAATTTTATTATGTGCAATGACCTTTGGTAAGACCCTCCAGCCTCGGATATATGTTGGCTCTGAATTATTATCTTAAACCCCTCAGGTTAACTGGTAGATGGGAATGTTATCTCCCTGATTTATTTTCACTGCCAGTTCAGGGATGTTTCTTCCCGGTTTCCGTGATGTCGCCAATTGATTCTGGAACTTGGGTCTCAGATCAGTTTGAGAACAGCCTGGTGAAAAGTGGGTTTGCTGTGTGCTCTGCGGAGGACTTCAATTTGATTTCTGGGTCAGATGTTTGCTCCCTGGGTTGGGGATTCATATCCTCTGAAGGGAGGAAGTCTCTGCATCATTCAGCAGTTACATCTAATGGCCAGACTTAAGGTCTACATCTGGGGAATTCTGTCAAAGCAATTCTTTAGCTACGTCTGGAAGAAGATGACAAAAAAATGTGTGTATATATATATATATGTACGTTCCCTATCCATAATGAACTGCATTTAGTTTACCATAGTTCAATTTGTTTTGCTTAAAACGTTGCGCTACAGATTAGCGGCACTAGCGGACAATTTTAAAAAAATATTTCTGCAGGGGGTTACCCAGTGGTAATCGGGCAGCATCGCATGCTGGCCAGTTACCGCCGGATTAGCGCAGGAGTCCCTACCTCCACCTTGATGGCTGGTGGTGTGTTCCCCCAGAAATGGCCATGTGGCAGATGCAAATTTGCCTCACAGTCTTTTTAGCTGCTGCGGTAAAAGGGCCTCTTAGAACGGACGCGTAAACTAAACCTGTCTACGCTGGAGGAAAGGAGAAACAGGGCTGATATGATACAGACGTTCAAAGAGTTGAAAGGAATTAATTTGTGAACAAACCTTTTCCGGAGACGGGAAGGTGGTAGAACCAGAGGACGTGAATTGAAATTGAAAGGGGGCAGATTCAGGAATAATGTCAGGAAGTATTTTTCCACTGAGGGGGTGGAAGATACCTGGAATGCCCTCCCGCGGGAGGTGGTGGAGATGAAAACGGTAATGGAATTCAAAAATGCGTGGGACAAACACAAAGGAAAACAAGTGCCGGGCTGACTTCTACGGTCTGTGCCCTGATGGAGGCTGAGTAGATTTGGAAAGGCCGGAGTGGAACTGTTCAGGGGCATTGACAACAACTTCAGAAATTTTAGGACAAGGCCAGTGTCGGGCAGACGTCTACAGTCTATGCCCTAAAAATGGCAAGGATAAATCAAGAACAAGTGTACATATATGTAATGAGTTTATATTGCTGGGCAGACTGGATGGACCGTACAGATCTGTTCACGCTTTCCAAAAATACTAGGACTAGGGGGCATGCGATAAAACTACAGTGTAGTAAATTTAAAACAAATCGGAGAACATTTTTCGTCACCCAACGCATAATTAAACTCTGGAATTTGTTGCCGGAGAACGTGGTGAAGGTGGTTAGCTTAGCAGAGTTTAAAAAAGGGTTAGACGGTTTCCTAAAGGATAAGTCCATAAACCACTACTAAATGGACTTGGGGAAAATCCACAATTCCAGGAATAACATGTATAGAATGTTTGTACGTTTGGGAAGCTCTCCAGGTGCCCTTGGCCTGGATTGGCCGCTGTCGTGGACAGGATGCTGGGCTCGATGGAGCCTTGGTCTTTTCCCAGTGTGGCATTACTTATGTACTTATGAGACTCTAAGAAAACAATGAAGTGTAAATAAGAAAAATAGTCCTTGTGTTTGACTTTATCATCTGAATTAAACCTCCCATTAATCATTAATACCAACTGAGATCTTCATCAAATCTAAGAAAGCCTTTAGCTACTCTGGTAAAAAGAAAACATAGCTGTTTTCAGAAACATAAATGAAATAAAATGAAAATGAAGACTCTTAGGGGCCATTTTACTAAGCTGCGGTAGAGCCTAGGCACGTGCAAGAACGCCAAAACAAGACTACTGCCAGACTAGCGTACCCCCTTCCAGGTAATTTTGGTTTTGGCGCACACTTATTCCAGTGGTAGAAGTTATTTTTTATTTTCTACTGCGTGCGGCGTTTCTGGCTGTAATCAGCAGTTGGCGCACGCCGAACGGTTACCTCACATGTAGCGCATGATCCCTTACCACTAGGTCAACGGGTGGGGGTGAGGGCTCAAGCTGTAAATAGGCATGCACTAGTTCTAATTTTAGCGCACGCTCGTTTCCCGACCCATTAAAACAATACCCTTTTCCCCAGACACAGTAAAGAAATGGCCCGGTGCGTGCCAAAAACATGCGCCCAAACTACCACAGCCCACTCTTTACTGCAGCTTAGTAAAAAAAGACCCCTTAGTATCTACAAATTAAATCCCTGATCAAAGAATCAGGATTTCACTCTGTTCCTAGGTTTCAAATAATTATTCTCCTGGCTGAAGTCTACTGGAAGAAAATTTCACAATGAGGGGCATAATTGAACGGGGACGACCATCTCTAAGGACGCCCATCTCTGAGGACGTCCCCGCAAATGGGCGGGGCATCCCGTAATATCGAAACAAGATGGGTATCCATCTTTTGTTTCGATAATACGGTTGGGGAAGCCCAAATCTCAACATTTAGGTTGACCTTAGAGATGGTCGACCTAATGTTGAGATAGTCGACCTCGGTTTTTGCCACTAATGGAAACCGAGGACGCCCATCTCAAAAACGACCAAATCCAAGGCATTTGGTCATGGGAGGAGCCAGCATTCGTAGTGCACTGGTCCCCCTGACATGCCAGGACACCAACCGAGCACCCTAGGGGGCACTGCAGTGGACTTCACAAATTGTTCCAGGTGCATAGCTCCCTTACCTTCGGTGCTGAACCCCCCCAAAACCCACTCCCCACAACTGTTCACCACTACCATAGCCCTTAGGAATGAAGGGGGGCACCTACATGTGGGTACAGTGGGTGTTGGGTGGGTTTTGGAGGGTTCACATTTACCACCACAAGTGTAACAGGTAGGGGGGATGGGCCTGGGTCCGCCTGCCTGAAGTGCACTGCACCCACTAAAAACTGCTCCAGGGACCTGCATACTGCTGTCAAGGAGCTGGGTATGACATTTGAGGCTGGCATAGAGGCTGGCAAAAAATATTTGTTTTTTTGGGGGGTGGGAGGGGGTTGTTGACCCCTGGGGGAGTAAGAGGAGGTCATCCCCGATTCCCTCCGGTGGTCATCTGGTCAGTTTGGGCACCTTTTCGAGGCTTGGTCGTGAAAAAAAAGGGACCAAGTAAAGTCGGCCAAATGTTCATCAGGGACGCCCTTCTTTTTTCCATTATCAGCCAAGGACGCCCATCTCTTAACCACGCCCCCGTCCACCTTCGCTACACTGTCAACATGCCTCTGTGAACTTTGGTCATCCCCGTGACGGAACGCAGTTGAGGACGCCCAAAATCGGCTTTCGATTATGCCGATTTGGGCGACCCTGAGAGAAGGACGCCCATCTCCCGATTTGTGTCGAAAGATGGGCGCCCTTCTTTTTCGATTATGTCCCTGACAGTAGACCCTGTCTTGCTGAAGGGTGTCTGATGAGTAACGTCAAGTTGGATTTGTGATGGAGAAGGTACAGTGAGGAGATCTACACCTGAAGAATGAAAGGAGTGACTTGAACAACAATGAACTGTAAAAAGAAAAACATGTTACAATAACAATATAGCATATAAACGGTTGAACAAAAGTCTTTTACTTTTTACAACTCATTGTTATAATTTCTGAAAGGAGTGATTTGATTTACATGTTATGTACTAAGATGGTTAGTAGTCTTTGTCATAAAGCATATAGGGACAGATTTAGGGGTCCTTTAACTAAGATGCGCCGAAAAATGGGCTGCACTAGTGTAGGCGCGTGTTTTGGGCGCACGCAGATCCATTTTACAGCGCACCTGTAAAAAATGCCTTTTTTAACATTTTTGTCAAAAAACGGCGTGCAGCAAAATAAAAATTGACGCATGTCCATTTTGGGTCTGAGAACTTATCGGAGAAAATTTTTCTTCACTCAACGTGTAATTAAACTCTGGAATTCGTTGCCAGAGAATGTGGTAAAGGCAGTTAGCTTAGCTGGGTTTTAAAAAGGTCTGGATGACTTCCTAAAGGAAAAGTCCTTAGACTATTATTAAATTGACTTGGGAAAATGCACTGCTATTTCTGGGATAAGCAGCATAAAATGTATTGAACGTTTTTAGGATCTTGCCAGGTATTTGTGACTGTTGTAAATAGGATGCTGGGATTGATGGACCTTTGGTCTGTCCCAGTGTATTGCCATACTTATGTACTTATGAGTCTTTCGCTAAGCCACGATAGCGTTTTTAGCTTACGGTAGAAATCAGCTGGCAGTAAACACGGAGACGCCCAGCGTTTTTCGCCAGCTGATTTCTACCGCGAGCTAAAAACGCTACCATGGCTTAGTAAAAGATTCTCTTAATTTTTTTTTTAACTAGAGACCCCTCCTATGCCATCTTTTCTTCCTTACTAGCTGTAGCTATACCAGAGACCTGAACTTTGCCATTACTCCATTGTGTTGTGTGAGCAGGTCAGTAGGAGTCTGCCTGATTTGCAAATGTTAATTATTCATGAAGCATTAACTCTGACAACCAAGTTATGAGCCAGAAATGGTACAGCAAAAAACAAAAAAAACCCCATTAATCAATATACGTGGTTGCTCCATCTGTCGGAGCGATTTATAATTTATGAAAGCAGATAATGCTTTAAAGACCTGTGTAAAGAGATGAACAGAAATGTGGATCTACTAGTTGGAGTAATGAGTTGAGCATTCAGAGAAATTCTAGGCCACGAGTTCAAGACTGCCCTCTGTCCCCAACGAACTCCCTTTGACCACTGAATGCTACTCAAGCCCCTTTCTTCTCCAGGTATCACACCTGTGAATGTATAATTATTATGCTGTTCTTCTATCCCTCTCCCTGTTGAAAATGTATGTGTTGAACAGATGTCAAGTGATGCTTCCGAAGCAATCGTACTAAAAGTTGCTAATGCATATTTCAGTCTTCTGTGTTTACGTTTATATTTATTAAAATGCTCGATATCCTGCCATTGCTGAAGACAGGTCATAGCGGCTTAAATAGATTTGGTTAAAATCTGAAAAGTGAAAGGAACACCACTGAACTATAGTAAATGTACAGGCCTTAAGCCCGTTTCTTAGCGTATCTGAGTAAAAAGGGCCCTCAGTGCACATAAAATCAATTTACCTTGCATTAATCTACAAATGATCACATGTACAATCAAAGCGCATGCATTAACAAAGTTATAATGTTGCATTAAATTCCTTTTTTTTTTTTTTTTACAAAACTGAAAGGCTGAAACAAACTGAAAAAAAACACAAGACTAAAAATCTGTAAAAATATGAAAAATCCAAAATGGAACCAAACATCTGTTGTCTACTTTGTACACATTCCTACCTTTTTGTTAGGAAATTAAATGAAGGCAAGAGAAAAAGAGAGACGTTCTAATGAAGTAGGGTGAAAGACAAGAAAAAAATGTTAGAATACAAATATACTACAAAAGATTGCAAAGAAGGGAAGACAGGCAATATTGCATAGAAAAGCTAAGAAAATCTGAACAAGCAGTCAGGAGACTGAAGATACAAATATGGGATGTGTGTGGTGAAACAGCTGATGGTCAGTTCCAGAAGGTGAGCAAGCATGGGGGAGAGAACCCAGGGGCTGGCAGCCCCTCTCTGATGTCATCTTGAGGCACTGCAGGTCATAAAAGACCTTGGGGCCTATGAGGTGGTGGATGTGTCTGGTGTTTTCAGTACCAAAGCGGCTGGAGGATCGATTCCAGGGGGTGAACAAAGGCAGAGAAGAGCCCAAGACCTTCAGTACCTCTCTGATCTCATCTAGAGGCACAGCAACCCATAAAAGACCTCAGGGCCTATCGAGTTGTGGATGTGTAAGGGTGTTTTTGGAACAGAACAGCTGGTAGATTGATTCCAGGGGGCAAATAAGTGTGACGGAGGAGAACCCAGGACCTTCCGTCTAGAGGTGCCACAGCCCATAAAGACCTTAAAGCCTTTAGTTCATGGGAGCTCCTTAGAGCACCGAGAAGCACCAAGAATGCATTAAAATGTGATTGCATTTTTATGAGTACTTTCTCTTGGGCCCAGATTCCTCTCTGTGTGCGTTTTATTTATTTCTTCACCTAAGAGGAAATGAAAATTAAAACCAATCATCCCATGGTCTCCTCTCCAACAGTTTCTGGCTCTACGGACCAACATGTCCTTGTTGGTCCCGGAAGTGTGGGAACAGTTTCAATTCCCCATTTGAGTTCAGCTGAGCAATCTCTGCCTCCTCCTCCGCTTGTTGCATTTTACATTTCTCTTGGACTGTCCTCTGCTAATGATCCCACTCCCCACTCTAGTTCACTTTCCCTGTTGATATTGTTCTAATTCCTAGTGAAGCTTCCTCTGGGGATATTTCTTTAATGGATGTTTGGAAGGTGGTAACCCACATTGAACAGATGAGCAGATGCATTCTTGTTCAGTAATGAGACTTTGCTCAGGGAACGGTGGATAGTTAGAAGAAATGGATCCTCAATTTTCTGCTTTAGATAAACATATTACCTTAATAGAGCCTCAGATAACTAGACTTCAGTCTGCAAATGCAGCGGGGATTAAAGATAGTCTTGCTGAACACTTAAAGGGAAGATATCTCAAGAGCTAGGAACCTGGGGGTCTTAAAATTTCCCTCTACATATTTATTATGCCCAGAACACTTGCTGTCTATATATTCTTAAGAAGAAGATTTCCAATGCTGATCAAACTTTGGTTTCAAAATTTGGTGGTAAGCGTGTTTTTCAATGCAGACCCATGGCAGGCACTGGAATTTGACTATCCGGGGCCACACGGACACGCGTAGTCCATTGGCTCTTATGTCGGTCCCGGATAAGACATTTATGCAGGAACCTGCTGAATATCAACTGGGACCCCGCATAAGGGGATATCATGTCCCCCATCCTACCCCAACGTGATCCAACCCCTGTACCAACCCTTCCTCTCCACCAGACAAGCATCCCCATACTGATTTGGTCTGTCTCCCAACTCATCCCAGCCAGATAATTATCCCCAGCACAATCTGACCCCCCCCCCCCCCCCTCCTGAAGCACCAATTAAAATATCACCCTCTACAGCCAGAAATGCCCCACTCCCATACGTTAGTAGGTCCCTCAGCGGCTGTGGTAGAAAATGGCTATTGGTAACGTTCATGGCCACCGTGTTGGAACCACAACGGAGTGAGTGAAGTTTGCCTCTGCCTGTCTTACCCACTGGACCACCAGGGATGGTCAGGTAGGCTCGGAGATTTTACTGAGATGTGGGGACATCTCTAGTGGTGGGGGGGAGGTGGATTTGTAAGATGGCGTCAGATCCGTTTGGAGGACGCTTCTTTCAGTTGGGCGATCAGGAAGGGAGTCGGATAGATTTGTAGGGTGCTTCTCTGATTGAGGTGGTTGAGAGGGAAGGTCAAATCATGTTGGGGTGGGGGAATAGGTGGGAGGAGAGCACATTGAGGATTACAGGCTGGGATGGAGAAGCAATGAGGGTGCCTGCTGATATTCAATGCCAGAAACTGCAAAGTTAGGACTCTTTTTGCACAGTCCTATCTGCCCACGTAGCTCTGCAGGCACTGGAACTGAAAATCACTGGTACTCCTATAACTGCTATGTCCTCCATGACTCTGTCCCCATACGTCCCCTCTCCTGCCCAGATTTAAGATGGCTGGTTAGTGTTGATATTCAGTGGCATTACTCCTTTACGTGTCTTTGAATAATGGGCTGCTAAGAGTGATTTAACTGGGCAGGAATTCTCCTGCCCAGTTAAATCACTTTGAATCACTTCTTGGGATTCTACCACCAAGCAAAGGGGCAGTGTGTACTGCACAAGAAAAATACCTAAATCACTAACCAAACACTATTCCCATACACAAAAACATAATAGAAAATGCTTCAAAAAGACTTCAGTCTAATAATAGAAATGTGCTCATAGTTTATCTTTCTCATTCATTTTCAGGGGTACCTGTAATCGTTTTGGAAGTCCGATGTTGGTTTCCTTGAAAAAGCATGCTTGCGAAACACGGGCTGTGTCGGGACCCTTTCAATTAGCTTCAGAAGCTAAGTGATTTTAAATGTTCCCTGTGATAAGTAGCACTTTATGGCACACGAAAAAGTAACATTTAGTAACGTGTGATGATTAATTGCCTTGGGATATTTTAAGACCAGAATGTCTGTGACCGACCCTTTGAAAATGTATGAGCATTTATGGGAATAGTGTTTGGTTAGTGACTTCTTGGGATTCTGCCAGGTACTTGTGACCTGGACTGGCCACTGTTGGAACAAGGATACTGGGCTAGATAAACCTTTAGTCTGACCCAGTATGGCAATTCTTATGTTCTTATGTAAAATATTTACCCTCCTTGTGGGTTGTTGGAAAAAAAACACTATGTTTGTGTGGAATTAGAAAAGGTACAGAGAAAGGCAACGAAAATGATAACGGGGATGGGAAGATTTCCCTATGAAGAAAGGCTGATGCGGCTAGGGCTCTTCAGCTTGGAGAAAAGATGGCTGAGGGGAGATATGATAGAGGTCTATAAAATAATGAGTGGAGTGGAATGGGTAGGTGTGAATCACTTGTTTACTCTTTCCAAAAATACTACGACTAGGGGGCACGCGATGAAATTACAAAGTAGTAAGTTTAAAATGAATCGGAGAAAAATTTTCTTCACTCAACATGTAATTAAACTCTGGAATTCATAGTAAAAGCAGTTAGCTTAGCGGGGTTTAAAGACCATTATTAAAAAGGACTTGGGGGAAATCCACTGCTTATTTCTAGGATAAGCAGCATAAAATGTATTGTACTTTCTTGGGATCTTGCCAGGTACATGTGACCTGGATTGGCCACTGTTAGAAACAGAATGCTGGGCTTGATGGACCTTCGGTCTGTCCCAGTATGGCAACACGTATGTACTTATCTACTTAAAAAGACAGCAGCACAACGTCACAGTACGACATCACTTCCTGTGAACGCTCAAACGTGTATTCCAAACAAAAATCTCACGGTATATGATATTGCCAATGAAGGCATTGAAGAATTTCACAGGAAAACTTCATGGGCCATCTTTGTTCAGTCTCTGGATAATGCTGTAAGGTTTCAGTATCAATCCTTCATAGACTATACTAGAATATTCAGGGAATAATATAACATTAATTAAAATAGGTTAACCCAAATGTCCTAATAATAATTAGTTTTTTTATGTAGTCAAGTCTGAACATATGCCAGGACAAAGCCTGCATTCCCTATTACAGCACAACTATCGTATCTAATCTCTGAACAACTCCGGGTCATTACAATATGTAAATTTTACCAGTGTTTTCTGACAATTTAAGCTGTAATTGCATCTCTCCCAGTCCCTCATGGGACCATGCTCTATATATTCTGGATGCCTTTTGAGGAAATAGCTGGCCAAGAACTGGTAAGGATTCAAAGAGATGACAAGGAAGAAATCTGGCAGTGATCCTTGGCTTCTAACAGCCAGGCTTTATTGGCAAAATGAATTGTGTCCTGTATTTGACTATGCATACTTGCAGCGTCCAAACGTCAGAGTTGCCAGCAGAAAACCATCCCAATGTTAATGAGATATTTGAAAACAGGGGAAGTTTTAGGGGCCCTTTTACTAAGCCGCATAAGCGTCTATGCGTGCCCAATGCACGCCAAAATGGAGAAACCGCCCAGCTACCGCGTGGCTCTTGCGTCTGAAAAATAATGTTTCTTTCTGGATGCGCGCCAATACCACCCGGTTACCATGTCAGTCTTTACCACTAGGTCAATGGCTGGCGGTAAGGACTCGGACCCAAAATGGACGCACGGCAATTCTCATTTTGCCGCACGTCCATTTTCGGCAACAATTTTAAAAAGGCCTTTTTTTACAGGTGCGCTGAAAAATGATTTTGCGCGCGCCCACACTACCGCAGGCCATTTTTCAGCGTGCTTTTCAAAAAGGGCCCCTTAGTTCTATGTGACCAGAAATGCCCTTGACCAGTGGCGTTCTATGGTTCACTGCCACCCGGGGCGGATCGCTGCTGCGCGCACCCTCCCCTGGCTGCAGGGCAACATGGCACCCCCCTGACCCAGTCCCCACCTGTCTACCAGCTCCGTCTACCCGGCGCCTCGCGCGACTCTGCACTGCTGTAAAAGAAGAAAATCGCCTTGTCGGCCCTCCCCTCACTGTGTCCCGCCCTCTGATGTAACGTTCTATTTCCTCGAGGGCGGGACAGAGTGAGGAAAGGGCCAATGAAGCGATTTTCTTCTCTTACAGCAGCACAGACGCGAGGCGCCGCACCACACAGCTGCTGGGTGGATGGAGCTGGTAGGGACTCGCCAGCAGAGCACCCCCACCACCCGTTGACACCTGGGGCGGACCGCCCCCACCACCCCGCCCTTGGTACGCCACTGCCCTTGACCGACATAAGTTTCTGTTGTATGTTATGGTCGTGGTACTACCGGGAAGGATGCTACCTCATAGATAAACACATATCTTGTCTTATCCTTTTACAAGTGTCAAACATGGCAAAGCATAAAAGGAACTATTTTGTATCATAACTAGTGATGCAAATTTCAGAGGTCTGCAGCTCCAACTTTAGAAGAAGGTTAATTGCATATTTAGCAGGCAGGGAGCAGGAAGGACATGTGACTTACGACATTACTGTTTCTCATGAACTTCAAAAAGCTTTTGGCTGCTGGAAGCCAGCTTAGAATGCATGTGTTTTTCTGAGAAAACTGGTTATTTCTCAAATATTTCTTGCAGTAGAAGTGCAATTTAGCATAGCGGAGAATTGGTTGTTGAAAAATAGTTTGATATAAGAAACCCCGATGTCTGCAATCTCGGAAGTCGGTCATCTAGCACCGCGGTGATTTGCTTTGTCAGCTCGCGGACCGCTTCCTCTTGCAGTGTAACAACGGCATTGTTGGATGTTGGCGACGCCATCTTGGAGCTCGTGAGCTGCGCACGATTGGTTTGCATAGTTCTGTATATGTATACGGTTTAAGACCAAGGTCAATTTGAAATGAACATAATGTTTTGTAATCCTGTATATTGGCATTAATAAAGATATTTTCAACAACAAAAAAAAAGAAACCATGAGGCCCTTTTACTAAGCTGCTGCAAAATCTGAGTTTAGTGCATCCTAACCCTGGGACATTCCCTGGCCTCCCACTTAGTCACCTCTCCCCTCTCCAGTTGGTTCAAAACTCTGCTGCCCGTCTCGTCTTCCGCCAGGGTCGCTTTACTCATACTACCCCTCTCCTCAAGTCGCTTCACTGGCTCCCTATCCGTTTTCGCATCCTGTTCAAACTTCTTCTACTAACCTATAAATGTACTCACTCTGCTGCTCCCCAGTATCTCTCCACACTCGTCCTTCCCTACACCCCTTCCCGTGCACTCCGCTCCATGGATAAATCCTTCTTATCTGTTCCCTTCTCCACTACTGCCAACTCCAGACTTCGCGCCTTCTGTCTTGCTGCACCCTACGCCTGGAATAAACTTGCAAAACATGAACAAAGCAGCAATTAACCCCATGTTAACCAGTCAGCATGCACTACTGTGAACACGCTAGCTGGTTAACGCTCCTATGCCCATTCTCCACCCTTGACACGCCCCCTCAAAAATATTTTTTAAGTAGCTTATGCGTGATTACCATGCACAAACGGAAATTACCACAAAATGCTTTAGAGCTTCCTGCAGTAAGTCTTCATTTAGCTGTTCCGAAAATATAAAATATTTTTTCAGACGCACATATAAGGCACGTGCCAAAAATGAAATTACCGCGAGAGCCACGTAGTAGTAGGGCGGTAACTCCATTTTGGCACGCGGGCACGCATAGATGCTTACGCAGCTTAGTAAAGGGGCCCCTTATTTTAGTCTTTCACTCAGCGATTGCTTGCAGCGCTATAACAGTGCGTTTTACTGCACGGGAGAATTTATAACACTTTTATCTTTGTTTCACAACATTTGTCGGTGTCTTTTTAGTGAATCAAGATTTGGCAATTTCTACTTCAGTGGCGTAGCTATTCGACCATTCCTCTCTGAACAGACCACCCGAACCCTCGTCCACTCGCTCATTACCTCTCGTCTTGACTATTGCAACCTTCTCCTCGCTGGTCTCCTGCTTAGCCACCTATCCCCACTCCAATCTGTCCAAAATTCCGCCGCATGTCTTATCTACCGCGTGAACCGATACTCTCATATCACCCCTCTCCTCAAGTCGCTTCACTGGCTCCCGATCCGCTACCGTATACAATTCAAGCTTCTCCTATTGACCTTCAAGTGCACTCAATCTGCAGCCCCCCCATTACCTCTCTACCCTCCTCTCCCCTTATGTTCCCACCCGTAACCTCCGCTCTCAGGACAAATCACTCCTATCTGTACCTTTCTCCACCACCGCTAACTCCAGACTCCGCCCCTTCTGCCTCGCATCACCTTATGCCTGGAACAGACTTCCTGAGCCCATATGACGTGCGCCCTCCCTGCCCATTTTCAAGTCCTTACTCAAGGCCCATCTCTTCTCCCTTGCTTTTGGTGCCTAACCACCTTCCCATTCCTGATACCTACACTGACTACATAGTTTTTACCTTTAGATTGTAAGCTCTCTTGAGCAGGGACTGTCCTTCCTCATGTTTAAACTTGTACAGCGCTGCGTAACCCTAGCAGCGCTATAGAAATGCTAAGTAGTAGTAGCTATGTGGGGGGCCAATGGGGGCCTGGGCCCCCTCAAATTGGCTGTAGGGCCCCTGGTTTGGCTGGTGGGGGTCCCCAACCCTCACCAGCTGAAGCGTTTGTCCAGCACTGGTCTTCAGCTCTCCACCGCATTGCCTTTCCTGCTCTTCCCCTCAGGCTGCATGCATGCATGCTCAGTTTCACTAAAACATTAGGGGAAGAACAGGGCAGGCAACGTGGCGGAGACCAGCGCTAGACAAATGCTTCAGCTGGTGGGGTTTGGAGACCCACGGCAGAGTCCAGTGCTGGACAAACAATTCAGCCCCCTTCATTCCGTTCAGAACTCTGCTGCACGTCTTATCTTCCGCCTGGACCGATATACTCATATCACCCCTCTCCTCAAGTCACTTCACTGGCTTCCGATCAGGTACCGCATACAGTTCAAGCTTCTCCTACTAACCTACAAATGCACTCGATCTGCAGCCCCTCCCTACCTCTCTACCCTCATCTCCCCCTACGTTCCTACCCATAACCTCCGCTCCCAAGACAAATCCCTCCTTTCAGTACCCTTCTCCACCACCGCCAACTCCAGGCTCAGCCCTTTCTGCCTCGCCTCACCCCATGCTTGGAATAAACTCCCTGAGCCCATTCACCAGGCCCCCTTCCCTGCCCATCTTCAAATCCTTGCTCAAAACCCTCCTCTTCAATGTCGCCTTCGGCACCTAACCACTACACCTGTACTCAGGAAATCTAGACTGCCCCAACTTGACATTTCGTCCTTTAGATTGTAAGCTCCTTTGAGCAGGGACCGTCCTTCCTTGTTAATTTGTACAGCGCTGCGTAACCCTAGTAGCGCTCTAGAAATGTTAAGTAGTAGTAGTAGCTGGTGGGGGTTGGGGACCCCCACCAGCCAAGATATGTGAGGCAGTAGTGGTGGCGGAATGAGGAGGGAGCAGTGGGCAAAAATGTGCCCCCCCCCCACACACTTTGGGCTCTGGACACCACCCACGTTGAGGCTCCACTTATCGAAAAAGGCTTTTGAATTTTGTGACCATTGCAAGACTCCTGACACAGGCAGCTTTGCCAAAAGACAGACCGTGTCGGGTCTGACTTATAAAATACTGAGTTGATGCCCCCCACCCTTGAAGGCTCCTGGGTTTGTTTTTCTTTAGAGCATGCTAGTACCACTCCAATCTAGGTGGAGGAGTGGCCTAGTGGTTAGAGCTCTGGGAGGAGTGGCCTAGTGGTTAGAGCTCTGGCCTTGCAATCCAGAGGTGGCCGGTTCAAATCCCGCTGCTGCTCCTTGTGATCTTGGGCAAGTCATTTAACCCTCCATTGCCTCAGGTACAAACTTAGATTGTGAGCCCTCCTGGGACAGAGAAATATCCAGAGTTAGCTTGGCAGAGTTTAAAAAGGAGTTAGACAGTTTCCTAAAGGACAAAGTCCATAAACTGCTACTAAATGGACTTGGGAAAAATCCACAATTCCAGGAATAACATGTATAGAATGTTTGTACGTTTGGGAAGCTCGCCAGGTGCCCTTGGCCTGGATTGGCCGCTGTTGTGGATAGGATGCTGGGCTCGATGGACCCTTGGTCTTTTCCCAGTGTGGCATTACTTATGTACCTGAATGTAACTCACCTTGAGCTACTACTGAAGAAGGTGTGAGCAAAATCTAAATAAATAAATATTATTTGATTGGAAGCCATTGAGTAAACTGATCGTCCACATTTCACTCACTTTATATCACACTTTTGTATCTTATTAGTTTAGCATAGATTTATTCAGGAGAATTTTTGTGTTTGGACACATTAGAAGTGTCACATTATCCCGTAGATGTTTTTCTGAATTTTGACATGACTATGTGGAAAAGCTGTAAATATTAGGTACAAAATCCCACCTCATACATTTTTTCAGAGTCTCCTGCTGTTAGGGACACTGCGGGAGACGGCTTTTATTTCTACACTAATTCGACCTCCACCTTGAAAAATGCTGAATTTCTCGTCTTGACACCTTTTTGTCTGCTCTGCAGTATATTAAAGGAATATTCTGTCAGTTCAAGGGCTACACAATTCTTGTACTGTCTATTAGTATTGTGTATCTCTTGTGGCCCATCTTGTACTCAATTACATTTTTAACACAGGTCACCAGAAGCAAACTCTTGTTAGAGGGAAAAACAATTGTGTGTACAAAAGTAGCCTTAATGGTTCATGATAAAAAAAAAATCTCCACGCTAGACTAACAAAAAGGCGATATTCGTAACCTATTTCCATGAGCGCAAGAGTGGTTTATCTGTAGAAATGACCTCACTCAAAACTGCTGGCCCTTTATACATCTGCAGGCGGATGATTCAAAGCCCTGCGATGTTCCAAACAGCGCTTTAAAAATAGCACTGAAACAGCACCGGGCTTTACTGCCCCTATGATCAGAGATAATAGCATGTAAATTTAAGCATGCTAATCTTTCTGATCAAAGGGTAAAAGTGTGGGCACAATCCTCCCGCACTTGTTTGACAGGTCTAGGCTCCCAAAAGCCCAGACCTGTCAAACATAGGAGCTGGAGGTCCATGGGACCACCAGGCCCTCGGGTACCCCCACCTCGAGTCAAGCGACATGGAGGGCTGGAGGTCTGGCAGACCTCCAGTCCCTCCGACCCCCTCCTGACACAAGTTTGGGGAGGCTGGAGATCCGGTGGGTCTCCAACCTCCCTAACCCTTCCCCCGGCATCCTCTGGTGGCCCAGTGTGCCATGAGTCAATCCTCTCTCCACTCCTGGTGGTCTTAGCGGCCCTGCCCCACCCCCTGCCTTCGGTGGAGGAGGGAGGTGACCTCCCTCCTCTTCCATCAGCGCTGCCTCGAAAATAGTGCTGCCCAGCCCTGCCCAGTGCATCCTGGATGCGCTGGGCAGGGCTTCACACCATTCATGGGAGGGGATGCCAGGGGGTTAGGGGGGCTGGAGACCCACCAGATCTCCAGTACCCCTGAACCTATGGGGGGGGGGGGTTTGGGAAGATTGGAGGTGCGCACTTACCCGCAAAGGTTCTGGTGTTCTGTACATTTACAGTCACAAGTGGCGCATAAATTCAGATGCCCAGTTCTAGAATTTCCCTTCACATGACATTTTGATATGTTATTTTCCTATTTCTACACTCACTTCCCTTGTCACATATCACTTCCTGTTTACTATAATTATTTGGTTCAATGTTCGTGTCTTACTTTGCACCTTCCTTGGTCACATCTCATGTAGTATGCCCAAATCTTGTCTTGCTTGGCGATTATATATATGTGTTATATATGTGTCGTTTTCCTATTCTCACATGTATGTATGTTTCCATCTTTTGGTTCAGATTTCTTTACTGTGGACTCCTGAAGTAGCCATTGTCGCTGAAACATGGCCCTTGTCTCAATTGTTGCCCATGTGTTATGTACTTCTCTGCATGGTTTTATGTGTAATTTTATTTTATTTTTTTTTGTTATATTTGTACCCCGCGCTTTCCCACTCATGGCAGGCTCAATGCAGCTTACATGGAGCAATGGAGGACGTGCAGGACGTCAGACTCACAGAAACAGAAGCCTGCGCAGCCTTCTACATGGAATGTTGCTAGTGGAATAGCAACATTCCATGTAGAATCTCCAATAGTAGCAACATTCCATGTAGAACCTCCAATAGTATCTATTTTTTTTTTTGTTATATTTGTACCCCGCGCTTTCCCACTCATGGCAGGCTCAATGCAGCTTACATGGGGCAATGGAGAGTTAAAGTGACTTGCCCAGAGTCACAAGGAGCTGCCTGTGCCTGAAGTGGAAATCGAACTCAGTTCCTCAGTTCCCCAGGACCAAAGTCCACCACCCTAACCACTAGGCCACTCCTCCACTCTTGCTACTATTTGAGATTCTACGTGGAATGTTGCTATTCCACTAGCAACATTCCATGTAGAAGTCGGCCCTTGCAGATCACCAATGTGGCCGCGCAGGCTTCTGCTTCTGTGAGTCTGACGTCCTGCACGTACGTGCAGGACGTCAGACTCACAGAATCAGAAGCCTGCGCAGCCTTCTACATGGGATGTTGCTAGTGGAATAGCAACATTCCATGTAGAATCTCCAATAATATCTATTTTATTTTTGTTACATTTGTACCCTGCGCTTTCCCACTCATGGCAGGCTCAATGCGGCTTACATGGGGCAATGGAGGGTTAAGTGACTTGCCCAGAGAGTCACAAGGAGCTGCCTGTGCCTGAAGTGGGAATCGAACTCAGTTCCTCAGGACCAAAGTCCACCACCCTAATTGTTTATTAAAGTCCTTTAAGAAGCTTTTTGGCTACACCCTGGTCTCTGACCATCTTCACTGTTTGTCCGTTGCTGTTTTATTTGTAGAGATTGCGCCTTCTTTTTTATTTTTTTGTTTGGTTCGGCCCCCCCCCCCCCCCTATTTTCTTATTACTTACCATTGACCGAAGCAAGCTTTCCCGGTTCATGAAGCGTACAGTTTCCAAAGCTTCATGATCAAACCTCTTGATGAGCAGGCCAGGAAGGAAAAGAAATATTTCATCTTCCTGCTTTCCTTTTAATAACATAAAGAAACATATGCGTGAGCCGGATAGCGTACAAAAACGCTGCCTAGTAGAAAGGCATCTCTGTTCAGTCATTGCTTTATGAGGTTCCTAATTTAGCAACCTGCTACAAAGTTGTTCTCCACTGGGGTTGCTGATTACCAAAGTTTACGCATTACTTTTCCGTGGTTTGCTGCAAGTAATTAATAATTGCTGCAAAAGGAAAGCAGGGTGCCAAGGTCTGATCCATTTGAAGGTCTCTCCCGTTATTAAGACGTGAACCATTCTTGAGAGAGCCAGGAATAGGCTCCACTTGGGATGACAGTCTGTCTTCATTAGAAAGCTATTACTCGTACAGAGGAGACCAGAACACATTTGCAAAAGGGGCTCCTTTGTTAATTATTAATGTAGCAGAAAGTTTGGGGACCGATTGTCAACAGAGGCGCCTGCATTTTCACTGGCCTGGCAAGGGCCAGCAACAAGTCCCTGGCCCATTAGAATTGGTGGGAGGAGGTGGAGGAGCTGGACCTAAAATTGCTACTACCCAGCCCTGCCGCTCACAAAGCCGAGGGAGACATTAACAGAATTTGAAAGCTGAGGGGAGGAGAGGGAGAGGGGAGGGATAATTTCAAACATGAGGTTCTATTTGTATGAGCAGACATCACTGACAGATACAACTGGCCGGCTTGAAAGGATCTTATGCTGAACATGGGATGCCTTAGCAGACCTGGCACCAGTGGCGATTCTAGGTCGGCTACCACCCGGGGCGGATCGCCGCTGCGCACCCCCCTCCCCCCGGTTGCAGTGGCGTCTGTCCCCCCAGGGTGCAGCACGACCTCCCCCCCCCTTGGTGCAATGACACCCCCCTCCCTGGTGCATCAAGCCCCCCCCCCCCAGGTACATTCTTGGCTGCTGGAGAGTGCAGAGAACAGCCGCGCGCCTGTCGGCTCCACTGGCTCCCTGCTCCCTCTGCCCCAGAACAGGAAGTAACCTGTTCCGAGGCAGAGGGAGCAGGGAACCAGCTGAGCCGACAGGCGCGCGGCTGCTCTCTGCACCCTCCTGCAGCGTGCACCCGGGGCGGACCCCCCTCCACCGCCCTGCCCTTGCTACGCCACTGCCTGGCACACTCAAAATCTTATACAAACAGGATGTTTTGGGTTGACTTGCATGCTGTCCTCTTTTATGCGTATGGAATTATATCTGATTATACGTTACCAATGCAAATGTGCTTTAGTAGATATTATAACATTTAAATTCCAAATTAATTTAAAACAAATTGCTTTGGCTTTACACTCTATTTAGGGCACTGAGGGGTCCTTTTATTAAGTGGTGCTGAAAAATGGCCTGTACTAGTAAGTGCGTGTTTCGGATGCACGCAGGTCCATTTTTCAGCGCACCTGTAAAAAAGGCCTTTTTTAACATTTTTGCTGAAAATGTACGTGCTTCAAGATCAAAATTGCCAGGCATCCATTTTGGGTCTGCGACCTTACTGTCAACCATTGACCTAGCAGTAAAGTCTCACGCAGTAAGCGGGCAGTAATGACCTACACGTGTGAAATGCCACTTGGCGTGTGTCCGATACCGCAAGATCCACATGGTAACCGTGTGGTAACTCCATTTTGGTGGGCATTGGGCTCACGTAGACGCTTTACGTGGCTTCGTAAAAGGGCCCCTAAGGATGTAAAATCTGATTTTACAAAGGTTTGATATTTGAGCAGAGAAAGAAAGTTGGGAATCAAGGGTAACGCCAAGGTAACAAAAAGATTCCAAAGGCTGAATATTGGCCCCGAATAGGTTCAAAGTGAGATTTGGACTAGTAAGACCACCTGTAAACTAACAAGCTACCGTTTTCTGTTTATTCAGAACCAATTTGTGATCAGAAAGGTATCTAGAAATTACATAAGTACATATATAAGTATTGCCATACTGGGAAAGACCAAAGGTCCATCGAGCCCAGCATCCTGTTTCCAACAGTGGCCAATCCAGGTCACAAATACCCGGCAAGATCCCAAATATGTGCAAAACATTTTATACTGCTTATCCCAGAAATAGTGGATTTTCCCCAAGTCCATTTAATAACGGTCTATGGACTTTTCCTTTAGGAAGCCGTCCAAACCTTTTTAAAACTCCACTAAGCTAACCGCCTTTACCACATTCTCTGGCAACGAATTCCAGAGTTTAATTACAAGTTGAGTGAAGAAAAACTTTCTCCAATTCGTTTTAAATGTACTACATTGTAGCTTCATCGCATGCCCCCTAGTCCTAGTATTTTTGGAAAGCGTGAACAGATGCTTCACATCTACCCGTTCAACTCCTCTCATTATTTTATAGACCTCTATCATATCTCCCCTCAACCACCTTTTCTCCAAGCTGAAGAGCCCTAGCCGCTTTAGCCTTTCCTCATAGGGAAGCCGTCCCATCCCCTTTATCATTTTCGTCGCCCTTCTCTGCACCTTTTCTAATTCCACTCTATCTTTTTTGAGATGTGGCGACCAGAATTGAACGCAATATTTGAGGTGCGGTCGCACCATGGAGTGATACAAAGGCATTATAACGTCCTCATTTTTATTTTCCATTCCTTTCCTAATAATACCTAACATTAAATTAAAGTGGTCTTGTAGTGGACCAATAATAGGGAAAAAGGATTGGTGGAGAAGGTCAACAATTTGTTATATGTCAACCTGTACCTGCTGTACATCGCCATGGGTGAATTCATAAAGGCAGTTAATAAATCCCAATAAATTGATAAGTAAATAAAATAAATGTGTGTCCCTAAATGTGATACTTTAGCATGTAAATGTCAGTATTCTATAACCTACAAGTGTAAACATTTGACATATTTATGCACCATCCATGCACATCCCCCTTTACATGCTACCTTGCATATATGCAACATGGGGCTCGTTTACTAAGCTGTGGCCTGAAGTAAGGTAGGCATGTGTATTGGGTGTTCGCCGGGCCAGTTTTTGCCACATCTACAAAAAAGGGCTTTTTTTAATGGGACGGGAAAAGGGCCTGCGGTAAAAATGAAACCAGCGTGCACCCAAAACCGAACTGAGCCCTTCACGCCAGCCATTGATCTAGCGGTAAAGGCTCACACGCTACACATGTAGTGACCGGTCGGTGCATTGCCAAGTGCTGATTACCAACGGAACCGGCGTGCATAGGAAGAAATAAGTAAATAATTCATCCACGCATTATGGGCGCACACCAAATCTGAAATTACCACCAGGAGGGTATGATGGCCTGGCGGTAATCTCATTTGAGTATGCGAAGTACATGCGTACAACCTACCATGGCTTAGTAAAAGGGACCCCTTTGTGATTTGCGCACTGACATTACAGAATACCGCTGAGTGCGTACCTAGCACTTACCCAGATTAATGTTAAATTCGCAAGCGCATAAGTGAGAGTATCCTTTTGGCTTAATATTCAGAGCAATTTAAGCAGGTGCCAGAGGTTCCAGCCCACTTAAATTGTAGCGAGCCATCCGAGCGATAATATTTAGAGGGACTAAACCGGGCCATGACTCCGAATATCACCTCTGATTGCCCAAGTTAAAAGTAGGCAGGTCAGGGGCAGTACAAGGGGTTTTGACTGGAGGAGCCAGTGGTTATATAGGTGCCTGTAACATTCAGTGTCGGGACTCGCATAGCTAACCTAAGTACCACGAGCTGCCACAAGAGGTCACGGCAGCCACAAGGGGCAGGAATGAGTGGGCTTTGCTTCTGCCCCATTGTTGGACCACCAGGTTTAAGAGCTGTGCCTAGGGGGGCCTGTCTAGATTGGGAGAATGGGGGATATACTGAGGGAGGGGATCAAAGGGGAAAAATACCAAAAAGAAGTTTTATGTGAGTCCATTCAGCTGTGGAGCCGGCTCGCACCGGCTCGCAAGAGCCAGTTGTTACATTTATTGGCATCTTGCAAGCCGGTTGTTTACCGAGTGTGAGCTGGCTTGCCTCTCTTCCCCCCACCCCACGAGCTGCAGGCTCCCCCGCTCTCCAGGTCGTTCATCATCGCCTGTCTGCCCTCAGCTCCCCAATAGCCCTCATTTCCTTCCTGCCGCCGCCCTGGCTGGGACCCTTCCAACTGTTATATGCAGGCCCTGACTGAATATTGGCCGGGACCCGCTTAAGCTCCGGCACCCAGGGCCCTTTCATTTAGGCCCGGATATTGAGTTCTGACGCCCGGACGTGGTTAGCATTTAAAAACCCACTATCTGCCACCAGCTGAATATCTGTCAATTTATTCTTAGTGTGCAAACAGCGTTTACGTTTAAGCACTAAAGTTTTGGAATTAGGAGGATAATGTACAAGGTTTTTTTTTTTTGGCAACACAGGAACTGTAGAAAGATACCTTTGAAGCGTTGTTTCTACAGAGATTTGTTATCTTTCTAGTTGTGGGGTTTTTTTAGTTACTTTTGTTAGTCTGAGCATATTTGGAAAATACATCATAGTAACATAACATAGTAATATAGTAGGTGACGGCAGAAAAAGACCTGTACGGTCCATCCAGTCTGCCCAACAAGATAAACTCATATGTGCTACTTTATATGTAGACCTGACCTTGATTTGTATCTACCATTTTCAGGGCACAGACCGTAGAAATCTACCCACCACCAGCCCCGCCTCTGCCACCCAATCTCTGCTAAGCTTCTGAGGATCCCTTCCTTCTGAACAGGATTCCTTTTTGTTTATCCCAGGCATTTTTTAATTCCGTTACCGTTTTCATCACCACCACCTCCCGCGAGAGGGCATTCCAAGTATCCACCACTCTCTCCGTGAAAAAAATACTTCCTGACATTTTTCTTGAGTCTGTCCCCCTTCAACCTCATTTCATGTCTTCTAGTTCTATCGCCTTCCCATCTCCGGAAAAGGTTTGTTTGTGGACTAATACCCTTCAAATATTTGAACGTCTGTATCACATCACCCCTCTTTCTCCTTTCCTCCAGGGTATACACGTTCAGGTCAGCAAGTCTCTCCTCATACGTCTTGTAACGCAAATAGACTATCTATCGAGATCACCGATTCTCAAATGGTTCTATTGAAGGGTTATTAAGCAAGCAGAAAGCTGATGATCATGAGTTGCACTTTGCAGGACATAAATAGAACGGGTTTATGGAACTGACTGGAACAGAGTGACCGTGTCTCATGTAAGGTCTGCATCCCTGTCCCACCTTTTACTGATTATTTTTAATTTATTTTTCCTTTCTAGGGGAAATCGCTCCCTTCTCAGCAAAACAGATTTCCACTTCTCAGCCACAGAGCACAGTTGACCGTGCAACCTAGTTAATGAGATGCATTAGGCTACATAATTAACTTTCCACGGCGCAAAGTTTATAAATCACAAGAGGGTCCCCCTGATGTGTCATGAATAATGTATTTTTCCTCTCAGCGTAACTTAGCAGTAAGATCAGTGGAGGCCCTGGTAGCATCAATCAGTTCAGAAGCACTCTGGGCAGGGGTAATGGCCTGAGAGACATTTCTGAGTTTTATCCACTTTAGTGAACACACTCTCAGCTGCTCCTAGCACTTTCCTCCAGTATTGGAAAGTGAAGAGGAAAATAGGAAGCTCTATTACTGACCACAAATACAACAGATGATGAGCAACGGTTCCCAAATTTGTCCTGGGGGACCCCCAACCAGTTAGGTTTTCGCTACGCATTCATTGCAGTTGACCTCAAAACCGAACTGGCTGGAGGTCCCCCGGGACAGGCTTGGGAACCAGCAGTGTAGAGAATTCGTTGATGGGGAAAGTGCTCACAGTAAATGTCTGGATCTGAGAATCACAAAAAAGAAGCTCAGATCTTGCGTTTTCCACCAGTGCCCCTCATCGCCTCTGACAAGTCTACATAAGTATTGCCATATTGGGAAAGACCGAAGGTCCATCGAGCCCAGCATCCTGTTTCCAACAGTGGCCAATCCAGGTCACAAATACCCGGCAAGATACCAAAAATGTACAAAACATTTATACTGCTTATCCCAGAAATAGTGGATTTTCCCCATTTAATAACGGTGTATGGACTTTTCCTTTAGGAAGCCGTCCAAACCTTTTTTTAAACTCCGCTAAGCTAACCGCCTTTACCACATTCTCTGGCAACGAATTCCAGAGTTTGATTACACATTGAGTGAAGAAAACGTTTCTCCGATTTGTTTTAAATTTACTACATTGCAGCTTCATTGCATGCCCCCTAGTCCTAGTATTTTTGGAAAGCGTGAACAGATGCTTCACATCTACCCGTTCCACTCCACTCCACTCATTATTTTATAGACCTCTATCATATCTCCCCTCAGCCATCTTTTCTCCAAGCTGAAGAGCCCTAGCCGCTTTAGCCTTTCCTCATAGGGAAGTTGTCCCATCCCCTTTATCATTTTCGTCGCCCTTCTCTGCACCTTTTCTAATTCCACTATATCTTTTTGGAGATGCGGCGACCAGAATTGAACCCAGTTAGAGCATAATCTGTGTTGGGCAGGGACTAATACATGTGTGTCACGGTTTTGTTCTTCTCCCATCCATTTTTACCCGTTGAGCAGCAGTGAGGGCAAATGCAAGCTCTTTTCTTGGCATCTGTAGTCTGTTTGATATTGACAGGGTTACCATATTTGCCCTAAGAAAAAAAAGAGGACATGCCCCACCCCCTGTCAGAACTGCCCCACCCCTGCCACACCTTCCCCACCACATCCACCCCGCCCCTGTCACTTTGACTCCCCAAAGAAAGTCAGATTCCCTCTCTCCCCTTCCGTGTAGATCCCCTCCCCAATTTTTGCCCCAGGTATAAAAACCTAGATTGTGAGCCCTCTAGGGACAGAAAAAAGTACCTGCGTATAATATCTATACTGCTGCGTATATCTGGTAGCATTAAACAAATGATTATTAGTAGTAATAGAACAGTTAGGGAAGGAGCAAACCAGTGGTACGGCAGCAACCAAAATTGATGAAAACTCAAAATAGCTGACACAGCTGTGTTTCGGTAGCTGCCTGAATCAAGGATATTGTTCTGGTTCATCGAACACTATTCCAAATTGCGTTACCCTATGTAGATTCATAAGTACATAAGTATTGCCATAAAGGGACGTGGTTATGGCTGGGGAACTGAGCGTTTTCGTGGGCATTCTGAAATTTACACGCCGTGTTATAGAATTTGGCCCAGTGCCCCTAAGTCTATCTCATGCAAATTTAGTGTGGATATCCTGAATACCTGATTTGGGAATCATCGTGTTAAGTCCCTAAATTCCCAAGCAGTGGCGTAGCAGGGGGGGGGGCTGCCACCCGGGGCGGGGCGGTTTGCCGTTGCACCCCCCCCCCGGGTGCAGCACGATGACCCCCCTCCCCTCCCGACCAGCTCCCGCACCCTACCTTTAAAAAGAATATCGGGAGGCGAGGCGCAGCGCCTCGCGCCTGCCCTGCACGTAAAAGAAATGTGGACCACTGGGTCTTCTCTCGCTCTGTCTGTCCCGCCCTTGCGGAAATAGGAAGTTGCGTCAGCGGAGGGCGGGACAGATAGAGCGAGGGAAGACCCGACGGTCCACATTTCTTTTATGTGCAGGGCAGGCGCGAGGCGCTGCGCCTCGCCTCCCGATATTCTTTTTAAAGGTAGGGTGCGGGAGCTGGTCGGGGGGTGTCGATTCACCGAGGGGGGGGAGCTGGCAGGGAGCACCCCCCCCCCCCGAGCTGACACCCGGGGCGGACCGCCCCTCCCGCCCCCCCCTTGCTACGCCACTGTTCCCAAATACCTTCACGATGAAAACAGAGCGGCTGATTTCTAAACAAGACAGAGATGAGTGGATAACTCCTTATCAAAAAGAAGCAGCTGAGCCAGTCCTGGTTTTGCAGCTTTTTTCCCTATCCATCCTTGAGGAACTGAAATAACAAGCCACTAGATGGAATAGGACTGAATCTAGGACTGGAACAGCCCGGCCCATATGAAGTGGAGTCTTTCGGGTTTACTTGAGGTTATTTCAATCCTGCTCTTCGCTCCCTCCCTGCAAGAAACCCACATATTTCCCTGGAGATCCTATGTAACAAATTAACAACAGTGTCTGACATTCAGTTTGGAAAAACAAATTATTGCTGCTCATGAGTGGAATGGATGAACTGCTGTATCTCCCAGGTGAAAGCCTGCGTGCATGCCTCAGTAGCTTTTCCAGCATCAGAGGAATGCTCCCTTCCTATATCCAAACCAATTCTGTAGTCACTGGCTCTGAGACCTGCCAGTCCTTCTGCTGCGGACTCCGGAGGCTGAGTCTTAACTGCATTAGGACAGCACTAAAGGAATTTTTTGTGCTATTGATCTGATCACAGAGGCCTCTTCTGCCTGAATTGATGAATTGCGGGCTAAGTACAGCCTGCAGTGCTTGTGCCCGATACCTTGGAAGCCTCAAAGCTTTGGGAGCAAAGGTGTAATTAATGTTTAGAGCAGTGGGCTAAAAACCAGAGTCCTCTGTTGCTTCAGATACAAACCAAGTGGCGTAGCCAGACAGCCAGTTTTGGATGGGCCTGAGCTCAAAGTGGGTGGGCTCAATATTTTTCTCTGTCCTGCCCTACCCCAACCGCAAAATATAAATACACAAGCAACAAAGCCTGTTTCGTGAAAAATGAAATGGGCCCTAGGAAGGCTCTCGTCTAAGCAATTCCTCCTCTCTCCCCTGCCCTCCCCTCCATGTCCAGCGATTCTCCTCTGCCATGCCCTCCCCTCCCATCCGTGTCCCGCGATTCTGCCCTCCCTTCCATGTCCAGCGATTCTCCCCTCCCATCCAATCCATGTCCAGCGATTCTCCTCTGCCTTGCCCTGTTCTCCCATCCACGTTCCATGATTCTTCCCTCCCATCCCATCCATGTCCAGCGATTCTCCTCTGCCTTGCCCTGTTCTCCCATCCACGTTCCACGATTCTTTCCTCCCATCCCATCCATGTCCAGCGATTCTCCTCTCCTCTCCCCTCCCATCCCATCCATGTCCAGCGATTCTCCCCTCCCCTCCATGGCCAGTAACTCTCCTCTCCCCTCCCATCCATGTCCAGTGATTCTCCCCTCCCCTCCCATCCATGGCCAGTGACTCTCCGCTCCTCTCCCCTCCCCTCCCATCCATGTCCAGCCATTCTCCTCTCCTCTCCCTTGCCCTCTTCTCCTTCTTGCCGCCCTGCCTTTAAGCCATTCATGTTACCTGAGGTCGCAGCGGCGGCAGGCTCGGCTCGCGTCGCCTCCAGCCTTACCTCTCAGTGTTCCACCCTTCTCTGATGTCATTTCGTCTTTCTGCAAGGGCAGGACACTGAGAGGGAAGGGAACGCTGAAGGCGAACTGACGTCAGCTCATTTGCATGCTGTTACGAACCCAGCCAGCCAGCCATCCAGGGAAGCAGAGTGACCAATTATTATATAGATTAGCTAATAAGGATCCTCAAGCTCTGTCTGGTCAGAACTCTTTACCAAGCTTGTCAGGCAGCAGCAACATCCCTGAGCCACTGATGCCGGCACCTTATGCATGCTTAGCTGTTGGTGATTCAAGGATGCTGTCGCCAAAACAAGAAGGCAATCAGTCTACAATATCCACCGTGGAACAAAAGAAGCAGACCTTGTTGAAGAAAGCACAATCCGTTTCAAACAGACCCAGGAAGACACGCGTTGACCTGCATTGCTGGAGTTTTTAGGTTTGCATCAACTGGTTCTTAATGCTTTTGACGCAGCCTGTAATTTTGGTGAAACGTGGCCATGTCGGGCAACTGATTGTGAACCCTGGGAGCATCAATACAACTCATTAAAGACTCTGTTTTCTTCCAAAAGGTCTGCTTCTTTTCTTTTGTTTCACAACTTACAGACTACTATGAGGTGTGCATGCTGCAAGGTGCACTGAAACTCGACAACTTACATCTGCGATTGACATGGTGTAAGCAGTCTGTAATGGAAGTGAATTTTAAAGATTGTTTTTCAACCCTGTCTTGAATGACTAGTGCACTCGGGGTCTGTATTGTTGATTAGAAGTAATTCTGTTTAAAAATGATTGTTTAAGTGTTACCTTAAAGGATTGCTTTTCAACCCTGCTTTTGTCCGATAATACACTCTGAAATCTTGTCTTTGACCGAAAGCAACTTTTCTTGTAAATATAAAAAAACAAGTTGGGATGCAGAAGATAAGACACAGCTCTAACTAATTTGGTATGCAAAGGGGAGGATGGCACTTATTTCTCAGGCCCAGCTTGGCCACCTGGACTTGGGAAAGCATGTGACCACGTTAAGCATTCTGTAATTTTCCTTAGCTGTGATTTTTTCATAGCTCTGAAGATGAGCTCAGAGCCTAATAAAAGGGAGGGCTTGTCACAGTATAGAGGTGGGGTTCATCTGTGAGTAATGTACGGACTGCGCAGAGGGTTTGTTCCTGGTCTAAAGCTCCTAGCTCTCACTGTGAACCGGGCCCCCCCCCCCCCCCAGCTGATGATAAGAGCCTGGATGATGTAAGGACCAGTGATGATTGTAAATAGGGATGTATGTATATAATGTATTTATTCTTTTCCTAGTCTAAGAGATGTAGAGGCCAGTGATGTAATGATTGTTTTTATATAGTTAATCATTGTGTATGTGCTAACCATTATATATACCACTGTAGAATTTAGCTCCTCTAATAAAGGTCTCATTTACTTATTACGAATTCAAAAGAATCCACGGTAATTATTGGGTAGTCTGTGTCAGTGAGACAGGCTGTAAATCCATAGCATTTCACAATCGCATCTAGAAAGCAAGGCATCATGACCACTTCGTTCTAGTAATCTGTAACGGTTTATGTGTGCCCTAATGGTGTTATAGAGTTGGTATTACGCATGCTTTTTGAAAGCACCTATATTTTGACATGACTTTATAGTGTGGCATTTTCGACATGACGTCTGCATCCAACTTTGAACGTTTTGCTGAAAACATTCAGAAATCAAGTGGCGAAAATAGCTATTTTCGAACTTGAAAAAATATCTATCTTTTTGTTTCAAAAATGGCCATTTCCTAGATGTTTTTAGATGTCTTGTGCTCAGTGCATTTTTCTTTTGTGACCATTTTCAGAAAAAAAGAAAAACGTCCAAGGGAAAAACAAGCCATTGGGATGTATGGGGGGGGGGGGGGGGGAGCTAGCATTCTTAGTCGACTGGCCACACAGACATCCCAGCAGAGCAGTGGGGCACCCTCAGGGATGCTGCAGTGGACCTCACATAAAAGCTCGCAGGTACACATCTCACCGTTACCCCCTTGCATTATGAGCCCCACAAAACCCATCAAAAACCTATTGTACCCAACTATACACCCCTACAATAGCCCTTATGCCTGCAAGTGTCACCTATATGTAGGTACAGTAGGTTTTTGGTGGGTTTTGAACGGCTCACACTTTCCACCATAAGTGTAATGGTTTGAGTGGATTATGGGCCTGGGTTTCCTTCTCTACAGTGCACTACACCGACATAAGGCTACTCCAGGGACCTGCTTGCTAATCTAATCTGAAGCTGTCATAGAGGCTGGTAGGTACTGTTTCTTTCACATCTTTGAGGGGTGGGAAGTGATCAGTGACCATTGGTGGAGTAAGTGGGGGGGGGGGGGGGGTCATGCCTTCATCTTTTCAGTGGTCATCTGGTCATTTAGGCACCTTTTTATGAATTAGTCATGATTGAAACAGGTCCAGACCAAAATGCCCAACTTTTAGCCCTGGATGTTTCTGCTTTGTTCCATTATGGTAGAAAAGCATCCAAGTTGTGAGAACGCCCAAGTCCCGCCCCCAACATGTACCCCTTGTGATTTGGATGAACTGCAGATGAACTGCATAGAAAAATGTTTTAACTACATATCTCAAAATAGCGATTCGGACGTATTGGCATGAAAATCGCTCATGTGCTGCTTTGTGCAGCTTTTGGGCATTTTTCTGTTTTGAAAATGAGCCCCATTGAGGCGTATTTTCAAAGCTGTTAGATTTACAAAGTTACAGAGTATACAAGTACATAAGTAATGCCACACTGGGAAAAGACCAAGGGTCCATCGAGCCCAGCATCCTGTCCACGACAGCGGCCAATCCAGGCCAAGGGCACCTGGCGAGCTTCCCAAATGTACAAACATTCTATACATGTTATTCCTGGAATTGTGGATTTTTCCCGTCTGTTTAGTAGCGGTTTATGGACTTGTCCTTTAGGAAACCGTCTAACCCCTTTTTAAACCCTGCCAAGCTAACCACCTTCACCACATTCTCCGGCAATGAATTCCAGAGTTTAATTATGCGTTGGGTGAAGAAAGATTTTCTCCGATTTGTTTTACATTTACTACACTGTAGTTTCATCGCATGCCCCCTAGTAACCTATAGAAATTTGTAAGTCTAAGTGCTTTGAAAATGAGCCCCGTGAGTCACCTTAGTTTAGTTTAGTTTGTTGATCAATTTCAAGAGGGACACCCTTAGCCTTTTTGGAAAATATTCGAAGAAACGGGGGGGACACCCTGATTTTGTATTTAGCTTTCTTTTGTTTAACATTATTTTCGAGTCAGTAAGAACTGCGCCTCCATTTTTCCAGTAACACAGATATCCAAGACTGCAAGGAGGGGTGATGCCAGGGGCACAGTACCTCCAAGGTTCGCCCCTTTAAACCTCAAGCCCGAGGCGTTATTGGCAACGCAGGAAATCCCATTCCGAAAGATGAGAGCAGCATCCTCGGAATATGGCGATGAGGGAGAGATCAAGGTGTGTAGTAAGCGCACAAAAGCATCAGTGGCTCAGGGCCACAAAACCCTTAAATCCCAAAGGATATTACTCTAGAAGTCAAATGTATTGCGGCTAAGAAAAACCACCTGCGGTGATTAGATTTGCCAGCTCCATGTGATTGTGTCAGACTTTTGAATCAGCAGAAGATTATTTTTAAGTGCTGAGTTTGGCAAAAGCGAGGGAGACGTGCACTGGGCATGTCTCAGTTAGCAGCAAAAGATGAAGGATCGAGGTCATTTACTGAAACATCTGCACCATGGCATATACAGAAGCCCGTCTCTGTGCTGCTGGAAAGAAGCAATTTCCTGCAAGGGGGATTCTTTGTAACCCACATGTAGACATTAACGGTGTTCAAATGATCTCTCCAGTCCTAAAAGTCACTTTATGAAAAAACAACAACCTATTTTATTTACATTTTGCTTATTAATAAATTCATCAGTTGGTATTATGGTTCTACGTAAAAAGATCAGAGTACAGTGCAAATATGATTTCTTTCGCTCCCCCCCCCCCCCCCTCTTTGGTGTCAATAGGCTGCCCACGTGTTGCTGGGGAAAACGCAGAATCTATTCTTGCGTGCTTATGACAGTTGTCACATTTACTGGGAATCTCCCGCATCAGGTGTTCGCGCACTGCCCAGCGACTCATTTATCCCGTCATCGGCTTCAGCTTCTTCCACATTGCAATAATATACTTATACTTTATTCTCAATCTATCTTTTTAATAAACATGTCAACACTTATCTGCGTTAGCTGCTTTTATATATTAATTAATTGTGTTCAATTAGGACCTCTGCCAGCATGACATTTTTCGCAAAGCTGCATCAGGATCAGATCCTATTATGGACTCTAAGAAGACGGCAATGAGATAAGTGAGTCACTGGGTAATGTTTCCAGCATAAAATGAGTCACTGCCGAGGCTTCTTTCCAAAGCTGTTTTTCTTTTAATGCATGTACTATGGGGCCCTTTTACTATGGCATGCCAAAAAATGGCCAGCGCTGGTGTAGGCGCGTGTATTGGACGCACATAGGTCCATTTTTGGCCAAAAATGGACGTGCGGCAAAATAAAAATTGGCGCTCTCCCATTTTGGGCCTGAGACCTTACCGCAACCCATTGGCATAGCGGTAAGGTCTCATGCATTAACCGGGCGGTAATCGTCAGCACACATACACTGCCGATTAGTGCTGTCCGATTCCGTCGAAAAAATTTCGATTCGATACGATTTTGATTTTTTCAAAAAAATTGGTTTTTCAATTCAATTTACATAAGTACATAAGTATTGCCATACTGGGAAAGACCAAAGATCCATCAAGCCCAGCATCCTGTTTCCAACAGTGGCCAATCCAGATCACAAATTCCTGGCAAGATCCCAAAAAAGTACAAAACATTTTCCCCAAGTCCATTTAATAACGGTCTATGGACTTTTCCTTTAGGAAGCCGGCCAAACCTTTTTTAAACTCCGCTAAGCTAACAGCCTTTGCCACATTCTCTGGCAACGAATTCCAGAGTTTGATTACACATTGAGTGAAGAAAACGTTTCTCCGATTCGTTTTAAATTTACTACATTGTAGCTTCATCGCATGCCCCCTAGTCCTAGTATTTTTGGAAAGCGTGAACAGACACTTCACATCTACCCGTTCCACTCCACTCATTATTTTATAGACCTCTATCATATCTCCCCTCAGCCGCCATTTCTTCAAGCTGAAGAGCCCTAGCCGCTTTAGCCTTTGCTCATAGGGAAGTCGTCCCATCCCCTTTATCATTTTCGTCACCCTTCTCTGCCCCTTTTCTAATTCCACTATATCTTTTTGGAGATGCGGCGACCAGAATTGAACCCAGTTAGAGCATAATCTGTGTTGGGCAGGGACTAATACATGTATGTCACGGTTTTGTTCTTCTCCCATCCATTTTTACCCGTTGAGCAGCAGTGAGGGCAAATGCAAGCTCTTTTCTTGGCATCTGTAGTCTGTTTGATATTGACAGGGTTACCATATTTGCCCTAAGAAAAAAAGAGGACATGCCCCACCCCCCGTCACAACTGCCCCACCCCTGCCAAGGGCACCTGGCAAGCTTCCCAAACGTACAAACATTCTATACAATCAAGCCATTGTGACATCACTAATGAGGTTGGTTGGCTCTTATTGGTGGAATGAGCCACTATGACATCACAATAGGTTAAATCACTGCTCTATGTAATAAAAGTGAGCCAAGTAGAGGACATAAGTACATAAGTAATGCCACACTGGGAAAAGACCAAGGGTCCATCGAGCCCAGCATCCTGTCCACGACAGCGGCCAATCCAGGCCAAGGGCACCTGGCAAGCTTCCCAAACGTACAAACATTCTATACATGTTATTCCTGGAATTGTGGATTTTTCCCAAGACCATTTAGTAGTGGTTTATGGACTTGTCCTTTAGGAAACTGTCTAACGGTTCTATTACGTATTGTGTTGACATTGTAAATAGTATACTAATTGATAATCTGGGTATTTCACACAAAACGGTTTCTTTAAGTGAACAGTAGACAAAATATCAAGTTCCTAGGAACTTGGACTTTGTTTTTTGTTTGATGGTTGAATTCACTAATTTCGCACTGGAAAAGGTACAGCAGTGACCAAAATACCGCATCTCTTTGCCAAAACATGCCAAGCTGATGGATGTTTCTCCATACCGCTTAAATTAAGTAGCGGATTTTTTTATAAAATCTCTTATAATCTTTAAAAGAAAAAATGTCTGGAAGCAGTATTTTTATAGGTGGAGGCAGGGCGTGCGATGATGTTAATAAGGTGTGAGTTTACATCTTGATTCCCTGAGTCATTGTATGTACACCTAAAAAAAACTGAGCGCTCATTAAAAATTTTTTTATATATTTGTTTTGTTTTGGGTTTATCGATAAAAAATACTTTGGTTTCTGATATTTTGTCTATTGTAAATAGTATGCCATACTTTGTATTGTTTTTGAATATTTTTACTGCTGTAATTGTCTATTGCTCGTGTCTGATCTATTCTTACTGTACACCGCCTTGAGTGAATTCCTTCAAAAAGGCGATAAATAAATCCTAATAAATAAATACATTTAATCAAGACTCTGTCCACGGCCACAGAATAGAAACTAGTCCTTGCACTGTAAGCCCGATACATCTGCTGAGGCTTCTGTGGCTTCGTTCCAGCTTCCCATTGGCAAAACAGGACTGCAAGATCCAACCTGCACTTCGGCAGGCAAGAGTTCATAGTTTTGCCATCCTGGAGAAGATAATCAAACATGCAAGATGACAGAACAAAAACCAACCAAACAAAAACCCTCAGTCGGAAGGATGTGTGCATCTTTGAAATAAAAAAAAAGACAAAAGCCCTTATGAGCTCAACTTCCACGCCGAATATAAAATGACGATACACCTAATTAGCGGACGGTGATGGAAGTTCCTCACAATAGAGCAGTGAAGAGGAATGTTATTTATCTGAAGCTGTTGTCATGGCTTGGCACAAACGCAGGCAATCAAACTGAATTGGAAACTGAAATTTTTTTTTCAGCATCAAGGCCCTCACTGTAATGAGACAAATGCTATTTACAGGTAGAATTAATAGACTGAATGTCCCCAGGCTAACCACTGATGTTCTGGTCCACAGCATGCACTCGTCACAGGGTTACAATTACTGCCAGCTCTCTGAACCGTCATCACGGGGGCTGCAGTGGAATTATTCTAGGAGTGGAATGAATTTACACATCTTGGCAGCAGCTACTTGATTAGCTGATGACAAGAACAGAGCATGGTTAATACATTTTTAAGTATATCCCAAAAGTCTCTGCTACCTGGCAAATCGGATGAAAGTTTGGATGGTGGTAAGAAATGATTAGCAGTGGCCAGGAACAGCTGGCTGCAGCACGTCAGACTCGATGAAGAAATCATAACCTCCAGAGGAGAACAAATAGATATTTTGGATTTTGGCTTGTAACTGCTGCCGTGGGAGGTTCCACGGAAACGAACGAGCCTCCAGAACTCCAGCCACGCTCGTGTCCTTGGTTGCTTGGCACGTTTCTGTGAAAAGCAGCGGGTGGTGCTTTTTGACTATAAAGAGCTATTACATGTTTATTTAATTGAATTCGATTTAGGGTCATGGCTTTGCATTTGTAGCTCAGGGTGAATGACAGGAGACTGTTTTGCTGCGACACAGTGAAGGTAACCTGCAGTATAAATAGCTGTACTTTCACGCAGGGGCAAAGCTACGTGGGGCCACGGGGGCATGGGCCCCCGTAGATTTGGTCCTGCCCCCACCCCCGCCGCCAACCCCTTCGACCCCCTCCCGCCACCAACCCTCCCCCGCTGCCGCTGTCGCCGTCGGGTACCTTTGTGGCAGAGGTGCCCAACCCCCACCAGCCGAAGTCCTCTTCTCCAGCGCGGCCGTGTTGCTGGTCTGCAAGGCTTCTGTTTCTGTGAGTCTGATGTCCTGCACGTACCTCTTCTCTGGTGCGGCCGCATTGCTGATCTGCAAGGCTTCTGTTTCTGTGAGTCTGACGTCCTGCACGTACCTCTTCTCCAGCGCAGCCGCGTTGCTGATCTGCAAGGCTTCTGTTTCTGTGAGTCTGACGTCCTGCACGTTCCTCTTCTCTGGCACGGCCGCGTTGCTGATCTGCAAGGCTTCTGTTTCTGTGAGTCTGACGTCCTGCATGTTCCTCTTCTCCGGCGCGGCCGCGTTGCTGATCTGCAAGGCTTCTGTTTCTGTGAGTCTGACGTCCTGCACGTTCCTCTTCTCTGGCGCGGCCGCGTTGCTGATCTGCAAGGTTTCTGTTCCTGTGAGTCTGACATCCTGCAAGACTCACAGAAACAGAAGCCTGCGTGGCCGTGTTGCTGCTTCTACATGGAATGTTGCTAGTGGAGGAGTAGCCTAGTGGTTAGTGCAGTGGACTCTGATCCCGGGGAACTGAGTTCGATTCCCACTGCAGCTCCTTGTGGCTCTGGGCAAGTCACTTAACCCTCAAGTACCTGAATATACTATGTAAACCGCTTTGAATGTAGTTGCAAAAACCACAGGAAGGCGGTATATCAAGTCCCATTTCCCTTCCCCCCCCCCCCCCCCTCTTTCTCTGCACCTTTTCTAATTCCACTATATCTGTGGCTGTCTGTTGGAGCCCCTGACTGAATATTGGCCGAGCTCCACAAACGTGGACATAGGTGTCTCCTTCCTTCCGCCCCAGTCCCGATCCCCCTCCCTCCCCCCAAAAGCAAACACTAAACCAAGCCCCTCTGATCTGACGTAAGTGCCCTGTTACAAAATCAAGCCCTGATTGTAGAATTGATTGAATTCCACGTTGTTTGAGTGCAGTCAGCAGCTTCTTCCCCAGAGCAGCAAAACCAGCAATAACCAATCAGCACCAATGGGGTAACTAAGATGTCACTGTCAGATGATGCCCCCTCCCCTTGCTTGCTGACTTCCAAATAAAGCAGGAACCTGCAAGGTGACTTTGCTGAAACCAAAGCAATATCCCTGCATTCCACTCAGGTCTCTGACTAACAAAGCCTGTTAACTTACAGTCATTCAGTAATAGCACATTGTTTGGTAATGAATAAAGCAAATCAATGCAGAATTAGATTAGGAAGCAGGGCAGACCTGGATAACATTGTAGCAGTTTCTGACCCTGCTGGTGGAATAACATTTCTGAAAATCAAATGGAGACCTGAAGAGCTCGGGTTGGGAAGCCACGTTTTTATAACAACTACCAAACTGGCTCAAATCTTTGGAGGCGTTTTAGTGATGTACTTTAATGTATAAACTTTATGTTATTAAAAATGTATTTTACTCTTAATTCATTTCAATTTTTTAAAAAGTATGTTTGAACTGCATTTTTTTTAAGGGGCTGTAAAGATTTGTTTTGCGAGAGACTGAACTGGGTGCATTTTCCGATAAAGGTTTTTCTTAAGAAATATTTTAACATGTTTTACAGTGGTTTATAAGGAAGAAACACTTATGACTACAGTACGCGTATTATTATTCTTTTAGTCATTTATAGAGTTTTTCTTGGTAACGTGCATGTTGAACCTTTAAGAATTTAAAGAAATATATGTATATAGGGAATGGGATATGATATACTGCCTTTTTGTAGCGCTATAGAAATGTTTAATAGTAGTAGTAGTAGTAGTACATATTATATTCAGGTACTTATTTTGTACCAGGGGCAATGGAGGGTTAAGTGACTTTGCCCAGAGTCACAAGGAGCTGCAGTGGGAATCAAACTCAGTTCCCAAGGATCAAAGTCCACTGCACTAACCACTAGGCTACTCCTCCATTCATTCCACCAATAAGAGCCAACCTCATCAGTGATGTCACAATGGCTTGATTGCCCGATACTTGGCTCACTTCTGATATTGTGATGTCATAAGGGAAAGGGAAATGGGACTTGATATACCACCTTTCTGTGGTTTTTGCAACTACATTCAAAGCGGTTTACATATATACAGGTACTTGTTTTGTACCAGGGGCAATGGAGGGTTAAGTGACTTGCCCAGAGTCACAAGGAGCTGCAGTGGGAATCGAACTCAGCTCCCCAGGATCAAAGTCCTCTGCACTAACCACTAGGCTACTCCTCCACTCATTCCACCAATAAGAGCCAACCTCATCAGTGATGTCACAATGGCATGATTGCCTGATACTTGGCTCACTTCTGATATTGTGATGTCATAAGGGAAAGGGAAATGGGACTTGATAAACCACCTTTCTGTGGTTTTTGCAACTACGTTCAAAGCGTTTTACATATATACAGGTACTTGTTTTGTACCAGGGGCAATGGAGGGTTAAGTGACTTGCCCAGAGTCACAAGGAGCTGCAGTGGGAATTGAACTCAGTTCCCCAGGATCAAAGTCCACTGCACTAACCACTAGGCTACTCCTCCACTCATTCCTCCAATAAGAGCCAACCTCATCAGTGATGTCACAATGGCTTGATTGCCCGATACTTGGCTCACTTCTGATATTGTGATGTCATAAGGGAAAGGGACTTGATATACCGCCTTTCTGTGGTTTACATATTATATACAGTTACTTATTGGTACCTGGGGCAATGGAGGGTTAAGTGACTTGTGCAGAGTCACAGGGAGCTGCAGTGGGAATTGAATGCAGTTTTCCAGGATCAAAGTCTGCTACACTAACCACTAGGCTACTCCTCCACTAGCCAATGGCAAGTCAAGGGGGTCCGCACCTTCCACAAAAATCAAAAGTCAACACACATTCTACATGGAATGTTGCTAGTGGAGGAGTAGACACACAAGGGTGGAAGCGAACAGATTCCAAGAAACCAGCCAGCCAAAGAGTAAGAGCATCAAAAAAAGTGTATTGGGACCCAACACGGTCCATGTTTCAGCATGCAATCTTTCCTCAGGCGTCAAAATACTGTGGATCGTAATGGCGCTGCTGAGAACAAGTGAGCCTTTATAAAGGCACAATCGTAAGGCGTTGCATCTGAAAAGTGGCAGGTCTCGAGATGCAGTGCCTTACGATTGTGCCTTTATAAAGGCTCACTTGTTCTCAGCAGCGCTGTTGCGATCCGTAGTATTTTGACCCCTGAGGAAGGCTTGCATGCCGAAACACAGACCGTGTTGGGTCCCAGTAAACCTTTTTTGATGCTCTTACTCTTTGGCTGGCTGGTTTCTTGGAATCTGTTCGCTTCCACCCTTGTGTGTCTACTCCTCCACTAGCAACATTCCATGTAGAATCTCAAATAGTAGCAACATAATCTGAAATAATAGCAACATTCCATGTAGAATCTCAAATAGGGAAATGGAAATGGGACTTGATATACAGCCTTTCTGTGGTATTTTGCAACTACATTCAAAGCAGTTTACATATATACAGGTACTTATTTTGTATCAGGGGCAATTGAGGGTTAAGTGACTTGCCCAGAGTCACAAGGAGCTGCAGTGGGAATCGAACTCAGTTCCCCAGGATCAAAGTCTGTTATACTAACCACTAGGTTACTCCTCCACTAGCAGCATTCCATGTAGAATCTCAAATAATAGCAACAGAATCTTAAATAGTAGCAACATCCCATAAAGAATCTCAAATAGTAGCAACATTCCATGTGGAATATCAAATAGTAGCAAATGAGTCCGAAATTGTAGCAACATTCCATGTAGAATCTCAAATAGGGAAAGGGAAATGGGACTTGATACACCACCTTTCTGTGGTATTTTGCAACTACATTCAAAGCGGTTTACATATATACAGGTACTTATTTGTACTTGGGGCAATGGAGGGTTAAGTGACTTGCCCAGAGTCACAAGGAGCAGCAGTGGGAACTGATCAAAGTCCACTGCACTAACCACTAGGTTCCTCCTCCACATCGGTCCACATTGTTGTCTATGTGATTAGATATTGGTTTATTGTGTATCTATAGTAATTTGTTGCTATAAATGTTTGTGCTGAGGAGTGACCAATGTTTGCTTCGTGATCATCCAGCTTATAATCGAAAGACAAAAACGCCTATATTGCGACCTAAATCGGGAGATAGGCGTTTATCTCTCAAAAACGAATAACGCGGTATAATGGAAAGCCGAACTTGGACGTTTTCAACTGCACTCCATCGCGGAAGCGTACAAAGTTGACAGGGGCGTGTCGAAGGCGTGGTGAAGGCGGAACTGGGGCGTGGTTATCGGCCGATCAGAGATGGGCGCCTTTCGCCGATAATGGAAAAAAAATATGCGTTTTTAGCGAGAATTTAGGGCACTTTTCCTGGACCCTGTTTTTCCACGAATAAGGCCCCAAAAAGTGCCCTAAATGACCAGATAACCACTGGAGGGAATCGGGGATGACCTCCCCTGACTCCCCCAGTGGTCACAAACCCCCTCCCACCACAAAATATGCTGTTTCACAACTGTTTATTTTCACCCTCAAATGTCATACCCACCTCCCTGGCAGCAGTATGCAGGTCCCTGGAGCAGTTGTTAGGGGGTGCAGTGGACTTCAGGCAGGTGGACCCAGGCCCATCCCCCCCTACCTGTTACAATTGTGCTGCTTAATGCTTAGTCGTCCAACCCCCCCAAACCCACTGTACCCACATGTAGGTGCCCCCCTTCACCCCTTAGGGCTATAGTAATGGTGTAGACTTGTGGGCAGTGGGTTTTGAGGGGGATTTGGGGGGCTCAACACACAAGGGAAGGGTGCTATGCACCTGGGAGCTCTTTTACCTTTTTTTTGGTTTTTGTAAAAGTGCCCGCTAGGGTGCCCGGTTGATGTCCTGGCATGTGAGGGGGGACAGTGCACTACGAATCCTGGCCCCTCCCACGAACAAATGCCTTGGATTTATTCGTTTTTGAGCTGGGCGCTTTCATTTTCCATTATCGCTGAAAAACAAAAACGCCCAGCTCACAAATTGTCGAATAAAACATGGACGTCTATTTTTTTCGAAAATACGGTTCGGTCCGTCCCTTCACGGACCCGTTCTCGGAGATAAGCGCCCATGGAGATGGACGTTTTCGTTCAATTATGCCCCTCCATGCAACCTTTGTTTTTATTGATGGTAAAGTTGTTTATCTTTTCACATATTTGTACCATTATTATATTTGCTAGTTTTTAAGTTTTACATTTTGTGTGTGTGTGTGTGTTTTACACCCCTGATGCAGGTTATAAGCTGAAACTTAGCCAAGTCAGGTTATCTCTCAATAAAACTGATTGTGTGACTGTTTTGGCTGCTCCTTCATCCTTTCACCGCCTTCGCTGTTTTTAACTGTCTATATTCCATTAGTACACACTTGGCTCATTATTTTGCCTGAAAAATTTAGTGCCCTCTTTACCAAGGTACAGTAAGAGGGACCCTGCGGTAACGTCGGTGCTTGGATTTGCCACACACCGAGGCCTCCTTTACCACAGTGCGTAAAAGACAAAAAACAAAAGGAAATGGCTTACTGCATGGCCATTTCTGGGGAGGGGGGGGGGGGGAGCCCTTACCACCATTCATTTAGGCTGCATTACGGCTCTCATGCCAACCTGGCACATGCTTCTCTGTGCTTTAAGATAAAATGTATACCTTAAACTGGGGGTTTCATACGAGACCAGTTGGAGTCTGTCTCTCTTTTCTATACAAATAAAATGAGTTTATCTTGTTGGGCAGACTGGATGGACCGTACAGGTCTTTATCTGCCATCATTTACTATGTTACTATGTTATTACGCTGACATCACTAAAGGGATTCTTTTACTAAACTGCATAAGCGCCAGTGCGCGTTTACTGTGGCATAAAAGACCTTATTGCAGGACGTGGTGAAGCATCCTGCAGTATTCTAGATTGGTACGTGCTACCCATGCATTAAGAAATATTTTTATTCTGAGGTTGAAGGGGGCGTGTCAGAGGGGGCGTGTCTGTACATCTACGTTACCACATGCTAACTGATCAGCGTTTGATTAGCACTTGAGCCCTTTCCGCTTATAAAACGGGTGGTGGTAGGTGCTCATGCAGTAATTGCTTCTAATGGCCACACGGTAAGCCCGCGTTGGGCTTACTGCCGCTTTGTAAAGGGGCCCCACAGATGGCTAAATGACTACGCAATGCTTTATCTCATCCAGCATTAGGGTCTTTTTTCCTACATTAGATGCACCTTAGAGCTTAATTCAGCTTAGTAAAAGGGCCACTTCCTTTTAGGCATCCTGCAGTATTCTAGATTGGCTTAATTACATTCAACGTGTAATTAAACTCTGGAATTCATTGCCAGAGAATGTGGTAAAGGCGGTTAGCTTAGCGGAGTTTAAAAAAGGTTTTTGACGGCTTCCTAAAGGAAAAGTCCATAGACCGTTATTAAATGGACTTGGGGAAAATTCACTGTTTCTTGGATAAGCAGTATAAAATGTTTTGTACATTTTTGGGATCTTCCAGGGTATTTGTGACCTGGATTGGCCACTGTTGGAAACAAGATGCTGGGCTCGATGGACCTTCGGTCTGTCCCAGTGTGGCAATACTTATGTACTAGGCAAGGCGCATTAGGGAGTTTTTTGCCCAAGTTCCGAAATAGAGGTTCTGGGGGCAAATGTTTTTTCACAAACAATTTTGATTGCACGAGTTTCAGGCACCAAACCATCGGGCTGATCGGAATATTTTTTTCCCCTACAGATAAGTCACCGTTGATGAGTGCAACAATCCCTTTGCACCTTCTAGAGCAAAACACCAACTGCTTTTAACTCCTAACCCTTATTCACTTGTTCAGAACCCTCATTTTATCATCCTCACTTTAATATTCCCTTATCTCTTATGTGTCCTGTTTGTCTGTCCTAATTAGATTGTAAGCTCTGTCGACCGGGGACTGCCTCTTCATGGTCAAGTGTACAGCGCTGCGTACGTCTAGTAGCACTATAGAAATGATAAGTAGTAGTATTTGAGATTCTGTATGGAATCTTGTTACTCTTTGAGATTCTGGAATCTTGCTACTCTTTGGGATTCCAGAATCTTGCTACTCTTTGAGATTCCGGAATCTTGCTACTCTTTGTCCTTATCCCTTATTTGTCCTGTTTGTCTGTCCTAATTAGATTGTAAGCTCTGTCGAGCAGGGACTGTTTCTTCATGTTCAAGTGTACAGCGCTGCGTACGTCTAGTAGGGCTATAGAAATGATAAGTAGTAGTAGTAGTATTTGAGATTCTGTATGGAATCTTGCTACTCTTTGGGATTCCGGAATCTTGCTACTCTTTAGGATTCTGCATGGAATCTTGCTACTCTTTGGGATTCCGGAATCTTGCTACTCTTTGTCCTTATCCCTTATTTGTCCTGTTTGTCTGTCCTAATTAGATTGTAAGCTCTGTCGAGCAGGGACTGTCTCTTCATGTTCAAGTGTACAGCGCTGCGTACGTCTAGTAGCGCTTTAGAAATGATAAGTAGTAGTAGTAACTTGACAACTTTCCCGTTTCGTTTTAAGCCAAGAAGGAGACTGAGGCTTGGAAAATAATTAATGATGGAGGGGGGAAATACGCAGCCCCTTCCCTCTAATCACCTCTCTGGGAAGGCAATACGCTCTGGATTATGTAGCATTTCAGAGGCCCTGGGAACATATGCTGCCTCTTTGTTCACTTCGCATTAAAGCCTGGCATTTTGCAGCTGTCAAGAGAAAGCTGTTTCTATGAGTAACATTGTAGTTTGTTTATAGGAAAATAATGTATAGCACGTTGTGATTCATCAAGGTGTCTGGAAGATGCTGGAGGCCTGTAAATAGCTACATTGCTTATGTTTTGGTGCAGAGTTTTGTTTTCACCCTCCCTCCCCGTCCTTTCCTCTTATTTAGACATCATTCCTGCTCTTTATGCTCCCCACTCACCCTCCCAAAATGCACAGGCCTTGTTAAAGCAAGTCTTTCGCCCTCTGGGTTGAAAGATCTCCAGACTGCAATCAAAGGCAAAGACTCTGTAGGGGAGATACACAGGAATTTAATTCAAGACAAGCGTGGAATAATAAGATATTACAGCCTCAAAATTAAGACGTATTTAGGGCAAGTCTGTACCTTGCGTGCTCACATTTATGTAGGCGTTAAGGGCCGGACTGTATAAACGGTGCTTAAAAATGGGCAAAGATAAGCGTTAACCTCCTAATTGCGCATACAATTCAATTGAATAACGAGCCAATAAGTGCCATTAATTGGCTTTTTAACAAGCAATTATTGGCACTACTAGATTTAATTGGAACTTGGCGCGTGTGAATTTAGGCGTGGGATCCGTGCCTAGATTTTATGAGTGAGTAAAAAAAAAGGACGCAGTAATAGGAGGGTTGTCGGTGGAATGGGGGGAGGGTATTCCTAGAATTGGCGTGCATTGTTATAGAATAACGGGGATATGTGCCTAATTTAGGCGCATACATTTGCCCTACTTTTCAGTTGGTACAAATGACTGTGCCTAAATTTAGGCAGTAGTCCTGGACATAGTAACATAGTAGATGACGGCAGAAAAAGACCTGCACGGTCCATCTAGTCTGCCCAACAAGATAAACTCGTATGTGCTACTTTTTGTGTATACCGTACCTTGATTTGTATCTGTCTTTTTCAGGGCACAGACCGTAGAAGTCTGCCCAGCACCATCTCTGCCTCCCACCACCGGCTCTGCCACCCAATTTCGGCTAAGCATCTGAGGATCCATTCCTTCTGAACAGGATTCCTTTATGTTTATCCCACTCATTTTTTAATTCCGTTGCCGTTTTCATCTCCATCACCTCCCGCGGGAGGGCATTCCAAGCATCCACCACTCTCTCCGTGAAAAAATACGACCTGACGTTTTTCTTGAGTCTGCCTCCCCTTCAATCTCATTTCATGCCCTCTAGTTCTACCGCCTTCCCATCTACGGAAAAGGTTAGTTTGCGGATTAATACCTTTCAAATATTTGGACGTAAGCACTATTCTATCAACTGCACCTAACTTTAAGCGTGATTTCTAGAATAGTACATTATTGGCTTCACTTTTTCAGCACCATATACAGAATTCACCCCTAAATCTGATTCTATAAAGGGCAATTGCGCGTAGCGCTGTTTCCTGTACCCTAACTTTAGGCGTCATAGGCATGTTGAAACCAGGCACCTAAGTTGGGCGTGCATGCATGTCCATGCCCCTCTCATGGCTACACCCCCTTTTGGAATATATCCAATGGGAGTTAGGAGCCCTGCCTTTTAGAAAAGTTCGGCCAGATGTGCAAGCAAATTCTAATGGGGGCCAATTAAGCTTGATAATTATTGCTTAGCTCTCCTAAATTAGGCCACTTAGCTATGCAGGTGCAGACACTGAATATTGGGCTGGAGCCCACATAATATTTTCCCCCAAAAGAGCTCCAGAGCCCCTTCTTGTCCCCCCCCCCCCCCCGACAATATCCAATCTTTCTTTCCCTCTCCCCCCAGCCCGCAGTAAGAACCTCCCCTGGAAGACCCCATCCCATCCAGGTAGGTCCCCCTCCTGGTCCTACTTATATCCCTAGTGGTCCAGTGGGGTCGTTGGGGGCAGGATCACAGCCCCCTTGCTCCTGCTTCTTGTGGCACCTAGCCAAAATGGCAGCTGCAAGAGTTTGCGGTGGCATTTTGGATGGACGCTGCAAGGGACAGGAGCAAGGGGCTGTGATCCTGCCCTGAATGACCCCGCAGGACCACCAGGGATACAGGTAGACTCAGGGGGAGGGGGGTTCTTGTCATGGGCTGGAGGGAAGGGGAGGGAAAGAAGCAGAAGGGGGATCAGGGGCTCTTAAAAAAACAAAACAAGACAAAAGCAAAGTTATAATAGCCCTCATAACCAGCAGGAGCCGCATAAATCTTACACAGGTCCCAGATGAATAGTGGCTGGGCCTGCATAAGCTCCGGTGCCCAGTCTGCCTGTAATTAGCCCCCAGTATTCAGTGCTGGTGCCTGGACATGGCTGACACTGACTATAAAAGGATAATTTAGCCAGCAACGATCAGCATTTAGAAAAACGCTGACCATCACACTAGTATTCTGTGATAGGACATGGGTACCTAAGTTTATTTATAGAACAAGTTCCTACACCACCCCCCAAATGCATAATTGGAGGCACCCAGTTACAGAATTACTCTGGCTTTTACAAATGCAGTGATACTGGACCAAAATAGGCCATTGAACTTTGCATTGAAATTGATAGACGATAAAGACCAGTCTGTCCCTCTACACCAGTTCCAAAGCTCTTCAATCCCTTCCTTTCCCTCAGAGATCCTCTGTGCTTGTTTCATGCTTTCTCGAATTCAGGGACAGTCCTTCTCTCCACCTCCTCCACTGACAGAATGTTCCAAGCATCCATCACCCTTAGATTAGATTTCACCTTTTTCCTCATTCTAGAGCTTTTGGGGCCCCCAACGCACGTCAATTCCGAGTTACCGCCCCGGCTACCACGTGGCCCGGACGGTAATTTCATTTTTGACACGCGTCTGATATGCGCGTCAGAAAATATTTTTATTTTCCGGCGTATGGGCGATAATTAGCATTCGAACACACGTTGACCATTACCGCCCAGTTGACACGTGAGACCTTACCACTAAGTTAATGGCTGGCGGTAAGGTCTCAGACCCAAAATGGACGTGTGCCAATTTTTACTTTGCCACACGTCCATTTTCGCCCCCCCCCCCCAAAAGACATTTTTTACACGTGCACTGAAAAGTGATTCTGTGCGCAGCCAAAACCTGCACCTACACTACCGCAGGCCATTTTTCAGCTCACGGACCCCAAATGGAGTTATTTCAATGATGCTTTCATATCTTCCCTCTCCAACTTTCTTCAAAGCATAAATATTAAGACCTTTTAGCCTGCTCCTACATGCTTTATGACGAAGACCACTGACCATTTTAGTAGTCAGACTCTGGACTGACTCCATCCGGTTCGTTACCTTTTCAAGGCATGATCTTCAGAATTGCATAGCAGATGAAAGTAGAGGCTAACCAAAGATGATTCACCAGTGGCATTCCTAGGGTGGCTGACACCCGGGGCGGATCGCCGATGCGCCCCCCTGTGTGCAGTGCAACCCCCCACCCCCGGCGAAAGGACGTACACCTCCACCAGGTGAAAGGACACCCCCCCTGGGTGCATTTTTACCTGCTGGGGGGGGGGGGTGCCGCGTGCCTGTCGGCTTCGTTCGTTCCCTGCTCCCTCTGCCCCGGAACAGGAAGTAACCTGTTCCGGGGCAGAGGGAGCAGGGAACAAGCGGAGCCGACAGGCACGTGGCAACCCCCCAGCGGCGTGCACCCGGAGCGGACCGCCCCCACTGCCCCCCCTTGGTACGCCACTGCGAATCACCACTGGAGAATTGAGTCCAACAGTCTTTATTATTATAAGTAAAATAAGGACCCGACACAGGCCATGTTTCGACGCATGCAAGCGCCTACATCAGGGGTCAAATAAAATACTCCGGATGATAACACGGAGCCCCAGTTCTACTGGTATGTAAAGCTGTCACCTTTCAAGACGCGCGACACTAAAAAGAAATGGATAAACACTTGCGACGACTGGAGGAATAGGAATCACAAATATTTCAAATGAGGTCTCACCAGAGATTTATACAGAGGCTCCATCACCTCCTTTTTCCTACTGGTCTTTTCTCAGCACCTAAAGTCCATATTTCTTCTATTTCTACTCTCCAGTATGTTGTCATTGCATTTTTCTCCCTTTTTATATTTGGACATCGTAGGCTGCATTTATATCGGTGCTGTACGGTATCTGTAAACACAACTGGTTATATGTCTGCTATTTTATGGAGCTAATCAAAAAGATGGAACTGGAGCGGAGAAAAAGAATATCTTCAAATCCCAAGCAATGCAGACAGAGACCAAGAAAATGCGTCAGAAAGATACAGAAATATTCTCCACCATATTGGATACAAAAGGCTTGACTAAAGGAATTTTCAAACACACTTTGAGAATTTGTCTATTACAGGTTACATCTAGAGATGAGCAGTCCAAAAATGTCTGTTTGATTGTTTGTTTTGTTTTGCTTAGTTTTCATTTTCATGTTGGTGGCAATGTCGTTAAGAGTACACAATCTTTTCCAATAGGACTGAATATGTATAATACCCCTTTGCTATGTGAATTACTAAAAGTTGTGTTAGATTTTTCCAGAGGCCCTGGGGGAGAGAGGTCCCTGCCAGTTTGCTGGAGTGTGAATTTGGAGCAGGGGCGCAGCCAGACACCCAATTTTGGGTGGGCCTGGGTCCAAGATGGGTGAGCAGAAGAACTCTGCCTTGTCCCCAAAGTGATTTGGTCTCTTCCTCTCTCGCCTCCATGCCTTATGATCTCTCAAACATCCCCCCTCCTCTGCATACCTTTTAAATAGCAGATTTTCACCGGCGGCGAGTAGCAGCTAATACACACTACTCATGTTGACCCCACATCCTTCCCTCTGATGCAACTTCCTGTTTCTGCATAGGCAGAAATACATCAGAGGGAAGGCTGTGAGGCTGCTGCAGGTGAAGATCTGCTGTTTAACAGGAATGCAGGAGAGACAATTGTTGGGAGTTTGACTGGTGGGGCTTGGGGATCCGTGCCAGCCACATCATAGGTGTGCTGCTACTGGGTGAGCCTGAGCCCAAAGTGGGTGGGCTCAGGCCCACCCTTGGCTATGCCACTGAGGCCGAGGGGTGGCAGAGAAGTTGCAGACATAAAGTGACAGCAGGGGTGGAGTTTGGAAAGTAATGAGTCTGGAGTGGGGTACATAACAACAACAACAACAATCATTTCTAAAGCGCTACTGGGGTTACGCAGCGCTGTACAATTCAAACATAGAAGGACAGTCCCTGCTCAAAGAGCTTACAATCTAAAGACAAGAGAACAATCTAAAGACAAGTGAACAATCTAAAGACAAGTGAACAATCTAGAGGACGAGTGAACAGTTAATCTGATAGGGTGGATAGATTGGGGTATTTTATATTTCTCGAGCGGTTAGGTGCCAAAGACAGCATTGAAGAGGTGAGTTTTAAGCAGAGATTTGAAGATGGGTAGGGAGGGGGCATGGCGTATGGGTAAAGGAAGATTATTCCAGGCATAGGGTGAGGCAAGGCAGAATGAGCGGAGCCTGGAGTTGGCAGTGGAGAAGGGTACTGAGAGAAGGGCTTTGTCCTGTGAGCGGAGGTTGCGGGCGGGAACATAGGGGGAGATGAGGGTGGAGAGGTAGTGAGGAGCCGCAGACTGAGTGCATTTGTAGGTAAGGAGGAGGAGCTTGAATTGTATGCAATATCTGATCGGAAGCCAATGAAGTGATTTAAGGAGAGGGGTGGTATGAGTATATCGGTTTTGGCGGAATATAAGACGAGCAGCAGCGTTCTGAATGGATTGAAGGGGGGATAGATGGCCGAGTGGGAGGCCGGTGAGGAGTAAGTTGCAGTAATCGAGGCGAGAGGTAATGAGAGCATGGACGAGAGTTCTGGTGGTATGCTCAGAGAAGAAAGGGCGAATTTTGCTGATATTGAGGAGGAAGAAGCGACAGGTCTTGGCAGTCTGTTGGATGTGCACAGAGAAGGAGAGGGAGGAGTCGAAGATGACTCCGAGGTTGCGGGCAGATGGGACGGGGAGGATGAGGGTGTTATCAACAGAGATAGAGAGTGGAGGAAGAGGAGAAGTGGGTTTAGGAGGAAAGACGAGGAGCTCGGTCTTGGACATGTTCAGCTTCAGGTGGCGGTTGGACATCCATGCCGCAATGTCGGATAAACAGGCCGATACCTTGGCCTGGGTCTCCGTGGTGATGTCAGGTGTGGAGAGGTATAGCTGGGTGTCATCAGCATAAAGATGATACTGAAAACCATGAGACGAGATCAGCGAGCCCAGGGAAGAGGTGTAGATTGAGAAGAGAAGGGGTCCAAGGACAGAACCCTGGGGAACTCCAACAGATAGTGGGATGGGAGTGGAGGAAGATCCACGGGAGTGTATCCTGAAGGTGCGGTGGGAGAGATAAGAGGAGAACCAGGAGAGGACAGGGCCTTGGATCCCAAAAGAGGACAGCGTGGCAAGAAGTAAGTCATGATTGACAGTGTCAAACGCGGCGGAAAGATCGAGGAGGATGAGGATGGAGTAGTGACCTCTGGATTTGGCCAGGAGCAGGTCATTGCAAACTTTAGAGAGTGCCATTTCAGTCGAGTGCAGAGGGCGAAAACTGGATTGAAGTGGATCGAGGATGGCGTGAGAGGAGAGAAAATCAAGGCAGCGGCTATGAACGGCGCGCTCAAGTATTTTGGAAAGGAAGGGTAAAAGAGAAATGGGGCGGTAGTTGGAGGGGCAGGTAGGGTCAAGTGAAGGTTTTTTGAGGAGAGGTGTGACAACGGCGTGCTTGAAGGTGTCGGGGACAGTTGCAGTGGAGAGAGAGAGGTTGAGGATGCGACAGATGGCGGGGGTGACGGTATGGGAGATGGTGTTGAGTAGGTTGGTGGGGATGGGATCAGAGGAACAGGTGGTGCATTTCGAGGAGGTCTCTGGTTCCCTGTACTCCTGCCAGGACCCTTGGGAGCATTGGGGAATCCTGGAGTAAACGAAATAAGTGCAGGCTGAATAAAAGAATGGTCGCTTCCCCTCCTTCCCCACCAAGCGGTCAGCAAAATGCTGATCTCCGCCGGCTGAATATCAGGACCCTACTTTTCTTTACAGAATAGGCTTTAACTGTGTGCTTTCCTAGTGCCTAAATTTCGGTGTCCCCTTCTTCTAGAGTTACCCTTAATGTGCCAAAACTGTGTTAACAGTTGGAGGAATCCCCAGCACTTTGGAGGTGTATTGTAGCTAACTTCAGTGTCCAGGTTGGTGTTTACTCATTCCGATGATGATCACTCTTTGAGTAGAGTTGAGCAAAATGTCACAGATCACTTTCTGAGCAGTGGTATTCAACAAAAAAAGCCCAGATTTTCAAACAAACAAAAAACTATTTTACATAGGTAGTCTCCAAAAGGAAAATATCTTGACAGAATAAATCACCTTCAGAAGATATACTTGGAAGTGTCGATATTCTTTGAAAAAAACAACAATAACAACTCAGTGTTATAAATATGGCCAAAAAAGACAAAACGTAACAAAATTTCAAGATTTACTTTGATTCTGAATGTATACGAAGATCATTACTCAGCGATAAATTAACACGTTGTTATCTTTGGGCTTTGCAATATACAAAAATAATCCATTTAGAGATATGATCCCTAGCTCAAAGGATTAAGCGGACATTGTGAAAGACATGTCAGATCATTTTCACGCTTCGTCTTTCATTAATAAATAAAGGATGCTTTAAAAAAACGAAATAACCAACTTTATGAATATAGAATCCCAAAACAGTTGTTATTTTCTCTAAAATATAAAATACAAGGCCGTAACCATCGTGGGATTCCACCTTCTGCTCTAGCCATAAAAAAAAATAGAAGTTCAGAAGGTCCTGGTTTGGTGTCAAAACATTGAGGGTCAGCAAACTTGGAAGCAAATACCACTGGTTCCAAAAGAAAATGTAAGTCAATTAAAGACATATACATTGGATTAATAGACCTGTCAGGGTGGTTGTAACAGGGTTTCATCAATCAATGTCTTTGGGGCCCATTCATTGTGATTTCCTACCAGGTCACTGACCTGGAACCATTTGGAACTTGCTTCCTTTTGCCCTTTGCAGCTGCAGTGGAAGTTGGAGGCTGCTGTTTGTTCCAGTCCGTTCAGTACCCTTTTTCTTCAGATAACTACCACTGGGTGAAACCAACATCTGAAGATGTACAAGCTGCTTCGAGTTTCTTTTCCTGAAGTTTTATAATTTATGACATTCCTTGGAGGTAACAATAGTTCTCATTAACAACCCCAGTGAGTCATTTCCCTTGGTGACCCTACAGCACCAGTAGGATCTGTGCAATGTGCTGTCACATGCTTCAAAAACACATCTTCTTCCATAAAACATGTGACCTGGGAAAGCCGTGACAGCATTAATATGGTGCCTGTAACAGCTTCCCTCGGGTCTGATAAATGAATCACCGAAGTGCTTGTTCTGTAGCAAATACTCATATTTTAAGATCATCAAAAACACACAGGTTTTTCCCGGTGGTTGACAACGCTGTGGGCCTCTTGTCGGAAATTAATATGGCGGCTGGCAATTAATCAACTCGAGTCTTCCCCGCATGATTGAAAACTGCTTCGAGGAGATTTGACAGGGTTACACATGAAAAAGTGAATTTGGTTCGCTCCCACCACTGTTTGCAGGATCCTGAGAAGAGAAGGCGCCAGTATCGTTCCATAAGAAACGATGGGAAGATTCACAACGGCTTGAGGCCCATGAGGATCCTCGTTAAGTCATTCGTAGTAGGTTTTTTTATTGGATTGCTTCTGCTGCTTCTTAAATAAATTCTAACAGGTTTATTTATTTGTTACATTTGTATCCCACATTTTCCCACCTATTTGCAGGCTCAATGTGGCTTACATAGTGCCGGAGAGGAGTTACAGACTCCGGTGTAAACAAATACAAATTGATATTCAAAGTGATGTAACTTCAGAAATGGCTCCTGGTTGGTTAAATCACCTGTTTAGGCCTAACCAGTCATTTTTCAGTGGCACTTAACTGGTTAGTACCGCTGAAAATATCTGGTTAACACCTATCTCAAAACAGGCTATTCTGGAGGATTTCCAGGGGCGGAGTCAGCACTTGGCTGGTAAAGTGCCAATATTCAGCACCTGTGCTGGCCCCATTACATGGGACAGACTTTGTTGTATATAAAGGGTTGCCATATTTGCTCCCCCCAAAAAGAGGACACATGCCCTGCCCCCCTGCCACACCCCCTAACGGCGGCCCATTCTCCCCTCCCCTATTTTACCTTATCATAGTGTCCTGGTGGTCTAGTGACCTCTTCGGGGCAGGAAAAAGTCTTCTCTTTCCTGCCCGGCGTGGCTGCAGACTGTGTTGCTGTGTCCCATCCCAACAGATTGTAAGCTCTTTGAGCAGGGACTGTCTTTCTTCTATGTTTGTGCAGCGCTGCGTACGCCTTGTAGCGCTATAGAAATGCTAAATAGTAGTAGTAGTAGCACTGATTCAAAATGGCTGCTGAGAGTTCAAGCAGTGACCTTGCAAGACTTCTGCGGAACTCTAGGCAGCCATTTTGAATTGGCACCAGGACGGGAGGCTGCAAGATAGTCTGCAGCCGCTCCGGGCAGGAAAGAGGAGGCTCTTTCCTGCCCCTGTCACCCCTAGGCCGGCCTGCCCGTTTGTCCGCAAATCCGGACAACTGGGCAGGCTGGCAAAACCTGCCCAGTTGGCCGGCTGTGTCCTCAAAAAGAGGACATGTCCAGGTAAAACCGGACATATGGTAACCCTATATATATATATGGTAATGGATTAAATATCTGTACATTTGAGTTGTATAAAATGGCCCAAGTATTTCTGTGGTCGTCCGTGTTTAGCCTTTCTAATCACCTGTGCTGTTCTCAATACTGGCAGTTTGTTGAGGATACCTGCCCCTGGGCATGCTGGGAGGAGCGGGTGATCTGTGCGAGGAGAAATTGGGGAAGGACATGGCAACTGTTAGAACCATCCCTTTAGAGGTTAGTAGTAAGGGCGTCAAGGCAGGGCTGGTGTTAGACATTCAGGCGCCCATGGCAGAAACCAGGGAAGGGGCCCAAAGGCTGGCCTTCAACCTACGCCTCCTTTAGCTTGAGGCAAGTTGAGAACTTCCCTTTGGTATGAGAGCCCAGGGCAATTGCCCTGTTTGCCACCCCCTAATGCCGGCCCTGCATCAAGGTTTGAGCATGTGTCACCTGTGCTAAAAAGAAAATTACATTGGCTGCCAATCGCTTCTCACGTATAATATAAATCTGTGAGGCTTATCCATCAGATTCTGTACTTATCATCTGTACCATGGTATTTCAGACAGGTAGTTACTGTTTATCGACCGGCCAGGGCTTTAAGATTTGAATCCTCAATGCAACTTACAAATGAAAAATCGATGTCTGTAAAATATGCAGAAACGTATGCAGGCAGCATTTTCAGTTGCAGGGTCCTTTGTGACGGAACGGGTTGCCTGGATATCTGAGGTTATGTAGGAGTGTAGAAGGTTAGGAAATATTTTAAAACACACTTTTTTGTTAAGGCCCGGGGCTGATCCTAATCCTTTCTGGTGTAGATTGACTATGAACCGTTTCGTTTTCGTTTTGATTATGTATGTTTTTATCTACTCCGTTTAGTTTTAGGTGGATTAGAAATTTTAAAATAAATAAATCATCCAGGGGCCCTCCTAGAAAGGCGAGGTAGACTCTACGCACGTGCGCGCATGCCAAATCGAGACTGCCGCCAGGCTAGCGCACATCCCTGGTGGAAATTTTGGATTTGGTGCGCGCCTATAATGCCTGCATAAATTGTATTTCCTATCACACACGGCGTTTCTGGTGTTAATCAGCAGTTGGCGTGCGCAAACGGTCACTGCGCGTGTAGTGCATGAGCCCTTATCAGTAGATCAATGGGTGGCATTAAGGGCTCAGGCCGTAAAGACATGCACGCTGGTTTCAATTTTACCACAGGCCCTTTTTTCGATCTGTTGAAAAAAAAGCCCCTTTTCCCAGATGTGGTAAAAACTGGCCCGGCATGTGCCAGAACCATATTACTACTACTACTTATCATTGCTACTAGATGTACGCAGCGCAGTACACTTGAACATGAAGAGACAGTCCCTGCTCGACAGAGCTTACAATCTAATTAAGACAAACAGGACGAATAAGGGATAAGGACAAAGAGTAGCAAGATTCCGGAATCCCAAAGAGTAGCAAGATTCCATGCAGAATCCTAAAGAGTAGCAAGATTCCATGCAGAATCCTAAAGAGTAGCAAGATTCCGGAACCCCAAAGACTGCTACTACTTATCATTTCTATAGCGCTACTAGACATACGCAGCGCTGTACATTTGAACATGAAGAGACAGTCCCTGCTCGACATATCCAGGAAACAACAACAGTGACCTAGACTACGTCTCCCACCAAAATTCCCTATGCTTATCCTGTATCCCATCCCCCTTCCGCCTCCTCTATCCCTCTTCCAATGCTCACCTACCCTTACTTATACCTCTCCTACTCCCTTCACCCTTGTCCTTCTCTACCTACCTATCTCTTTCGTTATTCTGCTATACACTTAACTTTTATTTTCTCTACCAATACTCTGTAATCCATATTATTATGTAAGCCGCATTGAACCTGCTTTAAGTGGGAAAGCGCGGGGTACAAATGTAATAATAAAGAAAGAAAGAAAGAAAGAACCCTCACCCACTGTTCACTCTAAGCAGAGTGAGAGTCCTCCAACTGCATTGCTGCCAGTAGGGGGTGCTATTTCAATATTGAGTTTTCAATTGCTAGGGACAGGCAGGTTCCATGGAGTCCTGCAGAGCTTGCCTGTCCCCCACTATTGAAAATTTGATAGTGAAACAGCACCTCCTACTGGCAAGGCTGTAGGTGGAGGTCTCCCGCTCAGCTTAGAGGGAACAGCACTCTCACCACGCATCCTCAGACAACCTAAATGGAGGCAGCTCTGAAAATAACATCCTTTAACTTAAGTGACTGGAGAAGCTTGAAATTGACTCCAATATACTCAAAGACTGTTCTGATGTGTTTTTTCCTAAATTAATTTCATAACTGATCCCAGAGACTGAGACTCTTGGAAACCTGACAGCTTTCTGTGCCACTGGAATACTCTCAAATATTAAATTAAAATTTAAACTAAATGTAATTAAGTCTAATGTGTCATTTTGCGGCCAGCTGCAAAGGAAACACTTTGCATTCTGCTGATTTTTCCAGTCCACATTGCTTAGCTGCAAGCCATGGAGCCTTTTTAAAAAAATGTTTTCCACATTTTGTTTCCTGCGTAGTTTCGGTACTTGTGAAAGGTGCAATGATTGATGGTACTGGAAATTTAAAATTTATCAGCAAGTTAGAAAAGGCTTCCCTTAGCCATGCATCTGGAACCTGTTCTGCACAGACCATCGCAGAGGGTGAGAGGAAAATTTGCTCTGCGTGGAAAAAGAGAACAAACACAGCAAAATTCTTAGGGGTCATTTACGAAGCTGCAGCAAAAGGGGGCTTGCACTGGCGTTGGTACGTGTTTTTGATGTGCGCAGGGGCGTATCTGAGGTTCGGCGGTAGGGGGGGCAGGGGCTAGAGTGAGGGGGCACATTATAGCCCCCCCCTACCGCCGTCAGCCGCCCCCTACCGCCTTCAACCCCCCTCCCACCGCCGTCAACCCCCCCCCCCACCGCCGTCAACCCCCCCTACTGCCATTAACACTCTCTCCCTCCCCCGCCTACCGCCGTCACCTACCCCGAGGTCCGCTTCCTCCGGCTTTTTAAAATATTGCTTCAGCTGGCGGGGGACCCCAACCCCCCGCCAGCCCAGCCGCGATCTTTAACTTTTTCATCCTCGTCGTGCAGCGCGCCGTGAGTCAACATGCTGCGACGTCAGACTCCATCCAACTGGAACTAAAGATGCATGCAGCTTTCACGGCGCGCTGCACGACGAGGATGAAAAAATTAAAGATCGCGGCTGGGCTGGCGGGGGGTTGGGGTCCCCCGCCAGCTGAAGCAATATTTTAAAAAGCCGGAGGAAGCGGACCTCGGGGTAGGTGATGGCGGTAGGCGAGGGAGAGAGGGTTAATGGTGGTAGGGGGGTCCGGGGCAAAATCTGCGGGGGCCCAGGCCCCTGTGGCCCCACGCAGATACGCCCCTGGATGTGCGCTCAGGCCCCCCTTTACCGCAGCAGGTAAAAGGCCAGGTTATTTTTAAAGAAACGGATGTGCACTTGCCGTGCATCCATTTTAGAAACATAGAAACATGGAAACATGACGGCAGATAAAGGCCATATCACCCATCCAGTCTGCCCCATCCTCTGTAACCCCTAATTCTTCCTGTTCCTAAGCGATCCCACATGCTTATCCCATGCCTTTTAAAATTCTGGAACAGTCCTCGACTCCACCACCTCCACCGGGAGGCCATTCCACGCCTCCACCACCCTTTCTGTGAAATAGTACTTCCTTAGATTACTCCTAAGCCTATTCCCTCTTAACTGTCATATGCCCCCTCATTCCAGAACTCTCCTTCATTTGGAAAAGGCTCTCTTCCTTTACATAAATGCCCTTGAGATATTTAAAGGTCTCTATCATGTCTCCTCTCTTCCAGCGTATACATGTTGAGGTTCATAAGCCTGTCCCTATAATTTTTGCATTCAAGACGGCTTGCTAATTTTGTAATTTTTTGGAGGGGGAGCACTTACCGTCACCCATTGAGGTGGCGGTAAGGGCTCCCGCGCTACCCCAGCGGTAACCAATTACCGCCGGGTACATACCAGCGCTACAAGAATAAAACTATTTTTGTAGCACCAGAAATGGCGTAGACTGGAGGCAGTAGCCCGGTGGTGTTTCCTTTTTAGAGAGCGATAAGCCCGTGTTGGGTTTACCGCCGCTTTGTAAAAGGGCCCCACAGTGAGAAACTCCCAGCCAATATTAGCTGATGGCGGTCAAGGTTCTTTTTCTTAATCATTTTGGCTACCCGTGTTAGGGACTCTGACCCAGTAATCCATAGCAATGTTTAGAACACCCCTGACATGTTGATGCTTCTCCCATGGCCACGCCCCCTATTGAGATATGCATCATGGGAGTTACATGTACTGTCTTATAGAAAAGCGCGCAGCCAGAAGTGCATGCGAATCCTAATTGGTGGCAATTAACATCAAAATTGTTAGCGCCTAATTATTGCCGTTAATTGGCTCGTTAACCAATAAACGTTGCGTGTGCATCTCAGAATGATTTGGGCAACCTTTATAGAATCTGGGGATAGTCTCCTTTTGAAAATGAGGTACCTCTGGCTTTGCATGTAGGCAGGCTGTTTGCAAAGTGCCCCTGGATGTGCATTGCAGTGAAAAGTATATGCAAACTATCCCCTCTCAATCACCTGTAATTAAATTATTATGAGAAATTCCTAGAAAATGTGATTTCCAAGGTGATTATGTACAGTCTCTGGAGTCCGCATCACCTGTGCTAAGTGGTTAAGAGTCTGGACATGATCAATTTTCATAGTTTTGATATAAAAAGAATTAATTAAAAAAATTTCTGTGCAGAATAGCTTTTCATGAATATTCATGGCATGAAAATATTTCATATTAATATGCAAGGAACTAATTGCTTATGTTAAATATATAAATGACACCAGGGAGGAATAGGAATGGAAAACTGAAAGACTATTAATATTTTTCTTTTTTTTTTTGTGCCGATGCAAACGAAATGATAACCATTAAAAGAGAAAAGGGCACTGGCTAGTCATAGGTCATATTCATACCCAGACCTTTACTACCCCCTTACTACTGTCCTATAATGAAAATCTTACACATGCCACATACATAGTAACATAGTAACATAATAGATGATGGCAGAAAAAGACCTGCACGGTCCATCCAGTCTGCCCAACAAGATTAACTCACATGTGCCATTTTTTGTGTATACCTTACCTTGATTTGTACCTGTCTTTTTCAGGGCACAGACCGTATAAGTCTGCCCAGCACTATCCCCGCCTCCCAACCACCAGCCCCGCCTCCCACCACCGGCTCTGGCACAAACCGTATAAGTCTGCTCAGCACTATCCCCGCCTCCTAACCACCAGCCCCGCCTCCCACCACCGGCTCTGCCACCCAATCTTGGCTAAGCTCCTGAGGATCCATTCCTTCCGAACAGGATTCCTTTATGTTTATCCCACGCATGTTTGAATTCCGTTACCATTTTTATCTCCACCACCTCCCGCGGGACGGCATTCCAAGCATCCACCACTCTCTCCGTGAAAAAATACTTCCTGACATTTTTCTTGAGTCTGCCCCCCTTCAATCTCATTTCATGTCCTCTCGTTCTACCGCCTTCGCCTCTCCGGAAAGGTTTCGCTTGCGGATTAATACCCTTCAAATATTTGAACGTCTGTATCATATCACCCCTGTTTCTCCTTTCCTCCAGAGTATACATCTTGCATATGTCTCCAACACTGTTTCCTCTAAGCTGAGCGGCAGTCCTCCACCTACAGTCCTGCCTGTGGGTGGCGCTGTTTCACTATCACATTTTCTATAGTGAGGGACAGGCAAGCTCTCTGGGATCCAGGGAACTTGCGACTGAAAGCACAACATTGAAACTCCACCTCCCACTGGCACCAATGCAGTTGGAGGGCTCCTGCTCAGCTTCGACGGAACAGTGGCAACGAAGTGACCAAAAGGGCAATGCTATGGATTTGCATAAAGAAAACTGGTTACCGATAGCTACCAGAATTCCATATAAGAATCTTAATCTGATATATCAAATTTGCTTTTCCGGATTCTCACTGTTTCTGTTCTGTCAACTACTTTCCTATGTCCTTGGAAGGGTTTTGTGCCCCAGTAGGTCAACTTTCCTATGTTCTTGGAAGGGTTTTGTGCTCCAGTAGGCCAACATCTACTCATAGTGCCACCTTTTCGACAGGTATGCTACGAAAACATACACAGTTCATTGCTTGATGTCATTGGCTTATTTCTCTGGATTTTCCATTCTCCTTGTGCTTTGTGGGGAAAATTTAAGAAGGTCCTAAAAACTTCTTTTTTCAAGATGGCCGACTACTCCTTTCACTTCTCTTTTTAAGCATCCGATTGGTGATGATGTGACTTTCTATTTCCCACGTATTTCTTTGCTTTGCTTTGAGTTGGTATTGTAAACTGCTTAGCGTAGTTTGTAGAATATGCTCACACACTGTTCTTGCAACGTGCAGGACATCAGAAACAGAAGGAAGCCTTTTGCGGAGAGAAAAGGACCTCGGCTGGCGAGGGTTGGGGTCCCCCACCAGCAAAGGTAGGCGACGGCGGGTTGGCGGCGGGAGGGGGGGGGTCCAGAGGGTCGTCGGGGGAGGGCAAAGTTGGTTGTGGTGGTGGGGGTCGGCATTGGCGGGGGGGGGGGGGGGGCGCTGCTGGGGGTGGGGGCTAAAATGTGCCCCCTCACCTCGGGCTCTGGACCCCCCTCCCACCGAAGTCTGGCTACGCCCCTACGTGGGAGTGGTAGCAGAGTGCCTAAGTGCTATTCTGTAAAGGCTCCCCCAAGTGGCATATCATGTAATCACAAGGAAGCTAGAAGGAAAAAAAAAACTGAACAAAAGAGTAGCCATACTGGGTCAGACCAATTGTCCATCTAGCCCAGTATCCTGTTTCTAAACAGTGGCCAAGCCATGTCACATGGCAGAAACCCAAATTGTGGCAACAGTCCATGCTACCAATCCCAGGGAAAGCAGTGGCTTCCCCATGTCTGTCTAAAATAGCAGACTATGGACTTTTCCTCCAGGAACTTGTCCAAACCTTTTTTAAACCCAGATACACTAACCAGATATGGTGACCAGAACTGAACGCAATACTCAAGGTGAGGTTGCACCATGGAGCAATACAGAGGCATTATAGTATTTTCGGTCTTATTCACCATCCCTTTCCTAATAATTCATAGCATCCCGTTTGATTTTTTTTTTGGTTGCCGCTGTACACTGAGCAGAAGATTTCAGCATATTATCTACAATGACACCTAGATCTTTTTCTTGAGTGCTGATCCTCAAGGTGGACCCTAGCATCAGGTAACTATGATTCGGATTATTCTTTCCAATGTGCATCACCTCCTCAGATCTCAGGTCAGAATAGCAAAAAAACAGCAGAGGTATCACAAAACCTAATTTGTACACTAATTTCTTTATTGTAGATTTGATTAGACTTGACAGAGACTATGTATCAGCCTGCACTAGAAGTCTAAAAAACTGTATCACGACATTGCATGTAAGATCAGATTGGTTCACAAATCGTGAGATAAAAACTCCTGACTTCCCTGTCAAGCGAATCTTCATCCAGCTGGAGTCTCAGCAGATGGCATAAGGCCTGTGGGGGCCCAGAGAGGGCTGGCCATGTTAAATGGGAGTGAGGGTGAGAGCTAGAGAACTGGATGCTTTTATTTAAATTGAGCTGGTGGGACCCAGCCTTATGTTTTCTTTTTCTTTTTTGTTTCTTTTGTTTTTCCATTTTGTTTTTGTTATTATTTGGTTTTGAATAAATGAAAATTAAATAACCAACAAATAATGAAATGTAAAATAAAACTAAAAAAATGTTGAATGGAAATCTGTAAAATCATATGTAATTTATAAGGCACATAATAAGTAGGTCACAAGACCCTAGGCAATGTGAGTTCCACCAGGGGAAGCTCCAATCCAACAAACTTGATTGGTTTGTTGACGGAGTCAGCATAGTAGGTGATCGGAGGACTGCAGTAGATGTGGTACAGAGGGTATTTATTAAAGGAATCATAAAACCTTAGTCCAATGCCTTAATTCCCATATGCAGACACCATCCCAGGTCTCTGCTGTGATGAAGACTACTAGAGGACTGTTGGAATCTGATGTGACCAAGTAGCTCCTACGTAGCTGAAAGATTCATTCTGATCATAGAGGAAGAACTTTCTTCAAGGACCATAGGCTTTTATTTATTTATTTGGATTTTGTTCAAGGTGAGTTACATTTAGGTACACTGGCTATTTTTGACCTGATAACTATTCCTAATAGTCACTCATTCCAACAAGGAAACTTAATACAATTCAAAAGCATCAATACTCACAAATTAACACAACGTACAACTCCTAGGAAATTAATCCACTCAGGTAGGGAATCTTTATTGTTGAGTTACAAGGTAGCAGTCACCCTTAACCCTTGTAAAGTCCCTTCCAGGATGAAATTTGCCGTAGGGAGTGTGTGTTATTCCAACTGACACCTGATTGTTATGCATTTAAAGAATGTTTATATTCAAATGGTGGACTTTAGGGTGGTGGACTTTGGTCCTGGGGAACTGAGTTCTATTCCCGGCACAGGCAGCTCCTTGTGACTCTGGGCAAGTCACTTAACCCTCCATTGCCCGCCGCATTGAGCCTGCCATGAGTGGGAAAGCGCAGGGTACAAATGTAACAAAAATAAAATAGATACTATTGGAGATTCTACGTGGAATGTTGCTACTATTGGAGATTCTACATGGAATGTTGCTACTATTGAGATTCTGTTGCTACTATTGGAGATTCTACGTGGAATGTTGCTACTATTGGAGATTCTACATGGAATGTTGCTATTCCACTAGCAACATTCCATGTAGAAGGCTGCGCAGGCTTCTGTTTCTGTGAGTCTGACGTCCTGCACGTACGTGCAGGACGTCAGACTCCCAGAAGCAGAAGCCTGCGCGGCCACATTGGTGATCTGCAAGGGCTGACTTCAGGCACAGGCAGCTCCTTGTGACTCTGGGCAAGTCACTTAACCCTCCATTGCCCCATGTAAGCCGCATTGAGCCTGCCATGAGTGGGAAAGCGCGGGGTACAAATGTAACAAAAAAATGACTTCTTTTCCCATTTTTCGTTAAAACTCCATCTTTGTAAATGAACCCTTTTAACCTTTAATGTGATAAGGTTCGCCATAATAGCCTTCCAATATTCTCTAATCCTAACTTGGGAATCTGTAATGTGATGATACTTTGTGTTTTTGCAATTTTCATGATTCATCTTTTGCATATTATTTTTTCCCTTTTGGGATTCTTGTATTTACATTTCTGGTTGTTTTGCTTTTGGCTTTTAACTTCCGCCTTTCTGTTTTAGGCAGAACTTCATAATGGGGTTTTTTTTCCATATTTTGTTGTTTTTTTTTGTTGTTCTTTTTTGGCTTTCAATTCTATTTTTTAGACAGATTTACCGCACTGTTTTTGTGTCAAGGGATCTTTGACACATTACAGAGCTCATTAATGCCTTTGGTTATTTTTATTTTGACACCATATGAAAATAGTTATGTTAACAGCATAGACTGTACCACAAGTCTGATATAATCAAGCTTTGCAATGCATTAGTCATATTGGACTAGATTCTATATAATCACGCCTAAAAAAACTGGCGCCAAAACAAAACACGTAATAATGTAAGGGTTTTAATGAAAAAACTGGTGTTGGAAATTTCCTTGTATTTAAAAATGACACCAGACTATTAAATCCAAAACAATGTAAATAAAACTGTTTTTATTTTATTTTTAACTTGCAGTGCTCAGTAATGCTGTTGTGCCCTTTGAACCAAATGTTTCTGGATTGGGTACACAGCCGCCATACATCACAGCACTCGCCCTCCTTTCCTTCCAATTCTCACAGCATGAGGTACAAGCTACTAGTGCTAATAATAAAGTATGTTCAAATAGGCACTGGTAGGTTACTTATCTTAGCTGTATGTGGTGGGAGGCGGGGATAGGGCTGGGCAGACTTATACGGTCTGTGCCAGAACCAGTGGTTGGGAGGTGGGGCTGGTGGTTGGGAGGCGGGGATAGTGCTGGCAGACTTTTACGGTCTGTGCCAGAGCCGGTGGTTGGGAGGTGGGGCTGGTGGTTGGGAGGCGGGGATAGTGCTGGGCAGACTTATATGGTCTGTGCCAGAGCCAGTGGTTGGGAGGTGGGGCTGGTGGTTGGGAGGCGGGGATAGTGCTGGGCAGACTTATACGGTCTGTGCCAGAGCCAGTGGTTGGGAGGTAGGGCTGGTGGTTGGGAGGCGGGGATAGTGCTGGCAGACTTTTACGGTCTGTGCCAGAGCCGGTGGTTGGGAGGTGGGGCTGGTGGTTGGGAGGCGAGGATAGTGCTGGGCAGACTTATACGGTCTGTGCCAGAGCCAGTGGTTGGGAGGTGGGGCTGGTGGTTGGGAGGCGGGGATAGTGCTGGGCAGACTTATACGGTCTGTACCCTGAAGAGCACAGGTACAAATCAAAGTAGGGTATACACAAAAAGTAGCACATATGAGTTATCTTGTTGGGCAGACTGGATGGACCGTGCAGGTCTTTTTCTGCCGTCATCTACTATGTTACTATGTTATGGCGAGCGCGCGGTCTGTGATGACTCCAGTACACCCATGCTTAGTGCATAGTGGTTAAAACACAGAACTCCATCACTATCCCCATTACAGACCGTGTAGGACCGTTGCTGGCTGACCGGGCACGAGATGTCAGAATCCATACGCTGAAGCAGCTAGAGCTTGCTGTGGTTTTCCTACACGGACCCTGAAGCAGCTGGAGCTTGCTATAAGCAGAGCGAAACGCTGGCCAACGTCGGTCGATGATGAGGAAGCTGTAGCAATGCTATTTACGATGGATCAAGGAGAGCTAAGTGCTTTGCTATCCATCTCTCTGTAAAATGATTTATGCGAAAGAACGATACACACCGAGCAGCAACCTACACTGTGGTATTTGATAGTAATAAGGAAGAGGGTATTAAGGAGGTTCCCAGTAATTTTTCCTCTTCATATTTTTCCATTTAATAATACTGGGGGGGGGGGGGGGGGGTTGCCTATGATAAAGAACAGATCCTCTTATGACCGAGCGATTGGTCAACACGATCGTTTAATGCCTGTACGTTGGTTTTGACCCGGGCACTTTGAGGCTTTTTCCTCCTACAAGTTTTCTAAAAATAAGGCGCCGTGGTCTTCTTACAAATAGCAGTGGATGTTACCAACATTATTATATAGTATTTAGCTACGTCCATCACCACTCCATAGGACACTTATTGTAGAAGGTGGTGCATGTTCTAATGCACAGATCACAAAAGGAGTTGTGGGTGCTCCTAACAATTATTCTCACTGTTACGGAATACACCAGCGCCTAAGTCACACACAAGCGTTTACACCAGGGCCAGACATTCGTTGGTGTAAATGGATGGGCCTAAATTTTAGTTGCAGGGACAGGCGCTACACGTATTCTATAAACCATTTATCATTTGAAAATCACGCTAAATCCATCACGAAGAAAATGTTCAGCATGATGTGGAAACCGAAACGAGTGAAATCATATCTTCCCTTGGACACTTTCCGGAACCTGGTACAATCCACAGTACTTACCCACGCAGACTATTGCAACAGTATTTTCATAGGATGTAAGACCCAAATCCTGAAAAAACTTCAGACTACCCAAAACACAGCCGCCAGACTTATATTTGGCAAGCCAAAATTTGAAAGCACAATACCTATCCGAGAGAAGCTTCACTGGCTCCCCATCAGAGAAAGAATTAACTTCAAAGTCCACACGTTGATTCACAAAATCATATACGGAGAATCCCCTAGTTACATGAATAACCTGATTGACCTCCCAATTAGAAACAGATCACCGTCTTCACGTACTTACCTCAATTTGCACCTTCCCAGCTGCAAAGGAATAAAATATAAAACCTCCTATGCATCCAGCTTCTCTTTCGTAGGCAGACAGCTTTGGAACGCTCTTCCAAGATCCATCCGAACAATAAACGACTATCTACCCTTTGGAAAAATGTTGAAAAACCATCTCTTCAAGCAAGCTTACCCTAACGTCCCGAATCAACCTTATTAGTCCACCCATATGACTCCTGTTCTGATGATCATTATATCTTGTCCTTGTCTCCCAATTCACCTTCATGCTTATCCCCTAGTCCTTTCTTCACCACCTTCCCTACATCGCACCCCTCCCATTTCTTCTCCGTTTGCTTATCCTATCTTTTTGCACCTTTCCATGTTCATCTCACTTATTCTTAAGGCCTCTCTATAACTATGTTTACTACAGTTAGTAATATTCTTCTTATATGACTTTGTAATTATATTTACTTTGTAAGCCGCATTGAATCTGCCCTGTGTGGGAAAGCGCGGGATACAAATGTATTAAATAAATAAACCGTGCGTAAGTTTAGGTGAGGCTTATAGAATAGCACTAAGTGTGGGTTTTTCACCGCCAATTTTTTTCAATGCCGTTTATAGAATTTGCATTTTTTTCTAACTTATAGCCTCAGCGGTGCTCATCGCCAGTAGTTTGCACTGGCAATGGAGCTATGGATATCATTGGGGAAAAGATAGAAGCACGAACAGGACCCCAACGTATTCCATCAGAACTAATAGTCCAGCTGGCGGAATTAGTTATTTTTAATAACTACTTTTGGTTTCAAGACTGGTTTTACTTACAGATAGAGGGCGTGGCAATGGGAGCCACAGTAGCTCCGTTGGTGGCTACACTATACATTGCCCGTATGCAAGAAACTTTGATATATCTGTCAGATAAGTTTAAAGCGGTCCTACTCTGGACGATATTGGACGATATTTTCTTCTTATGGACACAATCAGAGCAACAACTGAATGAATTCATTGAATGGTTGAATATCTTAGATACCAATATAAAATTTACCAAATCGGCGAGTAGAGAAGCCATTGAGTTTTTGGATATGGTGGTATACACACGTTTATGTACCTCACTATATAGGAAACCAGTGAGTCGAAATACTCTTCTACAGTTTGGAAATTTCCACCTGTACCAGTTAAAACATAGCCTCCCAGTTAGCCAGTTTCTTCGGATAAGAAGGGTATGTTCATCTCTGAGTGACTTTAAGTGTAGGGCTAAGGAACTTGGACAGAGGTTTGAGGCAAGGGGCTACCCAAAATCAGCTATTAAGAAAGCCTATCTTAGGGCACGATTTGCCCAGTGCCCCGTCTTATTAAATGACTGTAAGAAAGAGGGATATGGGGGGTCTCACATGTGTTCTTCCCTTTACTGAGGTTAGTCAGAAGATTGTATGGATTATGAGGACTCATTGGCACGTAGTTCAGTCATACCGATGCTTTCAGGAATTCCCTATGATATTTTACGCTAAAGGAAAAACAATAGGAGAACGGTTGGCAGGGAATAAATTTACTCTACCCAGAAACAAAGAAATTAAGGGGGAGCATCAAATCTGTGGCAGATGCCAGTGGTGTAGACTTGCCATTACGGGACCTCAATGGATACTGTCAGGAATTGATAAAGTCTTCAAGACTAGGGAGGTTACAAATTGTGAGACCAAGAATGTGATCTATGCGATACAATGTCCATGCAAATTGATGTACATAGGGAGAAGCAAGCGGCCGATTAGGACGCGAGTAACTGAACATAAATTCCGGATTACCACTAATAATACTCAGCCCCCCTTAGCAGAGCACCGGGTACAAAAGTGTCACAATATAGAGGACATAAGATGGAGGGTGTTAGAACATATACATCAGGGTAATGAAGGGGGTTCAATAAATAGGTTGCTAAACTTTAGGAAACAATGGTACGTACATACACTTAGAACAGCGACACCAGCTGGTTTGAACGCTGAACTAGAATGGGCGTCACTCATGTAAACAAGATCTTCCACCATCCAATGAGAACCAAGGGGATGGAAAGAGACGTCATGATAGATAATGCTTAAAAGATAACACTAGGACGACGACGCCATCTTTGCGAGGGTTGATCCCAAAAATAAAAGCAAGGCTGGCGCTGAAGACGGCTGAGGGTAAATATAAAGCATATTAAGTTTTGAAAGACATCGCATATATCATTATGTGTGAGGAGGAAAATGCGACTCATGCACAATGAACTGAGATGGGTTTTCTTTTGATTTTCCAGGGGAAGTCCTTGAAACAGCCTAGTGATTAGGCGAAACATACATGTCGGACAAGCTTAAACCCCCAGTCTGACTATCGAAAAAGATAATTAAGTTTAAGAAAATGAACTAAAAGGAAAAATAAAGAATAGAGCTTTAAGAGAAGCCCATGAGGAGGTGGGTGCTAAGTCCTTTGCCAGTGTAAACTATTGGCGATGAGCACCGCTGAGGCTATAAGTTAATGCTTTATAACATTTGAAAGGAGTAAGAGGGACAACTAATTTGGATATCTAGAACCTGTTATATTTGAAGAGTTGAGTATTCAGGGTTCTATTGAGTCACGTTCAAGAAGATTGCCTTGAAAAACATGGCTTATAGAATTTGAACCATTAATGCGCAAATGCTTACATTTAGGCGTCAAGATTACAGAATTAGGGGGGAAATGAGCGGTCGTAATTTTGCAGGCCAACACTCTGGGATCCTTTTTACCAAAACTGCGGTAGCAGCAGGGGCCCTTTTTACCGCAGTGGGTAAAAAGACCAAAAAATGGCATGGCCATGCAGTTAGATTTCATTTACCGCATGGCCACGCGGGGGGGAGCACAACGCCACCCATTGAGGTGGCGATAAGGGCTCCCGTGCTAGCCGAGCACCGCCCGATTTCTGCTGGGTTACCACCGTGCTGGAAAATATCTACCTATTTTCCGTAGTGCGGCAAACGGCACTCACTGGCGTCCGTGATTGGCCGGCAGTAATTCCAGATTAGCGTGCGGCAAGACTGCGTTGGGCTTACGGACGCTCGGTAAAAGGTTCTCCTCTATCTCTCGAGCCAAAAGAACAGCTATACTCTCTCAGCGACAGCTGGGACGCCCACTTCACACCGCAGCCCTTACTCAGCGACCCCGTAGATTTCTGTCTTGAATGTTTTCAATTGTCTGCCGTTCAGCTAGTCTGGCTCTCTCACTGGCCTGTGTGTCACACATCAGACCCCCTTCCAAGTCTGAAAACCATGTGCCAAAATCTTCAGAGAACCGTTTATCTTTTCACAAAGAATAAAGGCTTGAGGCATGTTATTTAAAACACTTCTGGAATGAAAAAAAGGCAGGTTAACCTGCAAATCATAGATTTGAGATGCTCATTTTAAGCTTTTCCCTGGTGGCTGCCTGTGCCTTTTATCTATAATTAGAAGGGAAACTGCACCTTCGCCTGCAGCGATTACAGAATGGTAATACGATAAACAAAAGACAGACCGGATTAGGGTCTAACATTGCCCACAAACACTTTAACATGTCAATTATTCTAGTGTTCAAAGAGTGGATGTTAGAGAAGGGGAGAGGAAACGCCTAAGATTTGAGGACAAACGATAGCCTGACATATGTCTGTGGAGCCGGCTGTGCCGTAAGGGGTGGCCCGAGGCAATCTGCCGCCTAAGGCAGAGATGAGATGCCGCCCCTGCCCCCCGCTTAACCACGGTCTGGCATCTCCCTTGCCCCTCCTCAACCCTGTTCCCAATGTTTACCTCCTTTTTTTTTTCTTTTCCAAAAGGCAGCGATGACAGTGGCAAAGATTCCCATGGGCTGCCTTGCCGCCTGCACCAGCCTTTTTAGTCTACTGCGTCCTGCCTCTGAGGAAACAGGAAGTTACATCAAGAGGCAGGCCGCAGTAGGGAGACGAGGCCGGTGCTGGCAGCAGGGCAGCCTATGGGAATTGCTGCCTGCTGCCACTGCCACCTTTCAGAAAAGAAAAGAGAAATGCGGGAAGGAGGGAGATGCCGCTCCATGAAGAGTGCTGCCTAAGTTCCCCGCCACAGTTGCAGGGACGTAGCTAGGTGGGGGCATGGGCCCCCACAGATTTAGCCCTGGCCTCCTCTACTTTTGACCCCCACCACCACCGACCCTCCCCCGGCCACTTTTGACCCCCCCCCCCTCCCGCCGCCGCCGACCCTCCTCCGCCACCAGGGACCTTTGCTGGCGGGGGTCCCCAACCCTCACCAGACAAAGTCTTGTTCAGCGCCGGTCTCCGGCGCGTTCGCTGATCTGTTTTGGTGAGTCCTGACGTCTTGCGTGCACACTTGCAGGACGTCAGGAGTCAGGACTCACAGAATCAGATCAGCTCTGAAGAAGACTTCGGCTGGCGGGGGTTGGGGACCTCCGCCAGCAAAGGTACCTGGCGGCAGCAGCGATGGGGGAGGGTCGGCGACGGGAAGGGGGGGGTCGAATGTGGCAGGGGAAGGTCTCAGCGGGGGGGGGGGGGGGGTGTCGAAAGTGGCGAGGGAGGGTTTTGGTGGGTTAAACTGTGTCCCCCCACCTCAGGCTCTGGACCGTCCTCCCGCCGAGGTCTGGCTATGCCCCTGCTCAGTTGGCCTAGATCACCCTCACTGCCTGGGGGCCCAGGTCACTGTCAATCTGCCATGATATATTGTGTGTTCTGTCATTTGTAATGACATGAGAAATGTCAAAATGACATATCCCATGTCATTGCATGTCGTTAAACCAAAAAATGAGCAGATAAAACATGAAAACGTGTCGTACGTTTACTGATAAAAGTGCACTCTCTTTTGACAGAGGACACACTCTTTTCCCAATAGTAAGCCGTTGCACATGTGTGAACCATCATGCATACATGGTATCAGGAAAAGAGTGCACACAGCTTCAGAAAGGGGGTGCCCTTTTTCCAACATATAGTAACATAGTAGATGACGGCAGATCTGTACCATTCATCCAGTCTGCCCAAAAAGCTGAACTCATTACAAATGGTATGACGTGATATATTTTTATTTTTTATTTTAGTTACATTTGTACCCTGCGCTTTCCCACTCATGACAGGCTCAATGCGGCTTACATGGGGCAATGGAGGGTTAAGTGACTTGCCCAGAGTCACAAGGAGCTGCCTGTGCCTGAAGTGGGAATCGAACTCAGTTCCTCAGGACCAGAGTCCACCACCCTAACCACTAGGCCTCTCCGCCACTCCATGCTTGATCTTGATTTACCCTTGCCATTTTTATGGAATAGACCATAGAGGTCTGCCCGATATTGGTCTTATTCTAAAATTTCTGAGGTTGTTGTCGAAGTCCCTGAAAAGCTCCACTCCAGCCCATCCAAATCTATTCAGCCATGATCAGGGCACAGACTGTAGAAGTCTGCCCAGCGCCGGCTTTCCTATCTAATCTCCGCTAAGCTTCTTTGGATCTGTTCCTTCTAAACAAGATTCCTTTGTGTTTATCCCACGCATTGTTGAACTCCGTTACTGTTTGCATCTCCACCAACTCCTGCGGGAGGGCATTCCAGGTATCTACCACCCTCTTCATGAAAAAATACTTTCTGACATTATTCCATCCTGAGTCTGCTCCCCTTCAACCTCAATTCATGTCCTCTAGTTCTACCACCTTCCTGTCTCTGGAAAAGGTTTATTTGCGGATTAATAAACCTTTCAAATATTTGAAGGTCTGTATCATATCACCCCTGTTTCTCCTTTCCTCCAAGATAAACGTGTTCAGGTCATCAAGTCTCTCCACGTACGTCTTGCTACGTCAACCCTATACCATTTTCGTCGCTTTTCTCTGAACCGCTTCAAGTCTTTTTACATCGTTCGCAAGATACGTGTGCCCCTCTTCCCAACAGTGCACACTGAGGGGAGAATTCTAAAAATGGGGCTCATAATTCAGTGCCAGAAAAAAAAAATCAAAGCTAAGCATGATTGTATAAAGGACACACGCCCTTTATAGAATCACGCTTAGCACGGATTCCCATGTCTATCTTTAGGTGCCAGACTGCTGAAACCTGGTGTAAAACATACCCTGGCACCCAAGTTAGGTACACTAAGGCAGTATTCTGTAAATACTTGTATAACCTTTTTGGCATACCCTTGACACATAATCCACTCAAGCTTAGAAATGAAATGAAACTCCAACCACAGCTTCACACACACTGTGTACAGAAATGCTGAATACTCCCACTGTCACCCAACCAACCACACACAACACATTCAACGGTGGAGGAAAAAAGCCTCAGTAACGCCAGCCAGCCAGCCCAAGACTACGGACTATAAGGCGTGGGCCCGGCGTACCATCATCTGGCTCAAAAAAAAAACCTCCACATAGAGGGGCATAATCGAACGGAAACGTCTATCTCCATGGGCGTTTATTTCCGAGAACGGGTCCGTGAAGGGGCAGACCGAATCGTATTTTCGAAAAAACATGGACGTTTATCTTTTTTTGAGCTGGGCGTTTTTGTTTTTCAGCGATAATGGAAACCGAAAACGCCCAGCTCAAAAACGAATAACTCCAAGACATTTATTCGTGGGAGGGGCCAGGATTCGTACTGCACTGGCCCCCCTCACATGCCAGGACACCAACCGGGCACCCTAGGGGGCACTTTTACAAAAAAACAAGGTAAAACAGCTCCCAGGTGCATAGCACCCTTCCCTTGGGTGTTGAGCCCCCCAAATCCCCCTCAAAACCCACTGCCCACAAGTCTACACCATTACTATAGCCCTAAGGGGTGAAGGGGGGCACCTACATGTGGGTACAGTGGGTTTGGGGGGGTTGGACGACTAAGCATTAAGCAGCACAATTGTAACAGGTAGGGGGGGATGGGCCTGGGTCCACCTGCCTGAAGTCCACTGCACCCCCTAACAACTGCTCCAGGGACCTGCATACTGCTGCCAGGGAGGTGGGTATGACATTTGAGGGTGAAAATAAACAGTTGTGAAACGGCATATTTTGTGGTGGGAGGGGGTTTGTGACCACTGGGGGAGTCAGGGGAGGTCATCCCCGATTCCCTCCAGTGGTCATCTGGTCATTTAGGGCACTTTTTGGGGCCTTATTCGTGGAAAAACAGGGTCCAGGAAAAGTGCCCTAAATTCTCGCTAAAAACGCATATTTTTCTTCCATTATCGGCGAAATGCGCCCATCTCTGATCGGCAGATAACCACGCCCCAGTTCCGCCTTCACCATGCCTTCGACACGCCCCCATCAACGTTGTCCGCATCCGCGACGGAGTGCAGTTGAAAACGTCCAAATTCGGCTTTTGATTATACCGCTTTATTCGTTTTTGGGAGATAAACGTCTATCTCCCGATTTGGGTCACAATATAGGCGCTTTTCTCTTTCGATTATAAGCAGGTTAGTGTCCCTTGGTGTATCTAAATAGATGTTGGCTACCTCTCTCACATCAACTACTGGGGTAACAAACGGGTATATATGCTAGTAGAACACAGAACGTAATTCAAATCAATTGCTTTCAGTTCTATTAGTGCAATTTATATCGATTCAATAATCATCATCAGCCCTGGTGACCCAGGTCATAAACAACTTAGCTTATAATCCAATCGCTGCAATGTTCTGCTGTCCTTGATATCACCAGCTGATCAACCCAACAGGGAGTCCCCGTTTCGCTTCCGCTGGGTCAGGGGTTTCAACGCTACATCTGAGAGTACAATCCTGTGTCCAGTCTGCTGTATCGAGAAACAAAGCAGGTAACACACCCATGCCCCTCCCTTGGCCACTCCCCCTTTTGAGATATGCGCTATTAGAATTAGGCTCAGCCAGATGCGCACACAAATTTTAATGGGTTCCAATAGCGTTAACATTTGGTTGTTAGCATCCAATTATTGAAATTAATGGGCTCATTAAGCAATTGATGTGCATCTCGGGAGCACGCCCAAATTTTGGCACGCAAATCTCAGTGCCATATATAAAATCCTGAAGGTCAATGAGTTTGCTCCCAAGATAAAAAAAAAATGGTCAATGAAAACAATCAAAATGAAGATTCCCAGAAATATCCTACTGGTATATACTATACAAATGATATTAATTAATCAAACATTAATCAAACATATAAACGGCAAGTGACTGACTCACCTGCAAATGCGCGGTACAGTCTTCCCTCTCTGTCCCGCCCTCGCGTCAAGACGTCATGACATCAGAGGGCGGAACAGAGAGGGAAACGGAGTCGATCTGCTGCTGCCTGTAGCGCTTTCACACGGAGATGAGAGGCGCTGTCAGGTCAGTGCAGGGGGCCCGGCATGGAGGGGGGAGGGAGTGGCAGCGAGGAGGGTAGCTGGACATGGGGGGAGGGCAGGGGGGAGAGGGCATGGTTGCTGGACTTGGGGTGAGAGCAGGGCAGAGAGGAGGGTTGCTGGACATGGGGGGAGGGGGGAGGCCAAGGGAAAGAGGAGGGTTGCTGGATATGGGGGGGAGGATCGGTGGACGGGGTGAGGCCAGGGGAGAGAGGACGGCTGCAATACTCGCTCGTTTTTACGGGCTTAACAGCTAGTGATAATATAAATAATACCATGCTTAAGGCTCCCATTCCGTCCTGCCATCAGGAGAAACCAGGCTTCCGTATTTACAGTGGGGGAAATAAGTATTTGATCCCTTGCTGATTTTGTAAGTTTGCCCACTGACAAAGACATGAGCAGCCCATAATTGAAGGGTAGGTTATTGGTAACAGTGAGAGATAGCACATCACAAATTAAATCCGGAAAATCACATTGTGGAAAGTATATGAATTTATTTGCATTCTGCAGAGGGAAATAAGTATTTAATCCCTCTGGCAAACAAGACCTAATACTTGGTGGCAAAACCCTTGTTGGCAAGCACAGCGGTCAGACGTCTTCTGTAGTTGATGATGAGGTTTGCACACATGTCAGGAGGAATTTTGGTCCACTCCTCTTTGCAGATCATCTCTAAATCATTAAGAGTTCTGGGCTGTTGCTTGGCAACTCGCATCTTCAGCTCCCTCCATAAGTTTTCAATGGGATTAAGGTCTGGTGACTGGCTAGGCCACTCCATGACCCTAATGTGCTTCTTCCTGAGCCACTCCTTTGTTGCCTTGGCTGTATGTTTTGGGTCATTGTCGTGCTGGAAGACCCAGCCACGACCCATTTTTAAGGCCCTGGCGGAGGGAAGGAGGTTGTCACTCAGAATTGTATGGTACATGGCCCCATCCATTCTCCCATTGATGCGGTGAAGTAGTCCTGTGCCCTTAGCAGAGAAACACCCCCAAAACATAACATTTCCACCTCCATGCTTGACAGTGGGGACGGTGTTCTTTGGGTCATAGGCAGCATTTCTCTTCCTCCAAACACGGCGAATTGAGTTCATGCCAAAGAGCTCAATTTTTGTCTCATCTGACCACAGCACCTTCTCCCAATCACTCTCGGCATCATCCAGGTGTTCACTGGCAAACTTCAGACGGGCCGTCACATGTGCCTTCCGGAGCAGGGGGACCTTGCGGGCACTGCAGGATTGCAATCCGTTATGTCGTAATGTGTTACCAATGGTTTTCGTGGTGACAGTGGTCCCAGCTGCCTTGAGATCATTGACAAGTTCCCCCCTTGTAGTTGTAGGCTGATTTCTAACCTTCCTCATGATCAAGGATACCCCACGAGGTGAGATTTTGCGTGGAGCCCCAGATCTTTGTCGATTGACAGTCATTTTGTACTTCTTCCATTTTCTTACTATGGCACCAACAGTTGTCTCCTTCTCGCCCAGCGTCTTACTGATGGTTTTGTAGCCCATTCCAGCCTTGTGCAGGTGTATGATCTTGTCCCTGATATCCTTAGACAGCTCCTTGCTCTTGGCCATTTTGTAGAGGTTAGAGTCTGACTGATTCACTGAGTCTGTGGACAGGTGTCTTTCATACAGGTGACCATTGCCGACAGCTGTCTGTCATGCAGGTAACGAGTTGATTTGGAGCATCTACCTGGTCTGTAGGGGCCAGATCTCTTACTGGTTGGTGGGGGATCAAATACTTATTTCCCTCTGCAGAATGCAAATAAATTCATATACTTTCCACAATGTGATTTTCCGGATTTAATTTGTGATGTGCTATCTCTCACTGTTACCAATAACCTACCCTTCAATTATGGGCTGCTCATGTCTTTGTCAGTGGGCAAACTTACAAAATCAGCAAGGGATCAAATACTTATTTCCCCCACTGTATTTGCTGGGAAAATTTAGGGTTCTGCTACCAGCTTCTTGTTTTCATAAAAAATAACTTAACAAGGGTTGCCAGGAAAATGCATTGTGTTAGAGGTTCCCAAAGCTTTTGAGGCTCATCTCCTCCAGCCTTATGTTAAGGAAGGATGAATCGATCTCTTATAATGTGAAGTTAAAATTAAGTACATGGTATGCTACTTAAAAATGGATCCCCTAGTTCACAACATCTGTTTTGCCTTCTTCATTAACACATCCTCGGTGCTGATATTCTTAAAAGGAACAATCCAACTTCCTATTTACATTGTGTTAGTAAACAGCGCTCTGATAGGGATAAATGGCTTACAATTGTTGGCCAAGAAGTATTTTCAGTTGCATTAGTGACGCATATACATCGACAGTTTAAAGAGATGTGCTACATGGTGTTCTTTGACACTCTGCACGCCTCTGTTTAACTCTAAACATGCTGAACAACAGCAAAAGCAGCATAGGTAGATCAAGAAAAGTGTCTTGGTTGCACCTGAGTGTCGGAGGTAAAAGGGACCTTCTGTCCCATTATCCTGCTTATAATCGAACAAGAAAACGCCCAAGTTCCGACCTAAATCGGGAGATGGACGTTTATCTCACAAAAACGAATAACACGGTTTAATCGAAAGCTGAACTTGGACGTTTTCAACTGCACTCCATCGCGGAAGCGTACAAAGTTGACGGGGGCGTGTCCGAGGCGTGGCGAAGGTGGAACTGGGGCGTGGTTATCGGCCGGAGAGATGGGCGCCTTTCGCCGATAATGGAAAAAAAGTATGCGTTTGTAGCTAGAATTTAGGGCACTTTTCCTGGACCCTGTTTTTTCACGAATAAGGCCCCAAAAAGTGCCCTAAATGACCAGATTACCACCAGAGGGAATCGGGGATGACCTCCCCTGACTCCCTCAGTGGTCACTAACCCCCTCCCACCACAAAAAATGATGTTTCACAACTTTTTATTTTCACCCTCAAATGTCATACCCACCTCCCTGGCAGCAGTATGCAGGTCACTGGAGCAGTTGTTAGGGGGTGCAGTGGACTTCAGGCAGGTGGACCCAGGCCCATCCCCCCCTACCTGTTACAATTGTGCTACTTAATGCTTATTAGTCGTCCAACCCCCCAAACCCACTGTACCCACATGTAGGTGCCCCCCTTCACCCTTAGGGCTATAGTAATGGTGTAGACTTGTGGGCAGTGGGTTTTGAGGGGGATTTGGGGGGCTCAACACCCAAGGGAAGGGTGCTATGCACCTGGGAGCTCTTTTACCTTTTTTTTTTGTTTTTGTAAAAGTGCCCCCTAGGGTGCCCGGTTGGTGTCCTGGCATGTGAGGGGGAACAGTGCACTATGACTCCTGGCCCCTCCCACGAACAATTGCCTTGGATTTATTCGTTTTTGAGCCGGGCGCTTTCATTTTCCATTATCGCTGAAAAGCAAAAACGCCCAGCTCACAAATTGTCAAATAAAATATGGACGTCTATTTTTTTTTTTTTTCGAAAATAGAGTTCGGTCTTCCCCTTCACTGACCCGTTTTCGGAGATAAACGCCCATGGAGATAGATGTTTTCGTTCGATTATGCCCCTCCACGTATCCTGAATCAAGTGTTAATGTTCCAAATTCTAGATTTCACTTCCTCCCAAATTCATGCAGCTTGCCACCCCTTTGTTCACCTTTGGTAAGAGTGAAATGCTGAGCTATGAAGAATGAAATAAGGAAACACGAAGAGGAGGGTATGATTTATCTGATGAGTAAATCCTCCGTTCATATCCTATATTAGAGATGTTCAAGCATGTTTTTCCCCCCCAGAGGAATATCTTCAAGTGTGTACCCTTGTTCGAACTACAAGAGATCGCAGGAAGAGGAAGACAGGCAACAATATCTGGAAAAGCCAAGAGAAGCTGGTAGAGCAGTCAGGAAAGCAAAGATCCAAATTGAAGAAAAAAATAGCCAATAGGGTAAAATGGGGGTGGGGGGACAAGACACTTTTTAGATATATTAGTGATAGGAGGATGTGCAAAAGTGGCATTGTAAGACATAACGGCGAACGGGAGGAATATGTAGAAGCTGATAAAGATAAGGCGGAATTTCTTAACAAATACTTCTGTTCTGTGTTCACAGCTGAAGGTCCGGGAGCCACGGCTGCAGAAGACAAACACAAACAGGAACGGAGGGGTGGTAGTCCCTGAATGACTGTGTTCTTGAAGAGCTGGCTAAACTAAGGTGGACAAAACGACGGGGCCAGCTGGCATACATCCAAGGGTACTGAAGGAACTTAGGGATGCTCTAGTGGTTCTGCTGGATGACCTTTTCAGTGCTTCTCAAGAGTCGGGAATGGACCCGGAGGACTGGAGAAGAGCAGATGTGGCCCCTCTCCACAAAAGCAGAAGTAAGGAGAAGGTTGGGAACTACAGGTCGGCAAGTCTGATTTCTACGGTAAGTAAATTAAGGGCAACACTTTTAAAATAGAGAATAGGAAAGTTTTGGGAATCCACCCGAATCCACTAGAAGAAGGTCTTGTCAATCAAATCTTACTGATTTCTTCAACTGGGTGACCAGAGAGTTGGATCGAGGGAAAGTGCTAGATGTGGTATATTTAGATTTTAGCAAAGCGTTTGACACAGTTCTGCATAAATAAACTGAATGCCCTCAGTATGAGCTCTAAAGTGACTGACTGGGTTAGGAACTGGTTGAGTGGAAGGTGACAGAGGATCGTGGTAAATGGAGTTTATTATTGGGAAAATGGATGTTACCAGTGGTGTGCCACAAGGTTCGGTTCTTGGGCCGGTTCTTTTTAACATTTTTGTAAGCGATATTGCTGAAGGGCTGTCTGGTAAGGTTTGCCTCTTTGTGGATAATACCAAAATCTGCAATAGGTTAGACACCCCTGATGGTGTGGATAATTATCATGAGAAAGGACTTAGTGAAGCTAGAGGAATGGTCTGGATTTTGGCAGCTTAAATTTAATTCTAAAAAATGCAGGGTCATGTGTTTGGGCTGTAAAAACCTGAGGGAACTGTACAGTTTAAAGGATGACGTTTAATGTGAGCAAGTGCAAGGTGATGCATGTGGGAAAAAAGAACCGGAATTATAGCTACGTCATGCAAGGTTCCACGTTAGGAGTTACGGACCAAGAACGGGATCTGGGTGTCGTCGATAATACACTGAAACCTTCTGCTCAGTGTGCTGCTGTGGCTAGGAAAGTGAATAGAATGTTGGGTATTATTAGGAAAGGTATGGAAAACAGGTGTGAGGATGTTATAATGCCGTTGTATCACTCCATGGTGCGACCGCACCTTGAGTATTGTGTTCAATTCTGGTCGCCGCATCTCAAGAAAGATATAGTAGAATTGGAAAAGGTGCAGCGAAGGGCGACTAAAATGATAGCGGGGATGGGACGACTTCCCTATGAAGAAAGATTAAGGAGGCTAGGGCTATTCAGCTTGGAGAAGAGACGGCTGAAGGGAGACATGATAGAGGTATATAAAATAATGAGTGGAGTGGAACAGGTGGATGTGAAGCGTCTGTTCATTCATTCAAAAAATACTAGGACTAGGGGGCATGCGATGAGACTACAGTGTAGTAAATTTAAAACAAATCGGAGAAAATTTTTCTTCACCCAACGTATAATTAAACTCTGGAATTTGTTGCCGGAGAAAGTGGTGAAGGCGGTTAGCTTAGCAGAGTTTAAAAAGGGGTTGGACGGTTTCCTAAAGGACAAGTCCATAAACCGCTACTAATTGGACTTGGGAAAAAATCCACAATTCCAGGAATAACATGTATAGAATGTTTGTACGTTTGGGAAGCTTGCCAGGTGCCCTTGGCCTGGATTGGCCACTGTCATGGACAGGATGCTGGGCTCGATGGACCCTTGGTCTTTTCCCAGTATGGCATTACTTATGTACTTATGTTTCGTGCACGAAAGAGGTGCAGGAGTTGGGGGTGATCTTATGTGATTATCTTAAGGTGGCCAAACAGGTAAGAAAGGCAAAAGTGAAAGCTAGAAGGATACTTGGGTGCATAGGGAGCGGATTGGCCAGTAGGAAAAAGGAGGTGATGATGCCCCTGTATAAGCCTCTGATGAAACCTCATTTAGAATGTTGTGTACAATTCGGGAGCCCTTTAAAAAGATATAAACAGGATGGAGTTGGTTCAGAGGGCGGCTAATAAAGTGGACAGTGGTCTTTGTCATATCGCGTATGGGGACAGACCTCAAGATCTCAATAGGCAGGAGAGGGGAGATATTATAGAGACATTTAAATACCTACATGACATAAATGCACGGGAGGCGAGTCTCTTTCAATTGAAAGGAAGCTTTGGAACAAGGGGGCATAGGATGAAGGTGAAAAGGGACAGACTCAGAAGTAACCTGAGGAAATACGTCTTCACGAAAAAGGTGGTGAATTCATGGAATGGCCTCCTGGTGGAAGTGATGGAGACAAAAACTGTATCTGAATTGAAGGGACCTTGGGACAAGTACATACAGGATCTTTAAGGGAATGACAAGGAGAGCAGATGCCATAGATGGGAAGACTCTGGTCTTTATTTTCTTACATTTTTCTGTGTTTCTATGTTTGTCTCTTTGTGGATGATACCAAACTCAGTAACAGGGTAGACACCCCAGAGGGTGTGGTTAGCGTGAGGAGGGATCTAGTGAAGCTTCAAGAATTGTCCAGAAATTGGCAACTAAGATTTAATAATGTATTTTGTACAATTTACATATTTTATTTGTTAAAAAAAAAGCAGGTTCATGTACTTGTGTGTTATTCTATATGTTTAAAGTGGTCAATGTTGTCAATATTTTGATGTATAATTATACAATGGACCTTCTCTTATCTAAGATCTATATATATATAAAACTCACCCTCAACGTTCTATTGTCTGCTGACATCACTGAAGCCAAGGTTCGTATGTTCGAAGCTCTGAAGCCACGAAAATCACAGTCTCTGGGCCCCGCCCTCGCGTCAAACGTTATGACGTTGAGGGCGGTTCAGATTCTCACCTTCAACGATCTACTCAGGCCACAAACTCCGGATTTCCACACTGTAGCTCTGCTCCGCCCTCGTGTCAAAACGCCATGATGTCGAGGGCGGGGCACGAAAACCGCCACCCACACAGAGCTACAACGGAAACAGCAGCGGTGCATGCCACGAACCAGGTAAAACAGCGACGAGCCATGCAGCCAAGAAACCCTTGCTAGCGCCCGTTTCATTGGGCTCAGAAACGGGCCTTTGTTTACTAGTAGTTAAATAAATAGCTCCAGTGTATGATGGTCCTGCTCCCTGAATCCTGTGACTCAGGAGTTGTGGATCTAGTGAAGAAAGAGTTGAACTCTTCTCATATGAGGAAAAACAGATAGGAAGAAACATTTTTTTCACTCAACACATAGTTAAGCTCTGGAACTCGTTGCCAGAGGATGTGGGAACAGTGGTTAGCGTATCTGGATTTTTAAAAGGTTTGGACAAGTTCCTGGAGGAAAAATCCATAGTCTGGTATTGAAATAGACACGGGGAAGCCACTGCTTGCCCTAGGATTGGTAGCATGGAATGTTGATACTACTTGGGATTCCGGAATCTTGCTACTAATTGTGGTTCTGGAATGTTGCTACTATTGGGGTTTCTGCCAGGTACCTGTGACCTGGATGGGCCACTGTTGGAAGCAGGATACTGGGCTAGATGGACCACTGGTCTGACCCAGTATGGCTATTCTTATGTTCTTATCCCCTGAGATATGTACCCCTAGTCTCCCCACAGAGTGAGCTATACGGTGAGGGACAACAGATTCCTGAGGGAAGGGGGAAGGAGGGATACATGGCATAAGTGGGGAGGGGAGGTCAGTGGTGTAGGAAGGGGGGGCGGTGGGGCGGTCCACCCCAGGTGCATGCCGCTGGGAGGGTGTCGGCTCCGCTGGTTCCCTGCTGTCTCTGCCCCGGAACAGGTTACTTCCTGTTCCAGGGCAGAGAGAGCAGGGAACCAGCGGAGCCGACGCAGCTCCCAGCGACGTGCACTCGGGGCGGACTGGCCCTTCCGCCCGCCCCCTTTCCTACTCTAGTGGTAAGAACACGCTCCGGGGGGGTGCACACGCCGAAGGGGGGGTGCCGAGCTGCCCCCAGGGGGGGGTGCAGCGGCGAACCACCCCGGGTGTCAGCTGCCCTCGCTACGGCACTGGGGGAGGTAACAAAATTAGAACTACATGTTTATAGATAGCAAAAGTCAAAACCCCTTAATTTAAAAGATCTGTGAGGTCCACTAAAAGGACACTTACCATAGAATATTAGCCAGGCATATTTGCTTATAATTGTTCTGAGAATTAACATAGTTTGGAAAAATCATAAATCACAACCATTTTCAGCTCTGAAGGAATGGGGCTGTGCTTCTGTTACCTTAGAATCTCTTTTTATAAAAATGTGGAGCCTCTTCTCTGCATTTTGTTCATGGACGTTAGCAGTGTACACATTTCTGTTTCAAAATAAGGTGTCAGACTGTCATAGTAATGCTTGAATGTTTTCACTTATATACACTGTCAGCTAGCACATTTGCTTATTTCCGATCTGACGAAGAAGGACAACCTTCGAAAGCTAATCAAGAAATGTATTAAGTTATGTCCAATAAAAAAGGTATCATCTTATTTTCTTTTCCATGTTTTATTTTGTTTGATTTCTATAGATTCTACATGGAATGTTGCTAGTGGAATAGCAACATTCCATGTAGAAGTTGGCCCTTGCAGATCACCAATGTGGCCGCGCAGGCTTCTGCTTCTGTGAGTCTGACGTCCTGCACGTACGTGCAGGACGTCAGACTCACAGAAACAGAAGCCTGCGCAGCCTTCTACATGGAATGTTGCTAGTGGAATAGCAACATTCCATGTAGAATCTCCAATAGTAGCAACATTCCATGTAGAATCCCCAATAGTATCTATTTTACTGTCATAGTAATGCTTGAATGTTTTCACTTATATACACTGTCAGCTAGCGCATTTGCTTATTTCCGATCTGAGGAAGAAGGGCAACCTTCGAAAGCTAATCAAGAAATGTATTAAGTTATGTCCAATAAAAAAGGTGTCATCTTATTTTCTTTTCCATGTTTTATTTTGTTTGATTTCTATAGATTCTACATGGAATGTTGCTAGTGGAATAGCAACATTCCATGTAGAAGTTGGCCCTTGCAGATCACCAATGTGGCCGCGCAGGCTTCTGCTTCTGTGAGTCTGACGTCCTGCACATACGTGCAGGACGTCAGACTCACAGAAACAGAAGCCTGCGCAGCCTTCTACATGGAATGTTGCTAGTGGAATAGCAACATTCCATGTAGAATCTCCAATAGTAGCAACATTCCATGTAGAATCCCCAATAGTATCTATTTTACTGTCATACTAATGCTTGAATGTTTTCACTTATATACACTGTCAGCTAGCGCATTTGCTTATTTCCGATCTGAGGAAGAAGGGCAACCTTCGAAAGCTAATCGAGAAATGTATTAAGTTACGTCCAATAACAAAGGTATCATCTTATTTTCTTTTCCATGTTTTATTTTGTTTGATTTCTATTGATTACCAAAATAAGGTGGCAAATTTAATACCATTCCTACTTTCCCAATAGAAACAAAGAAAGAAAGAAAACATTAGCTACCCTGAAATTACGAGAAGAGAAACCATTTCTGCCTTATTCTTCCATTTGAAAATATTTCTTTATTGTCTTTCCTTTGATCTTCTCTTTTCCGCTCCTGAAAAGAAATTCAGAAATATGTTGTGTGAAATCTCAGGATTAATGAGACCAAATGGTGCTCAGATCTGTTGTTAGCGCTCTGTTACCAATTAATAAGCATTTTCAAACCAGAAGCAACTTCCAGGTCAATAATGATATGTTTTTCATTTCTTTCAATTCTCTGACATTTGTCTCCGTAAAACTTGATGGAATTTAAATTCTGGCCAGGCATTGTAGGAGAAGCACATTTCTACTGATGTCTAATTTTTTTTTTTATTATTTCTGCTAAAAACAGGTCGGTTCCGATTTCTAAAGTAGGACTTGATCTAACCTGCAATGAGTTGGAATCCGACCATTTAAAGAGATTCGCACCATTGACCTAGAATAGCCATTCTCGGCTCTAGCACAGGGAGTCACAAACTCGTCTTATTGACCCCACAGCCAGTTGAACTTTCAGGACATCCGCACCTAATTTGCATATGTGCGAGGCACTAGTTTGTAAACGTCGCATGCGTTTCAGTTGGGGCACAACTGCAGGTAGGCTGTACCTGTGTCCTGTCCCGCACCTGTGGGCCGCTGCTCGCGGCCGACCCGCGCTCTGGTGCCGCCGCTGTAGGGGGAGGCGTCGGCCATGCTCGCTAGGCCGACGCTCCAATTCCCCGCTTTGCACCGGGTTTGCCTCCAGCCGCCATGGTGGCGCCGGCGTCCCACATGTGCCTCGCTGCTGCCCGGGAACGCCGGCCATATTGGCCATGCCTCTGACCTCCGGATTGGCCATGGGCGGCTGGACTCTGCCTCCTCCTCCTACTGGCTGGCCAATCCGGGTTTCTTTGCCCTGCCTCCGTGTCTTCCCGCATCCTGCCAGCTGAGTCATGTTCCCCTGATGGGTAGCGCTATTTAAGAAGCAGGGTTTTACTTCAAACTTTGCTTCGGCTTCTACTTTGGTAGTTTCGCTTGCGTTGGTGGATACTTGGTCTGCTACTCTCTGCCTGACCTACCCTCTGCTTGGATTTCGACAACTATCTGCTTGCCGCCTGACCTGACCTCTGCTTGGATCCTGATCACTCTCTGTGTGCTGCCTGACCCACTAATGCCTGAGATTCGACTTCTCTTTGTCTACTGCTTGACCCCATTCTACTCGTACCCTGGGGCACTCTCCATCAGTCTGCCAGGCCGGATCCCTGCCCGTCTCTTGCCCCCCTCGTCCTTGTGGAAGTCCTGCTCCTGTCCAACCCTAGTCTGCCTCTGCCTATGACCTGCAGCTGTCTGACCCCTGCCTGTATCCGGAAGTCCTGTTGGCTGCCTGCACCTGGGGGCTCAACCCTCGGGGAACGGCGGTCCTCTCAGGTGAAGCCTCGGGGTTGCTCGGCTGCCCGACAGAGCACCGGATAATATCCCAGCCGAAGTGCTCCGCCCGAGCACAAGGGCTCATGAAGACGACACCTGTGTGCAGAACATGGGTGTGCCATGGGTGTGTCACGGGCATTCCGCCTAGCAACGCACGCGACTTCCAGAATACTATCCGGACAATATTCAGCGCTCTTTAACCAGCCAGGAATGACTCTTGGCTGGTTAAATAGCACTTAGGTGCCCTTTTATAAAGACACGTAGGCGCCTATGCGCATCCAATGTGCGTCAAATTGGCACTACCGCCCAGTTTCCGTGTGCCCCGGGCGGTAATTCCATTTTTGCTGCATGCCCAAAACACGGGCGATATTTTCTGATTTCTACCGTGGGCCACTTACCCAGTGGTAATCTGCAGCTGGCACGCACTGGACGCTTACCACCCGGTTAGCGCATGAGACCTTACCGCTAAGTCAATGGGTGGCGTTAAGATCTCAGGCCGAAAATGGATGCACGCTGGTTTTCATTTTGCTGCAAAACCATTTCTCGGCACTTAAAAAAAATCCCCTTTTTCCAGGCGCGCTCAGGAAATGGACCAGCACATGTTGAAAACACATGTCTTCAACAGCGCAGGCAACTTTTAGGTGTGCCTTAATAAAAGGGCCCCTAACTACTACTACTTATCATTTCTATAGCGCTACTAGACATACGCAACGCTGTACACTTGAACATGAAGAGACAGTCCCTGCTCAACAGAGCTTACAATCTAATTAGGACAGACAAACAGGACAAACAAGAGATAGGGACAAAGAGTAGCAAGATTCCGGAATCCCAAAGAGTAGCAAGATTCCGGAATCCCAAAGAGTAGCAAGGTTCCATGCAGAATCTCAAATAGTACTACTACTACTTATCATTTCTATAGCGCTACTAGACGTACGCAGAGCTGTACACTTGAACATGAAGAGACAGTCCCTGCTCGACAGAGCTTACAATCTAATTAGGACAGACAAACAGGACAAACAAGAGATAAGGGAATATTAAAGTGAGGATTATAAAATAAGGGTACTGAACAAGTGAGTAAGGGTTAGGAGTTAAAAGCAGCATCAAAAAGGTGGGCTTTTAGCTTAGATTTGAAGACGGCCAGAGATGGAGCTTGACGTACTGGCTCAGGAAGTCTATTCCAGGCATATGGTGCAGCAAGATAAAAGGAACGGAGTCTGGAGTTAGCAGTGGAGGAGAAGGGTGCAGATAAGAGAGATTTGCCCAGTGAACAGAGTTCCCGGGGAGGAATGTAGGGAGAGATGAGAGTGGAGAGGTACAGAGGAGCTGCAGAGTGAATGCACTTATAAGTCAATAAGAGGAGTTTGAACTGTATGCGGAAATGGATAGGAAGCCAGTGAAGTGACTTGAGGAGAGGGCTAATATGAGCGTAATGACACTGGCGGAATATTAGTCGTGCAGCAGAATTTTGAACAGATTGAAGAGCAGAGAGATGGCTAAGTGGGAGACCTGTGAGAAGCAAGTTGCAATAGTCTAAGCGAGAGGTGATAAGAGTGTAGATAAGGGTTCTGGTAGCGAATTTTGGTGATATAGAGAAAGAAACGACAGGTTTTAGCAGTCTGTTGAATATGTTCAGAGAAGGTGAGAGAGGAGTCGAAGATGACCCCAAGGTTACGAGCTGATGAGACAGGGAGGATGAGAGTGTTATCCACAGAAATAGAGAATGGGTGAAGAGAAGAGGTTGGTTTAGGGGGAAACCCCTAAGCTGGCTAAGCGCTAATATTCAACGAAAGGTAGCTGTTATTTCTGCTGAATATTAGCACTTAGATCATAGCAGCTAACCAGCTATAATGCGCGATATAACCATCTAGCCACAAATATTCAGCAACAGGAAGAATGCATGCAGGGCAGCGCTCCAGGCCGGAAAGAGGGGGCTCTTTCCTGCCCTGAAGAGGTCACTAGACCACCAGGACAGTAGTAAGGTAAGGGGAGGGGGGTGACGGGGTATGTGACAGGGGGCAGAGTGAGGGTGTGACAGGAGGCGGAGCGGGGGTGTGAAATGGGGCGGGGTGTGAAAGGGGGTGGAGCGGTGCGTGGTGGGGGCGTGACGTTTCCTCCTTTTTGGGGGACAAAATATGGTAACCCTACGCATGTGCCGTTCTTGCATCTAAAATTGAGGCACACCCATTTAGGCCACCAAAAACCAGGCCTAAATACCTGCACCTACTACTACTACTACTATTTAGCATTTCTATAGCGCTACAAGGCGTACGCAGCGCTGCACAAACATAGAACTAACTTAGCCACAGATCGGGTGTATTCCATAACAGGTGAGCATAGTTGTTAGGAAAAGAGGAAGTTGCATCAGAAGGGGTAGGCAGTTCCGAGAGAAAGGCCCGGTCCAGGCCGCAGGCAGCCTATGAGTGCCACACTCTTCTTTTGTGCCCCTGAAGAGACAGACAGCAGGGGTGGAGTTTGAGTTTGATGGGAGTCCTCACACAGGGGTATGCTGGTAAATTTTTAACAACAGGCTCTTTCTCCGGACGGGCGTAGCCAGCTCTGCAGTTGGAAGGGCCAGGGGTGGCCGGGGGGGGGGTGGGGGGGAGCAACACTTGCCCCTCTCTCCTCCCTCCCTTCGTGCGGGCACGCTAGGCATACCTTTGCTGGCAGCCACCACTCCCAACGTCTTGCTCTGAGCAGCATGCTGGAACTTCTCTCACATGCTCTAGAAGTCTCAGCCTGCTGCCCAGAGCTGGAAACAAGGAGCGGGGAGCAGCAGCAGTCTATTTACTTGGCTGGCAGGGCTCAGCATCCCCACCAGCAAAGTAAAAGAGAATTCAGCAGGGGGCCCAAGCCCACATTTTGGGAGCCAGTTGTTAAAGTAGCCATGGAGGGCCTTACTTTAACAACCGGCTCCCAAAATGCTTAAAAACTTAACAACCGGCTCTTGCGAGCCTGTGAGAGCCTGCTCCAGCACACCACTGTCCACGTAAGACCTTCAGCTTTCTTTTTTCTAGCCCCTTTGCTCTGGAATTGTCTTCCAAAATTATTAGAATAGAAGAGTCTTATACTCATTTCCGTAAGCTTCTGAAAACATATTTGTTTCAAAATACGTTCGATAATAATCTGGGACGAAAGGGAAAAAACAGACAGAATGGATACGTTTTAATAAGTAATATGTTTAATTATATTTTTGGCATGGATGGTTGTTTATTGTCTACATATTTTTTAGTATGAATGTAAGTGTTTTGCAGTGCTTTCCTATCAAATTAAAAAAACATAAAGAATTATGTTTTTTTAATCTACATTTTAGCTTTTGTGATGTAAACCGTTCTGTTTTGCGAATGCAATAAGAAACGGTATAGTAAATAAATAAACGATAAACGATAAAAGAGTCTGGAGTGAGATACACAAGGTTGCCTGTACCCCTCGCCAGGACCCTTGGGAGTACTGGAGGATCCTGGAGTGAAATAAATGCAGGCTGAAAAAAAGAGTATTTGTTGCCTGAGAAGGAGACAGAGCTTAAGGGGAATTCAGCATGGAAGCAGGAACCACAGCAGAGGAAGACTGTTCAAGGCTGGAGGTCTACGAAGTGCACTGCTAATGCAAGAACAGCCTAAAGGGTCTGTGCTGAAAGAGTCCAGGAGTAACAGGCAGTGGCGTTCCTAGGGGGGCGGACACCCGGGGCGGCGCCCCGCCCCCTCGGGTGCAGCACCCCCCCCCCGATGCAGCGCGGACCCCCCCGGGTGCAGCACCCACCCCCTGATGCAGCGCGGACCCCCCCGGGTGCACGCCGCTTGGGGGGGGTGCCACAGCGCGCGCCTGCTCAGAGTTCCCTGACTTTGTGCGTTTGCTGCAGCTCCCTCTGACCCGGAACAGGAAGTAACCTGTTCCAGGGCAGAGGGAGCTGCAGCGAACGCGCGAAGTCAGCAAACTCAGAGCAGGCGCGCGCCGCGGCACCCCCCCCCCCCCAGCGGCATGCACCCGGGGCGGACCGCCCCCACCGCCCCCCTCCCCCTTGGTACGCCACTGGTAACAGGAGCAGCCTGGGATTTATTCCTAACCCAACAGGATGGGTGAAGGACAGGAGTTGCTGTAAATATGTACAGTTATGAATGAAGAGGTTCTTTTACTAAGGTGCGCTGAAAAAATGGCCTGCGGTAGTGTAGACGCGTGTTTTGGGTGCACGCAGAATTGTTTTTCAGCACACCTACCAAAAAAATGGCTTTTAAAAATTTTTGCCAAAAACGGACGTGCGGCAAAATGAAAATTGCCGCGCGTCCATTTTAGGTCTGAGACCTTACCGCAATCCATTGACCTAGCAGTAAGGTCTCACTCGGTAACTGGGTGGGAATAGTCTTCGTGCGTCAGAAAAAAAAACATTTTCGGATGCATGCCAAAATTGAAATTACCGCAAGGGCCACGCGGTAACCGAGCAGTAACTCCAATTTGGCGGGTGTTGGGTGTGCGTAGGTGACTACGCAGCTTAGTAAAAGGGCCCCTAAACCAAGAGTGAAGAACAGGGGTCAGGATTACCACAAATGGTCTTGAAAAGAACTGTGTATATAAAGAGTCTGAAGAGTTAACTGCTGGTTGCAGAAGTTTCAGTAAAGTTACAAACATAAGTACATAAGTATTGCCATACTGGGAAAGACCAAAGGTCCATCGAGCCCAGCATCCTGTTTCCAACAGTGGCCAATTCAGGTCACAAATACCTGGCAAGATCCCAAAAAAGTACAAATCACTTTATACTGCTTATCCCAGAAATAGTGGATTTTCCCCAAGTCCATTTAATAACGGTCTAAGGACTTTTCCTTTAGGAAGCCGTGCAACCCTTTTAAACTCCTCAAAGCTAACCACCTTTACCACATTCTCTGGCAATGAATTCAAGAGTTTAATTACACGTTGATTGAAGAAACATTTTCTCCGATTCGTTTTAAATTTACTACATTGTAGCTTCATCACATGCCCCCTAGTCCTAGTATTTTTGGAAAGCGTAAAGACGCTTCACATCTACCCGTTCAACTCCACTCATTATTTTATAGACCTCTATCATATCTCCCCCCAGCCGCCTTTTCTCCAAGATGAAGAGCCCTAGCTGCTTTAGCCTTTCCTCATAGGGAAGTCGTTCCATCCCCTTTATCATTTTCATCGCCCTTCTCTGCACCTTTTCTAATTCCACTATATCTTTTTTGAGATACAGGGACCAGAATTGAATATAATATTCGAGGTGCGGTCGCACCATGGTGCAATACAAAGGCATTATAACATCCTCATTTTTGTTTTCCATTCCTTTCCTAATAATACCTAACATTCTGTTTGCTTTCTTAGCTGCAGCAGCACACTGAGCAGAAGGTTTCAACGTATCATCAACGACGACACCTAGATCCCTTTCTTGGTTTGTGACTCCTAACGTGGAACATTGCATGACGTAGCTATAATTCGGGTTTCTCTTTCCCACATGCATCACTTTGCACTTGCTCACATTAAACGTCATCTGTCATTTAGGCGCCCAGTCTCGTAAGGTCCTCTTGTAATTTTTCACAATCCTCCCGCGATTTAATGACTTTGAATAACTTTGTGTCATCAGCAAATGTAATTACCTCACTAGTTACTCCCATCTCTAGGTCATTTATAAATATGTTAAAAAGCAGCGGTCCCAGCACAGACCCCTGGGGATCCCCACCAACTACCCTTCTCCATTGAGAATACTGACCATTTAACCCTACTCTCTGTTTTCTATCTTTTAACCAGTTTTTAATCCACAATAGAACACTACCTCCTATCCCATGACTCTCCAATTTCCTCTGGAGTCTTTCATGAGGTACTTTGTCAAATGCCTTCTGAAAATCCAGATACACAATATCAACCGGCTCACCTTTATCCACATGTTTGTTCACCCCTTCAAAGAAATGTAGTAGATTGGTGAGGCAAGATTTCCCTTCACTAAATCCATGTTGACTTTGTCTCATTAATCCATGCTTTTGAATATGCTCTGTAATTTTGTTCTTAATAATAGTATCTACCATTTTGCCCGGCACCGACGTCAGACTCACCGGTCTATAATTCCCTGGATCGCCTCTGGAACCTTTTTCAAAAATAGGCGTTACATTGGCCACCCTCCAATCTTCCGGTACCATGCTCGATTTTAAGGATAAATTACATATTACTAACAATAGCTCAGCAAGCTCATTTTTCAGTTCTATCAGTACTCTGGGATGAATACCATCCGGTCCAGGAGATTTGCTACTCTTCAGTTTGTAGAGCTGCCCCATTACATTCTCCAGGTTTACAGAGAACTCATTAAGTTTCTCCGACTCTTCAGCTTCGAATACCATTTCTGGCACCGGTATCCCACCCAAATCTTCTATCAAACTCCTGGAGTACAGTGTGATTTTTGGGAGAGAGTGAGAATATCTGTTCTCAGACCGAGAGTAAAGTTACGCTATAGCATTCCTCTTAAGCGCCCAACCCCCCTGGATCTCTATTCTGGACCGTTGACCCACTCCGAAGCTCGACTGCAGGCGAATTGGGACTCAAGTGTGATCCCCTGTGACACTGTGAGCAGAGAGAGAGAGAGCGTAGATAAATGGTGTTTTCCCTGTGACCCCCGGTCTGGGGTTTTGCGGACCTGAACTACTAAGGGGTGAGACCAGCATTACATCTCTGTTTTTGTATTTAGGATTTGCCTTAAGAGTAAAAAAAAAAGGTTTGTTGACCACCTTTATGCAAAACGCAGAGTCAGTTTTCAATATGTGTTAAGCGGATCAGACATCCATCTCTAATCATATCATCCACTTTATATAAAACTCATTGAATATAATAAGACTCACAGCGAGAAAGCAGCCTTTGTTGTTCTGTTCCACATGGTTACTTTATAATAAGAGAAAATTCATCTTACTGCATCAAACCAGGAGGGTAAAGCCAGAGGTCGGCCTGGAACCCAGGCTCCCATGCTTCAGGGAGGGGTGCACGGAGCCCCCAGTCTATTTGTAAATTAAGAATAAACAAAGCTCGTGGGATCTTTAGGCTTGCTAAATAGCTATCACACCATTCATTTGCAGTCTCGCTGTTTTACAGCTAATATTGATAAAGTCCTGAGGCAGGGAGGTGGTGGTGGGGGGGGGGGGGGGAGAGTTTGTTTTTCCAGGCACAGTTACCTCCTCTGTTCCAAATCAAACACACATTCTAGAGAGGAGCTGAAATTAGAAGAAAGGTTTGGTTCCTGGGGAGATGTAACCCTCCTGGCATGAGTGTTTGAAAATAAGCCTTAAAGGATATACATAGTGAGAGCTAAATTGGCGATTCTCCGTGTGCACTTCAGTTGTCTTTATCGTGCAATAAATTCTCCGCATACAGTGATATGCTCTTTTAGAGCATATGACGGTGTTAATCACCTGTCATCGGGCCAGGCTCGTCCCACTAAGTGCAAATTAGATGCATATATAAAAGGTTCTTATTCTGAAAAGGATATCAGAACAAATAAAGACCTGCCAAAACTCATTAACACGTATATTTGTATAACGAGCGTGTTATATCTGCAAGATGTTCAGGGCTCCCATGCTTTGGTTTTTCCAGAGAACGCTCACAGATTGCAGGTCTCACAGAGTTAACTATTGCCATCATGTTCCTCAAAGTCTTCAAACTATGCTTTTTTTTTTTTTCTTTTGCTTTTCTTTTTCTCAGAACGCCCATCTGTCGTAGCCCAGCTGAGGCGTGAATTGCTTGGCAAAAAAAAAAAACCCACCCTATTCTGTCCCCTCAGGAAGCATACGTCAGGGACCGTATTCAATCTGCGAAAACTTAAGTAAGATAACCCTCCCCCCCCCTCCGAAGACACAACCGTTCTTCCCTCCATCTCACCCCTGACTTTAAAAAAACTTTCCTTGGTGTCTAGTGCCCCCACCCCGACCTTTCCCCTAGACTCCCCCCGCCCCAGACCCCTGTACCTTGTAAGAGGCAAAAGCGATGTCCACTCACTCCTGCCTCAGGTTTGCCATCTTTCAAAATGACAGCTCCGGAGCCCACGTGGTGCATCATGGGATGCTCTGGACAGGGCAGACTGACTCTGCTCAGTGCACCCCAGGATGCACTATGTGGGGGGGTCAGGCACCACCACTTTGAAAGATGCCAATACCGAAGCAAGAGAAAGTGGGCCTGGGGGAGAGATAAAGTGGTTGAGAGTTCCACAAGACACCCTGGAAAGATTTTTAATTTGAGGGTCTCAGGTTTGGGGCGGGAGGGGTTCCGCTAGACCCCGGGTCTTTTTTAAAGTTGGGGGGGGGGTGGAGGGAATAAGGTTGGTCATGTCAGAGGGGTACCGCTAGGCATCAGAGATTTTTTTTATTGTTGGGGGCAAGGGGGTTGGGTTGGGTTGGGGGAGAGTGGGGGGTGCTACTAGATACCAGAGACTGATGCATAAAACTATCGGACAGGCAAGTTGGGTTTGGGGAGGGAGAGGATGTCGGTAGACACTCACTTCTCTCTTCCAATCCTTATATGCTGCCCCAGACCTTGCAAAAAATTCCACATGTTGTGTGAGTGTCAGAACCCACTGTTTCCTTCCATGCATTGCAGAAGGGTATTTAATGGCCTTATTACCATCCATTTTAATGGAGAGTGCAGCCATGTCTTTCATGCAAGTTAACACCCCTGTTTATCACTTGTCTGCACTGCTTGGCAAATAATCTGCAGTAACCATGCGGTTAAGCTTGCAGTAGCTTTCCGCATCAGCTCCCATTTGTCAGAACAAAGCAAGAGATCTGCATCTATGATCCCTTTGCTCTGATTGTCCCTCAGGAGCTCCCTTGGTCCCTTCCAATCAGTGGGCAACCTGGGGCTTTGGAGGAAGTGGGGAAAATCCCTCTCCATACCTGGGCTCAGTGCTTATTTCTCAGCATACTCCTCATCTCTCTCTCCGCAGACTCGCTCTCCTCCAATCTTCAAGCCTTCTTGGTGGACTCCTGTAGGGTAACCTCTAATTCCTTAACTCTATCTCTGGTCGACACCTGGCTGGTGTCATTATTTCTCGGTTCTCTCCTCCAGGTTTCCTGACCATTAGGTAACCTCTAAGAAATCTCCTCTTTCTCGCTTTTGGACGTGAGGAGTGGACAGAAAAGAAGAAACCTCACGAGAAAACTCCAAGCAAAAAAATAGATTAATTGGTCCACTTACGCCATATCGATAGCAGGTGTAAATGCCCTGCCTAAGTTCAGCCCACATGTATGGCCCCTTGCGTTTACATGTTAAAGATCAGATTCAGTAAACGGCATCCAAAGTTAGGCGATACGGGGCCACCGAGGGGGAGCCGGGGGGGAGGGCAAAATTCCCCGTGCCTGGCCTCCAAGGGGGGTCATGGACTCAGGCGGTTAGCTTGGCAGAGTTTAAAAAGGGGTTGGACGGTTTCCTAAAGGACAAATCCATAGACCGCTACTAAATGGACTTGGGAAAAATCCACAATTTTAGGAATAACATGTATAAAATGTTTGTACGTTGGGTAGCTTGCCAGGTGCCCTTGACCTGGATTGGCCGCTGTTGGGGACAGGATGCTGGGCTCGATGGACCTTTGGTCTTTTCCCAGTATGGCATTACTTATGTACTTATGTACTTACTAGTAAAAAAGGCCCGTTTCTGACACAAATGAAACGGGCGCTAGCAAGGTTTTCCTCGGCTCCCCTGCAGCTACCCATATCCAGTGACCCTCCTCTCCCCCTGCAGCCACCCATGTCCAGCGACCCTTCTCTCCCCCTGCGCCCACTGCAGCCACCCATGTCCAGCGAACCTCCTCTCTCCCCTGCCCCCCTCCTGCCACCCATGTCCAGCGACCCTCCTCTCTCCCCTGCCCCCCCTCTAGCCACCCATGTCCAGCGATCCTCCACTGGATATGGATCAGCTGTGAGGCATGTTTTTTTTTCCCCCCCGGGTTCTGAAGTTGACATCTTAATGGCTATGGTGATGTCAGCCTGATCTATGGAGCCTAGCAGACCAACTCGGAATGAGCCACGGTCCCAGGCAAGTCAGAACGTTGGAGATGAGAATTATTATATAGGATGGTGCCGGCAAGCTTCTTCCTACATGCTTGTGGGTCTGTCTTGTCCTGCTTCAGCATGCCACCCAGGACCCGGAAGATTAGTGTATTGCCATATTGTGTTAATGCAATCATTTGTGTCCCGGCACACAGGAGCACTGGAGCAGGAGAGGACAGAGCGGGGGAGCAGTATAGCAGTGACAGAAAGGGGCAGGGCAGCGGTGGTGGTGGCCCGGGAGGCGCACGCGCACAGCGGTCTAGTCCTGCCTCAGGTCCAGCTGCGTCTGTCGGCGGTCATGAAGCAATGGAAAGATCCAGGCTAAGGTAGTATTGGGCAAAAGGTGCTCAGCGTACATTGATGAATTCTAGCTTAAGGATCCTTTTACTAAGCTCTAGCGGCAGCGACCGTATTTGCCGCAAGCCAGGGCCCCTTTTACTGCAGCGGGTGAAAATTGGAAAAAAATGAAATGGCTGTGTGGTAAGTTTGCACTTGCCGTGCAGCCATTTCAGAGGCGGTATGGATTCTCACACTAACAGCGCACAGCACTACCCAATTACCCCCCCCCCCCCCCCCCCCGGGTATTCCCCTGCGGTAATATTTTTCCCTTAATACTGCTAGCGCCGGAAATGATACATGCTGGTGGCGGAACCACCACTGGAACCCGCGTTGGGCTAGCGGTAGTTCTGGAATGGCGCACAGCAAGCTTGTTGCTATGCCCCAACCCTTTAGTAAAAGGACCCCTTAGCGCAGTTTTTGCACCTCACTTTGGCCACCAGGCATTCTACAACATCACACCCAACTTCTGGGAACACGCCCTGATTCACCCATGTTCCTCCCATGCGCACGTAGCTTTTGAGTTGTGCATTAGGAAAGTTAGGCACAGATGTTACAGAATAGCGCCAAGGCAGATGTGAGCGCAAATCCAACCTTGGTGCCAATTAATGTCAATTATTGATTGTTGACCCCTCATTAAGTCGTTCATTTGCATGCACATCTGTCCTGGGCTCCCAAATTTGGGTGCCCAACCTTAGTTGACCTATATAAAATATGGGGGGGGGGGGAGTAAGCGAGTTACGCACATCAGTTATAGAATAAGGTTTAGCATCCAACTAGCCCTTACATGCCTTAAGTGCCGGTATTCTATCATTTTTAGGAGGGGGGATGGACCTTTGGTCTGACCCAGCATGGGACATTTTACCTTTTTAAGTTCATACCCAGCTGGAACAAAAATACCAGGTGTGATTCCTCCAGGATTCTGGCTCTGATACTGACTTGGCAACCTGGCTTGGCATGAACATTCAGTTTCAGCAATGTCTGTGCTTTCCACTTAGGTTTGAACACTGATTATATTTCATGATGACCAAAGGGTCAGATGTAACGCTTCCTTCCAGAAATGAAAGCGTGTCTCATACTGAACTTCAGGAATTAATCAGAGAAATCTTTCTAAAATCTTTCGAAAGCTAATCAAGAAATGTATTAAGTTATGTCCAATAAAAAAGGTATCATCTTATTTTCTTTTCCATGTTTTATTTTGTTTGATTTCTATTGATAACCTTAAGAGTGGACTAACACGGCTACCACACCTCTCTATTTAACATGTAGAACCCCAAAGAGTAGCAACATTCCATGTAGAATCCCAAAGAGTAGCAAGATTCCATGTAGAACCCCAAAGAGTAGCAACATTCCAAGTAGAATCTCAAAGACTAGCAAGATTCCATGTAGAATCCTAAAGAGTAGCAAGATTCCATGTAGAAGAAGGGCAACCTTCGAAAGCTAATCAAGAAATGTATTAAGTTATGTCCAATAAAAAAGGTATCATCTTATTTTCTTTTCCATGTTTTATTTTGTTTGATTTCTATTGATAACCTTAAGAGTGGACTAACACGGCTACCACACCTCTCTATTTAACATGTAGAACCCCAAAGAGTAGCAACATTCCATGTAGAATCCCAAAGAGTAGCAAGATTCCATGTAGAACCCCAAAGAGTAGCAACATTCCAAGTAGAATCTCAAAGACTAGCAAGATTCCATGTAGAATCCTAAAGAGTAGCAACATTCCAAGTAGAATCTCAAAGAGTAGCAAGATTCCATGTAGAATCCTAAAGAGTAGCAACATTCCATGTAGAACCCCAAAGAGTAGCAACATTCCAAGTAGAATCTCAAAGAGTAGCAAGATTCCATGTAGAACCCCAAAGAGTAGCAACATTCCAAGTAGAATCTCAAAGACTAGCAAGATTCCATGTAGAATCCTAAAGAGTAGCAACATTCCATGTAGAATCCCAAAGAGTAGCAAGATTCCATGTAGAACCCCAAAGAGTAGCAACATTCCAAGTAGAATCTCAAAGACTAGCAAGATTCCATGTAGAAGAAGGGCAACCTTCGAAAGCTAATCAAGAAATGTATTAAGTTATGTCCAATAAAAAAGGTATCATCTTATTTTCTTTTCCATGTTTTATTTTGTTTGATTTCTATTGATAACCTTAAGAGTGGACTAACACGGCTACCACACCTCTCTATTTAACATGTAGAACCCCAAAGAGTAGCAACATTCCATGTAGAATCCCAAAGAGTAGCAAGATTCCATGTAGAACCCCAAAGAGTAGCAACATTCCAAGTAGAATCTCAAAGACTAGCAAGATTCCATGTAGAATCCTAAAGAGTAGCAAGATTCCATGTAGAAGAAGGGCAACCTTCGAAAGCTAATCAAGAAATGTATTAAGTTATGTCCAATAAAAAAGGTATCATCTTATTTTCTTTTCCATGTTTTATTTTGTTTGATTTCTATTGATAACCTTAAGAGTGGACTAACACGGCTACCACACTTCTCTATTTAACATGTAGAACCCCAAAGAGTAGCAACATTCCATGTAGAATCCCAAAGAGTAGCAAGATTCCATGTAGAAGAAGGGCAACCTTCGAAAGCTAATCAAGAAATGTATTAAGTTATGTCCAATAAAAAAGGTATCATCTTATTTTCTTTTCCATGTTTTATTTTGTTTGATTTCTATTGATAACCTTTAAGAGTGGACTAACACGGCTACCACACCTCTCTATTAAAAAAAAAATAAAAAATCCTGACCACCTTAATGGATAAATTTTGTCCACACATCTGGATACGTAGCCAAACGTTATCTGGATAAATAAAGGAAAGGCAACAGCAGTGGTGAGCCTGCAAAACGTCAACCAAAGAGCAGTGATATTCAGCCTCTTTCTGGTTATCATCAGCTGTTTAATGTGAACCGGCTGCAGGAGTTAGTTTGTGTATTCATTCATGCTGCTTCCTTGCGGGGAGAGGGGGGGGGGGGGGGGGGTTCCCCTCTTCTTTTTTCTTTTCAGTTTTTTTTTCCTGTTCCTATTTCTTTTCTTTTATCCCTAAATACGGTGGACTAAATAATTGGTAGTTTACTTCTGTATATTTTGTATACTCATATTTTTCTGATTCTACTCAGGTTTATGGATTATTGTATACCTGATTGATAAATGTAATACAAATAAATAAAATGTAAATTAAAAAAAAAAAAAAGGAAAAGTGTGCTGTGTGCACAAATTCTAATTGGTGCCAATTAGCATCCAAATATTGCCATTAATTTTATTTATTTAGATTTTTGCTCACACCTTTTTCAGTAGTAGCTCAAGGTGAGTCACATTCAGGTACTCTGGATATTTCTCTGTCCCAGGAGGGCTCAGTGATTTGCCCAAGATCACAAGGAGCAGCAGTGGGATTTGAACCAGCCACCTCTGGATTGCAAGACTGGTGTTCTAACCACTAGGCCACTCCTCCACTAGCAATGTTCCATCTAGAAGCCTGCCCTTGCAGATCAGCAACGCAGCCGCGCAGGCTTCTGTTTCTGTGAGTCTGACGTCCTGCACATATGTGCAGGACGTCAGACTCACAGAAACAGAAGCCTGCACGGCCGCATTGCTGATCTGCAAGGGCAGGCTTCTACATGGAATGTTGCTAGTGGAATAGCAACATTAACATTCCATGTAGAATCTCAAATAGTAGCAACAGAATCTCCAATAATAGCAACATTCCATGTAGAATCTCAAATATTTATTTGGATTTTGCTCACCCCTTTTTCAGTAGTAGCTCAAGGTGAGCTACATTCAGGTACTCTGGATATTTCTCTGTCCCAGGAGGGCTCACAATCTAAGTTTGTACCTGAGGCAATGGAGGGTTAAGTGACTTGCCCAAGATCACAAGGCGCCGCAGCGGGATTTAAACTGGCCGCCTCTGGATTGCAAGACCAGTGCTCTAACCACTGGGCCACTCTTGTTGACCATTTAAGTCGTGCACACATCTCAAGATCACGTTCAAATTTTGGCACACATATTTGGGTGACCTTTATAGAATTTAGGGGTCCTTTTACTAAGTGCGTCAATTTTGAGTTACCGTCCGGCTACCGCATGGCCCTTGTGGTAATTTCATTTTTGACGCGCTTCCGCTACACACGCCGGAAAATAATTTTTATTTTCTGGCGCGGGACAGGAACCGGGCGGTAATCATCATTCTACGCACGCAGACCATTACCGCACGGTTACCATGTGAGACCTTGCCGCTAAGTCGACAGCTGGCGCTAAGGTCTCAGACCCCAAAATGGACACGCGGCAATTTTCATTTCGCTGCACGTCCATTTTCGGCAAAAATTTTAAAAAGGCATTTTTTTTTTTACAGGTGCACTGAAAAATGATTCTGCGCACACCCAAAACCCGCGACTACACTACCTCAGGCCATTTTTCAGCGCACCCTAGTTTATGCTTTTATCAGCAAATGGTAATTTAAAATGACAGGCCATCCCTAATTTATTATGATAAATGAGTGAACCAGCTTCAGACCCAGCGGTTCTAAAGAAGGACACGACGATCTCTCGCTCTTTCCAGTGACAGCACAATGAAACACGCTGTAGCCATGCAGTGATCCGTATCTTTCCGCAAATTTGCAAATGACTGCTGTGATGCTTATTTAACTAGTGAAGTCTATATACTGTGGAAATATATGCCTCTCTTATTTTGTCACATTATAGACCCTGAAATACACCCAGGTTAGACCTTTTATTTTTTTTTCATTTTGTGAACTTGCCTTGCCCTTTATGGGTGAGCAAATATTTATAAATCCATTCATCTGAGATTCAGCCTTGGGTGAAAGTGATAGACATAGAGAAGCCATCAGAAGACTGGGCTGTCTCCTGCAAATTGTGCCCCTCCCCCCCCCCCCCCCCCCCCCAAGACACAAGTTTAAACAAACATATCAGACCGAGAGACAATGAGTGACACTTCCTATGATGGTTAATAATCCTTGAAAGGATGCTGAAGTTGTTTGCTTAACCCGTCGTCGTCGCTGGAGACCTGGACAGCTGCCATTACTAACTCGCCATGTACTGTATATTCTAAAAGGATGTTATGGTAATCTGATAATCATTTGCTTTTGCAGCTGGAGCCCTGCCAGCAGAACAGAGCTGACTCCACACACTTATTTCCAGCTCCTCCACCCAACCCTTCGGTCAACAGGCATCAGAGTTTATCTGACTTTTATTCTATTCTGTTCTATTCGCTGCTCTTATTAGACACTGAGGGGGCCGCATCAAAAAATGGCCTGCGCAGGTGTAGGTGCGTGCAGGGCTGCCAAGAGACTGGGCCGGGCCCGGGGCAAGGCCGCCCCCCCCCCCCCCCCCGAGGTTGCCGCTCCCCCCCTCCGTCCACCACCGGGCCGGGCCCCCTGCATTGAAATCACAGCGCCTCTCACCTCCGTGTGAAAGCGCTGCAGGCAGCAGGGCAGTAGATCACTTCCCTTCGGGCCTCCTTCCGTCCCTGTGTCCCGCCCTCGCGGAAGTTACGTCAGACGAGGGCGGGACACAGGGAGGGAAGGAGGCCCGAAGGGAGGCGATCTGCTGCTGCCTGCAGCGCTTTCAGATGGAGGTGAGAGGCGCTGTGATTTCAATGCAGGGGGCCCGGCCCAATGGCAGACGGTTGACGATGGAGGGCGGGTGGGACTGCGGCGCCGGGCCCCTCTTGGAGGCCCGTGCTTGGAGAATTTTGTCCCCCCTGCCCCCCCTCAGCGGCCCTGGGTGCGTGCATTGGACGCACGTAGGACCGTTTTTCAGCGCGCCTGCAAAAAAGGCCTTTTTGGGGGGCAGAAAATGGACGTGCGGCAAAATAAAAATCAGCGTGCATCCATTTTGGGCCTGAGACCTTACCACCACCGATTGACTTAGCGGTATGGTCTCACACGTTGACTGGATGGTAATCGTCAGTGCACGTACACTGCCGATTACCGCCCGGTTAGCGCCACCCGGTAGAAAATAGAAATTATTTTCTGCTGTGCGTTTTGGACGCGTGTCTAAATTAGAATTACTGCCCGGGGCACGCAGTAGCTGGGCGGTACTTCTAATTTGACATACGTTGTATGCACATAGGCGCCTATGCTTCTTAGTAAAAGGGCCCCCCCCCCCCCCAATCCCTTACAATAAGGTTCTGAGCAACTTACAAGTAAATCAAGAAGCTAGTTCATCCAGTACGATTTCTACACATTATAAACAGCAACACATCCACTATGAAATAGAATTATTCGATACGATAATGTTTAGCAAAGAGATATGTCTTCAGCTTCTGATGAATCCTCCATATAGAGGAGCCAATCTAATACTCAACGGGAGGTGGTGGAGAGGAAAACGGTAATGGAATTCAAACATGCGTGGGATAAACAGAATCCTGCTCAGAAGCAAGGGATCCCCAGAAGCTTAGCCGGTGGTGGGAGGCGGGGCTGGTGGTTGGGAGGCGGGGATAGTGCTGGGCAGACTTCTACGGTCTGTGCCAGAGCCGGGGGTTGGGAGGCGGGGCTGGTGGTTGGGAGGCGAGGATAGTGCTGGGCAGACTTATACGGTCTGTGCCAGAGCCGGGGGTTGGGAGGCGGGGCTGGTGGTTGGGAGGCGGGGATAGTGCTGGGCAGACTTATACGGTCTGTGCCAGAGCCGGTGGTGGGAGGCGGGGCTGGTGGTTGGGAGGCGGGGATAGCACTGGGCAGACTTCTACGGTCTGTGCCCTGAAAAGGACAGGTACAAATCAAGATCAGGTATACACAAAAAGTAGCACATATGAGTTTATCTTGTTGGGCAGACTGGATGGACCGTGCAGGTCTTTTTCTGCCATCATCTACTACGTTACTATGTAAGTCCATTCCACAGTCTAACTGCTTGAAGCTTGAACGAAGAATGAGAAACCCATTCGAATCTAATTCCTTTAATTGACGTAGAATGTGATTTCTCCCTCTAAATGGACCTCTAGAAGCAAAGAGTTTCTAAAGAGTTTATAAAATCATCTGAAGCCGTGACTGGATCAGGGACTGGATGTGAGTGAGCAGTAAACGAAGGGTGAATACCAAATATAGAATCCTTGATGTCGGCCATTTTTACTCTTGAGGACAAAGGTACAAGAAATGATGATCTTTAGTGATTATACCATTGTAAGCCCTGTGTCAGGCTGGTTCTTATTTAGCAGCTAATGCACTCAATACTGGGGTCTTCTTCTAAGCACTACCTCTCTTGCTCTCATTCCAGAGAAGGAAAAGTGCTAGGCCTAGAGGACATGAATTGAGGTTGAAATGGGGTACACCCAAACTTTTTCCGGTTCACGGCACCCCCCCCCCCCCCCGGCCACATGTGTCTCTGCACCCCTCCCCCCAGCCACATAGGTCTCCATGCCCTCCACCGCCACATAGGTCTCCCTTTCCCTGCAGCCCTCTGCCTTCCCCAAATCCAGCATCGCCTGCTCCCTTTCTTGCCGTGCAGCTATTTCGGGAGGAGCTGTTACCACCACCCATTGAGTTGGCAGTAAGGGCTCCCATGCTAACCCGGTGGTAACTGGGCAGCGAGTGGCACTGCCTGATTACTGCCGGGTACACTCCGACACTACAAAAATAAATATATTTTGGAAGCGCCGGATATGATGGTGCACTAGGGGTGGGAAGTAGCGCCAAGCTGCTGCGGTAGCCCGGCAGTACTTCCTGTTTAGCGAGCAGTAAGCCTGCATTGGGCTTACCGCCACTTAGTAAAGGGGGCCCATAGGTGCTAACTGTGCCCCTGGATCACCCACAAAATTGCTATGACTTCAGTGGTTGGTAACCAGTTACTTGGGACCAGGGGTGTAGCCAGACCTTGGCAGGAGAGGGGGCCAGAGCCCAAGGTGGCACTGTTTAGCCACCGACCCCCCCCCCCCCGCCACTTTGGACCCTCCCACTGCCACAACCGCAAACCCCCCACCCACCCCGCCGCCGCATCAGGTATTTTGTTTGCTGGAGGGGGTCCCCAATCCCCGCCAGCCGAAGAGTCTTCTTCAGCGCTGGTCGACTTATGTGCCTTCGTTGTGTGATCATCTGTTTCTGACGCCTTACGTCCTGCACCGTGCATGTAGCCCCGTGCAGGACGTAAGGCGTCAGAAACAGATGATCACACAACGAAGGCGCTGGAGTCAACCGGCACTGAAGAAGACTTTTCAGTTGGCGGGGGGTCAAATGTAGAGGGGGCCAGGGTGTAATCTGTGGGGGCCCGTGCCCCCGTGGCCCCACGTAGCTACGCCCCTGCTTGGGACTGAATATCAGCAGATAGACCCCACACAAGGATTAAACCAAGCAGGAACCTCTCCTGTCCGGTTAAATCACTTTGAATATCAAGCCCTAAATTTTTAAAGATAGTCTAAGACACTGAATTACCAATAACAAATGAACATCCCTGGAAATCTGGCTGTTCTTGGCAAGACATTCCACAGTGGATCCTTACACAAATGTATTCAATCACAGCCACTTACATGCATTTGTATTTTCCCCATGAAACTGATTTGACGATGTCCTGTTAAGTCACATTCCTAACATATAACCTAGAGCCACTTCCCTAAAAAAGAATGGCCTCGTGCAGTTTTCTTTAACAGAACATAGGAAATACAATTTTCAAAAGAGTTCAGGTAGATAACTAAGCAAGTATCCGGGTAAAGTTAGGGGCTGAAAATTTCCCTCCCTTTCTGAGGCTAAAAGTACCTATACCCACAATGCAAAGGGGCAGAGCAAGCGAGGAACACTAAGGAATTTTGGCATGGATTTTGCACCTTTGAAAAAGTGTTTGCAGGCCGCATAGATTCATCAAAATAAACCACCTTGAAACCGAGTGCTAATTGATGTACCTCGAATTTTACGATGCCAGACCTTGTTTCAGTTCACCTCTTCACACCCAAGAGAATGTCAATAAGGTTAAGTGAAAAGATTTTCCACTGCCAATCTACAGCCCCTGTACTTGGAAGCAGTTTTGGTTCACATATATAATTAATTGCAATTACGGTAGCTGCAGGAAATATTCTCAGACAATGTCTGCTTTTAAGAATCAGAGATAGAAAGGAAATGATGTCACTACAATTTTTAGAATTATGGATTTTTTTTTTATGGTGGCTAACGATCCACATAGCAAGCAACAAAAATAGTTGTATGTTGAGAATAGTATATAAATGTGGAAATAATCAAAGAATGATTGGTCTAGTTATGGTTCAGTTTCAGACACAAGAAAATTTTAGGATAACAAGCTAGTGAACAACTAGATGGCACATTCTATTAATAGCAAGCATAATTATAATAAATAATGTTATGGTGGATAGAAAATGTTTCCTAAAAACTAACAGATTTAGTGCACGCTAATGATTAGCGTGTGCAGTGGCGTACCAAGGGGGGGGCGGTGGGGCGGTCCGCCCCAGGTGCACGCCGCTGGGGGGGTGCTGCACGCCTGTCGGCTCTTCGTTTTCATGCTCCCTCTGCCCCGGAACAGGTTACTTCCTGTTCTGGGGCAGAGGGAGCATGGAAACAAAGAGCCAACAGACGCGTGGCCCCACCCCCCCCAGCGGCGTGCACCCGTGGGGGGTTTCTTTCGCCGGGGGGTCGCGCTGCACCCGGGGGTTATTTCGCCGGGGGGGGGGTCACGCTGTTCCGGGGGGGGGTCGCTGCACCCGGGGGGTGGGGCGCCATGGCGATCCGCCCTGGTGTCAGCGCCCCTAGGAACGCCACTGAGCATGTGCTAAATGATAAGATGCCCAGAGGAATATAATGGGCTTCTTATCATTTACCACATGCTAATCATTAGCGTGCAATAAATCCATTAGCGCACCTTAGTAAAAGGACCCCTTAGAACCTCAGCTACTCAGCTGCAATAGTTTCCACAAAAGGGCTTTTGTGACACTCACTTTTCCTGCTCTCTTATGGAGGATGAATAATCCAGGAAGAGCTTTGAGAGACACGGAGAATTCTGTCTCTACAGCACATCTGGAAAGAGGGTGCAAGTAGGAAGTCTAATAAGAGCTAGCACACCACACACATGTGTCTCATCACAAGGAAAAACTAGAGCACTGCCAAACTGCTAAAAGTATGTAACCCTCTGATGTTTTAATGATGCCTCTAAGGAAATGAAATCCTATGAAGACTGGATATCAGGCTGAGGGATAGGAGCCAACTTTTCAAAATAATTGGGGGTGCTCAACTTGGCACTCATTACCATGTCTGTAGCAAAGTATTTCACAGTCATGGGTACAAGTGGCCAGGCTATATTTAGATGACACTAGAAGGACTGATGATGGTTAAAAGAACATAAGAGTAGCCATACTAGCCCAGTATCCTGTTTCCAAACAGTGGCTAAGCCAGGTCACAAGTACCTGGCAGAAACCCAAATCGTGGCAACATTCCATGTAGAACCCCAAAGAATAGCAAGATTCTGGAATCCTAAAGAGTGACAACATTCCATTTAGAACCCCGAAGAATAGCAAGATTCTGGAATCCTAAAGAGTGACAAGATTCCATGCAGAATCTCAAAGAGTGGCAACATTCCATGTAGAACCCCAAAGAATAGCAAGATTCTGGAATCCTAAAGAGTGTCAACATTCCATTTAGAACCCCGAAGAATAGCAAGATTCTGGAATCCTAAAGAGTGACAAGATTCCATGCAGAATCTCAGAGTAGCAACATTCCATACTACAAATCCTAGGGCAAGCAGTTGTTTCCCATGTCTGTCTCAAGATTATGGACTTTTCCTGCAGGAATTTGTCCAAACCTTTTTTTAAAAACCCGGATAACGCTAATCGCTGTTGCCACATCCTCCGGCAGAGAGTTCCAGAGCTTAACTATTCATTGAGTGAAAAAATATTTCCATAGACCAGTGTTTCCCACGCAACGTGCCAACGAGATACCATACAAGTCGCCACTGCCTGAGCCAAAACAGCATCTTGCATGAGCTGCTTTTTTTTAGGACAAGCAGTCAGGCCTGCCTCTCTTCATAGTACTTTGATGAGCTGCTCTTCTATTAATAAAGGGTCGTAACATTATAAATCACTAAACAGGCAATAAACACAAAGGAATCCTGTTTAGAAGGAATGGATCCACGGAATCTTAGTGGAGATTAGGTGGCAACGCCGGTAATTGGAGTGGAGGAGTGGCCTAGTGGTTAGGGTGGTGGACTTTGGTCTTGGGGAACTGAGTTCGATTCCCACTTCAGGCACAGGCAGCTCCTTGTGACTCTGGGCAAGTCAATTAACCCTCCATTGCCCCATGTAAGCCGCATTGAGCCTGCCATGAGTGGGAAAGCGCAGGGTACAAATGTAACAAAAATAAAATAGATACTATTGGAGATTCTACATGGAATGTTGCTATTCCACTAGCAACATTCCATGTAGAAGGCTGCACAGGCTTCTGTTTCTGTGAGTCTGACGTCCTGCACGTACGTGCAGGACGTCAGACTCACAGAAGCAGAAGCCTGTACGGCCACATTGGTGATCTGCAAGGGCCAACTTCTAGTGGAATAGCAACATTCCATGTAGAATCTCCAATAGTAGCAACAGTGGAAGAGTGGCCTAGTGGTTAGGGTGGTGGACTTTGGTCCTGAGGAACTGAGTTTGATTCCCACTTCAGGCACGGGCAGCTCCTTGTGACTCTGGGCAAGTCACTTAACCCTCCATTGCCCCATGTAAGCTGCATTGAGCCTGCCATGAGTGGGAAAGCACGGGGTACAAATGTAATAATAATAATTGGGAAGCAAAACTGGTGCTGGGCAGACTTCTACGGTCTCCGCCCTGATTGTGACTGAATAGATAGGGATGGGCTGGAGTGTAAATTTAACAAGCTTCCACATTAGCTTCAGAACTTAGTACAAGAATAGTGCTGGGCAGACTTCTACGGTCTGTACTCTTAGAAAGGCAAATCAAACTCAGGTATACATATAAAGTATTACATACCATGTAAAATGAATTTATCTTGTTGGGCAGACTGGATGGACTGTACAGGTCTTTATCTGCCGTCATTTACTATGTTACTGTGTGTGCTAACGGACACTAGTCTGTAATAAATTCTGCACATCTTATATTCTAACTATGAGCTATGTAGCACATAGCACACGCTAAGCTTTAGTAAAAGCTTAGCATGTGCTACGCTTCACTACAGCTTAGCATGTGCTAAGCTTTAGTAAAAGGGTCCCATTAGTTTTCTGTGTTCAAAATGACATGTGTTGTTTTGACTGGCAAAAAACTAAGAGGTAAAAAGCAGAAGCGAACCTCCATGGGTACTTTTCCCTTGAGACATTTTAAGAGAGTAAACATGTTTGTACTTTCCCTTTCAGAAAAGCTTGCTGCAAATGTGCGGGGAAAACTACCCCTAGACTTTGCACCTGCCCACACAATTTGGAAACTACCCAAGTCACCTTTAAATTTACCTACAACACGAGCCAAATTGCATATATGTGGTTTCTTTTTAACATGAGTGCCGGAGAATTCTCTAAACGAACCCAATTCCTTAGGGATGCAAGACCTGTGTGTTTAATTGGCTAGGTGGCTAATCAGTGGAGGCACAGTGCTATGCAATCCCAAAAGCTCCCAGAGATTTAAAGTTCAGACGTCATTATTGACCTTTCAAACCCAAGCTAAGTTCCGTGTTAGGCTCAGTAGATATTTCTCTGCTCTAGTGGGGTTTATAATCTAAAGTAGAGGCTGGAGCAATGGAGGGTGAAGTGACTTGCTTAAGGTCACCAGAAGCAAAAGCCGGTCAATTTGATCTCTGGTTCCCCTGGCACTTAGCCCAGTGCTCTAACTATCAGGCCATGCATGCACGCTTTGATTGCTCGGCGATGAGATTTTTCCAGGACATTCAATGAAGAGGCCTGAAAACTGCAAAGTCAGTTATTCTCGCCCTCCCCCACTTCATTCATGCAAACAATGTATTAAACACACACAATTGGGGCTGTGCATTTAATATATATTTTGGGACTGTCTTGCTGGAAAAAAGTGTTTGCGTGGACTGATACACAGTGGTATTTTTCCGGGATATGATTAAGCTTTTGTTTCTGCAATCTGAACACTTTGTGCCTATTGTCAGTTTCCTATTCAGGCAATGCCCAGTTTTTTTGGGGTTTTTTTTTCATTTGTTAAGTTTGGACTTTCACTGGGTTTTTTTTTTCTATTTCTTAACTTTCCAATCTGCTGCATGAACTTTTTCTTTGACGTGGCGGATGTGTGGGTGTCAGCAGGATGTGCTTGACTTAAGCTTTGATTTCTTTTTATGTTTCGGTCCTGCTATTCTGAAGTGTAGAACAATTGAATTTTCATTAGACCCCCATTGACATACCAAGCCACTGACTTGCTGCCACTACGGAGGGAAGTTATCAAGGTGGGCTACTGTTAAGATGGGTTTTTTTTTACCACATCATGCTATTTAACACAGGATCCTGTTTTATGCAATGAGACCCTGTGCTAAACATAGTAACATAATAGATGACAGCAGATGAAGACCTGAAAGGTCCATCCAGTTTGCCCAACAATCACAATCATTATCAATTTACTACTACTACTACTATTTATCATTTCTATAGCGCTACTAGACGTACACAGCACTGTACACTGAACATGTAAGAGACAGTCCCTGCTCGACAGAGCTTACAATCTAATCAAGACAGACAAGGGATAAGGACAAAGAGTAGCAAGATTCCGGAATCCCAAAGAGAAGCAAGATTCCAGAATCCCAAAGAGTAGCAAGATTCTGTGCAGAATCCCAAAGAGCAGCAAGATTCCAGAATCCCAAAGAGTAGCAAGATTCTGTGCAGAATCCCAAAGAGTAGCAAGATTCCGGAATCCCAAAGAGTAGCAAGAATTTGTGCAGAATCCCAAAGAGTAGCAAGATTCCAGAATCCCAAAGAGTAGCAAGATTTTGTGCAGAATCCCAAAGAGTAGCAAGATTCCGGAATCCCAAAGAGTAGCAAGATTTTGTGCAGAATCCCAAAGAGTAGCAAGATTTTGTGCAGAACCCCAAAGAGTAGCAAGATTCTGTGCAGAATCCCAAAGAGCAACAAGATTCCGGAATCCCAAAGAGTAGCAAGATTTTGTGCAGAATCCCAAAGAATAGCAATATTCCGGAATCCCAAAGAGTAGCAAGATTTTGTGCAGAATCCCAAAGAGTAGCAAGATTCCGGAATCCCAAAGAGTAGCAAGATTTTGTGCAGAATCCCAAACAGTAGCAAGATTCTGGAATCCCAGAGTAGCAAGATTCCGTGCAGAATCCCAAAGAGTAACAAGATTCCGGAATCCCAAAGAATAGCAAGATTTTGTGGAGAATCCCAAAGAGTAGCAAGATTCTGTGCAGAAACCCAAAGAGTAGCAAGATTCTGGAATCCCAAAGAGTAGCAAGATTTTGTGCAGAATCCCAAAGAGTAGCAAGATTCTGGAATCCCAAAGAGTAGCAAGATTCCGTGCAGAATCCCAAAGAGTAACAAGATTCCGGAATCCCAAAGAGTAGCAAGATTCTGTGCAGAATCCCAAAGAGTAGCAAGATTCCGGAATCCCAAAGAGTAGCAAGATTTTGTGCAGAACCCCAAAGAGTAGCAGGATTCCGGATTCCCAAAGAGTACTTCTGCTACTACTTATTATTTCTATAGAGCTACTAGACATATGCTGCACTGTACACTGAACATGTAAGAGACAGTCCCTACTCGACAGAGCTTACAATCGAATCAGGAAAGAGAAACAGGACAAATAAGGGCTAAGGTGGGAATTATAAAATAGACATGGGTACTGAACAAGTAAATAGGGGTTAGGAGTTAAAAGCAGTCTCAAAACAGTGGGCTTTTAGCCTAGATTTGACGTACTGACTCAGGAAGTCTATTCCAGGAGTACGGTGAACAAGATAAAAGGAACAGAGAGACTGGAGTTTGCAGTGGAGGAGAAGGGTACAGATAAGAGAGATTTGCCCAATGAACGGAGTTCCCGGGGAGGAATGTGGTATAAAGTACTTGATCCTGACCTTTCTTTGCCATTTCTGGGACATAGACCATACAAGTCTGCCTGGCATTGTCCTTATGTTCCAGCTATTGGAGTTGCATTCGAAGCCCACTCTAGCCCATCTTAAACTGTCTTGCCATATACAGGACACAGGCTGTAGAAGTCTGCCTGGCACTGGCCTAAGTTTTTCACAGCTGGAGCTGTTGTACTCAACACATCAACACACATGCAGTCATTTAAGTTTTGTTTTTTATAGCATCCAATTTCTAATTAGAGATCTTCTGTGTTCATCCCAAACCTTTTTGACTTCAGTCCCCATTTTTGTCTCCACCACCTCTCTCAGGAGGGCATTCCAGCCATTGACCACCCTCTCCATGAAAAGAATGTCCAGGACTTCTGGTAAAATAACCCATCTTAGTGGCAGCCCACTTTGATAATTTATTACTAAATGAGGAATCCCAGATAGTACTACTACTTATCATTTCTAAAGTGCTACTAGACGTATGCAGTGCTGTACACTTGAACATGAAGAGACAGTCTCCGCTCGACAGAGCTTACAATCTAATTAGGACAGACAAACAGGACAAACAAGAGATAAGCGAATATTAAAGTGAGGATGATAAAATAAGGGTTCTGAACAAAGTGAATAAGGGTTAGGAGTTAAAAGCAGCATCAAAAAGGTAGGCTTTTAGCTTAGATTTGAAGACGGCCAGAGATGGAGCTTGGCGTACCGGCTCAGGAAGTCTATTCCAGGCATATGGTGCAGCAAGATAAAAGGAACGGAGTCTGGAGTTAGCGGTGGAGAAGAAGGGTGCAGATAAGAGAGATTTACCCAGTGAACGGAGTTCCCGGGGAGGAATGTACGGAGAGATGAGAGTGGAGAGGTACTGAGGCGCTTCAGAGTGAATGCACTTACAGGTCAATAAGAGGAGTTTGAACTGTATGCGGAAACAGATAGGAAGCCAGTGAAGTGACTTGAGGAGAGGGCTAATATGAGCATAACGACCCTGGCGGAATATTAGTCGTGCAGCAGAATTTTGAACAGATTGAAGAGGAGAGAGATGGCTAAGTGGGAGACCTGTGAGAAGCGAGTTGCAATAGTCTAAGCGAGAGGTGATAAGATAGGCTCAGGGGCAGAGGAAGACAGCACTCAGCCATATTTGAAAATTAGAGGGGCTGATTACATGAACTGTGTATATAATGGTGCATAAGGTTTTAAAATATATGTTAACTTGTGGATATAATTTGAGCTTCGCAACCCCTGCCAGAACTAGAAGACAGGAAGCTGCTAATTTTTTTTTCACTTCCCCTCATCTAAGGGTAAAAAGCGCTCTTTGATAAATCTCTTGGCGTTCAAGCTGCCAGACTTTGAAAGACATTGCCGGAACGTTTTCTCCTTCACAATCATATCTCATGTTTCAAAAGAAGATAAAAACGTTATTATTCAAGAAATATGTACTATACTTAGATTTCTGCTTGTCTCCAAAGCAACCACTGTAATTCTCAGTGGACTGTTCTGAGCTTTAGACCCCTTTGTTTGTAAACCGCTTAGAACTGAAAAGGTGTTAGCGAGATAGAAGCCCAAATTTAAAGTAATGTAACATAACACGAGGCCTATGTGAGAAATTCAGAATCAAAAGCAACATCAGCTATCCCCAATAATGTACAAATGCCGACAAATTTACACCCGCTCTAAAAAGGGCGTAAAGGTGTGCTTTTACTTTGTGAGGGGAATTCTGTAGGTGGTACCGAACTTTAGGCGTTACTTCTGTGCCAAATTGTTAGCATGAACAAATGTTAGAATGGACGCAAAGCACCAAAACAGGGCAAAAAAAAAAAAAAACAGCAAGTCTGCGTGAAAACCCATTTACGCATCCAGTTGCCCAGCTGTAATGAAATGATGATTTTGGTTCATGGACAATTACCATGGGCACAGGACAAACAATTTATGCTTATTTTCAGATTTTGGACTTTTCCCTAGAACGAAGCCTTGCGCGGGATTGGGAAGAAGAGGACCTCGGCTGGCGGGTGTTGGGGTCCCCCGCCAGCAAAGGTAGGCGACGGCGGGTTGTTGGCGGTGGGAGGGGGGGTTGAGAGGATCGTTGGCAGGGGGGTCCAGGGGCACATCTATAGTGGCCCAGGCCCCCGTGGCCCCACGTAGCTACGCCCCTGATTAAGTTACACGTGTTCTTATAGAATACACTTGGATTTCAGTGTGGATCTGTAGGTGAGCTATATAGAATCCGGGAGGGGGGAGGGCTTTTTTTCTGGCCCTCTGAAGCTTAGCACCATGACTTAGATCTCTGTAAGTGCCAGAAGTTTGGGTTGATCTCATGATTTCAAGACTCACGAGAATTGTGAGACCAACCCAAACTTTCAGCACCACGTGGCTAAAGCTTGCAGAGAGCCAAGTTGTGGTGAGGAAGCAGGAATCCCATTGTTTCTTCTGCAGTTGGAACCCGATGAGGGAAAAGAAACTGGGTGACGGATGGGGAGGTTACATGAACAAGAGCGAGACCGGGTGAAAGCTGGAAAGGGGATGGTGCACTGTCATATTTTTTTTGCCACTACGTGTTTTGACCCTCTGAATGTTAAAACATATACAATATGCCCCCTGACAAGAAAAGGTTGGATAAGTCTGTTTCACAACCTTGCAATCACGAGCCCTAAATCTTACCCCTAGATGTCATCATTAAGCAATGTCTGATCTATAAAATATTTGAAGGATCTTGTCCAGAGTATCTGGTTAAACCAGTGGTTCCCAAACCTGGTCCTGGAGACACCCCAGCCAGTTAGGTTTTCAGGATATCCACAATGAATATTCATGAGATCGATTTGCATATGCAGCCCTGTTGATATGCACATTTATCCCTCAGGACAGGTTTAGGGACCCCTGCAGGAGGGATTAAGGGAGATCTCCTCCTTTATCTTCCATAGTTTTTCCCCTCAAAATTGAAAGTGCAGAAAGGATTATTTAGGATCATTTTTTTTTTATATCTAGGTTTCTAACATGGTAGACATACATGTAAGTGTTGATACTTAAATTCTAAGTTCTGAGATTCCCTTTAATACATGTAAGTTGCTGAGATCCCCCCACTGATGTTTTGCATATTTACAAATATAACATGGATGCACTCCCTGAACATAGCCACAACATAAATGTGCATTCCTACATGTGTTTTCGAAAAGCTCTACGTTTGCAGATCCTTTCCTAAAATACTACCAGAATTGGACACATCCCGACCTGGACATAATAATACCGATTTCTACATTCTATCCACAATGGATCCTTAAGTGTGTGTGAAAGGTTATCACCTCATCCAAGGGGGGCAGATTCAAGAAAAATGTCAGGAAGTATTTTTTCACGGAGAGAGTGGTGGATGCTTGGAATGCCCTCCCACGGGAGGTGGTGGAGATGAAAACGGTAACAGAATTCAAACATGCGTGGGATAAACATAAAGGAATCCTGTTCAGAAGGAATGGATCCTCAGGAGCTTAGCCGAGATTGGGTGGCAGAGACGGTGATGGGAGGTGGGGCTGGCGGTTGAGAGGCGGGGCTAGTGTTGGGCAAGACTTCTATGGTCTGTGCCCTGAAAATGGCAGATACAAATCAAGGTAAGGTATACACAAAAAATAGCACATATGAGTTTATCTTGTTGGACAGACTGGATGGACTGTGCAGGTCTTTTTTTGCCATCTACTATGTTACTATGTTGTTACTATATGTAATCCAAGAGGCTCCTTCAGTCCTGGGTTTGGCTGCATTGCACGTATGGAGCTGTACTTCTCAGGTGCCTTAAGAAAAGCAGGATTACATTAACCTAACTGAGCTGCATAGGGTGGTTATACCTGGGGTGTTTGTTACATGATGAGGGTTGTGATGAGGCAGCCCCAGAGAGCCCTTCCAGAGGGCGGAAACTTGGTAAAACGACCCTCAGGGATAATGCTCCTGGCCTTAGACCTAAGGAAGAGAAAGAAAAACCGGAACACCCTCAGGAAGAAAGGATTAGGATTTTTTCCTTCCAAAATAGAGTGGAGTTACCTTGGCAGCATATTGGCATAGGAGCCAACTTTTCAGAATTATTGGGGGTGCTAAGCCCAGTGGAAATAACCTCTCCCTGGTGTGATAAATAAGAGGCTGTCCTAGCCGGGGCAGGCCACTAGATGGCGCTGTTCCCCTAAAAATGTCCAGGATGTCCGGGGTAGGCCACTAGTGGGCGCTAGGAGAATAGGTGGAGGTCGCTAGGACCGGGGAGAGCCCTGGGAGGTCCATAGGTGTAGGAGGTTATGGGCTGGGTCCTGTGTAGCTAATTAACTACTTTATACCCCATCTGAGTTGTGAAAGGAAGAGAAGAGAGCTGGTAGCTGAAGAAAGAGAATCCCCCTGGAAAGAAGGGGCTAAACCCTATGGACTTGTGGTGGACTGTGTGCTCAAGGAAGAAAAACAGGCTGGGGTAAGAAGTCCCTAAAGCATTAATGTTGGACTGTGTAGCCTCAGTACTTAGAGGAACTGTGTGTTCAAAGAAAGGACTGGGAGTCTAAAGAAAGAAAGGACTGGGTGTCCAAGGAAGGAAGGACTGGGTGTCTAAAGAAGAAGTAGGGCTGTGGGTCCCAGTACTGAGAAGCAGGCTGCAAAGCCTGGGGTTAGAAGTCCCCAAAGTATTGAGGTTAATGCTGAGCCCAGGAATCTGTGTGGGGAGGCTCAGTGTGAAGATATGTAAATGTATAAAGTATTTAAGCTAGAAGAACTGTGCCCAGGGGCTGGAATAAAGAATTGCCTGAATATGCTGTTGGTAAGACCTGTTTAATTTTGCCTCTGGAGAACCAGGTCACCCTGAGTGTGAAAGGATAACATGCTAATCGGCATACAATTTGCATACTAAGAACCAGCTCACCCTGAGTGAAAAATGGGCCCAGGAGCTTGAGGTTGGATTGCTCAGGGTGCTGGGAAGAGACTGTTTGGAGTCCTGTTCAGAGGCCACAGGCCAGTGAGGCTTGCTGGAGAGTGGGAGCAGAAGCCTCATTTTCATACTGGACACATGTATGGAATTTTCTCAATATTAGGGGTGCTCAAGCACCCACAGAGTCGGCTCCTATGCTTGGCAGCAAGCGCGAGCCTCAGTTTGGAAGTCCAATTCCATTGGGTAGAAAGAACAATATATGTCATGCCTCATCAAAAGGGGAAGCTGTTGGGGAGGAAGGAGCTATTCTTAACCCCAGCTGAAAACAGGCAGGCTGGAGCAAGAATAGAGAGGAAGGAGTCTCTCTCTCTCTCTCTCTCTCAAACCCTGAGGTTAGGGCTTACATGGAGGCAGCCCCCCCTCCATCCTAGCTCTAGCTGTGAATCAGGTGCCTTAAGAAAAGCAGAAACCGGTGAAGGACAACTTAGGTACTGCAAACACAGCAGTGAAAGGCCATAGAGAGAGTAGAGCTGTGGAATGGGAATTGAGCTTCCAGCCCCTCAATAGTGGAGGGGCAGACTGCTAAAAGAAGTTTGTTTTGAACATTGGAACAGTAACGGGTGCAAAGACTCTTAGGGGCCCTTTTATTAAGCCACGTATCATATACATGCACCCAACGCCCAACAATTTGGAGTTAACCCCCAGCAACCGCATGGCCTTGGCAGTAATTTCATTTTTTACGCGCATCCACTACGCGCGCTGAAAAATAATTTTTGTTTTCCTGCGCACGGTGGAAACCGGGCGGTAATCATCATTCTACGCATGTAGATGGTTACCGCACGAGTCCTTACTGCTAAGTCAATGGGTGGCGGTAAAGGTCTCGGATCCAAAATGGACACCTGCCAATTTTTACTTTGCCGCACGTCCATTTTTGGCGAAAACTTTAAAAGGCTCTTTTTACAGGTGTGCTGAAAAATGGATCTGGGTGCGCCCAAAACACACGCCTACACTAGCGCAGCCCATTCTTCAGCGTACCTTAGTAAAAGGACCCTTTAGTATTCATTTTGGATGGTTGGACTGGGGATCATTTTTGCTTTCGTTTGTTTGCTGAACTTTGTGTCTCTTGACCTGAACTTGTGGGAACTACAGGGCTGGGAGCTTTGTGTAACTGATAGAAGGGCTGGAGGAGCACCAGACCCAGGGTTATCACAGGGTATACATCCGAAAACACCTAAACTTAATTGGACTTCAAATTCAATGAGGTTTTCTATAGATGCCGGCCATCTTCCTGCAGTACAAAGCAGTTCTGCATTGGTGATGGAATCAGACTTATTTAAAACTAGTAAAAGAAGCCCATTTCAGAGCAAATGAAACGGGCGCTAGCAAGGTTTTCGTCGCCAACACCCACCTCCCTCCCTCCCTGGCCAACCCCTTCGTTGTTCTGGCATTGCTCCGCCCCCAATGTCATGACGTTTGACGCGAGGGCGGGGCCCGGAGCGATTTTCCCCCCCCCGCCTCCCTGCCTCCCTCCCTGCCAACCCCTTCATTGTTCTGCCATTGCTCCGCCCTCGAGGGCGGGGCCCGGAGCGATTTTGGTGGCTTCACCACCACGAACCTTTGAACCTTTTTGAAGGAAGTCAGAGCTTGGCTTCACTGATGTCAGTGTCCTCAGAACGTTGAGGGTGAGCTTTATTATAGTAGATAATTGGAGGCATGGTTAATAGAGGACTGCAAGTCCCAGAATGTGATGCACCAGGGCCGTGCCAACGCAGTAAGCGAGGTAAGCGTGGCAGGGGGGCGCCGTCCTCTGGGGGGCACCCCGCCGCACCATGCTTGCCTCGCCCTCCCGCTCCCATGTCCCAACTGCCCGCCCTCTTCTCCCCCCAAAATCTCTTTTAAATTTACGTCTGTCCGGCTGGCAGGGCAGCGAACGGCGCAGCATCAGTGAAAGAGGCGGCGCTCCCGACGTCTCTACTGTTCTTCCCTTCGCTCAATGTCCCGCCTTCTTCTGACGTCAAGGACATTGAGCGAAGGGAAGACCAGTAGAGACGTCGGGAGCGCCGCCTCCTTCACTGACGCTGCGCCGTTCGCTGCCCTGCCAGCCGGACGGAGGTAAATTTAAAAGAGATTTTGTTGGGGGGAGAAGAGGGCGGGCAGTTGGGACATGGAAGCGGGAGGGCAGGGGAGAGAGGACAGCGATCATCTACACGGGGGGCGGGGGCGGCACCCGATCCCTTGCAGGGGGGCGCCACAGACCCTTGGCACGGCCCTGTGATGCACACATATGAAAAAAAGCACCTATCAAATATGTCCTTTTGAACAGTGAACTCGTCTGGTCTTCCAGACAATATCAGAAAGAAAACAAAAGAGAAGGGAGAAAGAGCATTAGAAAATAAATGGACACGTCTGGATTTCACACTGCTCAGTGAGCGAGAAAGAACAAAATAATAAAAAAAAAAATCTCAAAAGTAATAGAAAAAAGCCCCCAAAAAAGGCACAAAGAAAAACTCCTGCTTAGAACAAACGCTCTCCACCTCGGCTTAATAGAATCCACAGAGGCATCTGTTTGATGTTCCTGGGCAAGTAAGAAGGTGAAATAGTTCACCTGCAGTAAGCCCTACAGCCTGCTGGAGCTGCTAGCCTGGACGGCTGAGTGAACAATAGGACCCTCTGGCACTTTCTCGCTCCGATTGCTTTTCTGAAAGAGTCTCTCTAACCTTCACGACTGAAAGCTCATTTCTTAAGGTTTAGACCATCGAAGAGGCTTATCGAGATGTAAATTGTAAAAAAGGTTCAGTGGAACCCATATCAAATTGCAGCCCTGAATTAATCAGGGACATTTCTTAGTATTCAGATTTGTGTTTTTAAATTATAAGTCAAGCACACAACAGTAATGATAATCATCATTATCTGTCCCATATTCAAAAGGGGTAAACTGGGCAGGAGAAGCTCCTTCTTGGTTAAACCCTGCTGAGTGACCTGGTACCTGATTTTCAGTGCCACTTAATTAAGTTTAATACCACTGAATATTGCTGCTTACCGGTCATCGATAACTGGTTAGGTTAGGGGTGGGTTGAGGGTGGAACATGGTTTGAGCGCCTACGTAGCTGGTCAGCGGCGATTTTCAGTCAGCTAACCAGCTAAGTAACCACATAAATACATAAGTAGATAAGTATTGCCATACTGGGAAAGACCAAAGGTCCATCGAGCCCAGCATCCTGTTTCCAACAGTGGCCAATCCAGGTCACAAATACCTGGTAAGATCCCCCCAAAAGTACAAAACATTTTACACTGCTTATCCCAGAAATAGTGGATTTTCCCCAAGCCCATTTAATAACGGTCTATGGACTTTTCCTTTAGGAAGCCGTCCAAACCTTTTTAAAACTCTGCTAAGCTAACCACCTTTACCATGTTCTCTGGCAACGAATTCCAGAGTTTAATTACACGTTGAGTGAAGAAACATTTTCTCCGATTTGTTTTAAATTTACTACATTGTAGCTTCATCGCATGCCCCCTAGTCATAGTATTTTTGGAAAGCGTGAACAGACGCTTCACATCTACCTGTTCAACTCCACTCATTATTTTATAGACCTCTATCTTATCTCCCCTCAGCCGCCTTTTCTCCAAGCTGAAGAGCCATAACCGCTTTAGCCTTTCCTCATAGGGAAGTCGTCCCATCCCCTTTATCATTTTCGTCATCCTTCTCTGCACCTTTTCTAATTCCACTATATCTTTTTTTACATACGGCAACCAGAATTGAACACAATATTAGAGGTGCTAATTCCCATATTTACCACTTAGCACACTTCAGTTAATTACCCCCTCAGATTCTCATGAAAAGTGACCTCTCAAGTACAACTATTTCTGAAGTCCAGTTTCTATATGGGCTGTGAACAGTGGTATTATAGTGGCAGGCCTGCCCAGTCCTGTGGGAATGACTGCTGTCAGTTAATAGTTAGGGTGAAGACTACATGCGTGGGATAAACACAAAGGAATTCTGTTTAGAAGGAATGGTTCCGCGGCATCTTAGCAGAGATTGGGTGGTGATGCCAGTAATTGGGAAACAAAATGGAAGTTGGGCAGACTTCTACGGTCTATGCCTTGATCGTGACTGAATAGATAGGGATGGGCTGGAGTGTAAATTTTAAGGGGCTTCAACGATAGCTTCAGAACTTAGTACAAGAACAGTGCTGGGCAGACCTCTACAGTCTGTGCCCTGAGAAAGGTAAGGACAAATCAAACTCAGGTATACATAAAAAGTATCTTGTTGGGCAGACTGGATGGACCGGACAGGTCTTTATCTGCCGTCATTTACTATGTTACTATGTTACAAGCTTTGGGCCATTTACTGAAGGGCTCATCCTTAGACTCCTCTCCAATTGTGCAGCTCATGCTAGAGACAGCAGTTGAGAGAAGCAGTTGGGTCTTGGCACTGAAAGGGTGGCAGCTGCATTAGAAAAACAGCTGTCACTGGATGTATTATGGTGATTTCAGTCCAAAAAAACCCCCAAAAGGTTAAAAGGGACTCTTAACAGGAAGAAATGAAATATCTCTAGGAGCTGTCTATGGTGCTGAAATAAAATCTGGGGTTTAATTAAGGGGTCCTTTAATCAAGCTGCATTAGTTGTGAACGTGCACCAGCCCCCAGATTCTATAAGTGATGACTAAAGTTCCGCACGCAAATCAACATGTGTAGCAATTTGCGCATGGAATTTAATTGGTTAACAAGCCAACCAGCGCAGATAATTGGATATTAACAATTGGCACTAATTAGGAATTTACATGCATAGCTCGCAAAGCATATTCTATAAAGTGATGTACGTACATTGAACCATGCAGATTCCAAAAGGGGGTGCAGCCATAGGAGGAGCGTGGGTGGGTCATGGGTGTTCTTAATAATGATATGCAGTGTTACAGAATATGCCTGATCCATGCCAGGTTTTAGTTTGTGTAAATTGCTGTGTCTAAATTTTACTCATGGGACATCCTGCTACGTGTATTCTATAAACCACACCTAACTTTAGGTGAGGTTTATAGAATAGCGCTAAGCACATTTTTTTCAGAGCCATTTTTTTTGCACTATATATAGAATTCCCCCCCCCCCCCAATGCAGCAAAATAAGCCTAAAACAGAGGGATCCTTTTACCAAGTTGCAGGAAAAAGTGCCCTGCGCTAATGGTGGGGGCCATTTTTCCCATGCACCTGAGCCCTTATTACCGCAGTGGGTAAAAAATCCCCCAAACACACATGGCCATGCAGTGGGGAACCCTTACTACCACCCACTGAGGTAGTGATAAGGGCTCCCATGCTAACCTGGTGGTAACTGAACAGTGCATGGCGATGCCCAATTACCATCGGGTTATTGCTGCGCAAGCCATTTGCAGGAGTTTTCTTTTTCACCGAGAAATGGTGCACGCTTGGGGCAGGACTACTGCTGGTAGCCACCTTGGGCCAGTGGTAGTCCCGAAAGAGCAAGCGGGCTTATCGCTTTAACCCAAAGTGGGTATCAACAAAACATACATAATATCCATAAAAACAAAAACTGATCAGCCAGGAACAATGTTAACTACACAGTCAACATAAAGTCAGGATAACATAAAGCCATACACAGTTAATATTTATTTATTTATTTTATTTATTACATTTGTACCCCGCGCTTTCCCGATCATCGCAGGCTCAATGCGGCTTACATAGTAACAAGAGAATACAATCTGTAGTTTCAAAATCAACAAGGATGTATGTGATAGGACAATGAACAAGGAGTAAACGGGATAAAAGAGGTACGAGTGAAAGGATAGGGATAGGTAAAGAGGATCGTTACTTTCAGAGAAGTGAAAGGAAAGTCAGAAATGAACTGGGGCTTATCGTATTCCAATGGGACATAAATTAGATAGACTCGGTGGTCTCACAGTGCTTATTTTATTTTTCATCAGGTCTGTTTCTCTGCAACATTTACCTAGATTATAATCTTTAAATGGTCCTACAAAAGCTCTACTGGATAACTCCAGGCAGGATATTACATTCTTAAGTTGGAAAGCACCTAAGGTTTGGCCAGGTCAGACTTGCAGTCAACATTTAGTGGCACGTATGTCCTTGTCATTCAGGTTAAGACACTTCTTTCACAGTACATTTTCTAAGTATAAAACATTTATCCTGAAAAATGATTTCAAAATGAAACAACTAGTGCTCACTCCTCTGTAAAATGAGCATCCATAAAAAAAGTAGTGAAAACTGCACACTACCAAACGCATTGCTTAATTTCTTTTATCACGTACAAAGTTAAGGATGTGGTCCATTATTCCCCTGTGAAAGGAACGGAAAAGCTACAACAAAACTGTAAAAAAAGCAAACATAACACACTCTTTCTTGGGTTGGTGTGGACCCTGAAAGTTAGTCACTTCATTAGTAAGTAAATGTGCATCATGTTTCTACCCCATAGACAATTGCAGCAGTAAAAATATTCAAATAACAATACAAAGTATGGCATGGTAGACTACTTACAACGTCAACACAATACGTAATAGAACATTTTAACTGACAGTGTAGGGTATAAGCGAAGATGAAACATTTAGATAGGAGAGTAAGAGGAGTTAGAAAATAAGCTTACTAATTTAAAGACAGTTGCACATGAGGGGGTCAGTGAGATGGTCAAAAATGATCTCAGCTAGGATAGGAGTGGATAAACGTGTCCTGCTGCAGTATGTGCAGCCCGTGTCACTCCTTGTATGTGTGAGTGAGACTAAAAGTAACTACTGCATGTTTATTAGTTAGCAAGTACTGTCAATGTACAGAATGCAGTACAGGAAAAAAAAAGAGATAAAATGACATGAACTATATATAAAAAAAAACCAAAGAGCGAAAAGTTAATAACATCAAAGCAAGTGCAAAAACACAGGTCCTTTTTACGATGGATTTAAAATCAATGCGAGCTCAGTTTTTATGAATCATTTCTTTGTAAAACTGCTTATTGATAACGGGTAAATTACAAGTTGACTTGGTAGTCCATTTCAGGTCAACGCATTTGACCTCAATTTAGAGGTAGTGTGCCTGAAGATGGAATGTGACTTATGCAAGAAGAGTGACCCACAAGTGAAAGCAGCAAAAAGACCCATCATGGGGAAGGTTTCTTTCAAAGCCCTGTACAGAAGGGATGGAGAACAAGGAGGCAAGATGGGAAAGAATGGACAAAAAGGAAGGAATAAAGAACGTAGCTGTTAATTTTAGTTACTTCTAATGATACATCCGGGCTATTATACTGCTATAATAGTCACTATTAGGGTTACATTGTGTACGGGAGTTATTGTCAACTGATTGCCCAGTAGTGTGTTGAAAACAATACTGAATACACAGCTATTGGGGTTATCTACAGCACTTATCATTTCTTGAATAGGCCTAATTATTCAAGTATCCTGTTAACGGCTGTCAATCAAGTTCAATTAACAGCTTTTCAAACACTGCCTAGGATTCTGTACTTCTAAACAAAAACATCAGTGCATTGTACAGCACATTTTGTCTGGTTTCCATTCAGCTCCCCCGAGCTGAAATAGGTACATTTGCTTGATTAAAAAATCGCCAGTGCATCTGGTATTCCCGTCTACCAGACAAAACACAGATGCAGTGAAGTGGCAGACTCCAGCGGTGGGTCTTTGAGAAGAGTAAGGGGCGAAAACATGTCACATGATATGTAGCAGCTCAGCCATGGGATTTCCCCATATACATCTCCAGTAGTCAGTTCGCTTGTGAAATCCTGTATTGATAGAGGCTTCGAGGAGCCTAAGAGGGAATTGACCCTTCAGTAGGATTTTCTAGGCCAGGTTTACCAAACATGTCCTGTTGACCCCATTTGAGTTCTCAGAATATCTCAAATTTGTACATGAGACATATTCCTCTATATAGTGGAAGCCAGGTTTAAGCAAATTTCTCTTATGCATGTTTATTTATTTATTAGGATTTATTTACCGCCTTTTTGAAGGAATTCACTCAAGGCGGTGTACAGTAAGAATAGATCAAGCATGAGCAATAGACAATTACAGCAGTACAAATATTCAAAAACAATACAAAGTATGGCATGGTAGACTACTTACAATGTCAACACAACACGTAATAGAACATTATAACTGATAGCGAAGGGTAAAGCAAAGATGTAACATTGTAAGGAGTTACGCAATAGACAATTACAGCAGTAAAAATATTCAAATAACAATACAAAGTATGGCATGGTAGACTACTTACAATGTCAACACAACACGTAATAGAACATTATAACTGATAGCGAAGGGTAAAGCAAAGATGTAACATATTGTAAGGAATTACGCAGAAGACGGCCTCAAGGAAAGCGAGAGCAGCCCCGGAGGGAGATTAAAAGACGTTTGCAAATGCGCCCTCTAGTGGCCAAGATTAGAATAAGGGATAAGCCTAGGAACCACGATTCCCACAATGCACCTGACCTAATACAGGACTCACAGGAAGTGGAGGGGGAGGAGCAGGATTGGGAGATGGATTCTAATCAGGGCGATAAGGAGCAGCTGGAGGAGCCCTGTGAGGAGACAGAAGAGATGGAATGGGATAAAAGGGAGGGTATAGAGGAGAGTATGGAGGTGGCTGCATTTACACAGACTGCTGGTGCTAAGGTGAAGGGTTTCTTGGCCAAGGTATTTCCTCAAGTTTCTGGGATAGGAAAGACAGAATTGATGCAGCTGGGAAGAAACCTGTGGCACCAAGCAATTCAAAAGGTTAAGGGTGCTAGAAGCTAAATACTGTGTGTTGTAAGGAACTGATGATTAACAGGCTGATCAGTGACCAACTAGGAAGAAAAGAAAGATGGTGTTAGAGAACATTGGACTCTGTTCAGGAAAAGCTCTGTCTGGCCTTAAGAACATGGAAATTGTCAAAGAGTTTATGACGATACAGTTTATTGTGCTGCTGAAGTTACTACAACTGAATGGATGTGAATAAAAGTGAACCCTTTATTATAAGACTGTTGGAGTTTCTGTCCGTTTGTTGGGGTTATCACTGAATGGTGAGCTAACTGAACAGTCGCTCACGGAAGCAGTGGCCGGAGGGGCAGAGAACTGGAATTACCTGGTGCTGCGAGGGAGGAAGGCCAGCATTGAAGCAGATCAGCTAAGCAGGGTCAACCTGGGCCGAAGAGCAGAAGGGGGACCTGCTGACAAAATAGAAGGGTAAGAAAGTAGGCAGAGTTAGAAAGTAAGGTGATTGATTTGAAGAAAGTTGCACGTGAGGTCAGAGAGATGGTTAAATGTTATCTCAGCTAGGGTAGGAGTGGATAAACATGTCCCGCTGCAGTATGTGCAGCCCGTGTCACTCCTTGTGTGTGCGAGTGAGACTAACAAGTTAGTTAATTCTTCCTTTAAAGGCTTGGTTGAAGAGCTAAGCTTTCACCTGCTTCCTGAAGTAGAGATAGTCTTGTGTTAAGCGCAGCCTTTCAGGCAGTGCATTCCAGAGTGTGGGGGCTACTCCGGAGAAGGCTCACTTGTTAATTGTAAATATTCTGGAAACAAGATTGGCTGTAGGAGGTCACCTGTACAATTTTGAGAAGCTCTGGTTGAAATTTCAGATTATCATGATCCCTTTACTTTCCTTTATTTTCATAGCTTTTTATCTTTTATCATTCCTTTCATTAGGTTTTTTTTTTTTAATGTAAATTGTCTGGTTGCTGTGTTACTCCACTCGGAGGCCCTTTTCACAAAGGTGCATAAGAACCTATGTGCATCCAGCATGTGCCAAATTGGCATTACTGCCCAGCTACTAGGTGCCCTGGGCGGGAATTCTGAATTTGGTGTGCATCGAAAACACGCAGTAGAAAATATTTTCTGTTTTCTACCATGTGGTGCTCACCCGGCAATAAATGGGCATGCGCTGCATGCCTACCATCCAGGTAGCACGTGAGACCTTACCGCTAAGACAGTGGGTGGGTATGGTCTCCAAAAATGGACACGTACTGGTTTTTATTTGCCTCGCGTCCATTTTCCGGCCCCTTAAAAAAGGTCCTTTTTCCAGAATGCTGCAAAAACTGGCCTGGTGAGTGCCCAAAAGACGCGCTCGCACTGCCGCAGGCCACTTTTTGCTGCAGCTTAGTAGAGGAGCCCCATAATCCTATATAAGAATTTGCACCTCCAACGTTCCATATCTGGCTGCCTGGGGTCATAACATCTCCTGACGTCAGCCAGCCTCCAGCGTTCCATTCCCCCTCACCGTCCCGCCCTTGCGTCAAGACGTAATGACATCAGAGGGCAGAACAGTGAGAGGGAAGGGAATGCTGGAGGCGAGCTGACATCTGGAGGGATGTTACCAACGGAACGGAAGCCAGCGCCAGCCAGCCAGAGAACGTTCGGGTACAAATCGAGGGGAAGAGAGAATTGAGGGGAGGAAGGGGAGGGGAGCGCAGGGCAGAGGAGAATTGATGGACATAGAGGGGGAGGGCAGCGGATAGAGAAAAAAAAAGCTTACATGACAGCCTTCCTAGGGCCAGTTTCATTGTTGAGGAAACAGGCATGGTTCCACTAGTGAAGAAATATAGGCCCACAAACTAGGCATAGGTGAGACCCTCTTACTGGACTAAATTCATTCATTTGTGACTAGGTTTTTGAAAAGCTGAGCTGAGGGAGGGAATGTAACACACAGTAACACAGCTCAGCTTCTCAACTCCAGCATTGGAGGATCTGAGCTTGGTGCTGAACAGACTTCTACGGTCTGTGTCCCACAAAAGCAAAAGACGGGTGAAGCTTCAACTCCAGTGTTGTTGACTGCCTTATTTTCATGTGCTGAGAGTGAGGGTGCTGTGCAGCTCAAAGGAGTGGGGGGGGGGGGGGGGGAAGATTGGTAAATTGAATACTGTCAGTTCTACTTGGGGATGATATATGGTTAAAACCAAGATTCCATCACGTTTGGCTGCTTATGTAGTTGGAATGGTGGAAATTTGAGAAGTAGTGTTTAAGCATGGGTGGCTGTGGCCCACTCAGAGTGGCTTGTGTGCCTCTGGCCACCTTGTTTGGCAGACTGGATGGCCATGGGGTAAGAGTTCTCTTAATGCACGGCCATGTGTGCCTGGGGTCCTTTTACCCACTGTGGTAAAAAATGGCCCTGGCATGCGGGAAAAACAGCCCCCACCATCAGCGCAGGGCCCTTTTTCCCGCAGCTTGGTAAAAGGACCCCTTAACCCTCCATTGTTGCAGACATCCAAAAAAACAAAACAGCTTAGATTGTGAGTGGAGGAGTAGCCTAGTGGTTAGTGCAGTGGACTTTGATCCTGGGGAACTGGGTTCGATTCCCACTGCAGCTCCTTGTGACTGTGGGCAAGTCACTTAACCCTCCATTGTTCCAGGTACAAAATAAGTACCTGTATATACTATGTAAACTGCTTTGAATGTAGAAAGGTGGTATATCAATTCCAGGAATAACATGTATAGAATGTTTGTACGTTTGGGAAGCTTGTCAGGTGCCCTTGGCCTGGATTGGCTGCTGTCGTGGACAGGATGCTGGGCTTGATGGACCCTTGGTCTTTTCTCAGTATGGCATTACTTATGTACATTAATAAGATTCCATACACAACCTCAAAGAGTAGCAACATTCCATGTAGAACCCCAAAGAAAAGCAAGATTCCAGAATCCCAAGGAGTGGAGGAGTAGCCTAGTGGTTGATACTATTTGAGATTCTACATGGAATGTTGCTAGTGGAGGAGTAGCCTAGTGGTTAGTGCAGCAGACTCTGATCCTGGGGAACTGGGTTCAATTCCCACTGCAGCTCCTTGTGACTATGGGCAAGTCACTTAATCCTCCATTGCCCCAGGTACAAATAAGTACCTGTATATACTATGTAAACCTCTTTGAATGTAGTTGCAAAAACCACAGAAAGGCAGTATATCAAGTCCCATTTCCCTTTCCCTATTTGAGATTCTAAACGAAATGTTGCTACTATTGAGATTCTGTTGCTATTATTCAAGATTCTACATGGAATGTTGCTAGTGGAGGAGTAGCCTAGTGGTTAGTGCAGTGGACTTTGATCCTGGGGAACTGGGTTCGATTCCCACTGGAGCTCCTTGTGACTCTGGGCAAGTCACTTAACCCTCCATTGCCCCAGGTACAAAATAAGTACCTGAATATATGTAAACTGCTTTCAACGTGGTTGCAAAATACCACAGAAAGGCGGTATATCAAGTCCAATTTCCATCCTACTAGGGATGTAGAAAAGTATCTGCTCATAATATATATGGAAGCCAGTTTGATTGCATCACGGAACAAATCTATCAAATCTGCGACCCTCTATCACCTTGGGTGGTGGGAGAATGGCAACACACCTTCCACTGCAATACCAGATACAATTAATCTACATGAATTGAACACAAAGGGTAATATCAGCAACCCAACAGTTTTAATCTTGTAGCTTTGAAAAGAAGCTTTGTTTTTTCTCTTCAGATCATTATTAAAAGGGGGAAAAAAATCTCCATATCTTTTCATGTAATGGCTATCCCGTTTCCATGTGGTTATAACTCAACTCCTCCAAATCATTTTCTTAATTTCCTTACTACCCTCGTCTAAGTGTGATTAAAAATGATGAATCCTTTCTCAGGACTCCCTCATAATATTATCTACATTGTGGGTACTTCTAAGGTACACAAAGCTTTCTTTATGGGCAGGTAACCGGAGACAGATTTCATGTTTAGATTAATAACTGTAGAAATAGCTCTTCTTGGTGGTATTTTGAAGCAGATTGCTACAAACGAAGGTTGAATAATATATTGTAATCCACTTTTAATGGACAAGATTGGAAAAGATATCCCTGCTACACAGGCAAGGAGCAGTTCTCAATTAACTTTCCGTGAGGTTCATTTGAAAGCAGGCCACATGAGTTGCAAACATGCCTTTGAAATTCAAATGAAGTACATTTCTCATTCATTTGAGAAATAAAATTAAATGAAGATTGTCCTGTACTTCCCAATGACTGGGGATATTTGGAATTGTAGTATACCATGAGCACTGTTACAATAAAGACCTTATTTCACTTTTCTCCATAAAATGCACTCGAAGATGATTTAAGTTTCAAATGCATTTTAAGATGATCAGAGACGGTTCACTTTAATTATGTTTAAACCAATTTTCAAACCATTTTGAAACATGTTTATATACACGAGAGATGTATGTGTTAGGCGGTGAGAGTCTGAAATGTACAGACGGGGAGAGGGATCTTAGGGTGATAGTATCTGAGGATCTGAAGGCGATGAAACAGTGTGACAAGGCGGTGGCCGTAGCTAGAAGGTTGCTAGGCTGTATAGAGAGAGGTGTGACCAGCAGAAGAAAGGAGGTGTTGATGCCCCTGTATAAGTCATTGGTGAGGCCCCACATGGAGTATTGTGTTCAGTTTTGGAGGCCGTATCTTGCTAAGGATGTAAAAAGAATTGAAGCGGTGCAAAGAAAAGCTACGAGAATGGTATGGGATTTGCGTTACAAGACGTATGAGGCGAGACTTGCTGACCTGAACATGTATACCCTGGAGGAAAGGAGAAACAGGGGTGATATGATACAGACGTTCAAATATTTGAAAGATATTAATCCGCAAACGAACCTTTTCCGGAGAGGGGAAGGCGGTAGAACGAGAGGACATGAAATGAGATTGAAGGAGGGCAGACTCAAGAAAAATGTCAGGAAGCATTTTTTCACGGAGAGAGTGGTGGATGCTTGGAATGCCCTCCCGTGGGAGGTGGTGGAAATGAAAACCCTTAACGGAATTCAAAAATGCGTGGGATAAACATAAAGGAATCCTGTTCAGAAGGAATGGATCCTCAGAAACTTAGCGGAGATTGGGAGGTGGGGCTAATGGTTGGAGGTGGGGCTAGTACTGGGCAGACTTCTACCATCTGTGCCCTGAAAGTGGTAGATACAAATCAAGGTCAGGTATACATATAAAGTAGTGCATATGAGTTTATCTTGTTGGGCAGACTGGATGGACCGTGCAGGTCTTTTTCTGCCGTCACCTACTATGTTACACGTTACTATGTTATGTGCTTCATATTCCATCTATTTGTCAGGTTAGGTTGGTTCCCACTTGGTGAACAGCTTTTTCAGTGGCCTGAGTAGCCAATGATTAGTGCCAGTGGGCTCACACTAATCCAGTATAATTGGAAGGTGGTAGAGTACCCAATATCACTAATTCAAAAGACACCCTCGCATCAAAATATTCAATGTGGGATACAAATGTAACAAATAAATAAATAAATGTAAAAGGCAAATACAGACTATTATACACGAGGAGGAAAAAGCCTCAACTGACCTAGACCAGCTTAATCTTTTTCGGTCTTAAAAAGTGTTCATTGATCCATCATTGGCAGAAAAAAAACCTCCTGCATATTTTTTGCATTTTTTAAATTCAACCATATAACATTTCTCTCAAAAACAGTTTGTACTTAGCTTGCAATGCTAACAAAAATGCAAGATCCTACCTCACTCTTGGCTTTCCCAAATATCAAGGCCTAAGATACAAATCTACACTTACAACCAGTTTCACGTACGTCTGCACCAAAACTTGGAATTCTCTACCGAAAGAATTAAAATCTATGAAAAACTATCTGACATTCTGAAAACATCTCAAAGCCCACCAATTTAGGAAATTCCTTTCTGATGAAACCACACAACCAAGGAGATCTCGGCCCTCGCTCCACATCACATGATCACCAAACGAACCAAACCAGGCTTGCGTCGATCTCAAACAACTTGAAGCTTACTTCTCTGAGTTTGGGAAACACTTCAGTTGGGGCTCTAGGGGTGGTCCAAGGCAATCTTCCATCTGAAACGAGGGATGAGATGCCACCTTCACCCCTGCCCCCCCCCCATCGTACCCCTTAGAGTTCAACATTTCTCCGGTCACACTCACTCGTTCTCTCCCAACTACTACTACTACTACTACTATTTAGCATTTCTATAGCGCTACAAGGCGTACGCAGCGCTGCACAAACATAGAAGAAAGACAGTCCCTGTTCAAAGAGCTTACAATCTAATAGACAAAAAAATAAATAAATAAAGTAAGCAACTCCCTCCCCCCCCCACCCCCGGCCACTGTCTGGCATCTTCCCCCTTCCTTCCTCAATCCCCTTCCCCTTATCTATCTTTTTTTGTTTTCCAAAAGTTGGCTGTGTCAGCGATTCCCATAGGCTGCCCTGCCACCTGCACCGGCCTCTGCAGCCCACCTCTGAGGAAACAGGAAGTTACATCAGAGAGGTGGTCCACAGTAGAGAGAAGAGGCCTGTTACCGCTGACTTTTAGAAAACAAAAAAAGAAGGTAGATTTGGGGAAGGAGGTTGAGGAAGGAAGGGCCGGTGGGTGGGGGGTAAAGGAGCAAGATGCTGCTCCATGAAGAGTGCCACCCGAGGTCCCCGCTTCAGTTGGCCTAATGGTAGGGCCACCACTGGGGATCTATACATCCCCTTCTCATGATGCTGGGGGTAGAAATGTTCCAGGCACCATATTGATCCAGTAGAAATGTGGATGCCTTACTGGACTAAAATACCCTCTTTTATGGACAACTATATGAATCATTCAATGAAGATGCCGTACATGAACTCTGCAGACCTCTGGTTTGCACATTAAAATGTCTCACAGTCTGCAAAGTATCCAAATGTCTATATAGATAAAGGCAAGATGGCTAAGTGTTTCTAATGTGTGCAACATGAATAAATGGAATGAAATTGAAAATGAAAAATAATGGAATTTGAGAGCAGTTTGGAAAATATGTAAGGCGAGGAGCCTTGTGCTTCTAGCACGATTTATCAGCTGCCATTGGGAACACTGATGTCTCACTGCTGTTACTATGTGGCCATCTGTTACTGGTCATGTAACGATAATAAAACAACTAGATCTCTCTCCACAGTAAAGAATGTTAGAAGAGAAACTTGCTAATTATTTTATGTGGTTTTAGATTCTTGCGACTTGTCTATTTTTAGTCGTTATTTGTAGAATTCGTTAATTAATTTTTTTTTGTAACCCACCCAGAACACTGTGAAATAACAGGCTGTAAATGTTCTAAATAAATACAAATAGAAACAGAGAAATATGACAGCAGAGAAGGGCCAAGTGGCCCATCCAGTCTACCCATCCTCGGTAACCACTAACTCTTCCTTTCCTAAGGGATCCCACATGCCTGTCCCACGTTTTCTTCAATTCTGACACAGTCCTCATCTCCACGATCTCTACCAGGAGGCCATTCCATGCATCCACCACCCATTCTATGAAATAGTATTTTCTTAGAAGAGGCTATTTCCTCTTAACTTCAGCCTATGCCCTCTCATTCCAGAGTTTTCCTTCATTTGAAAGAGGGTGACCTCCTGTGCATTAATGCCTCTGCGATATTTAAACATCTTTATCATATCCCCTCCCTTCCAATGTATTCATGTTGAGGTTCATAAGCCTGTCCCTATATATTTCATGAAAGAGACAGCTGACCAATTTTGTAGCCACCTTCTGGACCGACTCCATCCTGTTAGTATCACCCCTCAGGTGTTCAGCATCTCTCCTTCCTTCCTTCCCTCAATGGGTACCAATATTTCATAAGTACATAAGTAATGCCACACTGGGAAAAGACCAAGGGTCCATAGAGCCCAGCATCCTGTCGCTGACCGCGGTCAATCCAGGCCAAGGGCACCTGGCAAGCTTCTCAAGCGTACAAACATTCTATACATGTTATTCCTGGAACTGTGGATCTTTTTTCCATTTAGTAGCGGTTTATGGACTTTTCCTTTAGGAAACTATCTATCCCATTTTTAAACTCTGCCAAGCTAACCACCTTCACAGAGTTTAAATATTACCTACTACTTACTACTACTACTTATCATTTCTATAGCGCTACTAGACGTATGCAGCGCTGTACCTTTGAACATGAAGAGACAGTCCCTGCTCGACAGAGCTTACAATCTAATTAGGACAGACAAACAGGACAAACAAGAGATAAGGGAATATTAAGGTGAAGATGATAAAATAAGGGTTCTGAACAAGTGAATAAGGGTTAGGAGTTAAAAGCAGCATCATAAAGGTGGGCTTTTAGCTTGGATTTGAAGACGGCCAGAGATGGAGCTTGACGTACCGGCTCAGGAAGTCTATTCCAGGCATAAGGTGCAGCAAGATAAAAGGAACAGAGTCTGGAGTTAGCAGTGGAGGAGAAGGGTGCAGATAAGAGAGATTTACATAGTGAACGGAGTTCCCGGGGAGGAATGTAGGGAGAGATGAGAGTGGAGAGGTACCGAGGAGCTGCAGAGTGAATGCACTTATAGGTCAATAAGAGGAGTTTGAACTGTATGCGGAAACGGATAGGAAGTCAGTGAAGTGACTTGAGGAGAGGGCTAATATGAGCATAACGTCACTGGCGGAATATTAGTCATGCAGCAGAATTTTGAACAGATTGAAGAGGAGAGAGATGGCTAAGTGGGAGACCTGTGAGAAGCAAGTTGCAATAGTCTAAGCGAGTGGTGATAAGAGCGTGGATGATGGTTCTGGTAGTGTGCTCAGAAAGGATACAATGAAGGAGCTTGTGCAGTATTGGTGAGTGCACAGCATGCACTAGCACCTACAGAGCTAGATCCTGTGCCTCCCCCCAAGGTGTTCAGTGGGTTCCCTTTCTTTTCCTACCCCCATTCAAGGAGTGGAACCGACACAGTAGTCAACTTGTTTAAAGAAGACCCATTGAAGTCAACATGGGGCCTTGAGCATCCATGCATGCTCCAGCCCTGCCAGATCCTTCCTTCTTCTATAGAGGAAGTTCAGAGGGGCAAGATGTTCAAGGCTCTACAACACCAGCTGCAATGAAACTTCTTTAGACAAGCAGATTGCTGCATCACTGAGCCCCCCCCCCCCCCCCCAAATTGAGTTGCTCTGTGTAGATGCCTTTCAGCTCTAACCTCCCCCCTCAAAAAAAGAGCTTAACTTTAAGGCATATAAATCATTATATAGCCAAAAGTTGAAACCTGTCTTAGAAATGAAATCTGGACAGCTTGTCCAGATCATTTTATTGGACTCATAGAGACACTGAACATAATAGCAGATAAGGGATATTGGGTCCATGCAGTCTGCCCAAATTGTTTCAAACTACAGATCCCAATTGAGCTTAGAATTTCTTTCACTTCTTATGACTTGGGACCTTCCGTGCTTCTCTCATTTTTCTTTAAACTCTGCTACCTTTGTCTGAAAGGCAATTCCTTGTGTAACTGGGTCTCAACCATACCAGCTCAGTTTTTTTTTTTGTTTGTTACATTTGTACCCCACGCTTTTCCCACTCATGGCAGGCTCTATGCGGCGGGCAATGGAGGGTTAAGTGACTTGCCCAGAGCCACAAGGAGCTGCCTGTGCCTGAAGTGGGAATTGAACTCAGCTCCTCAGGACCAAAGTCCACCACCCTAACCACTAGGCCACTCCTCCACTGTTGCTACTATTTGAGATTCTACATGGAATGTTGCTATTCCACTAGCAACATTCCATGTAGAATCTCAAATAGTAGCAACATTCCATGTAGAATCTCCAATAGTATCTATTTTATTTTTGTTACATTTGTACCCTGTGCTTTCCCACTCATGGCAGGCTCAATGCAGCTTACATGGGGCAATGGAGGGTTAAGTGACTTGCCCAGAGTCACAAGGAGCTGCCTGTGCCGGGAATCAAACTCAGTTCCTCAGTTCCCCAGGACCAAAGTCCACCACCCTAACCACTAGGCCACTCCTCCACTCACTTGAATCTCAGTCACAGGGACGGAAACACTATTCCTCATAGCAATTTATCTTTCTCCACTCAGCTCTCCACTCTTACAAACTTGAGAGTGGGTCAATGGTCCGCAATAGTGATCCGGGATATTTGGCGTTTGAGAGACTGTTAGTAGGGGTCCTTTTTCTCAGTCTAAGAGCAAACGTTCTCGCTGTCATGCCAAACACCACTCTGTACGAGAGTTTCTCTAACTCAATGCAAACCAACTTTACTGGAACTTCAGCAACTGTAGTTAAACTCTTCAGAACTCATTATGTACATTGCACATCCAAGACCATCTGTGGAAATCTCGGCCACTTCCCTTCACTCTTTGATTAAGTCAATGCTGTACATATTTACGCAGACTCCTCTCCTTCACCCATCCTGTTGTGTCAGGAATAATCCAAGGCAGTTTCTGTTACTCCTGATACCAATCCAGATCTTTCAGACCCAGACCCTTTAGGCTGTCCAGCAATGCATTTCTCAGGGCTACACCCTGGCCTTGAACAGGATTCCTGTTCTCTGGTCTAGGGTTACCATATTTTGTCCCCCCAAAAGGAGGACACATGCCCTGCCCCCACCACATACCCCACCCCACCCCCTTTCACGCCCTCACTCTGCCTCCTGTCACATTTCCCCTCTCCCCTGTCACACACCCCGTCACCCCCCTCCCCTTACCTTACTACTGCCCTGGTGGTCTAGTGACCACTTCGGGGCAGGAAAGAGCCCCCTCTTTCCTGCCCGGAGCGCTGCCCTGCATGCATCCTTCCTGTTGGTGATCTCGGCGCCGATTCAAAATGGCTGACGAGAGTTGACGTCTCGCGAGGTCACTTCAACTCTCGGCGGCCATTTTGAATCGGCGCCAAGGATCACCAACAGGAAGGATGCATGCAGGGCAGCGCTCCTGGCAGGAAAGAGGGGGCTCTTTCCTTCCCCGAAGGCGGAAGAGGTCACTAGACCACCAGGGCAGTAGTAACTAAGGGGAGGGAGGCTAGCAATCTGCCCGTTTGTCCGGATTTCTGGGCAAACGGGCAGGCTGGTGGGCGGGCCCACCCACCAGCCTGCCCATTTGTCCAGAAATCCAGACAAACAGGCAGACTGGCAAAACCCGCCCGGTTGCCCGGACATGTCCTCAAAAAGAGGACATGACCGGGTAAATCTGGACATATGGTAACCCTAATCTGGTTCCTCACCTGAAGCTCTATCTCCTTCTCAGTTGCCACTAACTACTCTTTTAATCAGTCCATATTTCTTTCTTTCACTCCAGGATCCCCCAATACTCCCAAGGGTCCTGGTGGTGATACAGGCAACGAAAGACCTGCGCTGGCATCGGCACGTGTTTTTGACGCATGCCGAGGCCCCCTTTTATCACAGCAGATAAAAGGTAGGTCTTGCTTTTCTGCAGGAAATGGCCGTGCGGCAAGTAAAGCACTTGTTCACGGCCATTTCAGGGGAGAGCCCTTACTGCCACCCATTGAAGTGGTGGTAAGGGCTCCCATGCTAACCTGGTGGTAACTGAGCAGCGCACAACACTGCCTGATTACCACCAGGTATACACTGGTGCTATAAAAATATTTTTGTAGCGCCGGATATGAAGGCGCTGGGGGTGGGATGTACAACCAGGCTGCTACAGTAGCTTGGCGGTACTTCCTTTATAGCGAATAGCATTGCTGCTTTGTAAAAGGGGACCTTAGTTTGGTTGGGTTAGAGGCAGAGTTGCAATAAATTTGTAGGTGTATACATAAAATGCATGCATGCACCATAGAATGTCTGCATGTTGCATAAATTTGCACCCTCTTTGGAGCATGTGAATTTTCACACTGTTGGGGTTACTTTTGGGTGCCTGTTTTCTAAAAGCACAGAGGCTCCTATCCTGCTTATTTTCAAACGAGAAGGCCGGCGATCTTCCGACACAAATTGGGAGATGGCCGGCCATCTCCTGAAGCCGGCGAAATCGGTATAATCGAAAGCCGATTTTCGCCGGCTTCAACTGCTTTCCGTCGCAGGGCTGGCCAAAGTTCAAGGGGGCGTTTCGGCAGGGTATGGAAGGCGGGACGGGGGCGTGGTTACGAGATGGCCGGCTTCGGACGATAATGGAAAAAAGAAGGCCAACTCTGACGAGCACTTCGCTGGCTTCACTTGGTCCATTTATTTTTAGGACCAAGCCTCAAAAAAGTGCCCCAACTGAGCAGATGACCAATGGAGGGAATTGGGGATCACCTCCCCTTACTCCTCCAGTGGTCATCAACCCCCTCTCACCCCCCAAAAAATAATAATTTTTTTGCCAGCCTCTATGCCAGCTTCAAATGTCATACCCAGCTCCATGACATGCAGATCCCTGGAGCAGTTTTTAGTGGGTGCAGTGCACTTCAGGCAGGTGCACCCAGGCCCATCCTCCCCTACCTGTTACACTTCTGGTGGTAAATGGGAGCCCTCCAAACCCCCTCCCCAAAACCCACTGCACTCACATCTAGGTGCCCCCCTTCACCCCTTAGGGCTATGGTAGTGTTGTACAGTTGTGGGTAGTGGGATTTGGGGGGCTCAGCACACAAGGTAAGGGAGGTATGCACCTGGGAGCAATTTTTGAAGTCCACTGCAGTGCCCCCAAGGGTGCCCGGTTGGTGTCCTGGCATGTGAGGGGGACCAGTGCACTACGAATGCTGGCTCCTCCCACGACCAAATGCCTTGGATTTGGCCGGGTTTGAGATGGCCGCCATTAGTTTCCATTATCGGCAAAAACCAATGGTGGCGATCTCTAACGCCGGCCCAAATGTTGAGATTTGGCCAGCCCCCGACCGTATTATCGAAACGAAAGATGGCCGGCCATCTTGTTTCGATTATACAGTCGGGTATGCCGCTTTCCGGGGCTGCCCTTCGAGATGGCCGCCCATATAGATGGCCGGCCCCGTTCGATTATGCCCCTCCACGTTGCCTTTCTATAGGATGCTTAAAATATGTACCTTTGTGGAGCTTTTACCTACGTACTCTCTCATAAAAATCACCCCTCAAGTGCATGTTGAATTGCACGCATGTACTTCAGCTGCTGTCAGGGGTAGCAAATTGAGATTTTGGGATTGGTTCTGCCAGTATCAAAAGCTGACCATATAAAACCTTTGAATATCAACTCCATCTGTTTATTCTGGCAAAATAACAGAAGAACGGCATTTTACTTCAGCGTTACTGCAATACGTACCATAAGAATGAAGATTATTGGAATAACTCTGGACAGGACATGGTTAATCATCCTGGGGTTTTTTTTTTTTTAAATGGCTGGGGAATGCCATTGCCTCCTCAATTAAGTCGAAAACTCATCATCTTGAAATTCTAATTTCAGATGTAAAGAGAGGAAGGGAATACAAGCTTGCATCCCAGGAGAGGCCCGCCTGATGTGACTTTCTTTCTGCGTTGCCCAAGCTCTCAGGAACCAAGCCAACTTCTCTGAAGGAGAACTCAATAGGTGAATGCAAATTAACATACAGGAAAAGAAAAACCCTCATCAAGCAATGATTAATGGGTTCTTAGTGTAGCTGTACTTTAGATGAACAAGGCTTAGTTTTAGCAAAATGCATAGAGGCATTCAGTATATTTCAGTCCTTCCCTGGAAAGACTAGAAAATATGTTGTGTTTATGTGATGATAAAATGTACATGTTGCATATCTGTTCACGTTGAAACCTAATTTAAGCATACAATCTGCCTACCTGTTACATCATTAATTGAATATCATTATTCATCGTTTAATTATGTCCTTGACTACTTGATTAATCAACTAGATTCACTAAGCCTTTTGGGTATTGAGGGCTCTAGTCGTTGGGAGTTCATATCTTACTGTGCAAGCCTATTTGATAGACATTGGTCTTGTCAACCGTCTCTTGAGGGTACTGGCCTACTCTATCAATTTCTCAAGATCAAAACGTATTGACTTTTCAAAATTAACTGCCCAAGAGTAGATTGTGACTAAGAAGCACAATCAAAAATAAAAAGAGAACACGATCCTATGAGGAAAGGCTAAAGCGGCTAGGGCTCTTCAGCTTGGAGAAAAGGCGGCTGAGGGGAGATCTGATAGAGGTCTATAAAATAATGAGTGTGGTTGAACGGGTAGATGTGAAGCGTCTGTTCACGCTTTCCAAAAATACTAGGACTAGGGGGCATGCGATGAAGCTACAATGTAGTAAATTTAAACCGAATCGGAGAAAATGTTTCTTCACTCAACGTGTAATTAAACTCTGGAATTCGTTGCCAGAGAATGTGGTAAAGGCGGTTAGCTTAGCGGAGTTTAAAAAAGGTTTGGACGGCTTCCTAAAGGAAAAGTCCATAGACCGTTATTAAATGGACTTGGGGAAAATCCACTATTTCTGGGATAAGCAGTATAAAATGTTTTGTACATTTTTGGGATCTTGCCGGGTATTTGTGACCTGGATTGGCCACTGTTGGAAACAGGATGCTGGGCACGATGGACCTTTGGTCTTTCCCAGTATGGCAATACTTATGTACTTATGAGTAGGAACCAATGGGGATATAATGAGGTCAAAAAAGGAGACCAGAGAGTCCAACAAATGCAAAAAAATGTCGCTTTTGTTTATTTGTCAACCATACAGAAAGTACAGTTATCCGGCACAACTCACAACTGGGGGAACCAGATTTGACACGGCTGTGTTTCAGCGTAAATGCCGGAGTCAGGATTCCAATGTTCTTCCTTCTGGGCATCGCCACCACCGCAGATGACGGAAGACTCTTCTTCTCAGAGTTGCCAAAGAGGAAGAGTTTAGGCCAGTCCTGGAAGCAGTGGCGTACCAAGGGGGTGGGGTGGTGGGGGCGGTCCGCCCCGGGTGCACGCCGCTGGGGGGTGCCGCGGCGCGCGCCTGTCAGCTGAGTTTGCTAACTTCGCTGCAGCTCCCTCTGCCCCGGAACAGGTTACTTCCTGTTCCGGCCGGGGCAGAGGGAGCTGCAGCGAAGTTAGCGAACTCAGCTGACAGGCGCGCGCCGTGGCACCCCCCCAGCGGCATGCACCCGGGGGGGTGTCATTTCGCCAGGGGGTGTCATGCCGGCTAGGATCGCCACTGCCTGGAAGCCTGACCACTCTATTCTGAGGCACTGTGGACCTGCAGCACTGATTCAGTGGATAGAATCTGAGACTAAAAATATCACACTGTTTTGGGGATGGCAGTTCAAAAGCAGTTCTGGCCAAAAGGTTTCTTTCCTGGAACAGGAGAAGAAGTGGCCTAATGGTCAAAGCGATGTGCTGAGAACTAGTGATGCCAGGGTTAAAATCTTCCTTCTGCCACCAACACTGCTTCTGGCCTTGGTCAAGTGACTTTGGGGCTCATTTTCAAAATAGAAAAACGTCTAAAAAGTGGCATAAAGCAGCATTTGCACATTTTTCTCACAAAAACGCCCAAATCAGTATTTTTGAAACCTAATTTTCAGACATTTTTCCAGGGGCGTAGCCAGACAACAGATTTTGGGTGGGCCTAGGCAAGAAGTGGGTGGGCACCAAGTGTTCTCCCCCCCTCCCCCACTACAGCCAGAAAAAAATCTCAGCTGGTGGGAAAACGCTTCTTTCCACCTTGGCAGTCTGCAGCAGGCATGCCCTGAAAACTGAGCATGTGCAGGTACCGGTATCGTGGAGAGTAGCGTTTTCATTACCATCAGGGGGGACTCTTCTGCTGGCAGAGCTTGGGATCCCTACCAGCTACTGTTGGGTGGGCCTGAGCCCTAAGTGGGTGGGCCTTGGCCCACCCAGGCCCACCTGTGGCTACGCCACTGCATTTTTCTATGAAGTCTGTCAGAAGTGCGTCCAAATCTCAAGGGGGAGTGTCAGGGGCGTGTTCAGGCGGGACCTGGGCGTTCCTGAGACTTAGACAATTTTCAGCCATAATGGAACAAAGATGTTTTGAGCCAGACCTGCTTTTATAACGAATAAGGCACAAAACGGTGCCCTAAATACCCAGATGACCACTGGAGGGAATCAGGGATGACCTTCCCTTATTCCCCCAGTGGCCACTAACCCCTTCCCACCCCCTAAAAATGTGATGAAAAACATTACTTGCCAGCCTCAGGTGTTATACTCAGGTCCATCAGAATAGCATGCAGGTCCCTGGAGTAGTCTAGTGGTGGGTGCAGTGCACTGCAGACAGGTGGACCCAGGTTCCTACCTCCCCCTACCTGTTACACTTGTGGATGAACCAGTAAGCCCTCTAAAACTCACCAGAAACCCACTGTATCCACATATATTTTATTTATTGCATTTGTATCCCACATTTTCCCACCTCTTTGCAGGCTCAATGTGGCTTACAATACATCATGAGTAGTGGAAGAATGCTAGAAAATAAACATTTAGTATTACAGAAGGATCTTGGTCAGCATGATGATAATAAGACATAGTAATAGTATACAAGCAGATATTATGAAACAGTTTTGAATATAGATGGGCGAGTTGTGCATATTCACATTGGTTGATCTCTGGTACGCTTTATTAAAGAGATGGGTCTTCAGTAGTATGCGGAAGTTCGTTCTTTCGTAGATCGCTTTCAAGCTGCGCGGCAATGCGTTCCATAACTGTGTGCTCAGGTAGGTAAAGTTTGACGCATGCATTAGTTTGTGTTTCATACCTTTGCAGTTGGGGAAGTGCAAAACATGATGAAGATAAAGCATAGTAGTAGTAAGCAGATATTAAAGACAATTATGAATGTATGTGGAGGAGTTGTGTATATATCTCTACCCTCATCTCCCCTTACGTCCCTACCCGTAACCTCCGCTCTCAAGACAAATCCCTCCTTTCAGTACCCTTCTCCACCACCGCCAACTCTAGGCTCCGCCCTTTCTGCCTCGCCTCACCCCATGCTTGGAACAAACTCCCTGAGCCCATACGCCGGGCCCCCTCCCTACCCATCTTCAAATCATTGCTCAAAGCCCACCTCTTCAATGTCGCTTTCGGCACCTAATCACAACACCTCTACTCAGGAAATCTAGACTACCCCAACTTGACATTTCGTCCTTTAGATTGTAAGCTCTTCTGAGCAGGGACCGTCCTTAGTTATTAATTTGTACAGCGCTGTGTAACCCTAGTAGCGCTCTAGAAATGTTAAGTAGTAGTAGTATATTCATATTGGTTGATCTTTGTGGTATGCCTTGTTAAAGAGATGGGTCTTCAGTAGTTTACGGAAGTTCGTTAGTTCATTAATCGTTTTTATGTTGCGCGGCAGTGCGTTCCATAACTGTGTGCTCAAGTAGGTGAAGTTTGACTCGTGCATTAATTTGTATTTTAGACCTTTGCAGTTAGGGAAGTGCAGATTGAGGAATGTGCGGGATGATCTTTTGGCATTCCTGGATGGTACGTCTACCCCCTTCACCCGTAAGGGCTATGGTAGTGGTGTACAGTTGGGGGTAGTGGGTTTTAGGGGGCTCAACAGACAAGGTAAGGGAGCAATGGTCAGATGTGTACCTGGGAGCATTCTATGAAGTCCACTGCAGTGCCCCCTAGGGTGCCCTATTGCTTTCCTGGGATGTCAGGGGGACCAGTCTACTGAAAATGCTGGCTCCTCCTACATCCCAATGGATTGATTTTGTGCATTTTGCACTTGGACTTTTTTTTTTTTTTTTCCGAAAATGGACCCGACCAAAAAACAAAACGTCCAAATCACAAAACCTTGTTCAAAACAGCGTAAAAAAAAAAAAAAAAAAAGATAGACGTTTTTATTTTTTGAAAATGGCCTTCTTTCCTAGTCAGATTTTGGACGTTTTTTTTTTTTTTTTTGCAAAACATCCAAAGTCGGACTTAGATGTCACATCGAAAATGCCCCTCTTTATCTCCTATTGCCTCAGGTACATAAGTAATGCCACACTGGGAAAAGACCAAGGGTCCATCAAACCCAGCATCCTATCCACGACAGCAGCCAATCCAGGCCAAGGGCACCTGGCGAGCTTCCCAAACGTACAAACATTCTATACAATCAAGCCATTGTGACATCACTAATGAGGTTGGCTCTTATTGGTGGAATGAGCCACTATGACATCACAATAGGTTAAATCACTGCTCTATGTAATAAAAGTGAGCCAAGTAGAGGACATAAGTACATAAGTAATGCCACACTGGGAAAAGACCAAGGGTCCATCGAGCCCAGCATCCTGTCCACGACAGCGGCCAATCCAGGCCAAGGGCACCTGGCAAGCTTCCCAAACGACTATCAACTAAGAATATACATACAGTAAGCTCATTGGGGAAGGGACATTTTGGACCTGAATATTTATCATCACTGTACAGTAGTACTAAAATAATGATAAGCATTATTATAATTTCTATATAACATATTAAAGGTATGCAATCCTTTACACAAACACCTAAGAGAGCTCATATCTCACTATACGAGAATGAGTGCTGTATATTTTAAATAACAGGTGTTTGTAAAAAATTAACTTTGCTTTTTTTTCCCCCTTGCTTTAATTAAACATGCTGTTTTACTTTAATTTAATTCATAAATGTTATTTAATTCATAAATGTTAGCTCATTACCTAGAATGGTAATTTACTAAGGGCTGTCACTGCTGAAATTACACCATGCAACAGTAAAAGAAAAAGACATTTCTCATTCTGTTTCTCCAAGATGGAAAATTCAAATTGAATTCAGCTCTAAAGTAGCTACAAACACGCATATCATTTGCATATGTGATAAGTCATATCAAGCGTTGATGAAAACCAATGAAGAAAACATAGCGGCAGATGACACATTGTGAGGAAGTGGTTAGGCAAACCTAATTACTCTTAAGACACATCCTCCGATTCATTTTCAGTGCCGTTGTGGTCTACGAGGCCAGGAACCAAGAAGAGTAGAGGATGACACTAATGACAATTACGACCAGCTGTGGAGATGAATCTTAGAACATGAATAAGCAGAGATCCCCTCTGTGCTTGGAGGCTCTGTTTTACCTTGGGTGAAGCGACAGTACCATACCATAAGGATTACAGTGTTGGCAACTTCAGGTTTGCTTTTGAGCACCAGACCTACCCTTCACTCTAGTTTCTAGAGTTTGGTTTACGACCCTTGAGGCAGGTAGCTGCGTCCATCGAAACATGGCCCATGTCAGGTTTGCATTACTTGTGCTTTAATAAAGAACTTTTCTAAGATTCATCTCCATGGCTGGTCATCCTTAGTGTCATCCTCTACTCTTCTTGGTTCCTGTTTGATTCGCGTAGAGGTTTTTTTTTTCCTGTTTGTGCTTCCGGTCTATGAGGCAAGCCAGAAAAATAGCATTTTTTTTCACCATGGGATCTAACCCATGAACCTTGGCTAAGGGTAACTTGTACCTGAAGCCACAGAAACTACACAATCATGGAAAGATACCAGTGGGTAGTTATTCTTTGGTCAACAGAAAGAGAACCATAGCTATGGAGGAGCTCATTGGACTAGTAATTCTCACAGGTCTCCCACTTAGCCATCTCTCTCCTCTTCAATCTGTTCAAAATTCTGCTGCACGACTAATTTTCCACCAGTGTTGTTATGCTCATATTAGCCCTCTCCTCAAGTCACTTCATTGGCTTCTATCCCTTTCCGCATACAGTTCAAACTCCTCTTATTGACCTATAAGTGCATTCACTCTGCAGCTCCTCAGTACCTCTCCACTCTCATCTCTCCCTACATTCCTTCCCGGGAACTCTGTTCACTGGGTAAATCTCTCTTATCTGCACCTTCTCGTCCACCGCTAACTCCAGACTCCGTTCCTTTTATCTTGCTGCATCATATGCCTGGAATAGACTTCCTGAGCCGGTACGACAAGCTCCATCTCTGGCCATCTTCAAATCTAAGCTAAAAGCCCATCTTTTTTATGCTGCTTTTAACTCCTAACCCTTATTTACTTGTTCAGAACCCTTATTTTATCATCCTCACTTTAATATTCCCTTATGTCTTGATTGTCCTGTTTGTCTGTCCTAATTAGATTGTAAGCTCTGTCAAGCAGGGACTGTCAATTCATGTTCAAGTGTACAGTGCTGCGTACATCTAGTAGCGCTTTAGAAATAAGTAGTAGTAGTAGTAAGAAGTAATTATCAATGAAATCCTTCACCTTGTAGTGCTCAAAGGATAGCTATTTGCTGGCCCCTATTTTGCTAGAGTTCCTGTGGCTTTGATGGTAAGTCTCTAACTACTAAGGGTGAGCCTCAAAGCCAGATAGAATTACAGCAGCTTGGGAAGGGACAAGTGAGGAGGAGTCACTTGATGTTGAAACATCTCAACAAAAAAAATAATTTAAAAGGATGTGGAGTCAATAGAGTCAAATAATCAAAACCAACAATCAAAATAGGACCCACTACAGTTTCAAAAATATGTGTAAACCGCAAGAATGTACATGAAAGGGAGGAAAAAGTCTCAAAGAGCTCCAGATCCACCTGTCCTACAGAGCTAAAAATGATCACAATGATTTGTTCTTCATCATTGGCACAAAAAAACCTTCTCAACTTTAAAGAGTTACTCTGTAAATTCAATCAAACTGTCCAAGTGCAGCTTATTATGACCCTTCAATGTAAATAACATCAAACAGTGATACACATTGTACAGTGCTTGCATTCGTTACTGTGTAACTCCAACATAGCACAGAATTCAAAATCTTCAGTTACTACTTAGCTCAAGAAGCTTAACAAGTCATCTCTCCTGCATTCAATCAGTCCACTAGACCAACGTTGGCCAGCATTTCGCTCTGCTCAAACTTGCTCTGCTGCTTCAGGGTCTTGTAAATCAGGGAAGGCTTGGGCAGAGGCTATGCTTAGCCACTACTACTACTACTATTTAGCATTTCTATAGCGCTACAAGGCGTACGCAGCGCTGCACAAACATAGAAGAAAGACTGTCCCTGCTCAAAGAGCTTACAATCTAATAGACAAAAAATAAAGTAAGCAAATCAAATCAATTATTGTGTACAGGAAGGAGGAGGGTAGGTGGAGGCAGGTGGTTACAAGTGGTTACGCGTCAAAAGCAATGTTAAAGAGGTGGGCTTTCAGTCAAGATTTAAAGGTGGCCAAGGATGGGGCAAGACGTAGGGGCTCAGGAAGTTTATTCCAGAAGGAATAAACAGAAGGCGCGAAGTCTGGAGTTGGCAGTAGTGGAGAAGGGAACAGATAAGAAGGATTTATCCATGGAGCGGAGTGCACGGGAAGGGGTGTAGGGAAGGACGAGTGTGGAGAGATACTGGGGAGCAGCAGAGTGAGTACATTTATAGGTTAGTAGAAGAAGTTTGAACAGGATGTGAAAACGGATAGGGAGCCAGTGAAGGGTCTTGAGGAGAGGGGTAGTATGAGTAAAGCGACCCTGGCGGAAGACGGGCAGCTGAGTTTTGAACCGACTGGAGAGGGGAGAGGTGACTAAGTGGGAGGCCAGCAAGAAGCAGATTGCAGTAGTCTAAACGAGAGGTGACAAGGGTGTGGATGAGGGTTTTGGTAGAGTGCTCGGAAAGAAAGGGACGGATTTTACGGATGTTGTAAAGAAAGAAACGACAAGTCTTGGCAATCTGCTGGATATGAGCAGAGAAGGAGAGAGAAGAGTCAAAGATGACCCCAAGGTTTCAAGCTGAGGAGAAAGGGAGAATGAGAGAGCCATCAACAGAAATAGAAAACGGGGGGAGCGGGGAGGTGGGTTTGGGGGGGAAAATGAGAAGCTCGGTTTTGGTCATATTAGCCCTACTTTAGATGCTGTTAGGGACATTAGATTTCCATCTCCTCCTCCTCCTCATAGCTCATAGTTTCCTCTTTGGCTTCCTCAGGTCTTGGGTATTGCTCCACCTCCATTCCATGACAGTTAAGAGCTCGTTACTCAATTAAAATTGCATGGCATGTTGGGGGCATGTGCAAACGTTGGCACAGAATTCCAGGCACCATGTCTAGTTTGTCACCTTTAAAATAGCCCCTTTCAGTTTTGCCCACTGATGCTCTACTTTCTTCAGTTGTTCCCATCCAACTAACTCTTCCTTGAGAAATTCCTCCATTTTGGCAAAATTAATTCTTTTGAAATCTAGGACCTTCTCCTCCTATGTCGTAATATTGAACCACAGAACAAAATAATCTCTCCAAATATGAACTGCAAAGTACTTAATATACCGGACAATTTACTATCCTCTACCTTTGACCCCATGATGCCTGATTCACTTCTACCTCATTTGAGCACAACACAATCTTGTATTTGTTATCAACCGAAATGGCAAACGCCTCTCGGTACCTTGTAAGCTACCTTGATCCTGCAAATAAGTTGGGAAAATGTGGGATATAAATGTAACAAATAAATAAATAAATATGGTATCAAATTCCTGTGAAGTGCAAAATCATATTTATGAGAGAGGAAAAAGCTTTTGTACCCAACCTCCACCCAATATTATTTGTGGGATAAGGAGGAAAAAAACTGGGTCAACTTTTTTCATCGGCATAAAAAACCCTTAACTCAGTTGTTTATGTGCTAAAAACTTCACAGGAATACTGGATCCAAAGAAAATAATGAAAAAAAAGCACTTAGCTTTAAAATTCTCAACCGCTTGTGAAGACAAACATGCAGAAAAAGTCAGTTACAACGACTGTGGCCAGAGTTATTGCTGGATCTTTTTGGTTTTTGGCATGTTTTTCACTTTTTGAGACGGTTGTTCATATTGTGTTTGTTTTTACAATATGCTTTTTTGTTTCTATAACACAGTTTTTTGTTTTTTTTAGATGTCATACACGCCTTGAAACAGCTTTGATAGCGAAACTCTGGCCACAGTCGGTGTAACTTCCGGTTTCTGCGAGGGCGGGACACGGGGGAGGGCCTGAAGGGAGCCGATCTGCCGCTTTCATACGGAGGTGAGGCGCTGCCGATTTGAATGCAGGGGGCCCAGTGGCGGACGGAGGGGAGCTGTCGATGGAGCCGAGGGCAGGCAGGTGAGACCGGGGACTGCAGCGGCCTGACCCCGGCGCTGGGCCTCCCTTGGAGGCCCGGGCCTAGGGAATTTTGTCTCCCCTGCCCCCCCCTCTCAGCGGCACTGAGGGTCATTGGGCCCCCACGGCCACTGCCAGCCACCCCATCACTGCACCGCTGCCCCACCACTGCACCGCTGTCCCCTCCTGCACACTACAACCCACACACACACCGCCGCAGTTGCTGCCCCCTCCCACACACTACAAACCCCTGAGCCAACGTAGGCCCTCCCCGGTCCTACCTTGAAGGGTCCTGGTAATCTAGTGGCTTCTTTGGGGGCAGGAAAAGACCCCACTCTTTTCTGTCTGATATCGCTACTGTGCCCGGTGCCAATGTGTTTTCAAAATGGCTGTGGGGATGAAGCACATATCAAGAAATCCAAAAGGGAGTTGGCAATGAGTGAGAGGAATAATGTATCATAGCACTCTGGAAATCTTACAAATATTACAATCCAACTCTCACTCTAGTGATCCCAATCCTACTGTCCAAAATTATGCTTACATACACTTTATGTTCAGCATTTTTATTGGTGACCTTGAACAAAACAGATACAATCTTGATAAACAAAAGTCCAAATTATCAGATCTTATACATAAAAGTCAATAGGATAAAATCCATCATCAAATTGTTTTCTATTTTTCCCCTCTCCCACTTTGCAAACCCCCTTTCATGACAAACATTTTTATCAATGGGAAGTGGGAAGTACAACAAAGGCAGTAGGGTATCAAACGCGACACGTTATGAAAACCCAGTCCATCCTTTTTCTCCTTTCCCCTCCCCGCTAACCCACTTCCCGCTGTTATCAGGAATACGGAAGTGTATCCAATACAAAATCCATCCCCTGTCCCCCTTCCCACCCCACACATAAACCTATACTGTGTATCCCTTCCATCCCCACCCCTAAGGTTTACATACGCTTTATACTGAGAGTAATAGACGCAAGGCTCTGATGTTATTATAAAAAGGTGAGTTGTTTATTGTACAATATTGGCAGTTCACAAAAATAGATGTAATCAGAGACAATGACTTATGCTAACCCAGAATGGTGTTAAAGGGTCTAGGCGATAACTCAGATAGCACACACTCCCCTAGTCCTGAAATATTAGGATGCCCAATACCCCAGGAACTCACAGGCACTAAGGAGATAACAGTTCAGACCTGACAAAATGATACCCACTCAGGAACAATGGATCTGGAGGCAGCACAGGAGCTGGTGATGAATCGGGTTCAGGAACACAGGCAACAGGTGGACTCTCCATGCTAGGAAAGTCTTCAGTCAGGCGATACAACAGTTTAACGGTCCTTCATTCTGGTGGTGGGCTCAGAGCCAGTTGATGGCTGTTACCAAGGTTCTGACAGATAAGAGCTTGCGTGCCAGCTAACTGATAACACCTTCGAGGATGGTGTGTCTATTTAATTTTCAGTAGTAGCTCAAAGTAGTTACATTCAGGTACACTGGATGTATACCTTGCTCTCCAAGTCTTGAGGCCAGGTGTCCTGGAGCATGATGACCTGAAGTCCCTGCAGTGATGTCCATGCTGATAACATAACAACAAAAAGTTGTTATTGTCCAAGTCGTTTTGCTTTTAGGAGACTGGATAACTCCTTATAGGCCTAGATTTAAAGATGGCCAGAGATGGGGCTTCATGTACTGATTCAGGAAGTCTATTCCAGGCATATGGTGCCGCAAGATAAAAGGAACGGAGTCTGGACTTAGCAGTGGAGGAGAAGGGTGCAGATAAGAGAGATTTACCCAGTGAACGGACTTCCCGGGGAGGAGTGTAGGGAGAGGTGAGAGTGGAGAGGTACTGAGGAGCTGCAGAGTGAATGCACATATAGGTCAATAAGAGGAGTTTGAACTGTATGCGGAAATGAAGTGAATTGAGGAGAGGGCTAATATGAGCGTCCTGGCCTGAGGAGGAGAGTTTTAGCTCCCAAAAGCAAGAAATGTATTTAATCACTAAAACGTTATCATGTTGCAAAGGAGGCTCATTCGTATCATTGCATTCTAACCATTGACTCATGAGCCAGCTCTAGTTATTGGAGATTACTGTGTTAAGATTTGGAGAACCAGTTCAAACAGAAAGTCTCACACACAAGCTGTTTTCTCCAGCAGGTGCAAAAGGGGGAGTCACCCCTTTACGTTCCATCTGTTTAACGCCTACACATGGGTTAGGCCTGGCAGCTGAGAGATGTATAAGTCATTCATTCGAGTTACAAGCCAGCTGGGGGTGTGTGATGAAAAATATAGGGTGTGATAAAGGGAATGTGTATTAGATTCACTGCAAGGTCATATCATTGATCTAGTACTCATGTCACCAATTTATCATGAAAAAAATTATTTTTCCACGTTGCAGTGTTACTACTCACGACTGACTGAACTGCTGTCAGCATCTTATTTGAACTGTGTCCCTCTCTTATGTCCATCAAGTTGAAAAAACACTTTAAGTGGTTAGTACCAGCAGACCTGCACAAGTGCTTTTCTTAAAATAAGTAAAAAAATAAAAATAAAAATCGGGACAGCTGAACAAATTATTCTGGACATGAAAATTGTTTTAGTTCAGAATTATGCAGCGAAATTAGGATGTGGTTTGGAATGTTCTAGGGAGGCATCAGGTACAAGTATTGTTTGATACAGGTCTATAAAGTACTGAGTAGAGTGGAATGGGTAGAGGTAAATCGCTTGTTTACTCGTTCCAAAGATACTAGGACTAGGGGGCACACAATGAAGCAGCAAAGTAGTAAATTAAAAACAAGCTAGAGAAATATTTCTTCACTAAACATGTAATTAAACTCTGGTATTCACTGCCAAAAATAAGATTCTGGAATCCTAAAGAGTGACAAGATTCCATGCAGAATCTCAAAGAGTAGCAACATTCCATGTAGAACCCCCAAAGAATAGCAAGATTCCGGAATCCTGAAGAGTAACAAGATCTCAAAGTAGCGACATTCCATACTACAAATCCCAGGGCAAGCAGTTGCTTCCTACGTCTGTCTCAATAGCAGACTATGGACTTTTCCTCCAGGAATTTGTCCAAACCTTTTTTTAAACCCAGATACGTTAACTGCTGTTACCACATCCTCCGGCAAAGAGTTTCAGAGTTTATAACTATTCGTTGAGTGAAAAAATATCCCCTCCTATTTTGTTTTAAAAGTATGTCCACGTATAATCGGAATTTGGATGTCCATACAATATGGATTTCTAAACGCCAATCCAAAACAAGAATAAAGTAACCACCATAACCTGCTATCCTCTTCCTTGAACCACTGCACTGTCTTAAATCACTTTAGATTGTCTTTTCTCTAGTTATTAAGTAAGGAACTGACATATTCATTTCTTTTTACCTGGAGTTTTTCCCTTTCATAGTAACATAGTAGATGACGGCAGAAAAAGACCTGCACGGTCCATCCAGTCTGCCCAACAAGATAACTCATATGTGCTACTTTTTGTGTATACCCTACTTTGATTTGTACCTGTGCTCTTCAGGGCACAGACCGTATAAGTCTGCCCAGCACTAGCCCCGCCTCCCAACCACCGGCTCTGGCATAGACCGTATAAGTCTGCCCAGCACTATCCCCGCCTCCCAACCAACCAGCCCAGCCTCCCAACCACCGGCTCTTTCCTGCTGTCTATAATTTCAGACGAGTGATAAGCTACAGTTTAATGTGCATTGTAAGCGAAAGAAATACTCAGTTTCATTCCACTTTAAGCAGTTCGTTGGCAAAGAGGGTATTAATGCCCTGTAAATGGTGTTTTACTGACTTAACTCTTCAAAATGGTCAAACAAATTGTCTCTTTCTTTAAAAAAAATATGATGCCATTAAACTCTGAAATCCATTAAACAAAATTTGGCTTATAATGACAAACAGCCCGAATAGGGCAATCTGTATTCATGCAGATTTAACTTATGATATTTTATGACAAATTTAATGGAAATTGCTGCAGCCTGAAGCGAGTGTAAGCCATTGTTCTCTGCAATTGTGGTTCCCTCCTTCCCTATGAGAAGAATAATGACTGGTTATCAAACCAGAGAGAGTATACAATGTTCTAACTGCAGTAGTTCTGTTCATATACAAGGGAGGCATATGTGTTAGGTGGGGAGAGCCTGATAGACACGGACGGGGAGAGGGATCTTGGGGTGATAGTATCTGAGGAACTGAAGGCGATGAAACAGTGCGACAAGGGCGGTGGCCGTAGCGAGAAGGTTGCTAGGCTGTATAGAGAGAGGTGTGATCAGCAGAAGAAAGGAAGTGTTGATGCCCCTGTACAAGTCGTTGGTGAGGCCCCACCTGGAGTATTGTGTTCAGTTTTGGAGGCCGTATCTTGTGAAGGATGTTAAAAAAATGGAAGCGGTGCAAAGAAAAGCTACGAGGATGGTATGGGAGTTGCGTTCCAAGACGTATGAAGAGAGACTTGCTGACCTGAACATGTATACTCTGGAGGAAAGGAGGAACAGGGGTGATATGATACAGACGTTCAAATATTTGAAAGGTATTAATCCGCAAACGAATCTTTTCCAGAGATGGGAAGGCGGTAGAACGAGAGGACATGAAATGAGATTGAAGGGGGGCAGACTCAGGAAAGATGTCAGAAAGTATTTCTTCACGGAGAGGGTGGTGAACGCTTGGAATGCCCTCCCGCGGGAGGTGGTGGAGATGAAAACGGTAACGGAATTCAAACATGCGTGGGATAGGCATAAAGGAATCCTGTGCAGAAGGAATGGATCCACAGAAGCTTAGCTGAAATTGGGTGGCGGAGCAGGTGGGGGGAAGAGGGGTTGGTGGTTGGGAGGCTAGGATAGGGGAGGGCAGACTTATACGGGGACTGTGCCAGAGCCGGTGATGGGAGGCGGGACTGGTGGTTGGGAGGCAGGAAATACTGCTGGACAGACTTATACGGTCTGTGCCCTGAAAAAGACAGGTACAAATCAAGGTAAGGTATACACATATGAGTTTATCGTGGGCAGACTAGATGGACCGTGCAGGTCTTTTTCTGCCGTCATCTACTATGTTACTATGTAATGTGTTATAATCTACTTTTGCAGTCATTGAAAACGCCACGCGTTTGATGACTATAGCTATGCAAATACATTTTGCATAGAATGAAAGGGCATGATATGGTCAGCCAATGAAACTAAAGGACATATGTCAGCCAATCAAACACTTTGATCACTTAAACAGTCTCTTATGTTTTAGGATCCTGCTCTGCTCATTTAATACTAAAGTATATTTGACTAAATAATAGATGAATATTAAATCTTAGAACTTTGGCAGGGTTTGACTCACTGACTAAAGCATTAAGGGACAGTTTTTCATTCTAATACTCGTGCAAAGGAGCAAGTCTCACTGCTGCTGCACTTTTAGGGGTCCTTTTACTAAGGTGAGGTAGCGTAGGTGCGTGTTTTGGGGCGCGTGCGCAGATCCATTTTTCAGCATGCCTTCAAAAAAATGCCTTTTAATAACATTTTTGCTGAACATGGACGTGCGGCAAAATCAAAAATTGGCGCGCGTCCATTTTGGGTCTGAGACCTCACCGCCAGCCATTGGCCTAGCGGTAAAGACTCGCGTGGTAACTGGGCGGTAATGACCTGCGCGCGTCCGCTACGCGTTGCCTGAAAATAAAAAATTGGACGCACGCCAAAAATGAAATTACCGCAAGATCCACGCGGTAGCCAGGCGGTAAGGCCGTTTTGGCCCGTGTTGGGTGCACGTAGACGCTTACGCAGCTTAGTAAAAGGGGACCCTTAGATGTTACAACTTCTACGACCCCTGACGCAGGCATTGTCCAATGAAACATGGCCCGAGTCGGGTCATCTTTGGAAGATTGTTGTTCAAGTTTGTCCTGATTTTTGAAGGCTCTTGGTGCTTTCATTTGGTTACTTGAACTTTGTTCTGAACTTTGAACCCTCTCTGTGCTGTGCTTAGGACTTCTATAGATATGATTCACATATATAGAATTGTGGCAATCTTTTGAAGTCAATATATATGATTTTGGAATAGGTTTGTAATATCCTGGTTTCAGCAGAGTGCGTAGGACTTTGGCAGGGCAATTTTGAAAAGCCATTTCTCTGGGTAAATAGACTGTCTGTAAGTGCCCACCCTTTCCCAGGGTAGACGAAGTTTAAGAGTCCTGAGCTCTGGAATTTATCGCTGGAGGATGTGGTAAAAGCAGGTTGGCTTTAAAAAAAAAAGGTTTGGACAAATAAGGGGGGGGGGGGTCTTTTACTAAGGCACGCCTCTGCCCCCTGCATTGAAATCGCAGTCTCACCTCCATGAAAGCAGCGCTGCAGGAGCAGAACGCCTCCCTTCGGCCCTCCTTCCCTCCTTGTGTCCCGCCCTTGCGGAAGTTACATCAGACGAGGCAGACGGCCGACGACGGAGGGTGGGTGGGACTGCGGCGTCGGGGCCCCCCTTGGAGGCCTGGACCCGGGGAATTTTGTCCCCCCTGCCCCCCCCCCTCCTCGGCGGCTATGATAGCAGGAAGGATCAGATCATTTTGGTTCTACTTGGCACTGAAAGGACTTCTTTTGCCTAAGGGGTCCTTTTACAAAGGTGCGTTGAACAATGATTCTGAGTGCGCCCAACCATGCGTCTGTCTACACTACTGCAGGCCATTTTTTTTTCATTTTTGCCAAAAATGCACCTGCGGCAAAATGAAAATTGCCTTACCACCAGCCATTACCTAGCGGTAAAGTCTCACATGGTAACCGGGCGGTAATGACCTACGCATGTGAAATGGCACTTGGTGCGCGCCCAATCCGCGCGTCCAAAAATACATTTTTGAGACGTGCATATTGAATGCACGCCATGCAGTAGCCGGGCGGTAACTCCATTTTTCACATGTTGGGCACGCATAGACACTTACCTGGCTTGGTGTATAGTGCTGCGTATGTCTTGTAGCGCTATAGAAATGATAAGTAGTAGTAGTAAAAGCGCCCGTAAGAGCAGTGTATCTGTGTAGTTAATGTGCTTCGATATGTAAAAATAAAGGTCAGGCAAATTGTCATGGGCAGGACCATTTAATTAGAAATAATGAATTCTGCATTGCGAACCCTCCAAACCTAGAACTTCTCATCTTTAATGTGACCATATAAGATGGAACCAAGAAATTGCCCAGACATAACTTCTGCTGTGATTTCTCGGGCAAAAGCCTTACGTACAGCAAAAGTTATCACAAGTCAAGTGACTGGGTTTATAAGTAAATCATGAGCAGCAGGTTCACTTAACTCAATGGTGAAACTGAATTGGTGTGTGGTCACGTTACACTACACAAGGTCTTTGGCTTGGTGCCAAGCCAGAAATTTGACAGCAGCTGAGTTTTCTACTTCGAAAACTGCGATCTCGTATTTAAAGGGCAGGTTCAGCTCTCTGGAACTGAAAGACTAGATGGCCGATATGGAGCAGGGTCATCATCTGAAGACCTACGTTCTACTGTTGGTCTTCCCAACTGCGGACAAGCAGATCCAGTTCAGCTTTTTAGCTGACGCAGGCCTGGACTAGTATGTCTCATATTCTTACTGGTTTCTCAAGGTAAAGGAGAAATACGGGGTCCTTTTTACTAAGGTGCGCTGAAAAATGGGCTGCGCTAGTGTAGGCGCGTGTTTTGGCCGTGCGCAAAATAAAAATTGGTGCATGTCCATTTTGGGTCTGAGACCTTACCACCATCCATTGACTTAGTGGTAAGGTCTCGCGTGTTAACCGCACGGTAACCGTCTACGCGCCGTGATAAGGCTAAGCACACTGATCAATGCCAAGGGCAGGCAGCTCCGGAACTACCCTACCCAGAGTTCTCCAGGAGGCCTAAAGGAAAGGGTATACCGGAAATCCCGGTGCGGATTACTGAGAATTACTGGAAGGGAGGCAGCTCAGGAACAGAAATGCCATTGAAGTCAGTCACCAGTGGGGGGCTTACAAAAGATGAAGCCCAATTTCCTTGGGTTCGCAATTAGTACCGGATACCTCCCAGCCAGTGGCGTAGCCAAGGGTGGGCTTGGGTGGGCCCAGGCCCACCCACTTTGAGCTCAGGCCCACCAGTAGCAGCACACATGATGTGGCCGGCAGAGATTCCCAAGCTGAAAACTCCCAACAACTGTCCCTGCTGCATACCTTATAAATAGCAGATCTTCGCCTGCAGGAAGCAGCGACTGATACACACTGCTTACACCGGCCCCACAGCCTTCCTTCCCTCTGACGTATTCCCGCCTATGCGGAAACAGGAAGCTGCATCAGTGGGAAGGATGTGGGGTCTACATGAGTAGTGTGTATTAGTTGCTCCTCACTGAAAATCTGAAATTTAAAAGGTGTGCAGGAGAGGAGGGATATTTGAGAGACCAAATCACCTATGGGATGGGGTGGGGTTCTTCTGCCCACCCATCTTGGGCCCAGGCCCACCCAAAATTGGATGTCTGGCTACGCCCCTGCTCCCAGCTGTGAAAGGGGGGAGGGTTGGGATTCCCTGAGAACGGTGAGCAGTGAGGGGGAGAGGGAAGGTTGGAAGGAGAGGGCAGAGCCCATGGACTGTGTGGAAGGGAGTCCCCTTTTGAATGGCCTGGCTCAGAGGATCCAGCACATATGGACTGGAAGGAAAACAACTAAAAGGTAACCTTTCCAGCACTGAGCAGCAGAGTGTGGGTGGGCACAGAAGTGCAAACTGTGAAGAGGGTGGTGCTCTGCTAGGCCTGCATTGTGCAGGGGACAAGACTGAAAGACTTTGGTTTAAACTTTTTGGTATTAGTGTTTTGGTGAAGTAAGAGAACCAGTGGTGTAGCAAGGGGGGGGGGGCGGGAGGGGCGGTCTGCCCCGGGTGTCAGCTCGGGGGGTGCTCCCTGCCAGCTCCCCCCCCCTCGGCGAATCGACACCCCCCCCACCTTTAAAAAGAATATCGGGAGTCGCGCCTGCCCTGCACATATAAGAAATGTGGACCGTCGGCTCTTCCCTCGCTCTGTCTGTCCCGCCCTCCGCTGACGCAACTTCCTATTTCCGCAAGGGCGGGACAGACAGAGCGAGGGAAGAGCCGACGGTCCACATTTCTTGTATGTGCAAGGCAGGCGCGACTCCCGGTATTCTTTTTAAAGGTAGGGTGCGGGAGCTGGTCGTCGGAGGGGGGGGGTGTGCAACGGCGAACCGCCCTGCCCCGGGTGGCAGCCCCCCCTGCTACGCCACTGAAGAGAACTGAACTTTTTGGACTTGTTTTTCTTTTCCCTTTTTGTCTTAGGTTTTGTGGATTGCACTTCAGCCGCCTGGTGGAACTGTGCTGAGCTGAACTGATAAACTGAGTTGGGGTTTTTTTTTTTTCCCTGTTGAAACTAAGCAGGCCAGCACCTTGCTCAGGAGGAGCTGATGAGTGGATTGGAGTTTTTTTTTTTTTCTTTTTGTGTTTTGCTTTAAAACTGAGTTGGATTATAGTGTGGTGTTCAACTAGATCCGGAGGTGAGAACTGGACTGCAAGAAGCCATTCCCTGACATTCGTTAGTAGCGCTATAGAAATGATAAGTAGTAGTAGTAATAATCCCTTAGATGTTCAGTCTCCATAGGCTCACCTAAGGGCCCGTTTACTAAGCCGCGTAAGTGTGTCCTACTTGCGTCAGTTTTGAACTACCACCCGGCTACCACGTGGCCTGGGCAGTAATTTCATTTTTTAGGCACTTCCGCTAAGCGCACCGGAAATTATCCGGACGCATGGCACTAACTGGGCAGTAATCAGCGTTGTAGGGCTTTTCAGCTTGGAGAAGAGACGGCTGAGGGGAGACATGATAGAGGTATATAAAATAATGAGTGGAGTGGAACAGGTGGATGTGAAGCGTCTGTTCAAGCTTTCCAAAAATACTAGGGCTAGGGGGCATGCGATGAAACTATAGTGTAGTAAATTTAAAACAAATCGGAGAAAAGTTTTCTTTACCCAACGCATAATTAAACTCTGGAATTCGTTGCCGGAGTACGTGGTGAAGGCGGTTAGCTTAGCAGAGTTTAAAAAGGGGTTAGACAGTTTCCTAAAGGACAAGTCCATAAACCTCTACTTGGGAAAAATCCACAATTCCAGGAATAACATGTATAGAATGTTTGTACGTTTGGGAAGCTCGCCAGGTACCCTTGGCCTGGATTGGCCGCTGTCGTGGACAGGCTGCTGGGCTCGATGGACCCTTGGTCTTTGCCCAGTATGGCATTACTTATGTACTTGTACGCGCGTACACCATTACCGCTTGGTTAACATGTGAGGCTTTACCGCTAGGTGGCGGTAAGGCCTCAGGCCCAAAATGGACGAGCGCCAATTTTTATTTTGCCACATGTCCATTCTCGCCCCCCCCCCCCAAAAAAATCTTTTTTGCAGACGCTCTGAAAAATGGACCTGTGCGCATCCAATACACGCAGCTACACCAGCGCAGGCCATTTTTCGGCGCACCTTAGTAAAAGGACCCCCCAGTCTTATCTTTCTAAGTAAGACAGAACTGGCACATGGCTACGATGCCTTGTATGCAACCTTTAGATCTAAAAATATTCTAATTTAAAATATACGCACATAGAAAACAAAGAAAGGAATTTATGGAAAGCAAGCTCTAATTGCCAGCTAACATATATCCCATGGCTGTAATCTATTTCTGAAACAATGAGGTGAAATTAATTTTTCATAAATTCACAGCCAGATCGACTCACTTTATTTGTGGTATTGAAGCTACACGAACCCATGCAGTGTCTGTAATTAGATTTTCTCCCATGTCGTATATTTTCCAGTTTATTACACTGGTGAAACAAGCTGGAAGTAGTTCGACTGTCAGTGGATATTATGGCATTACAGGAGAGCGGAAAGATATTCTGTCTCCACTGAGATCCCCCAAAACTTCACCAGGAAATTTGAATGGAAATATTGTTGTCGTGAAAATGAAATCTGAGTGAAATGTGTTAAGTTCGGGCTCTTCAGCTTGCAGAAAAGGCGGCTGAGGGGAGATATGATAGAGGTCTATAAAATAATAAGTGGAGTTGAACGGGTAGATGTGAAGCGTCTGTTCACGCTTTTCAAAAATACTAGGACTAGGGGGCATGCGATGAAGCTACAATGTAGTAAATTTAAAACGAATCGGAGAAAATGTTTCTTCACTCAACGTGTAATTAAACTCTGGAATTCGTTGCCAGAGAATGTGGTAAAAGCGGTTAGCTTAGCGGAGTTTCAAAAAGGTTTGGACGGTTACTAAAGGAAAAGTCCATAGACCGTTATTAAATGGACTTGGGGGAAAATCCACTATTTCTGGGATAAGCAGTATAAAATGTTTTGTAGTTTTTTGGGATCTTGCCAGGTATATGTGACCTGGATTGGCCACTGTTGGAAACAGGATTGCTGGGCTTGATGGACCTTTGGTCTTTCCCAGTATGGCAATACTTATGTACTTACATGTCTATTGTGTAAATATATACTAGGTAAAATCTATCAAGGCTGAGGTTCTGAAGCACTTATGAGGTTGGTGGCAGCGCCGACTGGGTAAGCGATTTTACTTTTAATTGCATTAATTTGGGCTTTTATCCACATTTGCCAGATTCTATAACTGGTGTGAAAAAAATGACGCTGATAAAATGCGATGCTCAATGTTCTTTTCTAAAGGGTGATGTGGGATGAAAACCAAATTCACTGTTCAGCTTTGGCTGCCGATTTCGGCACTCAACTTTGGGTGTGAGGATTTATGCCAGATGAAACCTGGCGTAAATTCTGGTATGCAAATTTAGGTGTCCTTTTACTAAGCTGCAGTAAAAGGGGGCCTGCGGTAGCATCAGTTGTGTTTTTGGCGCGTGCCGAGGCTCCTTTTTACCGCACTGAGGAAAAGGATGTCTTTTTTTTTTCTGGAATAGAAATGGCCGTGCGGCAAGTGAAGCACTTTGCTTCAGATATAATCTTATTAGTGAGCCACATGGATAATCGAATCGAATCCTTTGAGAATGAAAAATTGATACAGCAAATTAAGTTCTACAGGCGTAGGAAACGGTTAAGATTTTGAAAATGATAATAGACCAGAAAAATTTGAACAAAATGAATATTATTACAGATGATTAATATTGAGATTGTTGTTTTCCCAGAATTCCGGGTATGATTCCTCTTAGTATATTAATTCAAAAGGAGTGAAGCCTGTGAAACTGGGATTACCTTAATCAGTGGGAATTGAATTAGAGATTCAAGTGTTTGTATTGTTAAATAATTTCTGGTTTTAAAAGAGAAAAAAAATGAAATCAGGTGTATTATTTCCACTAATATTGGACAATAAGTATGTTTCCAATGAAATTAATTGACTATACACCGTCTTGGGTTTGAAGAAGCCAACCAGACGATCAATGTGGAATAATGATTTAGATAAATAATAACTGGGGATAATCAGGTTAATATCACGTTTTCTTTATTTACTGTTGTTTAATTGATCTCCTTGTCTTGTTTCACTCTCCCTATTTGTTTTGTGGTCTAAGAAAGAGAAAGTACTACTACTACTATTTAGCATTTCTATAGCGCTACAAGGCGTACGCAGCGCTGCACAAACATAGAAGAAAGACAGTCCCTGCTCAAAGAGCTTGCAATCTAATAGACAAAAAATAAAGTAAGCAAATCAAACAATTATTGTGTACAGGAAGGAGGAGGGTAAGTGGAGGCAGGTGGTTACAAGTGGTTACGAGTCAAAAGCAATGTTAAAGAGGTGGGCTTTCAGTCTAGATTTAAAGGTGGCCAAGGATGGGGCAAGATGTAGGGGCTCAGGAAGTTTATTCCAGGCGTAGGGTGCAGCGAGACAGAAGGCGCGAAGTCTGGAGTTGGCAGTAGTGGAGAAGGGAACAGATTACTACTACTATTTAGCATTTCTATAGCGCTACAAGGCGTACGCAGCGCTGCACAAACATAGAAGAAAGACAGTCCCTGCTCAAAGAGCTTACAATCTAATAGACAAAAAATAAATAAAGTAAGCAAATCAAATCAATTATTGTGTACAGGAAGGAGGAGAGGAGGGTAGGTGGAGGCGTGTGGTTACGAGTCAAAAGCAATGTTAAAGAGGTGGGTTTTCAGTCCAGATTTAAAGGTGGCCAAGGATGGGGCAAGACGTAGGGGCTCAGGAAGTCTATTCCAGGCGTAGGGTGCAGCGAGACAGAAGGCGCGAAGTCTGGAGTTGGCAGTAGTGGAGAAGGGAACAGATAAGAAGGATTTATCCATGGAGTGGAAAGATTGTATATAATCCATTTATCTAGTTGAGATTGTTTTCCTCTAATATCGTATTAATGTGCAGTCATCTCTGTATTACTGTTTGCAAGTGACCCTTGTAAAATGAAAAATTATAAATAAATAATTTTTAAAAAAAGCTCCTTAGTAACACATTCAGCTTAAAGGTGCTAAAAATCTGCTTAAATTTAAGATTGTAAAATTAGAAGATGAAAAATGTTAGATTTGCACACATACACACACATACATACATACATACATACATACGAACACACACACACACCTTTTAGGCAAATTCTATTTGCAAACAGGCTTGACTGCTATTTTTGGCAACATTTGCTTTTGAACAGCTCCAGAGGGCATTAGCAATTCCCCTTCTAATGCAAAAGCTGCTTTTTCCTGCTAAAGAAGAGAAGCTGAAACGCAGGCACTTCCTAGAACAGTTCTAATGAATTGTTGTTCACCCTAGGAGGACAGATAATCCGGGACGACGCTAAGAACTCTGCAAATAGCAGGCCCCTGGAACCCAGCTGCGAGCCTGCATTCAGCCAGAGTCGGAGAAGCTGATAAATCAGTATTTCTTTCCCTCTGTGCCCCAGCCCACCGACAAGGACGCCTGGTACAAAAATAGACAGCCGCATATCAGTGACTTTTGTGGCAATCAGTTATTTGCAGGTACTGATTTTTGACAGTCATTTATATGCTTAGCTGCAAGAGACTGTGGTAAAGGCGGTTAGCTTAGCACAGTTTTAAAAAGGTTTGGCCAGCTTCCTAAAGGAAAAGTCCATAGACCATTATTAAATTGGACTTGGGGAAAATCCACTATTTCTGGGATAAGCAGTATACAATGTTTTGTACTTTTTTGGGATCTTGCCAGGTATTTGTGACCTGGATTGGCCACTGTTGGAAACAGGATGCTGGGCTTGATGGACCTTTGGTCTTTCCCAGTATGGCAATACTTATGTACTTCAGATTCTGAATGGAATCTTGCTACTCTTTAGGGTTCTAAATGGAATGTTGCTACACTTTGAAATTCTGCATGGAATCTTGTTATTCTTTAGAATTCTAGAATCTTGCTACTCTTTGGGGTTCTACATGGAATGTTGCTATTGTTTGGGTTTCTGCCAGATACTTGTGACCTGAATTGGCCACTGTTGGAAACAGGATGCTGGGCTTGATGGACCTTTGGTCTGTCCCAGTATGGCAACACTTATGTACTTATGTAGACACTAGGATGACAACTTCATGCACCAGAAGAATGGGAATTAATGATTTTACTCCTTGCCTTTGGTGGCATAAACTTCAGAGGACGAATCTTATATAGGCAGGAAAAAAAACCCAGTAGTAATCTTGAAGACAGTGAATATTAATTAAAACCTTAGGGGTCCTTTCACTAAGGTACGCCGAAAAATGGCCTGCACTGTATTGGACGTACGCAGGTCCATTTTTCAGCATGCTTGCAAAAAAGTCGCTTTTTTTGGCTGAAAATGGATGTGTGGCAAAATAAAAATTGGTGTGCGTCCATTTTGGGCTTGAGACCTTACCGCCACCCATTGACTGGGTCTCACGCGTTAACTGGGCAGTAATTGTCAGCGTGCGTACATTGCCGATTACCACCCGGTTAGCACCACGTGGTAGACAATATAAAATATTTTCTGATGCGCGTATCGGATGTGTGTAAAAAATGCAATTACTGCCCAGAGCACGCAGTAGCCAGGCGATGGTTCAAATTGACGTGCGTTGGACGCACGTAGCTGCCTAAGTCCCCCTTAGTGCAGCCGTTCCCAAACCTGCCCTGTGGGATATCAACCAACCCAACATAAAAACCATGGATACCAGCGACATAACGTAACCAAAGACCGTAACTGGACATATCCTAACCCTTCCTCTCCCTCTCTAAGTTCTCCCCAATGGTCTTTACCATACATGTACCTCATTCTACCACAGTATCACCTTGCAACAGTTCATACCTTGTATTTGTTCATACCGGAATCGGCTAACGCCGCTTACGGTACTATGTAAGCCACATTGAGCCTGCAAAAAGGTGGGAAAATGTGGGCTACAAATGTAACAAATAATAATAAATACAAATAAAATAAATTAATTTTCATGAGGTAGATTTCCACGCACTGCGTCCACTGCATGCAAATTTCTCCCACGCATATTTGACTGACTGACTGAGGAATCTCCCAGAACAGGTTTGGATAGAAGATAAAAGACAAGGAAAATATCAACCCCCCTCCCCCCTCCGTTTTGGTTGCAGTATCTGAAACTTGGATTCTGGGTTGGGGAGCAGCATACTCTGTGAAGTCCTAGGGGATCAAGCACTCAATCTCGTCACGTAATTACTCCACATACTGAGTGTTGTTCAAAATGAAACCCAAAGCTTACTGAAGCTCAAAATTAGGAAAACAATACAGAAAGCACAAAGACTCGTAGGAAACCATATGTAACCTTTCACAGTCCAGTTTTCACAGAAATACAAAGAGTTCAGGAGCCGGAAAATAGCAGATCACCTTCTCACACTTCTTGATAAAGCTGTTGATGTGTGGAGACTCTCTGGGGCTGAAAATAAATACGCCTAGGTGTATTTCAGTGGCGTAGCTACGTGGGGCCACAGGGGCCTGGGCCCCCGTAGATTTGGCCCTGGACCCCCCTGCCAACACCCTCGACCCCTCTCCCACCGTCAACCTGCCATCACTGTTGCCTACCTTTGCTGGAGGGGGACCCCAGCCCCCACCAGCCGAGGTCCTCTTCTTCCACGGCAAGGGTTCGTTCTCTTTCTGAGTCTGACGTCCTGCACGTTGTACGTGCAGGACGTCAGACTCAGAAACAGAACGAAGCCTTGCGCTGGAAGAAGAGGACCTCGGCTGGTGGGGGTTAGGGTCCCCCACCAGCAAAGGTAGGCGACGGCGGGTTGGCAGTGGGAGGGGGGGTCGAGAGGGTCGTCGGTAAGAGGGGGTCAAAGTTGTTGTTGGTGGTGGTGGTGGCGGCGGCGGCGGCAGCGGTGTGGGGTCGGCAATGGCGGGGGGGTTGGTGGCACCAGGGGGGGGAACTAAAATGTGCCCCCTCTCGACCCCCCCCCTCCCGCCGCCAACTAGCCGTTTACCCGCCGTCGCCTACCTTTGCTGGCGGGAGACCCCAACCCCCGCCAGCCGAGGTCCTCTTCTTCCTTCATTCTGTTTCTGAGTCTGACGTCCTGCACGTACAACGTGCAGGACGTCAGACTCACAGAAACAGAATGAAGCCTTGCCAAATTGCCTCAAATTCTTTCTTGGCCTGCTCTATTAACATTTTACATCTGATTTGCAAGTGTTTATGTGTTTTCCTATTTTCATTTGTTAAAGGATGCCTTTTTTGGCGTTGAAAGCTCCCTTTCACAATACTATCTAGCCACCCTGGCAAACACTTGCTCTTCCATAAAATGTTTTTAATTTGGAACTTGAGATACATGCCTTGAAGAGTTCTTTCGCAACTAAGAAGGCAGCTGGCCAAGCCACCTACAGTAAGGAGACGGAGCAGTAACCAATCTGCCTGTTGCTAGTCTTTCAGTTAGGCCTAACATCAACACATTAGGTTTATTTTTATCTTTTTTTTAATAATTCTGTTGACTCGTGTTCTCTGATACTGCTGGTGCTTCTTTTCCTGAACTGTACTACAATACGTTTCTCCACCAAATAAGATTTCCTTCAAATTTCCAATCACCCCTTGGGTTTAGTTATCATTGGCTTCCAGATGTTGACCATTGCTTCTGCTCTGGGCCATTCTCTTGACAAACCCATTCTGTAACCTTCATAGTGGAGGAGTGGCCAGTGGTTAGGGTGGTGGTCTTTGGTCCTGGGGAACTGGGTTCGATTCCCACTGCAGGCACATGCAGCTCCTTGTGACTCTGGGCAAGTCACTTAACCCTCCATTGCCCCAGGTACAAATAAGTACCTGTATATAATATGTAAGCCACATTGAGCCTGCCATGAGTGGGAAAGCGCGGGGTACAAATGTAACAACAACATGGAATGTTGCTACTATTGGAGATTCTAGATGGAATGTTGCTACTATTGAGATTCTGTTGCTACTATTTGAGATTCTACATGGAATGTTAATGTTGCTATTCCACTAGCAACATTCCATGTAGAAGCCTGCCCTTGCAGATCAGCAACGCGGCCGTGCAGGCTTCTGTTTCTGTGAGACTCACAGAAACAGAAGCCTGCGCGGCCACATTGAGTGACCTAGTGGTTAGGGTGGTGGACTTTGGTCCTGGGGAACTGGGTTCGATTCCCACTGCAGGCACGGGCAGCTCCTTGTGACTCTGGGCAAGTCACTTAACCCTCCATTGCCCCAGGTACAAATAAATATCTGTATATAATATGTAAGCCACATTGAGCGTGCTATGCATGGGAAAGCGTGGGCTACAAATGTAACAACAACATGGAATGTTGCTACTATTGGAGATTCTAGATGGAATGTTGCTATTCCACTAGCAACATTCCATGTAGAAGGCAGCGCAGGCTTCTGATTCTGTGAGTCTGACATCCTGCGTGAGTGGAGGAGTGGCCTAGTGGTTAGGGTGGTGGACTCTGGTCCTGAGGAACTGAGTTCGATTCCCACTTCAGGCACAGGCAGCTCCTTGTGACTCTGGGCAAGTCACTTAACCCTCCATTGCCCCAGTTACAAATAAGTACCTGTATATAATATGTAAGCTGCATTGAACCTTCTATGAGTGGGAAAGCGTGGGGTACAAATGTAACAAAAAAATAAAATAAAATAGCTACTGGACTTTCCTTATTAAGGGTCCTCTGATGTATCATTCAGGAACAAATCAGCATTGAATATATCTATCTAGATGCTATTGAAGACAAAATCCCACAGAAACTCAATTCACAACAATTTGTTGTAATCAAATGTGCTCCTAATTCTTGCTGGACCATCACAGACCAAACAGGTCAATTGCATTGTCCATGATTTATATATATGTTTACATTTATTTATTTGTTACATTTGTATCCCACATTTTCCCACCTTTTTGCAGGCTCAATGTGGCTTACATATAACCATTAACGGCGTTAGCCGATTCCGGTCTGAGCAAATACATGGTATGAATGAATACAAGTGATATTGTAGTAGAATGAGGTACATGTATGGTAGGTACAATTGGGGGGAACTTAGGGAGGGAAAGGGGGAAGAAGAGTCAGGTAATGTCCGTTACGGTCTTTGGTTACATTGTGTCGCAAGTGTCCAGGTATTTTTATGTTGGGTCGGTGGGGTATGCTTTTCTGAACAGGTCTGACTTTAGTGCTTTCCGAAAATTTAGGTGGTCGAACGTAGTTTTTATTGCTTTTGGCAGTGCATTCCATAGTTGTGCGCTTAGGTAGGAAAAGCTGGATGCATAGGTGGATTTGTATCTGAGTCCTTTGCTGCTTGGGTAGTGGAGGTTTAGGTATGATCGTGCAGATTTTGTGGTGTTTCTGGTTGGCAGGTCGATGAGGTCTGTCATGTATCCCGGTGCCTCGCCGTAAATAATTTTATGAACTGTCGTGCAGATTTTGAAAGTGATACGTTCTTTGATTGGTAACCAATGCAATTTTTCTCTGAGTGGTTTGGCGCTGTCAGAACGTGTTTTTCCAAATACAAGCCTGGCCGCTGTGTTTTGGGCGGTCTGAAGTTTCTTTATGATTTGATCCTTGCATCCCGCATAGATTCCGTTACAGTAATCTGCGTGACTTAGTACCATTGACTGTACCAGCTTACGAAATATTTCCCTCGGGAAGAATGGTTTCACGCGTTTGAGTTTCCACATTGAGAAAAACATTTTCTTTATGGTGGATTTCGCTTGGGTCTCTAGTGATAGGTTACGGTCGATTGTTACTCCGAGAATTTTCAGGCTGTCTGAGATAGGGAGGGTGTATATCATCATATAATCATTGCAGGTTTATATTTGTGACACAGCCATGTGCCATAATCCAAAGTCTAATTGTGTCAAACAAAAAAGAAAAAAAAACGCACATCTTATAAATATGATTTCAACAAGGCTTCCCAAAGTGGGTCCCAACGTGGACTGTGTTTCGCAGCAGCTGTTTCAAGGAACCTATGTAATCAATAAAATTGAACTGTTTGATATATGAACTGTTCTGAAAAATAAAACAACAAAAACTCTTTTAAACCCACACCTTATAAATACATTTACAAACAACAACAGGACTATTGAAAGCAGGCCTGGTCCTGCCTAAATACAAGGATGCCACATGACTACGTCAACAGCCCCAGCGATTGTGACCAGTAGGAGGTCCAGAAATTCACGGAACTGAATTACAAAAACGCCCACCATTCAACCTCCTTAACATAGTAGGTGACGGCAGAAAAATACCCGCACGGTCCATCCAGTCTGCCCTACAAGATAAACTCATATGTGCTACTTTATGTGTATACCTGACCTTGATTTGTATCTGCCATTTTCAGGGCACAGACCGTAGAAGTCTACCCATCACTAGCCCCGCCTCCCATCCACTAGCCCCACCTCCCAACCACCAGCGCTGCCATCCAATCTCTGCTAAGCTTCTGAGGATCCATTCCTTCTGAACAGGATTCCTTTATGTTTATCCCACGCATTTTTGAATTCCGTTACCGTTTTCATCTCCACCACCTCCCGCGGGAGGGCATTCCACGTATCCACCACTCTCTCCATGAAAAAATACTTCCTGACATTTTTCTTGAGTCTGCCCCCCCTCCCTTCAACCTCATTTCATGTCCTCTAGTTCTACCACCTTCCCGTCTCCAGAAAACGTTTGTTTGCGGATTAATACCTTTCAAATATTTGAACATCTGTATCATATCACCCCTGTTTCTCCAGGGTATCCCGCTGGTTCCACTGTGTCTCATAGAAAAATCCATTTCTGTTCACGTCTCCACAGACGTTGTACCAAATTACCTCCACGTTTTAAGACAGTTCATTTATCAAACAGTTCAATTTTATTGATTACATGGGTTCCTTGAAACAGCTGCTGCGAAATACGGTCCATGTTGGGAACCATTAAGGAAGCCCTGTTGAAATCATATTTAAAAGATAAGCCTATTTTTTTCATTTTTTGTTTGACACAATTACACTGTTGGATTATAGCACATGGGTATGTCACAAATATAAATCTGCAATGATTATATGATGATATGGACAACGCAATTGACCTGTTTGGTCTGTGATGATACAGCAAGAATTAGGAGCATATTTTATTACAAAAACGTTTTGTGAATTGAGTTTCTGTGGGATTTTGTCTTCAATAACATTTATGATTTTCTCTCAGAAGTGTGGTTTATATATGGTTTCTCTCTTGTAATTGATAGGATTCTAGACACTTCAGGAACAACATGGGATGGTTTCTTTTAATTAGACTTTGTCTTCCTCCACCCACCTGCAGTCACATCTGTATGCGAACCCTTATACAAGGCTTGACAGGAGTCATTTTCTTGCTCTGTCTTCTAAAGAGCAAAGTTTAATGTAGAAACATCCTTGAGGATAATTACCACAATCTTCTTTACTTCACTGTGACAATTTAACACTTTCATCTAACCGTTTAAGCCACTGTAATTAGACACTTTGGAGCTTATGCATATCTTATTGGATAAACCGACGTTTTATACACATTTTTGATTTCACCTTAGCTTTCATGGCATCAAAAGCCTCTATCAGGCATCGTTAAACAGTAACAGAGAAGGTAGAAATTATACAAATGAAAACAGAATCTCTCGTGCTTCAGTCAGGGCTGCTTTTACCTATGGGCCAAAGAGGCAGTTGCCGAAGGCCCTGTATGGCACAGATGTGCACAGGCAAATAAAGATTAGACTCGTTTTCACTTTTTCCCAAACGTTTCCCAATTTTCAGGTAGTTTTTCAGTTGGTTTCACACCTTCATTTAATAGCAATATTTTTTTAAACATGAGTTATTGCAAATAAAATGCACTAATTGACTTAAGGTGCAGTAATTGATTGTTTAGTGTGCAATAAAACAATTTAGCACATATTAAATTTTTTAAGGAACCCTAACAACTCAAATGTGTGCTAACCAATGCATATCCCAAGTACATGGTGGTGGTGATGGTGATGGATCGATAGAGCATCCACACAAGGTGGAGGAACACCAATCCTTACAAGCCATTGGGGGCAGGGCCACCGAGAGACTGAGCCGGGCCTGGGGCAGCCTGAGGGGAAAAGCAGCCACAGGGGAAGGCAACGTGGCAGACTACTACTACTAGTACTTAACATTTCTAAAGCGCTACTAGAGTTACGCAGGAGCTTACAATCTAAAGGACGAAATGTCAAGTTGGGGCAGTCTAGATTTCCTGAATAGAGGTGTAGTGGTTAGGTGCCGAAGGCGACATTGAAGAGGTGGGCTTTGAGCAAGGATTTGAAGATGGGCAGGGAGGGGGCTTGGCGTATGGGCTCAGGAAGTTTATTCCAAGCATAGGGAGAGGCGAGGCAGAAAGGGCAGCCTGGAATTGGCGATGGTGGAGAAGGGTGCAGTGAGGAGGGATTTGTCCTGTGAGCGGAGGTTTCAGGTAGGAGCGTAAGGGGAGATAAGGGTAGAGAGGTAATGAGGGGCTGCAGATGGAGTGCATTTGAAGGTTTGTAGGAGAAGCTTGAACTGGATGCGGTACCTGATCAGAAGCCAGTGAAGTGACTTGAGGAGAGGGGTGATATGAGCATATTGGTCTAGGCGGAAGATAAGACGCGCAGCAGAGTTCTGAACGGATTGAAGGGGGGATAGATGGCTACATGGGAGGCCAGTGAGGAGTAGGTTGCAGTAGTCAAGGCGAGAGGTAATGAGAGAGTGGACAAGAGTTCGGGTGGTGTGTTCAGAGAGGAAAGGGCGAATTTTGCTGATGTTATAGAGAAAGAAGCGACAGGTCTTGGCTATCTGCTGGATATGCGCAGAGAAGGAGAGGGAGGAGTCGAAGATGACTCCGAGGTTGTGGGCAGATGAGACAGGGAGGATGAGGGTGCCATCGACTGAGATAGAAAGTGGAGGGAGAGGAGAAGTGGGTTTGAGTGGAAAGACAATAAGCTCAATCTTGGCCATGTTCAGTTTCAGGTGGCGGTTGGACATCCAGGCAGCAATGTCGGATAAGCAGGCCGATACTTTGGCCTGGTTTCCGCAGTGATGTCTGGTGTGGAGAGATAAAGCTGGGTGTCGTCAGCATAGAGATGATATTGGAAACCATGATATAAGATCAGGGAGCCCAGGGAAGAGGTGTAGATTGAAAAAAGAAGGTGTCCAAGGACAGATCCCTGAGAAACTCCGACAGAGAGCGGGATGGGGGTGGAGGAAGATCCATGAGAATGTACTCTGAAGGTACGGTGGGAGAGATAAGAGGAGAACCAGGAAAGGACAGAACCCTGGAACCCAAATGAGGACAGTGCGGCAAGAAGTAAATTATGATTGACAGTGTCAAAAGCGGCGGATAGGTCAAGGAGGATGAGGATGGAGTTGTGACCTTTGGATTTGGCAAGGAACAGGTCATTACAGACTTTAGTGAGTGCCGTTTCTGTCGAGTGTAGAGGGCGAAAACCGGATTGAAGTGGATCGAGGATGGCATGAGAGGAGAGAAAATCAAGTATCTTGGAGAGGAAAGGTAGGAGGGAGATGGGGCGGTAGTTGGAGGGACAGGTGGGGTCTAGTGATGGTTTTTTGTGGAGTGGTGTGACTACAGCATGTTTGAAGGTGTCAGGGATAGTTGCAGTGGAGAGTGAGAGGTTGAGGATATGACAGATGGAGGGGGTGACAGTAGGGGAGATGGTGTTAAGTAAGTTGGTGGGGATGGGGTCAGAGGAACAGGTGGTGCATTTCGAGGAGGAAAGAAGGTGGGCGGTTTCCTCTTCAGTGATAATAGGAAAAGAGGAGATGGAGGCCTGGGTTGGTTGGTTGAGGGAGTGGGTTAAAGGGTGAGGAGGAGGAGGTGGTTTGGTAGTGAATTTGAGGTTTATCTTCTGTACCTTGTCACAGAAGTAGTCAGCCAGTGATTGAGGAGAGAGTGAGGGGGGGGGGGGGTAGGAGCAGAGGGCACTTTGAGGAGGGAGTTAAGGGTGGCGAAGAGACGACAAGGGTTGGAGCTGAGGGAATTAGTCAATTGGGTATAATGGTCCTGTTTGGCAAGGAAGAGGGAGGACTGGAAAGAGGATAGCATGAATTTGTAATGAATGAAGTCGGTATGGGTGCGAGATTTCCTCCAGAGGCGTTCAGCAGATCTGGCACAGGAGCGAAGGTATTGGATGCAAGGGATTAGCCAGGGCTGGGGATTAGTATGCCTTGTGGGACGGGAGATGGATGGTGCAAGGGTGTCCAGAGCAGAGGAGAGAGTGGCATTGTAAGCGGAGACAGCCTTGTTGACAGACTCGGAGGACATGATGGAGGGGAGAAGATTAGAGATACTAGAGGATAAGGTGGGAGGGTCGACGGCCTGGAGATTCATGAAAGTAGTGGTTAGTGTAGGGCGGGACTGAGGGGGAGGGTGATGAAGTGTGAAGGTGATCAGGTGATGTCTGTGTCTGTTCCTCCAGGTCCTCCCCAGTCTCCAATGGGGGCCCGGCGCCGGAGTTTTCTCTCTCCTGCTCCTGTTGGGACACGATCTCCCAGGTCCTGTCAGGAACAGGAGAGAGTGAGACCCAGGCCCGGGGAATTTTTCCCCCTGACCCCCCTCTCAGTGGCCCTGATTGGGGGCTCTGTCTTTGGAAGTTGAACCCTTTTGTCAACGATGATGGTCTACTGAGAGTCACCAGTCAGCTCAATCATGCAAAATTTGATAAGAGTGAGAGAAACTCTTTTTATCATTCCTGGTCTGCACCACATTTTCACTCTGCTTCTGCACCATTATCTACAGCAGTAGAGGTCATGGCTAGCAGAAGCATGGGAAACTGAAAAGACAGAAAAGGGACCCTGGATTAAAAAAAAAAAAAAAAGTTAAGGGAAGCTTACCAGATGGCTCTTCACCATAAGCTGAGCTATGATGAAAAATTGAGAATAAAAACAGTACTGGTCAGTGTAGCCTCGATGACCTGGAAACGTCTGGTGACTATGGTCCAAGAGTAGAGAAAGTTGAAATAATCCTATGGGTCTATCCTAAAAAATAACACCAAGGAGTACAGGAGATCTCCTGTACTTGATTGAGTAAGAAACCTACCTGTGGCCCTTGTGTATCTGGGGACAGTCCCTTCTGCCAAAGCCGCTTTCTGGAAAGGAGTTGAGTCTGGCTCTCAGTCAATAAAGCCTGGAGTGACTTTTTGGTCGCCTCCTTCTATTTTCCTTTGGGGTCATCTGTCCTATGCAGTTTTCTCCCATAGAGCAGAAGATCTGTTGATGTTATTATTTTATATTTCTAAGTTTTTAATTTATATTTTTCAATTAAGAACACAAATACAAGCAATGCCGTCAACAAGTCTATTAAATACACAAAAATAACATATTCTGAAAATCCACCTCCCTCCCCAACATAAATTCTTTTCATGTCTTCAGAGCTCAGTTCTTATAAGACAACCCCCCTCCCCTCCCCTCACCTTACTCTTTCCCCAACAGAAATTATGTCTTATAAGTGGGTCCATTCTTCATGTGTCGAGTCAAATCGACCCATGTGCTTGTCTTTCAACTTCTCCAGCCCTCCAACAACTTTTAGTCTCAGAAACCAATCCAATCTGTTGAATTTGCCCGTTTTGAGACTTGCGTTTTTTTTCCCCAGTCCTTCCAGTGAAAGCCATTTGAGTGGACGGAGATATATGGTGTTGATTTTTCTTTTGCAGAGTGAAGACAGCATTCACTGCACCAAGCCTCATGGTATTTTCCAGCTATTTCTCGGGAGGCAAAGGTTTTTGGGTTGTTTTTTTTTTTTTTCTTCAAACATTCCTGTCTGACTAACAACACTTTCCAAATTACTCTGTCTGGGATCCTCTGCCATCAGACGCTTTCTGAAAATGAGCAATGACCTGTCTATTTTGCCTAAATGTATCTAGCATAAATAAATGATGAAAAAATAGATCGGGATGTAGAACATCTGTTCAGCTGAAATCTTTTATAAAATGATCACTTTGCTGCTCCTTCAATCTCTGCCCATCAAGCAACCATCGGAGCCTGACGTTTGAAAAAAGTTTGAGGAAGTATTCAAGAAACACAACAATAATGTCTGTCTAACACCAGATATTCAAGCCAAAAAAATATTTATTCCAAAGCTTTGGAGGCTGTATATTAAGATTACAGTAAGTACTGATAAAGCGATAAAACCCAGCGCTCCAGTCTCCTGTTTGTCTAATTCAGAGCAGTAGGTTTGCCTTGGGACGGAACACCCTGCAGTCCTTACTGGAGTAATAAAGACCTGAGGTATTAGATCTTATTGCAGGATTCATTTGGAAATAAATACAAGGGTAATCACTATATAAAAAAAAGTTACAGATACTTTTTTGTGGAAAACGCGTTGTTCTGCAGGATGCTAAGGCAAAAGGAAGCCTTATGTAGCTTCATCAAGCTTAAGAGAGAAATGCACAAGAAGGGCTGATATATCAGAGGGCAACATTTTTTGGTAAAAGGGGACCTTGTGTGATAAAATACATAAACCTGAAAAAAATATGGCAGGACAATAGTCAAAGGTATTTTATCCAGATATCGGACATTGTTACTTGGAAAAATGGCTTAAGTTTATCTGTAGATCAGGGGCATAGCTACGTGGAGCTATGGGGGCATGGGCCCCCACAGATTATGCCCTGACCCCCTCTACATTTGACCCCCCTGCCCCGCCCCTGCCGCCGCATCAGGTACGTTGTTTGCCAGCGGGGGTCCCCAATCCCCGCCAGCCGAATAGTCTTCTTCAGCGCCGGTTGACTCCGGCGCCTTCGTTTTGTGATCATCTGTTTCTGACGCCTTACGTCCTGCACCATGCATGTAGCCCCATGCAGGATGTAAGGCGTCAAGAACAGATGATCACAAAATGAAGGCGCCGGAGTCGACCGGCGCTGAAGAAGACTCTTCAGCTGGCGGGGATTGGGGACCCCCGCCAGCAAACAAGGTACCTGATGGGGCAGGTGGCGGTGGCAGGAGGGTTTGCGGTTGTGGCAGCGGGGGGTCCAAGGTGGCGGGGGGGGGGGGGGGGTCGGCGGCTAAACAATGCCCCCCACCCCGGGCTCTGGCCCCCCTCCCACCGAGGTCTGGCTACGCCCCTGCTGTAGATATTCAGTGGTACAGCTGAATAGCTTAACTCACCACTGTCTGGATAATGCTGCTGAATACAGGGGCAGACTGACCATTATGGGCAATCGGGCAGTGCTCAAAGGCCCAGACACTCTAGGGGGCCCAGAGGCTCTGCCCGGAAGTTTGCTACACACTACAGCACTCCCCGGTCCTAATTTTAAAGGCATGCTGCTGGTGATCTAGTGATCTTTGTGTGGGGGGGGGGCATGTTCTTTCCTGTCCATTTTGCTGACACTATTCCCCCTGCCCGGCACCGACGTACTTTAAAAATGGCGGCCTAGACTGTCGAGACCAGCGAGACTATCACGGGGAGTCTCGGCCGCCATTTTCAAAACATGGCAGCGCTACAGAGACCACTAGACCACCAGGGCCCTTCAGGTAGGACAGGGGCAACAAGGGCGTTGGCTGTGGCAGTAGGAGGCAGCAACGTGGCGGTAGGGATGGTGTCAGGCAGCGGCCGGGCCCCTGGCTGAATATCTTCTCAGCACTGTCAGGATAGTGCTGCCCTGCAATGACAGAAGGAAATAAGGTCACTGAAGCTCAAAAATAAGTTAAGTGGGGTTTTTTTAGCCATCATTGGCTTTATGCCCCAATTTCAAGGTCCGGCCATGTTCGGGCACTGGCATTGAACATCCGAGTATGTGCGCACTGACGACATCTATCCTGTTAAGACCAATATTCAGTCCTTAAACAAATAGGTGAAACCAACCCAAGATAGGACAGTGTTTTAATCGCATAAGTGCTGATTCCGCCCTGGCGCTGCCCCTCAAACCACCCAAAACATAGCCGACATCTACTTAGGTGATCAGTAGAGATATTCAGTGACACTGTCCAGTTTCGGTGAATAGCCCCACATAGGTGATTGAACTGGGCAGGAGCATCTCCTAGCAGGTTAAATCCCTTTGAATATTGACTCTTAAGTGTTTATCCGTAATCTAGGCCCATCGTAATGTACATTGGATATCTGCATAGCCTCCTCAGGATCCCCAATATTTTAGAGGCAAGAGGCAGTATGGATCTCACAGTTATCTGGTTAGTGGTAATGTTCAGTTTGCAAACTGGGTAGCTATCTGCAAACTGCAAAAAGGCCGGTCGGTCGCTGCTGAATCTGGATGGAAATTCAGCACTGGTTACTATCCAGTTGCTGGCACTGAACATCTGGATTTAATTCAGCTGTGTTGGCTGGTGTTCAACAAAATGCTGACTGCCCTGGCTTTATCTTGACCCCTGGGTGTTCTTGTGAGTTTTATGGCGTTTGTGTTTATGGGTAATCAGTCTGGGATAATGGTATATAAATGGTTTGAAATAAATAAATAAATAAAGTCTGCGAACATTTGGCACTTTTTATAGGAAACTTTCACCTGCAAACTTCATTCAAATTCATTTTTAATGAGAATGAGATGCCATGATACAAAATCATGCGACACAGCTTATTAAAAATACCAGATGTGAAAACAGGAGTGGGAAAAGGGTTTTGCAGGTCTGTTTTTGCAACTACACCTCGATGAGGTGGGAGAAAAAAATGCACAAAAGGTCCACCAGCACCGTGTTCCAGGACTGTCCTAGCAGGGTAGGTGTCAGTAGGGATCTATTCTGTTTCCTAACGACCAACATAACATTGAAATAAGCTTGGGGGGCGTGTAAGGGATGATATAGATTTTTATGGGATGTTTATAGTATAGGTTTTTATGGTTTTTTATGGTATAGATCTTTATGTTTTTTATGGCTATTTTAAAGGGGTGGGGCTACCTAAAAGATGCTGCTTAGCATGGGTCTACTTTTGTTGTGTATATGAGGTTAGGAGGATGCTGGTATGTACCCCGCTAGTCTGTCATGGATTTGGGGTGCTGGATGGAGGGGTGGGAATTGTCACTAGACCATGTGGACCCCTTTAAAACAATCCTCACAGGTGAAGGTGTGCTGATTACAAATTTTAGGTGCATTCCCTTGGTCGGCAATCAAAATTTTATGAAAAAGCCATTCCATGATGCTATCTGCAGGTTAGTACATAGAGTTGGGGTTTTATAAAGGTAGTGAATGGCTTAGTTGGAGTTCTTCTTCAAGAACTTCAGGGGCGGATTCAGTGACGTAGCAAGGGGGGGCGGGAGGGGCGGTCCGCCCCGGGTGTCAGCTCGGGGGGGGGGGGGGGTGCTCCCTGCCAGCTCCCCCCCCCCCGTCGGCGCATCGACACCCCCCGACCAGCTCCCGCACCCTACCTTTAAAAAGAATGTCGGAATCTGAGGCGAGGCGCAGCCCCTCACGCCTGCCCTGCAATTAAAAGAAATGTGGACCGTCAGGCCTTCTCTCGCTCTCTGTCCCGCCCTTGCGGAAATAGGAAGTTGCGTCAGCGGAGGGCGGGACAGACAGAGTGAGAGAAGGCCCGGCGGTCCACATTTCTTTTACGTGCAGGGCAGGCGCGAGGGGCTGCGCCTCGCCTCGGATTCCGACATTCTTTTTAAAGGTAGGGTGCGGGAGCTGGTCAGGAGTGTCGATGCGCCGACGGGGGGGGGATGTCATTGTGCTGCACCCGGGGGCGGGGGGGTGCAACGGCGAACTGCCCCGCCCCGGGTGGCAGCCCCCCCTGCTACGTCACTGGGCGAACTGACCATATGGGCAACTGGGCAGTGCCTGAGGGCCCAGGGCTATGGGGGGGGGGGGGGGGGACCCAGTGCTTCCCTCCCATGTGCCTGATGTACGAGGTCCTTCTCTTTCCTCCGGGACCGGAACACCCCCCGTCTCCTTCTCCTCCTAAATTAGCCTCTTTGAAAACTTACAAGGGCTGAGTTCCTAAATTTATACTCAAAATTTCACTAAACTCATAAATTTAGGAGCAAAACAATGGGGTGGCAACAGTGGTGGGTTTAGGGTGGGAGAAATAGGTTAGGCATTTAGCACTGATTTTCAACACTAGACTCATAAATCTAGACAAATGAATGACAGTCCTTAGGGGACCTTTTACTAAGGCGTGTAGATACCTACGCGCATCCAACACGTGTCAATGTGGAAATACCACCTGGCTACTGCACGCCCCGGGCAGTAATTTCATTTTTTACATGCATCTGATATTTATTTATTTATTTATTTATTAGGATTTATTTACCACCTTTTTGAAGGAATTCACTCAAGGCGGTGTAAAGTAAGAATAGATCAAACATGAGCAATAGACAATTACAGCAGTAAAAATATTCGGACAATAATACAAAGTATGGCATGGTAGACTACTTGCAATGACAACACAATATGTACTAGAACATTATAATTGGTAGTGAAGGGTAAGGCAAAGTTGTAACATATAGATGAGTAAGAAAGTAGGAAGAATTAGAAAGTAAGGTGATTGATTTGAAGAAAGTTGCACATGAGGTCAGAGAGATGGTTAAATATTATCTCAGCTAGGGTAGGAGTGGATAAACATGTCCCACTGTAGTATGTGCAGCCCGAGTCAATGACTAGCAAGTTAGTTACTTCTTCCATTAAAGGCCTGGTTGAAGAGCCAACTTTCACCTGCTTCCTGAAGTAGAGGTAGTCTTGTGTTAAGCAGAGCCTTTCAGGCAATGCATTTCAGAGTGTGGGGGCTACTCCGGAGAAGGCTCGCTTGCGGGTATCACATCGTGTAATTTATTTATTTATTAATTTTTTGCATTTGTATTCCACATTTTCCCACCTATTTGCAGGCTCAATTTGGCTAACAAGAGTTTTGTTATGACATAGTCATTCCAGGATGTCAGTTAATGTCTTTTGGAGAGGGTGTAGTTAGTGAAAGTCCTTGGGAGGACCTTAGTGTCCTTGGCGGTGTGTGGAGGATCATCCTATTCTTCAGAGACTCTGTGCCATTTCCTTTCAGGGCCTTGAAGATCAGTCAGAGAGTTTTAAATTTAGCCCTGTATTGTACTGGTAGCCAATGAAGTTTTTGCAAAAATGCTGTGAAATGGTCACGTCGCTTGCACGTCCAAAAACGGGTTTAGTTTCTACTGCATGGCACTAACTGGGCGGTAATCGTTAGTGCATGTGCGATGATGATTACCGCCCAATTAACGCATGAGACCTTACCGCTAAGTCAGTGGGTGGCAGTAAAGTCTCAGGCCCTTTATCTTTTAACATCCTAAATTAAGGTGAATTTTCAGATGAAAACTTAAGCTGTACAATTTGTCTGAAAATAGGTCACATATTTAGGAGCCTAAGATCAGAACATAAGAATAGCCAAACTGGGTCAGACCAGTGGTCCATCTAGCCCAGTATCCTGCATCCAACAGTGGCCAATCCAAGTCACAATAAAACCCAAATAGTAGCAACATTCCATGCTACCAATCCCAGACAAAACAGTGGCTTCCCCCTATCTATCTCAATTCCTTTTTTTTTTTATATCAAGCCCATAATATCTTTGCAAATCTTTATTACCATTTTTCTACATATTTTTTTCATCCTGTTTCAGCCTCTTTTTTGCCATGCAAAGTGTGTTCTCTTATTCTAAACACATGAGCAATATACTCCCATTAGCTGAGCCTTTAAATGCGAGGACCCAAGGAAACACATTTTATGCATTTAACTGCTATTTCCTTTGTTCATTGTGCATGCAAAGGATTTCATTCTTTCCAGATTCTCCACTTCTCCCCATTTAAAAACCCTACTCAAATGCAAGCCATGTTTCTTAAACTGTGAGCTGAGCTGAGGAGCTGGCTGGACCCCTAGGTTGAATGCAGGACCTGTGTCTCAGCCACATTAACACAGATGGAGAAAATAATTCAGTGATCACTTCTTCCGGGATGGTGCAGCTTGAAAGAAAATGTCAAGGTCTTTGAACTTCCAGAGTGAATTTCCAACACTGGGTTGTAAAATGCAAATAATTTGGAATCGGAGGCACAAATAGAGCTGAGCTTTCCTAGGTCATGACTTACTAAAGCTCTGTTTGGCGTTTTTTTTAGACTGACAGCGTTGTCCTATGCTGATTACGCTCTCGGAGCAATTGAGACTCTATTCCACATCAAAGGTGCTACACTGTGACAGTACAACCTACAATTTTTTGGTCGGGATTAGCTGACCCCTGAGACAGGCGCCAGTGTGCCGAAACACGGCCCGTGTCGGGTCTATCCGTCAATTAATAAACTAGAGACTTTGATCATCTCAATCCTGAAGGCCCAGTGTTGCTTTTTTTGTTTCTGTATTATTTTGTATGCTGTTTTACCCTCTCTTTTGTGTCTGTCTTACTAAAGCTTTTCTGCCATTTTGGGTATGCTAATATAACCCTGGTCACATGTAAGACGCCGTTTCATGAAGGAAAAGGCTTATCGTATAACATTAGGTCACACCTACAAGTACATGTATACAAGTCACCGGCAAAAGCGTAGCCAGGTTGTGACACCAGGGCAAGCGGAGAAGCGCATGCACTTGCACAGCATAAATGCGACATACCAGCTGAAAAATAGGTGCTGGCTCTGTCCAAAGTCCGTTTGGGGAGCAGTCGCCCCTGGCGCCCCATCTAGCTACGCCATTGGTCAGCACAAATATGCACACTAGGGGCCAGATTCTTTATAAGGTGTGGCGAGTACCACAAGTTAAATTGTGCATATGGCTAATTTACACATGCTATCCAACTGAGTAATGAGCCAATCAGTGATGATAATTGGCCGATAACGACCATTTATCATCGCTAATTGGCAATAACTTGAATTTATGCGTTCTGTTTTAGGCGTATTCTAAAAAGAAATAGGTGTAAATTCCAACATAACGTAGCTGAAAAGGGGGCATGGTCATGGGAGGAGTGTAGGCGTGTCGGGGCATCAATCAAATTTATGCACATTGTTATAGAATTCAGGGGAACGCACGCACATTTAGACGTGGTATTTCCACCAGGTTTTCAGTGGTGTAAAATGGCCACGCCTAAATGTACACGCATTCCTCTGGCCTATGCGCTAGTCTATAGACCACCTCTTACTGTAGATGCAATTTATAGAATAGCGCTAAGCACGTTATTCCGATTCGCCTACATTCGGAGACCGCACCTACAGAAAGGATGGAGTCAGTCCAGAGGGTGGCTACAAAATTGCTAAGTGCTCTCTGCCATAAAACATATAATTTAAGCACTAGGTTTGTTTCATTTTTGCAGTGACGTCGCAGTGGGAGGTTCCAGAACGTAGCCATTGAATTGGCGCCTTTAAAAGCCTTGTGAGTGGAACTTTCAAAGGACTGCAGTTGGTGTCTTGATATTATGATGAGCAGGAAGCCGTCTTAACCCTAGTCCCTGAAGAAAGAAGAGTGAAACCCGCGGTGTCGGGCGTGTTCAGGGGAAGGCGAAGGATTGAATGTGATCTCCAGTTACATGGAGGAATGCGGATACATCATAACAACGATGCAGTCATGGCACGACTCAGATAAGTGACTTGTTATGTTTAAATAGTAGCTGCCTTGCATTATTATGTACATTGAGAAAATAGCGAGGCAGGGAACATGTACATAGGACTGGTTGGGCACAAAGAAAATCACATAGAGAATACACAGAAAATAGTTGCACCAGTCTGATAGCACTTGTATTGGGATATAGCGTTTCTAAAAAAATAAATAATCAGAGCAACCCGATGAATGAGGCGCTACACCACTAAGCCACAGAGATTTACTGTGTGTTATTTATAGTGGGAATATCTGAGGGTGCTCTTAAATAAGGAAGTTAATGAAGAATAATACCACTTGTTGGCGATTGTTTTCCTGGTTTCAGTGAGAGTCAGTTTGGATATATTTACTAGAGATAAAAGGATACACAGTATTTATACGATTCTGTTGATAAAACATATAAGGACAGGCTTTTGAACCTCAACATGGAAGAGAGGTGGGAGAGACGGGATATGATAGAGATGTCTAAATCCCTCAGTGGTGTCAATGTACAGGAAGTGAGCCTTTTTCAAGGGGGCATAGGAAGAAGTTGAGAGGGAACAGGCTTAGGAGGAATCTAAGGAAATGCTCTTTCACGGAAAGGGAGGTGGATACGTGGAATGGCCTCCCGGTGGAGGTCGTGGAGACAAGGACTGTGTCAGAATTTAATAAAGCGTTGGAGAGGCACATGGGTTCTCTTAGGAAAGGAGGAGTTAGTGATCACTGAGGATGAGCAGACTGGATGGGCCATTTGGCCCTTATCTACCGTCATGTTTCTATATTTCTATGTACATTTATATCTGCTGTTGAGCAGGATTCATGTTACTTTGGGCTTCTATCATAGCTACCTGTGTATCTTTATGAAATAGGTACCTTCCTACCCTATTAACCTAGGCAACTTTGTTATAAAATTACCCCCACTATGTGTATGGGGCAAAACATTTGGTAAAGTTGGCCTTTCTGGCCAGCTAAGTTAAGTACACTTTCAGCCTTACTTACTTTTTCCCAGCCCAAACACTTTTCGAATGGGTAAATCAACCTGCCTAGGAGGGTTAGGTGGATAAATTTAGCCCCCTCACCCTAGAGGTCAGATGTACTCACCTAACTCCCTAGTGATTAAATTTGCAAATGACACAAAGTTATTCAAAGTTGTTGAATGAGAAGAGGATTGTGAGATATTTCAAGAGGTCTACAAAATAACGAGTGGGGTAGAGCGGACAGATGTGAAGCATTTGTTTACGCTTTCTAACAATAATAGAACCAGGGGACACAAGATGAAATTAGAATGTGGTAGGTTTAAAACAAATCGGAGAAAGTTTTTCTTTACTCAGCGCGTGGTTAGACTCTGGAACTCATTGCCGGAGAAGGTGGTGATGGCAGCTGGCCTTGCTGAGTTTAAAGGGGGCCTGGACAGATTCCTGAAGGAAAAGTCCATTGACCGTTATTAAATTTTGGGGTTTTGCCAGGTTCTTGGGGCCTGGATTGGCCGCTGTCGGAGACGGAGTGCTGGGCTTGATGGACCTTTGGTCTTTTCCCAGCGTGACAGTGCTTATGTACTTATGTACTTATCTTACGAAACTGGGAGACTGGGCAAAAAAATGGCAGATTATGTTTCATGTGAGCAAGTGCAAAATGATGCATGCGAGAAAGAGGAACCTAAACTATAGTTACATAATGCAAGGTTCCACATTAGGAGTCACCGCACAGGAAAAAGATCTAGGTGTCATCGTTGATGCTATGTTGAAACCCTCTGCTCAATGTACTGCGGCGGCTAAGAAAGCAAATATAATGTTAGGAATTATTAGGAAAGGAATGGCGAATAAATCCGAGAATATTATAATGCCTTTATATTGTTCCAGGGTGCAACTGCACCTTGAATATTGTGGTCAACTTTGGTACCTCATCTCAAAAAAGATAAAGCAGAATTAGATAAGGTACAGAGAAGTACTACTAAAATGATAAAGGGGATGGGATGACTTCCCTGTGGCGTAAGGCTAAAATGGTTAAGACTCTTCAGCTTGGAGAAGAGACAGTTGAGGGGAGATATGATAGAGGAATGCATTACCACTTGATCTGAAAACTATTCACGACTTAATTAACTTTCGAAAAACACTAAAAACTTTTCTCTTTAACAAGGCTTACCATAACAATCAATAATAGGAACGCCAATGCATCACTACTTACTTGATAGTTTGACTGTTCTCTGATTTACTGAATTGATTATATCCATTATGTTACACTTGTTTCTTTGTATGTAACCAATTGTTTATCTACTCTTGATTGGCGCCTGCCATGATGTAATATTGTAAGCCACATTGAGTCTGCAAATAGGTGGGGAAATGAAGGATACAAATGTAACAAACAAATAAATTACTGAATGGAGTGGAATGGGTAGATGTGTTTACTCTTTCCAAAAATCGGAGAAAATATTTCTTCACGCAACATGTCATCAAGCTCTGGTATTTGTTGCCCAGAGCACGTGGTAAAAGCTTAGCAAGGTTTTAAAAAGGTTTGGACAAGTTTCTCAAAGAAAAGTCCGTAAATAATTATTAAAATGGACTTGGGCAAGTCCACTGCTTATTTCTAGGGTAAGCGGCTTAAACTCTTGTTTTACTGCTCTGGGATCTTGCCAGGTACTTATGACTTGGATTGGCCACTGCTGGAAACAGGATACTGGGCTTGATGGCCCTTCAGTCTGTCCCAGTATGGCAATGTTTGTGTTTTGGTGTAATAAAGCTTCTAGATCTTCCTGAAAATTGACCACACAGTACATTGTGTTTCCTATTTACTAATGCTTAAAACAGAATAATTTTATTATGATCTATTAGTAAATAGGGGGGGGGGGGTGTCTATGAAAGATCAGGACGGCTGGTCACCCAGGCTGTTCAGTGAACTTCCTCTATGGTTTTTTATTTTAAGGAGTTGAGCACATGCTGAGTCAACATAAGGTCCCCTCTTTGTCTTCTACTCAACCTCTTATCCCTGTTCCTATCATTCCACTGTCTACAGTGTATCTACTACTACTACTACTTAACATTTCTAGAGCGCTACTAGGGTTACGCAGCGCTGTACAAATTAATAACTAAGGACGGTCCCTGCTCAGAAGAGCTTACAATCTAAAGGACAAAATGTCAAGTTGGGGTAGTCTAGATTTCCTGAGTAGAGGTGTTGTGATTAGGTGCCGAAAGTGAAATTGAAGAGGTGGGCTTTGAGCAATGATTTGAAGATGGGTAGGGAAGGGGCCTGGCGTATGGGCTCAGGGAGTTTGTTCCATGTATGTTTAAACTCTACCATAGTGTTGACCCTCACCACCTCTGCCTTCACACTATTTTTTTGTGGAATAAGGACATTTATGTATGGGATAACTGAGTAAGCTGGTGATGTAAGTTCATGATTCAAAAAAGGCAAACAAATCCACGTAGTGTGAAATAACAATCAGGGGAAAAGCCTCAAAGAGCTTGGGGACTAAACAATGAGTCTCAACAAGCTAAACGGACAGAAAGTCCTCTCTTCTATAAATTTAACAAAAAAAAAAAAAATCGGGAAAAAAAATGCCCAAGTGCTCGTCAGGGACGTCCTTTATGGACGTCCTTCACTGCCTAGCCACGTCCAAGTGCTCGTCAGGACTGTCCTTCTACAGTGCCTAACATGGACGTCCTTCACAACCCCCCCCCCCCCAAAAAAAAAAAGGACGTTCCTGACGAGTACTTGGACATTTTTCCCCCAGATTTTTTTGTGATGGGTGTCCTTCTAGTGCCGAGGATGTCCAAATCAAAAAACTATTTGGACGTCTCTTTCGATTATGCCCCTCCTCCAGGTCTCTCTCAGCCAATCACAGCACATTTAGCTGACACCAGTGACAGCTAAACGCGCTGTGATTGGCTGAGAGAGACCTGGAGGAGGGGCATCGGACGGGCTGCTAACACCCCGGGGCAGACAGAAAGGAGCAAGGTGGCTGGAGCAGAAGCTGCCGATAGCTGCCAGCAGCATCGGGAGCCTTCTCGTAGCCCTTTGATCTCCCACCCAATTCTGGGATGACTTTTTTTTTTCTTTCAGTAAAGGACGTCCTTGGCATGCGCAGAGCAGCCAGCATAACGCTTGGCTGCTCTGCGCATGCTCAGCTGGCCGACTGGCTTGGAAGGAAATCCCATGCAAAAGAGCTAGTAGTGACCAGCTCATTTGCATGCGATTTCCTTGATGCATGCCCGTTGCTTACCGATTCACTAAGAAATTGGTAAGGGAAGGGCTTTAGCGATGGTTTTAGTGCATCTACCCCAAGAGCTCGGATTGGAAAATGCAAGTACTACATCTGAACCCCAAATCCAAATAAGCCTTCCCCCAACAGGCAACACCATCTTCATACACTGTAGGACCACTTGAAGTCCACAGATGCTTTGTGCCTAATTAGCAGGTGATTGTGAGAAATCTCAGCCATGTTCCTTAATTCTAAATTTGTTCAGTGGTGCCAATCTGGTTGCTGTGGCAACCTCCAGCACATCTTTGGGATGCTTCAACTTGTCAGCGATCGCCTTCCTAATGGTCTTGCAATGTTTCCTCATGCTGCATAGTCAGATACCTTCTGCTAGAGAGACCCACAATAAATGATAGAACTGTACCTAGCCAATAACAGGACGGAGTGGAGGAGTGGCCTAGTGGTTAGGGTGGTGGACTTTGGTCCTGGGGAACTGAGGAACTGAGTTCAATTCCCACTTCAGGCACAGGCAGCTCCTTGTGACTCTGGGCAAGTCACTTAAACCTCCATTGCCCCATGTAAGCCGCATTGAGCCTGCCATGAGTGGGAAAGCGCAGGGTACAAATGTAAAAAAAATAAAATAGATACTATTGGAGATTCTACATGGAATGTTGTGCTATTCCACTAGCAACATTCCATGTAGAAGGCTGCGCAGGCTTCTGTTTCTGTGAGTCTGACGTCCTGCACGTATGTGCAGGACGTCAGACTCGCAGAAGCCTGCGCGGCCACATTGGTGATCTGCAAGGGCCGACTTCTACATGGAATGTTGCTAGTGGAATAGCAACATTCCATGTAGAATCTCAAATAGTAGCAACAGTGGAGGAGTGGCCTAGTGGTTAGGGTGGTGGACTTTGGTCCTGGGGGAACTGAGGAACTGAGTTCGATTCCCACTTCAGGCACAGGCAGCTCCTTGTGACTCTGGGCAAGTCACTTAACCCTCCATTGCCCCATGTAAGCCGCACTGGGCCTGCCATGAGTGGGAAAGCGCTGGGTACAAATGTAAAAAAAATAAATTGATACTATTGGAGATTCTACATGGAATGTTGCTACTATTGGAGATTCTACATGGGATGTTGCTACTATTCCACTAGCAACATTCCAGGCTGCTCAGGATTCTGTTTCTGTGAGTCTGACGTCCTGCACGTCAGACTCACAGAAGCAGAAGCCTGCGCAGCCACATTGGTGATCTGCAAGGGCCGACTTCTACATGGAATGTTGCTAGTGGAATAGCAACATTCCATGTAGAATCTCAAATAATAGCAACAGTGGAGGAGTGGCCTAGTGGTTAGGGTGGTGGACTTTGGTCCTGGGGAACTGAGTTCGATTCCCACTTCAGGCACAGGCAGCTCCTTGTGACTCTGGGCAAGTCACTTAACCCTCCATTGCCCCATGTAAGCCGCATTGAGCGTGCCATGAGTGGGAAAGCGCAGGGTACAAATGTAACAAAAACAAACACTGCTAAATTCACATGGAGATCCATCAGCATATTCATCAGTTTGAACAGTCGCCTATAGATTTCCCTTTTTTGAACAAACGGCGTATTTTGCCTCAGTCTCGTGAAGGGAATGTAGTTCACGAAAGCTCATTATGATCACATTGGATTCGTTTAATAAAAACATACCACACGCACCTTATTGTTTAACCTTTATTACTGTGATCCAAAATCTGGTACCTAGTGAGCGACTGATTGGGGCCTATTCTATAAGGTAAAGTAGGTGCCATTTTTAAAATAACCAGGTATATATATATATACACGTATGTGGTTACACTGCCGATAAGAAAGAACAAAATGTAGTGAGGAGAAAAAAAGGAGTTAAAGAGTCCAGAAGATGTAGGTGTCACTTCAATTTATTAAACAAGACATGTAACTTAAAACAAATGGAGCCATAAGACTTGACGCAGGCATGTTTCGGCAAGAGTGCCTGCATCAGGAGTCCAACAGTTCAATTGTGTACATCATTAAGCATCTGTACATAGGCAGGAAGAGTAGCCTAGTGGTTAGTGCAGTGGACTTTGATCCTGGGGAACTGGGTTCGATTCCCACTGCAGCTCCTTGTGACTCTGGGCAAGTCACTTAACCCTCCATTGCCCCTGGTACAAAATAAGTACCTGAATATATGTAAACCGCTTTGAATGTAGTTGCAAAAACCTCAGAAAGGCAGTATATCAAGTCCCATTGCCCTTATGACATCACAATATCAGAAGTGAGCCAAGTATCGGGCAATCAAGCCATTGTGACATCACTGATGAGGTTGGCTCTTATTGGTGGAATGAGTGGAGGAGTAGCCTAGTGGTTAGTGCAGTGGACTTTGATCCTGGGGAACTGAGTTCGATTCCCACTGCAGCTCCATGCGACTCTGGGCAAGTCACTTAACCCTCCATTGCCTCAGGCACAAAATTAGATTGTCAGCCCTCCTGGGACAGAGAAATATCCAGAGTACCTAACCACTACACCACCACTACACCTCTATTCAGGAAATCTTGACTACCCCAACTTGACATTTCGTCCTTTAGATTGTAAGCTCCTTCGAGCAGGGACTGTCCTTCTTTGTTAAACTGTACAGCGCTGCGTAACCCTAGTAGCGCTCTAGAAATGTTAAGTAGTAGTAGTAGTAGTAATGTAACTCACCTTGAGCTACTACTGAAAAAGGTGTGAGCAAAATCTAAATGGATAAATAAATATTGAAGATTCTACATGGAATGTGGAGGAGTGCCTAGTGGTTAGAGCACCGATCTTGCAACCCAGAGGTGGCCGGTTCAAATCCCACTGTTGCTCCTTGTGATCTTGGGCAAGTCACTTAACCCTCCATTGCCTCAGGCACAAACTTAGATTGTGAGCCCTCCTGGGACAGAGAAATATCCAGAGTACCTGAGTGTAACTCACCTTGAGCTACTACTGAAAAAGGCAAGATTCTAGAATCCTAAAGCGTAACAAGATTCCATGCAGAATCTCAGAGTAGCAACATTCCATGTAGAACCCCAAAGAATAAGAGTGGAGGAGTGGCCTAGTGATAGAGCACCGGTCTTGCAATCCAGAGGTGGCCAGTTCAAATCCCACTGCTGCTCCTTGTGATCTTGGGCAAGTCACTTAACCCTCCATTGCCTCAGGTGAGCCCTCCTGGGACAGAGAAATACCCAGTGTACCTGAATGTAACTCACCTTGAGCTACTACTGAAAAAGGTGTGAGCAAAAATCTAAATAAATGTTGAATTTGAAGCTACCACAGAGTAAAATCCCACAGTAACTGCAAATTTTACCATGGTTTAGTAGAAAGCCCCCCCCCCCCCCCCTTGTCTAGTGCTCTGCCCTGATCAAACTCAGTAGTCAACTAATCAACAAAATTAATTAGATCCATCTGAAAAGACCCACAGAACCTGTAATCCAATGGATTACAAACACCGCATTATCCCCTGTTTGTGCAGCAGTTCCACGAATTTACTCAACCACTGAGGTCAGAGCAGTTGACCTGTAGCTTTTAAAGCAGAGCTCAACAAAATATGCAGATTTCTGCTGAATTGAATTAGGATGCAATCTGCATGATTAGGTTCTGGGTCAAACCAATCCACTCATCCCTAGAACCGTGGATGCATGGGCAGCTGTCCAGCTGTTCTCTTAAAATCCAGTCTTCACGTACTTGAGGTCCTCTAGCTGATCCTTATCCGTTCAAACTCATTTGGGATAAAGTTAAATAAGGATAAGGCAAGAAGCGGAATGGTGCAGACACGGATTCATTTTAGGAAGATTTCACAAAAGCAAGTTGCTTAAAATGGAAAATAGCATTCCTTCTTGTTGTCCTCTCTGCAGGCACTTTTTAACCCATGACCTCCTGATTGGCAACATATAAAACTGACACTGCAACTGCCCCAAGCCACATCTGTAAAGAATATACTAATTAAAAACTTCCAGATGTGTGCCCTAAAGAATGGTGTGTTAAAATGGAGAGGGGGTAGGGAATTGCTAGGCAGTTCCCTGCTGCTCCTCTCGTTTTTTAGGAAATAGGACTTCGGTTTCTTAAGCTTCCGTTTTCCACTATGTAGAAACATTTCTTTAATTTTCATTCCCTACTCCCTTTCCTCTATAACCTGGTTAATGTATTGACCTTCCTCAGTAGAAGGCCAATGTCTGTGCCTCTCTTACTAACCGGTATGTCTGCAGCCTCGATCCCACCCATGTGTGTCCTCTTTGTGCAATGGCTGGAGTCCTCTCCTCTCAGGAGTTTGTCTCCTAACCAGAAGCTAAGTCCATGAATCAAATCCAGATATGTCTTACTGTAGCCTCAACCTAGTTACATGACCATTGTCTCCACCTTAACACTAGCAAACGTAAGGCCATTCACCTCCCCAATCCCTTTCTAACTAGTTCTTTGCCTTCTCAGATTGAAACCTGCGCTCTCCTCTTCATAAATTCTGTCAAAATTCTTGGTGCTACCTTTGACTGTTGCCTCACGTTTAAACCTCAGATGGACTCTGTTCTCTTAATGCCTTTTTGGCTCTCCATTGCTTTCATTCCATTAGATCCCTCCTCCCTGCTCCTGCAATCCGTTCTCTTCACTTCAGCCTGGTAATTCCCAATCTTGATTACTGTAATTCACTGTACATAGATTAGCTGATCCATTCTTTTGAATGACGTCAACTTATTCAGTCCACTGCCGTTCCATTGCTCCACAGATCCATACCATTTGACGATATCACCCCACTCCTTCATCTCAATACTGGTTTCCACTCTCCCCCCATATACAATTCAAGATCCTAATCCTTGCCTTTAAGGGATGACTCCCTTCTTCTCCTATTTAGCTCGCCTGTTTATTCCTTATGCCCCATTCCAAACACTCTGCTCTGCCAACAAAAGTCAACTGGTATTTCCACCCCTATCTGTCATCTGCCTGGACACCACCCAGGCCTCTGCTCTTAGCTATGTGGGACCCAAACTCTGGAACACCCTCCCAGTTCATCTCTTATCTAGAGTCCTCCTATCCAAAGTTTAAGGGGTGCTTTTACAAAGGCATGCTGAAAAATGGCCTGCGATAGAGTAGACGTGGGTTTTGTCATGCGCAGAATCATTTTTCAGCGCACCTATTAAAATAATGCCTTTTAAAAATTTTTGTCGAAAATGGATGTGCAGCAAAATCAAAATTGCCGCACGTCCATTTTGGGTCTGAGACCTTACCACCAGCCATTGACCTAGCGGTAAAGCCTCACGTGGTAACTGGGCAATCATGACCTACGCGCGCCAAATGCCATTTGCCGTGCGGCTGAAAATAAACATTATTTTTTCAGATGTGCATATCGGACGCGCGCCAAAAATGAAATTACCGCAAAAGCCACGCGGTTGCCTTGTAGTAACTCTATTTTGGCACACGTTGGGCACATGTAGATGCTTTCAGGGCATAGACTGTAGAAGTCTTGTCCAGCACTAGCCCCGCCTCCCAACCACCAGCCCCGCCTCCCCCCACTGGAACCGGTGGGGGGAGGCGGGGCTGGTGGTTGGGAGGTGGAGCTAGTGCTGGGCAAGACTTCTACGGTCTGTGCCCTGAAAATGGCAGATACATATCAAGGTAAGGTATACACAAAAAGTAGCACATGAGTTTATCTTGTTGGGCAGACTGGATGGACCATGCAGGTCTTTTTCTGCCGTCATCTACTATGTTACTATGTATGTTACGTGGCTTAGTAAAAGGGCCCCTAAGTCTGCACTCAAAAACTCAACACACACCTCTTCATTCGAGCCTTTTCAGCAGTCTAAGCTTACATTCCTGTGACACTTCTTTAAAACACTTCTGAACCTTGGAGTGAAGGAGTGGCCTAGTGGTTACAGTCAGGGGTGTGCTGGTAAATTTTTAACAGGCTCTTTCTCAGAACGTAGCCAGCTCTGCAGTCGGAAGGGCCCGGGGTGGCCGGGGTGTGTGGGGGGGGGGGGGGGGGAGCAACACTTGCCTCTCTCTCCTCCCTCCCTTTGTGCGGGCACGCTAGGCATACCTTTGCAGGCAGCCAATAAATGGACTGCCACCACTCCCAACGTCTTGCTCTGAGCAGCATGCTGGAACTTCTCTCACATGCTGGAGAAGTCCCAGCCTGCTGTCCAGAGCTGGAAACAAGGAGCAGGGAGCAGCAGTAGTCTATTTACTTGGCTGGCAGGGCTCAGCATCCCCACCAGCAAAGTAAAAGATAATTCAGCAGAGGGCCCAAGCCCACATTTGGGAGCCAGTTGTTAAAGTAGCCATGGAGGGCCCTACTTTAACAACCGGCTCCCAAAATTCTTAAAAACTTAACAACCGGCTCTTGCGAGCCTGTGAGAGCCTGCTCCAGCACACCACTGGTTACAGTGGTGGACTTTGGTCCTGAGGAACTGAGTTCGATTCCCACTTCAGGCACAGGCAGCTCCTTGTGACTCTGGGCAAGTCACTTAACCCTCCATTGCCCCATGTAAGCCGCATTGAGCCTGCCATGAGTAGGAAAGTGCAGGGTACAAATGTAACAAAAATAAAATAGATACTATTGGAGATTCTACATGGAATGTTGCTATTCCACTAGCAACATTCCATGTAGAAGCCTGCGCAGCCACATTGGTGATCTGCAAGGGCTGACTTCTACATGGAATGTTGCTAGTGGAATAGCAACATTCCATGTAGAATCTCCAATAGTATCTATTTTATTTTTGTTACATTTGTACCTCGCGCTTTCCCACTCATGGCAGGCTCAATGCGGCTTACATGGGGCAATGGAGGGTTAAGTGACTTGCCCAGAGAGTCACAAGGAGCTGCCTGTGCCTGAAGTGGGAATCAAACTCAGTTCTTCAGTTCCCCAGGACCAAAGTCCACCACCCTAACCACTAGACCACTCCTCCACTCCACTATGAATACAACTTTCCCCAATTTTACTAGTTTTTCTGGTGTTATTATACTTTTTATTTTTGCCTGGGGGATTAGCATTTTATGAGTCCTTGAATTGTAGGCCTTGAATGAGGGTCCTGGGTGGGAGAGAAAGCTAAAACAAACATTTATGTTTTAAATTCTCCTTTGTGCTTGGAATTAACTCCAGATAAACAATAAAAGAAACAGAAAACCAAGGGAGCAAGAGTCGGTATCTTAAAAGATCAAAGGCTATGGGGCCCCATTAACTATCATGTCCAGTTCCTTTCCTTCCATTGTGTCCCATTAGCTTCTTCTTATGTTTCTCTGTGTCACTTTGGTTCATAAATTCATTTAGATATCACATGAGCTCATCACAGTGGTTTTTGCTCTTAAAACCTTTTCTTTAATAATTGGTTACATCTGCTTATTACGATTTGTCTGAAAGCTTAGCACAAATATGCTTTGTGTTCATGATATCTCATAATCATTACGAAAGAATTTGGGAGACCTCTAGCTGTATGTTCCTTTCTATTTTTCCTTCTCTAGGAATTATTTGTTGATGTGAAAATGAAAATTCTGCCCACATTTATATTCCTAAATCAAGGTAGGAAGAGTCACCCGGGGCAGATTCTCTTAATTTAATTATCAATAGAAATCAAACAAAATAAAACATGGAAAAGAAAATAAGATGATACCTTTTTTATTGGACATAACTTAATACATTTCTTGATTAGCTTTCGAAGGTTGCCCTTCGTCAGATCGGAAATAAGCAAATGTGGTAGCAGATAGTATATATAAGTGAAACATCAAAGCATTACTTTGACAGTCTGAGAGGGTGGGAGGATGGGGGTATGCATGGGGACATCAAAGCATTTCATTGATATTGCTTATTTCCGATCTGACGAAGAAGGGCAACCTTCGAAAGCTAATCAAGAAATGTATTATGTCCAATAAAAAAGGTATCATCTTATTTTTTTTCCATGTTTTATTTTGTTTGATTTCTATTGATAACCTTAAGAGTGGACTAACACGGCTACCACACTCCTCTTAATTTAATTGAAATCTTGGCATTTTCCCAAGATATTATTCAAAGTAGGGCTACCCTTGTTGGTGGCCTTCAGTGCAGAGCAGGAAAAAGTGAAAGTATTGAAATTGTATTTTTCTAAGAAAGACATTTCTTTTTGTGGTCAACCTATTCAAGTTTTCCTGGATGTGACAAGGGCAAACTTAGGGCCCCTTTTACTACGCTGCGTAGGCGCCTACGTGCGCCCAACGTGCGCCAAATTGGAGTTAGCGCCCGGTTACCATGTGGCTCTTGTGGTAATTTCAGTTTTGATGCGCGTCCACTAAGCGCCTGAAAAATATTATTTGCGGACGCGTGCCAAGCGGCATCTGATGTGAGAAGGTCATTACTGCCCAAATTCTTTACCACTAGGTCTACGGCTGGCGGTAAGGTCTCAGACCCAAAATGGACGTGCGGCAATTTTGATTTTGCTGCACGTCTATTTTCGGCAAAACAAAAAAAGACCTTTTTCACAGGTGCGCTGAAAAATGATTCTGCGCATGCCCAAAACCTGCGCTTACACTACCACAGGCCATCTTTCACCGTGGGCTTACCACACACCAATCTGGAACTACCCCCTGACTACCGCGGGATCCCAGAGTAGTTCTCACCTCCAGAGCACGCAATTTCCTGTGCTACAAAAATATCCTATATAATAAATCACACCACCAACGTTCTGAAGCCGAGAAAGTGAAGCCTTCAAGCCTTCAAGCATTCCTGCAACGTTCCGGAACTACATGTCGTCAATTGAGGAGATGGAGCCTTACAGAGCGCACGAATGCTTCAAGGCTTGAAGGCTTCACTTTCTCGGCTTCAGAACGTTGGAGGTGTGTTTTATTATATAGTATGTGCTCGGTGCTTTTCTGTAGCACATGGGGGGAATTTAATTTAACAATCGCTTGGTGGCTGGAGGGGGGGCAGGGGAGAGAGAAGAATTGCTGGGTGGCTGGAGGGGGGCAGGGGACACAGGAGAATCGCTGGGTGGCTGGAGGGGGGCAGGGAAGATAGGAGATTCGCTGGGTGGCTGGAGGTGGGGCAGGGGAGAGAGGAGATTCGCTGGGTGGCTGGAGGGGGGGCAAGGGAAAAAGGAGAATCGCTGGGTGGCTGGAGGGGGGGCAAGGGAAAAGGAGAATCGCTGGGTGGCTGGAGGGGGTAGGGGACACAGGAGAATCACTGGGTGGCTGGAGGGGGAGCAGGGGAGATAGGACAATCGCTGGGTGGTTGGAGGGGGAGTAGGGGACAGAGGAGACTCAGTGGGTGGCTGGAGGGGGGGCAGGGGACAGAGGAGACTCAGTGGGTGGCTGGAGGGGGGGCAGGGGAGAGAAGAGCATTGGTGGGTGCCTGGAGGGGGGACAGAGGAGATACACTCGCACCCAGCAGTCAGGGCTGGTCTTAGGCAGGGGCGATAGGTGCGGTCGCACAGGGCCCCGCGCCTCCAGGGGCCCCGCTTTGCTTCCTCTTGCTCCCCGCCATTGCTGCGATCTGACTCATTGCCTCCCCTCCCCCGAGCAGCAGGGTGCCCTCCCGGCACATACCCAAAGCTGCCCTGGTAGTCTTCGGGACAGGAAAGATTCCCAGTCTTTCCTGCCCACTGCCAGCGCTGACCCCCTTGTTGCCGCATTGGTCTTTAAAAATGGCTGCCCAGACTTCCAGCGTCAGCCTTACGAGACTTTGGGGCTAGGTGGGGGCGGGGGGCCCCACCGAACTGGTCTGCACAGGGCCCCACAATTGCTAAGACTGGTCCTGCCAGCAGTCTCACTCTTTCTCTGTCACACACACACACACTCACACATTCCCAGTATGGCTGTACTTATGTACTTATATTTACTTCACCACATTAACCGAGACAATGCAAAAAAAATGGGACATCAAACACTTTGAGCACAACCAAAGGAAGCAAAAGCATGAAGGACTGATGCCGACCATGTTTAAGAAAGATTTCGGTGAAATCATATCTGGGATTCTGCCAGGGACTTGTGATCTGACTTGGAAGCAGGATAGCAGTAGAGTCATTTCCATGTTCTTAAGACCATAAGTACATAAGTAGTGCCATACTGGGAAAGACCAAAGGTCCATCTAGCCCAGCATCCTGTCACCGACAGTGGCCAATCCAGGTCAAGGGCACCTGGCACGCTCCCCAAACGTAAAAACATTCCAGACAAGTTATACCTAAAAATGAGGAATTTTTCCAGTCCATTTAATAGCGGTCTATGGACTTGTCCTTTAGGAATCTATCTAACCCCTTTTTAAACTCCGTCAAGCTAACCGCCCGTACCACGTTCTCCGGCAACGAATTCCAGAGTCTAATTACACGTTGGGTGAAGAAAAATTTTCTCCGATTCGTTTTAAATTTACCACACTGTAGCTTCAACTCATGCCCTCTAGTCCTAGTATTTTTGGATAGCGTGAACAGTCGCTTCACATCCACCCGATCCATTCCACTCATTATTTTATACACTTCTATCATATCTCCCCTCAGCCGTCTCTTCTCCAAGCTGAAAAGCCCTAGCCTTCTCAGCCTCTCTTCATAGGAAAGTCGTCCCATCCCCACTATCATTTTCGTCGCCCTTCGCTGTACCTTTTCCAATTCTACTATATCTTTTTTGAGATACGGAGACCAGTACTGAACACAATACTCCAGGTGCGGTCGCACCATGGAGCGATACAACGGCATTATAACATCCGCACACCTGGACTCCATACCCTTCCTAATAACACCCAACATTCTATTCGCTTTCCTAGCCGCAGCAGCACACTGAGCAGAAGGTTTCAGCGTATCATCGACGACGACTCCCAGATCCCTTTCTTGATCCGTAACTCCTAACGCGGAACCTTGCAAGACGTAGCTATAATTCGGGTTCCTCTTACCCACATGCATCACTTTGCACTTGTCAACATTGAACTTCATCTGCCACTTGCACGCCCATTCTCCCAGTCTCGCAAGGTCCTCCTGTAATCGTTCACATTCCTCCTGCGACTTGACGACCCTGAATAATTTTGTGTCATCGGCGAATTTAATTACCTCACTAGTTATTCCCATCTCTAGGTCATTTATAAATACATTAAAAAGCAACGGACCCAGCACAGACCCCTGCGGGACCAGAAGTTGATACACAGATTGACAATCATATTATGAGACCCTGCAGAACGGTAGGATTCACAGAGAAAATAGAAGACAAAAATGTTTCTCTAGAAATCATTAAAAAGACCTCATTCTCTAACGTATTGGACCGGCCTGCATATGGTGCCGAAAAATCAGTGTCGATAAAAATCAGCGCTAAGCACTATTCTATAGAATAGCAAAGGGTCAAACGCTATTCTATAGAACAGCACAGAGGTTTTCAACCCAGTCATCAGGGCACACCAGGCAGTCGGGGTTTTCAGGATTTCCGCAGTGAATATAAATGACATCTAGCTGCATGCACTGTCTCCACTGTATGCAAATAGATCTCATGCATATTCATTGGGAAAATCCTGAAAACCTGACTGGGTTGCAGCCCTCACAAGGCCACCGCTTGAACTCTCGGCAGCCATTTTGAAGCTGCGCCGGGAGCAACACAGTCTGCAGACGTGCTGGGCAGGAAAGAGGGGGCTCTTTCCTGCCTGAAGAGGTCACTAGACCACCAGGGCACCACGCTACGGTAAAGGAGGGGAGGGGAGGATAGGACACACCCACCTGCATATCCGCCTGCCAGCCTGCCCATGATAGCGTTACATCTCTTCGTCAGATACTACACTGACTCCCAGTTATGGACCGTATTACCGTCAAGCTTTGTACTCTGGTCCACAAAATAATCTATGGTGAAGCCCTGGATAATATGATTGATTTACTTGATCTTCCGGCGAGGAACAGAAACAGATCATCTCGTAATTATATGAATCTTCATTATCCCAGTTGCATTGGTCTTAAATACAAAACCACCTATGCGTCTAATTTCTCTTACTTAGGAACGCAGATGTGGAATGCATTACCGAACTGTGTGAAAACGCTGCATGATCATCAAGACTTTAGGCGCTCTTTAAAGACCTATCCGTTGTGTAAGGCCTACCCTACAATAGACTCTACATTAAATTGCCTCAAAGGACCATTTTATTCCTTATTATTTTGTACCTTATTTTACACATGATGTACCCCTCCCTTACCTGACCCTATTTCTTATTGTCTTGTAAGCCACATTGAGCCTGCTTGTGTGTGGGAAAATGTGGGATACAAATGCTGCAAATAAATCAATAAAAGCGGACATATGGTAACCCTACCCTCACCGTAACCTTTCATCTTTTTATTATCTATCTAGGATTTTTCTATTGCTTTTACACTGGTTTGCTTGCTTTTTCTTGTGCTGAATAAAGAAGAGTCGGGGCTTCTCCCCTGCCCCCCTCCAGCCACCCAGCGATTCTCCCCTGCCCCCCCTCCAACCACCCAGCGATTCTCCTGTGTGCCCTACCCCCCTCCAGCCACCCAGCGATTCTCCTTTTTCCCTTGCCCCCCCTCCAGCCACCCAGAGATTCTCCTTTTTCCCTTGCCCCCCCCTCCAGCCACCCAGAGATTCTCCTTTTTCTCTTGCCTACCTCCAGCCACCCAGCGATTCTCCTGTGTCCCCTACCCCCCCTCCAGCCACCCAGCAATTCTCCTTTTTCCCTTGCCCCCCTCCAGCCACCCAGCGAGTCTCCTCTGTCCCCTGCTCCCCCTCCAGCCACCCAGCGATTCTCCTTTTTCCCTTGCCCCCCCTCCAGCCACCCAGATATTCTCCTTTTTCCCTTGCCCCCCTCCAGCCACCCAGCGAGTCTCCTCTGTCCCCTGCTCCCCCTCCAGCCACCCAGCGATTCTCCTCTCTCCCCTGCCCCCCCTCCAGCCATCCAGCGATTCTCCTGTGTTCCCTACCCCCCTCCAGCCACCCAGCGATTCTCCTTTTTCCCTTGCCCCCCCTCCAGCCACCCAGAGATTCTCCTTTTCCCTTGCCCACCTCCAGCCACCCAGCAATTCTCCTGTGTCCCCTACCCCCCTCCAGCCACCCAGCGATTCTCCTTTTTCCCTTGCCCCCCCTCCAGCCACCCAGAGATTCTCCTTTTTCTCTTGCCTACCTCCAGCCACCCAGCGATTCTCCTCTCTCCCCTGCCCCCCTCCAGCCACCCAGCGATTCTCCTGTGTCCCCTACCCCCCTCCAGCCACCCAGAGATTCTCCTCTCTCCCCTGCCCCCCCTCCAGCCACCCAGCGATTCTCCTGTGTCCCCTACCCCCCTCCAGCCACCCAGTGATTCTCCTTTTTCCCTTGCCCCCCCCTCCAGCCACCAAGAGATTCTCCTTTTTCCCTTGCCCACCTCCAGCCACCCAGCGATTCTCCTCTCTCCCCTGCCCCCCCTCCAGCCACCCAGCGATTCTCCTGTGTCCCCTACCCCCCTCCAGCCACCCAGTGATTCTCCTTTTTCCCTTGCCCCCCCCCTCCAGTCACCAAGAGATTCTCCTTTTTCCCTTGCCCACCTCCAGCCACCCAGCGATTCTCCTCTCTCCCCTGCCCCCCCTCCAGCCACCAAGCGATTGTTAAATTAAATTCCCCCCATGTGCTACAGAAAAGCACCGAGCACATCCTATATAATAAAACGCACCTCCAACGTTCTGAAACCCAGAAAGTGAAGCCTTCAAGCCTTGAAGCATTTGTGCGCTCTGTAAGGCTCCATCTCCTCAACTGACGACACGTAGTTCCGGAACGTTGCAGGAACGTTGCAGGAAGAGTTGGGGCTTTTTTTGAGGGGGTATTGAGTACCGGCACCTTTTCCATTGTCTGCTAAAATTGACCCGTGGTCCCCAAGCTTTAATGAAAGAGCTCAGGCTCTGCACACCAATTCTACCTTGTCACAGATTCTGTGACTAGTTGCAAAGGGCCTGGCTAATGTGGGGTGGGTTCCTCAGTGATCACCCCTGAAGGGTGGCCCGGCATTTGAGTACCGGCACCTTTTTCACTAGAAAAAAAATGCACTGAGAAGAGTGAACACAGTTTGGTTTTTCCGGAGTTCAATTTGTGGTTTAGTTATAAGTATTGGTAAGCCCCCCTACAAGGGTGAGTGTGGGGGAAGGTAATCCTCCACCAGAGTGAGTGTGGGTGAGAGTAGGGACAGCCACTGCTAGTCTTGGGACCCCAAAATCATCTACATATAGCAGTTGAATTAAAAGTCACATAAAAGGGTGCTGCTTTCAGCCTTCCAAAAGGCCATGTGGTAAGAAACAGCATGATAAATTATTCTCTTGGCAATATTACTCCCTCCATATTTTAAATGAAACTTCAAGAGTGCAAATGCTAATAAATGAAAAACTGCAAATGCACAAGATTATTATGTAAAACTTACAACTGTTCTGGCCTTCTGCACAATTTTTTTCCAGGAGCCAGGCCACCATAAACACGATGCCAGAGCATGACATCTTCTCTTTTGCAGGGCCTACCTTCAGAAAATGCAGGGTGCGAAAGCAACTGACTGCAGCAGGGGTGTAGCCAGACTTCGGCGGGAGGGGGGTCCAGAGCCTAAGGTGAGGGGGCACATTTTAGCCCCCCCCCCCCGGTGCCACCGAACCCCTCCCCCGCCATTGTCGACCCCGCTGCCGCCACCACCTTGCCCCCCCCCCCCACCGCCGACCCTCTCGACCCCCCTCCCGCCGTCACCTACCTTTGCTGGCGGGAGACCCTAACCCCCACCAGCCGAGGTCCTCTTCTTCCCGCAAAAGGCTTCCTTCTGTTTCTGACGTCCTGCAAGGAAGCCTTTTGCAGGAAGAAGAGGACCTCGGCTGGCGGGGATTGGGGTCCCCCGCCAGCAAAGGCAGGGTACGGCGACGATGGGAGGGGGGGATCGAGAGGGTCATCGGTAGGGGGATCCAGGGCCAAATCTACGGGGGCCCAGGCCCCCTGGCCTTATGTAGCTACGCCACTGGACTGCAGCATCTGGAAACATGGATTTGGGGTTGGGGAACCCCATGCTGTAAGGTGTTAGGAGATCACTCATTCAGTCCTTCTACTAAGGTGCGCTGAAAAATGGCCTGCGGTAGCGTAGGCGCGTGTTTTGGGTGCGCGCAGATCCATTTTTCAGCGTGCCTGCAAAAAAAAGGCCTTTTTAAAATTTTTGCCGAAAATGGACCTGTGGCAAAATCAATATTGGCACGCGTCCATTTTGGGTCTGAGACCTTACTGCCAGCCATTGACCTAGCGGTAAAGTCTCACAGACGGTAATGACCTACGCGCGTCAAATGCCACTTGGCGTGCGTCCGATATGCGTGTCTGAAAAATAATCTTTCAGACGCGCGCCAAAATGAAATTGCCGCAAGAGCCATGTGGTAGCCGGGCGGTAACTCCATTTTGGCACATGTTGGGCGCTTGTATAAAAAGGGCCCCTGAGTGTTTGTTCCAAGTCCAAATATAAGTTTACGGAAGCAAAAATCAGCAAAATAGAACAAAAGGTAGAAAAAAGGTTATATGAATACAGTCTGTAGATTTCTTTTCCAATCTCCACCGAAACATTCAGTTCAAAAGCTGCAAATAGCAAATCCACGTGAAATCGCTTCTCAAGATTCTTGAGAGGGCGGTAGAGGGATTAGGACTCCTGGGGGCTTCCCAGGCAGACCTCTGCCTCCCTTCTTGGGTTCTTTTTATAAATTTCTTCAATCTTCTTCACCCACAGGAACTTAGATCAAAACACTGAATGCTGTCCCGGTTGAATCCAAGCTGGTCTCTGTGTCTCAGGAATGTAAGGTAGCCATCTCTCAACTCACTGAACTATTCATTCCCTCCTTGAATGCTTTCAACCTTCCTGGAAGCAGTGGATATCAGCATCTCACCTCCTCAGCGGGACAGAGAAACAGTTACTGCCTCCTCTCTCTGCTACCTTAGAGCACAATCCATGGCTACTCCTCAGTCCGTTTGAGTTTGGACAAGTTCCTGGAGGAAAAATCCATAGTTTGTTATTGAGATGGACATGGGGGAAGCCATTTCTTGCCCTGGGATTGGTAGCATGGAATGTTGCTAGTAATTGGGTTTTTGCCGGGTACTTGTGACCTGGATTGGCCACTGTTGGAAGCAGGATACTGGGCTAGATGAACCATTGATCTGACCCAGTATGGCTATTCTTATGCTCTTAATACCTTTGCTACCTCCCCAGGTCCCTGGAAAATGTCAACCCCCTGTGACTCAGTGAAGTCACCTTTGTACTCTGCCCCCACCCTTAAGGTTGAGCTGTTACCTCCCTCACTTTTACTTCACATTTTTTTGAAACCTCTTATTACCAGAAATTTTCCCTGTCTAACTTATAGATAAATGTGACAGTCTCTGAGAAAAGATGACTAAGGCAGCAGATCAAAAATGTTGAGAATGGCTGGTTTTTCATGTCATGGGTCCATAGGCAGTTCGGGTATCTGGGTTTTAAAAAGGTTGGGATGAATTCCTGGAGGAAAAGTGCATAGTCTGCTATTGAGACAGACATGGGAAGCAACTGCTTGCCCTGGGATTTGTAGTATGGAATGTTGCTACTCTGAGATTCTGCATGGAATCTTGTCACTCTTTAGGATTCCAGAATCTTGCTATTCTTTGGGGTTTTACATGGAATGTTGCTACTCTTTGAGATTCTGCATGGAATCTTGTCACTCTTTAGGATTCCAGAATCTTGCTATTCTTTGGGGTTCTACATGGAATGTTGCTATTTGAGATTCTGCATGGAATCTTGTCACTCTTTAGGATTCCAGAATCTTGCTATTCTTTGGGGTTCTACATGGAATGTTGCTACTCTTAGGTATTCTACATGGAATCTTGTCACTCTTTGGGATTCTGGAATCTTGCTATTCTTTGGGGTTCTACATGGAATGTTGCCACAATTTGGGTTTCTGCCAGGTACTTGTGACCTGGCTTGGCCACTGTTTGGAAAAAGGATAGTGGGCTAGATGGACCACTTGTCTGACCCAGTATGGCTACTCTTATGATCTTATGTTTTGTTTTGTTTTTAATTATTTTTTTCACATCTAAGGATGAGGTTTGGACTCTTGTATTTGAAATTGTTTGTTCTAACAGAATTCATTAAAACCTCATTTTTTGTTTCTGGTGACCTTAGTCACCTTTTCCCAGAGATGGTGATTTATAAATATGTAGGACCCTAGGGGGTCTCTCCAGACAGCATTCAAAGACTCAACAAATGTACCTGAAAGCACAGTGGAGCTAGAGCTTAAATGATGCTTAAATGTTAAAAACCTTAAAATAAATACAGTAAGTGTGTGTGGGGGGGGGGGGGGGGAGGGAGCAGGTGGAACATCTGGAATATCAACAACAACATTAAGTACAAAGTGTATGCCATCTGTTTGTATGATGGGAAAACATCACAAGCCTAATTTCAAAGAGACACATACCAGCAAAACTCTGATCTCCATTTTCTGAGTTATCCTTCTGCTGATTAAAGTCATATGTAAATAGTTTCCGAACTCATAACAGCAGAGAAGTTAGGCTGTACTATCAGGGTTTGATTGTAGACAAAGAGGTGGATCTGGTGAGAGGGATGAGGGGAAAGGGTAGGAACAGGGCCAGCCCTGAATTGCCAAACTCCCAAAAGCAAACAGAGGGCAAATTATACAAAGAGACGCCAAGAATTTAGGCACCAAGAATGTGGCTATTTGGAGCTTAGAAGAACGTAGGTGAGTACTTTCCTTTGTAGGATACTTGTGTAGTATGCAGGGGCGTAGCCAGACAACAGATTTTGAGTGGGCCTAGACAAGAAGTGGGTGGGCACCAAGTGTTCTCCCCCCCCCCCCCCACACAAAAATATCCCAACGTGGGAAAAGGCTTCTTTCCACCTTAGCAGTCTGCAGCAGGCATACACTGAAAACGGAGCATGCGCAGGTGCCGGAATCCTGGAGAGTAGCGTTTTCGTTACCATCAAGGGGAAGTCTTCAGCTGGCGCAGCTTGGGATCCCCATCAGCTACTGCTAAACATGTGCTACGGTTGGGTGGGCCTGAGCCCTAAGTGGGTGGACCCTGGCCCACCCAGGACCACCTGTGGCTACGCCACTGACCTGCCTAAGGCTTGACTTCACTATCCACACTTGGTATCTAGTGAGAATCAAAAATCTGCTTGACAAGATAATCCATCTTGATTAAGGCGGTTTCCTTGCCCTGTTTTGTGTAGAGTCTATTTTGTCTTGGGGTTTTTTGGGGAGGGTTTTTTTTTGTCATGGTCTGTTTTGCTTTTAGTCTGGTTTGTTGGGAGGGGGGGGGGGGTTGTCGGGTTTTTTTTGTCACGGTCTATTATGTCGGGTGCCGTACATGTGTGCACGTATATGCTGATATTCTGGTCATTTACATGTGTTCTAGGTGCCTAAGGGGTTCTTTCACTAAAGGGTTGCCATGCGCCAATCTGGAACTACAGTCAGCACAACGCGGGTGCCGGAAGTAATTCTGCCCCAGCACAGTAGCAGTAATTAGGGAAAGTTTACCTGGCGATAATCGGGTAGTTAACATAAATCAAATTCCAGCCCACTTTCAATTACAGACCTACTAAGATTTGTCAATAAATTATGTTATGCTGGAAGGAAAAAGGCCTCGAAGAGCTCTCTAACGTACCATTCTTAGCAGAGCTCGGCGGATCCATTTAATCCTCTCTTCATCACCGGCCTAAAAAAAACCTTCCATATATTTTAATGTTCAAAAAATGAAACTATTAAACCGTTCTTGAAATTTTTTTATTTACTTTGTTTCTCTTTTTCTTTTTATATTCAAGTCCCACTTTAACTTAAATCTTAGCAGGTACGCTGATATATTTTAACAGCTTCAGTAGTATGTTAAAACACTTATCTTTTCTGTGTCTTAATCACTGGTCGACTACATTCATCTGTCTTAACGGCGCTTTCTATTCTTTTGCTGTGTGGTGCCCTCTTCTGCTTTTCTTCCTCCAAGCCGACGGTGGCCAAAGTTTCGGGTTACTGCGTCAGGGTTCTTGGTAGCGGAGTTTGTCCTACGAGCATAAAGGAAAGACAGAGATATCAGAAAACAGCAAGGCAAACGACCTGCGAAATCCAACGTGGAAAATGAGCAAGCAGATCAGTATATTATCCAAAGTATTTTATTGAAGATACCGTATCTAAGACAGTTGCCCGACACAGGCCGTGTTTCACCCACAAAAGGGCTGCGTCAGGAGCTAGTCTGTATCTCTACGGATAAGAACAATTGGAAATTGCATATCAGGACAAGGAAAAAGGAAATTCAAAAAAACCCAGCTTTGATAGCAGACTACTTGCAGGGCCGTGCCAAGGGTCTGTGGCGCCCCCCTGCAAGGGATCGTGTGCCACGCCCCCCCCCCCCCCGCAGGGGATCGGGTGCCGCCGCCCCCCCCCCCCCGCAGGGGATCGGGTGCCGCCCCCCCCCCCCGTGTAGATGATCGCTGTCCTCTCTCCCCTGCCCTCCCGCTCCCATGTCCCAACTGCCCGCCCTCTTCTCCCCCCAACAAAATCTCTTTTAAATTTACCTCCGTCCGGCTGGCAGGGCAGCGAACGCCTCCTTCACTGACGCTGCGCCGTTCGCTGCCCTGCCAGCCGGACGGAGGTAAATTTAAAGAGATTTTTTTGGGGGGGAGAAGAGGGCGGGAAGTTGGGACATGGGAGCGGGAGGGCGAGGCAAGCATGGCGCGGCGGGGCGCCCCCCAGAGGACGGCTCCCCCCTGCCACGCTTACCTCGCTTACCGCGTTGGCACAGCCCTGACTGCTTGCTGGTGATTTGGAAGCACAACAGGACACGCTGTTTGTGCTGGGTTTTTTTTTTTTTGAATTTCCTTTTTCCTTGACCTGATATGCAATTTGCAATTGTTCTTATCCGTAGAGATACAGACTAGCTCCTGACGCAGCCCTTTTGTGGGCGAAACACGGCCTGTGTCGGGCAACTGTCTTAGATACGGTATCTTCAATAAAATACTTTGGATAATATACTGATCTGCTTGCTCATTTTCCAAGACAGAGATGCCAACCACATTTTAAATAACATTACCAGTCCTTACTTTTGAGACTCGTGAAGCTTAACAACCAGTATCGCTAAACTTCGAGTTGCCACAGAGCTGCACTGCAAAGCGCTTCCATCGACATCTGATTAGCTCAAGGCTCCCTCTTTTATATGACGGTTACGACGTCAGGCGCTGTCAAATGAATGGCCTATCGCTTGGCTGCCTATCTCCACCTAGAAAAACTGACTCCACTCTATTCGTGAATTCATGCCAGCAGCAGGTTCTACGGAGCGTCATTTAAAAATCCACTTTTGCTCTTGCTGTAGTAAAATGCGTCTGTGCTCTCCTCCTCTTTTGGAGCAAAACACCGCCTGCGGCACTGTACATCTGAAATCTGTAAATGCATGCTGGAGCTGTAATTAAATACGTTTAGATAATCGGGGAGTGTCACGTGCTGCCTGATTACCACCAGGTGAGCGAGAAAGCCCTTACCACTACTACTATTACTACTTAACATTTCTAGAGCGCTACTAGGGTTACGCAGCGCTGTACAATTTAACAAAGAGAGACAGTCCCTGCTCAGAGCTTACAATCTAATAGATAAGAGTGAGACAAATATAGGACAGTCGAGCCATTGTGACATCACTGATGAGGTTGGCTCTTAGGCATTGGTGGAATGAGGCATTATGACATCACAATCTCAGCTCTGGTTAAATCACTGCTATATGTAATACTACTACTACTACTACTACTTAACATTTCTAGAGCGCTACTAGGGTTACGCAGCCCTGTACAATTTAACAAAGAGAGACAGTCCCTGCTCAAAGAGCTTACAATCTAATAGATAAGAGTGAGACAAATATAGGACAATCAAGCCATTGTGACATCACTGATGAGGCTGGCTCTTAGGCATTGGTGGAATGAGGCATTATGACATCACAATCTCAGCTCTGGTTAAATCACTGCTATATGTAATACTACTACTACTACTTAACATTTCTAGAGCGCTACTAGGGTTACGCAGCGCTGTACAATTTAACAAAGAGAGACAGTCCCTGCTCAAAGACCTTACAATCTAATAGATAAGAGTGAGACAAATATAGGACAATCAAGCCATTGTGACATCACTGATGAGGTTGGCTCTTAGGCATTGGTGGAATGAGGCATTATGACATCACAATCTCAGCTCTGGTTAAATCACTGCTATATGTAATACTACTACTACTACTTAACATTTCTAGAGCGCTACTAGAGTTACGCAGCGCTGTACAATTTAACAAAGAGAGACAGTCCCTGCTCAAAGAGCTTACAATCTAATAGACGAGTGAACGGTCGGTCCGATAGGGGCAGTCTGGATTCACTGAACGGTAAGGGTTAGGTGCCGAACGCAGCATTGACTCAACTCAACTCAACTCAACGAGTGCTCCCTCTGAAATGGCCGTGCAGCAAGTGCAAACGTACCGCACGGCCGTTTAATTTTTTTTTCCAAACCTCACAAGTCCAGTTTGAAATGAAGAAGAGCCCCCTTTCACGACAAGGGCTTCCCTTTACATTAGAATGCAGTCTTTGGTGGTACTCAGATTTCAAATGAAGCACAAAAGCCAAAAATCCAAATGTACTCATAGACAACTTCTAGAGCCAAGGATCCAAACCAAGATTTGCGATGCAAATAATTTACTTGTGTTCAAATTGTAACATATGGAACGACAATATGGCAAGATAACTGTGAATCATAACCTTATTAGATGCTGTTCTAAATTTATGTGAAATTTCAGAGACTGGTTGTCCAAGATGCATCTCTACACCACATATGAAAAAAAAAATAAAAAAAAACAAAAACAAAAAAAAAAACCGAAGGAAGACAATTTAAAAGCAGCAGCCTTGAGACGTGTAACTCTCAGACTTGGTTTATAAATTTGACATTCCTTTTCAGCTCCTTCGGTTTTGCATTTCTCCCTGACGTATGTTGGACTGTTTAAATCAATCACATATTCCCACCACCCAGGGCATGAGTTAGGCCTACTGTCTCTAAAGAGTTTTTTTTTTTGTGGTTACATTTGTACCCCGCGCTTTCCCACTCATGGCAGGCTCAATGCGGCTTACATGGGGCAATGGAGGGTTAAGTGACTTGCCCAGAGTCACAAGGAGCTGCCTGTGCTTGAAGTGGGAATCGAACTCAGTTCCTCAGGACCAAAGTCCACCACCCTAACCACTAGGCCACTCCTCCACTGTTGCTACTATTTGAGATTCTACATGGAATGTTGCTATTCCACTAGCAACATTCCATGTAGAAGTCGGCCCTTGCAGATCACCAATGCGGCCGCGCAGACTTCTACTGTTCTATACTGCCCTGAAAAGCCAAAACACACGTACGTGCAGGACGTCAGACTCACAGAAGCAGAAGCCTGTGCGGCCACATTGGTGATCTGCAAGGGCTGACTTCTACATGGAATGTTGCTAGTGGAATAATAGCCTAGTGGTTAGTGCAGTGGACTTTGGTCCTGGGGAACTGAGGAACTGAGTTCGATTCCCACTTCAGGCACAGGCAGCTCCTTGTGACTCTGGGCAAGTCACTTAACCCTCCATTGCCCCATGTAAGCCGCATTGAGTTAGTGTGTTTTGGCTTTTCAGGGCAGTATAGAACAGTAACATAAAAGGCTGAAAACGCATCTAACTTTAAGGCACGTGTAAATGTGTGGGCCTAGATTGCAAACCATCGTGTGTAGATTACAGCGGACCGATACTCAGCCCGCAAAAGGCAGGTCGCCTATGTGCCGTGATAAGCGCTGAACCTGGATATTCACTGCTGGGTTGTTTCTGGCGATTGGCATTGAATATCTGGGGGGGGGGGGGGGGGGGGGGGTTGGCCAGCTCAGACTTAACCAAGTTAATATTCAGCGCTAGCCAGTTAAGTTTAAATCAGACCAGGGGCGTAGCCAGACTTTGGTGGAAGTGGGGTCCAGAGCCCGAAGTGAGGGGGCACATTTTAGCTCCCCCCCCCCAGTGCCGCCGGCACCTCCCCGCCATTGCCGCCCCCCCCCCCCCCCCCGCCGCCACTGCCACCACCAACTTTGACCCCCCTGCCGACGACCCTCTCGACCCCCCTGCCGCCAACCCTCCCCCGCCGTCGCCTACCTTTGCTGGCAGGGGACCCCAACCCCCGCCAGCCGAGGTCCTCTTCTTCCTTCGTTCTGTTTCTGAGTCTGACGTCCTGCACATTGTATGTTGTACGTGCAGGACGTCAGACTCAGAAACAGAACGAAAGAAGAAGAGGACTTCGGCTGGCGGGGGTTGGGGTCCCCCGCCAGCAAAGGTAGCAGACGGCGACGGCAGGTTGGTGGCAGGAGGGGGGTCAAGAGGGTCATTGGCAGGGGGGTCCAGGGCCAAATCTATGGGAGCCCAGGCCCCCATGGCCCCAAGTAACTACGCCCCTGCATCAGACTGCTATTTAGGCAGTCCTATTTGGCCACTAAACTTAGTCAACAAAGTGCTGAATATCTTGTGCGATATAGCTGGTTAGCCGCTATGCACTAAGGGCCAGATTCTATATATGGTGCTTAAAAAATCTGTGTGGAAAACATTTCAGCCTAAGTGTATTCTATAAGCTGCACCTAGTTTTAGGCGTGGTATATAGAATACGCATAGTCGATATCCCAGCGCCTAAAACTATGCACCTCCATTTACAGCAATGAAAATGCGGCATAAATGCAGGTGCATAGATTTAGGCGAAGAGGGCCATATTCTGTAACAACGCGCGTAAATTTTGAAATGCCCATTTCTCCACCTATAACCCTGTCTCTTTTTGACTGCACTGCTTTTTGCCAGCCCTCGAGTCTTCCCTCTGCTATGTCCAGCCTCCTTTTTTTTTTAATTTTTTTATTTATGAGTTTCAAAATATACATTCATATAAAAATAAATGTCAGAAAATCAGGAAATACAATAAAAAAAGAAAAATTAACATACTCCTTCACTATCATTTACATAGTCAAGGGTAAATAGCAATGTCATTATTACTTAGACCACAATATTGATCAAGATATAAGGTAATTGATTGTAAAAAAGTAAAAGAGAGAAAAAAAAAAATTCTCTAAATACAATAGGAGAGTAAGAGCTAGATCTCTGCCTGCGGTTTTAGCTAACTTCGGTTGCTCTCGAAGCAGATTCGCCACCGCTTTCTTTTGCTATTATAAACTGTTTCAACTTTTCTGGATCAAAGAATACATAATAAGCCATTCTTAAGGAAATAAGACATCTACATGCAAATTTTAGCTTAAAAGTTCCACCTAATGCAAGAATCCGGGGCTTAAGTCCCAGAAATTCTCTCCTTCTTCTCTGAGTAGATTTACTGATGTCTGGGAAAACTTGTATCCTTGAACCAAAAAACTGAAGCGACATAAATCTGAAGTATAACCTAAGTATATTATTTCTATCAGTTTCGAAGGCAAAGGATGCAAGGAGAGTCGTGCGTTCTGTAATGGTTTCTAAGGACGTTTCAAGGAGTTGTGTTAAGTTTGCTGGAGCCTCCACAGATGCAGTTTTGGCTCCTGTGATATAATACACCTTTACAATTGGAGGTATAGCTTCCTTTGGAATTCCTAATATATCAGTAAAATACTTTTTTAACATTTCCATTGGAGGTGTTAAGGGACTCTTAGGAAAGTTCAAAAATCTTAAGTTATTCCTCCTAAGTTGGTTATCAAAATGTTCAATTTTTCTTTGAGCATTGTCTCTGTCAGTCACTAAATTACCAACAATTGTTTGCATTTTCTTAATCTCAAGTGAATTTGACTCACTCTTGTCTTCTTGCTCTTTAACCCTCAATTCCATGGTATGTTGTTGTTGTTTAAGGTCCTTTACTTCAGAATTGAAAGAAGTTGAAGCCTGAAGCAGGGACGAATTCAATGCTTGGATAGCGTCCCAAAGGGCCTCTAGGGTAACGACTGCTGGTCTTGTAGTAGCGCCGATACCCACAGGTGGTGGAGCCATGATGGGGGAGGGCGAGGGTTCAGTACCTCCCGCCCTCTCATCTGATGTATTTCCATCTGGCGTCGAAAAAACAACAGGGCCACTTGCAGCCTCGGAGAACGCCAACTCCGGCTCTCCCGTCGATCTCAAACCACCACCCGGTCTCGGCGGGGCAGTCTGCAGGGGCGGACTTAATGACGCCACTTCGACGCTAAGATCCCCCGGATGTTCTGGGGATCCAACCAAGGCAGTGATCGGAGCGCCGCGCGCCTGAAGTCCAAACGCCTCCAAGGTCGGTTGTCGGAGAGTTAAGGTGGAAGCGGGGCTAGAAGTGGCTTTAGCCCCGCTTTTTCCCTTTCTTTTCCCCATTGACTGGGTCCCAGAAAGACAAATGCTCCGAATCTTGGCTTGAGGTTCGGAGCTCTCAGGAAGCGCTTCCTCTCACGGACGCCATCTTGATCTATGTCCAGCCTCCTTTGATGCAATTTCCTGTGGGCGGGACATAGCAGAGGGAAAACCCAGGGGCTGGCCAAAAGCAGCCTGTCATGTTACTGCTGCTGCTGCCACCAGCGACCATCAGGGTTGCCAGATGGGCGGTTTTCCGCAACCCGCCGCGGGAAACTTTTGCCCGCGGCAGGTTGCGTTTTTTTGGGCTTGTTTTTTTTTCGCGCGGGTTTTGGGCGGTTTTTCGGCCAGCGGGGGGTGGGGCTAACGGCGACAGAGGCGGGGTTTGGTGACGTATTGGGCGGTGTGAGGTGACGTATTGGGCGGGGCGATGACGGCGGGGGCGATGACGGAAGGGGTGGGGCTGATGACGGCGGGGGCAGGGGTGATGACGGAAGGGGTGGAGTTGATGACAGCGGGGGGTGGGGGTGATGACGTCGGGGGTGGGGTGTGTGCGGTTTTGGGGCGGGTTTTGGGCTGTTTTGGGTGGGAATTTTTTTTTTTTATATGGCAATATTGGCAACCATCATAAACTTTACAGGACTGTGGAGAAGAGAGGTGAAGGAGCAGTGCCGGACCCGCCAAAAAGGAGGACAGATGAGGGGGAAAGAGGGACTGGATGGGAGGTGGAAGGGAAGAGAAATTCCAAACCTATGGGGGGGGAGGGGGCAGGGAGAGGGCACTGGAAACGATGTAATGGTGGGGAAGGTGCCACCAAAGTAAATTGGCCCAGGATGCCATTATCCCTTGAGCCGGCCCTGAATGCTACAGTGGTCAAAACCAATAGTAAGTGGCCCTGTCCGGTTAAAGGTCACCGAGTGTCAGCTCCTGGCCCACTCACCGTGGTTTAGGTGGGCAGGAGCGTCTTCTGTCTGTTTAAACCACGCTGAATATTGACCCGAAAACTGCACAAGCAAAAACCTTTATACAGAGACTTTTCTTCCTGTAATCAAAATTTGATTATCATATAAAAGTCCTTTGATCTCCCCTCGTACTTTTTTCCCCGAACCATATTTGATTTCCCAGATTTTCTGTGGGCTTGTATTTTTTTTCCCCAGAAATTGCAGAAGATTAAATCCTTGGATGGAAGATGTACCATTTCAAAATGTGCTCAAACTAACTTGCAAGATTTGTGCACTCTCTTTTGCCCTAACCCGCGACCCCCACCAGCCACCCTTTGATCCTTTAAACCTTTGACTGAGGAATCCCCTTTTCTCAAGGTATCACATTCTTTTTTTTCCTTAACCTAGAGTAAAGAGGTGTGGTAGCCGTGTTAGTCCACTTTTAAAGGTAATCAATAGAAATCAAACAAAATAAAACTTGGAAAAGAAAATAAGATGATACCTTTTTTATTGGACATAACTTAATACATTTCTTGATTGGCTTTCGAAGGTTGCCCTTCTTTGTCAGATCGGAAATAAGCAAATGTGTAAGATGACAGTATATATAAGTGAAACATCAAAGCATTCCAGTGACAGTCTAACAGGATGGGGGTGGATAGGTGAGAGACAGGAAGAGTCCGGGTGGATGAGGTACAGGGAGATAATGCATGGAGACAGGAGGGTGACAAAGCAGTACAATTTTATGGTCCCTCATCCACCCGGACTCTTCCATTCTCTCACCTATCCAACCCCATCCTGTTAGACTGTCACTGAAATGCTTTGATGTTTCACTTATATATACTGTCATCTTACACATTTGCTTATTTCCGATCTGACGAAGAAGGGCAACCTTCAAAAGCTATGTCCAATAAAAAGTTATGTCCAATAAAATAGGTATCATCTTATTTTCTTTTCCATGTTTTATTTTCCTTAACCTGAAAAGCTGACACCACTGCAATACACAAGAAATGGCCATGGAGCAGGGGTGGGAGAAAAGCAGAAAGAATGAGCACCATGTGGCAAACAAGTGAAGGTATTCTGCAGACAAGAAGTTGTACCCAGCCCAAATGACATGCAACGCTCAAATACGAATCACAAGGCCAAGAAAAATGTTCAAAGCACAAAATGAAAATGACACCATATGGGCAGCCACTAAAAGAAGCCTTGAAATTTCATAGTGAATATTATTGATTGCATTAATTATATGCCCCTCTTAACAAAAATGGGTGTTTTTTTTTTTAAGTTAAGCTGCAGAAAGCATAAATTGATGCTTAGGATTTAGCCAGAGAAGCAGAATGTTAAGCTGTGATGACATATGTGCAACTGCCGGCTCACTTAACAACATGCGGAGTTGCCCCTTCTGCTGCATATGTCACTCTGGTTTTAATACTTCCAAATCCTTTTAATATTCATTGCATACACAAAATAAGACTAAAAGTCCCCTGCCCATGACCGTTTCCACACATCTGACCTTGACTTTGATGCTCGTCTAGATCTGGTATCTGACATGCAAAGAAACGTGAAACTAGACAACCTTCTCTGCCCACACAAGCCCAAGTGATTTGAAGACCTGCACAGAACCGGGTCGACCACTTACCAAGAGGCAGTATTTCAACTAGGTTTACAAGCAATAAGGATTGGCTCAGGCTGCACGTACTGCAGCGGGACATGTTTATCCACTCCTACCCTACCATCTCTCTGACCTCGTGTGCAACTTTCTTCAATCAATCACCCTACTTTCTAATTCTTCCTGCTTTCTTACTCATCTATATGTCTCAACTTTGCCTTACCCTTCACTACCAATTATAATGTTCAATTAAGTATTGTGTTGACATTGTAAGTAGTATACCATGCCATACTTCGTATTGTTGTTCGAATATTTTTACTGCTGTAATTGCCTATTGCTCATGTTTGATCTATTCTTACTGTACACCGCCTTGAGTGAACGCCTTCAAAAAGGCGGTAAATAAATCCTAATAAATAAATACATAACACAAGAAAGAAGACATCCCAAAAAGACATGAGTCTGAAATCTAGAAACTGACCATGCAAGATCCATAGAGTGCAACTGCAAGAAAAGCATGGGCATGGGTGGGTCAGGAATGTGCACATTTTGTAGAATACTAGAAATTATGGGCCCGACTCAGTAATTGGCAGCAATAGTTAGGCGATGGAAAGCATTCTATAAAAAGCACTCCTTACCAAGGGACCCTTTTACTAAGGTGTGCCCAAAAGTGGCCTGTGCTGGTATAGGCACCTATTTTGGATGCACGCTGGTCCATTTCCTGAGCACGCCTGGGAAAAAGGGATGAGGCTAAATGAAAACCACTGTGTGTCCATTTTTGGCCTGAGACCTTAACGCTACCCATTGACTTAGCGGTAACATCTCATGCACTAACCAGGTGGTAAGCATCCAGCCATGCAGCAACCTGGAGCGGACTGAGAGTGGTCTGAGCCCCCGGGCACTAAGGGTGGTCTGGGCTTCCCTCCCGGCCGCTGCCCGACACCCCCGCTTCCCCGGTCCTGCCTGAAGGGCCGTGGTGGTCTAGTGGTCTCTGCAGGGGAGGGGTGTGGTAGCCGTGTTAGTCCACTCTTAAGGTTATCAATAGAAATCAAACAAAATAAAACATGGAAAAGAAAATAAGATGATACCTTTTTTATTGGACATAACTTAATACATTTCTTGATTAGCTTTCGAAGGTTGCCCTTCTTCGTCAGATCGGAAATAAGCAAATGTGCTAGCTGACAGTGTATATAAGTGAAAAACATTCAAGCATTGCTATGACAGTCTGACAGGGTGGGAGGATGGGGGTGGGTAGGAAGTATGCATGGGGACATCAAAGTATATCTTTGGTATTCTAACAGGGTGGGTGTGGACAGGTGAGGGGAGGGTGATCAACAGAGACATACAGCTTTATGGTTTATAATGGGCTAGGAACCCCAGGTCCTTGTTAAGTCCTTTCTGTTGGGTGTTAAAATATTCAATCATTCTGACTTCAAAGGTCTTACGTTCTTGTATGGTTTTAAAGTTACCTTTGAGGATTCTCACTGTGAAGTCACTGGTGCAGTGTCCTGGTCTTGGGCAACATTTTACAAGACCAGGACACTGCACCAGTGACTTCACAGTGAGAATCCTCAAAGGTAACTTTAAAACCATACAAGAACGTAAGACCTTTGAAGTCAGAATGATTGAATATTTTAACACCCAACAGAAAGGACTTAACAAGGACCTGGGGTTCCTAGCCCATTATAAACCATAAAGCTGTATGTCTCTGTTGATCACCCTCCCCTCACCTGTCCACACCCACCCTGTTAGAATACCAAAGATATACTTTGATGTCCCCATGCATACTTCCTACCCACCCCCATCCTCCCACCCTGTCAGACTGTCATAGCAATGCTTGAATGTTTTTCACTTATATACACTGTCAGCTAGCACATTTGCTTATTTCCGATCTGACGAAGAAGGGCAACCTTCGAAAGCTAATCAAGAAATGTATTAAGTTATGTCCAATAAAAAAGGTATCATCTTATTTTCTTTTCCATGTTTTATTTTGTTTGATTTCTATTGATAACCTGCAGGGGAGGGGAATCATGTTCTTTCCTGCCCGCTACGCTGCTGCTATTCCCCTGCCTGCTGGCGCCACCGTGTTTTTAACAGGGCGGCCGAGAATTCCCATGGTAATCTCGTGGGTCTGGACAGTCTCACAAGACCGTCTCGGTCGCCATTTTTAAAGCACAGCGGTGATGGGCAGGGGGAATAGCAGCAGCACAACGGACAGAAAAGAACATGTCCCCCCCCTCCTCCACGCACAGGCCACTAGATCACCAGTAGTGTGCATTTAAAGTTAGGGTCAGAGAGGGCTGTGGTGTGTGGCGGGCATCTGGGCAGAGCCTCTGGGCCCTCGGGCACTGCCCAGTTGCCCGAATGGTCAGTCTGCCTCTGATACGGAGACCTTACCACTAGGGTTACCATATTTTGTCCCCCCAAAAGGAGGACACATGCCCCCCTTTCACACCCCACCCCGCCCCCTTTCATGCCCTTGCTCCGCCCCTGTCACATTTTCCCCTCCCCCATCACATACCCCGTCGCCTCCCCCCTCCCCGTCACCCCCTCCCCTTACCTTACTAGTGCCCTGGTGGTCTAGTGGCCTCTTCCGCCTTCGGGGCAGGAAAGAGCCCCCTCTTTCCTGCCCGGAGCGCTGCCCTGCATGCTTCCTTCCTGTTGCTGATCCAAAATGGCCGCCAAGAGTTGAAGTCTCGCGAGGTCCCTTCAACTCTCGGTGGCCATTTTGAATCGGCGCCGAGGGTCAGCAACAGGAAGGATGCATGCAGGGCAGCGCTCCGGGCAGGAAAGAGGGGGCTCTTTCTTGCCCCGAAGGCGGAAGAGGTCACTAGACCACCAGGGCACTAGTAAGTAAGGGGAGGGGAGGCTAGCAATCTGCCCACCCGGTTGCCCGGACACGCCCTCAAAAAGAGGACATGTCCAGGTAAATCCGGACATATGGTAACCCTACTTACCACCACCTCAATGGTTGGCGGTAAGTGATCCACCCCCACACACACACATGGCCAAGCGATAAGAATAATCTTACTACATGGCCATGTCTTTGGGGGGAGGGGCTTTTTTTTTACCCACTGCGGTAAATAGGGCTCTGGTGCATGGCAAAAATGGCCCCCACCACTACCGCAGGGCCTTTCTTGCCGCAACTTGATAAAAGGACACCAAGTGAAGGAAGCCATTTTGAAATATTGTGTGTGAATTAGAGTAGGGCTCCGAAAGGATCCGGATGGGGTGAAGAGGCTAGTGAGAGCTTCTACGGCAGCAGAGAGACTCTGTCATTTCTTTTGTTTTTCTGTTGCTGCACTTGCAGTGTGAAATGAAAGAAACAGGAAATGCATTTGAAATATCCTATTTTGTTGCAAATGAAAGCACAACCCAAGCGCCAATTCGACTGTAGTTCTGGGAAATTAAAAATTAATTTACCGTGTACCGATTTGGAAATGACCTCATTATTTTGGGAAGGCAAAATAAGACATCCCAGCATACCCGCCACCCTCTCCCTTCTATTTACTGAAAGAAACAAGAAAGGCGAGTATTTGAACTTTTTATTATTATTATTATTATTTTGGCGGTTCAAAAACAAAGCAATACCCTTCTGTGTAAAAGTTAATAAAAGCCAAAGGATACCACCGCATTTCCGAATGGTGTTGATATCAAGTTTCAGCACAAAACACAGCACGAAGTCTGGGAAAGGTCCTGGCTAACTCTTTTCTCTGTTGCTGCAGTAATTATCGCAAGTGTAAATGTGCTTAATACACCAGAATAATTACTTGCTCTTTATGCTAGAAAGAAAAATGGCCCGCAGGAGGTTCAAAGAGTTCCTTTCTCTGCTTTCTGGTGAAAAGAGCTGCCTGGAACGGGTTTGCTGCTAGTCAGAAGTGATTAAAACTGACGGATCTCTGATTGCGCTTGGTATCTCCAGGGTTCCTGGCTCTTAATGGGCCAATAAGGAAATACAAGATTAGATGCCCGTGAACGTACAGAACGGGCCAGATTCTATATATGGTGCCTAAAAAAATCCATGTGGTAAACATTTTCGGCTAAGCGTATTCTATTAGCAGCGCTTAGGTTTAGGCACGGCATACAGAATACGCTGGGGGGGGCCCTTTTACTAAGCTGCGTAGGCGCCTATGCGCACCCAACACACGTTAATTTGGAGTTACCACTCGGCTACTGCATGGCCTGTGTGGTCATTTCACTTGTGACGCGCCAGAAAATATATTTTCTTTCATGGCAAGTGGTGAAAATCAGGCGGTAACTCTGTGACTTGATGCGCGTAGACGATTACTGCATAGTTACCGCGCGAGACCTTACTACTAAGACAATGGCTGGCAGTAAGGTCTCAGACCCGAAGTGGACGCGCTCCAATTTTTATTTTGCCGCATGTCCATTTTCAGCAAAAAGTTTAAAAATGCCTTTTTTCACAGGCACGCTGAAAAATGGATCTGTGTGTGCCAAAAACACGTGCCCCCCCCCCCCCAGAAATGGTTAGTGCGGTGGTAACCTGGCGGTAATCGGGCATCGCCGCATTCTGCCTGGTTATCGCCGGGTTACTGCAGGAGCCCCTACCACCATCTCATTGGGTGGCAGTAAGGGCTCCCTGCCCCATGGCAAGAGTTATCTCACTGCGGGGCTATTTTTTTGGGGGGGGGGGGGGGCTTTTACCAGCGGTGGTAAAAAATGGCCCCCACTGCTACTGAAGGGCCCTTTTTCCCACAGCTTAGTAATAGGACCGTTTAGGGAGCAGCATTTACACCGGGCTTTAGCAGGCATAAGTCTGACACCCAGTGGCGATCCTACGTCGGCTGCTACCTGGGGCGGATCGCCACTGCGCACTCCCCCTGGGTTCAGCGGCGTCCATCCCCCCCCCAGGTGTAGCGGCGTCCATCTCCCCAGGGTGCAGCATGACACCCTCCCCCCCCAGGCACAATGACACCCCCTTCCCCGGCGCATGAAGCCCCCCCCCCCGGGCGTATTCTTGGCTGCTGGAGGGTGCAGAGAGCAGCCGCGCGCCTGTATGCTCCGCTGGCTCCCTGCTCCCTCTGCCCCGGAATTGGAAGTAACCTGTTCCGGGGCAGAGGGAGCAGGGAACCAGCGGAGCCGACAGGCAAGCGGCTGCTCTCTGCACCCTCCAGCAGCGTGCACCCGTGGTTCCTAAACCTGGTCCTGGAGGCACCCCAGCCAGCCAGGTTTTCAGGATATCCACAATGAATATTCATGAAAGAGATTTGCATACCAAGGAGGTAGTACATGCAATCTCTCTCATGAATATTCATTGTGAATATCCTGAAAATCTGAGTGGCTGGTTCCCAAACCTGGTCCTGGAGGCACCCTAGCCAGCCACATTTTCAGGATATCCACAATGAATATTCATGAAAGAGATTTGCATACCAAGGAGGTAGTACATGCAATCTCTCTCATGAATATTCATTGTGGATATCCTGAAAACCTGACAGGCTGGGATGCCTCCAGGACCAGGTTTAGGAACCACTGATATAGACGATGAATGCACCACTCTAGTGTGAATTTGGGATAGTGCTCCACTTAGAGGAAAGAGTTTGATGAGGTCCTTTCTTTGTTCTGTACAACTGGAGTTTTGGACAAACTCAAAAATGAAAAAAGGAATGATCCTGGCTAGAGGCCTGACAGCAAGTGAAAACGTGATCGTGAGAGGCGTGATGACACTTCTTTCTCCATAAGAAATTCATTCCATGTACATCTGTCACAAGCACATTGTAGTGAGTTTTCCATATGAAGGCACTTGATGGGTTTTTCTGCTTTCTCTAGTACCAGCTTTTGCTGGATGGTCTGAATTGTAAATCACTAGGGGATTATTTATTTATTTGCAATACTTATTCCAAACAAGAAAATGACAGCGGATAAAGAGCATACGGCCCATCCTGTCTGTTCATCCACACCAACTGCTCAGCTCTTCAATTCTTTCCTCTCCATTAGAGAGCTTTTGTCCTCCTTCCCTGATTTCTTGAATTCAGATGCCGTCCTCGTCTCTTTCCTTAAAGAAATATCACCTTAGGTTACTCCCGAGTCTATCCTCTTTAACCTTAATCCTATGACCTCTGTTTTAGAGACTTTTATTTGAGAAAGGTCTGCCTCCTGTGTATTTATACCATTGAGGTTTTTAAATGTCTCTATCATATCTCCCCTCCACCACATCCCCCCCCAAAGGAGACATATTTGGATCTTTAAGCTGCCAGAAATGCTTTAAGATGACACCGTTCATTTTAGTAATTGCCAGGGCCGCTGAGAGAGGGGGGCAGGGGGGACAAGATTCCCCAGGTCTGGCCTCCGAGGGGGGGCCTGGTGCTGGAGTCTTTCTCTCTCTTGCTCCTGTGTGTTGGGACCTGTTTGATTAAATTAACGCAATAGCTCAGTAAGGGTACACAGAAGCAGGAGAGCAACAGGCTGAGGGAGGAGCAGATGCTGGAAGGTAGGGGCGGCAGACAGAATGGGGGGGTGGCGGCGGCTGCTGTGGCCTGAACAGGGGCGTAGCTATGGGGGCCACATGGCCTGGGCCCCCGCAAATTTAATCCGGGCTCCTGGTTTGGCTGGCAGGGGTCCCCAACCCCCGCTGGCCAAAGCCTTCTTCAGCGCGGTCTCCAGCGCAGCCGTGTTCGCTGCCTGCCCCCTGCTTTTCTTTCTTCTTGCTCCTCCTGTGCACGCTGACGCTCAGCGGTCTCCGATGCAGCCACATTCACTGCCTGCCTCCTGCTCTTTCTTTTTGCTCCTCCTGTACACGCTGACGGTGCGGTAAAAAGGGCCCTGGCATACAGGAGAAATGGCCCCCCACTGCTGGCGCAGGGCCCTTTTTCCTGCAGCTTGGAAAAAGGATCCTTGAATTTCTTATAGATCACAACATACCCAAAAACGTTCAGTGCGATTTACATAGATGAAACAAAAAGAATTGGCCATTCTACGAATTACAGTAAAATTCAACTTAAAATAACATTAATAATAGAAATACATCTTCTTCAAATTTTATCTAATGCATATTTTTCAAACAGTTAGGTTTTCAAAGCTATGTGCTAATTCCCCATTACCATGGGAGTCCTTGATACTGCCGCACGACTCCCATGCTAATCAGTTAGGGTGTGATAATGTGCCTGCGCTACCTGATTACCACAGGCAAGCTTACTCTCCGCCCATGGGCACGCATCCTGGGGTAGCGCTCTTTTAGCGAATGGTAGGCCCGTGTCAGGCCTACCATGCTGTAGTAACAGGAGCCCCTATATCTCTGTTCTGTAATTTCCTTTCTGAGCGCACTACCAGAACCCTCATCCACACTCTTTATCACCTCTCGCTTACACTATTGCAACTTGCTTCTCACAGGTCTCCCACTTAGCCATCTCTCTCCTCTTCAATCCGTTCAAAATTCTGCTGCACGACTAATATTCCACCAGTGTCGTTATGCTCATATTAGCCCTCTCCTCAAGTCACTTCACTGGCTTCCTATCCGTTTCCGCATACAGTTCAAACTCCTCTTATTGACCTATAAGTGCATTCACTCTGCAGCTCCTCAGTACCTCTCCACTCTTATCTCTCCCTACATTCCTCCCCGGGAACTCCGTTCACTGGGGACATCTCTCTTATCTGCACCCTTCTCCTCCACTGCTAACTCCAGACTCCGTTCCTTTTATCTTGCTGCACCTTATGCCTGGAATAGACTTCCTGAGCCGGTACGTCAAGCTCCATCTCTGGCCGTCTTCAAATCTAAGCTAAAAGCCCACCATTTTGATGCTGCTTTTAACTCCTAACTCTTATTTTATCATCCTCACTTTTATATTCCCTTATCTCTTGTTTGTCCTGTTTGTCTGTCCTAATTAGATTGTAAGCTCTGTCGAGCAGGGACTGTCTCTTCATGTTCAAATGTACAGCGCTGCGTACGTCTAGTAGAGCTATAGAAATGATAAGTAGTAGTAGTCTTTGGGGTTCCGGAATCTTGCTACTCTTGGATTCTGCACAGAATCTTGCTACTCTTTGGGATTCCGGAATCTTGCTACTCTTTGGGATTCCGGAATCTTGCTACTCTTTGGGATTCCGGAATCTTGCTACTCTTTGTCCTTTGTCCCTTATTTGTCCTGTTTGTCTATGTTGATTAGATTGTAAGCTCTGTCAAGCAGGGACTGTCTCTTCATGTTCAAGTGTACAGCGTTGCGTACGTCTAGTAGCGCTTTAGAAATGATAAGTAGTAGTAGTAGTTAATTTGCAGCTCTCAAGTTTACCTAATTTTAGGGGTCTTTTTACTAAGGTGCGCTGAAGCATGGGCTGTGCTAGCGTAGGCGCGTGTTTTGGGCGCGCACAGATCCATTTTTCAGCACACCTGTAAAAAAGGCCTTTTTAAACATTTTTGCCGAAAAGGGACGTGCGGCAAAATAAAAATTGGCGCGCGTCCATTTTGGATCTGAGACCTTACCGCCATCCATTGACTTAGTGGTAAGGTCTCACAAGCTAATCGTTTACGTGCACAGAATGACGATTACCGCCCGGTTTCTGTTGCGCGCAGGAAAATAAAAATTAGAACCCAGGCCACATGGTAGCAGGGTGGTTAACTCCAGATTGACGCACGTAGGACGCACGTACGCGCCTATGCGGCTTAGTAAAACCTATTTACTATGCCGCATGTTATAGGCACGTTAGCATCTTTAACGCGTGTTAACTGTGTACGTGCCTGTAATATCTGTATATGCGCGTACATGGTTAACCCGTGCACTAATTGTAGCACATTAAAAAAGCTAACGTGTCTGCCCTTACTGTATTTATGTTTATATTTTGTCATTTTTACTGTTATTATGCTGATAACAAAATTGTAAGTTTGATGTTAAACTGCTGTACACTGCCTTGAGTGAATCTCTTCATAAAGGTGGTTAATAAACCTCAATAAATAAATAAATAAAATATTAAATAATGTCTTCTAATGATTTTTATTCAGATTTTTCTGTTTTGTTTTTTTTTGGATGAACTCACAAAGCAGGATAGAAATGTTAAGAGCAAACAGTATATTCCAACTGAAAGAAATAAAACAGAAAACAAAACCGCTTCCTTCCAAAGAGCAGAATTAGTAAACCATATCATTTACTTTGATGAGAAAATGATTTTTTGTCTAATAATATTTTTCACTTCTTACAATGAAATCATATTTCAATTTCAAGGACAATAAAACTTCCACCATTAAACTCCCCCTCCATCCCCATAAAAAGTAACAAACGGTCATGTCACTGACAACATTCTGCATTGTTGAATAGACAGAAATCAATCCAGGATCCTGGGTTTAAGAAGTCGCAGTAAAGTGTGAAATGGACCGATCACAGAAACATTCGGTGGCGTGAAAGGCAAGGCAGGTCGGGCTGACGCTCTGCTTTAAACCTGAATCAGTTCTTTAGACATGACTGCCGAGACATCTAAAAATTCAACTGTGTAGGAGGTTTGAAATACTCATGATAATAAAGCTGTGAAAATAAAAATCTGTCAAGACCCTTTATTTTAATTATTTATTCTTGTATTTCTGTCTTCACAAAAAAAACTCTAAGTGGTATTAACAATATAAAAAAAAATTGCATAAAATTTAACTTTTAAACTACCAATAAAAATTCAACGAAATACAAAACCAACACAATCCATGTGGGAGGTAATTTATTAAGGGGCCCTTTTACTAAGTTGCATAGGAACCTATGCGCACCCAACGCACGTCAATTTTGAGGTACCGCATGGCCCTTATGGTAATTTCGTTTTTGAAACGCATCCGCTACATGTGCCGGGAAATATTTGTATTTTTTGGCGCGCAGGCGGTAATCGGATGGTGATCGTCATTCTGCGCGTGTGGACCGTTACTGCCCAGTTGCCACATGAGACCTTACCACTAGGTCAATAGCTGGCGGTAGGGTCTCAGACCCAAAATGGACGCGCGGCAATTTTCATTTTGCCGCACGTCCATTTTCAGCAAAAATTATAAAAAGGTATTTTTTACAGGTGCGCTGAAAAATAATTCTGCGCGTGGCCAAAACACGCGTCTACACTACCGCAGGCCATTTTTCAGCAAGCCTTTGTAAAAGGGACCCTAAGCCATGGTAAAATTTGCAGTTAGCATGGTTTAACGTGGGACTTTGCTGTGTAGAAGCTACAAATTTACGGCTCCTTTGACCAAGCGGCAGTAAAAAGGGCCCTGTAGTGGCATTGACGAGCGGGTTTGCTGTCGACCAAGGCCCCCTTTTACCACCACCGGTAAAAGGCTTGTTGTTAAGGAAGAAAACACTTGCCACACGTCCATTTCCTGGGGGAGGCCTTACCCCAGGGGTGTGCTGGTAAATTTTTAACAACGGGTTCTCTCTCTCCGGGCATAGCCAGCCCTGAAACTTTTTTTTTGGGGGGTGGGGGAATACATGCCTCTCTCTCCCCTCCCTTGTGCGGGCACACTAGGCATACCTTTGCCGAGCCCCACCAGCCAATAAATGGACTGCCACCATTCTCTGCTGCTTGTTTCTGGCTCTGAGCAGCATGAGGGAACCTTCTTGCGCTTGCATGAAAAGTCCCAGCCTGATGCTCAGAGTCAGAAACAAGGAGCGGGGAGCAGCGGCAGTCTATTTACTTGGCTGGTGGGGCCAGCATCACTGCCAGCAAAGTAAAAGAGAATTCAGGAGGGGGCCCAAGCCCACATTGTGGGAGTCAGTTGTTAAAGTAGCCATGGGGAGGCCTACTTTAACAACCGGCTCCCAAAATTCTTAAAAACTTAACAAACGGCTTTCGCGAGCCTGTGAGAGCCCGCTCCAGCACACCACTGCCTTACCCCCTCCTATCATTTATAAATATGTTAAATAGCACCGGTCCCAATACTGATCCCTGTGGCACTCCACTATTCACCCTCCTCCACTGAGAGAAATGACCATTTAACCCAACCCTCTGTCCAATAACCAATTCCTAATCCACAACAGAACATTGCCTCCTATCCTATGACTCTTTATTTTACTCGGGAGTTTCTCATGAGGAACCTTGTCAAAATCTTTCTGAAAATCTACATACACTACATCAACCGGCTCACCTTTATCCATATGTTTATTCACGCCTTCAAAAGAAATGAAGCAAATTGGTGAGGCAAGACCTCCCTTGGCCGAACCTATGCTGACTTGTCCCATTAGACCGTGCTTATTTATGTGTTTTCCGTAATTTTATTCTTTATAATAGTTTCCACTATTTTACCCGGTACTGACGTTCAGGTTTACCGGTCTGTAATTTTCCAGATCACCCCGGAACCCTTTTTAAAAATCGGCATTACATTGGCCACCCTCTAATCTTCAGATACTACGGACGATTTAATGGCAGGTTACATATTACTATGTGAAAATAATTCATAGAAAAGTAGTTCTTCCTCAATCAACAGAGTATGGAAAGAGACCTCTTTACTAGCTGCAGTATCTAGACTATAAGAGGCCCTTTTACTAAGCCACGTAAGCGTCTATGTGCGCCCAACATGCGCCAAAATGGAGTTACCACTCAGCTATCATGTGGCTCTTGTGGTAATTTATTTTTGGCGCGTGTCCGATACGTGCATCCGAAAAATAATTTTTACTTTCGGACACGCTTATCAGACATACACCAAGTGGCATTTGACGTACGTAAGTCATTACCGCCTGGTTACTGCGTGAGAATTTACCACTAGGTCAATGGCTGGCGGTAAGGTCTCAGACCCAAAATGGACACGCACCAATTTTGATTTTGCCGTACGTCTATTTTCGGCAAAAATTTTAGAAAGGCCTTTTTTTTTGCAGGCGCGCTGAAAAATGGATCTGTGCGCGCCTAAAACGCGTGCCTATCTTACCACAGGCCATTTTTCAGTGCAGCTGAGTAAAAGGACCCCATAACGTCTGTTATTATCTAACAGCAGTACAAGATCTCTAACTTAAGTGAGAAAAGCACCTCATGTCCATCAACATCGTATGGCCATTTAAACTTCTGGAAATCACTAAAAAACCAACTTGTTTCAAAAGGCATACCCTACCGATCCAACTTAAATGCTCAAACTCTGCAACACATCAAAACCTAAGTACGCAATGGTCATTACACAACCCTTCCGCCTTATGATACCCCAATAAGACTGTTCCACGAGAACCTATCCCACACAATATCATTTTGTATTTGTGCACACCGGACCCTGCGAACGCCTCTCCGGTACTATGTAAGCCACATTGAGCCTGCAAATAGGTGGGAAAATGTGGGATACAAATGCAACAAATAAATAAACTACTAATGACTCCTGTACCCTTAATATGGCTCATTTATCAAACATGGCAGCCTGTGTAATAAATTGGAATGTTAATAATATACAAGAATGCAACAAAGAAAATAAGAATACCAATGCAATCTGTACAATTGATCTTGATAATCAGAAACTGAGGACTGTCGTGCGCCAAAACGAACTTTACCACCCGACTACCACATGGCTCTTGCAGTAATTTCATTTTTGGTGCGTGTCTGATTCACGCATCTGAAAAATATTTTTTTATTTTTGGACGCGCGCCAAGTGGCATCTGATGCGCGTAGGTCACTACCGCCCAAATTCTTTACCGCTAGGTCTATGGCTGGTGGTAAGGTCAGAGACCCAAAATGAACGTGCAGCAATTTTGATTTTGCCGCACGTCCATTTTTTTGGGGGGGAAGAGACCTCTTTTACAGGCGCGCTGAAAAATGATTCTGCGTGCGCCCAAAACCCGTGCCTACACTACCGCAATCCACTTTTCAGCGTGCCTTTGTAAAAGGACCCCCAAATTTTAAATCATAGCTCATATCACAGAGAGTAGGAAGGAACAACCTTCCCACAGAGCCTGGCTAGCTTTTTATCAACACTTACAAACCCAACTGAACATTCCAAAAACAGTGCTAAGAAATCCAACAAAAGTAAGCAAGCAATCACTCAAGAAAAGTCAAAATGAAAAGGTTCCAAAAAGACATATCTAGCCTCCTAATGAGCCACTAACCATTTGCAAGGAAGTCTTAAGATGAATGCTGCTCCCAGGGCTAACACTCCAGGCTTTAATTGGAAAAAATCTCTCCTACATGCCTGAGTGGTCCTGGAAACATCAGGGAAGCCTGAATCTTTTTAAACTTTAAAGCTAATCTATGAAAACCAACCAGAGACCCTCATACATATTTCTCCAAGTTGAGACAAAGTAGAAAGCACATTATTCTTACAAAAAAGATAGATCATGACATCATCGATATATATTCTAAACAATGCCACGTTTCCAAGTATTCATGTTTCTTTAATATTTGATACACTGTCCATTTGGAAACTATCTCGGCAGCTTACAATCCTATATAATAATTCTCACCTCCAATGTTCTGACTTGCTGCCTGGGACCGTGGCTCATTCTGAGTTGGTCTGCTAGGCTCCGTAGATCAGGCTGACATCACCGTAGCCATTATGATGTCAACTTCAGAACCCGGGGGGGGGGGGGGGAAACATGCCTCACAGCTGATCCATGTCCAGAGGAGGGTCGCTGGACATGGGTGGCTGGAGGGGGGGCAGGGGAGAGAGGAGGGTCACTGGACATGGGTATGTAAGCCGCACTGAACCTGCCTTGAGGGGGAAAGCATGGGGTACAACAAATAAATAAATAAAAATGGCTTGCAGTAGTGTAGGCACTGGTTTTGGGCACGCGCCGATCCATTTTTCAGTGCGCCTGCAAAAAAAGGCCTTTTTAAAATTTTTTTACCGAAAATGGACGTGCGCCAAAATCAAAATTGCCGCGCGTCCATTATGGGTCTGCGACCTTACCACAGCCATTCACCTAGCGGTAAAGACTCACGTGGTAACCGGGCGGTAACAACCTGCACGTGTCTGCTGCGCGCATCCGAAAATAAAAATTATTTGTCAGACGCGTATATCGGACGTGCGCCAAAAATGAAATTACCGTAACAGCCACGTGGTAGCTGGGTGGTAACTCCATTTCGGAGCGCGTTGGGCATGCGTTGATGTTTACGCGGCTTAGTAAAAGGGCCACTGAATCCCTTTGTTTATCTCTTTAACTACTGAAAATAAGCTTTTGCTTTAGCAACTCCTATTTTTTTAAGAAGAGGAAAGGAGTGGCCTAGTGGTTAGAGTGGTGGACTTTGGTCCTGAGGAACTGAGTTCGATTCCCGGCACAGGCAGCTCCTTGTGACTCTGGGCAAGTCACTTAACCCTCCATTGCCCCATGTAAGCCGCATTGAGCCTGTGCAGGGTACAAATGTAACAAAAATAAAATAGATACTATTGGAGATTCTACATGGAATGTTGCTACTATTGGAGATTCTACATGGAATGTTGCTATTCCACTAGCAACATTCCATGTAGAAGGCTGCGCAGGCTTATGTTTCTGTGAGTCTGATGTCCTGCATTAAGCTAGAAGGATAAAGGAACAAAGACCGGTGATCATGTTAAACTGATTTATACCCAGCTATTCTGTTACAAAATATCACAAATTTGCAATTAACCTGTGTCAACACTGTAATTAATGGACATGGTTAGGAGCGGGTTGTGTACCTCTATCAGTTCACAGGTGGGAGCAGGTGGTTGAATTTACAGGTGTCGGCATATACAGGCATTAGTAATTAATTAGCTTGTCTTTTTTAGAGGGGAGGGGGTATGCATGTAATAGTTGTTGGGTCAGGGGCGACTGTTTGTCATACCTGGACTTCTGAGTCCCTTTTAATTGGGGGAAACAGTGGAGTGGGAGGGGCATTCTGTCTTATCCTCTTCCTACAAAGTTTGTCCTTCCTTCTTCCCGCTTCTCTCCTATCCCACTCCCCCCCCCCCCCCCCCCACCACACACACACACATTCATAAACTGTAATCCTCTTCTTCTCCCTTATGCCAAACCTTAAAATGTTATCCTCTTTCCCCTCTGGCTACAAACACTTTTTACAGCTCGATATCCAGTCTTAGTCTTCCTTTCCTATTTATTTTAATTTATTTTATTGTTAAAATATTGCTTGACTGTTACGCCTTCACAAAATTAATCCCCATTCCTCTCTTTCCTCCCTCCCCCCCAAATGTGTCAGGCTTCTAATGCATGCAGGCAAAAAGAAACCCGGGGGGAGGGGCACATCGGCGATCCGCCCCGGGTGTCAGCCACCCTAGGAACGCCACTGCGTCCTGCAGGTACGTGCAGGACGTCAGACTCACAGAAACAGAAGCCTGTGCGGCTGCGTTGCTGATCTGCAAGGGCAGGCTTCTAGATGGAATGTTGCTAGTGGAGGAGTAGCCTAGTGGTTAGTGCAATGGAACTTGGGATGTTGTTACTATTTGAGATTCTGGAATGTTGCTATTACTTGAGATTCTACATGGAATGTTGCTACTATTTGAGATTCTACATGGAATGTTGCTATTCCACTAACAACATTCCATTTTTAGATTGTGAGCTCTTTGAGCAGGGACTGTCTCTTCATGTATGGTGTACAGCGCTGCCTATGCCTTGTAGCGCTATAGAAGTGATAAGTAGTAGTAGATGTCTAAAATTGCATTTCCTCTGTTGTTAATATGCAGAGTTAATGTATATTGCTCCATTGTTTTCATTCAGGTGCTGTTTGCAGTTCCTAGTTTGCAATAGATGGCAAGCTCACATGCAAATTAAAAATTAGGCAGCTAACCACTGTATCCGTAGGAGATGATAGCTTATGTCCTGAAAAAGTATTTCAGCCAATTTGAAAGCACTAATATCTATTGTTATCTCCCCACCATTAAGAAGGATTATTCCTGGATCACTGGAGAATAAATGTTCCCAAAAACATCTATATTGGAACGCTGAATCATATCCCTGTGTGGACAGATTATGAGACAGTGATAAAAGACGGCTGCCAGATGTTTGCCTCCAGTATTTCTCACTTTTGTGTTTGAAGACGGTACTGAGGTTCACAACTGTGAAATATGATTGCCTGAGTTTTTGGACTTGGATTTCACTCGGGTCGTATTTTTTTTTATCATGTTGTGACTTACAGAGAGCACAAAAGTGGCCTAGTGAGAAAGAAATGGGTTTAAAAAAAAAAACCCTAAATAAACAGAAATAACTAAATAAATTCTAATGGGAAGCTTGGAAGTGTTTCCATTTCTTCATAACTCTTGTGAGGTTTTCGCTACTTGGTTCATCATTCATAGGTGTAGTAGAAAGGAAGCAACGAGTCAGCTACCCAGAGAGCTCGGAACGGCCAGGAATTTCATTAGCGAGAGCTCACAAACTCGATTTCGGGGATTAGAACCGTATTCTCCATCCTGCAATGAGTTCACTGTCTACCATGCTATCAATCATTCTTTGAAAAAAGGTTCTATTTAATTTTGGAGAATAGAACAGAAGAACAGAAAAATGGAAGGTATTTCAATCGCAGTAGTGAGGCAAAAACAAGTTTGGATAATACCCCTAAAGGAGAATAATCTGCATATAAACGTCCTGTGGCCTCTTATCAAAAATGATTTGATTGATATTCAAAAGCGCTTATCCGTTGACTCGTATATTCAACAGAACTATCTGGATGTCCTTACAGACTGCCTCGGCACTATGCGGACGGGGTAATTTTATGAAGAAGGTGGCTACATTTAGATGCTAGATACATGCATAAACCATCACAATTCTGGTATTTATTTATTTGTTACATTTATATCCCACATTTTCCCACACATTTGCAGGCTCAATGTGGCTTACATAATACCGTGAAGGCATTCGCCAAGTCTGGTACGGGAATAGTACAAAATGTTATAGTGGGGTAGGGAAGATAAGATTCAATCAAGTTGGGTTTGAGGTAAAAGGGTTTGTCAATGTTCAATACGATCTTTGATAGTGAAGTGTTGCAGGGTTGAGTCACCTAAGTTGGGTCATTCGGATATGCCTTTCCGAATAGGTGAGTCTTTAATAATTTTCTGAATTTTAGGTGATCGTAAGTTGTTTTCACCACTTGTGGCAGTGCGTTCCACAGGTGCATGCTTATGTAAGAGAAGTTGGACGCATGTATGTGTGCAGAAGTGCACATACGTGACACATATGTGCTATTCTACATATCCATGTGTATTGTCGATCGTGCATAGTTTGAGGGTGGGTGTACAAGTAGTACAGTAGACAGGGATGGGCAGGGTACAGTTATGCAGTAATTTATTGACTGCTATAAATTACGACAAGGGCGTAGCCAGACAACGGATTTTGGGTGGGCCTAGGCAAGACGTGGGTGGGCACCAAGTGTTCTCCCCTTCACCCACCACCAAAACAGAAAACTCAGCTGGCAGGAAAACGCTTCTTTCCACCTTAGCAGTCTGCAGCAGGCACGCGCTGAAAACTGAGCATGCGCAGGTGCTGGTATCCTGGAGAATAGCGTTTTCATTACCATCAGGCGGAAGTCTTCTGTTGGCAGAGCTTGGGATCCCCACCTGCTACCACTAATACGTGTGCTGCTTTTGGGTGGGCCTGAGCCCTAATTGCGTGGGCCCCGGCCCACCCAGGCCCACCTGTGGCTACGCCACTGAATTATAGGATCGATATGCAAAGTGATTTAAACAGGCTGGTTAAATTGTTTTTTTGTGGAAATATTTGGCAATAATTCTGGCAGTGGCCGTAATAAATGCTCTCCAAAACATAATGTTTATGTTTCTTAAAATGTTTAATATACCGTCACTTCTACAAGAAGATCGCAGTGGTTCACAGTAAAATAAAATTGAAACAGAGTCAGCAGGACAGAAACATTCACAACGCAACAACGATTTTGCTACTGAGAGAAAAACATGTGATTTATACTAAATTGAACCCGCCGATTCCAAATATGAACTCCGAATTTGCCTGACAACGTCTAGATTTTAAGTTATACATGCAAAGCCTATTCACTTATAATATTAATGCTTGGGATGCATTTGTGCGAGTAGCTTCTCCTTTTAACCTTCAAATGCACTCAATCTGCAGCCCCCCATTACCTCTCTACCCTCCTCTCCCCGTATGTTCCCACCCGTAGCCTCCGCTCTCAGGACAAATCACTCCTATCTGTACCCTTCTCCACCACAGCCCCTTCTGCCTCGCATCACCATATGCCTGGAACAGCCTTCCCGAGCCCATACGTCATGCGCCCTCCCTGCCCATCTTCAAGTCCTTACTCAAAGCCCATCTCTTCTCCCTTGCTTTTGGCGCATAACCACCTTCCCCACTCATGATACCTACACTGACTACATAGTTTGTAACCTTGAGATTGTAAGCTCTTTTGAGCAGGGACGGTCCTTCCCCATGTTAAACTTGTACAGCGCTGCGTAACCCTGGCAGCGCTATAGAAATGCTAAGTAGTAGTAGTGCAGAACTTCCTTGGGAACAGACGAGCTGAAAACTATGCTGAACTAGTAGACAACATGCTTAAAGCATACGAACAACTTGGCTGCCGAATGTCATTGAAAATGCATTTCTTACATTCCCATCTTGACTTTTTCCCACCCAATTTGGGACACGTAAGTGACGAACATGGAGAGAGGTTCCATAAAGACATTTCTACAATGGAGAACAGATATCAAGGCCGCTGGAATCCCAACATGATGGGGGACTATATGACCAGTCACAAACGCAAAAGCAGATGCCTGAAGCACTTTTAACAGTACCGGGCCTTGCTGAAGTAAGACTTTTAAACTGGAATACGAGACTTTTTTGAAATGTTGTTATTCCATTACATTTTCATATACTGTTTACTACGAAAACTTTGATATAGATCAGGTAATTGTTGGAGTAAAACTCGTTCTGTGAAAAATTATTCAATGCTTTCCAAGTGCTTAATTCATTTGGGCAAACTTATGCATAACAAAATTTCCTGACGTGTTACAACAATTCTGACTTAGGATTTGGAATACGCACATTGAATTTAGTATAGGACAAACGGGTTTTTGCCCAGTAGCACATGAAAAATATTTTGTTGTTGCGCTGTGACAATCAAATAACCCAAATGAACAAGCAACTGTTGGCAGCAACCCACACTAAGGGGTCCTCTTGCTGAGCCGCGTAAGTGTCTACATGTGCCCAACATGCGCCAAAATGGAGTGACCACCCGGCTACCGCGTGTCTCTTGCGGAGATTTCATTTTTGGCGCACGTCCAAAAAAATATTTTTTTCTTTTCAGACACTACTACTACTACTACTATTTAGCATTTCTATAGCGCTACAAGGCGTACGCAGCGCTGCACACACATAGAAGAAAGACAGTCCCTGCTCAAAGAGCTTACAATCTAATAGACAAAAAAATAAATAAAGTAAGCAAATCAAATCAATTAATGTGAACAGGAAGCAAGAGAGGAGGGTAGGTGGAGGCGAGTGGTTACGAGTCAAAAGCAATGTTAAAGAGGTGGGCTTTCAGTCTAGATTTAAAGGTGGCCAAGGATGGGGCAAGACGTAGGGGCTCAGGAAGTTTATTCCAGGCGTAGGGTGCAGCGAGACAGAAGGCGCGAAGTCTGGAGTTGGCAATAGTGGAGAAGGGAACAGATAAGAAGGATTTATCCATGGAGCGGAGTGCCTTCGACGCCTTTGTGGCCACACTTCTCCTACTCTCCTCCGCTCTCTTTTACTCCTTCTCTTACTCTCAGCTGGTGACATCAATCCCAATCCTGGCCCTCCTCACCAACTATTATCCAAACTCTACAGATCTCACCGTGACCTCTCTAACCTCATCTCTATTCCTCTACTCCCCTCCTCTTCTCTGCCCTTCTCTTGCGCCCTATGGAATGCCCGCTCTATCTGTAACAAACTCCCCTATATCCAGGACCTCTTTATCTCGCGTCACCTCCATCTGCTCGCCATAACAGAAACCTGGCTCTGCCCTGATGACTCTGCTTCCGTCGCAGCCCTGTGCCATGGCGGTTATCTATTTTCACATACTCCTCGCCCTGCTGGCCATGGGGGTGGTGTTGGACTACTTCTATCTCCCTCCTCCAGATTTCAACCCCTTCTTCCACCTCAATCTCACTGTTTTTCCTCCTTTGAAGTCCACTCTATCCGCCTTTTCTCTCCTCTGCCTCTTCGAATAGCGGTCATTTATCGTCCCCCTAATAAGTCCCTTTCATCCTTTCTCAGTGACTTTGACGCCTGGCTTGCCTTCTTCCATGATCCTTCCTCCCCCTCTCTCATCCTTGGTGACTTTAATATTCCTGCTAATGATCTTTCCAACTCTTATATTTCCAAGTTACTCGCTTTAACGTCGTCCTTTAATCTCCAACTATGCTCCACCTCCCCCACTCATCAAAATGGTCACTGTCTTGATCTCATCTTCTCCTCCAACTGTTCACCTTCTAGTTTCCTTGCCTCTGATCATCCCTCCTCTGATCACCATCTTATAACTTTCACACTTAAATCTCCTCCCTCCCAGTCCCGTCCTATCCTATCTAATTTATCTAGGAATCTTCACGATATTGACCCTTCATCTCTATCCTCCCATGTTTCAAACCTCCTCTCTACTGTGGCACCATCCACGTCTGTCAACGAGGCTGTTTCTTCTTACAACAATACTCTATCCTCTGCCTTAGCCACTCTTGCACCTTTGATGACCCGCCCTGTAAGGCGTACAAAACCCCAACCTTGGCTGACTTCTAATATCCGCTACCTACGTTCCTGTACCCGCTCCGCCGAACGCCTCTGGCGGAAATCTTGGGCCCTTGCTGATTTCTTACACTTTAAGTTCATGCTGACCTCCTTCCAATCTGCTCTTTTACGTGCCAAACAGGATTATTATATCCAACTGACCAACTCTCTTGGCTCTAATCCTCGACTTCTCTTCACCACATTGAACTCTCTCCTCAAGGTGCCCCCTCCCCCAACTCCCCCTTCATTATCTCCTCAGACCCTTGCTGAATTCTTTCACAACAAGGTTCAAAAGATAAACCTTGCTTTCTCTACCTCACCAGCTCTCCCTCCACTAGTCCATTCCCCTCTCTCTCCTTCCCCTCTCTCTCCTTCCCCTCATTCCCTTTCCTCCTTTCCTGAAGTTACTATTGAGGAAACTACACTTCTCCTTTCTTCCTCAAAATGTACCACCTGTTCCTCTGATCCCATTCCCACCCACCTTCTTAATGCCATCTCTCCTACTCTTATTCCTTTTATCTGTCACATTCTCAACCTCTCACTTTCCACTGCGACTGTCCCTGCTGCCTTTAAACATGCTGTGGTCACACCTCTCCTTAAGAAGCCTTCACTTGACCCTACTTGTCCCTCTAATTACCGACCCATCTCCCTCCTTCCTTTTCTCTCCAAATTACTTGAGCGTGCTGTTCACCGCCGCTGCCTTGATTTTCTCTCCTCACATGCTATTCTTGACCCACTACAATCTGGTTTTCGCCCTCTCCACTCAACCGAAACTGCACTTACTAAAGTCTCCAATGACCTATTACTGGCTAAATCCAGAGGTCAATATTCCATCCTCATTCTTCTTGATCTTTCCGCTGCTTTTGACACTGTCGATCACAGCATACTTCTCGATACCCTGTCCTCACTTGGATTCCAGGGCTCTGTCCTTTCCTGGTTCTCTTCCTACCTCTCCCTCCGCACCTTTAGTGTTCACTCTGGTGGATCCTCTTCTACTTCTATCCCTCTGCCTGTCGGCGTACCTCAGGGTTCTGTTCTTGGTCCCCTCCTCTTTTCTATCTACACTTCTTCCCTTGGTTCATTAATCTCATCCCATGGCTTTTCCTACCATCTCTATGCTGATGACTCCCAAATCTACCTTTCTACCCCTGATATCTCACCTTGCATCCAAACCAAAGTTTCAGCGTGCTTGTCTGATATTGCTGCATGGATGTCTCAACGCCACCTGAAATTAAATATGACCAAAACCGAGCTTCTCATTTTCCCCCCCAAACCCACCTCCCCGCTCCCCCCGTTTTCTGTTGATGGCTCTCTCATTCTCCCTGTCTCCTCAGCTCGAAACCTTGGGGTCATCTTTGACTCTTCTCTCTCCTTCTCTGCTCATATCCAGCAGACCGCCAAGACCTGTCGTTTCTTTCTTTACAACATCCGTAAAATCCGCCCCTTTCTTTCCGAGCACTCTACCAAAACCCTCATCCACACCCTTATCACCTCTCGTTTAGACTACTGCAATCTGCTTCTTGCTGGCCTCCCACTTAGTCACCTCTCCCCTCTCCAGTCGGTTCAAAACTCTGCTGCCCGTCTCATCTTCCGCCAGGGTCGCTTTACTCATACTACCCCTCTCCTCAAGACCCTTCACTGGCTCCCTATCCGTTTTCGCATCCTGTTCAAACTTCTTCTACTAACCTATAAATGTATTCACTCTGCTGCTCCCCAGTATCTCTCCACACTTGTCCTTCCCTACACCCCTTCCCGTGCACTCCGCTCCATGGATAAATCCTTCTTATCTGTTCCCTTCTCCACTACTGCCAACTCCAGACTTCGCGCCTTCTGTCTCGCTGCACCCTACGCCTGGAATAAACTTCCTGAGCCCCTACGTCTTGCCCCATCCTTGGCCACCTTTAAATCTAGACTGAAAGCCCACCTCTTTAACATTGCTTTTGACTCGTAACCACTTGTAACCACTCGCCTCCACCTACCCTCCTCTCTTCCTTCCCGTTCACATTAATTAATTTGATTTGCTTATTTTATTTATTTTTTGTCTATTAGATTGTAAGCTCTTTGAGCAGGGACTGTCTTTCTTCTAAGTTTGTGCAGCGCTGCGTATGCCTTGTAGCGCTATAGAAATGCTAAATAGTAGTAGTAGTAGTAGTAGAGAGATACTGGGGAGCAGCAGAGTGAGTACATTTATAGGTTAGTAGAAGAAGTTTGAACAGGATGCGAAAACGGATAGGGAGCCAGTGAAGGGTCTTGAGGAGAGGGGTAGTATGAGTAAAGTGACCCTGGCGGAAGACGAGACGAGACGGGCAGCAGAGTTTTGAACCGACTGGAGAGGGGAGAGGTGACTAAGTGGGAGGCCAGCAAGAAGCAGATTGCAGTAGTCTAAACGAGAGGTGACAAGGGTGTGGATGAGGGTTTTGGTAGAGTGCTCGGAAAGAAAGGGGCAGATTTTACGGATGTTGTAAAGAAAGAAACGACAGGTCTTGGCAATCTGCTGGATATGAGCAGAGAAGGAGAGAGAAGAGTCAAAGATGACCCCAAGGTTTCGAGCTGAGGAGACAGGGAGAATGAGAGAGCCATCAACAGAAATAGAAAACGGGGGGAGCGGGGAGGTGGGTTTGGGGGGGAAAATGAGAAGCTCGGTTTTGGTCATATCGGACATGCGCCAAGTGGGATTTGACGCACGTAGGTCATTACTGCCCGGTTACTGCATGAGTCTTTACCACTAGGTCAATGGCTGGTGTTAAGGTCTCAGACCCAAAATGGATACGCGGCAATTTTGATTTTGCCACACGTTCATTCTTGGCAAAAAAATTTTAAAGGCCTTTTTTCAGGCATGCTGAAAAATGGATCGGCACACACCCCAAACCCCGCGCCTACACTACCGCAAGCCATTTTTCAGCGCGCCTTTGTAAAAGGATCCCTAAGTGATCAGAGGTGAAAAACCAAAAGAAAGCAAAAGAACTTTAAAGCGTGAAAAGGATCGTTCCACACACAGGACCAGAGGAAGATCGTTCCAGAGTTAGCTAGGCTGACTCCTACGGTCAGTGCTGAGCCCGGATATTCAATGCCAGGCTATTTCCGGGAACCAGCATTAAATATCCGGTTTATTTTTGGCTGGTTTCAACGTTACTGGCCAAGTCGATATTGAGCGATGGCCAGTTAAGTTAAAACTAGCCACAGGCAGGCCTGCTCTTTCAGCGGCCCAGTTTGGCCATCGAACTTAGCCAGTGGAAATGAAAATGGTAACGGAATTCAAACATGCGTGGGATAAACATAAAGGAATCCTGTTCTGAAGGAATGGATCCTCAGAAGCTTAGCCGAGATTGGGTGGCAGAGACGGTGGTGGGAGTCGGGGCCATTGGTTGGGAGGCGGGGATAGTGCTGGGCAGACTTATACGGTCTGTGCCCTGAAAAGGACAGGTACAAATCAAGATAGGGTATACACAAAAAGTAGCACATATGAGTTTATCTTGTTAGGCAGACTGGATGGACTGTGCAGAGACTGGATGGACTGTGCAGGTGTTTTTCTGCTGTCATCTACTATGTTTTACTATATGACAGTGATGTGCTGAGTATTAGCGGATAGCCAAGTATATTGCGTGATATAAGGCATGCCTAAATGTGGCCTGCGCTGGTGTGGGCGTGTGTTTTGGATGCACACAGGTCAATTTTTCAGCGCACCTGGAAAGGAAGGTGCTTTTTTTTGTGGCCAAAAATGGACTTGCGGCAAAATTAAAACCAGCGCGCATCCCTTTTTGGCCTGAGACCTTACCGCCTTCCACTGACTTAGCGGTAAGTTCTCACATGCTAACCGGGCAGTAAGCGGCCAGCACGCGTAAACTGCTTATTACCGCCGGGTAAGCGCCACGCGGTAGAAAATAGAAAATATTTCCTACCACATGTTTTGGGAGCGCATCAAGAATGGAATTACGGCCCAAGGCACATTGTAGCCGGGCAGTACTTCCAATCTGGCACTCATTGGACGCACATAGGCACCTATACGCCTTAATAAAAGGACCCCTTAGACTTAAAAAGATACTTGTAACCTATGGAACTTTGTAAGTCTAAGTGCTTTGAAAATTAGCCCCATAGACTCTTAAATGTTTTTATAAAATACCCTTGAAATAAGCACCTACTTGTCCTTCTCACATAGCCCTCCACTTGCCCCTAATGAAAGACACAGCAACACTTCACGGAACAGAGACCTATCCAATGGGAAAATAATTAATATCACAGATTCATCTTCAACAGGTAATTATAAAGCTGCAAATCAGTGTGTAATATATTGCCTGTAATTATGCTAAATGCCACACTTTCAGTCATGAATATATAAGTATTGCCACACTGGGACAGAGCAAAGGTCCATCAAGCCCAGCATCCTGTTTCCAACAGTGGCCAATCCAGGTCACAAATACCTGGCAAGATCCCAAAAAAGTTCAACACATTTTATGCTGCTTATCCCAGAAATAAGCAGTGGATTTTTCCCAAGTCAATTTAATAATGCTCTATGGACTTTTCCTTAAGGAAGCCGTCCAGACCTTTTTGAAACCCCGCTGAGCTAACCTCCTTTACCACATTCTCTGACAACATATTCCAGAGTTTAATTACACGTTGAGTGAAGAAAAAGTTTTTCTGATTCATTTTAAATTGACTACTTTGTAGATTCATTGCATGCCCCCTAGTCTTAGTATTTTTGGAAAGAGCCTCTTAATTGGAGCTGCAGGTATCCTCTACTGTCCAATGGGAGACCTGTGGCATTTTCTGTACCTTAAAATGCAATTTTTGCAAAGTAAAAAGACCATGTAGTTATAGGCCACACCCCTCCCCCTCCCACACCCATGCCCCTCCAGACTTCCTAGGTCTTTACATTGTGTTATGTTTTGTATAATTCCCTTTGGTAATGATAGCCATGAATACACAGTTTTGATGAGCCTCCAAAATGTTATCTCTGGCTTCTGTGGCAAAACCCATCCTTCCCAAATCATGCACAAGACGACAGCAAACAGCAAATAAAAGCAGACAGAAAGGATGCAAATGAGACCCTGGAAAGAGCTATACCTTATAAGTGCTTACGTAAAATTGTCTTTGCACCGACATCGATGCTATGAGAGCAAGAGGGGAAGTGAGATTCAGAAGCCGCCTTCTGTGTCAGGTGACTGACTTTTACGATTCAGAAGCTCACTCAGTCAGGGAAATATTATAGAAAAGAGAAGTTAGCTGGCAGAGAGGGAATATGAACGCATCACTCAAATGTAAATGGACCAGAAACTTTCCATTTGTAAGGAGTTTCCTTCCTTTCTTCTGGCCTCCCCATGAGAAATTTATGAAGGACTTCAGGAATTGGGTATTTCTTCTGTTTCTAATATAAGTTTTTGCAATCTAAGGTGAACAGCTTGGTTGCTTCCGCCTGTCAAGAGAATTTAAATTGCAAATGAACATGCAGAAACATAGCAGCCAAGGGTCTGCAGCAGTCACTTTGGAGAACACAATTATTGCTTAGCAACCACGGAGGAGCCTGAGCAGTCTCTGGTGTTGGAGCTGCTCCTGACCTCCTGGAGGTTGTTTGAGAAGATTAGTGCAGGGCAGGACTGCCAAGAGACTGAGCCGGGCCCAGGGCAGGGCGGCCGGCGGCGGGCCTGGGGCAGGGCCGTACCCCCGACCCAAGATCGTCGCTGCTGCCGCCCCCCCCCTCCAGAGTCACTACTGCCACCCCCTGGATCGCCGCTGCCACCAGTGCCACCGAGAGGGGAGGGGACAGGGGGGACAAAATTCCCCAGGCCTGGGCCTCCAAGGGGGGGCCGGCTCCACAGTCCCCGGTTTCACCCGCCTGCCCTCGACTCTGTCGACAGCCCCCCTGCATTCAAATCACAGCGCCTCACCTCCCTGTGAAAGCGCAGCAGCGGCAGATCGCCTCCCTTCGGGCCTTCCCTCCCTGTGTCCCGCCCTCGTCTGATGTAACTTACTGTTTCCGCGAGGGCGGGACACAGGGAGGGAAGGCCCGAAGGGAGGCGATCTGCCGCTGCTGCGCTTTCACACGGAGGTGAGGCGCTGTGATTTGAATGCAAGGGGCCCGGCCCGGTGGTGAATGGAGGGAGGCTGTCGACGGGACCGGGGTGGGCGGGTAAAGACTGGGGACTGTGGCGCGGCGGCCTCGGGGGGGGGGGGGCAGGGGGCGGCCTTGCTCCAGTCCAGGCCCAGTCTCTCGGCGGCCCTGGCTGCCACCCTCCCAGGATCACTGCCCTCCCCCACCACAACTGCAAGTACCCTGACTGGCGGGGATTCTGAGGCCCCGCCAGTAGAAGAGGTCTTCCTCCAGCGCTTCTGTGCGCTCTGCCACATGGCCAGCCATACTCAGCCACCAGCGGGCAGCACTGTTGCTGTCCTCCGTCAGCATTAAACCCGGAAATGAAACGCCGGTCCATTTCCTGGGACTGGGATTGAATATCCAGTTTTATTTTCCACCGCAACAACTTAACCAGTTAAACTGCTATTCAGCGCTAACTAGTTATGTGCTTATCCCAGATTCTATATAACGCGCCTAGCATTCCGTGCTGAAACCTAAGTGTATTCCATAACAACGCATGTAACTTAATTGGCTTAGCAAGCTAATCAGCGTTGATAACAGCACCTAACAAGCAATAGTGAGCACTGATTGGCAATAATTAGAATTTACGCGCGACTTGCTAAGCGTATTCTGTAATAAACTGTGCCTAAATTCTAATGCGCGCAGTTCAGAAGGGGCATGGTCATGGGCGGGGAAATAGGAATAAGTACATAAGTATTGCCATACTGGGACAGACCAAAGGTCTATCAAGCCCAGCATCCTGTTTCCAACAGTGGCCAATCCAGGTTACAAGTGCCTGGCAGAAACTCAAAGAGTAGCAACTGCAAAGAATAGCAAGATTCCGGAATTCTAAAGAGTAGGAAGATTCCATGTAGAACCCCAAAGATTAGCAACATTCCATTCAGAATCCCAAGTACATAAGTATTGCCATACTGGGACAGACCGAAGGCCCATCAAGCCCAGCATCCTGTTCCAACAGTGGCCAATCCAGATCACAAATACTTGGCAAGATCCCATTGCCGAAAATGGATGTGCGGCAAAATGAAAATTGCCGTGCATCCATTCTGGGTCCGAGACCCCACCGCCAGCCACCGACCCAGCAGTAAAGACTCACGCGGCAACCGGGCGGCAACGACCCACGTGTGTCAAATGCCACTTGGTGCGCTTCTGATACACGCGTACAAAAATAAAAATTATTCTTCAAACACGCATATTGGACACATGCCAAAAATGAAATTACCACAAGGGCCACACAGTAGCCGGGCGTCAACTCTATTTCGACACGCGTTGGGCACCCACAGACACCCACAGACACCCACATGGCATTTCGTGGATGTTCCAAAATTTACGCACGTAGTTATATAATATGGCCCAGTGCGCTTAAATTTACATGCAGGGATTTACATTCTCGGTGTAAATGGAGGCTCGTAGTTTTAGGCGCTGGGATATCAACTAAGTGTATTCTATATACCGTGCCTAAATCTAGCTGCCACTTATAGAATACACTTACCTGGAAATGTTTACCGTGTGGATTTTTTAGGCACCTTATATAGAATCTGGCCCTTAGTGGTTTAAGATAGGCCTGCTAGTTATATGGCCTATTTTAAACACTAAACATAGCCTGTTTGGCGCTGAATATCCACGCCTAACCAGCTGTGTCGTACAATATAGACAGTTAGTGGCTCGGATATTCAACGGGAGATGACCAGTTATCTCCCACTGAATAGCCGTGGTTAAGCGCTAAAACACTATTTAAAGGGCCAGGAGCCATCATAAGTACACAAGTATTGTCATACTGGGACAGACCAAAGGTCCATCAAGTCCAGCATCCTGTTTCCAACAGTGGCCAATCCAGGTTACAAGTACTTGGCAGAAACTCAAAGAGTAGCAACATTCCATGTAGAACTGCAAAGAATAGCAAGATTCCGGAATCCTAAAGAGTAACAAGATTCCATTCAGAATCCCAACTACAAAAGTACATAAGTAATGCCATACTGGGACAGACCGAAGGTCCATCCAGTCCAGCATCCTGTTTCCAACAGTGGCCAATCCAGGTCACAAATACCTGGCAAGATCCCTATCCAGATAAATAGTTTTGAATATCGGCCAGCTTGTGTTTAAGGCTTAGCTGTGACTCTTCAACACAGAAGTTGGACATTCCTTTTTTCAACTAACAGACCTCCGAAGGACACTGATTAGTCTCATCCAATCACCGCCTCCCCAGAAATCAATGCCGTCTTGCTTGTTTACATAAGTGAAATGCTGCATGGTCTCCGGTTAAACATGTTTGCTTAAAACCAACATGAATTTGTTGAGAGAATAAAACCACATCCAGTCATTTTCTTTGTCTAATTTTGCTAAAGCTGGCTTCAGTTTAATAATCTCTGTTTGTCCTGATGGGAACACAGGGAGCGTTTTACCCATTCCTTAAAGGTTAATTGATTGTGTTCTTTTGGTGGTTAAAAGGATAAAATAGCATTTATTCAAATATCATGGGACTATTAGCACAGCAGAAGCATTCCTAAGATCTCTCACCTAATCTGTATTCACAGGCAAATATTTTTCACTGCATCTAGGGCTGTGTTCTGATACCAGCATTAATAAGGTCTGTTCTCTGCAGCCAAGTAAGTGGTACATACAGGGGATGTGGAGATAGTTGGCTGTACTTTGAGCAGCACTGAAGAAACAGGACAGAAACTCCCTACCAGGTAGTGTCATTTGAGAGAAGGGGGTGAGCTGAGGCTTGAGATGAGAAAAAGCATTTGCAGCACTGCTGAGAACACAGGCACAAGTGCAGCATGGCTGAGGGTTAGTACTGCAGCAGAAGACTACCAGATCAAGTGGGCAGGATGTTTTTCCCATTACATGGGCCAGAAAACCTCTGACCTTCCCCATAAACACCCAGTTCTGCCTTGCAGGGGAAACCCTATGATTGCATTCAATGGAAAGGTGCAGACGCGGTAGCATGACTGCATTCACTGGAAAGTTACAGGTGCGGTAGCATGACTTAATTCTCTGGAAAGTTACAGATTTGGTAGCATGATTGCATTATCTGGAAAGTTACAGATGCGGTAGCATGACTGCATTCACTGGAAACTTACAGGTGCGGTAGCATGACTTCATTCTCTGGAAAGTTACAGATTTGGTAGCATGATTGCATTATCTGGAAAGTTACAGATGCGGTAGCATGACTGCATTCACTGGAAAGTTACAGATGCGGTAGCATGACTGCATTCACTGGAAAGGTGCAGATGCGGTAGCATGACTGCATTCACTGGAAAGTTACAGATGCGATAGCATGACTGCATTCACTGGAAAAGTGCAGATGCTGTAGCATGACTGCATTCACTGGAAAGGTGCAGATTTGGTAGCATGACTGCATTCTCTGGAAAGTTACAGATGCGGTAGCATGACTGCATTCTCTGGAAACTTACAGATGCGGTAGCATGACTGCATTCACTGGAAAGGTGCAGATGCGGTAGCATGACTGCATTCACTGGAAAGTTACAGATGCGATAGCATGACTGCATTCACTGTAAAAGTGCAGATGCTGTAGCATGACTGCATTCACTGGAAAGGTGCATATGCTGTAGCATGACTGCATTCACTGGAAAGGTGCAGATGCTGTAGCATGACTGCATTCACTGGAAAGGTGCAATTTGGTAGCATGACTGCATTCACTGGAAAGTTACAGATGCGGTAGCATGACTGCATTCTCTGGAAACTTACAGATGCGGTAGCATGACTGCATTCACTGGAAAGGTGCAGATGCGGTAGCATGACTGCATTCACTGGAAAGTTACAGATGCGGGCGCATGACTGCATTCTCTGGAAAGTTACAAATGCTGTAGCATGACTGCATTCACTGGAAAGATGCAGATGCGGTAGCATGACTGCATTCACTGGAAAGTTACAGATGCGGTAGCATGACTGCATTCTCTGGAAACTTACAGATGCGGTAGCATGACTGCATTATCTGGAAAGTTACAGATGTGGTAGCATGACTGCATTCACTGGAAAGTTACAGATGCGGGCGCATGACTGCATTCTCTGGAAAGTTACAAATGCTGTAGCATGACTGCATTCTCTGGAAACTTACAGATGCGGTAGCATGACTGCATTCTCTGGAAAGTTACAGGTGCGATAGCATGACTGCATTCACTGGAAAGTTACAGATGCGGTAGCATGACTGCATTCTCTGGAAAGTTACAGGTGCGGTAGCATGACTGCATTCTCTGGAAAGTTACAGATGCGGTAGCATGACTGCATTCACTGGAAAGTTGCAGGTGCGGTAGCATGACTGCATTCTCTGGAAAGTTACAGATTTGGTAGCATGACTGCATTATCTGGAAAGTTACAGGTGCGATAGCATGACTGCATTCATTGGAAAGGTGCAGATGCGGTAGCATGACTGCATTCACTGGAAAGTTACAGGTGCGGTAGCATGACTGCATTCTCTGGAAAGTTACAGATTTGGTAGCATGACTGCATTATCTGGAAAGTTACAGATGCGGTAGCATGACTGCATTCACTGGAAAGGTGCAGATGCGGTACATGACTGCATTATCTGGAAAGTTACAGATGCGGTAGCATGACTGCATTTACTGGAAAGGTGCAGATGCTGTAGCATGACTGCATTCACTGGAAAGTTACAGATGCGGTAGCATGACTGCATTATCTGGAATGTTACAGATGCGGTAGCATGACTGCATTCTCTGGAAAGTTACAGATTTGGTAGCATGACTGCATTATCTGGAAAGTTACAGGTGCGGTAGCATGACTGCATTCTCTGGAAAGTTACAGATTTGGTAGCATGACTGCATTATCTGGAAAGTTACAGATGTGGTAGCATGACTGCATTCTCTGGAAAGTTACAGGTGCGGTAGCATGACTGCATTCTCTGGAAAGTTACAGATGCGGTAGCATGACTGCATTCACTGGAAAGGTGCAGATGCGGTACATGACTGCATTCACTGGAAAGGTGCAGATGCGGTAGCATGACTGCATTCACTGGAAAGGTGCAGATGCGGTAGCATGACTGCATTCACTGGAAAGTTACAGATGCGGGCGCATGACTGCATTCTCTGGAAAGTTACAGATGTGGTAGCATGACTGCATTCACTGGAAAGTTACAGATGTGGTAGCATGACTGCATTCTCTGGAAAGTTACAGATGCGGTAGCATGACTGCATTCACTGGAAAGGTGCAGATGCGGTACATGACTGCATTCACTGGAAAGGTGCAGATGCGGTAGCATGACTGCATTCACTGGAAAGGTGCAGATGCGGTAGCATGACTGCATTCACTGGAAAGGTGCAGATGCGGTAGCATGACTGCATTCACTGGAAAGTTACAGATGCGGGCGCATGACTGCATTCTCTGGAAAGTTACAGATGTGGTAGCATGACTGCATTCACTGGAAAGTTACAGATGCGGGCGCATGACTGCATTCTCTGGAAACTTACAGATGCGGTAGCATGACTGCATTATCTGGAAAGTTACAGATGTGGTAGCATGACTGCATTCACTGGAAAGTTACAGATGCGGGCGCATGACTGCATTCTCTGGAAAGTTACAAATGCTGTAGCATGACTGCATTCTCTGGAAAATTACAGATGTGGTAGCATGACTGCATTCACTGGAAAGTTACAGATGCGGTAGCATGACTGCATTCACTGGAAAGGTGCAGATGCGGTAGCATGACTGCATTCACTGGAAAGTTACAGATGCGATAGCATGACTGCATTCACTGGAAAAGTGCAGATGCTGTAGCATGACTGCATTCACTGGAAAGGTGCAGATTTGGTAGCATGACTGCATTCTCTGGAAAGTTACAGATGCGGTAGCATGACTGCATTCTCTGGAAACTTACAGATGCGGTAGCATGACTGCATTCACTGGAAAGGTGCAGATGCGGTAGCATGACTGCATTCACTGGAAAGTTACAGATGCGGTAGCATGACTGCATTCACTGGAAAGTTACAGATGCGGGCGCATGACTGCATTCTCTGGAAAGTTACAAATGCTGTAGCATGACTGCATTCACTGTAAAAGTGCAGATGCTGTAGCATGACTGCATTCACTGGAAAGGTGCAATTTGGTAGCATGACTGCATTCACTGGAAAGTTACAGATGCGATAGCATGACTGCATTCACTGGAAAGGTGCAGATGCTGTAGCATGACTGCATTCACTGGAAAGGTGCAATTTGGTAGCATGACTGCATTCACTGGAAAGTTACAGATGCGGTAGCATGACTGCATTCTCTGGAAACTTACAGATGCGGTAGCATGACTGCATTCACTGGAAAGGTGCAGATGCGGTAGCATGACTGCATTCACTGGAAAGTTACAGATGCGGGCGCATGACTGCATTCTCTGGAAAGTTACAAATGCTGTAGCATGACTGCATTCTCTGGAAACTTACAGATGCGGTAGCATGACTGCATTCTCTGGAAAGTTACAGGTGCGATAGCATGACTGCATTCACTGGAAAGTTACAGATGCAGTAGCATGACTGCATTCTCTGGAAACTTACAGATGCGGTAGCATGACTGCATTATCTGGAAAGTTACAGATGTGGTAGCATGACTGCATTCACTGGAAAGTTACAGATGCGGGCGCATGACTGCATTCTCTGGAAAGTTACAAATGCTGTAGCATGACTGCATTCTCTGGAAACTTACAGATGCGGTAGCATGACTGCATTCTCTGGAAAGTTACAGGTGCGATAGCATGACTGCATTCACTGGAAAGTTACAGATGCGGTAGCATGACTGCATTCACTGGAAAGTTACAGGTGCGGTAGCATGACTGCATTCTCTGGAAAGTTACAGATGCGGTAGCATGACTGCATTCACTGGAAAGTTGCAGGTGCGGTAGCATGACTGCATTCTCTGGAAAGTTACAGATTTGGTAGCATGACTGCATTATCTGGAAAGTTACAGGTGCGATAGCATGACTGCATTCATTGGAAAGGTGCAGATGCGGTAGCATGACTGCATTCACTGGAAAGTTACAGGTGCGGTAGCATGACTGCATTCTCTGGAAAGTTACAGATTTGGTAGCATGACTGCATTATCTGGAAAGTTACAGATGCGGTAGCATGACTGCATTCACTGGAAAGGTGCAGATGCGGTACATGACTGCATTATCTGGAAAGTTACAGATGCGGTAGCATGACTGCATTTACTGGAAAGGTGCAGATGCTGTAGCATGACTGCATTCACTGGAAAGTTACTCATGCGGTAGCATGACTGCATTATCTGGAATGTTACAGATGCGGTAGCATGACTGCATTCTCTGGAAAGTTACAGATTTGGTAGCATGACTGCATTATCTGGAAAGTTACAGGTGCGGTAGCATGACTGTATTCTCTGGAAAGTTACAGATTTGGTAGCATGACTGCATTATCTGGAAAGTTACAGATGTGGTAGCATGACTGCATTCTCTGGAAAGTTACAGGTGCGGTAGCATGACTGCATTCTCTGGAAAGTTACAGATGCGGTAGCATGACTGCATTCACTGGAAAGGTGCAGATGCGGTAGCATGACTGCATTCACTGGAAAGGTGCAGATGCGGTAGCATGACTGCATTCACTGGAAAGTTACAGATGCGGGCGCATGACTGCATTCTCTGGAAAGTTACAGATGTGGTAGCATGACTGCATTCACTGGAAAGTTACAGATGCGGGCGCATGACTGCATTCTCTGGAAAGTTACAAATGATGTAGCATGACTGCATTCTCTGGAAACTTACAGATGCGGTAGCATGACTGCATTCTCTGGAAAGTTACAGGTGCGATAGCATGACTGCATTCACTGGAAAGTTACAGATGCGGTAGCATGACTGCATTCACTGGAAAGTTACAGGTGCGGTAGCATGACTGCATTCTCTGGAAAGTTACAGAAGCGGTAGCATGACTGCATTCACTGGAAAGTTGCAGGTGCGGTAGCATGACTGCATTCTCTGGAAAGTTACAGATTTGGTAGCATGACTGCATTATCTGGAAAGTTACAGGTGCGATAGCATGACTGCATTCATTGGAAAGGTGCAGATGCGGTAGCATGACTGCATTCACTGGAAAGTTACAGGTGCGGTAGCATGACTGCATTCTCTGGAAAGTTACAGATTTGGTAGCATGACTGCATTATCTGGAAAGTTACAGATGCGGTAGCATGACTGCATTCACTGGAAAGGTGCAGATGCGGTACATGACTGCATTATCTGGAAAGTTACAGATGCGGTAGCATGACTGCATTTACTGGAAAGGTGCAGATGCTGTAGCATGACTGCATTCACTGGAAAGTTACAGATGCGGTAGCATGACTGCATTATCTGGAATGTTACAGATGCGGTAGCATGACTGCATTCTCTGGAAAGTTACAGATTTGGTAGCATGACTGCATTATCTGGAAAGTTACAGGTGCGGTAGCATGACTGCATTCTCTGGAAAGTTACAGATTTGGTAGCATGACTGCATTATCTGGAAAGTTACAGATGTGGTAGCATGACTGCATTCTCTGGAAAGTTACAGGTGCGGTAGCATGACTGCATTCTCTGGAAAGTTACAGATTTGGTAGCATGACTGCATTATCTGGAATGTTACAGATGCGGTACATGACTGCATTCACTGGAAAGGTGCAGATGCGGTACATGACTGCATTCACTGGAAAGGTGCAGATGCGGTAGCATGACTGCATTCACTGGAAAGGTGCAGATGCGGTAGCATGACTGCATTCACTGGAAAGGTGCAGATGCGGTACATGACTGCATTCACTGGAAAGGTGCAGATGCGGTAGCATGACTGCATTCACTGGAAAGGTGCAGATGCGGTAGCATGACTGCATTCACTGGAAAGTTACAGATGCGGGCGCATGACTGCATTCTCTGGAAAGTTACAAATGCTGTAGCATGACTGCATTCACTGGAAAGATGCAGATGCGGTAGCATGACTGCATTCACTGGAAAGTTACAGATGCGGTAGCATGACTGCATTCTCTGGAAACTTACAGATGCGGTAGCATGACTGCATTATCTGGAAAGTTACAGATGTGGTAGCATGACTGCATTCACTGGAAAGTTACAGATGCGGGCGCATGACTGCATTCTCTGGAAAGTTACAAATGCTGTAGCATGACTGCATTCTCTGGAAACTTACAGATGCGGTAGCATGACTGCATTCTCTGGAAAGTTACAGATGCGGGCGCATGACTGCATTCTCTGGAAAGTTACAGATGTGGTAGCATGACTGCATTCACTGGAAAGTTACAGATGTGGTAGCATGACTGCATTCTCTGGAAAGTTACAGGTGCGATAGCATGACTGCATTCACTGGAAAGTTACAGATGCGGTAGCATGACTGCATTCACTGGAAAGTTACAGATGCGGTAGCATGACTGCATTCTCTGGAAAGTTACAGATTTGGTAGCATGACTGCATTATCTGGAAAGTTACAGGTGCGATAGCATGACTGCATTCATTGGAAAGGTGCAGATGCGGTAGCATGACTGCATTCACTGGAAAGTTACAGGTGCGGTAGCATGACTGCATTCTCTGGAAAGTTACAGATTTGGTAGCATGACTGCATTATCTGGAAAGTTACAGATGCGGTAGCATGACTGCATTCACTGGAAGGGTGCAGATGCGGTACATGACTGCATTATCTGGAAAGTTACAGATGCGGTAGCATGACTGCATTTACTGGAAAGGTGCAGATGCTGTAGCATGACTGCATTCACTGGAAAGTTACAGATGCGGTAGCATGACTGCATTATCTGGAATGTTACAGATGCGGTAGCATGACTGCATTCTCTGGAAAGTTACAGATTTGGTAGCATGACTGCATTATCTGGAAAGTTACAGGTGCGGTAGCATGACTGCATTCTCTGGAAAGTTACAGATTTGGTAGCATGACTGCATTATCTGGAAAGTTACAGATGTGGTAGCATGACTGCATTCTCTGGAAAGTTACAGGTGCGGTAGCATGACTGCATTCTCTGGAAAGTTACAGATTTGGTAGCATGACTGCATTATCTGGAATGTTACAGATGCGGTACATGACTGCATTCACTGGAAAGGTGCAGATGCGGTACATGACTGCATTCACTGGAAAGGTGCAGATGCGGTAGCATGACTGCATTCACTGGAAAGGTGCAGATGCGGTAGCATGACTGCATTCACTGGAAAGGTGCAGATGCGGTACATGACTGCATTCACTGGAAAGGTGCAGATGCGGTAGCATGACTGCATTCACTGGAAAGGTGCAGATGCGGTAGCATGACTGCATTCACTGGAAAGTTACAGATGCGGGCGCATGACTGCATTCTCTGGAAAGTTACAAATGCTGTAGCATGACTGCATTCACTGGAAAGATGCAGATGCGGTAGCATGACTGCATTCACTGGAAAGTTACAGATGCGGTAGCATGACTGCATTCTCTGGAAACTTACAGATGCGGTAGCATGACTGCATTATCTGGAAAGTTACAGATGTGGTAGCATGACTGCATTCACTGGAAAGTTACAGATGCGGGCGCATGACTGCATTCTCTGGAAAGTTACAAATGCTGTAGCATGACTGCATTCTCTGGAAACTTACAGATGCGGTAGCATGACTGCATTCTCTGGAAAGTTACAGATGCGGGCGCATGACTGCATTCTCTGGAAAGTTACAGATGTGGTAGCATGACTGCATTCACTGGAAAGTTACAGATGTGGTAGCATGACTGCATTCTCTGGAAAGTTACAGATGCGGTAGCATGACTGCATTCACTGGAAAGGTGCAGATGCGGTACATGACTGCATTCACTGGAAAGGTGCAGATGCGGTAGCATGACTGCATTCACTGGAAAGGTGCAGATGCGGTAGCATGACTGCATTCACTGGAAAGGTGCAGATGCGGTAGCATGACTGCATTCACTGGAAAGTTACAGATGCGGGCGCATGACTGCATTCTCTGGAAAGTTACAGATGTGGTAGCATGACTGCATTCACTGGAAAGTTACAGATGCGGGCGCATGACTGCATTCTCTGGAAACTTACAGATGCGGTAGCATGACTGCATTATCTGGAAAGTTACAGATGTGGTAGCATGACTGCATTCACTGGAAAGTTACAGATGCGGGCGCATGACTGCATTCTCTGGAAAGTTACAAATGCTGTAGCATGACTGCATTCTCTGGAAACTTACAGATGTGGTAGCATGACTGCATTCACTGGAAAGTTACAGATGCGGTAGCATGACTGCATTCACTGGAAAGGTGCAGATGCGGTAGCATGACTGCATTCACTGGAAAGTTACAGATGCGATAGCATGACTGCATTCACTGGAAAAGTGCAGATGCTGTAGCATGACTGCATTCACTGGAAAGGTGCAGATTTGGTAGCATGACTGCATTCTCTGGAAAGTTACAGATGCGGTAGCATGACTGCATTCTCTGGAAACTTACAGATGCGGTAGCATGACTGCATTCACTGGAAAGGTGCAGATGCGGTAGCATGACTGCATTCACTGGAAAGTTACAGATGCGATAGCATGACTGCATTCACTGTAAAAGTGCAGATGCTGTAGCATGACTGCATTCACTGGAAAGGTGCATATGCTGTAGCATGACTGCATTCACTGGAAAGGTGCAGATGCTGTAGCATGACTGCATTCACTGGAAAGGTGCAATTTGGTAGCATGACTGCATTCACTGGAAAGTTACAGATGCGGTAGCATGACTGCATTCTCTGGAAACTTACAGATGCGGTAGCATGACTGCATTCACTGGAAAGGTGCAGATGCGGTAGCATGACTGCATTCACTGGAAAGTTACAGATGCGGGCGCATGACTGCATTCTCTGGAAAGTTACAAATGCTGTAGCATGACTGCATTCTCTGGAAACTTACAGATGCGGTAGCATGACTGCATTCTCTGGAAAGTTACAGGTGCGATAGCATGACTGCATTCACTGGAAAGTTACAGATGCGGTAGCATGACTGCATTCTCTGGAAACTTACAGATGCGGTAGCATGACTGCATTATCTGGAAAGTTACAGATGTGGTAGCATGACTGCATTCACTGGAAAGTTACAGATGCGGGCGCATGACTGCATTCTCTGGAAAGTTACAAATGCTGTAGCATGACTGCATTCTCTGGAAACTTACAGATGCGGTAGCATGACTGCATTCTCTGGAAAGTTACAGGTGCGATAGCATGACTGCATTCACTGGAAAGTTACAGATGCGGTAGCATGACTGCATTCACTGGAAAGTTACAGGTGCGGTAGCATGACTGCATTCTCTGGAAAGTTACAGATGCGGTAGCATGACTGCATTCACTGGAAAGTTGCAGGTGCGGTAGCATGACTGCATTCTCTGGAAAGTTACAGATTTGGTAGCATGACTGCATTATCTGGAAAGTTACAGGTGCGATAGCATGACTGCATTCATTGGAAAGGTGCAGATGCGGTAGCATGACTGCATTCACTGGAAAGTTACAGGTGCGGTAGCATGACTGCATTCTCTGGAAAGTTACAGATTTGGTAGCATGACTGCATTATCTGGAAAGTTACAGATGCGGTAGCATGACTGCATTCACTGGAAAGGTGCAGATGCGGTACATGACTGCATTATCTGGAAAGTTACAGATGCGGTAGCATGACTGCATTTACTGGAAAGGTGCAGATGCTGTAGCATGACTGCATTCACTGGAAAGTTACTCATGCGGTAGCATGACTGCATTATCTGGAATGTTACAGATGCGGTAGCATAACTGCATTCTCTGGAAAGTTACAGATTTGGTAGCATGACTGCATTATCTGGAAAGTTACAGGTGCGGTAGCATGACTGTATTCTCTGGAAAGTTACAGATTTGGTAGCATGACTGCATTATCTGGAAAGTTACAGATGTGGTAGCATGACTGCATTCTCTGGAAAGTTACAGGTGCGGTAGCATGACTGCATTCTCTGGAAAGTTACAGATGCGGTAGCATGACTGCATTCACTGGAAAGGTGCAGATGCGGTACATGACTGCATTCACTGGAAAGGTGCAGATGCGGTAGCATGACTGCATTCACTGGAAAGGTGCAGATGCGGTAGCATGACTGCATTCACTGGAAAGTTACAGATGCGGGCGCATGACTGCATTCTCTGGAAAGTTACAGATGTGGTAGCATGACTGCATTCACTGGAAAGTTACAGATGCGGGCGCATGACTGCATTCTCTGGAAAGTTACAAATGATGTAGCATGACTGCATTCTCTGGAAACTTACAGATGCGGTAGCATGACTGCATTCTCTGGAAAGTTACAGGTGCGATAGCATGACTGCATTCACTGGAAAGTTACAGATGCGGTAGCATGACTGCATTCACTGGAAAGTTACAGGTGCGGTAGCATGACTGCATTCTCTGGAAAGTTACAGATGCGGTAGCATGACTGCATTCACTGGAAAGTTGCAGGTGCGGTAGCATGACTGCATTCTCTGGAAAGTTACAGATTTGGTAGCATGACTGCATTATCTGGAAAGTTACAGGTGCGATAGCATGACTGCATTCACTGGAAAGGTGCAGATGCGGTAGCATGACTGCATTCACTGGAAAGTTACAGGTGCGGTAGCATGACTGCATTCTCTGGAAAGTTACAGATTTGGTAGCATGACTGCATTATCTGGAAAGTTACAGATGCGGTAGCATGACTGCATTCACTGGAAAGGTGCAGATGCGGTACATGACTGCATTATCTGGAAAGTTACAGATGCGGTAGCATGACTGCATTTACTGGAAAGGTGCAGATGCTGTAGCATGACTGCATTCACTGGAAAGTTACAGATGCGGTAGCATGACTGCATTATCTGGAATGTTACAGATGCGGTAGCATGACTGCATTCTCTGGAAAGTTACAGATTTGGTAGCATGACTGCATTATCTGGAAAGTTACAGGTGCGGTAGCATGACTGCATTCTCTGGAAAGTTACAGATTTGGTAGCATGACTGCATTATCTGGAAAGTTACAGATGTGGTAGCATGACTGCATTCTCTGGAAAGTTACAGGTGCGGTAGCATGACTGCATTCTCTGGAAAGTTACAGATTTGGTAGCATGACTGCATTATCTGGAATGTTACAGATGCGGTACATGACTGCATTCACTGGAAAGGTGCAGATGCGGTACATGACTGCATTCACTGGAAAGGTGCAGATGCGGTAGCATGACTGCATTCACTGGAAAGGTGCAGATGCGGTAGCATGACTGCATTCACTGGAAAGGTGCAGATGCGGTACATGACTGCATTCACTGGAAAGGTGCAGATGCGGTAGCATGACTGCATTCACTGGAAAGGTGCAGATGCGGTAGCATGACTGCATTCACTGGAAAGTTACAGATGCGGGCGCATGACTGCATTCTCTGGAAAGTTACAAATGCTGTAGCATGACTGCATTCACTGGAAAGATGCAGATGCGGTAGCATGACTGCATTCACTGGAAAGTTACAGATGCGGTAGCATGACTGCATTCACTGGAAAGTTACAGATGCGGGCGCATGACTGCATTCTCTGGAAAGTTACAAATGCTGTAGCATGACTGCATTCTCTGGAAACTTACAGATTTGGTAGCATGACTGCATTATCTGGAAAGTTACAGATGTGGTAGCATGACTGCATTCTCTGGAAAGTTACAGGTGCGGTAGCATGACTGCATTCTCTGGAAAGTTACAGATTTGGTAGCATGACTGCATTATCTGGAATGTTACAGATGCGGTAGCATGACTGCATTCACTGGAAAGGTGCAGATGCGGTACATGACTGCATTCACTGGAAAGGTGCAGATGCGGTAGCATGACTGCATTCACTGGAAAGGTGCAGATGCGGTAGCATGACTGCATTCACTGGAAAGTTACAGATGTGGGCGCATGACTGCATTCTCTGGAAAGTTACAAATGCTGTAGCATGACTGCATTCACTGGAAAGATGCAGATGCGGTAGCATGACTGCATTCACTGGAAAGTTACAGATGCGGTAGCATGACTGCATTCTCTGGAAACTTACAGATGCGGTACATGACTGCATTCACTGGAAAGTTACAGATTTGGTAGCATGACTGCATTATCTGGAAAGTTACAGATGTGGTAGCATGACTGCATTCTCTGGAAAGTTACAGGTGCGGTAGCATGACTGCATTCTCTGGAAAGTTACAGATTTGGTAGCATGACTGCATTATCTGGAATGTTACAGATGCGGTAGCATGACTGCATTCACTGGAAAGGTGCAGATGCGGTACATGACTGCATTCACTGGAAAGGTGCAGATGCGGTAGCATGACTGCATTCACTGGAAAGGTGCAGATGCGGTAGCATGACTGCATTCACTGGAAAGGTGCAGATGCGGTACATGACTGCATTCACTGGAAAGGTGCAGATGCGGTAGCATGACTGCATTCACTGGAAAGGTGCAGATGCGGTAGCATGACTGCATTCACTGGAAAGTTACAGATGCGGGCGCATGACTGCATTCTCTGGAAAGTTACAAATGCTGTAGCATGACTGCATTCACTGGAAAGATGCAGATGCGGTAGCATGACTGCATTCACTGGAAAGTTACAGATGCGGTAGCATGACTGCATTCTCTGGAAACTTACAGATGCGGTAGCATGACTGCATTATCTGGAAAGTTACAGATGTGGTAGCATGACTGCATTCTCTGGAAAGTTACAGGTGCGGTAGCATGACTGCATTCTCTGGAAAGTTACAGATTTGGTAGCATGACTGCATTATCTGGAATGTTACAGATGCGGTAGCATGACTGCATTCACTGGAAAGGTGCAGATGCGGTACATGACTGCATTCACTGGAAAGGTGCAGATGCGGTAGCATGACTGCATTCACTGGAAAGTTACAAATGCTGTAGCATGACTGCATTCTCTGGAAACTTACAGATGTGGTAACATGACTGCATTCTCTGGAAAGTTACAGATTTGGTAGCATGACTGCATTATCTGGAAAGTTACAGGTGCGGTAGCATGACTGCATTCTCTGGAAAGTTACAGATTTGGTAGCATGACTGCATTATCTGGAAAGTTACAGATGTGGTAGCATGACTGCATTCTCTGGAAAGTTACAGGTGCGGTAGCATGACTGCATTCTCTGGAAAGTTACAGATTTGGTAGCATGACTGCATTATCTGGAATGTTACAGATGCGGTAGCATGACTGCATTCACTGGAAAGGTGCAGATGCGGTAGCATGACTGCATTCTCTGGAAAGTTACAGATGCGGTAGCATGACTGCATTCACTGGAAAGGTGCAGATGCGGTACATGACTGCATTCACTGGAAAGGTGCAGATGCGGTAGCATGACTGCATTCACTGGAAAGGTGCAGATGCGGTAGCATGACTGCATTCACTGGAAAGTTACAGATGCGGGCGCATGACTGCATTCTCTGGAAAGTTACAAATGCTGTAGCATGACTGCATTCACTGGAAAGATGCAGATGCGGTAGCATGACTGCATTCACTGGAAAGTTACAGATGCGGTAGCATGACTGCATTCTCTGGAAACTTACAGATGCGGTAGCATGACTGCATTATCTGGAAAGTTACAGATGTGGTAGCATGACTGCATTCACTGGAAAGTTACAGATGCGGGCGCATGACTGCATTCTCTGGAAAGTTACAAATGCTGTAGCATGACTGCATTCTCTGGAAACTTACAGATGTGGTAGCATGACTGCATTCTCTGGAAAGTTACAGGTGCGATAGCATGACTGCATTCACTGGAAAGTTACAGATGCGGTAGCATGACTGCATTCACTGGAAAGTTACAGGTGCGGTAGCATGACTGCATTCACTGGAAAGTTACAGGTGCGGTAGCATGACTGCATTCTCTGGAAAGTTACAGATGCGGTAGCATGACTGCATTCACTGGAAAGTTGCAGGTGCAGTAGCATGACTGCATTCTCTGGAAAGTTACAGATTTGGTAGCATGACTGCATTATCTGGAAAGTTACAGGTGCGATAGCATGACTGCATTCATTGGAAAGGTGCAGATGCGGTAGCATGACTGCATTCACTGAAAAGTTACAGATGCGGTAGCATGACTGCATTCACTGGAAAGTTACAGGTGCGGTAGCATGACTGCATTCTCTGGAAAGTTACAGATTTGGTAGCATGACTGCATTATCTGGAAAGTTACAGATGCGGTAGCATGACTGCATTCACTTGAAAGGTGCAGATGCGGTACATGACTGCATTATCTGGAAAGTTACAGATGCGGTAGCATGACTGCATTCACTGGAAAGTTACAGATGCGGGCGCATGACTGCATTCTCTGGAAAGTTACAAATGCTGTAGCATGACTGCATTCACTGGAAAGATGCAGATGCGGTAGCATGACTGCATTCACTGGAAAGTTACAGATGCGGTAGCATGACTGCATTCTCTGGAAACTTACAGATGCGGTAGCATGACTGCATTATCTGGAAAGTTACAGGTGCGATAGCATGACTGCATTCACTGGAAAGTTACAGATGCGGTAGCATGACTGCATTCACTGGAAAGTTACAGGTGCGGTAGCATGACTGCATTCTCTGGAAAGTTACAGATGCGGTAGCATGACTGCATTCACTGGAAAGTTGCAGGTGCAGTAGCATGACTGCATTCTCTGGAAAGTTACAGATTTGGTAGCATGACTGCATTATCTGGAAAGTTACAGGTGCGATAGCATGACTGCATTCATTGGAAAGGTGCAGATGCGGTAGCATGACTGCATTCACTGAAAAGTTACAGATGCGGTAGCATGACTGCATTCACTGGAAAGTTACAGGTGCGGTAGCATGACTGCATTCTCTGGAAAGTTACAGATTTGGTAGCATGACTGCATTATCTGGAAAGTTACAGATGCGGTAGCATGACTGCATTCACTTGAAAGGTGCAGATGCGGTACATGACTGCATTATCTGGAAAGTTACAGATGCGGTAGCATGACTGCATTTACTGGAAAGGTGCAGATGCTGTAGCATGACTGCATTCACTGGAAAGTTACAGATGCGGTAGCATGACTGCATTATCTGGAATGTTACAGATGCGGTAGCATGACTGCATTCTCTGGAAAGTTACAGGTGCGGTAGCATGACTGCATTCTCTGGAAAGTTACAGATTTGGTAGCATGACTGCATTATCTGGAAAGTTACAGATGCGGTAGCATGATTGCATTCTCTGGAAAGTTACAGGTGCGGTAGCATGACTGCATTCTCTGGAAAGTTACAGATTTAGTAGCATGACTGCATTATCTGGAATGTTACAGATGCGGTAGCATGACTGCATTCACTGGAAAGTTACAGGTGTGGTAGCATGACTGCATTCACTGGAAAGGTGCAGATGCGGTAGCATGACTGCATTCTCTGGAAAGTTACAGATGCGGTAGCATGACTGCATTCACTGGAAAGGTGCAGATGCGGTACATGACTGCATTCACTGGAAAGGTGCAGATGCGGTAGCATGACTGCATTCACTGGAAAGTTACAGATTTGGTAGCATGACTGCATTATCTGGAAAGTTACAGATGTGGTAGCATGACTGCATTCACTGGAAAGTTACAGATGCGGTAGCATGACTGCATTCACTGGAAAGTTACAGGTGAGGTAGCATGACTGCATTCACTGGAAAGTTACAGATGTGGTAGCATGACTGCATTCACTGGAAAGTTACAGATGTGGTAGCATGACTGCATTCTCTGGAAACTTACAGATGCGGTAGCATGACTGCATTCACTGGAAAGGTGCAGATGCGGTAGCATGACTGCATTCACTGGAAAGTTACAGATGCGATAGCATGACTGCATTCACTGGAAAGGTGCAGATGCTGTAGCATGACTGCATTCACTGGAAAGTTACAGATGCGATAGCATGACTGCATTCACTGGAAAGGTGCAGATGCGGTAGCATGACTGCATTCACTGGAAAGTTACAGGTGTGGTAGCATGACTGCATTCACTGGAAAGGTGCAGATGCGGTAGCATGACTGCATTCACTGGAAAGGTGCAGATGCGGTACATGACTGCATTCACTGGAAAGGTGCAGATGCGGTAGCATGACTGCATTCACTGGAAAGTTACAGATGCGGTAGCATGACTGCATTCACTGGAAAGTTACAGATTTGGTAGCATGACTGCATTATCTGGAAAGTTACAGATGTGGTAGCATGACTGCATTCACTGGAAAGTTACAGATGCGGTAGCATGACTGCATTCACTGGAAAGTTACAGGTGAGGTAGCATGACTGCATTCACTGGAAAGTTACAGATGTGGTAGCATGACTGCATTCACTGGAAAGTTACAGATGTGGTAGCATGACTGCATTCTCTGGAAACTTACAGATGCGGTAGCATGACTGCATTCACTGGAAAGGTGCAGATGCGTTAGCATGACTGCATTCACTGGAAAGTTACAGATGCGATAGCATGACTGCATTCACTGGAAAGGTGCAGATGCTGTAGCATGACTGCATTCACTGGAAAGGTGCAGATTTGGTAGCATGACTGCATTCACTGGAAAGTTACAGATGCGATAGCATGACTGCATTCACTGGAAAGGTGCAGATGCGGTAGCATGACTGCATTCACTGGAAAGTTACAGATGCGGTAGCATGACTGCATTCACTGGAAAGTTACAGATGCGATAGCATGACTGCATTCACTGGAAAGGTGCAGATGCTGTAGCATGACTGCATTCACTGGAAAGGTGCAGATTTGGTAGCATGACTGCATTCTCTGGAAACTTACAGATGCGGTAGCATGACTGCATTCACTGGAAAGGTGCAGATGCGGTAGCATGACTGCATTCACTGGAAAGTTACAGATGCGATAGCATGACTGCATTCACTGGAAAGGTGCAGATGCTGTAGCATGACTGCATTCACTGGAAAGGTGCAGATTTGGTAGCATGACTGCATTCTCTGGAAAGTTACAGATGCGATAGCATGACTGCATTCACTGGTGTTTGTTTTTTCTTTTCTGTTCTGCTGTATACTCATTTTGTTCTTTCTGTGGCTGGTTCCTGTGTTGCTATGGCACATGAGCAGGTATTTGAAAACTAGCACTTAGGCGATCTGCTAGCCCATGGCTTTTGCAAACTGAATAACAGAATGACTGCAGAGAGTGTCCCCCGCTCTAAAGACGCACGGCGTTTGTTGCTGTATGGCCAGGGATAAAGAAGATTCTCTTCTAGATCTATCATTGTCTGCGTGAGTGTTGTGTCCTTCCCTGTCAATACCATCGGTTTTCCCCGTTTCCATTCTTTTGTTCTTTGCCTGTTTGTCGCCTTGACCCGTCTGTCAGATAAAGCGGGCCAGCAAATTTTAAATAAATGATAAACAATAAATGATGTATGTGAACAGATTTGTGCCTCTCAGTCCTCTACACATTCATGAATGCAAAGAGCACATAAATGCAGGTGCCCAGGTAATAGAAAATTCTCTTTAAGTGCATCCGTGTTATTTGAAATGTGGCTAAAGTACAGTGAAATGTACTGTCTCTCCAATACTGGGAAGATGCTGGGCACCCTCTACACTGAGCAGGAGTCCTCCAGCCACAGTCCTGCCAGTGGGTGGTGCTGTTTCATTATCACATTTTTAACAATGAGGGACAGACAAGTCTGTCCTTAGTGATCGAAAGCACAATATGGAAGCACCACCCCCTACTGGCAGCAGTGCAATTAGAGGACTCATAAGTACATAAGTATTGCCATACTGGGACAGACCAAAGGTTCATCAAGCCCAGTATTCTGTTTCCAACAGTGGGCAATCCAGGTCACAAATACCCGACAAGATTTCAAAAAAGTAAAAAACATTTTATGCTTCTTATCCCAGAAATAGTGGTTTTTCCCCAAGTCCAATTTAATAACGGTCTATGGACTTTTCCGTTCAGAAGCCGTCCAAACCTTTTTTTTTTTAAACCCCGCTAAACTAACCACCTTTACCACATTCTCTGGCAACGAATTCCAGAGATTAATTACACGTTGAGTGAAGAAACATTTTCTCCGATTTGTTTTAAATTTACTACTTTGTAGCTTCATCGAATGCTCCCTAGTCCTAGTATTTTTGGAAAGAGTAAACAGACGTTTCACGTCTACCCGTTCCACTCCACTCATTATTTTATAGACCTCTATCATATCTCCCCTCAGCTGCCTTTTCTCCAAGCTGAAGAGCCCTAGCCGCTTTAGCCTTTCCTCATAGGGAAGTCTTCCCATCCCCTTAATTATCTTCGTCGCCCTTCTCTGCACCTTTTCTAATTCCACTATATCTTGATCAGCTTAGAGGGAACAGTGCTGGATATGCCCCCCAACAGGCTTTGCTGTCATGTCACATTAATTTTGGCCATAAATGCATGTGATAGCTGCAATATTTTAATGCGCTTTTGTAAAAGGGACCCCAGTGTTACTCAGCTATATATTTTAGGGGTGCCTTTCTTCAAACATTTCTACAGCAGTTAACAGATTTTTATGCCCTACTGCATTATTCATATAAATATCTTTCTATGTTTCAGAAGACAGCAATCCACTCTAAACTGACAGATGTTAATGGTGTGTAGGAGGGTTGGGGGGGGGGGAAGGGAGAGAAGGGCGAAAGAACACACAGAAGAATCTCTCAAGTAGACGGGAATTAACATAGGAAAGAACTGTATGATTTTTGTAAACCTAGACACCACTAGGAAAGAGGAGGAGAGGTGATAGTCAAGAGGGTCAGGTCTGAATGAATGAAGAAAGGGAAGTACATGGACAATGAGATGTTAATGTATCATTCTATCATTCTTTGTAACTATGACAAACCGTTTCATTTCATTTCCCCAGGATTACTGTTCCCTCTAAGTTGAGCAGGAGTCCTTCAACTGTATTGCTACCAGGGGGGGGGGGGGGGGGGCGCTTCAATATTGTGTTTTCAGTCACTAGGGATAGGCAAGTTCCCTGAAGTCCTGCAGAGCTTGCTTGTCCCTTACTATTGAAAATGTGATAGCGAAACAGCACCCCTACTGGCAGGACTGTAGGTGGAGGACTCCCACTCAGCTTACAGGGAACAATATCCCGGATCACCGCCAGGGAGTTGCTTGAGAAACAAACAAAGGTGGGTTAGCATGAGGGATTGCCGGTCTCCATTCAACCTACCCATACTGGGCTAGATTCTATATATGATGCTGAAAAAAAAAAGTGCCATTCTGTAAGCCACACTTAAAATTAGGCGCAGTTTATCGAACAGCATTTAAGCCCGGGAACCGTGTCTAACTTTAGATGCGGCCATTTGCACCAACTGAAGTGTCGTGCAAATGTACTGCCTAAATTAGGTGCATATTCCCATTATTTTATAACAATGTGAAATAATTTTAGGAGCACAATCCTTACACCTATGGAACATACATAGTAACATAGTAGATGACGGCAGAAAAAGACCTGCACGGTCCATCCAGTCTGCCCGACAAGATAAACTCATATGTGCTACTTTATGTGTATACTAGAGAGTTGCATGGGTACAGAAATCTTACCCGTCCCCACCCGTCCCCACTGGAATCTTACCCATCCCCGCAAAAATTTAATCCATCCCAACCCGTCCCCACCCATCCCTGCAAGAATTTAACCCATCCCCATCCATCCCCGTAACATTTAATGGTACATAAAATAAAATTCCAGACAGCTCCCTCAGTCTGTCTCTGGATTTGAGCCACAGCACTGTAGACAAGGAAGGACCGGAAGCTGGAACTTGGAACACTCTGGTGCGCACATGCACATGCAAAGGAATTAAATATAAGCAGGCATACGCCTCTACCTTCTCCTTCAGAAGTACACAGATATGGAACAGGTTACCCCCAGCCCTAAAAACCATAGACAACCCAAGTAACTTCCGCAAATCTCTGAAGACACATCTCTTCAATAGAACCTACAAAAACAAACCTTAGACACAAATTCACCTCCCAATTTATCCTACCTAACACCACCCTCTCTAATTCCACATCCTTTTTCTGCGTACTTTCGATTGTATCCATTATTCTGTCATGGCTTTGTCATAACAACACTCTGTAAGCCACATTGAGCCTGCAAATAGGTGGGAAAATGTGGGGTACAAATGCAATAAATAATAATAATAATTCACTGGCATTGTGTGCTGAGAGGTCGCCACATGCACGCGCTAGTAGGTCAGGTGACATCTGATTCTCGTGCATGTGTCAGAGCTGAGGTCTGTGCACCAGCCTGGGAGCAAAGAGGATTAATAGTAACATAGTAAGTGACAGCAAATAGACCTGAATGGTCCATCCACTCTGCCCAATAGTCACACTCATTATCAATTCATCATTAAATCAACGAGTGTGATATTATATACTTGATTATGGTCTTTCTTTCGTGTTTCTGGAACAAAGACCACAGAAGTCTATCTGGCCCTATCCTTATGTTACAACTACTGGAATTGCCGTTGAAGCCCACTCCAGTCTATTCGTCTTCTCATTTGTGAGACACAGACCGTAAAAGTCTGTCCAGCTCTGTCCTCATATTCCAGCCACTGAAGTTGCTGTCTAAGCCCTTTCCAGCCCATCCTAAACCAGATTGCCATATATGAGACACAGACCATACAAGTCTGCCAGGTATCAGCCCTAGTTCATCACAGCCAGAGTTGCCATCTAAGCGTCACTTGGCACATCCACACACATGCAGCCATTTAAGGTTAGGTTTTATATAACTTCCATTTTCTAATTAGAGATCCTTTGTGTTCATCTCATGCCTTTTTGAATTCTGTCATCATTTGTGACTCTACCACCTCCTTAATGGAAGACTTTCCACATTTGTGCTGTTAAAGCAAGGAAGAAGAGAAGGAGACAGCACTCAAAGAACTTGGTATTCGGTAGATGAGAGGCTGGTGCAGGTGCAGCTTATACTTTCACGGGAATCCCGCTGACCTGTTTCCATCCCCGCGGGAACCCTGCAAGAACTGCCTCCGTCCCCGCGGGAACCCCGCAGAACTGCTTCCATCCCCGCCGGAACCCCGCAGGAACTACCTCCGTCCCTGTGGGAATCCCGCGGGTTCCGCGGGATTCCCGCGAACCCCGTTCCCGTGCAGCTCTCTAGTGTATACCTGACCTTGATTTGTATCTGCCATTTTCAGGGCACAGACCGTAGAAGTCTGCCCAGCACTAGCCCTGCCTCCCAACCACTAGCCCCGCCTCCCACCACTGGCTCCAATCTCCGCTAAGCTTCAGGAGGATCCATTCCTTCTGAACAGGATTTATTTATGTTTATCCCATGCATTTTTGAATTCCGTTACCGTTTTCATCTCCACCACCTCCCGCAGCAGGGCATTCCAAGCATCCACCACTCTCTCCGTGAAAAAATACTTCCTGACATTTTTCTTGAGTCTGCCCCCCTTCAATCTCATTTCATGTCCTCTGGTTCTACCACCTTCCCATCTATGGAAAAGGTTGATTTGCGGATTAATACCTTTCAAATATTTGAACGTCTGTATCATATCACCCCAAGTCTCTCCTTATATGCCTTGTAATGCAAATGCTTTTCTTTGCACCGCTTCAGTTCTTTTTACATCCTTAGCAAGATACAGCCTCCAAAATTGAACACAATACTCCAGGTGGGGCCTCACCAATGACTTATACAGGGGCATTAAAACCTCTTTTCTTCTGCTGGTCACACCTCTCTCTTTATAGCCTAGCAACCTTCTAGCTATGGCCACTGCTTTGTCACACTGTTTCGTCGCCTTCAGATCCTCAGATATTATCACCCCAAGATCCCTCTCCCCATCCGTAACTATCAGACTCTCACCGCCTAACACATACGTCTCCCGTGGATTTCTATTCCCTAAGTGCATCACTTTGCATTTCTTCGCATTGAATTTTAATTGCCAAACCTTAGACCATTCTTCTAGCTTCTGCAGAACCTTTTTCATGACCCTCCCATTTCCACACCCCCTTTTTCAGATCATGCGTAAATTTTAAGCGCAGACCCTGTTCCTAAATTTACGCGTGTAAATGCCAATTAAATCTAATTAGTGCCAATAATTGCTTGTTAAAAAGCCAATTAGCACTAATTAACTCGTTATTCAATTAAATTGGGCACGTAATTTTGGGCAAATTTTATAGAATTAGGGGGACTACGTTCTAATGATTAATCCATGTTTGTAATCTATTTCTATTACTTACAGCAGGTACACTTGGAGATACACACCTGTGACCCCAGTTGCGTTTCGTTTTCTATTCATTATGCTTTGCTTTATAGTCCGATATGCTCCTGTACAGTAACATTGTACACAATGATATGAAATACATGATAATGAGAAGATTAAAGTCATTTCTCATTAAAATGACTTAACCGTGGAAACTGTATAAACTATTCACGCGCTAGTGATTACGGAAGTTGTAGTAGTAGTATTAGTAGTATTGAGAAAATCATTCTGACTGCCAGACAGTCTTAGCAAAACACAATCTCACTGCGTAAGAAAACCGTTTTAAAGCCATCACCTGAAAAAATTCTCCCCATCTGACTTGGGGAAGGAATCACTTTTCACAACTACTAGAAAACTCATAGCAAAATGTGTAGAGGGTTTGGTGCTTTCGAATCGCAATATTCCAAATATAAGTCTGGCTGCTGTATTTTGGGCGGTCTGTAACTTCCTTATGAGTTGGTCTTTGCATCCCAAGTAAATTCCGTTGCAGTAGTCGGCATGGCTTAGTACCATTGATTGTATCAGGTTGCGGAACATTGCCCTTGGGAAGAATGGTTTTACGCGTTTGAGTTTCCACATTGAGTGGAACATTTTCTTGATTGTAGAGTTAACTTGGCTTTCGAGTGTAAGGTTCCTGTTGATTGTGACACCAAGGATTTTCAGGTTATCTGAGATAGGGAGGGTGTAATCTGAGTCTATTTGTGTCCCACCCATGTGTATGTCCCCTTGCAAATATGCGCTATGCAAGACAGTCCCGTATTTACAGAATAATGCTTGGGTGGAATATTATATATGTCAATGAATGTGTGCACACGTTTGTATCTGCTCGCATTCTAAACATTTATGCACGTAAATATTAGTGCTGACTTTATAGCGTTGCCCTTATATGGTTCTCTGCAACCTTCTACCTTCCACTGTGTGCACACAAACATACATACACACGCTCACACACACACCAGTGGCGTAGCTAGGGGTGGGCCTGGGTGGGCACAGGCCCACCCAGTCTTGCCTCAGGCCCACCCAGTAAGCATGTCCTGCTCTCAATGATGTCACTTCTTGTTTCTTTGGCGGGAAAGTGGTAGAGAAGCCTGCAGAGCCGGCGCAGATTGCCTATAGGAATTGTGACAGGCATTGGCTCTCTGAGGTAGGACTGGTGGAGGGGTTTCAGAAATGGGCAGACGTCGTGTCATTAAAAAAAACAGTATATTGAATGTATGTACGGGGTAGGGGTGGGGGTGGGAAGGGCCCACCCAGGTTAACTCTGGGCCCACCCAAAATGGCAGGTCTGCCTACTCCCGATACACACTCCCCCAGATCCTATATATGCCACCTAGAATTGCACCCTGAAGGTGTGCGCAGAATTTAATTGAGTAATGAACCCTGAACTGTCAGTAATTGGGTGATATTGAAGTTCATTGGCACTCATTAACATTTGTGTGTGCATCTGGCTACAGCGCCTAAATCTACTCAGCACGTAAATCAAAAGGGGGTGTGGCCACGGGCATGTTGGGACATTCTGAAAAGTTGCGTGCATAGTTAAATGGGGCTTCTGCCTCCATCTCGTGGTTTTCTACAGGGATTCATGGGAATCCTCCCAGAGACCCACGATAAGTGATTTCAGCCTTGGGTAAACTGTACTGCATGTGTGCTAGCATTTCTCACGTGTTTCATATGGTGGAAAGGGTCCACTGCTTCCCAGCAAGGTGGAGCCATCCACCAGCCGTTTTTCCAGATCTCTCCACAATTGCAGACAGTGGCAAGGTCAAACCATTTTTATTATCAAGCCAATAACAGCTGTCACAAACTTCAGTACATAGGTAATCCCCCAAACAAACAGGTTCCAACCACATAGGTTTCCAGTAAAGCAGGTAAATAAAGCAGGCTTCCAAATAAGTCAGGCTTCCAATAAAGCAGGTAAATAAAGCAGGTTTCCAAATACATCAGGCTTCCAATAAAGCAAGTTACTCTCACCTCCAACACCCTTCCAAACCCAACCCTCAGGAGCTGGCCATCCCTGCCTTGGAACTCTCCCACTCCATAGAGGCTTCTCCTCCCTCCTGGGATTCCTCTCCCCTCTGATCTAGCCCTCCTTCCATATAATCCCATCCAATCATCTTCTTCCCTCTCCATGGGCCCCTCTCTATTCCAGCTGGGCCGCATGGTATATTGATTGCGTATCCAGGGGAACTGAGCTTCTTCCCTCTGCCTCCCCCTAGTGGGGGATGAAATTATAGGCTCAGCTGGCTATCCCCCTGGCTCCCTCTGCTGGGGCTGGGAATCCATTCCCTTGTTTCCAGATTACTCTCTGCCTCCCTCCTTGTAATGGCTTCTGATACTTGTATTTCAGGGTCTAAATGCTTCATCCTAGCCTCCCCCCCCCCCCCCCGGCAGTAGCCTTGTCACAATATATTAGGCTGCCACGGCCATGCCACCTTTTGTACCAGCTGCCACAGAACCCCACACAAGATGCCCATCTGGGCTTGAGTGGCCCAATGTCTCTGAAAGAAAGGAAGATCGTTATTGTGAAAGTGATGTTGTAATAACCTCAGCTTTCAGAGCCCCGGCAAAAGTCATTAGTTCTGGCCTGTCCAAGATCCTGAGTGAAACACGTTTTCTCACATTCTGAGAAAACCAACAGGAATGATGACAGCGTTATTTCCCCGAGACCCAGGGAACTTTGTTTCTGGACTTCAAAAAGAATTCAGAATCTTATCGTTGTTCCATTTCTCTGTTTTAAAGCACATTTTTTTTTTTCATACTGAAGATCTGAAGTCATGCAACGTTGACAGATGACACTTCCGCTTGATTGAAAACCAGGTGGCTCATTAGTATGCTAAGATGGATGGTCTTTTTCTTAGTGTGTACTTATCACTCAACTCCGCAAATCAATAGCTGAGTCTGATGTGATATGTAAAACCTCAACACCAACAGGCAGATGCGAGACTGGACATGTATTGATGATGTGTTCCATTGTCTGGCTAAGTCTAAACAATCTACTAGGGAATATCAGGCATGGAGTTTGACCAAAAATCAGCCCGAGCATGAGGATCCTGTCCCCAGCGCCTCCTCTCCCTCTCCCTCCTCCTAACCTTGGTGCTTCAGGCTGTGGTGCCCCAAGCTCCGGCTATATCACTGTAACCAAAATTCCAGCAGCACTGCATCCCCTCCATATCTGACCCTCTTAAAGGCACAGGAGCTCATTTGCTTAGCTGCTGTTCCTATATTCCTTGGCCTGCAAACCCCTGAGCCTTGAGCTGTGTTGTTTGTTTACTGCCATTAACCATTAGTGCCAGGTTAACGTATGAGACCTTACTGCTAAGTCAATGGCTGGTGGTAAGGTCTCAGACCCAAAATTTTTATTTTGACACATGTTCATTTTCAGCCCCCCCCCCCCCCCCCCTCCAAAGGCATTTTTTAGAGGTGCGCTGAAAAAAGATTCTGCACACGGCCAAAACACGCACTTACACTACCGCAGGCCATTTTTCAGCGCGCTTTAGTAAAAGAATGAACTATCCTTCAGTGATTCCTTCTTTAGCAATCAACAATTTGGTTTCTTCAGTGCTTACCCAATGGCAGAGCTACTGTATATGCTGCTATGCAGGAAATCTGTTCTTGATCACCAATTCCAGTTTCTGCTCATTGGGAAAATGAGGGCTTGATATACTGCTGAGTCATAAGTTCAGAGCCCTGGGTAGAAGAAGTTGGTGATCAACAGCGACACCTACAGAGATATTCAAGGTAACACGTGCATTGGGTTCCAAAGACAGTCACAGTCTATGTCCCACCACTAAGATGGGGTGATATGATACAAAATACTGAGTGGTGTAGAATGGGTAAATGTAAATCGATTTTTTCATCTTTCAAAAAGTACAAAGACTGGAGGACACTCAAGGAAGTTACATGGTATTACTTTTAAAATGAACATGACAACAAAATATTTTTTTACTCAATGAATAGGTTAAGCTCTGGGACTCATTGCCAGAGGATGTGGTATCAGCAGTTAGTGTATCTGAGTTTTAAAAAGGTTTGGACAAGTTCCTGGAGGAAAGGCCCATAGTCCGTTATTGAGATGGGCATAGGGGAAGCCACTGCTTGGCCCGGGATTGGTAGCATGGAATGCTTTCTACTATTTGGGATTCCAGAATGTTGCTACTCTTTGGGGTTCCAGAATGTTGCTACTCTTTAGGATTCCGGAATCTTTGCTACTCTTTGGAATTCCGGAATCTTTGCTACTCTATGGGATTCTGGAATCTTACTACTCTTTGGGATTCCGGAATCTTTGCTACTCTTTGGGTCAGGTACTTGTAACCTGAATTGACCACTGTTGGAAGCAGGATACTGGATTATTTGGACCATTGGTCTGACCCAGTATGGCTATTTTTCTGTTCTTATGGCTAGGTATAGAGGTAGGAAGATGGGATATAATCACCAGGAAGAGGCTGTGATGCAGGTGAAGGCCCAGAGTAATCTATTGGATTGTCAGTCTTGAGTGGTCCGAATGAAGAATAAGGTCACTCAGAGGTTTTTGGCATTTCCTGTTTCACTTGTGCTTCCAGTTCATCCTATGTTGAACGCTCTGTTGATTGTGATATTGAGCTGGTTTGACCCCTTAGCATTTCAAACAATATATTTATGCTGTAAGATTTATTTTACCTTTTTATATAGTGAAAATACTGTAAGAGTGAATTTCTCTGTAATGTATCCCGTTGTCCCATCACATTAATTTTTCACACCTTTTTAGTTCTGTAACATTTAATATTAACTACAAGGCAGGATTTATAGGTCAAAAGAAAAATTTTAAGAAATCTGACAACCAAACATACTCTTTAAAGAGAGGCAGTATTCTGTAATATACATATTAATGAGCTTTCTGTATTTTGATTCTGTATTTTTATAGATGGCTCATGAGTAGAGAATTGCAGTAGCATAACACAGAGATACATATCACCGAAAAGTCCTCTCTCTCAGAGCAGCCAATGGCTAGCACTGTAATGACAGGGGAGGGAAAGATCACTGGATTACCTTTAGAAATCTTGATGGAGTGGGGGGCTTCGATTTTAGCTTAAGTAATTCAAGAAAGAGGCCACTGTCAAGCAGACTTCAACTCAGGGGCGTAGCCAGACTTCGGCGAAAGGGGGCACATTTTAGCCCCCCCCCCCCCCCCCGCCGCCGCTGCCTCAAATTTTGACTCCCCCCTGCTGACGACCCTCTCGACCCCTCTCCCACCGCCAACCCTCCCCCACCGCCGTTGCCTACCTTTTCTGGCGAGGGACCCCAATGCCCCCCAGCCGAGGTCCTCTTCTTCCAGCGCAAGGCTTCATTCTGTTTCTGAGTCTAACGTCCTGCATGTACAACATGCAGGACATCAGACTCAGAAACAGAACGAAGCCTTGCACCGGAAGAGGACCTCGGTTGGCGGAGGGGTTGGGGTCCCCCGCTAGCAAAGGTAGCCGACGGCGGCAGGAGGGGGGTCGAGAGGGTCATCGGCAGGGGGGTCCAGGGCCAAATCTACAGGGGGCCCAAGCCCCCGTGGCCCCATATAGCTACGCCACTGCTTCAACTGTCTGTGCCCTGAAAATGGCCAAGGAGAAATCAAGATCAAGTATGCATATGTAGTATCACATCATACCTTATGCTATGAGTTTATCTTGTTGGGCAGACTGGATGGACAGGTCTTTTTCTGCCATCATCTACTAAGGTCTGCACTGGACAAATATGGCACTTTAATGCAAACAGGTACAATCTTAAAACTGGATTTGTTAATATGTGCTGTGGCATTACGATCATAGCATGAGCTCTGTTTACTAAGCTACACTAAGGGATCACTAGCGTTTTTAGCAGGCACTAACACTACATACACTTATAGGAATATATGGGTGCCTTTAGCATTTAACGTGCACTAATTTTAGCGCATGCTAAAAACATTAGTGCGCCTTAGAAAACAGGGCCCCAAGTGTTTGAACCATTAGCGAGTGTTATTAATAACTAGGTACCATTGCACAAAATGGGACAATAACTAAATCACATTAATAGTTGTAGCACACTTTAGTAAATCTACTCCTTAGATTGTAGCATTGTGCAATGATTTGAAACACAGAGAAAATTTCAACAACACATCTCATGATGTTTCATATTATTGGCAAACAAATAAAAATATAAAATTTCATATTTTTTGTGTGCATGCACTCTTCCAAAAGAGTGTGCACTGTTTCCTTTCCTGAGAGTCCACACATGTCCAAACTATGCTAAATCATTCTACGCACTATTGGGGAAGAGTGCACATTCTTCCAAAATAGTGAGCAATTTTTGCAAATGGTGGATACGTTTTTGAAAGCATGCACATTCTTTCTGAATAGTGAGCATTTTTCAAGAATAGAATGTACACTTTTGAAAGAGTGCATATTCTTCCTGAATAGTGAGCATTTTTCTCAAATAGTGTACACTTTAGTGAAAAAGTGCACATTCATCCTGAATAGTGAGCATTTTCACGAATAGTGTACACTCTTTTAAAAGAGTGCACATTTTTTCTGAATAGTAAGCATTTTTCACAAATAGTTTACACTCTTTTGCAAGAGTGCACGTTCTTTCTGAAAGAGCACACACTCCCATGATGACAAAATGAAAATAAAAACAAATATTTCCAGCAATGGCACAGGAACTTAACATTTTCTAGCTGGACATTCTTATTAGATTGTAAGCTCTGGGGACAGGGAAACACCTACGGTCCCTGAATATAGCTCACCTTGAACTACTAGTGAAAAGATGTGGACTAAAAACAAGGGAAAAGTGCCTGCAGACTTGCATTTTCTTTTTCTACAGGTACTTTTGTGGACTAAAACAATGTACGTAGTTTTGGAAATATATGGTGTTTACCATCCTTGCCACAACCCCACCCCAGGAAAGACTGTTTGCATAGGTAAAAATATGTGTGTTATGGAACAACCTGCAGGAAGGGTGGGCAGATAACCTTTGTACTCAGGTAAATTCCCTTGTAAATGATTTTTGTTTAGGATAATTTTGAGACAGTCTTTGTGAATCATATAGATACTTTTGTTGTGCAAAGACAAACTAGCTGGGTTTATTATTTATTTATTTAGATTTTGCTCACACCTTTTTCTGTAGTAGCTCAAGGTGAGTTCCATTCAGGTACTCTGGATATTTCTCTGTCCCAGGAGGGCTCACAATCTAAGTTTGTACCTGAGGCAATGGAGGGTTAAGTGACTTGCCCAAGATCACAAGGAGCAGCAGCAGGATTTGAACCGGCCACCTCTGGATTACAAGACTGGTGCTTTAACCACTAGGCCACTCCTCTACTCTTTGCAAATTAACATAAAAATCCATGGGCTAAAAGTGCCTATATGTATTGACCCTGCTGTTAAAATGGCTGGAAGGGGCAAATTTGTGCATGGCCTTTTGAATATGCCAAGTGCATACACCATTTTATATCCCCAATCTTAACCCCGTCCCCTCAAGAATGTATCTTTCAGTCACCTAAATATAGGCATGCTTTGGAAGCCCCATGTACGTTTTAATAGGGGTGTTCAAGCCAAAGCTTTTCATTTCATTAAGTTTCCAATGTCATTTATGCAAATTATCAGTTTGCTGTGTTTGGTTATTTTCCTTGTTGTAAGGCAATGTTGTGATTATTGAACACTGTTTGCAAAGAGTGCACTGCAGATACTGTTCATGACGGGGGGGGGGGGGGGGGGGGGGACCCCAAATCTCTGTTGTTGTTTTTTTTCCTGCTGTTCTGGGCTAAACATGACACAAAGCAATATGGAAAATGTCATTTCAAACCAAAGCATATCCCTCCCAGAGGAAGGCAATTTTCAGACAGGTTAGTTTACCTGGGGAAAATCATTATTTATGAAAATTGAACTTTCCATGGCTAGTCTACAGTCTAATTACACCTACGAATGCCTCTCCTTTCCTTCCCCCAATTCACACACAGCCACACTACAATTCATAGCTGCTTGAGAATACAGGCATGTGAGTGCATTTAGACTCTCTAGCCTCCATATAAATAGGAAATGTATATTATCAGCTATCAATCCAGAATTACAGTCCGAATAGCAGGAAAAAGAAACAGTTTTGAAAGTGCCACAGTGGGCTATTGAAAAATAGATCTTGCTCGTCTTGTCCCATTGACCATTACTACAACAGGACTTCCAAAATCTGTTCTAGTGACCCCAGAAACAGTCACATTTTCAGGATAGGCAGAATGAATATGCATTTGATAAATGACAATATACTGGGGGGGTTCTTTTACTAAGCCACGGTAAAAAGTGGCTTGCGGTAGTGTAGGCACGGGTTTTGGGCGCACGCAGAAATATTTTTCAGTGCACCTACTAAAAATGCCTTTTCAAAAATTTTCACCGAAAATGGACGTGCAGCAAAGTCAAAATTGCCACGCGTCCATTTTGGGTGTCTGACCTTACCGCCAGCCACAGACATAGCGGTAAAGAATCTGCGTGGTAACGACCCACGTGCATCAGGTGCCACTTGGCACGCGTCCGCTACGCACATCCTAAAATAAAATATATTTTGCGGACGTGCGCCAAAAATGAAATTACCGCAAGAGGCTCGCGGTAGTCGGGCGGTAAGTTCATTTTGGCGTGTGTTGGGCACACGTAGACGCTTACGTGTCTTAGTAACAGGGGCCCTCCAGTCTCCATTTATCTCGCGCGAATACCTGATTGGCTGTGGGGTCCCCAGGACAGGTTTAAGAAGACCCTGCTCTACAACGTGAGCATCTCGGTACACTGTGCAGCTCCATAGGATGAGTCTGAAACAGATTCCATTTGAGTTAATTCGTGGCAAGTTCAAATGGACATTTGTGTAGAGAAAATAATCGGACGTCAACATAAGTTCAGATCTAGTGTAAAATAGAAACAGACGGAAGGAAAAATCTGATACAAATGTATGATCCCATTAAATATAATCTTCCAGAATGCTTTAGATGGATTTCATTAAACAGATTTTTATGTACTTGACAATAGCTGCATAATGGTTCAGTTGGTAGGGCAGATCTGTCATAAGTGGAAACTAGAGACAAATTAATTTGCTGATGGATTGATACAAACACTATGTAGAGAATCATTTATATTTTGGAACCGAGGTAGTTATGATGTCAGGTTCTGCAGTATGTACATGTACATATATATATATATGTGTGTGTGTGTGTGTGTTTGTTGAATTGCTTTTCGCTCTTGGCTTTCTGAAGACGCTGAAACATCCTCTGATAGTTACGGTTGCTATAGTAACTCCTCCTTACCCACCTGCTATTAATTTCTTGGGAGAGATTTTCTAAGGGTTAAAAATAGAGACTGAGAAGCCTGCTTGGAAAATTCTTGTGCACCCCTCTTTGAAAGGAGGATACCTGAAAATAGTTGACTTGAGTTTTAGTCTGTTGAGAATAGGGGTCAGATGAGTTCACCCAAAAGTGAGTGGAGGAGTGGCCTAGTGGTTAGGGTGGTGGACTTTGGACCTGGGGAACTGAGGAACTAAGTTCCATTCCCACTTCAGGCAGCTCCTTGTGACTCTGGGCAAGTCACTTAACCCTCCATTGCCCCATGTAAGCTGCATTGAGCCTGCCATGAGTGGGAAAGCGCGGGGTACAAATGTAACAAAAAAACAAACAAAAAAAAAAAATCAGCAGGACCTTACAGCCAATCTTACAGCTGGTGCCTTATTGTAAATGGGAGGGAGAGTGGTTTGAGGGGAAATGCTGGTCTGGTGGGAAGCAAAGGGAGATGAAGAGGGGACCATATTGGATGGGAGGTATGGCGAGAAAAAGGGGTGATGCTGGGTGAGTGGGAGGAAGAAAACAAAGTAAGGGCAATGCTGGATCAAGGGGAAGAGGGTGAGAGGGAGTGCGGGAAGAGAGAAGGAGCAACACTGGATAGGAAGAAGGCCAGGGAAGAGAAAAGGGAGATGCTGGATGGGGAGAGGGGAGAGGGGAGGGAAAAGAAAAATGAGATGCTGGTCTGGATAGGAAGGAGAGGGAAGAGAAATGGGAGATGCTGGACCTGGGAGAGGGGAGGGAAAAGGGAGATGCTGGACAGAGGAGAGGGGAGGGAAAAGGGAGATGCTGGACTGGATAGGAAGGAAGTGCCCAAAACCCTAGTACTAGCCCTGATCTAGGAACTACTGATATTCAGAACTGATACTGGATAACTATCTGGACAAGTTGGTATAGTTATTTCGCTGATCTAACTTGTCTGAACAGTTATCCAGGTACCAGAGCAGAATATCCGCAGTACCCTGGCACTGTAGTCAGAATAGATTTTCAGCAGCATTATCTGGACAGAGCTGCTGAAAATTGATGTCTGGTCCTGGTAAGGGACACGACTTATCCAGGTTCCAACCCATATAAGTGCCAGTGAATATTGACCCCCAAAATGTCCACAATGCTGAGGACCACTGGTGCTCGGGTCGCCTCAGAATGTTGGGTAAAAAGAAGGTTGCTCTCCATGGACCTTCCTTTCTAACCAGCTATTCTCCAGATTTTAATCGTATCAATACCCCTTAGTTCTTTTCTTTGACTTAGTTGCTGACGTTTCTTAATTACAGATATGATAAAAGAGTTCAGTCATGCAAGTTTCTTTATCAACTTTTTTTTTCCCTTCAAAAGAAAATAGAATGTGACTTATTAGAATGCATCCAGAACATGCATCTGAGATTTACATGTGGAGGTGTGTCGCATGCCATGTGCCATCTTTAGTGGCGTGAGATAGCAGTGCTACTACTGCCATCTAGTGGGGACATTTCACTTCACAGAGCAGCGATGCTGGTTTTACAGCCAGACATTCCTAGACAGATTTTTTTTTTTTTTACAAAAGCAACCAACTTGGAGCATTGCGCATCTCAGCCTCACAGTTACATGGTACTTAAAGATGCTTTTAAAACATTACCAGACTGGGCATACTTGTGAGCGATAGGCCTTGAAACTCATGTTTCGCAAATCTCTGAAGACATATTTCTTCAACAAGGCCTACAACGAGAACCTGGCTACAGCCCCACTGATCCACTCCACCAACCCATTCAGTTATGAAAGCCCACCTGCTATAAATACCCTTATAAATCCCTTCCTTCTTCTTTCTTCCCCTAATTAACTTCTACACAATACTAACTATACCTAATATACTGGAATTAACTATGTTAACAATACTATCCTGCTTATAATTGAAATAGAAAAACGCCTATATTGTGACCCAAATCAGGAGATAGACGTTTATCTCACAAAAACGAATAAAGCGGTATAATCGAAAGCCGAATTTGGACGTTTTTAACTGCACTTCGTCGCGGATGAGGACAAAGTTGATGGGGGCGTGTCGAAGGCGTGGTGAAGGCGGAACTGGGGCGTGGTTATCGGCCAATCAGAGATAGGCGCCTTTCGCCGATAATGGAAAAAAAATATGCGTTTTTAACGAGAATTTAGGGCACTTTTCCTGGACCCTGTTTTTTCATGAATAAGGCCCCAAAAAGTGCCCTAAATGACCAGATGACCACTGGAGGGAATCGGGGATGACCTCCCCTGACTCCCCCAGTGGTCACAAACCCCCTCCCACCACAAAATATGCCGTTTCACAACTTTTTATTTTCACCCTCAAATGTCATACCCACCTCCCTGGCAGCAGTATGCAGGTCACTGGAGCAGTTATTAGGGGGTGCAGTGGACTTCAGGCAGGTGGACCCAGGCCCATCCCCCCCACCTGTTACACTTGTACTGGTAAATGGGAGCCCTTCAAACCGCCCCCCAAACCCACTGTACCCACATGTAGGTGCCCCCCTTCACCCCTTAGGGCTATAGTAATGGTGTAGACTTGTGGGCAGTGGGTTTTGAGGGGGATTTGGGGGGCTCAACACCCAAGGGAAGGGTGCTATGCACCTGGGAGCTGTTTTATTTTTTTTTTGTTTTTGTAAAAGTGCCCCCTAGGGTGGCCGGTTGGTGTCCTGGCATGTGAGGGGGACCAGTGCACTACGAATCCTGGCCCCTCCCACGAATAAATGTCTTGGAGTTATTCGTTTTTGAGCTGGGCGCTTTCGGTTTCCATTATCGCTAAAAAACAAAAACGGCCAGCTCAAAAAAAGATAAACGTCCATGTTTTTCGAAAATACGGTTCGGTCCGCCCCTTCACGGACCCGTTCTCGGAGATAAACGCCCATGGAGATAGACGTTTTCGTTCAATTATGCCCCTCTATGTAAGCTACATTGAACCTGCAAATAGGTGGGAAAATGTGGGATACAAATGCAATAAAATAAATAAATAAATAAATGTGACATGCCAACCAGGACTATAGAAGATGTTTTCTTTGTCTTTCATAGTGAGTGTCCTGGAACAAGGGACAAGAAAGGTATTTTGTCCTACAGTGTAGAAGGGCCATGTGTTCTGCAGACCAGTAGCATAATCAGATTGCCAGTTTTGGGTGAGGTGGGGGTCAGTAGATCACCATGGAGGTTTTGGGATTGCGGGGGGAGGTCGAGAGGGAGTGCACTGGACCACCAGGGATTTTTTGGGTTCTGGGAGGGGGGGCGCAGGAGAGGGTCTGCTGGACCACCAGGTAGTTTTCAAAGGTTTTGGGGCGGTCGGGGGCTCCAATGGACCACCCAGGATGCTTTGGCTGGGGGGAGGGGATCAGGAGGGGATAAAGAGGACCGGTCAACAAATGAACTGCAACAAATACTGGAAAGGAAGAATGGAGGAATGAGGAGGGACGCCTTGGTTGGGGGAGGTGTCAGCAGGAGTACGATCATCCCTGGACATAAACACAATAATGTTAGGATTCCCTTTACCGACCAATGCTCAGAACTAATTTGCATGCTGTTAGTGTGGAGCATTGGTCAGTAATTCCGACTTGCTGTCTAGCCGGTGTTTTTCTGGCGCTGTTCCTGGCTGGAGTTTTGTGCATCGAGCTCCGAGTTCAGGTGCATCTCAAGCAGAGCAGGCAGTGAAATGATACCATTTCCCAAACCTTCCCATAGGTTGTGCTATAATGGTGCATTAAGGGGGGGCACCTACATATGGGTACAGTGAGTTTTGGGGGGGGGGGGGTTTGGAGGGCTCAACATTAACCACCACAAGTGGAACAGGTAGGGGGGGATGGGCCTGGGTCCACCTGCCTGAAGTGCACTGCACCCACTAAAAACTGCTCCAGGGACTTGCATACTACTACTACTACTTAACATTTCTAGAGCGCTACTAGGGTTACGCAGCGCTGTACAAAATAAACAAAGAAGGACGGTCCCTGCTCAAATGAGCTTACAATCTAAAGAACGAAATGTCAAGTTGGGCAGTCTAGATTTCCTGGGTAGAGGTGTAGAGGTTAGGTGCCGAAGGCGACCTTGAAGAGGTGGGCTTTAAGCAGAGATTTGAAGATGGGGAGGGAGGGGGCCTGACGTATGGGCTCGGGGAGTTTTTTTCCACGCGTGGGGTGAGGCAGAAAGGGCGGAGCCTGGAGTTGGCGGTGGTGGAGAAGGGTACTGAAAGGAGGGATTTGTCTTGAGAGCGGAGGTTACGGGTAGGAACGTAAGGGGAGATGAGGGTTGAGAGGTAAGGAGGAGCTGCAGATCGAGTAGCATACTGCTGTCAGGGAGCTGGGTATGACATTTCAGGCTGGCATACAGGCTGGCAGTTTCTTTTTTCTTTTTTTTTTCTGTGGGAGGGGGTTGGTGACCACTGGGGGAGTAAGGGGAGGTCATCCCCATTTCCCTCCGGTGGTCATCTGGTCAATTGGGGCACTTTTTTGTGACTTAGTCCTAAAAATAAATGGACCAAGTGCAGCCGGCGAAATGCTCGTCTGAGCCGGCCATCTTTTTTCCATTATGGGGTGAAGCCGGCCATCTCGTAACCACGCCCCTGCCCCACCCCCACCCCGCCCCATCCCGCCTTCTGTTCCCTCCCTTGAAGGCTGACCGGCTCCGCGACAAAAAGCCGTTGGCGCCGGCCAAAATCGGCTTTCGATTATACCGATTTGGCCGGGATCAGGAGATCGCCAGCCATCTCCAGCCATCTCCCGATTTGTGTCGGAAGATGGCCGGCGATCTCTTTCGAAACTAAGCTCAGACATGAACCAATGGATGCACATTCTTAAATGGCACATCCCATCTGGATGCAAGAATAGCTCGGATGTACAGTACATGCAAATCCAGCACCCATAATCCTGTTGCAGTGATAGATACAGCTATGATATTCAAATTCCTAAAGAAGTCTAAATAACGTGTGCAAAGTATATTTTTATTGATGAAAGAGAGTTCCAGAACAAAGTGTCTTGATATGGGGCTGAAAAGGGTAGACTCAGCGTCATAACAATCCATTGACTTCTACCGCCTAGTATCATCCATTATCCTTTCCTATAATGTTTTTGATCTCACACATTACACCAATGCAGTGGCGTAGCAAGGGCGGGTGCACGCCGCTGGGGGGGTGTCGGCTCCGCTGGTTCCCTGCTCCCTCTGCCCCAGAACAGATTACTTCCTGTTCCGGGGCAGAGGGAGCAGGGAACCAGCAGAACCGACACCCCCCCCCCCCCCAGCGGCGTGCACACGGCAGGCAAGAATGCACTCGGGAGGGGGGCTTGGGTGATGCACCGAGGGGGGGGGTTGATGCACTGAGGGGGGGTGAAACGCTGAGGGGGGGTTGATGCGCTGAGGGGGAGGTTGATGCGCCGAGGGGGGGTGTCATGCTGTACCCGGGGGGGGGGGTGCGCAGCGGCGAACCGCCCTGGGTGGCAGCCGCCCTCGCTACGCCTCTGCACCAATGGTCTCTAATTGTTCTCGTACCTCACACTAACATTATCGGCTTTTGTCTCACCTGGAATGTAAACCACACTGAACCCTGGAAAGGGCAGGGATGTTAGCGGTATACAAGAATTGATTTGATTTAATATAGGGCAGTGTTTCTTTTTCACTGAAGACTAGAAAACATGAGGCTGAACTGAGCCAAGTAAAGTTCAGCCTGGCTCAGATTCATTGGAATTCTCAGCAGATTGCCAAGACCTGTCGTTTCTTTCTTTACAACATCCATAAAATCCGCCCCTTTCTTTCCGAGCACTCTACCAAAACCCTCATCCACACCCTTGTCACCTCTCGTTTAGACTACTGCAATCTGCTTCTTGCTGGCCTCCCACTTAGTCACCTCTCCCCTCTCCAGTCGGTTCAAAACTCTGCTGCCCGTCTCATCTTCCGCCAGGGTCGCTTTACTCATACTACCCCTCTCCTCAAGACCCTTCACTGGCTCCGTATCCGTTTTCGCATCCTGTTCAAACTTCTTCTACTAACCTATAAATGTACTCACTCTGCTGCTCCCCAGTATCTCTCTACACTCGTCCTTCCCTACACCCCTTCCCGTGCACTTCGCTCCATGGATAAATCCTTCTTATCTGTTCCCTTCTCCACTACTGCCAACTCCAGACTTCGCGCCTTCTGTCTCGCTGCACCCTACGCCTGGAATAAACTTCCTGAGCCCCTACGTCTTGCCCCATCCTTGGCCACCTTTAAATCTAGACTGAAAACCCACCTCTTTAACATTGCTTTTGACTCGTAACCACTTGTAACCACTCGCCTCCACCTACTCTCCTCTCTTCCTTCCCGTTCACATTAATTGATTTGATTACTTTATTTATTTTTTGTCTATTAGATTGTAAGCTCTTTGAGCAGGGACTGTCTTTCTTCTATGTTTGTGCAGCGCTGCGTATGCCTTGTAGCGCTATAGAAATGCTAAATAGTAGTAGTAGTAGTAGATTCTCTGGGGGAAATGAATTAAATGATATTTTCCCATAAAATCTGGGAGAAAATCAGCACAGGTCTGGGAGAATCACCATTGAATCTGCCCATCACAGACCAATCCAACTGGGAAAACCCATTCAAACTCCAAAGTAGGGTAGCGACCTCTCTGAGTAGTGGGACTGAGAGATATCCCAGAGGCCAAAACTTCAGCGATGCCTATGGCCGAAATGCACTGCATTTCTCCCAAAACTTGTCTCTCACAGCACACAGACAATTAAGGGTCCCCTGATGGCAAGCTTAGAATGCTAATTGTTAATAATGGCTCAGCGCAGCAAAAGTGACTAGAAGACAGCTCTCAGCTATAACAACATTCCCCTTAATAGACTTTCCAATAATGTGCAAGGATATATATAAAAGAAAGGATAAGAAGACAATAAGGCAGATAGCCCATAAAAACAGAGGGAAGTAATTACAAAAAGCATCAAATAGTTTCAATGGATTGGCAACTCTTGGTCTCCTCTGAACCATGTTCTGCACTTCCAACTCAAGCATCTTTCACACTTCTTCACAGACTGAATTTTTTTTAATTACATTTGTACCCCGCACTTCCCCACTCATGGCAGGCTCAATGCGGCTTACATAGGGCAATGGAGGGTTGAGTGACTTGTCCAGAGTCCCACTAGCAACATTCCATGTAAAAGTCGGCCCTTGCAGATCACAATGTGGCCGCGCAGGCTTCTACATGGAATGTTGCTAGTGGAATAGCAACATTCCATGTAGAATCTCCAATAGTAGCAACATTCCATGTAGAATCTCCAATAGAATCTATTTTATTTTTGTTACATTTGTACCCTGTGCTTTCCCACTCATGGCAGGCTCAAAGCGGCTTACATGGGGCCAGTGGCGTTCCTAGGGGGGCTGGCACCCGGGGCGGATCGCTGATTTGCCCCGCCCCCCCGGGTGCAGCCCCCCCCCCCCCCGATGCAGCGTGGACCCCCCTCCCCGGCGAAAGGACACCCCCGTGAAGGACACCCCCCCCCCCCCGCCGGGGGCCCGCCGCCGGGGGGGGGGGGGGGTGCCGCGCACACCTGTCCTACGTTGTTCCATGCTTCTTCTCTGCCCCGGAACAGGAAGTAACCTGTTCCGGGGCAGAGAAGAAACATGGAACAACGGAGGGCAGGCGCGCGCGGCACCCCCCTGGCGGCGTGCACCCAGGGCGGACTGCCCCCATCGCCCCCCCCTAGGAATGCCACTGCATGGGGCAATGGAGGGTTAAGTGACTTGCCCAGAGTCATAAGGAACTGCCTGTGCCTGAAGTGGGAATCGAACTCAGTTCCTCAGTTCCCCAGGACCAAAGTCCACCACCCTAACCACTAGGCCACTAATCCCTGTTAGGATGCCCTTATCCTCCTTACCAGGGGCGTAGCCAGACAACAGATTTTGGGTGGGCCTAGGCAAGAAGTGGGTGGGCACCACATGCTCTCCCCCACCAGCACCAAAGAAATATCTCAGCTGGTGAGAAAACGCTTTGTTCCATCTCGGCTTACCATCAGGGGGAAGTCTTCAGCTGGTAGAGCTTGGGATCTCCACCAGCTACCACTAAACTGTTGGATTATTTGTAGTAAATAATTAGCAGATTTTAGTACACACAGCTTCAGCTTTAGAAATGTTAATTTCTTTCTTCATCTCTCTCTCATTCACCCCTGAATAATTCACTGCTGAGTCACTTTAAAGTTGAAGTAACAAAACATCTGTTTACTCACAGTTTGTAGTTAGATTATAATCAGACAGGCTTTTATATACATATTACTATACATTTGTATTATCAGCTCCTTCCATGTGCTTAGATGGTAATGGATGCTCACACCACCATAGATCCTCTCAGGTTAGGAGAGAACATGAGCTCCATGTGCTCCATGTGCTGCATGTGCTGCATCTAACCCCCACAGGAAGTTGCATAGCTGTGTGACCTCTCTAAGTAATTCACATCAGAGGTCACAGAGTAATCACAGAGAAAAATAATAGGTGACAGGCAATGCATGTAAAAATACAATTACATTCCAACAAACCCCTTCTCATGCATAACTGTCATGCAATTATTTATTCATACAAAGTCCAAGCTTTATACGCAGATTCACAAAATGTTCTCTGGGTAACGGTTTGGTCATGATGTCAGCTGTCATCTCACTGGTGTAACAATAGTGTAGACTGATGACCCCTTCTTTTGCCAACTCTCGCACGTTGTGGTATTTCGTTGCGATGTGCTTGGTGCGTGACTGAACCTTGTCATTCTGTGACAGTCGGATGCAGCTCTGATTATCTTCCATTATCTGGATTGGTCTCTTTTCAGCTATTCCGAAATCCAGCAAAAGTTTTCAATCCACATCAGTTCTCTGCACGCTTCCGATACGGCCACATATTCAGCTTCTGTAGAAGACAAACTCACAATACTTTGTTTATGACTGGCCCATGAAATTTGTACATTTCCATACATAAACACATATCCACTTGTGGATTTATAATCAGAATGATCCCCTGCCCAATCTGAATCACAGTAACATATTAGTTTTGGATTACTATTGGCTGAAATCTTTAATTTACAATCAATGGTACCCTTTAAATACCTTACCATCCTTTTAACTGCAGTCCAATCTGATTTGGTAGGTGAGCTGACCCTTCTGCTCAAAATTCCTACTGCATTTGCTATATCAGCCCTGTATGTGGTAGCTAGATATAAAAGCTTACCTATGGCTGATCTATATTGGATGTTATCTGGTAAAGGTTCTCTTACTGTTTCATCCTTCAGAAAATCAGTGATCATGGGAGTGCTTACAACTTGGGCATCTTGCATACCTAAACTTTCAATAAGCTCATTTATTTTCTGCTTCTGGCTTAGAAGATAAGAACCATCATTTTGTTTCTCAATTTCTATACCAAGATAGTATGACACATTACCAAGTTCTTTTATCTCAACATTGTGGTTTAAATATTTTACAATGTCCTTGTACTCTTGCTCACTTTTGCTTGCAATGAGCAGATCATCAACAAAAGCTAAAATGTATGCATATTGTCCATTTGTGCACCTAGTGTACAAACATTTATCTGCTTCACCTTGCTTAAATCCTAAATTTGTCAATATTTCATGCAATTTTTCATTCCAACATTTTGCACTTTGCTTTAATCCATAAAGACCTTTGTTTAATTTACACACTAGCTGTCTTTGTTTTGTATTTATGAAACCTGTTGGCTGTTCCATGTACAAGTCTTCAGTTATATCTCCGTGAAGAAACGCTGTTTTCACATCAATGTGGTTGACTTGCATGCCTTTTGAGACTGCAATGCTCAGAAGTGTTCTGATTGTCGTGTGTTTCACTACAGGTGCAAACACTTCATCAAAATCTTCTCCATATTTTTGAAGATATCCCTTTGCCACTAATCTGGCTTTATACCTTTCCACTTTTCCTTGTGCATTCCTTTTTAACTTGAATACCCATTTGCATCCTATAGCTTTCTTGCCAGGAGGTAATTTTGTAAGAATCCAAGTATTATTTTTATCCAATGCATCAATTTCTTCCTGTGCAGCTTTATGCCATTCAGCAGCTTCTTCTGCTGGCATTTTCTCAATCTCATCCCATGTTAAGGGCTCTTGAGCTTCTGCTGACTTTGTTAGGTAAGACAGTCTTGGGGGTGGAACACCTTTGTTTTCCCTGGATGAGCGTCTGACAACAGGTTGGTCTGACCTTTCCGCATCCTCTAAATCTGAGAGTCCTTCTCCAATTGATTCCCCTTCTCCAACTGTACTGTCTTCTTCAATGATCCTTTCTGTGTCTGCTTCCTCTGCCTGTTCCTCGTTAGATACAGATGAGTTGCTTTCAGACATCTGCCTTGGTATGGCATTTATATACACTGGCATGTCTATTATGGTTCTAGTTTCATATTCTGGATGATAAGGCTCATCTGGGATAATCCAGCCTTTATCAACCCTTTTGTTTTCATCAAAATATGTAACATGTCTTATGCCAACAATGCCAGTTTTCAGATTCAAAATTCTATATCCTTTGTGTCCTGGAGCATAGCCAACTAAAATGCCCCTTTCTGTTGTGGAATCCAGCTTATGCCTTCTTTGCTTTGGTACATGAGCATATGCTGTACTTCCAAATGTTCTTATGTGTGACAGGTTTGGCTTCCTACCATGCCATGTCTCATGTGGTGTGCGCTCAGCGCCTTTAGTTGGCATTCTGTTTTGTAGGTACACTGCTGTGAGAATGGCTTCCCCCCATAGTCTTTTAGGGAGATTGCTATCTGACAGCATACATCTGGTCATTTCCACAATTGACCTAAATTTTCTCTCTGCAACAGAATTTTGCTCTGGTGTATAAGCTACTGTTGTGATATGCTGAATGCCTTCTTGTTCTAGAAATGTGCGCATGCTTTGTGAAATGAACTCACCACCATTGTCGGTCTGAAGAACCTTTGGTTTTCTTTCAAATTTATTGCTCACCATGGCTACGTATTTCTTCAGCATGTCTGTGACTTGACTTTTTTTCTTTCAGCAAATAGGCCACACAATATCTAGAGAAATCATCCAAGAATATTAGCACAAATCTGTTATTTCCCAATGATGGGATATTAAACGGTCCACATAAGTCACTGTGTATTAAGTCCAGCACTTTATTACTCCTATTTCCTGTGTATGCAGGAAATGAGGGTCTCACACCTTTTTGAGTAACACAGTCTATGCATTTCTCCATTTTACCAGCATCTGTACTTATCTGAATGCCGGTGGCCAGTTGCTTACTGTGAAGATCCTGGATCACCTTAGAATCACGATGTCCCAGGCGGCGGTGCCAGATTTCCAGACTACATTTACCATCATTCTTCCTTACTTGCGCCATATGTGAGGCTTCACCTGAAATGCTCAGTTTATAAACATCATTATGCATAAAAGCTTCAGCATACACTTCATCATTTTTAGAGATTGTGCACTTACTGTTTTCAAAATGAATCACAAATCCCTTCTTATCTAATGTAGATACACTAAGCATATTGCAAACTGCTTGGGGAATATACAAGACATCACTTACAGGAATTTCTTTAACTTCGTTAGACACTTTGCATTTTAAGAATCCAATACCTTTTGCTTGGATCTTAGCAGTCCCTGCGTTTGCAGTTTTAAGAATACCTTCCTCTGGACACATTTCCTGAAAGAAATCCTTACAATTGGTTAAATGGCATGTGCTCCCTGAATCCAAAATCCAAGTACTTTCATTGAATTATTATTTACCATAGTCAAAGATTTTTCTGCCATTAGAAAGCCCTTGTGTTTATCTTTGTCCTTCATACATTTCCTGGTTTGAAAATTCTTTAGTTCCATTGGCTTAGGTGAGCTAGAGGGAGTGTTTTGTGTTTCCTTACACCATTTAGATACATGTCCCTCCTTTCCACATGAGTAGCAAATCAGCTTGCCCTTGGGTGGAGTTTTCCCATAGCTCCGCCTTCCTCTGTTCTTTGCCAAGAAATTTGTTTCATTTCTCTCTGACTGACTTTGAGAACACATCTCCTCAGAATCATTTATTATGCATTCCTGCCTTAGTTTTGATGTTGCCTGTTCAAAAGATTGCCCTTCAATGGCCTCATTTACAGACCTAAAAACATCAAACTTCTTTGATAGTGAGGTAAAAAGAAATGCTCTTTTCAATGCATCACACATGGGAATTCCAGAAAGTTCTAGCTTTTGAAATGAAGACATAAGATGCATAATGTGATCATTACATTCACTTTTATCCCTTAATTTGGTTTCATTCAACTCTGCCAGCCAAATTGGTTGCTGCTTTGCATATGTAGTTGCATACATAGTTCTCAGTTTATATAAAATGTCCTTTGGTGTATCTTTTCCCTCCACTAATATGGCTTGTTTCTCTGAGAGAGCTTCCAAAAGCATGCACTTCACATAATAGTTTGCATTGTCCCATTCAGCCATATTTTCAGCTGTTCTGTCTTGGTCTAAGCATATATTTAATCCTTTTGCTCGAAGGAGACATATGAATCTTAGTTCCCACTGCTGATAATTAAACTCAGTTAATTTAGGCACCTTGAGAGAATAGAAAAATGGTGAATTTCTTCCCTCAGCCATTTTCTTAGCCTTCTGTCTGCTGTGTGGGGGGAGAGAGAGACAGACTGAATCTTTCCTTTAAAACTTAAGAGAAAAATGTGGCCTTTTTTTCTGCCTGGTAATATTTCTCTTCTTTTTCAATTCCTGGACCCTGGGCCCATAACCCTTTTGTTGGATTATTTGTAGTAAATAATTAGCAGATTTTAGTACACACAGCTTCAGCTTTAGAAATGTTAATTTCTTTCTTCATCTCTCTCTCATTCACCCCTGAATAATTCACTGCTGAGTCACTTTAAAGTTGAAGTAACAAAACATCTGTTTACTCACAGTTTGTAGTTAGATTATAATCAGACAGGCTTTTATATACATATTACTATACATTTGTATTATCAGCTCCTTCCATGTGCTTAGATGGTAATGGATGCTCACACCACCATAGATCCTCTCAGGTTAGGAGAGAACATGAGCTCCATGTGCTCCATGTGCTGCATGTGCTGCATCTAACCCCCACAGGAAGTTGCATAGCTGTGTGACCTCTCTAAGTAATTCACATCAGAGGTCACAGAGTAATCACAGAGAAAAATAATAGGTGACAGGCAATGCATGTAAAAATACAATTACATTCCAACATAAACGTGTGCTACTGTTGGGTGGGCCTGAACCCTAAGTGGGTGGGCCCTGGCCCACCCAGGCCCACCTGTGGCTACGCCACTGCCTCCTTACTGTAAGCCCTTTCCTTTACTAGTTACAATAGTGTATTGGGCAGTGATTAAACCCAGAATTCGCCTCCTCTCTCGCTGCTGTGGCAACAAACGGTTCTTTTGTGCTCCACTCACTCTCACCTACTTTTGTGCCTCTTTGCACTCAGTTCTTGTTCTCCCTTTAGGATGAGAAGATTGATAAGATCCTAAGTAGGTTCTACTTCCTGTTACTTAAGGTGTCAGTGCTCACCAGATCCACTGCTTCCAGGTTTCAGGTCCTTTCCATGATAAGGACTGTCTTTTTGGCACAGCTTCACTCTGTTACTCTAGAGGATCAGGATGAGGTCTTCCTAGTAATCAATCCCCCCCCCCCCCCCTCTTTTAAGGCAGTGAACAGCTGTGAGTGAGGCTGGCAACTCCTGACTGGTTTATTCTTTTGGGAATGACCTCTGCCCTCTCAATATACACCAGTAGCAGACCATACTTCTCTTTCTCCCTAGCCTGTAAAGTTCCTGTGAGCCCCAGAGTGGGGTAAAACAGCTACTGGTATTCTGCATCTCTCCTTGACATGGACCCCTCTGGTTTTTACACTTCCTTCCAAAAGCTTAAGCTTCAATGCTATTGGGTCACTTTCTCAGAACAGATAGCTCACTATTCAGTTCTGATTGGGATCTTTCTGGAACAGGAGCCCAGAATGTTCTTCCTGGAAATACATAGGTTGTAAAGCACGTTCTGGTTTCACTAGGTTCACTGATTTGAGAGGTTCATATTACATTTTTTTGCTTCACATTTGCAGAACTGTGTTTTACTGGAGACTAGAAACCAGTAGCGCAGCCATGAACGGAGGGGGCCTTGGGGGCCTGCCCCCCCCCCCACATTGAGCGCAGGCCCCCCTCCTGAACCGCAGCACCCTTTTTCCTTTGATGGCGGGGATGCCAAAGTCCCACCAGCCAAATAAATACGGTTCAGCGGCTTCCCTTCTTCTCGCGCTGCTTCCTAAAGGCAAAAATCGGCAGCGTGCCTTCAGCTGCCAACGCTGGTATTTCCTGCACATGCCAACTTCTTTTTTTAAGGAAGCAGTGCGAGGAGGAGGGGAGCCACGGCACTGTATTTATTTGGCTGGCGGGGTCTCGACAACCCCTCCAGCAAAGGTATTTTTGGCAGGTGAATGCGGGGGGGGGGGGGAGAGAGGAGGAGGGAGCAATATGTTGCCTCCCCAGTCCACCCCTGGATGCCCCCAAAATTGGAGGGCTGGCTACACCCCTTCTAGAAACTTGGAAATTACTGATTTTGTTTTCTAGTTTTTCTAAACCCACCTCCCCGCTCCCCCCGTTTTCTATTTCTGTTGATGGCTCTCTCATTCTCCCTGTCTCCTCAGCTCGAAACCTTGGGGTCATCTTTGACTCTTCTCTCTCCTTCTCTGCTCATATCCAGCAGATTGCCAAGACCTGTCGTTTCTTTCTTTACAACATCCGTAAAATCCGCCCCTTTCTTTCCGAGCACTCTACCAAAACCCTCATCCACACCCTTGTCACCTCTCGTCTAGACTACTGCAATCTGCTTCTTGCTGGCCTCCCACTTAGTCACCTCTCCCCTCTCCAGTCGGTTCAAAACTCTGCTGCCCATCTCGTCTTCCACCAGAGTCGCTTTACTCATACTACCCCTCTCCTCAAGACCCTTCACTGGCTCCCTATCCATTTTCGCATCCTGTTCAAACTTCTTCTACTAACCTATAAATGTACTCACTCTGCTGCTCCCCAGTATCTCTCTACACTCGTCCTTCCCTACACCCCTTCCCATGCACTCCGCTCCATGGATAAATCCTTCTTATCTGTTCCCTTCTCCACTACTGCCAACTCCAGACTTCGCGCCTTCTGTCTCGCTGCACCCTACGCCTGGAATAAACTTCCTGAGCCCCTACGTCTTGCCCCATCCTTGGCCACCTTTAAATCTAGACTGAAAGCCCACCTCTTTAACATTGCTTTTGACTCATAACCACTTGTAACCACTCGCCTCCACCTACCCTCCTCTCCTCCTTCCTGTACACATTAATTGATTTGATTTGCTTACTTTATTTATTTTTTGTCTATTAGATTGTAAGCTCTTTGAGCAGGGACTGTCTTTCCTCTATGTTTGTGCAGCGCTGCGTATGCCTTGTAGCGCTATAGAAATGCTAAATAGTCGTAGTATAGCTCTCTTTATTGTGTGAATCATTTTCTTAGTTTTTGGCAGTGAAATATTTCTACGTTGGAACAAACTCCTGGAGGGTGGAAATGACTGATCCCCCTAGGCAGTGGTGCAAAGCTGCCAAGTTACCCATTCCAGGAGGGAGAGACTTTTTGGCCGGTCCTGGATTTCTGCCAACTTCATCCTGGTGCATCATGGGACCTGCAGCACTGATTTCAATGGATAGAATCACGGACTTCAAATACTTCACTGCTTTGGGATGTAGGTTTAAAATCAAGACCGGCCAAAAAGTCTCCCTCCTGGAATGGGTAACTTGGCAGCTCTGGTGGTGTAGCTAGGATTGAACTAAGGTTGCCAACTAGCTCCAGATTTGCCTGACAGGGTTGATCCAGTTTTGGGCTTACCCAATGCATGCAGGGACTTTTCGTCTTGCTTTTCTTATGGAATCCAATGGGGAAATCAGAACTGCAAGGCGCTGAATGCAATGGGGGGTAAGGCGAGGATTGGATCAACCCTATCAGGCAAATCTGAATCTAACTGGCAACCCTAGATGGAATGGGCCCCAGGTAGAAAAATTAAGATGGTACCCTCTTAGGGAGAATGGGGGGGGGGGGGTAGTGGAATGGGAGCAATCACTGATCAGTAATAGAAACATGAAGACAAAATTGAACTGGAAGCCTCAAGAATCGCACTTTGCATGTACAGCAAAACTAGAGGACGTCAGACTCACAGAAACAGAAGCCTGCGCGGCCGCGTTGCTGATCTGCAAGGGCAGGCTTCTACATGGAATGTTGCTAGTGGAGGAGTAGCCTAGTGGTTAGTGCAGCGGACTTTGATCCTGGGGAACTGATTTTGATTCCCACTGCAGCTCCTTGTGACTCTGGGCAAGTCACTTAACCCTCCATTGCCCCTGATACAAAATAAGTACCTGAATATACTATGTAAACCACCTTGAATACACTTGCAGAAACCACAGAAAGGCAGTATAACAAGTCCCATTAACAAGATTCCATGCACAATCTCAAAGAGTAGCAACATTCCATTTAGAACCCCAATGAATAGCAAGATTCCGGAATCCCAAGGAGTGGAGGAGTAGCCTAATAGTTAGTGCAGAGGACTTTGATCCTGGGGAGCTGAGTTCGATTCCCACTGCAGCTCCTTGTGACTCTGGGCAAGTCACTTAACCCTCCATTGCCCCTAGTACAAAACAAGTACCTGTATATATGTAAACCGCTTTGAACGTAGTTGCAAAAACCTCAGAAAGGCGGTATATCAAGTCCCATTTTCCATTTCCTATAAAGACGGGTTGCCAGCATGTTACCATCTCAGACCGTTCTGCTTTCCAAGAGTTGTACAACCAAGATGCCCTGCTGCCAATTCAAAGAGCAACCTCCCGAGGTCAGATTCACTAGATAACCATCTATCTGAGTCAGGCTTTGCAGCAATAGAATTAATGCATTTCTAAAGGTAATTTTAAAACACTGAGTGGGAGATATAGTGCAAGAAAATGCAAAATCTGCCTTATCTTGGCTAATACTCAGATGTTGTGATGCATCATTTCCTTTGCCTGGATTTTAAAATAAGATCTGAATGAATAGAATAGACAGGAAAGAAAGGCAGTTCAGAGAAAGAGCCGCCATCCGAGCAAATTTATAGCTTCTTTCATCCAAACAGAAACACTTTGCACAGTGAGTGAATATTAAGTCCATAAAAGTTCCTATTAGGTTCTTTTTTTTTTTTTCTTATCTGATAAAGAGAAAATAAGATACGTCCACACACATACAAAGTATGGCCTCTTCTCATGCCTCGATGGCAAAGTATTATAGGTCACCTCTAATAAAACTGAAAAATAGCAAGGTACGAGAGAGGTTTGATCAAAGAGCGGGCTGTCCAAACACAAATCAGTGATAACATTATGCAAACATTTTTAAAAACTATATAAAAGACCCAGACAGTAATAAGCTACCTGTGATTGTGATTTTATCCAGAGCTTGTTAGGACCTTAGGACATTCGGAGCATAGCGTAATGCGAGAATAGTTGTTCAGCTGTAGTCAACAGGCCCTAAAATGAGGAGTTTTGAGTGAACAGGCCTAGAGGCCTAGCTATTATTTTAAAATACATTAACACTACCAGGGCTGGCCTTAGCAACTGCAGGGGCCCTGTGTGGACCAGTTTGGTGGAGATTAGGGTTACCATATTTTGTCCCCCAAAAAGGTGGACAATGCCCCGCCCCACCACACACCCCGTCCGGCCCTTTCACACCCCACCCGCCCCGTTTCACGCCCTCGCTCCGCCCCCTGTCACATTTTCCCCTCCCCCGTCACACACCCCGTCACCCCGCCCCCTCCCCGCCACCCCTCTCCCCTTACCTTACTGCTGCCCTGGTGGTCTAGTGACCACCCCTCTTTCCTGCCCGGAGCACTGCCCTGCATGCATCCTTCCTGTTGGTGATCTCGGCGTCGATTCAAAATGGCCACCGAGAGTTGAAGTCTCACGAGGTCACGTCAACTCTTGGCGGCCATTTTGAATCAGAGCCGAGATCACCAACAGGAAGGATGCATGCAGGGCAGCGCTCCGGGCAGGAAAGAGGGGGCTCTTTCCTGCCCCAAAGGCGGAAGAGGTCACTAGACCACCAGGGCAGTAGTAACTAAGGGGAGGGGAGGCTACCAATCTGCCCGTTTGTCCAGAAATCCGGACAAATGGGCAGACTGGTAAAACCCGCTCGGTTGCCCGGACATGTCCTCAAAAGGAGGACATGTCCGGGTAAATCTGGACATATGGTAACCCTACTGGAGATCCCCCCCCCCCCCCCACACACACACACACACACACACCTGGGACTTAATATTTCAAATGAGGTGTCAGGGATTTATTTGTCTATTTAAGTTGAGGAGGAGAAGCTGAAAAGACAAGAAAATATCCCTCTGTAAAACACGAAAACAAAGTACGAGGGGAAGTGAGAAAGAGGAGATGTAAGGGCTGGCCAATGGTGTGGTGCTGAGGAGCATGATTACTATGGGGAAGGGGGAGGGAGACAGAGAGGGAGATGCAGATGGATAGGAAAAAGAAGCTTTAATTCTTGGTCAGCCGCCAGTTGCAAAGTGACTCAGTTGAGCGCAGGGGACCCTAGGAGTGCTAGGCCCTGAACAGTCGCCCCTGTGTCCCTGCTTAAGCCCAGGCCCCTCAACTCTACAAACTTGTACCTCAAGACTACCGCTATGGGTTGCTGGCACCATTTTGAACCTGGTGCCTGCAAGGGCGGGAGCAACTGGGGTTCACTTCTGCCTAACCCCACTAGAGACCAGGGATGTTGGCAGGTAACGTTTGTGAGGTCTACAGGAGGTTGGGGGTACTTTGAGATTGGAAGGCCCTTCCAGGTAGGGGGTCTTTCGGGGAGTTCTAGGTAGGAGTGCGTGATTGGGAGAAGTCCAGCCTCAGGGTGCCATGCTGCCATCTGGGAGGGGGAAGAGGGAGGAGAAAGCTTCTGTAGCTGACTGCTAGCCCCTTTAAGATGTGACCCGGAGAGCATCGGGCTATGGCTTTGCGGCCCAATGCTCCCAGGACAATAGAATAATGCTACTTGCGAAGTGACGCACAAGCAGATTATATTTATTTATTTGAAAAATATTTACGGCATTGTGATGGGGAAAAATCCTTTTCAAAATGGTTTCCAGCTAAAATAAAACAACAGGAGCAAGAAGCAGAATCAATTAAAAACAATAAAGAAAAATACAAACATCAGTGCTGATCCCCATAAGCTTAAATAAATAACAATATCTTTAGTTTGCTTGTAAAGGAAAGTAACGATTGCTGGTCTTTCAAATCTCGAGGGAGCTGAATCCAACCTTCTGGATCTAGAACCTTAAAAAGTTGCATCCTCCAGTGAATAAGTCTCACATCACCCCAACTCAGTATCTCCAACAGGTGCCTAGATTCAGAGTGCAAAGCTCTCCTTGGAAAACACGGTACCAAAAGTTCCCTAAGATACAAAGATTTATTCATACACCACAGGAGACAGCAACCTGCAGTACTGAGCTACCGCCAGCTGGTGACGTCCATGGTACGTGAATATGCAGTAAAGGGTGGTGGTTAATGGAATTCACTCGGATGAGGGAAAGGTGAGCAGTGGAGTGCCTCAAGGATAGGTGCTGGGGCCGATTCTGTTCAATATATTTGTGAGTGACATTGCCGAAGGGTTAGAAGGTAAAGTTTGCCTTTTTGCGGACGATACTAAGATTTGTAACAGAGTGGACACCCGGGAGGCCTAACTCGACAGATCGTGTGCGATATGTAGCTGCTACCTTATAGCTGTGGAGAGCAGCAGAAAGGCTGGCCTAATATAAATTGTATAATTATCTGAATAGTTGCTGAATAGCGCTGCTATTCACATAACTAGTTCCAGAAGCCAATGGCTATGTTCAATTAGTACCACTGCTTCTGCAGATAACAGCATTTCATACATGTGGACAAATAAATATTGTGGCCAGTTTTTAAAACAACAACGCTGACCGCAGCGTTTGAATGTATGCTAATAAAAAAAAATGATCGTTCTAACAAACTCATGACTTTTCTATCACAGTCATGGGGGGTGGGAGGGTGGTAACTGTATTCTAAAAGGTCTTTGTTGACTTAGAGCCAGATGCACTAAAGTCGTCGGTAATTCCCGTTCCCTACCGATTCCATAGCGAATCGGTAGGGAACGGGAATGCATCAACGATAGGGAATGCAAATGAGCTACTCGTTGTAGCTCACTTGCATTCGCTATTTTCCTCGGTTGCCAGTCGGAGAATCGGGACGTCCCTTTCGATTATGCACCTCTTCCTGGTCTCTTCAGCCAATCAAAGCGGGTTTAGCTGGCTGTTGTCAGCGAAACGCGCTCTGATTGGCTGAAGAGACCAGGAAGAGGTGCATAATCGAAAGGGACGTCCTGATTCTCCGGCAACCAGGAAAATAGAAAAATTTTGCTGTGGAGGGGTAAGTGGCGCGGCGAAGACAAAATAGAAGGGGGGAAAAAAACCGAGCGCCGGCAGAGCGAAAAACGGCGAAAAAAAGACGTCTCTCACAAGCGCAGGGAGAGTACGTCCATAAAGGACGCCCCTCACATGCACTCCCTGCTTTTTCTTTTCTTTTTTACCTTTTTTGGGGGGCCCTTTTCCTTTCCGATTCCCTCACATGAGCCCTAACGAGAGGTGCAGACCTCCCGTTAGGATACCTACGGTAAGGGAATCGGAAAAACGGTAGTGCAGCTCATTATAATGGGCTACAACGGTAGTGCAGCTCATTATAATAGCTTTTGAATAATTTGCATTCCGTTTTCGTTGTCTGCTACCATGGCAGGGAAAATGCCCTTAGTGCATGCCCCCAGTAAACTACTTGCGTTTTAAACTGGCTGGAACCAGTTTAAAACGCAAGTTGTGGGCTCGTTAGGTTTAGTGCATCTGGCCCTTGGTGCACTTCAGCATCTTAAAACAGAATAAACAGGGACTGACTGGAAGATTACCAAAATGACCTTCATTGTAATTCCCAGTACAGACAACACTCACGCTCTCGTCAACCTTGAGGAGTACCTTTGATGCAAAAATAGCAACCTTCACAAAAAGCCTCACTGATTTTTTTTTGTTTGTTTGTTTTAAGTGCAGGAATCGATGCTTGCATTAGAACGATCTTGAAACGGGGAAGGTCTTCTTTAAACTTGGAAAGATGCAGGTGCCACTGTAGATATTGGGTTGGGATAAAATGTTCAGAAAATGACAGCATAATTGATCTTCTGGCTGGTAATGCTGGATGTGGCTGAGGTGTGAAGAGATAATGTCATCGTGAAGGGTATTTTCTTTAGCTCGCACTGTTGAATGCATTGCGGAGTGTGTATTTGCTGGGGGCAGTGAGTGGTGTTTTTCAGACAGATCATGCCAGGTTACCAACCTGGAACCTTTTTTTTTAACTTGCTTTCTCTTTCCTTTTGCAGTTGGATTTGGAAGGTGCAATGCTTTGCTGGCTCTGACCTGCTGGGTGGGTGGTAGTTAAGGAGAACGTGGTCAGTAACCCTGAATGCCCACCCATGCCATTGGACCGCCACTAGATGTCACTGTTGAGTAATGATAGGGCTTCCTCCTTAGATCATAAATTACTGTCTCTAGGTGGGCAACCTGCCGCCCCCCATTGAAATTTATACAGCCCGCAAGACCATGGGAAGTATATACAGAAAATATCATTAACCAGAGTTATGGTGATTTAAAATACTGTATTTCACAAATATTTTCAGAGTAGCCATTCTAGTAGATTGTTTCCATCGTTTTTAGCTACATTGTCACACTGTTTTGTCGCCTTCAGATCCTCAGATACTATCACCCCAAGATCCCTCTCCCCGTCTGTATATATCACACTCTCACTGCCTAACACATACGTCTCCCGTGGATTTCTACACCCTAAATGCATCACTTTGCATTTCTTCACATTGAATTTTAATTGCCAAACCTTAGACCATTCTTTTAGCTTCTGCAGATCCTTTTTCATGTTTTCCACTCCCTCCGGGGTGTCCACTCGGTTACAGATCTTAGTATCATCCACAAAAAGGCAAACTTTACCTTCTAACCCTTCGGCAATGTCACTCACAAATATATTGAAGAGAATCGGCCCCAGCACCGATCCCTGAGGCACTCCACTACTCACCTTTCCCTCCTCCGAGCGAATTCCATTAACCACCACCCTCTGGCGTCTGTCCATCAACCAGTTCCTAATCCAGTTCACCACATCGGGTCCTATCTTCAGCCTGTCCAGTTTATTCAAGAGCCTCCTGTGGCCTAGTGGTTAGGGTGGTGGACTTTGGTCCTGGGGAACTGAGGAACTGAGTTCGATTCCCACTTCAGGCACAGGCAGCTCCTTGTGACTCTGGGCAAGTCACTTAACCCTCCATTGCCCCCATGTAAGCCGGATTGAGCCTGCAATGAGTGGGAAAGCGCAGGGTACAAATGTAACAAAAATAAAATAGATACTATTGGAAATTCTACATGGAATGTTGCTACTACTGGAGATTCTACATGGAATGTTGCTATTCCTCTAGCAACATTCCATGTAGAAGGTTGCGCAGGCTTCTGTTTCTGTGAGTCTGACGTCCTGCACGTACGTGCAGGACGTCAGACTCGCAGAAGCCTGCGCGGCCACATTGGTGATCTGCAAGGGCCAACTTCTACATGGAATGTTGCTAGTGGAATAGCAACATTCCATGTAGAATCTCAAATATTAGCAACAGTGGAGGAGTGGCCTAGTGGTTAGGGTGGTGGACTTTGGTCCTGGGGAACTGAGGAACTGAGTTCGATTCCCACTTCAGGCACAGGCAGCTCCTTGTGACTCTGGGCAAGTCACTTAACCCTCCATTGCCCCATGTAAGCCGCATTGAGCCTGCCATGAGTGGGAAAGCGCAGGGTACAAATTTAACAAAAATAAAATAGATACTATTGGAGATTCTACATGGAATGTTGCTATTCCACTAGCAACATTCCATGTAGAAGCCTGCGCGGCCACATTGGTGATCTGCAAGGGCCGACTTCTACATGGAATGTTGCTAGTGGAATAGCAACATTCCATGTAGAATCTCAAATATTAGCAACAGTGGAGGAGTGGCCTAGTGGTTAGGGTGGTGGACTTTGGTCCTGGGGAACTGAGGAACTGAGTTCCATTCCCACTTCAGGCATAGGCAGCTCCTTGTGACTCTGGGCAAGTCACTTAACCCTCCATTGCCCCATGTAAGCCGCATTGAGCCTGCCATGAGTGGGAAAGCGTGGGGTACAAATGTAACAAAAAAAAGCTTTGCTGAAATCTAAATAGACTACATCTACAGCACGTCCATGAAATGAATTCCAGCTTCAGTGGAAATCAGAAAATTAAGTCTTTGCAATGGGGCACCTCCATGACTAGTTCAGTCTGTCCCTAAGGACCCAGAAGGGGTGATAATGATGGCTTTGTCGTGGCACAGTGATGCCCCTAGTTTTCCTCAGGTTGTTCATCCGTACAGTTCTTACTGGCACAAAGAAGAGAGGAAGGGACGTTCTCCTTTGGTAAGGTGACATTAAGACAAATACTGTGGCGATAAGATCAGACAGGTGCTTCTGGTTTTCAGTTCTCAATTTATTTTTCGGCTTGTTTATTCTTATCGTTCCATATTGGTGCGTGCTATTAGAGGAAATCAATAGGCCTGAAGAAGAGATTTCTTCTCTGAAACACAAAACTGAAAGGTAATTAGAGCGATTTCTACTGAATTCCCCCCCAAAATAAATATTATGCAGAACCCAAACTTTCAAAATGAATGCCCGAGTGATGCTAAGCTTTGTTACTTGAGTATGTGCCAGTCCGAACAGTGCGCACGTGGTCTTCTGTACTTATTGGGAAAAAACGGGGGATCTTTTTCCCCCCCTGTCTAAATGCGTAGAACAGCTAAGTGTTATTGATCTTAGATCTCAAAGGAATATTTGTGAGCAGGGCTTGGCAATAGCTCTTTACATAGCTCGTATCCATTATTCAGTGATGGGGAGAAGAGAAGCTCAGTACTGGCATGATGCCCTCCCCGGACACCGAGGAGCAAAGGCACTGTCAAAGAACAAAGATGAAAGTCAAGGACATCTTAGTTTCCGAAGAAAGAGTCTGAGAAGAAATTCTACTTAACAAATTTAATGAACATACTACTACTACTACCAATCCTACTTATCATTTCTATAGCGCTACTAGACGTACGCAGCGCTGTACACTTGAACATGAAGAGACAGTCCCTGCTCGATAGAGCTTACAATCTAATTAGGACAGACAAACCGGCCAGATAAGGGATAAAGACAAAGAGTAGCAAGATTCTGGAATCCCAAAGAGTAGCAAGATTCCATGCAGAATCCTAAAGAGTAGCAAGATTCCATGCAGAATCTCAAAGAATAGCAAGATTCCGGAATCCCAAAGAGTAACAAGATTCCATATAGAATCTCAAATACTACTACTACTACTTATCATTTCTATAGCGCTACTAGACATATGCAGCGCTGTACACTTGAACATGAAGAGACAGTCCCTGCTCGACAGAGCTTACAATCTAATTAGGACAGACAGGACAAATAAGGGATAAAGACAAAGAGTAGCAAGATTCCGGAATCCTAAAGAGTAGCAAGATTCCATGCAGAATCCTAAAGAGTAGCAAGATTCCATATAGAATCTCAAATACTACTACTACTTTTTATCATTTCTATAGCGCTACTAGACGTACGCAGCGCTGTGCACTTGAACATGAAGAGACAGTCCCTGCTCGACAGAGCTTACAATCTAATTAGGACAGACAAACAGGACAAATAAGGGATAAAGACAAAGAGTAGCAAGATCCCGGAATCCCAAAGAGTAGCAAGACTCCGTACAGAATCCCAAAGAGTAGCAAGATTCCGGAACCCCAAAGAGTATCAATATTACAAAGGTAGGGATGATAAAATAAGGGTACTGAACAAGTGAATAAGGGTTAGGAGTTAAAAGCAGCATCAAAAAGGTGGGTTTTTAGCCTAGATTTGAAGACGGCCAGGGATGGAGCTTGACTTGACGTACTGGCTCAGGAAGTCTATCATAAAAAGCTGCTTTCTCTAACTCATATTTAGCAAGGAAAGTCAAAGCAAACCCACCTTCAGGTGCTAAAGATGTCTTTGGAGAAATGCAACATTCCGTAAGCACAGTTGAGCAAAGCCATAATGAGTTCAATTTTGAAACAGCCAGTGTTGATATGATATAATTATGTCTTATATAATCTTGTCCATTTAAACTGTGCAGAGGATTTGGAGGATGCCACCGACGAGTGTGAATGATTAATGCAGAAATGTCCGTTCTCCAGCCAAGACATGCTTCCTGTACCAAAAATATAAAATATTTTTTTAGTGCGTGGGCAGCGCACACACATTTGAAACTACTGCGGGACGCCTCAGCGTACCTCAGGGTAGACCCCTTTAAGCTGCAGTAAGTGCAGCTTAGTAAAAGGACCCTTTTATAAATGCAAAATTATGAAAAATCCTCCCTAACTACATAGCATAAGGGTGTAGATAAATCTCCAATATTAAACTGATAATTTTTTATTAATATACATTTTTAAATATAGGAGGAAAAAGCCTCAAACAGCCTCCAGACAATGACTATCTCTAGAGCTATTTATTCATCATCATTGGTAAAAAAATAAATAAAAAATAAATAAAAATCAGCCACATCCAAAATCCAACAAGTAGATAAATTGCTTAACTTATAATTTAAATGCAGCTGTCTTTTCTCAGGGGTCCTTTTATCAAGCTGCGGTAAAAAGGGCCCTGCGATAGCAGTGGGGACCATTTGGCCATGTTGGGGGGGGCACACAGGCACCCATTAAGGTGGTGGTAAGAGCTCCTGTGGTAACCCAGCGATACTGCTGGGTTAGGACCACACCAGAAATTATGGAATTATTTTCCTTAGCACCGGAAATTATGCATTTGATGCAGAACTACTGCCAGCGGCCAAGTTGGGCCAACGGTAGTTTCGGGTTGCCACACGGCAATCCTTCAATGAAAGGGCCCCTCAGTGCCTTAGATCAAATGAATCAAAACCCATGACCAACGATGGCCAGTGTTTCACTGGAGCTGCTTTAGGGCACATGGACTGCATTGACCTTGATTTGTCCTTGCCAAGTATTGACCTTGTTCCCCTACTGGACCTGACATCTAAGCCTCAATCCAGCCTATCCAGATCTGTTCAGTCGTGATCAGGGCACAGACCATACAATTTATTTTTTGTTACATTTGTACCCCGCGCTTTCCCACTCATGGGAGGCGCAGTGTGGCTTACATGGGGTAATGGAGGGTTAAGTGACTTGCCCAGAGTCACAAGGAGCTGCCTGTGCCTGAAGTTCCTCAGTTCCTCAGGACCAAAGTCCACCACCCTAACCACTAGGCCACTCCTCCACTCAAGTCTGACCAGCCTTTGCTTTGTGTCCATTCTCTTTCCATACTGGACTCCTTTGTCTTTATCCCAAGCATTTTTTTGATTCCGTTACCGTTTTCATCTCTACCATCTCCCATGGGAGGACATTCCAGGCATCCACTACCCTCTCTGTGAAAAAGTACTTCCTGATGTCATTCCTGAGTCGGATCCTCCCTGCAACCTCAATTCACGACTTCTAGTTCTATTGCCTTCTCATCTCTAGAAAAGATTTGTTTGTACCTTTCAAATATTTGAACATCTATATCGCTGCTCAGCAGCCCTCTAAAAGAGGAACTTGGTTTATGATAGGAGAGCTGATTTAACCAAGTATATTGTAGGGAAATGAAACTTCACCGAACATCTATTTCTGTAAATTCACTGTGACAAGGACCCGTTGTACAGTAAACCAGACAATCTGTTCTGTCAGATGATATGAATGCGGAGTCTTTACCTGTAAATACATCATCCGTCATCCAGTACTGTATTCATTGGCAGATTTTGATTAAAAACTCATGTTTTAGCCAACAAGTACGACATTCGTGATCAAAATAAATTCTCATTCTCATCCTCTTCTCTAGAAAACATCTTGTAACGCTGATGTCGTCTCCTCAACCCTTGTTGATTTTCTCTTTCTCCCGGGTTCTATTTGCCTTTTCTTCATTGGGAAATAAAAACACTGCCATTTTTTTTATATTACGGAGGTTGTTTTAGAATCCCTATTCATGCTTTATATATGTAAATACTGGCTTTTTCATATTGAAACCCAAGTTTAGAAGGCCAGGCTTCAAACAAATCTTGTTGGTGCTTAGACGTTGTCACACAACACCTAGCCACCCGCCTGGGTCAGCCCCGTGGCCACCTAGAGGGTCTATCCCCAGAACAGCTCAGGTCCGCCTGCTCATTCTACAAGACATAGGAGCCAACTGTTAAAAATTATTGGGGGTGCTAAGCACAATGGAAATAACCCCTCCCTGGACACATACAAGGAATTTTCTCAATTTTGGGGATGCTCAAACACCCACAGAGTCGGCTCCAGTGGTGTGCTGGAGCAGGCTCTCACAGGCTCGCAAGAGCCGGTTGTTAAGTTTTTAAGAATTTTGGGAGCCGGTTGTTAAAGTAGGGCCCTCCATGTCTACTTTAACAACTGGCTCCCAAAACGTGGGCTTGGGCCCCCTGCTGAAGTATCTTTTACTTTGCTGGTGGGGATGCTGAGCCCTGCTAGCCAAGTAAATAGACTACTGCTGCTCCCCGCTCCTTGTTTCCAGCTCTGGGCAGCTGGCTGGGATTTCTCGAGCATGTGAGAGAAGTTCCAGCATGTTGCTCAGAGCAAGACGTTGGGAGTGGTGGCAGTCCATTTATTGGCTGCCAGCAAAGATATGCCTAGCGTGCCCGCACGAAGGGAGGGAGGAGAGAGAGGCAAGTGTTGCTCCCCCCCCCCCCCCCCCGGCCCTTCCAACTGCAGAGATGGCTACCTCTGGAGAAAGAGCCTGTTGTTAAAAGTTTACCAGCACACCCCTGGTCGGCTCCTATGCTACAAGTAGCCTGCTTTCTTTATGGCAGCTGACAAGGTTTTAAATGATTTGTACCTCATAAGTACATAAGTATTGCCATACTGGGAAAGACCAAAGGTCCATCGAGCCCAGCATCCTGTTTCCAACAGTGGCCAATCCAGGTCACAAATACCCGGCAAGAATAAAACTCCAAAGCAAAATGTTTATTGCAGCCTTCTTCTGAAAAGTACGGCAGAGCCCCCTAGAAATTAAATGCTAGAAACACTGAAATCAGTCTGAATCATAAACTATCTTCTATATAAATAAAACCCACCTCAAACGTTCTGAAGCTCACCCCATGGCAGTGAAGCACTCAACTCCTGTACTGTTCAGAGTAGGTTAGGCTATGACCTATGAGGACCACTCACCCTCACTCATAGACCCGCCCTCCGCCACGCCCCATCTGCACATAAAACGCACCCTCAACGTTCTAAACCTGACTTTGTGGCTTCAGAGTTCGTAAGTTCGAAGCTCTGTAACCACTTTTAACAATCAGGTATCTGTGCCCCGCCCTCACGTCAAAACGTTATGACGTCGAGGGCGGGTACTAATGACCACAACTACACTCGCCGACATAGGCCCCGCCCATCCCCCTACCCTCGCCATCCACACACGTCACTCCCTCCCTCCGATTTGAACACCCTCCCTCCCTTCCTGTTACTGCCCTCCCTTCGCGTTCCTTCAAAACCTCCCCCGAAGCCTCTGACTGCTACCCACCACCCCAGGTCGCTCGCTCACTCCCCCACCCAGGTCACCGCACCGCCCACAACTTTGCCGCTCCACCCACCTCCCCCCCCTTTTCTAAGAACGCCCCATGCCCCCTCCATTGAACTAACACAGCCAGTACCTCAGAAATGCAGAAGTACAGAACATCGCTTCTCTTCGGCTCTTCTTCCCTCCCTGTGTCCTGCCCTTCCGGAACTTACGTCACACGAGGGCGGGACAAAAGGAGGGAAGAAGACCTGAAAAGAAGCGATGTGCTGTACTGTTGCGTTTCTCAGGTATTGGCTGTGTTAGTTCAATGGAGGGGGCGTGCGCCGTTTTTACAAAAGGGGGGGCGTGTGCAGCGGCAAAGTTGTGGGCGGTGCGGTGACCTGGGTGGGGGAGCGACCGACCGACCTGGGGTGGTGGGTAGCGTCCACAGGGACGGAGGAAGGCGCGGAGAACCGGTGACCGACGATCTCAGGGGCTGGGACGACTGCACAGCTCTGGGGGAGGGGCATGGATGGCCTGGCCTGCTGCCATGCATCGGAGGACAAACACCTTGCTAGCGCCCGTTTCATTCGTTTCAGAAACGGGCCTTTTTTCCTAGTCTAACATAAAACGCAGAATATTTCCTAGGATAAGTAAAGGTATGGATTCCTCTTTAATCAAAGTTTATGACAACTGGAAATCAACTACTGTGTGTGGAACAATTATGAGGATCTGAAGTGAGGCTCGTGCCTCCGTAATTCTGTCTTCCACTTGATTGCAGTCTGCGGATAGAAAAACACACTGATCGCTACAAGTGCCATTAAGATTCTGCTGTTCAAGTGCTAAATAAATCACTCCCAGTGTTGCTACCGCTGGGAAACTGTTTATAATCACTGCCAATTTATGTGCAACTTTGCTGGCTGTCTTAGGGCCACCAATTGCAAACCGTCCTGCTCTCCAGTTGCCCAGGCTTTTTCCTTTTTCTTCTGATTGTGAATGGCTTTATTTTAAACTATTTTGAAAGGGATTAGATCAAGAAAATAAGCAAAATTAATGCACTGGGCCTTTTCCCCATACACACACGAAGGACAATTCTACAACTGGGTGCGGCCATGTATACAGCCTTAAGTTCTGTGCGCTAATTGGCTGCATAGCCAAATAGTGCGCACAAATTAATTGATTAACAAGCCAATCAGCGCTGATAATTGGCATTTAACATCCAATTAATGCCACTAATTGGCTTTAATTAGAATTAACATGCAAACTTTCTAGGCATATTCTATAATGTGGTGTGCGTAAATTCTGATGCGTACAGTTGAAAAGTGGGCATGGCCATGGATATGGAATGGGCGGGTCATGAGCATTTCAAAAAACTATGCACACTATTATGGAATACGCCCGATCTGCGCCTAACTTAGGTGCAGGTATTTAGACCTGGTTTTAGGTGGCTTAAATGGGTGCGCCTAAATTTTTGTCGCAAGAGCAGTGCGTAAACGTGTTCTATAAACTAAATTTAGGCGTAGTTTATAGAATCACACTAACCACATGCTTTTTTTGTGCTGATTTTTAATTTATAGAATTTGGCCACCCTTGCGTGCATTCATTTACAGAATAGCAGCATTTCCGTATGTAAGTGCAGTTCCGTACTTGTACCCACAAAAGTGCAATGTAAATGGCATAGCGCAGACCTGCAAGGGGGCGTGCACATGGGTGGGGCATGGACGGGGCTTCCACTAATGCACGTAACTTACAGATTACTGTATGTGGTACCAGGGGCGTAGCCAGACCTCGGCGGGAGGGGGGCCAGAGCCCGAGGTGGGGGGCACTGTTTAGCCACCTCCCCCCGCCACTGACCCCCCCCCTGCCACTTTGGACCCACCGCCCGCCGCCACAACTGCAACCCCCCCCCCCCACCCACCCCCTGCCCCACCGCCGCATCAGGTACCTTGTTTGCTGATGGGGGTCCCCAATCCCCACCAGCTGAAGAGTCTTCTTCAGAGCCGGACGACTCCGGTGCCTTCATTGTGTGATCATCTGTTTCTGACATCTTACGTCCTGCACCGTGCATGTAGCCCTGTGCACGACTGGCGCTGAAGAAGACTCTTCGGCTGGCGGGGTTTGGGGACCCCCCACCAGCAAACAAGGTATCTGATGCAGCAGCGGGATGGGCGGCAACGTTGGGGGGGTCAAATGTAGAAGGGGCCAGGGCATAATCTGTGGGGGCCCATGCCCCCATGGCCCCACGTAGCTAAGCCCCTGTGTTGCACACCTCCCTGCTGCATGGAGGTGCCCCCAGTTATGCCACATCTATGGCTGATGTAAATGTGGGCATGGAAATGTAAGGGGTGCTGATACCAGGTTACATTTAAATTCTATAACAGAATCTGGGTTCCCACATGCCTTATAGACATCCTCAGGGTACCTCCGACACCCTCAGCTGAATGTTCCAAATATTTAGCAACTTAGGAAATTGTTAAAGGCAGAGGAGCTCTTTTACTAAGTGGAGGTACAGGTCAGCGCACACCGATTCCTGTGCTAGAAAATAGAAATTATTTTCTAATATTCTGGGCGGGGAGTGGGCATGCCCTACGATAATCAGTAAGCACGTGACCATTGCTGCGTGCTGCCTGATTAGCGCCTGAGCCTTTGCTGTCTCCCTAATCGGTGGTAGTAAGTGCTCACACAGTAATGGCCATGCGCTAATTTGGAAATTAGCGCACGGCCATTAATGACACAAATGGAAATTCAGCCATTTTAGTACCGTGCTAAAGAGTGGCCAGAGCATGTGGGGAACCCACGTGCTATTCACAGCACCGGCCACTTTTTAACACGGATTAGTAAAAGACCTCCAAAGTTTTTTTGTGCAGGCGTTTTTTGATTTAACTACTTGATATACCACTTAGTACTAATTGAGTTTTAAAGCAGTTTATACTAAAACAGAGATCAATAAATTAGGGGATCAAACCAAACAAAACCAGCAATACAATGATTACATCAAAATCAAATGAAATAATGAAGGAATGAAAACACAAAACCACTGATGGAAGATGCTTGTGGCAGTATATTTGTACTGATGTTTTACATTTTAGATGTGTTTTTTAATCTGTTTAATATGTGTGTGTGTTATATGGTAACTGCTTAGGTTTTAGCAGATTAGAAGTTTTTTTGAATAAAATAAAATAAATAAATAAATGGAGACACTGAGTTGTAAATTTGATTCCAATGCAGTAACCCCCAAATTCTGTAAATGGCGCCTTAAGTTGTGCATGCTAATTTGGCTGCATGGCCAAATTGCGCGCAACTTAATTAACAAGCCAATCAACGCTGATAACCGATACTTAACCAATTAGCTGCGCTAATTGGCTTTAATTAGAATTAGCATGCAAACTTTCTAGGCATATTCTATAACGTAATGCGTGTAAATTCTAATGGGGGCAGTCAAAAAGGGGGTGTGGCCATGGGTGGGTTGTGGGCATTTGAAAAAAATATGCACACTCTTATAGAATACAACCGATCCGTGCCTAGAGGACGTGAATGACATGAGGAAGGACCTAGCGAAGCTGGAGGAATGGACCGATATTTGGCAACTAAGGTTTAATCCCAAAAAATGCAGGGTCATGCACTTGGGTCGCAAGAATCCAAAGGAACGGTACAGTATAGGGGGTGAAGTGCTTCAGTGTGCGAAGGAAGAGCGGGACTTGGGGGGTGATTGTGTCTGATGACCTTAAAGCTTCCAAACAGGTAGAAAAAGCCATGGCCAAAGCCAGAAGGATGCTTGGGTGCATAAAGAGAGGCGGGTTTCTCGCCCAATTGGGCTCCTGTCCGCGAGCCGCTGCAGCTTTTTCACGCCGCGTGCGGGTTGCGGGATTTTGGGCAGCTTTTTAAAGCCCCGCCAGCGGTTTTTTCGCCCACTGTGGTTTTTTTTTCCCTGTGGCCACTGGCCGCGGGTTGGCTGGTTTTCCCACAGCCGCGACCAGTAGAATCCCCACGGAGGCGGGCTTAATGATGCCATTTGTATGCAAATGACCTCATTAATATTTATTAATGATGTCATTCACATGCAAATTGACTTTGTGCGGTTTTGGGCTGGCTTTGGGCGTGACAAATTTTTTCCATCTGGCAACACTGCTCCTTACCTGGGCTAGGCCAGAAGTATCCACAGGCTCTATTCCAGCCCCCACATCCACCTCTTCAGTCTCTGAAATCCCCTGTGCAAGCCACTACTCCATGGCTCTATTTGACCTCCCCTCCCCTGCAGCTCTTCATAATCCTTGCCATTAGCTTGCTCAAAGAGGTCATGGGATTCTCTCCTGGGAACCTGGGATTTGTAGTCCGGTTTACCCTCTCTAAGAGAGTCTCGTGCCCCCCCCCCCCCCCCCCCGGGAATCCCGGGCATTGTAGTGTGGGTTAACCTTTCTAGAGGAGTCAGGTGATCCTCCCCGGGGAAGCTGGGAGTTGTAGTCCCTCAATAGTTCCCCCCAGATGTCTACCTTTCCAGTGTCTCATTCCGGAGTGCTGGTTTCTAGGCCTGCCTGGCCCCTCACATTTGTCACAAAACTCGTACAATCATGCAGTTCCTTCAATCCCACAGGACGTTTTTTGCAAAGGGCAGGCACAGCTTCTGAAAAACACTGCTTATACCACCCTATTAGACGACACTCTCAGATTATTATTCTTCAAACATACAGGATCCCAAGCAAGACTTAAAAAAAACATACATAGTATTTTGAGAATAACCCCAGTACAGGACAACATTTGGGATTCCGATTAGGGTTCAGTAAACTATTCTTACTGAAATTTAAGTCACTTCAAAACTAAAGAAGATCCATATGCTTCCGATCTGCCAACTCACAGTTAGGTCTGATCAAACCTATACCAATGGACAACCTCAACAGAACACAAACCAATTCCAGTAGGTTTGAAGGAGCAAAACTGTCAAAGCATCATATCCTTAAAGCTTTAATATCCAAGAAGTAAAACCTCCACACACACCTGAAGCCTCTTTATTTTCTGAAATGTACCTTATTGACTAAATGTAGCTAATTTACTCACAGTTAGTAGATCCTCAGAAGATATTGCCTCAGGGAAAGAGACTTTGCAATTCTGAGAGCTGTATCAGTGGGTGGCGATAGAAATCTGAAGAAAGGAAGCTTGAGCTACTACTGAAAAAGGTGTGAGCAAATCTAAATAAATAAATAGTAAGTATCCCAAGGGACAATACATGATTTAGGACTTAGGGCTGACGAATCTAAGTTCTTAGCGCCTAAAAATCACAGACAAGAGGCCCAGATATTTATAAAAAAAAATAAATAAAAGCTGATTTATTTACAAGCAAAAAAAAAAAACAACCAAAAGTGAAAACAAGAAAAACTAACATAAAAGGAGTGGGCAGAGCACTTCTCTTGACATCCCGCGGGAGGTGGTGGAAATGAAAACGGTAACAGAATTCAAGCACGCGTGGGATAAACATAAAGGAACCCTGTTCAGAAGGAATATAGATCCTAAGGAGCTTAGCCGAGATTGGGTGGCACAGCCAGTGGCGGGAGGCGGGGACAGTGCTGGGCAGACTTATACGGTCAGTGCCAGAGCCGGTGGTGGGAGGCGGGGCTGGTGGTTGGGAGGCAGGGATAGTGCTGGGCAGACTTATACAGTCTGTACCCTAAAAATGGCAGATACAAATCAAGGTAAGGTATACACATAAAGGAGCACATTCATGAGTTTATCTTGTTGGGCAGACTGGATGGACCATGCAGGTCTTTTTCTGCCGTCATCTACTATGTTACTATGTTACTATCCAGAGGTAGTCGGTTCAATTCTTTCTGCTGCTCCTTGTGATCTTGGGCAAGTCACTTAACCCTCCATTGCCTTAGGTACAAACTCAGATTGTGAGCCCTCCTGGGACAGAGAAATACCTGAATGTAACTCACCTTGAACTACTACTGAAAAGTTGTGAGCAAAATCCAAGTAAATAAAATATAAGCATTATGTGCAAATGTGAAATAGCTCAGAAGGAAGTAATAGACAGCTCTTCTTATCAGCGTAAATGCAATGCGTTTCCTAGGTCCATAAATTGGGCCACCTGCTTATTATCCAACAGTAATAACAGAGAGCTCGTATGTATACAACCTGGCCATGTAGCAAAGTTCGCCTCCTTTGTGATGCCTGCGCAGGTCAGCAGACGAACAGCTGGCAGGGCATGCTTTGAAGTGTCTCTCCTTGAAGGCAGGAGCAGGTAGATGAGTCCCAGGAGTTTGTGGAGTTCGCAAACTGGAAGGCTCTTGAGGTGATGACAGCCTGGATCTGATAAGGTCGCCAGATAACTTTTTTGCTCAAGGGAAGCCTTCTTTATACAGTTACTGACCCTGAAGACAAGGCAAACAATTCATCTTGTTCTGGATATTCAGAAACCACAAGAATGTCCAGTTTATGACACCGAAGCCGCAGTTCTTGAAAGTCCTTAGACCCAGGTACCACACAGTGTCTGGACTCAGTTAATCAGAGGTTCTTATCTCTATACAAGACGTTCAGAGCACCATGGTTGTGAAATGATTGCATCAGCTTGGCAGGCCACAAGTAGGGTTGGTTTTTTTTTTGTTTTGTTTTGTTACATTTGTACCCCGCGCTTTCCCACTCATGGCAGGCTCAATGCGGCTTACATGCGGCAATGGAGGGTTAAGTGACTTGCCCAGAGTCACAAGGAGCTGCCTGTGCTTGAAGTGGGAATGGAACTCAGTTCCCCAGGACCAAAGTCCACCACCCTAACCATTAGGCCACTCCTCCACTGTTGCTACTATTTGAGATTCTACATGGAATGTTGCTATTCCACTAGCAACATCGGCCCTTGCAGATCACCAATGTGGCCGCGCAGGCTTCTGCTTCTGTGAGTCTGACGTCCTGCACATACTGCACATACGTGCAGGACGTCAGACTCACAGAAACAGAAGCCTGCACAGCCTTCTACATGGAATGTTGCTAGTGGAATAGCAACATTCCATGTAGAATCTCCAATAGTAGCAACATTCCATGTAGAATCTCCAAAAGTATCTATTTTATTTTTGTTACATTTGTACCCTGCGCTTTCCCACTCATGGCAGGCTCAATGCGGCTTACATGGGGCAATGGAGGGTTAAGTGACTTGCCCAGAGTCACAAGGAGCTGCCTGTGCCTGAAGCGGGAATCGAACTCAGTTCCCCAGTTCCCCAGGACCAAAGTCCACCACCCTAACCACTAGGGTTACCATATGGCTCCAGAAAAAAGAGGACAGATTGAGCCAGTCCAGATTTTACTTCCATTGAGGGAGCATATGGACCACAGTTCAGACTGCACTGAAGTCTTGTCCACAGTGTGCACTACAGGAGGTTGCCAAGCTCTGTTTATAGCCATATAGGCAGGGGCCTAGACCCCTACAGGTTCAATTTCCATTTTGACTCATCTTGCTAAGAAAAGACAGTGGTAGCTCTCAGTCAGATTTGAAAACTATCGTTTTCCTTTTTATAGACATGGTAATGACTGCCAAATTGAGCACGTAGGAACCAGCTCTGTGGGTGCTTGAGCACCCCAATATTAGGAAAACTCCTTGACTGTGTCCAAGGATGGGGTAATTTCCATTGGGTTTAGCACCCTCAATCATGTTAAAAATGTGGCACCTCTGAGCACCCTCATCATTTTGAAAAGTTGGCTCCTATGTCTGGACCACACTATTCCTTTGGTTGGTACACGGTTGATGTGGAAGAGGGGATGGATCCCTAGGGTGTGTGGGGGGGGGGGGAGCATCCCAGATTGGTCCCATCCCAAGAACTTTGATACTAGTGTAAGCTGCAACCTCTGAAGTGGGTGGCCCTGGTCTTGCTTCAAGGCAGAGGTCCTGATTACAGTTTGGAGACCATGGAGATTACATTGAATTGATTGTGGGTTACATGATTTCAAGCAGGTACATGACCCAAAAGCCATGTAAGGGCCATTTATTCACGTCTTCCAAGGTAAGCACCATCATTTTTAAAACATACAACCTTTCTGGCAGAAAGTTACTTGTCCTAAATCCAGAATTTGGGTGATAAAGTACATAAGCACCTCCATACTGGGAAAGGACTAAGGGTAGATCAAGCCCAGCATCCTGTCTCTGACAGCGGCCAATCCAGGTTTCAAGAACCCGGCAAAACCAAAAAAAAATTCAAATCTTTTTTTTTATTATTCTAGCAGACGTAAAACGATAATCAAGCACTCTCCTCCCCAAACCTCATTCTTAAAGTTAGCAGAAACTAAACTTTTTTTTTTCCAGAAGTGTTAAGATTGGAGCAATTATCAACAATTCAAACATCTAATGACTCTTTCAACCTGAATTTTCTTCCTGGCTGCTATTAAGAGACAGCACAATACTGTACCTATTACATATAACTGTATGTCAAATCCAATTTAAAACCTTTTATTCAGACTATTAGCGGAAATGCTAACTAAACTTAATGGTGACAATTTCTTTTCCATCAAGAACATGGATTTAGCTCCTTCCTGCATGAACGTTACCACCTGTAGGGGGCGCCCTTGAATTTTTGTTTCAGATACACATCCCAAGCTCTCTCCCTCTGTTTAAAGAAATTCAGGAATAAACTCAATAATAAAATAAAACCCAGGAAGTCACTCCAAAGACAATATGCTCCCAAATAACAAATGTTCTCTTGCAACGAAACCCTTTAAATATTTCATCGTATAAGATGACGTTTTCATGGCTTCGGGTTATTTCATTGTACAAACAAACAGCTGAAAAAAAAAAAACCAAGCAACTTAAGTGATGTTTTTGTAATTAAAGGTGCCCTGGAGGAAACCTGCTGTTTGGGAATAATGCTGTAATCTTGCTTTCTTGCAAAGGCGCCTCAAAGTCAAAGGTACAGGCACAACAAAATAACAGGAGAAAAGGCACTCAGGATGCAATAAAATCCGAGGATTATATCTGCATCTCTTTCATTATACAGTTTTATATTGTATTTTTTTTTATTAGGTCCACGGTTATCATTTAATCACATAGCCGCTGTGGTTGATAGAGTGGAACCAAAACAAATGAAAATGACCCTCCCCCCCTCCCCCCTTTCTGAGAAAAACATGGAGATTGCAAAGATTAGCCTCATATGCACATGAATGAAAAATGTAAATCAGGAGGTATGAATGGCAAATCTCAATGCTTGCAGGCAAACCCTCTTCTGCTGCTGTTTATAGCAGGTGATGAACTCAGGAAGAAGTTATAGCGCACCAGGGACCAGCATCAAACTGATGATGAGCAGAGCAATGAAAGGCAGTCAGGCTGATAAGCTGTAGAAGGTACCTGTCAGTAGGGGCCAGCACCAAAGCAAGCTGTCTCCTATCTTCTAGTTCTGTCACCCAGGAAATGTGACTCTGTATACCACCTTTGTGTGGTTTTTGCAACTACATTCAAAGCGGTTTACATAGTATATCCAGGATACTTATTTTGTTCCTGGGGCAATGGAGGGTTAAGTGACTTGCCCATTGTCACAAGGAGCTGCAGTGGGAATCGAACTCAGTTCCCCAGGATCAAAGTCCACTGCACTAACCACTAGGCTACTCCTCCACTCATTCCACCAATAAGAGCCAACCTCATCAGTGATGTCACAATGGCTTGATTGCCCGATACTTGGCTCACTTCTGATATTGTGATGTCATAAGGGAAAGGAAAATGGGACTTGATAAACCGCCTTTCTGAGGCTACATTCAAAGCGGTTTACATAGTATATCCAGGATACTTATTTTGTTCCTGGGGCAATGGAGGGTTAAGTGACTTGCCCATTGTCACAAGGAGCTGCAGTGGGAACTGAACCCAGTTCCCCAGGATCAAGGTTCGCTGTGCTAACCACTAGGCTACTCTACTCCATTCCTTCCATATTTAGGGATATCGTTGCTCTTTAATGATTTTTTTTCATCTATGTCAACCCCCCTCCCCAGGTTCCCCCTCACAATTTCCAGATTTGCTGTAGAGAGGTGTGGTAGCCGTGTTCGTCCACTTTTAGAAATCAAACAATCAAACAGATTTTCTGCAGTTAGCATTCAACCTCTCCACTGCAAACCTGTAAAATAGGATTGATTTCTTTGGTAGGGAGGGGCATTAGATATGCAAGTCTGGGCCATATGTGTTTTTCTCTTATCAACAAATGCATGCCTTCAAGGGAGATATGTCCCTCATCCACCCGCCCTCAGTGATATGTCCCTCATCCACCCGGCCCTCCCTGTCTCTCACCTAACCCACCCTCATCCTGTCACTGAAATACTTTGATGTTTCACTTATATATACTGTCATCTATCAACATTTGCCTATTTCTGATCTGACAAAGAAGGGCAACCTTCGAAAGCTAATCAAAAAATGTATAACGTTAGTCCAATAAGAAAGGTATCATCTTATTTTCTTGTCTCTGTTTTCATT